>NC_084664.1:107785465-109035465 GCF_028389875.1 Rhea pennata | reverse complement strand
TTCCATTTCATTTTTTGACCAACATAGGGAAAAACAGAAAAAGAGGCTCTGTTCAATTAAGATGACCCCTTTTCTCAGTGGCAACAACAGATGTCAGATAAATGCTTACTGGGAGCCAGACTGGCATCCACAGGAGACACATACACAGCTCTCTTATAGTGGAAAAGCTACAGAGTTGTAGAAATTTAGCTACTCAGAAAAAATCCTTTTCCCAAGAACTATCCATTACGATAAAAGAACACTTTGACCAGGCAGCCTCTCAGAGCACTACAGTTACACCTAAAAATTACAGGTCAGATCCTGGGAGTTAAAGGACAATATTGGTTCTGCCTTGGAAGCTATAAGGGTAAAAAACAGACCAGGGATCTTTGTGTCTTCATTTTTCATTTGCTTAAAAGTGCAAGTTTGCTGGCAGAGTGGCTTTATTTATGAGTGCAAGCTGAATGTAGCATTTGTTTAACTAAGAAAACTAGGATGATGAGGAACTTGCAGAAACATCTAAATGCTTCTAGGTTCTTTTTTAAAACTATTAAGTATTTCCACTTTTCACTCCAGGAACTGCCAGATTTTCTTTTGAAGATACTCAGTATTACCAAACAAATTTTTCATGTTAGGTCAAACCTTCAAACTGAAGCAAATATATTTCCCCCCCAAGAAGATTTGAAACTAAACATTAATCATATATCCCAAAGTATTAATAAAAATTAATTTCATTGTATAACCAAAAAAGTTAAGTTATAAACCAAAATAAGTCAATTATCTATACAGTTTTAAGCACAAGCTTACGAACCCTGCGATGGGTACTTAAGGAGGAACAGAGAAATGCAAAGGTATAACTAAACTGCCAGTCATGATGTAAGATCCTGAGGCATGGCAGCTTCAAGGCAATAATTTTAATACAGGTCTATGTGTGATTTGCCTTCACTGAAGTTAATGAGAGTACAGCAATATAAGTGCTATGGTACAGAATTTAAATCTTAATAGAGAATAGTTTAAACCTTATGCGTTTTATCACAGCTATCTGTTTGTGAATCGTATAACCCCTCTGTGATTTTCTACTAATTTAATATTCTATTTCTTGATTAGGAGCCCTCTCCAAAAAATTTAATGATGCTATAAATTTCTACTTCAGTAGGAGTTCAGGTATCTTGAAAGGAATCATGTATAGACAGAATAATTTACTATGAAGATGAACTTTAAAGAGGATCTCTCTACAATAACCATTTTCACTCCAAATTATCCAATAATCTTTTCTGTCTTTAGTTTTATAGAATTTGTGCATTCCACAATCATCAAGTAAATGAACATGCTCCATTATTTATTCTGCCTTAAATTCCAAACTCCTTATTCATGCATCTCATCTCATCTGAAATGACGCTTTACTGTACGGCATTAACTCTCTGCCTGAAATATGTACAAATCAAAGGAGGGACTAGTAAGAAGATGATCATTCTCAACTCCTGTTTTAAAAAGAAATTTTTGTTGCAGTAAATTTCTATAATACATCATTCCACATTCATTTGTGTGTTTTGATCTAACAGGAAGTAATATATCTATATATTTTTTCATAACTTTTCAAAAGCTACTCGAAATAAGGATAAAATAAACCTGTTCAGAGTAACTATTTCTAGAGTTCTTCTCGTGCAACCTAAGCACTGCAGAGATCTCTTTTCCTGTTTTAGTTTGTGATGGTCCATTCATCTGAGAATCAAAAATTATTCTTTTTTTTTCTCATTCAGTAAAATATCAGATCAGTGTCTGATAACTGAGAACAGTCTTCCTGCTCACCATGCAACCAACAGCTTCCTGCTTTCATTCTTAAACTCTTCTTTAGAATCTCATCCCTATTTTTCCAATATTTGCTTTCCTTTTCCTATCTTTGTGCTTAACGACCATGGGGTTTTTTTGTCCAAGGTAGTATAAATTCCAATCTATTGGATGAAAAATCTGTCTTGTTAAGGATTTACAGATTATCGCATAAAACTCTGGGACTATGACATTTACATTTTTAAAATATAGTACAGAATCATATATCAGCAACACCACACTGTTTTAAAGATGACAACGAAGAATAATTTCTACATGTACTGTACAGGGAAAGGAATAATGAGGGGGGAGGAACTCAGTTAACACCAGCTGAAACTGTAGCAGAAACAACCACTATCACTGTTGTCCAAAACACTAGCAGGTTCTAGTGAACTCTAAGTAGGGGGAAAAAACCTTTGGTTTATTCTTTTTCAAAACTCAGGCTTTAAAAGCTTGAAGAAAAGGAGTTCAATAAAGATTACATAAACCATTTACATCTGTTTATCATTAAATTTTCCAATCACAGTAATAAGCATAATCTCATTGGTCCTGCTGAAATATCAATCCATCACTGGAGAGATTAGAAAGGCAAGCAGCTGACAAGAAAGTAATAGAAGAAATACCCTGAATAATTTTTCCCGGTCCAGCTGCCATTTTCTCACAGTCCCAGTAGTCACCAAAGATTATTCTGAACCTGCTAAAGCACAGAAGAAGAAAGTAAGCTACTGCAAGAGATGTTCATACTCTCACACAAATGAAAATGATGGGTGTGATATGAGAAGGTTTGATATGAGGACAAGATTTGTCTTCCATAAGACTGTATTTCCGTTTAGTAGATGAAAGATAACTTCTTACATATGTTCATCTTTTGTGACATTTATTCATCAGAACATAGGGTTTGCCTTCCCAGTCTGCACAGCAGGAGACTCTCTGTCAGAGACTTAACACATATTCAGTGTTTTCAGTTCTTGAGATTTCTTCCCGAGTGTGAGGAAATCGTGATTGGATCTGGACCCAATATTGCAATGATCACCCACAAAATCCACCTCTATCTGGGAGAGCCCTCTCTTACTAGCTACCTGCCATGCTTCCTCCGCACCTCTAAGGCAGAGCAAACAGCCAGGGCTACTGCAAGAAGTCATCAGAGCTCCCCTCTTCTCATCTGGCATCCCCACTCTTATTTCAATAAAAAAGCCACATAAAGACACCAGAAGTTATGAGCAGCTTCTCTACCTCCTTTGCCTCTCCCATTCTTCAAAGAATAAGATAACTCTTCTGCTCCTCCCTGTAATATCCAGCATGCCCATGGGAAGACTCGAAACAGGATCGTCTGAACAGGTTTATCCCACCGTAGAATAAAAGAGGCAGGATTTCTCAGCACTGCTTCATTCCTCTAAGGCCTCATGGAAGAAATATTCCAAAAACACAAGAAACTGGGCTAAGATGTAGTCTGAGAGCACGCACAGCAGGTCAGAGCTGATTACTGGAAGATTAAGCGGAAGGAGAACTACATTTACTGAGGCATATAGGAGAAGAGTCTAATACACATGGACACAGTTTGCCAGAGATGTAGAAAAAAGGTCAGAAACACTGTGGAGGTGGTGGAGGTAAGAATTTATAGTATAACTCCAGTTTCTTATGCTTTTTGGCTTATCAATTCAGAATGTGATCCCCACAATGGAGAACTGAGCCCCTTCCAGCAGCCACCAATGTCCTGCAAGATGTCCTGGGTTGGCAGATGGCATACTTGGAAAATTAGACCTTTCACACTTTCAGAATGTCAGAACAAATCATGGCAAACTTAGTGGACAACAGGGCAATCCTAGCATTCAAATATAGCTATGTGAAACCTAATGGGAGAAAGAGATAAGTGACCAAAAAGACACTAAAGCACAGTATAATTTTTCTTTTTAAAAAACCGAGTTTTTGGACTAACTTCAGAGTTTCTAGGATGGTTAGGACATTTATGCTTTTTGAGTGTTCAGATTGCTGAAACATGCACTGATATGTGATACTTTGCAGTACATTAAGAGAAGCTGTTGCATAAATCTTTGCGTAACTCAATCTAGAGGACAAGTGAAATCCCAAAACTTCTGCTGTAGAGGGCAGATACACAGCTATAAAATGCTCCAACAAAGCTATGAAGAGTTGAGTTAGAACTCTTTGGAAAAACATATGGCTCTAAATGTATAAAATATCTTCAATTTATTCTTCTAAATAAATTTATTTTAATGTTTCATTTTAAAAAAATCTTTAAAGCAGTCTTTAGTTCTAGAGATTTAAAAAATAATTATTTTTAATACGAGTATATAACTCAACAGGTAAACATGGGACTTAAACACATTTAAACAATTTGGGGTCCTATTAGTAAATACTCTGCATATTTGGAACGTGTTTTGTAAATGCCAAGGGACTAAGTGGGGCTTACTCAGGTATTAAAAATATCTGTGAAAAATAAAATCTACTCCTAATAATGAAGTTGCCAAATAAACATTGAGAAAGGCTCTAAACATTAAATACAGAAAGCATTGCTTTTGTTTCTGCTTCTAATTTGAGAGGGAAGTATGGTTTTGTATTCAACTTCTCAGTCTCCACAGACTTTCTTTTTTTACATATCGTCCTTTTTCATTTTTTTAACACGGTAGCTACCCCAAAAATGGTAGTAAGTTTTCCATTTAAAATTGTTTTACAATGCCTTTTACCCCTTTTCTGCCATTTTCTATTGCTTGCACAAAATCTTCCTATGAAAACAGCATTTGGTGTTTTCTTGAGTTTTTTCTTTGCTCACAGAATACCTATGATTTCTTTTAGACTGTTGAAGAGAAGCAAACTAGCATACATACCTGCCTCAGTCCTATGATAGTCTGATTGCATTTTTAAAACTGTCTATCTGACAAGAGATACAGTACCATATTATGATTTCTCTTGTGGGAAAACTAGCTCAAGATCCATGACCTTCCAATGCAGCTTGCTGCACCTTCAGTTTTGATGATTCAGTTATCTGTAAAGTTAGAATCCAATCAGATCAATGAACCTAGTATAAAAAGAGCCTATAACCAATCCATACCAGCACAGCTTAACTTTAAGGTAAGTGAGGTTTACAGAAACAAACCTGGATGCCATGTGAGGAGCCCAGTTTGAAAATTCAGCTCTTAAACCATTATATAATGATCTCTTATCCCCAAATTCATTGATCAGCCAAGGACAATGTGTCAGATGTACTATATTAATTTCTTAAAGGGAATTCAAGTAGACAGTAGAGACAACAGACAAGATTTACAGCAATATCCATACAGAACGAAATAATATAGGAGAGACAACACCATCTGACAAGCATTAAAAGCAACAAATAGGCAGTATTTTAAATTATTAGAACTAGGATAAGCTTCCACTATTAGAAAAAAAAATAGTCATTTAATATTAGTAGAGGAGGGATGGATAAAAATATTAAACCTGCTAGAGGAGAGGTAAAAGATTAGCAGAACTACCTTACTAGGGGCTCTACTGGCATAACATCTGACGGCTTCACAATAGATTTATCTTCATGACACCTCTGTAAAGTAACATTCTCTCTTCACAGGTGAATGACCAAATAAAATGGCTTGTCTAAAATCTCATGGTAAATATGTGTCTAAACCCTTTACCAAATTCATATCTCACAATTTTTCTATTCAAAAATGGAAAATATCTAGATCTGAGACCAAGATTTACTTCAAAATATAGATAATAAGAAAGGGAGGGAAAAAAAAAGGAAGAAGAGATACTGTACAGAGAGTTGTTGATCAGAGAGGTGACTTACACTGATTCTATGTTTAAGCATCAATATGTTTAAAATTTAACTCTTCGATATTTTGAATAGTAGATACAGTAAATGTTTTTATCTATTCTAAAGAGTGTTTTGGTGCATATCTGCAGTAAGTATCTAGAAGCAGTCTCTTTAGATTAGAAAGCATTGCAGTCTGAACTGATTGAATCATTTCTGTGTAGAAGTCAGACTTAAGTTGTCCTTGTTCTCTTCATGATTACTTCAAAACCTGAAACATAATTCAAACAATAGAGTAATTTCATACCAGTTCATTTAAAACTCTTGAAAATTATGGGTAACTCTATATTACCAAGTAGCGCAGCACAATAGAATCTGTAGGGTGAAACAGCCAGCACTGAGGACTCAACATCCACTCTACATGTGTTTCAGATTTTACATCAGACTGGCTCTAAATGGCTGATCAAGAATTGATAGCTGGAGCACTTTAAATTCACTCCTGAAACACACCTTCTGTTTTGGTTTTACCCAAACAGTTTCCAACTCATGGCTTTGAGACCACTCCATGATGCAAACCACAGCACAGTACAGGGGACAGTGTGGTCATTTTCTTCAAAAGCACTTCTGATCCAAATGACAGCCCTAGTGTAGACACCCCTTCACTATTATCGTATGTAAAACCTTGAGTTCCTCATCATGTACTATTTGATGTCTTCCTGAACAGTGCATGTGGCTTAGAACTAGCAACCTGGGAATTCTGATCTCTGAGCTATCACTGATTCCCACTGTCCACGGGACAGACTCAGATCAGGAGGACACGTTTTCCCCGTAGTACACATGATTATTCATACTGGCTACAATGCACTATCAGATTTGAGATTACTTGGTGTGGAAACTACCCCACGGTAGGAAAGAAGAGACTTGCCTCGACGGTGGAATCAGGATGCTGCAGGCACAAAACATCCTGGTCCCAGAACAAAGGCTCCTGTGGAGCCCCTAGCTATGAAACATATTCAGTCTCTTCCAACTACAGCCACAAACCACTCTTTTCTAGATCAAAGGACTGTTGCAAGGACTGCATTTATACCACAGTTTGAAGGTAAAATCTGACAAGTACTCATCAAGGCTTCCAGGAATGCAGTAAGCAACCTTAGCAATTTCCCTTTCTCTATGATGCAGATGATATCCCATGCAATGACTCTAAGGAGAAATCACAGCTGTCATTTCAAATGTTAACATCTTAGCCTATTAAATCTCTAATGTGGTTTATTATTTTAAAGACTTGCCTTTTAGTCATTTAGACTGTCCTTGTAGAACCCTGGGAGCCATTCCAAATTAGAACTGAAATTAAGATTTAAGTCTGTCTCAATGCATTTCCTGAGCAGCAGACATACCCTGTCCTAGTTCTGTTTCCATAATCCACATGACTCAGGAAAGAGAAAGATCTGAGCATACTCTGTGATATTACAGTACCTCTCCATTCCAAAAAATGGCTGAACTTCAGCAAGTTGTGGATTCAACAATAAATACGCTTGAACAAAAGTAGTTTGGTGTTCAAAGAGTTCAACTACCAATTGCATTTTCCCATATTGAGGATTCAGGTTTGCTGAGTGCTCTGAATAAGGAGATGAATAGAAAGTGATACAGTTTCCTAGTGATACAAAGGTATTTAGGCTAGTCAAAAGCTGACTGTGAAGAGTTGCAGAGGATCTCTTTCTACTGAGTGGCTGGGAGATAAAAAGGCAGGTGGAATTCAATGTTGATAATTGCAAATATTGCACATGGGAAAATATTTCTAATGAGACAAAAACTGTGATAGGCTCTAGGTTAGTTCTATGACTAAGGAATAGAAATTTGGAGTGAATGATAATTGCCTAAAAACTGCAGCCCCCTGCTCACCCACGTGCAAGAACACATTAGGAACTGTTAGAAAAGAAAACAGAAAATATCTTTATGCCACTAAGAAAAGAAAAGTGTCCACTTCCTGAATACCAGGCACAATTGCTCTCAAAAAGTACATAGCAGATATTAGAAATAGAGAAAATGTTTGTAAAAAAAACATGGTATGGATAGAACAGCTTTCATACAAGTTAAGACTATAGAGATGAGTATAGCTTTGAAAAGGGATGACCAAGGATTATATAAAATATTTCCATAAAATCAGAAATCACATGGAAAATTGCTTTTTCACTATTTCTCATCATGCAAGAGCTGGAAGGTGCTAGAGAAATTATGAAAACATTAAATGTATGAAAATCACTTCTTTGTCCCAAATAAGCTGCGAGTTGTTGCCACATGCTGAACACAATAGCAGACGCGAGTTGAGGAGGAGATTATACAGATTGTAAATGGGTCCGTAAGAGTACTGAACTTAACCCTCCTGAAGACATCCCAAAGTTTTTGATCACTGGAAGTCTGGAGAACATACTGGTGAAGGATCACTTTGCACAATTATTCTCTTCCCTCTGTACTTGATGCTGGTAACAAGTGAAGTGAATTAACTAGACAGACCTAATAAACACACATTTACGTACTTACAGACAAAACTACATGGATTCATGTTCATAGAAGTTCTAGGGATCATAAACCTGCCACATATAGTCACTTTTTTTGGTGTTCAGGAGCAAAAAAAAATGCATTATGGTAATAAAAACAGCTCTTGCGATGACATAGAAATCCACCAGCAGCTACCAGTGAAGAACTTCTGTCTCAGAACAATGCTTCCAGCCTCTGATAGATGCCTGATGATGCATCTTAAAATCATTCAAAACTCATAAATATAACTAGATAACATACTTGTGAGGCATAACTATTAATATTATAGCAAAATTATTCCACTAAGCTGAGATCGTTGGGTGCTGCTCCAATAAATTGATATAAAATCTGATAGGGTGAATAGACCTGTAAGTAAGCAGAGAAAGGATGTGTTTAAGTACTCTGATGACAGGCACAGAGCAGAACATGAGTCAGTGTGCTTTCCTGAATCGAGGTCTTCATGAGTAAAGGTCTGCCAGACGAAAAACAGTTTAAGTAAGGTTTCTGGGAGGATGCTTTATTCTATTTTCTATTTTTAAGATATGAGGAAAGTAATAAAGTTCACCATGACTGTGTCAAAAAGTAGTTGGGAAAAAGTTATTGTAAATTTTTTTATTATTATTTCTAGTATCCACAGGATAGTAAATTTAAACATAAAAAATATCAGTGCCTGTTTTTTAGAAGAGCCAGGTCATGCCATATGAAGCATGCAGGCACTAGGTAATATTTATGGGTTTTTTAATACCAGAAACCTATACCAGGTTTTTGTATTTTACATATAAACTATTCAACGGCATCCATAAAAGTAGCTCACATTTTAATGACCATATTAAAAATTGTTCTTTTGAAGAAACAGTGGTGTAATGAGATTGCTTTACAGTTTGCAATAAAATAGAATTAGAAGTCCCAGGTTCAGTGGTCCAAAAATGACAGAACTGTGATTTAATGTGATGTTAAAGACATCAAGAAATCAAAAGTAAAGCTGAAAATTTTAATCATAAAAATATTAACAAATTCAGGGTTAAAGTTTTCGTGACAGACTCAGTAACACAGCATTAGAAAAACTCAGATTTAATTGGCCGTTATTCTGAAAGTAATCCAGCAGAACAGAATCTTAACAGGTAGCCTATGATTTTTATAACAAATCACATAATATTGCCTCTCCTGGCTTATCTGAGATAGACTTTTCATGCTGCTAATTGTCTTAGGCAATTAGACAAGCTGAATAATGCACTGACTGTATGCAATCAGAACAAATATGGTGCCTACATCCTGAAGTACAGTGACATTCGATCTCTGGCAAAAGGTGCTGCTTTGCACCCATTTCTGGCCTGGGGGAAAGTGGAGCAACTGGAAATACCTGACAGGCACGCAGTAATGTACTCTGGGAATCTGCGCTGGTGTCCAGTTACAAATGCGGCTCAGATCTCATACAGGATGAATGTATTCTGAACACAGCTCGATAAGTTTAGATTTGCAAGTGAGAGTTAGCAAGGCAGTAGGGATGCTCTCCATTAAAACCCATTTCTGAAAGGAAGAGGAAAAACTAGTAGATGATAGCTTACCCCTACTTGGAAGGTCTTATGCCATTCAGTAACTGGCAGTTCAGGATACATGATGCTCCTGACACAACTTAATCTTTTCATAAGGACAACATATGCTAAGAGGAGTAGTGTCTCCAGGAAAGCTCCTTTTTGCATATAGGACATTTAAGATCATAGAGGCACCGCAGCCACTTTTAGGCAATTGTTCCATCACCTTGCCTAACAACTGGCTATGGCTTGAGTGTGTGCCAACAGGTCAGAGCGCCTTTCTAGCTGTTAGTCTTCTCACCCACTTCAAAAAATCCACTCTCTTCTCCCACCTGGGAAAATTAACTACTGTTTTGATAGGTCAGTGCCTCGGTCTCACATTTCTTACCATGAATACTGTGTCACAAATGTGTATGTTTCGTGTCCCACTTTTGATCCTGATGATAGTAGTTGGGCTATATATTTGGGGGGGGGAAGTTTAAAGTAGAGGGGTTTTTTTAATAGGAAACGAATGAGAGTTCTCAATTCAAGTGTTTGTTTCAAAGCATGTTACAAGTCTAACAGGAAAGTCACTAATAATATATCTAATATACCATTCTCCATTTGTCCTACCCTTTCCTCAGCTGGCATAATGGATTTTTCAAAATGAAGATCTAATGTACTGTACATATCATTACAAGATTAGAGAGTATTAAAGCTGTGCCAGCAACACGCTATTGGAAGTTACTACTGCTTTTTCATAGCAGTGATTTATAAGTCAGCATTTCTGGGAAAAGTTATTTGTGAATATCACTGAAATGCTTGCTGGACAAAACTTTGTTTGTTGTTGGTTTTGTGATTTGAGTTGACTGCCCCCCTTTGGGTTCGTATGCAGCTTGTACAACGACCTTTTTAAGTAGTGCAAGAGCAATTGGGTCAGAACTTGTCAGTTTATAATAAAGTCACCACACCGCTTTCACAACGTGAGTACGAATAGTGCAGTATTTCCTATGGCTCACCTATAAAGGATATTCTTAGGAGTACCCATTATTTCTGAGCTCACAATCTAATTGTCTCCATCTTACCTTGCAAGAATAAGATGAGCCCTTGGTTTTGTTGCAAAGAAGTATGTTCAGTAAGAATATTGCTTTCCTCCTGAAGGCGATGTTAAGCTGATGTCACTTTTGCAGTCACTTATAAGTAAACTATCAGTGTTACAGTCTTACAGACAGTTATAGATTGTAAATGTTACAGGCAATAAAGTATCCCTCAGTTACATCCCTGGATAGAAGGAAAAAATCTGTCTGGAGGTAAAGGTAGCTGCTCTGATCAAATTTACTTCCTTGCTTTCCAAGAAGCAAGTCACTTCAGACTCATTCTTCTGAGCTATTCTTCAAAATCCAGGCCAAGAGATGCTGTGGGAAAGGAGAACATAGGTTTTTTTCCCTATGCAGTCAATTGCACTGCCTCACAAGATATCCTTCATTTTATGATTGGTTTCCCCTCACTCCTGTCTCTCTTTTTCCCTTCTGTCTCTCTATGATTCTGTACATTTCTTATCAGTATGCCAGCCATCTAACTTTAGTTGTACAATAGCTACCTCATCTCCAAATACATAAAATGGAGTGCAATGCAGTTTAGAAAACACAAGAGAATGAAACTAATATGTCAACTGTGTTATCATCATGTACAGGTGTGAATTCAGAGTTGCACTGTCAACACTTTAAAAGTTATTGAATTGGTTACCTAGACAAACAAATCATCCAGTGATCCAAAATATCTGAAAACAAATAATGGAATTTGTATATCATGGTAACACAATGAACAAGACTATTTAATAAACCTGAATAATAAAAAACACAAGCTAGGAGGGTTTCTCGGTTTTTTTGTTTGTTTGTTTTGTTTTGTTTTGTTTTTGCTTCTCCCATAATCATCATTTTGGATGAAGATGAAACATTGCTAGAGTACAGCTTTACAAAGTTCAAAATGTGGATAGAACTGTATCCGTAAGTCTGAAGTATCAGCCAAATCAAACGATTATGATCGCCTGATAAAACTTTGGTGATCAGCTGTGTAATCTGAGCAAGATTTACAATCTGTTTCATATAGAAACTATTTAGGTCCTGACCTTGCAAACATTTACATCCACAAATTCAAGAACAGATTTAACTGTACTTGACTCCCAGACCTCTCCTTCAGCTCTATCTCCTTAACCAAATAAAAACTTCATGTGATGGCCATTCAGACAACAGCTGCAATGACCGTTTTCTCATCTTTAACCATCTCAGTTCTCTCTTTGGTTCTCCCTACTGACACACTCCTCTTCTACTGCATCAGCAGTTAGTGATCCTATTTCATTCTCAGGAAGTTTCACAGTCTATTCCTACCTCATTTCTCCATCAGTTCCAAAAGCAGATTCCTGCCCATACGCCTTATTTTTAGGACTTTCATCTTTTATATAACCCTACAAAACATTCATTAATTGTCTTTACAGTATCTCCCTAAAGTTATCCATCCCCAACATTACCCATCCCAACAACAGTATCAAAAACCTGTCAGGGGTTAGGCAAGTGTGTTGCTATGACTGCTGTTCAGAGTGATTGACATCTCATGGCTGCTTTATTGTTCCCCCTTCCTTGATTCTCTAACTGTAACAAATGACTCTTATCTTAGTCTAAGCTTGTAAATATTTCAGACCAGATTTGTATTTTTGATCTATGTTGATCTATGTTTTGATCTATATTCATATTTGAAGAATAGCTTCCTGGCCCAAATATGGCCTGGCCTCCTGTGTTCACCGTTAATATGAATAAGTCTAGGCTTGCCCTTTTTTTTTTTTCAGAAGGTCTAGCCCACCCATGAGCTGGCTTTGCTTTGTAAAAAGGGTAGAAGGCACGTTTTTTTGGCTGACAGTTGAAGTTAGAGACAAAGAAAAGAAAGCTGGAACTTGAGCTAATAGAACTATGTGGGCTTATGTTTCTTCTTGGAAAAAAAAGGATGACAAGGAAGAAATCAGGTATTAGTGACTGGATGCAGTGGATACTTGAAACTCCTGGATTTCTCCTACAGCATGCTGAAACATAGGTAAGAATCACATTTCCAGAAAAGAAAGCCAGCTCAAAAGGAGCTTGCAAAATATGAACTATAACCATTTTAACATGCAAAGAAACTTGGTGCTTCAAAAAAAAAAAAAAAAATCAGCATGTTTGTGTCATCTCAAAATGAGTGTCATGGTCAGCCTGACTTTAGTTAAGTTATTACCTGAGGAGAATCTGAGCTTGAATACTGCGGAGCAAGTACATGATACGCCAGTTCATCTACAATCATGGCTTATGAGCCGAGGTTTCAGTATGGCCAAAATCTTCACACTTCAGCAGGACAAGTTTCATGGCACAAGGTGTCCTAGCTTGAGGAATTACATTATATGAATTCCCCCAGCTCAGAAGGTACTGACAATGTTACACTACCATTCTGCTGCGTGGGATGACCACACTCACAAACTATGTATACTACTGTAATTCTCTTATCACCTACCCACTACTAAACCACAATCAACTCAGCATGGAACCACAATCTTCTTCCATGTGAGACTCAAGTTAACTTTGGACTGTAAAGAAGCTAGAAGGAAGTTAAGCACATGTCTTAGTGCTTAACTATTCTTGAAAGTTATTGGGGGTTAAAGGAAGGCTTGGGACTGTTCCACTCGAGGTTGTCAAACTCTAAATCACCACAGGCTCAAGAGTTTAATCTATAGCATGGGGGAGGACCAGGAGGAAAAGAAAACAAGAAAAAAACACCTAAGCTGGAATTCTGTAAGCGCCTATAAATCTCTCTCATATTTTTTAATATATGGACATAACAAGCACTGTTCAAGTTACAGCACTTAAACAAGATACAAGGTATGCATCCAACGAACAACATCAAAACCTTAACTTTCCATTCCAAAGCAAACAACCTATGTTCAGGTGTTGTCTTATCTTTCCCATGTTACTGCAAATGTCAGAGAAAGATATTCTGTGTAAGTTTAAAAACAATGCTTGAGGAAGAGTTATTCCTTTTGGTATATGAATCACATGTAAGATAACCAGCTATTCATCTGCTGCCTAAAACAGAAATCACTTTCTGCAGATGTGCCCATTTAAAGTTTACTGGCATTAGAAGGTTTTCTCTGTGTGTTGTATTGTTTTTTCTTTTTTCTTTTTTTTTTTTTAACTTCTGGTAATTGCTTTAAAAGAAGTAAGCTCTTTGTTTAAGGGTAGCTCAGGGAGATCATAATTGCCATAAGGTACAAGACTATTTCCAAGTATTTCTGAATTGCTTCTCTTTCTACGTTAAATATTTAATGTTTAATGTTTGGCCAAACTGTGGAAATTCCCTCTGGAGCGTGGGTGATGACTTCAGGAAGAGAATGAAGACCTGTCAATTCAATTTTCAGTATGATTCTCTTTAGAAAACCACAACTATTAAAGATTGGTTGATTTTCAGAAAAATAATAATAATTCCAGGACTACATGAATATGTCCTCAGTGAAAAATATCAAACAATTAATTCTACATCTTTGAAGATTAAAGATTCACAAATAGTATTTTACCAAGAAAGCCGTAACTGTGAGTTTCTCCATAAATGTCTTTCTTTTTAAGGATTGTGGGTAATGTAATCCAGTTGGCCATATCTTCCCCTCCCTTTCCCCTCCTGCACCCAGCTCTTCATAGATCTTATAAGACAGACTTAGACTTACCTCCAGCTAGAGCCGACACTGACATTATCTGGTGGAATCCAGCATCAAGGCAGTAACTCAACAGCCCGGGAAGGAAATGTCTCAAGCTTACTATTGACTAATAAGATCCTGCTGCATCAGCTAAATAGCACCTGGCCTTTCCTCAGATGTTCTCCCACCAAATGTTCTGTTTTCACCTAAGAGATCAGTCAGTCCTGGGAGAGCTGACTACTACTTTTGCGTTGTATTGAAGCCTGATGGTATGCTGGGAGTAAACCATTTCAAAGCCTAATAAAAACAAGTATGTGCTCCCTCCAAGCAAATGATGTACTCTGATGCGGGTGCGGCTGATCAGAGAACATGTGGCAGACATTACAAAAGCTGTCCATTTCGAGTTCTGAAAATTACTGCCAAAGTCAGGGACTTCAGGCTCCTTTTGCATTCTTCCTCTGCCCTGATGCCAGGGCACCATCCTGGTACCCACCCAGGCTCCCTAGCCTATATTCACTATACAGCTAAACATACTAGGGATTGGAGAGAGCAAAGAGCTGCCACACCACTTTATTGCAATTGTTCAAGACTGGGGTCTAAGACAGGGGTTATATTCAAGTACATTGGAGTGACTTCTACAAAGCAAGGGGAAAAAGACATTGTAGGGCAAGTCAATGCAGATGTGCAGAAAGAGCAGATACTATGCCAGTTAGGATTGTGCTAAAATTTCACTGCAAAAAGAAATAAAATGCCAGAGTTAGGCTATCCAAGGTTTAATACTGATATTAATTAAACTATGTTGTATGTCACCTGGTTTTCAAGTCAAATACATTTATAACCTCATGTACAATACTATTTATCATAGAATCATAAAATCAGTAAGGTTGGAAGGGACCTCTGGAGATCATCTGCTCCAACCTCCCTGCTCAGCAGGGTCACCTAGAGCATGTTAGACAGGGTTGCATCCAGGTGGGCCTTGAAGATCTCCACAGAAGGAGACTCCACAGCCTCTCTGGGCAACCTGGTCCAGTGCTCTGTCACTCTCACAGGGAAGAAATTCCCCCTCACGTTCAGGCGGAACTTCCTGTGCTTCAATTTCTGCCCATTGCCTCTTGTCCTGTCACACGGGACAACTGAAAAGAGCTTGTCCCCATCCCCTTGACACCCTCCCTTCAGGTACTTGTACCCATTGATAAGATCCCCCCTCAGTCTTCTCTTCCCCAGGCTGAAGAGGACCAGCTCTCGCAGCCGTTCCTCATAGGGCAGGTGCTCCAGCCCTCTGATCATCCTTGTAACCCTATGCTGGACTCTCTCCAGCAGCTCCATGTCTCTGTTGTATTGGGGAGCCCAGAACTGGACACAGTACTCGAGATGAGGCCTCACCAGGGTTGAGTAGAGGGGCAGGATCACCTCCCTTGATCTGCTGGCAACACTCTTCCTAATGCACACCAGGAGACCATTGGCTTTCTTGGCCACAAGGGCACTTTGCCGGCTCATAGTCAACTTGTCATCCACCTGCACTCCCAGGTCCTTCTCTGCAGAGATGCTCTCCAGAAGGTCAGCCCCCAGCTTGGACTGCTGCCTAGAGTTATTTTTCCCTAGGTGCAGGACTCTGCACTTGCCCTTGTTGAACCTCAGGAGGTTCTTCTCTGCCCAACTCCCCAGCCTGTCCAGGTCTCTCTGAAGGGCAGCACAGCCCTCAGGTGTGTCAGCCACTCCTCCCAGCTTGGTATCATCAGCAAACTTGCTGAGGAGGCACTCTGTCCCCTCATCCAGGTCAGTGATGAATAAGTTGAACAGGATGGGACCCAATTCTGAGCCCTGGGGGACTCCACTAGCCACAGGCCTCCAGCTAGACTCCATGCCACTGATGACAACCCTCTGAGCTCTGCCTTTCAGCGAGGTCTCAATCCACCTCACTGTCCACTCGTCTAACCCACACTTCCTGAGCTTCTCTAGGAGGATGTTATGGGAGAGAGTGTCAAAAGCCTTGCTGAAGTCAAGGTACACAACGTCCACTGCTCTGCCCTCATCTCCCCAGCCAGTCATTCCATCATAGAAGGCTGTCAGATTGGTTAAGCAGGATTTCCCCTTGCTGAATCCATGCTGACTACTCCTGATCTCCTTCTTTTCCTCCATATGTCTGGAGATCACATCCAGAAGGAGCTGTTCCATCACCTTTCCAGGGACAGAGGTGACATTGACCGGCCTATAGTTGCCTGGGTCCTCCTTCTTGCCCTTCCTGAAGACTGGAGTGACACTGGCTTTCTTGCAGTCCTCAGGCACCTCTCCA
The DNA here is from genome assembly GCF_028389875.1 of Rhea pennata. Classification (NCBI taxonomy): domain Eukaryota; kingdom Metazoa; phylum Chordata; class Aves; order Rheiformes; family Rheidae; genus Rhea; species Rhea pennata. The sequence goes on along the minus strand of NC_084664.1, from coordinate 109,018,849 downwards.
GTTCCCCATGACTTTTCAAAGATGATGGAGGGTGGCCTGGCAGCAACATGCACCAGCTCCCTCGGTACCCGTGGGTGCATCCCATCTGGGCGCACGGATTTGTAGATATCTAGCCTACCCAGAAGGTCTCTAATCCTATCCTCCCCAACCAAAGGAAAGTCTTCCCTTCTCCGGACTTTCTCCCTCACATCCAGGCTGCAGGATTCATGAGGGCTGCCCTTAAGACTGAAGCAAAGAAGGCATTCAGGAATTCTGCCTTCTCTTGTCACCAGGGCCCCCGTCCCATTCAGTAGCAGGCCCACGTTTTCCCTAGTCCTCCTCTTGCTGCTGATGTATTTGAAGAAGCCCTTCCTGTTGTCCTTGACATCCCTTGCAAGACTCAATTCCAGCTGGGCCTTAGTCTTCCTCACAGCATCTCTACGTACTCTGACTGCATTCCTATAATTCTCCCAAGTAGCCTGTCCCCTCTTCCACATTCTGTGGACTTTCTTCTTCTGTGTGAATTTGGCCAAGAGCTCCTTGCTCACCCATGCAGGTCTCCTGCCCCTTTTGCTGCACTTCTTACTCATAGGGATGCACTGCTCTCGAGCTTGGAGGAAGTGATGTTTGAATACTAGCCAGCTCTCCAGGACCCCCCCCTTCCTTCTAGGGTCTTAACCCATGAGACTCCACCAATTAGGTCTCTGAAGAGCCCAAAGTCTGCTCTCCTGAAGTCCAGGGTTGCAATCCTGCTTGCTGCCTTACTTCTTTCCTGCCGGATCCTGAACTCCACCGTCTCATGGTCACTGCAGCCAAGGCTGCCCCCAATCTTCACATCTCTAACCAGTCCCTCTCTGTTGGTAAGGACAAGGTCCAGCAGGACACCCTTCCTTGTAGGCTCCTCAGCCATTTGCGACAAGAAGTTATCATCAGTGCATTGCAGGAGCCTCTTGGACTGTTTGTGCCTTGCTGTGTAGTCCCTCCAACAGATGTCAGGGTGGTTGAAGTCCCCCATGAGAACCAGGGCCTGTGATCGTGAAGCTGCCTCCAGGTGTCTATAGAAGGCCTCATCCACTTTGTCTTCCTGGTCTGGTGGCCTGTAGTAGACACCCACAACAGTGTCCCCCATGCTAACCTGCCCTTTGATCTTTACCCGTAAGCTCTCAACTGCCTCCTCCTCCTCCCCTCCTAGGCAGAGCTCGAGGCATTCCAGTTGCTCTCTCACACAAAGAGCAACTCCACCACCTCGCCTTCCTGGCCTGTCTCTCCTAAAAAGCACGTATCCATCCATGGCAGCTTTCCGGTCACGTGAGCTGTCCCACCATGTCTCTGTGATTGCAACGAGATCATGGCCCTGCGATTGCACACAGATCTCCAGCTCCTCCTGTTTGTTCCCCATGCTGCCTGCATTGGTGTACATGCATTTCAGAGAGGTGGTCATGCCTGCAGGTTTCCCAGGACTGGTGTACGGGGGTCGCCCATAGCCATGTCCCAAATGCACATCCCCAGCTGCATGCACCTGTTGGAGGTCCCGAACCCAACTTGTGTTTTGTTGTCTACCCTGTCTCTATGACACTCCCCCACCCCCCTCCTACCTAGTTTAAAGCCCTCTTTACTAGACTGGCCAATCTGTTTGCGAAGGCAAATATGCCCCGCTTGGTGAGGTGAATCCCATCTCCCCCCATGAGTTGTTGATCTTCAAACCATGTTCCATGGTCATAGAATCCAAACCATTAAGTATATGTAATGAAACATGTAGGATGCTTATAGAACTGCTGTTTTAAAGTCACTTGAAAACATGCCTTTTGGTGATTGCTCTTGTGTGTTATTCAATAGTTTATTAACATGACTTTTGTATTTAGCTTTACAGAGTCCCTTTTCCAGGTCACTTCTCCTAACACTGCATCAGCTCACAATAAACAAGGTTGGTTGGTTGATATTTGAAGGTTCTATTGTTTCTGGACTAGTTGTCAGACAGTTTTCTTCCACCTCCCACCATGTTTTTACAGTTCCACAATATTTAATATACAAGTTACCCAAAAGCAAGTGGCATATTCAACGTGCAATTCGGAAAAATGACTATAGGTCAAGGTTAGCACACTCTGCAAGTGCATTATGTATTTTAGATGAGAAAGGTTTTCCCCTAGTGTACCTACTCTCAATGGCTGTCCCTGGATACCTAGCTTGCATGTGCTCTGTGAGGTCCAAAAAGGAGCAAGCTGGAGATCCCAGGCTCTAAACTGACTTCTAAGGATCCAGTAAATTTAAATCTTTCTGAAATCTGATTTCCTCACACTGAAGCATGCTACACACAACTGCCAAGCCACAGGCTAGACCCAAAACAAATATTTTTAAAATGATGAATAAAATAAGTAGCTTCTAAATTTAGATTTTAAAGTCCTCAGTGTTGGCACATTCCTTACTTCTATTGGCAACAAAGTTTAAAAAGCAAGTGACTGTTCCATAAGCTATGTAATGGTTAATAGTGCAGTGTCTACTGGTCTCTAATAGTTAGGCATGCAGGTGTGAGTATGTGCACACATGAAAGAAACTATCAAGGGATGAGAATAAACCAATGAGTCTGCTGCATTTGCTGAGATGATCTCTTGCTGCATGAACAAACCCCTGGAAGCTGCATAACTAGTCAAATATTATCGTAATTTTGGAATCTATTTCATACAGTCAGGAACAGAATTTGGGGGTAAGTTATCATTTAGCCACACCACAAAGGAACTCCTCTGACTTCCAGAGTGAGCTAACACACTTGTGTCTAACAAACATACGTCCTTACTACTTGGTTTCAATAGCAGCTAAGAGTCCTACATGTTTTTGAGAACAAAATATCTCAGGTAGGTCACCCAAAAAGGTGTGTCACATGAAATCATTGAACATTTCTGCAAAACTGGCCTGGCTGCTGAAAAGTGGTGCTCTTAACAGTATGTGAGCTAAAACAAATACCCAGAAACTAAAATATAAAATCATTATAAAACAAGCCCACCTAAAAGTTCAAGTGCAAAGTAAAAACAGCTTTAATAAATCTAATTAAAATATAATAAAAACTATTTTTAAATAAAATCTTGAAATCAGAAGACTGAACCAGCAACAGAGGGAGAGTAGAAGCCAAACCACAGTCTTGCTAGAAGACACCCTAGTATATAATGCCATACACTTTTTCCATCCTTGGACATTAGAAATTTGGCCTGTGTGTCTCCATTTTGGTACCTAGGTATTGAACATGATTGTTTTAACACATTGCTTACGCTCTCAGCCAGCTAGTCACATAGAATTAAAATAATTGAATGAAATTTAAAAACAATTAGGTACAAGGAATATTATATATGCCACAAATGTCTTGTTAACTCTTTAAAGTAAAAAATAATCATCTTTGTTATTTATGTATGCCTTTCATTAGCAGCCAAGAAACTAACTGTGGAAGCTAACCCCAATTTCTTTTTTATATTGTGTTATCACCTACATAAAGGTCTGCCAGAAGCAACAAAACAATAATTCCCTTTTGAACAGACACTATTATAGAACTAAAAGATGTACATAAATAATTTTTGAATCTAACATTGAATGGTGGAGCACCTAGTTACTGTCCTGAAAAATGCCACCTTAAGCGCAACACGGAAGCTGCTACTTAAATAAAAATTACTCATCTATCTGATCCAAATCTTATCCAGTCAGATTTCTAAGGAAGTAAAGAGGTACTTTTTCTACTAAAATAATGGATTCTATTACTGGCAGAAAAATGTGTAATAACTTCAAAGTTCTTCTTGGCATTTTTTTAAATATGAACAGAGATGATCAATGTTAACACATAATACATTATTGGAAAGCAAATCCTTTGTCGAACTGACACAGTTTTTTAACTGTGAACCTGAACTATTAATAAACTTATCCTTCCTGCTCTTTAGACTCCTACCACAACTGCTATTCTGATTTATTCATTACTTCCTTTTATTAGAGACATGCCAAATCTGCTGTACTGTCCACTTGGAAAAATGCCCACTATTCACAGTCACTTTAGTAATACACAGATATTACCCTAAACTGTTCACACTGCAGCCATCCAGAATGCTTCCACTCATATGAATGTGTCATTTTTAAAAAAAAATTAAACACTTTCTAGTAAACTGATTTCTCAAAATTGAAGGTTTGTTTCATTTGTACAAATGACTTATTTTCAAACTTCATTTTGCATGAGACTAGTGATTCTAAATTTGTCTACTGTCTCAGGACACAGAAGTCTTTCTAGGGGAATCAGATATTTTTCCTGTGTAGCCATTGATTTTAATTAGGTATTGCTGGATAGTAACACAAGACCAGGGGGAAGGAAAGAAAGAAAGAAAGGTAAAGTGAAAGTGAGCAACAATCTCTCACAGTATTAAAAAATAATAAAAATATAAGAGCCCAGAAAAGATGGGTGAAATTCTTTTCAATTTGGATTTCAAATACTCATATGCAGACAGCTAAAGTAGCCTAATATAATATGTAATTGGCATTTATCTAGACTGGCAAAGTGAGTGACAGAAAGAAGAAAAGCCCAAGCATCTTTACTGAAAATTAGGCTAATTTGGGCAAATATGTTTAATAGTATTGCTTTTCTTTTCAATACTAGCCTTCTTCAGACTTCTAGCCAAATGAATAAATGTTCAGGGTAAAGCTTTCCGCGGCCATAGCATAGACAGGATGAATTAGAACCAGCCTTCTAGGATTCCCACTTTCACAGAGGCAAACCTGAGGGTTTATTAGGAGAAAAAAAAAAAAAAAAAAAAGGAAAAACATGAAGAATGTGTGGCACTTTGCACAGTACAATACACTGCACAAGCACCACCGTGATTTCCGTTGTATTACCTTAGCTTTCAGTCCCATTCCCCAATTGAAAGTAACTAGCCAGCTTGAGTCTACATGCAGTAAAGCTCTACTGAGGCATTAGGGCATTATGGAGGAGAATCTGTGGGGAAACACGAACATACAATCACATCGCTGCATCCCATCCTGAATGATTATCTCGCAAGTCAAAAGGTTCGTCAAGAGCCAGAGTTCTTGTCGTAGGCAGGCAGAAGCAGGCAGAGACAGCAAGCAGCCCACCGGTAGGAGTTCATGTTTGAACTCTGCCATACACCCCCCTGCTGGCATCTCCTCCTCTGTCTAGGAGAAAATGCTTCTAGTTTCTTCTTTTAGCCTCCGAGGGGATGTTTCATCCTTTTTAATACAGTTTCTTTTCAGGCTTTTACATAGGAAAACTTCTAAGACTTGGCTTTTCTTTCCAGTTCCCCATCCTAAAGCATCATACTAATTTTCTACCTAACTGTTGCTATCCAAAAGCTTCCACAGTGCTCAACTGCCTGGGCTTAAAACCCACATACTGCTAAGAACAGCCTCCTGCTGCCTAAACCACAGGCCAAGCGGGTCTGTGCACCAGCATGTTGCTGCTGCCCCGATTTTACCTTCCTTCCCTGAGTCACCCATCGCCCCTGAGTATTAGAGGAATTTTTGTTGCTCTGCAAAGTCTTGGTTGCTTTTAAAAAACCAAGAGTGCATAAAGTTGAGTATACACTTCAGGATTACAAAGAGGGGTTTTTGTTTATCATATATGTAGAAGCCGTTTTTTAATTCAAATGCACAAAGGGGGGATTTTATATTCATAAACTTTAAGTAAACCTTAAATTTTAGAAGTTAGGGATGAGGAGAGATCTGCTCTGGGAGCAAAACGGCTGGTTACTTCCTTTTACTTCAGCAAGTGGAATGGGAAAGGTCACAAAAGATTCTTCCATCATAGCACTACCTGTATGAGTGAGTTACTCCTCAGAAGTTCAAGTATATTCCTGCAACTAGATTATAATACAGAAACTCCAACACATAAGCACTATGCAGGAATTTCACAGCTGAATACAAATGTACCTTTCAAAATCCATTTGGTCTGCAGTTTTCTCTGACTCAGGATCTCTACCATAGGCTGTTATATGAAAGGATATATAATAGTTCAAGCCCGTGTGAAGTGGTCTCTTTTTACTGAGATAGAAAGCAATAGTTTGTCTTTAGTCCCAGGGTGGATATGTGTAGCGGGGGAGGAGGTATTGGATTATTGCTGGAAGCATTTCTAGATCTTAGTGAAATCAAATGAGTTTCAATAGCAGCCAGCAACAGTAACCAGGAATCTATAGTATGTTTTGTGGGGATTTGCTTATGTTTTGACATTTATCCAGGGTATAGAAATCTTCCCTGCCAGGTTTTCAAGTCTGGGCCAATAATTCCTTATAGACTCACAGGAAAAATAAATGTTCCTCCTTGTGTGTAGCCAAGAGACTCTGGCCCTTTGTTGGATCAGAAGAGTTTTTCTGATAGCAGCACCAGCATACCTCAGTCTAACAAGGTCATCTTTGAGTTCTGTGACCTAAGGAAGGGAATCAAGAGAAACATTCAACTACTGTTTTTGAGAATTTATTATTAAATATTTTTCCAGATGGAAAGCCATGTGATGGAGTGATAGACAAAGCAGTAAGAGATCAAGTCACTTTTACATCTACATCACATTGCTATGAAAGAGTTAAACTAAGGAGCAGGGAATAGTTTCTGCATGTGAGGGGATAAGTTTAGAAGAATAAGCATTTTGTTGTTTTAGGTTTCTATCTATTACTTTAAAAATGCCCCAGCAATCTAAACTTACTTCAAAATTGGCCTGGGAATTAGAAGTTATTCACCAAATGGCCATAAAAAACCCACAGTACACCCCTAGTACATACATCAACCCCTGAAATGGTACCAAAGAATTAGAAATCATGGCAACATAATATTGGCTCTTAGAATAAAACAGATCACAAAAAGAAATATTTTATTTTTGGCCCTACTCCAAGTAAAAATGTCGGCTCTACAGTCTGAACAAAAGTATTTCATAGTTTGAGATAGAAGAGGTAGAATTTAACACACTGCTTATGCTGAAATGTTGCAGAGGACAGTGCACTTACGGACAGCAGTTAGCTCACTGAAGAAAACAAAGTTAAAGCCAACCTGATTTCACTCTCCCTCCATCAGCATATTCACACTAGTTAAATACATGTTGATGGGACCAGAACATTCATCTGCACAATCCTGTCCCCAGTGGAGATTCAATCATAACTGAATTACACCTGAAAAGTTCCCCAGTCCTGCCAATATAGTCAAGAAAAGAAAAAAAGTAAATAACGACACAATACATTTCACCACAAGGTATCATACAAATATGATCATTGATGGCCTTAGCATGAGAGCTGAGGAAAAAGAAGCTTGGACACATTTCCACATGGTCATGGGACCTCCACTTACACCTGGGTAGAAGAGTTTGAAGTTCATATTTGGTCTATCCTAATTCTAGTTAGTAAAAATGAATAGAGTGTTGTGCTAATTTGTGTTAGCTCTTTCTCTGTATGACTACACAGCAGAAAAATTTCTTTCTCTATTCCATAATATCACTTTGACTTCTTTCAGTCTCTGTGTTTCTCAAACATGGCCCCTGAGGGGCCATAAAAAGTTCAAAGCAGTTCACAGACTGCTGTGGGGTGAGAACAGACTGTATTAATTGTCTGCAATGGGGAAACTGAGTTGCTACTAGCAATTAAAGGAGGCTAATAGTTCTCTGGCTGGTGTAAACACTTGTAGACAGTAATTACAGCTATTGCGTATTCCCTAGACCTGAAGAAATTGAACTGCTGCCATATTGTCTGAAAAAGTGGTAACTGACAGCTTAATTGACTTTTTTAGATGGAGAATGGGAATTCAGGCAGCATGCTAACAGTAAAGTTACCGATTGTAAATGAGATTCTTTTAATCATGGAGAAGTTTTTGAAAAGAAACAAACCTAGCATGGATTTAAATGCAGGGGTCTCATACGCAAGGAATTTGCAGCAAGGCTGATGGACATGAACTCCTGAAAACGTTTGAGAGATGCTGCTCTGCTGCATAAGCTGGCACAAGAAAAGGAAGGAGAGTGATCAGAGCAGGTGAAGAGAAAAGATAGAAGAGAGTGAAGGATACGAATTTTAAGAAGTAGGTTTATAGGAGATAAATCAATATACTGGAGGAAGAAGGGAAAAGTGATTACTTTTCATTCTAATTTCTTTCCCTCCCAACTGTCTTTACTAGATATATCTAAATACTTGTAAATGTGTATAAAAATTCTACAGAGTAATATCAAGCAATTACTCTGTCCTTCCCCATTACCTACGCAATTCAGTAATTCTTCCCTACACAAATCTTGCCAGTCCGTCTTCCCAAGCAGTTTTCCTTGGTATGGCACCCTTCCTATTCTTGTGCTATGGGTTTCAGCTTATTCTGCACTTTCTACACTCTTCATTTTGCTGCCCTTGTTGGCTGAGCTGATAGGAAGAGAGGTGGCATTAGGAGAGGATCATGAGGGTGCTGAGGACTGCTCCAGGGCTTTCTCTGAAGGAAGGAGACGGATTAAGCAGAGAAAACACAGGTGAAGAAGGCTGAGCTCTTTAAGGCCTTTAAGAGCTCTTCCCTGTTCCTTTATAGAAGGAAAAACATGTCCTCAGTCCACATAGGGGATACAGAAAGGAAACAGCTAGAGAGAATGACAAGCATACACAAGGAGCAGGCGCTCGCTGCTCCTAGCTCCTACTCTCCAAAAATGCCTATCTATGTATTTCCCCTTCCACAACAACTCAAATGTTTTCTTGTGTATAACCAGCACCATTCCCCAAGACAGGAACACTCAGTGCTGAGATGATGAAGTAAACCTGCACTAAGTATCAGAGGAAGCAGGGTTTTACGTTGCCATTCATAGTAAATCAGACATACCTGATTTGTCTCTCACCTGTTCTTCTGGTGAAGAACAGATTGGCCTTAGACTCTCTTGGACACATTCAATCTGATTATGTAGAAAATTAGAGTAGGAGCTGATGGTCACCTGCCTTGATAAAGGGATGTTACTCAAAGGGATAAGCTTCCAGCTCCTTCAGGACAAATGAAATATGAAATTCTAATGAACGCGTCCCCTTTGTGACAAACATTTTCCTGTCAGAGTCCAGGGACCCTGCAGCAGGATATTAAGGAACTGAAAATTCCACATCAGGTGACCCCTGGAGGATTTTTCAATAATACATATAACATCTCATAAAACTAGCAAGAAAAGATATTCTATATTCTTTCCCACTTCAGTGAACATATTTCTTTCTTTCCTATTCCTGTCTACAAAAGCCAAGTAATAGGGAATTTATTGAAAGAGTAGATCAGATTTGGTCAGACAGAACAGCAGAACAGCTGCAAAGTTAGTCATGTGGCTATTTTTAGGGCATAATTTCCTTCATTTTAGCTTTGAATATCGTGCACATGAAATCTAAAATCATGTTCTGCTGACTGTGCCCTGGGAAGAGCTAAGCTCATTTTGAAAGGTTTACATCTTGTACGGAGACCACTGACTTCCATAGGAGGTATGACTAAATAGCTCTTTAACCACTGAAGCCCTGAGTTTAGATAGTACTAGGCATTGATGAAGCTGTAAGCACACAGAACGTATGGAAATACAAAATCCGGGTGTAACACAGCATAGCCGGAACGTAAAGGACAGGGAAAACTGTGCAGATTCGTATTTTCCAAATCTTTAATACACAATATATGTTCAAGGTGCAGTTAGTGGCTCCGACATCCTGAAATGTTATTAAATTGTATGCTGTCTGCTCTAAAGAAACTTTCTTTTCAGTCGCAATCTAGCCAGAGGTCTTTGACTACCACAGGAATTTTTCTCAGTCTATGAAATACAGTCAGTTGAGAAGAGGCAGGATAGCCAAAGACTCTCTGTTGCCTTTCATATACCATGCAGAAGTCAGCAACCATCTTGAGAATGCAGGACACCAAAAGCTAAAAGCATAATCAGAAAAGTACCTAGACAGTAGAGTTAATTAAGAAGCAAACTATTAATAAATACACAGGATTGGTAACCATCCTAATATTTTAACCTTTCCTTCTTCTGCTACATTCTAAGTTTAATATGTAAAATGTTTCTTAGTTTGCTTTGATAACAATACAGTGCCCTTTAATAAGTCAAATAATCAATATACCATCACTTCCATGTCTCAAATGATAACGCAGTGTGAGCTAAAATGTCAACACAATCTAATCAAGGTATACAATATAACAGCTCAGAAAATGTGATAACAATAACAAAATATTGACCATGTTTCTCCTCCTCATATTGAACAGAGTAATGGTAGCTCCATCTTGCCTAGCATTATTAAAGACCAAATACTTTGTTCTACCCCATTTTGTTGTGGCAAGATGGGAATACGGCTAGTGAACAAAGCTACTTTCAGGACAAACAAATTTCAGGTTATTTATTTATCACTAGCATTTGTGTTCATTTAAACAAATCTTGGCAAGACATGTCTCCTTTTCTTAATGGCAGCTGTGCCTAATGGAATCACAGAGACAGTAAATTTTATGGCTTCAGAATTAGACCATGTAACACTGGGACTTGTACTGGAATGTGCATTATTTCTTTGGTAATCTGATAATACACATAAAAATAACAAGAAAATTAAAAAGAGCTAAAATGTAGGAGCACAGGAAGGTCCAAATTTAAGTCTCATACAAGAAACTTCAGCAATTCAATAGTTGAAACAACTGCTTCAAAAAGTTTGACATAGTACCAGAAATCTGGGAGTTTGAACATCAATTAAATATCATTTGGAAGTTTCTTGTCACCAACAAAGAGAAATCTCACAAAAAAACATTTATCCTTAAATCTTTATGAAATTCCAGTGTGAGAATAGAATACTATCCGGAGTGTTTCCATTAATAACAGTTGAAAAGGGACCTGATGCAAGAAACTCAGTGGAGGTTGCTACCCAGTGAATCACCAATACTCCTCTTTCTACAGTCTTGAAAGGCACTTTCATATCTTCATATACTTCATATGTATACTTCATATACTTTTAACTAGTCTGTTGTCTGCTGTAGTTGTGATGCCATTCCAGAGCCTTTGGAACTTGCAGAGGGTTTGGCAGAGTTAAAAACTGCTATTAAAGACTGAAGCAGACAAATAGCTGTATTGCCGTTTATCAGCAGGGGCTTTCCCACATAGCTCTCCTATCAAATTATAGCTTCCACCCATTCAGTTATTCCTGCAGGGGGAAATTTAGTGACATGGGTCTCAATTCCAAACACATCTAGGCACTTAAGGTTACAAATACTATAAAAACTGCCTAAGCAGGATATTATCAGAACCCACTAGAATGAAGCAGCTGAGCTGAACCTTATGTATTAAGACACCTAAAGAGAACCGAAAATCTGAATATTCTGTTCCAAATGTCCAGTACATCTTTTAAGGCACTTCTAAAATGTTTTTTTTTTTTACAATCACTTGACATTGTACCACTTCTAAAGGCCACTGGTCCATGAACAGGTTGAAATGTGTCACCTGTTGAAATATTCTAGTTCAAAACAGCTGATTTTTCTTCGATTTAAGATCAGTAGCCAGCAAAGATGTCTACTACTCCCTCCCACATCCTTTCCACCAATATAGCTTGTCTTAATGTAGATACTTAAAATGGTTACGTGAAATAAGCCAGTTTCCTTCATTTGATCTTGGAAAACTAGAGGACAATTTCAGAGCTAGGCATAACTTTAGGAGAACTGAATCCTACCATCAATGTCACTGCATACATTTTGTAAAAGGACAGAAATCTGTCCAGGTAGAACAAAGATCGGGGCCAGATATTACACACACAAATAAGCTCAAAGGACAGAAATTGTCAAACAGAAGATGTAATGATGTAATCCTTCAACTTTAGATCTTTGCCCCAAATATGGCAGAGATTCTATTTCTTCATACTGGAAAAAATATATATAGGTTTAGATTATTATTCTTGCTTTTATTCTTGTCAGTCTTATAAGAAGTCTTTCGGCTGTGCAGTCACTAGTGACAAAAATAAAAGTATCAAAAATTCTCAAAAAAAATTTCTTATAGTTAGATAGACCAAAAATTCAAATGCACAAGCAGAACATGATAAAAGAGCACATGAACTAAAGCTGTGCATATAATCTAAATCTATTGAATTGTAAATTGGTGGTAATTTCTTGTGAAGTTGTTCCTTGCTCCTGCTACATGACTACTAAAGAAGGACAGTTTAGTAAACAGAGTAGAGAGCACAATTATCTCTCCCACAAAGAAGGAAAAAGACATCAGCCTTTTTTTCTTCTGCCTAAAACATTAGAAATAAAAAAGCAGGCCACAGGTGCAATCCACTGGCTAGTGGATTAGCCAACAGAGCCTGAAAGGATTTTGAGATCCAAGTGATAAAGGAGGCTATCTGAGAAATATTAATGAAATATTGCACTTTTCAAATTGAAGATATAAAGCAAGAGCAATTTGCCTTTGAATTGTTTGAGTAGAAATCTTAGACCTGTTAAAATCTAATTCAGATGGGAGGAGATATTATTTTATAAGCAAAATGTGTATTCAGATACAGAGGCTTTTCTCCCTCTTCCAGGAGCTCTCTCCTCTAATTTGCTCACTACATTAATATAGCAAAAGTCTGTAATGGCTGTAAGCTCAGATCTAGAATTTTCACTAAGCTGTACTTGAGAACGTTCTGTTTATAGCAGAGGCCCTAGGGAAAAATAAGCAACTCTCACGTTCACCTTCCGAAACCCTTTAGCAAACAGCTGAATCCACTGAAATCAACATTTTTTGACAGACTACACCTTTCTAAATTCTCCAGGAATTACACATTTTTATAAAGGGTAGATTTAACAGGCTTGCAGCACATGCTGTGTTACCCTCTGCTCCCTGGCAAGATCATAGTTAAGGATGAAGGCTGGTAACAAGCTAAAATGGCCCCTCCTATCAAGGCCTGTAGCTTAAAACAGTCCCCTGAACCTCCCCGTAATCTATAAATTGGCCCAGACTGACAAGATCTGCTTAGGGCAGTAACATCATAACGGAGTAAGAGTGGTGCACAACCTCACAGCCAAGGCTTGAGCTGTGATAGCAATGTATGAGATGAGCAGGGCTTTTACGAGAGTATAAGCTGTAGATCACAGAATCACAGAATGGTTGAGGTAGGAAGGAACCTCTGGAGATCATCTAGTCCAACCTCCCTGCTCAAGCGGGGTCATCTACAGCACATTGCCCAGGATTGCCACTTTGCCAGACAGCTTTTGAATATCTCCAAGGAGACTCCACAGCCTCTCTGGGAAACCTGTTGCAGTGCCCAGTCACCTTCACAGTAAAGAACTTTTTCCTTATGTTCAGCTTTCTGTATTTCAGCTCATGCCCATTGCCTCTTGTCCTATTGCTGGGTACCACTGAGAAGAGTCTGGCCCTTTCCTCCTTACACCCTCACTTGTACACATTATTAGGATACTTATACACATTGATAAGATTCCAATAGCAAGACTGAGAGCCCTGCTTTGCTCATGCTGATCTTGGACTGAGAGGCAAACTAAAAATGGAAATGGTAGAGAAATATGTCAAGCTGAATGATGACAAGCCAGCAGCATCATATGCTCTATGCCCATATGGGCATACACCCATACACACTGAATAGGTGTATGCTCATAGATGTTCCACAAAGAGATGGTAGTTGAATTGGTGTTCACAGATGAGACTGGATGCATAGGAAATAGAACTAAGGAGGGAACTTCGCAGAATCTGCAAGGGGATGAGAGGGATCCTCAGAAACACCACAGGAATCACTGAGGTCGCACATGTGTGAGTACAACACTGGAGATTTTGTTCTGCTTGTTTTCACTTATCTTTGAGTCATATCTTGCAATAGCAATTTTGTGTTCAGCAAGTCGACACTTTTCTGAGACATGCTGCTTTTTGACCTTTCTCTGTGTGTACTCTATTTCCTTCCTCTTCATCTGCCTAAATTTACTCACCGAGAACAAAGACATCATTGTATTGGACCAGTGGTCCATCTGCTCTAGAAAGCTGTTTCCAGTAGTAGCTAGCACCAGATGTTTCCTAAGGAAGCATCCTTACAGTCAAAATATTGAATATCCTCAGTGAATATTCATACATACATACAATGCAAAGAATACCAGCAAGTATATATAATACAGTTTTCCTTGCCAAGTTTTGATGCTGCCCCTCCATAAAGACAGGACAATAGTATTTTGCAGCAAATTGCGTGGCCTTCTCTCACGCCACACTTATCTCTTTAAAATTTTTAAAGATTTCAGAAAATGGTGTTTTGTTGCATTACACACAAAAAGTGAGTATCTCTTGCTGAGTAAAGCACTGTAGTGAATTGTCCAGATTTAAGAACCTACAACAAATTGATAAATGCTCAAAGTTCTTATTAGTCTGAGTGAAGTTACAGCCTTTTGAGAACAACCCTAAATTCATAGAACAAATTCTTTATAGAAGAATTCATAAATTTTAAACAAAAATTATCTTCCTCGCACCTATGAAACTGCTATGGCTTTCATCAACACATTTGTCGTAAGTAGACATAGCAGAACTAACCTTTGCGGATCTCATCATTTCATTGTGTGTAAAAATTCTCTTCTACAGCCATTTAAATACTGGGTAAAGCAATCCCCATACAGATGAGAGTACAGGATCAAGATTTTACTGCTTCAAATGGGAAAGCCAAAACTGAAACTTTTTCATGAAGCATTTCTCCACTTTCTATTTGCTCATTTCAAAGCTCTCTATTCCTACATATTTAATCAGCCTGTTTCTGCCTTTTGAGACTCCCATAAGCTTATTCCCTTAATCATAACACATATATGAACTGTCTCCTGAGCTGTGTCTTTGTGCCAAATAACTGTTGAGAATCTAGTATAAAGTCCTTGTTTCATTCAAAGCAGGTTTTAAATTTTAGCAAAGGTTCTGAATTGCATGGAAAATGTCTCTGAGTTTACTTCCTTTTCCAGATTAATCTTTTTTGAACAAAGTATTTTTCCCTTTCAGAAACCCTAAGAAATTACAAAGCTAGAAAATGAATTCCAAAGCAGAGATAGAGCACGCGTTAATTGTAAAACAGGAGGCAGGTCTTTCTTAATAGTTTTATCAAGCTGTCATCTCAGAGTGGCCACCGCTGAGAAGCTGTCAACTTCACTGACATAAATGAAGTAGGAATAACGGATGGGTGCCAAACATGGGCTGCTCCCAAGGACCTTAAGCCACTGCAGCCATTACCTATTCAAGGGTTAGCAGAGGGAGCTCCTAGGAGTATTCTGGGCATGTAGCGGTGTTCTTCAAAACTCTGCAGCTCTGCAGAAGATTGCAGTGCTGTTGAATGTGTTGGCAGTATACGGCCTGTAGAATTTTGTCAGGTACAAGCAACCAAAATGTGGGCCACTACAAACAGTTTTAACTACTCTGTATATATTGATTTCTAGCTTTGATTTGTCTACTTCTGTCTTCTGGCTACTGGATCCTACAGTTTGGGCCTGCTAGACTGAAGAGGCTGTTGCTAATTTCTATTCTCTCTATACTTATCTAAATTGTCCCTTTAAGTCCATACTTCTTCCTTTTTTTTCTTTTCAGTGAGAAAGAAACAGTTTCATATATAGACTGGCCTTAAATTTGTTATTATAAAGCACATTCTCCGGTTCGTCAATAATTCTTACAGTACTCTTTAGTTATTAAAGCCCTTCTTCAGGCATGGATCAACACCAGAGCTTCCCAACTGCTATATTATTAACCTGCTTATGCATCTAAAGATTACACTAATCCTTTCTCCACTGCAGTTCACCAGGAGCTGGTTACACACCACAGGCACCTGGTTTTTGTCCCACACTTATCACTGCCTCTGTGGACAGATTCCTTCCGCAAATATGCCAAAGTTCATTGCTTCTAGATGTCTGGCTTAGCTAAATTCAGTCATCCAAATCACTCAGATCACTTTTATTTTAATCTGAACCTCTGAATTATTTTTCAAGCTTTATTAGTAAGAAATTATATGCCTGGTTGCCATAGTATTTGCTCCCAATACTTAAATCTCCATTAGGACAAGGATGTCATAGAATTAAAAAAAAAAAAAAAAAATCCACTAGGATGCCTGTTAAGTAAAATAGGAACATGCCAATACACATGCATTTTGAAGCGTTAACAAAAAAGTAGCTGACATACGCACATATTTATAATATGTCTGCTTTTGCAGAGTGAAGGCTCTTCTTACATTCCCATTATTTCAACAGCTCTCAAAAAGCACGACTGGGACTTGAGGTTATAAATGAGGGGGGTGCAGAGTGGCAGATCACAAACAAAAGTAGGACAAAAGCATTAAATAATGAGAAGGAAGGAAGTAAAAAAGCAGGAATATAAAAAAAAGAACAGAAGCATGTTTTAAAACAATTGGAGAAATTACCCCAAAATAACTGCCAAGCTGAGTTAAAAGAACATGGGAAGCGCTAGTAAGCTGCATTCTAAGAAATATGGAAATGAAGTATTTAAGTACAGAAGTGCATTAAGTTGCCACATTTCTATAGATATTAAAAATGTGCATACAGATGAGCAGTGTGGTGCTAGTGCAAACTCATAGCAAGGTTACACAAATGGATTGAATATTCATTCAAGTGCACATAACGTGTCCGCCTTCAAGCCTGTTGTATGTCTGCATTGGTGCTTAGCTTTCCTAAATGCAGCCCAAAAAGAGTCTTATTCTTTTGTCGATAGTGTAATCCAAGATGATACTGTAAATACATAAATGTTTGATATTGTGTGCATATAAACAGCTACATATCATCTGAGACTAGACCATATGAAAGGTCTCACTATCATCATTAACGTAAAAACATCATGGTGAATGTAACAATTTCTGCTACAAAATTCCAAATAAGCAGTCTCATTATGTCATTATATCCTTAGTATGTTGTTATTTTGCCTTTAATGGGCAGTAAAATTGTGCTGTATACCTAAAACGTACTTGGAAAAGGAATTGCATCATCATTGTCTATATTTCCACATGTAAGATTGTGCATTTTTTGTGGTTATATGGATAGTCTTACCCCACACTTCTTCAACAAGTAAGTATTTTCCAGATGTCTAATATATGAGTAATTTAGTGGAAAGCACATTCTGAGTTCTGCATTTGTCAACACGCAGAATCTCATCACTTTGCAAGACCAGAGGGAATTCTAAAGTATCACAAAAAATCCATTATTGTTATAAAGTCTCAGTCATGGTAATCCAAATATCATGTCAAAAATTGACAGTTAGTGCTAGTAGATGTGCACTAAAAGTGCAATATTGGAGACAAAAGATGCCTAAAAACTTCTGATTTATATTTGAAACTTTTCATAAAACTTTTGAATCCTGAAAACTGATTATGCATACCTTTACACACAGCAATGAATGGTCTTGGTTTAGAAAATATCCTGTGCTATGAGATCTCCTAGATCTAAAAGAAACAAAATTAAAAATATATATTTGTAAATGCCCTTATAGTGTATTTAACAGTATTATAATAATCAGCATGTAATTTTGGTGCCATATAGTTGCAATGTTTCTATTTTTTTAGATAGATAAGTGACCATCACCAGGTATTAACATAAGGGATTCAATGTTTGTTTAATGTAGAATCTTCAACAGTGCAATGAAGTGTTGAGTTCAAAAGATACTACCATGTATATACCAAAATACACCATTTGCTGAATCCTCATTATACAGGTTCTTCATTTTTCAAACTTTTCCTTGTAGCCTTGGCTACAAGGAAAATGTTTCCTTCCATATATTTATTGGGCAAACTAAACAGCAGGACTTCTCATCAGACGAAATGACAGCTTCAGGTAGAACAGCTGTAGGCCATGTGTAGGGACTTCTCAAAGCTCTAGAAATTATTAACTTCTCTTTTTGTTTTCTTAAGTGACATTTTAATCACTCCACTATAACTAAAATCAGAGCACTTAAACAGTTGGTTTTCTGCCTGGATTAAAATTCCTTCCTTCCAGCATGCCACATTAAGTACTTACACAAGGTTGTGGATTTTAGGTTCACAGATAAACAATACTGTAAGAATTTTTTTTCTCTTTAGAACTAGGTTTTCCTCTTACTGATTTTTCAGTGCTTTCATCAGACTATCTGATAGTCTATTAGACTTTTCTATCTACTTCATTCTTTGCTTATCATCCGATTTCTGAACTATACTTAGAATGCAGTCCTTATAAAAAAGAACTGATATAATCAGATTACAATATTGAATTACTTATTTACAGAAACTTTTACAAAAACCTATCCTGGAAAATTCGAGACTGGAAAGAGAAAAATCCCTTTCCATAGACCAGATACCAAGCAAATTCTTGCTCTGCAAAATCTGCTTAAAAATATGTATGTATTAAAACCTGGGAAGGAATTTTGACTATGGGGAGAAGGAGGTTTAAGAATATGGCACAGGAGAGCTATTGCCTATGGTCTATCCCTGCCTACCCTGGAAGCTAAATTGAGATTTTCAGTTTGATTTACTCTGACTTTATCAACCTGAAAGCAATAACTAACTTTGAAATTTACCTGCTATAAAACTATGACATGCCATGAGAAAATAATGTGCTTATAAAGTAGAAAAATTGTCTCCAGTTAACAAAAACAAATCAAGAACTTATAAAAAAAAACAGGACTGTAAAAAAAATGTATTTCTAAGTTAGTTTCCTGTAACATCAGAAAAGCAGACCTGAAATATCCACTGTGTGGCACATACTACGGTAGCTCTTAAAGGCAGCCCTGAAGAGCAAGAAGCTGTGCAAGAACACACACACCATGTTCAAATAATGCCTCTCAGCTCGATGCCAACTCCAACTAGTGAAGTGAAATAGTCACAAAACTGAAGAACAGTTGAGGAATAATTGAGAAATTCTTGAACTCCTGAGTATGAATCATTTTCCCCATCACAATCTTACCTTTGGCTGTTTTGCCATAGGCTATTTCTCCTTTTTTATTGCATGTCAAAATTTACTTCCTAAATGTGCTTACACATCAGTCAGGAACTTCCCCCAGGAAGAAAAAGTCCTAGAAATGGATTTTGTTTGAGGCACTTTTTTTCTATTCCCAGTGGCTCACTAAGCTTCAGGGTTTTTCCCACTGCCTCTTCATAATAGGTTGGATTACAAAATCCAAAAGTAGAGCTCCTCTCTTGAGGACTCCTTCACCCGCTCTGGCACGGCCCACGGCTCGCGTTAACTGACTTTGCCTCCCCGACAACAAGGGTTGACTCTGTCAGTTTGCACAAGCTGAGGTTTTGAGCCCGTAATGTGATTAATATCCCTGGAGCTTCGTCTCTCCTTTCTGCTCTGCTCTAGTAGATACTCCAGAAATACGCTGCTTTGCTCATGTCGTTCCCCGAAAAAATATATATATATGTATGTATGTATGTATGTGTATATGTATGTACATATTTCTGAGCGCATGGTCGCGGCGCGGGGTTCTCGCACCCTCTGGTGGCGCCTCGCAAGGATGCTTGCGGGGAGCCGGGAGCCTGCCCGCGGCTCGGGGCAGGACGCGGCGCCGGCAGCGCCGCCGCGCAGCGGGGCCTCGGCGCGAGTGGCGGGCGGCGGCGAGGCAGGCGGGGCGGGGGGGGACGCCGGGCTGCTCGGCGACCTCAGGCCGCCTAGGAACCGCTCTGCCCAGAGCTGCTGAAACACAAGCTGTTCCCCGAAAACGGTGGAAACGCACCTTTTTGAGAGGCTTCACCTTATTCGATAATTTTTCTTACTTCCAAAAGGTTTATAGTGAAAATTTTATATATACATACGTACACACATATATATACATATATATATATATAAAATCACAAACAATGCTAAATAACAATTCAGGAAAAGCTCAATTATGATTAAATAGATTTATCTGATCCTCATCCCTGTGGTTAGGTGCTGTACACTGACTGGCTAGAGAGACGACAAATTTTAAGGAAATCGATCAATAACTGAAACCTAATCTGTGTCTTTCTAACACATCTTGCTTTAAAACTACTTTTATTTTAAGTGTGTATTTACCTTAAAGTCACAAGGAAACAAAGTATTAAATGTCTAATATGAATAATGATACATGCTTCCAAACGCAGGGTAAAAGATTATTTTAATAACAGTTTCTATCAACATTGTTATCCACGTTTTAATAAATAATGTAGAATTTTAGATCATCTCCATTATATTGTTTTACCACAAAGATTATTTCATTAATTTTAGTACTTGCAGTTAATCTGAAATACTCTCAGATATCTCAATACATAGATGAAATCCAAATGAACTTAAAATAAAAAGCTAACCACTGCAATTAATTTTCATGTTTCATCATTTTAGGTAATTTTAATCATTTAATTACCATAATCACAGTTTCAGCTTACTCTAAAAAAAATGCCACGCGGAAAGTAGGAAAAAACATGATGATGCAGAAAAAAAATTATTCCTTACCCCAAGCAAAGAGCTTTCACTATGGGCCAGGACGTACAGTAGTAAGGCCAATATAGAAGGAAGAAGAGATGTTTCATGCCCTCAAGTTATGGGTCAAATCCTCCTCCTACTGAAAAAAGCATCTGTGGGAACAAGAGCATCTTCCTCACCTTCTTGTTTAAGGGAAATGTCTGAATCTTGCGTGGGATATTAACGCACTGCTGTAACACAAGACAATTTCAGTGGCAAATGGCAGTCAAACGGATTGCCAATTACTTTTAAAAGGAAACAGGAGCAAATATTTTAATAACATGCCAAGTACAGTGCCATAAAAATCATTGTGTAAAATTATGAAGTAGCCTTTCCTTTAAAATAACAAGATTGGAAATACAGTTTTGTTCATCTTTGTTGTGATCCTTTGATAAAAGGAACGTAGGAAAACAAAAAAAGAGAAATCCATCAATCTAAAGTGCCTCTGTGTACCAGAAACAAAGTGGTTTGCAACAGCATGACCAAGATAATCTGGGATCTACTACTGATGAGACTGTTTTTTTTATATTTTTATTGGTTTATGTTTATATTGCATCTACTAATTGCATCAATATTGCATCTTACTAATTTAAAGCTAACTTCTAGACAAAGAAATGGTAAAATTCAATATATAATATCCACATTACATCTGAATTAATACAGTGAGGATTTTCTTCATCTCGATCTTTTAAAATAAAACGGACACAAAATAATAAAAATAAAAAATAGATAAAAATAAGAAAACATTGCTCATAAATGATAGGGCTAATTCTGGTTCCTTTGGGAAAACAAAGAGCTACTTTTTAAAGATCTTTAAAGTGTCAAGTATACAACACCTCTAGTACCAGCAAATACTACCACTGTTAGTATCAGGATGTAACTAAACTGCAGCTCAGCAGTCCGTCTGTTGCTCACATAGCTCCACCTAGTTTTGTGTCTAACTTAGATACTAGTACTAATGTCACTGAGACAGCAGAATAGAGGTGAGTCACTCATCTGTCCTACCACGACTTTCCTGTGATACTCCTGCAACACCATCATCCATATGCAACACAGCTGGTGACAGCAAAGCAGAAATACCTTCAGTTGCTGGTTGAGCAGGATAGGTATCATGTTTTTAGTACTCTTGCATCAAAGATAGTAACTATTTTTAGTTTCATAGACTGCTGGAAATCATTGTTGGTAAGTGGCATATCAGTCAGGTAGCAGGAAGATAGATATATAGAAATATAGATATAAACCCATATATAAAAATATGTATATTGGTTATTTTGGGGAATATGTTTACACAATTTTCGACCTTTTTATAATTGCATTTTTTCTAAACACTTTCAAATTTTGACTTTATATTTGCTTTCATGTTACATTTTCTCTTTTCATTATTATTATCATTTTGTTGTTGCAAGTTCACTTGTGATAACAGTAACGATAATAATAGCAATAGAGATTGTCTTTAAGAGAAAGAACACAATTTTGAAGAGCTTGAAGTAATAGGAAATGGGAAAATGAGTGAAAAGAGCAAAACTGTTCTGGGCCCACAAAATTATTCTTTTAATTAAAATTGTAAATAATTAATTTTTTATTTGGATGGACAAAATGAAAAGTCACTTTAGGTTAATGCCAAAGTTTAGTGAAATGAAAACTCTTGTCCTCAAAGACTTGTTAATATTCTGGGGAAAGAAATTAAGATTTTCTCAGCTTACTTGCATTTGGATTTAGAGAAAAAAATTAATTTAATTTCAAAATATTGAAATTCTTTGTCCAAGAGAGAAGACAACATTTTAAAAGCCAGATAAACAGCAATGTCATCTCACAGTTTTGGCTAATAAAATGCCTTTAAGGCATTTCAAAAAATGCCTTTTAAAAAAGAATATTTCTCAGGGCTCCTTCTTTGCATGGGTAGGAGGCAATTTGTTTGCCACCTGTTCCCCATATCAGAGGCAGCTGCAAAACATCACTTTATTCTCTTCTTAGGTTAGTACTGTGGGATTAATTCAAACAGAAAATCAGAGAGTTCCAGTAAGTGAGATTTCCAATGTAGAAAATTCTATGTAAAGTCATTGTCAACAAACACAAGAATTAGGATGTATTTTGATTACCATTTCCACTGTAGAATGCACACATTCAGTGTGATATTCTTGTTAAAATAACTGTATACACAGAGAGTTTAATATTTTTATCAGTTGAAAAGCATTTTGTTCATTTTCACTGGTTCTACTGCTAGTTAAGGATTTCATATGTAACCCACCAGTCACAAGCTTTTACATACGACTATCATATATCCCAAGCTGATTTCTATTACTTAGTGAGAGGACAATGTTTAAAGCCTTTAATTAAAACATCCCAAAAGGATTATCGTTTGTGTTATGATGACGATGATGACGAAAGGCTCTGAACAACCACGAGGCTACAGTCATCTAGGAGTCACCGACAAGCAAAAGCTAAGACAGCAGCAATGCGATGGTCCTTTCCTTCCCAGCTGTCCCTCATCCTATCCTGTGGGGACGTGATGCTGTTAAAGTGGAGAGTGTAAAGCTGGACAGGGATACATGTCATCATGGTCTTTCCTGTAAAACCGTAGAGCCAGTGGTAGGCTCAGCGTTTCTAGGAAGGCTAGCCATAAATTGGCTAATTCAACCAGGAGACTTGGAAAATTACGTCCAGGCCATTACACATCCTTCTCTGTCCTTTCCTGTGACCAGCTGCCTCTCTGAGATTGCCTTTGATGCAGAGGAGTCAGGAAAAAGGATTGTTTTTTTGCAATATTTTGCACTATCACCAGTCTTTCCAATGAGATATCAATATCCAGAGACACTACAGAGACCCTACTGAAACAGTAGTGTCATAAAAAGCTATTATTAATGCACCCCTGTTTGTGCATCAAAGCATGGTCCTTATTCTCTAAATCACTTAAATCATCACAGCTGAATCAGAATATGTACTACACTGTACAGAAAATTATCCAAAAAATCTTTCAGAAATTTCTATTTTCTACTCCTCAAAATCTGGGAGTGGATTTTCTCAAAATTGTTGTGTTTTCAAACTTCTGTAGAAATTTCAGGCTTTGTGCTTTTATTTGCTCTTCTGCTTGGCAGTATTCCCAGAGCTTAGTGTGAAATAAGGGGAGTTTATATTTGAATATTTTAATAAAAAATAATCACCTCCGATGCTCAAACAAACCTTCTTGGCCCCATTTTTCAAACATAAAGGAAATCAGACACAGACCCCCGACTGATCAAAAATTATGTGCTAATCAACTATTTAAAAATCTAAAATGAGTGCTGTACTTAAAAAGTTTTGGAAAGAATAACTATTGAACCATCAAGATCTAAAATTTACTTTTTTCCAGCTAAGAACGCAAATATCTTTTAGCTTCCCATCATTAGCTAAAGTGAACTGTGTTTTCTGATAAAATGATTACTTCATTTTAAAATGTGTGTATTTGAGAAATACTTGGTCATAACTGATGTCAAACTACATCAAGTACTAAAGAAAGAGTCTCAGGGAACAAATCTCTTAACAATGAAAGTTGAGCTAAACTTTTATCATGGATATGTAGGTCATCAATTTCCAAATTTCAGCAGGCAGGAGAACGATGCTAAGCCTCAGAATTTCCTACACTTACTTGACAAGCTTGTTAACTGTACCTTTTAACCATGATTCTGTGACCAGAAAACTGTCCAAAAGCTTGGATAGTCAAGGCAATGAAGCATCCTTGTCTGTCCTTTAGTTCTAGTTTATACCTGTTTCAACTGAGACTTCCTAACTCTCAGGTTTGGAAAATCCCGAGACCTTCTGCACTCGCTGCTGTGCAAAGCTGCACTTTCTGTGACAATTCACAGGGATACTACAAGAGCTGTAGACTCCAAGCCAAGACTACCAGTGCCAACTAATTCCAGTTCTCCTGAAGCACTTAGGAAATATAAACAAAACATCTGTAGCTAGACATAAGAAATAGGATCTAGTTAATGCATTTCACAGAGGCTGCTCTGAGAAAAAGTCATTCTGACTATAGGTGTGATGTTAGCTTTGTCTTGAATATAAAGAAATTAAATTCATCACAAGGACAAAAGACACTATTCAACCTAGACAAGAAAATCAGTGGGATGGTAATACACCTATCTGCTGCCAGGGTGATATTATGAATATTTAAGTCATCGTACTGGGTCTCAGAGATATGAGAACCTAGTGGGAAAATTTTCAGATAGCTATGTTGTTTAATATAGGGTACAGGAGATAGCAGCTCTTTTAATTTTTTTCTGGACATACAAATATTTCTGCAGCTTTTGCTTTGTTTATTTTTCTCAGTAAGACCATTTATTTGCAGTATTGAGTAAACATGAGCCCTGTTACAAAACATAATGCTAAGTCAGCAGGTTCTTGGCTCTATCAGAGTCAACAACAATAAGACATGGTGGGAAAAAGGCTTTCAGAAGAAGGCAAACCTTGTCTGGGAGAATTAAATGTAGTTAGAGATTAGTTAGAGTTAGAGTTAGAACACAAAGAGGTTTCCAAAATAAGAAAACATGGCTTACTAACACCGATAAAACTGGACAATTAAAGTTTTGTATATAGAGAATATCGGACAGTGAAATGTAGAAGTTGAAACAGTGATTAATTCAAACAATAGAATATAGCTTCAAGACCCTAACAAAGGGAGAAAAGAATCCAGTATAGCTACAATTCTGCTTTGTTTAGTCTGACCTTTTACATGATTGACCCTTCTCAAAGAAGTTTTTTCAGAAATATTGCATTTTTATGTGGTCGAGTTTTTTTTTTTTTAATGTGGCTATTTTTAATTTAGGAGAGATACAAAGTCTAATTTTACTTTTCCTGTAAATCTAAAATATCCTATAGATTCATTGTTTTTGTGTAGCACTATAAAATCATTAATGGACTAAATTACACAAGGTTATGAGAATCTGAACCACCTTTGGGAAAAGAACCACCAATGAATTCCATGAGAACTGGAGCAAACCTATGAATTTCTGTTAGAAATGCAGCCAGCAGACACTGGGAGAGTAAGCAGAATGTGATGCCGTATGAATTGTGATTCCAGATACAATGTGAAACATCGGTTAAACTCTTATGCAGTACCTCTTGGTATCTGGAAACGGAGAACTGCGTTTCACCTGCTCTTCAGCTCTGTGTCTAGCTGGATCATCCTTTTTAGTCCGGCTTTGGAAAGACTACAGTCTGTTCATTCTGGTATCTCTGTGTCACTAACTTTTGAACTTGGTGATTGATTTTAAGTAGCTGAAATCTCAAAAGTAATGATTTTTGTAGGTTTCAGGTAAAAGGAGGCCCAGTAGTGGAAAGTCTTCTTTAAGAATAAGGCAACAGCATGAGTTCAGTTCTTCTCAGAGCTCCAGATAACCTGCACAGAGAGAAACATCATGAACGCCCCAGCCATTGTAAAGTTTCAAGGAATGCACTACATTAAATAACACAGTATCCAAGCAGGAGACACAAACGCGAAGAAATCAGGCTTCATCAGTTCTGCTTTTTACAGAACTACTGCTTGTAGCCTGAAATTCCACAGCTCCAGGCACATGAGGGGACCTTCAGTAATATTAATAAATATACCTCTTAGGGAGCACCTACAATTAACATTTTTCTTCAGGTCAGATGTGCACTTCTGAAGCAAATCTTCCAGTTTTCCTCATTTAGATGCTTTGGTTCACATCACAGAGCAGTCCTGGATGCTTTTCAGGTAAAACTAAGCAGGAAGATGCATTCAGGACAATATCTAATGCACTCCCATTGCTGATGGGAGTGCTGTCCACAGAACATAGCTTTAATTTAGTTAAGTTTTTTCTTTCCGTGCTTTGTTGGCTGCCACTGTCGCAGTCACTGTTTCTGAGTCTGAGGGTCAGCTGTATCGCTAGGATTTGTTTTTGTCAATCAGCACTCTCTCTCAAGCAGAGCACGTCTCTGAGCTCAGAGACCTTCTCAAAGCACTTTGAACATTTACACCTGAATCTGGTCCAGACCAATTTAGTGATGTTAAAATTCAAAGCAAAAAGACTTTGGTTTTTAATCGTAGATAACTACTACAGACAAATATGCAGAGACACACAGTGTTTACTGAAGTAATTCAGGTATTTTCCACATTTATGCAGAGTTCAAAGAATTGTTAGTTGCTGAAGCAAGACTGGAACTTAGAGGGTGGCCCTAAGAAACACAAAGTTTGGATGTCATTTTTCAGTGCTGGGTTTATTTGATCACTTGCAGGACGAGTGGGTTCTCATGCTCTTACTCCATTTAAACATAACGATTATGGTTGATTTTAAACAATGTAATGGTTTATTTCGACTTATAGGTGTAATAAGTATAAAGTTACTATTCTTGAAATTGCCCTTTACCCTTCTATTTTAGTCCTGTACACGAAACAGTAGTGTTCTGTTTCTGTGCTGGCTTCAAGTCTCTAGTGTGTTTCTCATTTATAAAGAACTTTTACAGCCTAATTGGGAGCAGTTTAATTCTCAGATTCTCAACTTCTTACTACATCAGTTGAGAGTCCAATTGACTGTAACGATTCAGAAAGAGGCTCTTTTGGAGCCTTGACAGTATGTCATGTAAATTGGTGTCCAGGGACTTTTAAAAACATGATTTATATTATATTTAACTGGAATATTATTCACATGATAAGGGTCCCATGCAGACTACGACATAATGGACTGTAGTCGCTTAGAAGATGTGGTCATAGTTTACAGCCTCAAGGCCAATGAACCATTTACCCCTGAAAAATAGTCCACAGTTTATTTCTAATCCCAAATCTTATTACCAGAAGTAGTTAGAGGTCTGACGAATGTTACATGTTCAGTCATCTAATTTTGTCCCCTGTGCACTCATCACAATGTTCAAAAGATTCCATCTAATCTTGTTATAATTATTAAATTACACACTTATTCATCAGTTTCCTTTGAAGACAACTCAGCAAACTAACTGACTTCTATACAGGACATATGTCAAAGGTCCAGTGGGTCTAAAGTCCCTCCTGTTAAAGTCAAGCAGTCTGTTTTTATACTAGTTCCAAGAAAAAAAAAATCAAAAAATACACCTCTTTCTAAACGCGCACATTTTTCAGCTGAGGCTCATCAGTAACATAACATGAGTTATAATTGGGAGAAGACTAAAAAAAATTGAAAAACTTTCTTAAAAAATTCCTTCATTATTCCATGCACTTTGGCCCTTAGTTGATTCTTGCAAAGATATTCTACAGACAGAAGAACCTTTGCCACATGAATGAACTCCCTGGTAGTGAGGATCAAACTTACCCTGCAGAAATAATTAATACAGAGAGCCTTTCTCCTGAAGGGCTTTTAGTACAGAAACAAAAATGGAGTCATGAAAAGAAAAAATAGGTGGCTGTAGAGTTTAGACATTAGAATGGAATGAATCAATATGCCTAGAGTAACCAGTGGCAGGATTAGCTGGGATTCTGGTCCTCAAAAGAGGCAGGATCGACTTTTCAGATTCCATCTCTACTATCACTAATAAGCTGGAAGATCACAGTGAAAAAACAGCTTTCACTCCTCTGATTTTCCATATCCACCATCTGTGTTGTATAATTAGATTTTTAGTTCTGTGGAGCATAGACTGATAATGTTCATTTCTGGCACCACATCTTTGTAGAGGCTTCTAACTGAAACTGTAATACAAATCATAAATAACAAAAGCAGAACATTTTGCTGAGAAATGATATTGGCATTGCTAGTCCTGTAAACAAGGGCATTTCCTATCTAACATAACAGAAATGTCTGAGCATCTGTCAGAAACTCAAAGAATAAGTTTTTATATGTTTTCAACTGTGAGACTTTCAGCCTAATCCTTCTCCCCTAGATGTTGCTAGCAAACTGATTGCCTACTAACTTCTCTGAGAACAGATCTAGGTCCTATATTTCATTTAGAGACAGAACGCTAAGATTACAATATGCTCTATGTGATTCTTACCGTTGAATAAGTGATCCCTAGTTTCCAAGGAGAATTGATGACATTTTTTCTTGTATAAGCTTAAAAAACTGTGATTTTTAAAAATATACAGAATGCAAAAATACAACATTTGTAGTTCTCAGTTCAGACCTGCAGCTTGTAAAACATCGAAAAGCATTCTTGGAAAATTTTTTCATGTAGAACTTTCAGAAGATAGTGATTCCGCTGTCCTCCACCCCAAAATAAAAAAGGAGGCAAGCAGGTGATATGATACCCCATTTACATTTAGTATAAGGGGCCTAAGAGATGCACCCATCAGTTTACCAAATTAGTTTCTACGTTGAGTGTGATTGTAACCAGAGAGTTAGGACACATGAGGTGCCAGCCGTTATCTAACATAACATCCCCTTGTTACCCACTGCAACTTAGCAGCCTTCAGTGCAATGCAAAGTTGCACCCAAGCTGAGATCTACATTCTTCTGTGGGTTGTATTACTTTAGAGATGTAACAGCTGTGTTTATTTGTTCTTTTTGCAGAAGACACCACACTAAACTTTCTGCTAAATGTTGTTACATGAAAGAGCAGAGCCAGAAAGTTAATGTGAATCACTCCCTGATCTCCTGCTGCTCTTGCAGGTGCAATTGATGGACTATGCAATAGATTCACAGACTGATGCAATAACAAACTGCTGAGTGGTACCAAAGAAACATGATCCAATTTCTGTAAGCAAAGCGTTTTCAGAAAGCCTAATGGGATTAGCATGAACAAAGAAAGAAATATTATAAAAATAAAGAAACCTTGCTTAATCTATCCTTTCAAAACATATGGTCTTCAAAGCATAATAGCCTGTTTTAGAACATACACAGAGAAATAGGGGTAAATATAGGTGAAATGATAGAACTAACCTCTTAGTTCATGAAAGGTAGCTTTTTCTCCCAAGTTTATGAATGTCTTCTGTACAGACAATTTCCTTAAAGTGTACCATATTGATCTACAATATACTTTGCAAAGGTCAATATATACCTAGTCTTGTTGCCTACAGCATATGAGGAAGTAAAATGAAAATGAGTCTGGGCTTAATGACATGTAACCATCCGGATGAATAATGTATATATGGTCAATCCCCAATACTCAAGAGGCCATCAGCCTAACTTTAATGTTTGAGATAAGCATCTGTATGTGTTTTAGATTTATCACTTGAATCCTAATGCACTTGCCAAACACATTAATATTTAAATACCTAAAAATATACTATCAGCAGAAAAATAGGCAGATTTGTAGTTAGGCAGGTTCTCTGTGGTTAGCCTCAATACATGCATGGCATTCTGGAGAGTTCAGGAAAACTACTGGTCTTTTCATCTAATTCTATGAATTGAAGCTATTTAATAACCTATCTTTACCCAAGAAACATTTGTGGAAGCCAGTTGTTAAGTAACTGTGTTACAATCTAGGGTCTTCTGTAGTTTCCCCACTGAACTGTGGTGCCTATATATAGGAATTGCCTTAGAAAGTATCAGATTAAGTCAGGAGATCTCAAACTGTATATATGACAGAATAATCTAAATCAACAAGAACTGGATGAGAGGCTGTTATAAAACATATGTTAGAGAAGAAATAATCATTTTTTTCTTCTTGAATAATCCTGGAAACTTAAAAATATAACATGATTCCTACAGGTTGGATTTGACTTTGTCATTATTTGCTGACTAATTAATGTGGTACTAGATGATAAATTTGGGAAATGAATTCCCATTCTATTGCTAGAGCAGGTACAGAATGAGCAATGCTGCAGTATTTGTGTCCAGACTGCCTGCCAGGCTTTGATTTAGCTTTGTTTAGGAGACACTGCCACTGTTGGTGAAAATATTCAAATTCCAAGCTTATTTCACATTTGGCTGTACGCTAATGTATTGGTAGAGACATTGCTTTCTTCTGCTTCCTTGTAGTACCCTCCAAAGACCGTAGACATATTGTTTGCTTTCACATTTATAATATGAGTGGAAATAGTTATGAGGTATTTCTTCAGATTCGAATTTGTTAGTAGAATAATAAGCCTCACTATGCTGTAAATTACAAAAAGATCTATACAAATCTTTCTTTCCTAACGTGTTGAATATAGTTAACAAATAATATACTTTCTGATAGCAAACTGTTTCATTCACTGGAAGCTGAAAGTAAAGAAATACTGAGCAAGAACAAACAATTTTGATCATCTCTGGCTGCTGGCTGCAGCAAACCAAGGTCTCAGAAAGTTTATAGGTGGATTCTTTTCCCATGAGCTCAGTGAAAAAATAAGTTAGATGGCAAACTCACTTGCTGTACATTTTTCCCAGAGGTACTCTGAAAGGACCCACAAGAAACAAACTTCACAGCAGATGTTGTTGTTTAATAGCAGCAAGGAGAGCATGACTCCAGGCAACCAGCTAATCCCCCTTGAAATTTCTCAGAGATCATTAAGGTGTATGTTTATCTAAATGACATCTGTGAAATTGTACAGTAGTAAAATGCTATCCAAATGACTGTAAAAATTACATATGTATAATATATAGTTTTATGGAACACTGCATATTTTTTGTCAGTTTTCTTTCTCCTGAAGAGAAGTTGCAGGTTGAAGTCATCTTTTTGAAGTTCTTCTCAAAATACTGAGCCAGGCCTGTAGTATAAAGAGAAGTATTATATTGCTCCACTCATGTGAATGGATTATCACTGCATTACCCTGTTTGGAATCTGGTCCATTACAGCATTTGTATCCAATTAGGAATCATTTGTAAGCCACAGTTTACAAGAGGAAATTAAATTCTGTGTTTAAATAAAGCCCAACCAAGGTAGTTTGCTGCTGCCTTAGATGTAGGTTCTATAAAAGAGCAAGCATGGTCCCAGGAAGCTATTCAGTCTTCATAAATAAAAATTCTATCTAGTTTGTATTTCAAAGCCTTGAATTTTTATTCATCATTTGAGGAAGAAAAAAATAGTAATATAGTTCACATGTCTGTGTATTTTATATTAAATTACATGAAAAATTAATCCTAACTGAAAAATCTATCAGGAATCCTTATGTACATCAGAGATCCTAGTAAGGTAATGGTAAGTCCATTAGAGATCTTAGTATGAAGGAAGAAGAGGTCATCTACTTAACAATAAAATCATGTTCACTACTTTAAAAGATATTATGTAACTTTTAAATTAAAATTTTATATTTCATTATAGCATTCTACTCTGTTTTGTTTTATATTATATGATTGTACAAAGTACGTAGTTGTACACAAAGTATTAGTTTCATGTTCCACACAGAACATCTGATAGAAATATTTAGTCTCAAACTTTGAAACTACTAAATGACTACAAAGATAGGCTGCACCTCCGTTTGATCATTTGTTCAAAAGAGAAAAAACATAAAAAATATGATGTCAAAGGGGAAAAATAACTTCTGTTTGTATGAGATAAGGGATTTTTTCCACATAAAAAATGTAAAATATTTATGTTTTTCATTTTAGAAAGAGATCAGTTTATGCAAAACAATGCAAAGGATATTGTCCGTTAATTAGACTCTGTATTAGAAAGTAGTGATGTTAGGATGCAATCAGAAGTATTCACTAAGCAGATTCTAAAACATTCAATAAGTTCTAAGATTGATCTTCTCCATCTCGCATCTTTTTAATGAAAAAGCTTTCATTTTATATGCTATAATTTATTTTCAAGCCTCCTTTTAAAAATTGATCTATTTTATACACACTCTAAGTTTTCCAGTTTTATAATATGTAAGAAG
Organism: Rhea pennata; assembly: GCF_028389875.1. Classification (NCBI taxonomy): domain Eukaryota; kingdom Metazoa; phylum Chordata; class Aves; order Rheiformes; family Rheidae; genus Rhea; species Rhea pennata. The sequence continues at coordinate 108,986,796 of NC_084664.1, read as the reverse complement.
AAAATCTACACTAGCAGATACATTCTCTAAAATATTGATTATTAACAATTTTTATACTATAAATTATTAAAATGGCTCAATCCTCCTTTAGATGTTGATATATTGAAATGCAAATCTATATAAAATTATTCCATAACAATTTTGTAATAAAAGAGTATATAAATGAAATAAACTCGTTAGGTATGATTAGGACTCACATTGTATCTTCTGGGAAGATAAAATCCACAGCAAGAAAGACAGTAATTTATTTTATAGCTATTCAAGTTTAAGTTTTAGAGTTAAGTTCAAGTTTTAAAGAATCATTCTGAGACCTAAAGATTTTGTTGTAGAAAAAAGGAATGTCTGGACTCATTTACAAGAAAATTTCTGATGAACTGAAGAGATATTTTGTAAAATAAGCTGAACAAAAGACAGCTGAAAATCTTTTTAAAATATTGTTCTAAGAAAGGATAAAAACATGCATATAGTAATAAAATTAAAGAATCATAGAAAATTGAGTTTGAAAAGGAACATGAGAGGTAATTCAGTTAGTTCCTCTGCCCAAGGCAAGATCCCACAGCCATGCAATACTTTCCAGCACTCAATTATCCATAAAATTAAGAAAGTTTGATGCATGTTTAGTTTAAATTCCTCTTGAAGCAATTTAAATCCATTATTTTTTGTCCATATGGACATAAATAACAATGTATTTCTTTCCACTTTACAGACACTTTTTATGTGCTGGGAAACTTTTACCATGTCTCATCTTTGTCTTCTCTAAACTGTACAAGCACAGAGCTCTTAATCATTCCTCCTAGATTATGTTTTAAAACATTTGATCTTTACTCTTGCTTTCCTCCTTTCAGCAAGGTCATATCTATTCTGAAGTGCAGTAACCATAACTAGATTTGCTCCAGAGCTGGATTTCTCAACCTGAAGTAGAGCAGATTTTTTTTTCATTTATTTATAAAAATAGACTTCTGTTTAAGATATGGTTTTACTGTTTTCAAAACGTTATGGTGTTGCTGATTCAGATGCAAATAACAACCCACAGAAAATTTAAAATCCTTTACTGAGAAAGTGTTCCTTAACCAGTCATGAATTACCAATTCATACTGTGTCTTTATGATAGCGAGACTACCTATCAACCCTGAATCGATGAAAATTGAGTTTGTTCGATATTTTAATCTTCCTGAATTAATTGATGGAAACAAGAGTGTGCATATACCTCTGAACTGTTGTACATCATTAACATTTCTAAATCTGGTTTATCCTCAGCGTTTGTAAGTCTGGTTCCCTTAGGCTGTCAGTAGTTAGCTCAATCTGCCCATTTTGTTTCTGCAATTACAGATATGCAACCATGCAATAGATACACAGACAAAGTTACAATATTGCATTAAGAAGCATCTTCAGCCTCAGAATTTCAGGAGCTCAGGAGCTCAAAAGCATTGCTAAATGGAGATAACTTCTCATCAGGGAAAAGATCAGATGTAGAGTTTTTGAAATCTTTTTAAAAGGCTATTGAAATTTTCCTGTTAAGTACCTGCTTGTTTAGGCAACGTATCCTTGGATAAGAAGTACAAAGAGCACTGTGAAGCCCTGAGTGCACTGAGGTCTTAACTGCCCTGACCAGCTGCACCTGTGGCCTCCCCACAGCCTTTGACCAGGGGTGATGGCTCAGGTGTGCCTGTCCCTAGCCCGCTTCTTGAACTGCTGGTTTGACTCCCTGGATAGACCTGGCTGGTTACCTTGTCTTGCCCAGTGCTCGCTGGGCTCTCACCAGGACCTACTGCTGTCCCTTCCTGCTCTGCTCGGCCACTTCTGGTGCCCTGGGACTGCGCCCTGATGGTGAGGGCACTGCCTGGCCTCAGATGTGGTCAGCCTCGATGCCTGGTTCGCCTTCCTAAAGGGGGTAGCCCCACTCTTGCTGCTTCCTGACAAGTACAATTAAATTTGAGTTTAGCATTCTTCATATTCAAGCATTTTTCTCCTGAAAGGCTGTTCCTTAAATAGCTATAAGTAATTAATTTTAAAAATAAGTCTTTAAGGTCTGTTGCTTCCAACCTTTTATGAACTGTGTCATCTCGAATAAATAAAGCTCCCTTACTCTATATTACTGTATTCCTAATTCCTGTACCTCTAAATTACACAGAGGCAGGGTCCCAGTGCTAGCTTCTGGGAAAATATTTTTATTTCAATTGACTATGCATTGCTTAACTTTTATTTAGTGTAAAATCTCTACAGCAAGAGCTCTACACAAGGTATAACAAGGAATTTGTAACTGATGTAATCGTTATTTATTGCTCACATTCCATTTTTATTTTTCCCTTTCTTCTCACCTGGTATTAATAATAAAACAAAGATGGTTAACCATCGTTAATTTGTTTTGTTTTAATGTAGAGTCTATGTCTATACGCTAAGACCCTTATCAGGAAAAAATGGTAGAGCTGATATCACTAAAGAAGCTTTAAGATAAATGTTTCAAGCTTTTAGAAATTTTGAGGGGCAAAACTGATGCTCAACACCCTAAAATACACCCTTTGACTCCATGTAATCCTCACAAGTGCAAGAGGTAATAATTGTTTTCATTGATGAAAATCTGGAAGAGGAAGGAAAGGCAATTAGCCAGCTTATCGATGAGTAAAGAGGAGTTTTAATGGAAGTTAACTTCTCACTCACATTCACTGTTACATTTAGACTTACAAGAGCAAAAAGTGCTCCTTTCACACAGTCCAGATCCCAATACTACAGTTAAACATGCCTAGTTAAACAGGCAAGGAACTTTTAAATGTTAGCAATGTTCCTAATTTGTGATGTCTCCTGGGTTTTCTTTTTAGAGTTTCAGGAACATAATGGATGTGTTAATGATGCTCTCATGTAGCTTGGCTGTATTTCCCTTTATTAAAGTTATATCATCTGATTGAGGCTCAGTTGGAGCCTCGGTAAATCCCAAACCCAAAGCTCAACCATCAACTAAAAACTATATTCATAACAAATGGGATTCAAATTACTTAGTTTCTCAAAGCCAATATGCATGTAAAATGAACTCTTTCTTTGCTGCAGGGATAAGTTAGACTTAAAATGACATAAAGAAAATGTTTTTTTTTTCTATATGGATCAACTATTTTGTGAATGTTCCCTTTGTTTTGAAGTGTTGGAGAACAAAAACTGCTGTTTCATGTGCAACACTTGAGTGATTTCACCTAAGATAGTACAAGATGGGTCCAATAAGAAAAGACTCTAGGAAACTTCAAGTCCATTACAGCACCATCTAAGCAGTTCCCAACTCACAGAACAGCAAACTGCAAAGGAAAGACCTGAAATGAAACACAATAATTTGAGGGCTTAATCCCGTTCACATTCAAGTCAGTGGAAACAATTCCTTAAAATTTCCTTCTTGATGTCCCACTAGAGGCTGTTTGTGCTCCTTGTCTCTCATGAAACCCTCCTTTGTGTTTAAGTTGGCTGGTAGTCAGGCTTTCTCTTTGGTGACCCTCCAGTTGTACAATCTGTTCCTGTTTGAGATCCTGTTCATCTCTGCCTGACTTTAAACAGAACCAAATATCTTTCTTTTTTCCTGGTGTATGTTTTAAACAACTATCATTGACCTGTAGTTAGGACTTCTGTTCTTTCTTTCCTCAAAATACAAAAGGGATGCGGGAACTATATCAATATTGTGGGAAGAGGGGAACAAACAAAGAAAACGGGGATCAACAGCAATATGTGGTGTGTAACATTATTGGGAAAAAAAACTACCTGATGCAAAACTATTTGGTGGAAAAATATAAAACAAAAACATCTGCAAAACAATATCAAAGGAGTGAGTAAATTATACATAGAATTTGTAATGAAATACAGTAATAGAAAATCAGTTCAGTCAGCTCTGTATAAAAGCTTCTTGTGATATATACATTTATTCTGTGCCCCTCTCTCTGACTCTGGTAAATAATTTTCAGGCTTAAAAGTTCTTTACTAGAAAAAAAAAGAAAATAGGAGAAAGTTAAACAAATTTTTAAAAGGTGATGGCTGGATAGAATTCATATTTAACATATGAAAACTAAGTAGCAAAATTCACCTAGTATGACTAAGAAAAAACAAGGAGAAGAAAAAAGATGCAATTAGTTTATCTAAGTAAATGTATATTATTAAGATAACAGAAGAATAATGATAATTCACATCATTGACAAGAATTATTTATTTTGTAACATAAAATTCAGTATAATTAGAAATCAGGATGGAGGAAAACTAGCGGCACTATTCTTGACAACATGCTATCCAAAGATATGAAATAGTATCCCAAAGGCAATGCTGCAATCTGATTATCTGAACTTCTGAATTTGTCCTGGATAAAGCACTTGAAATGAAGAGAACAACCTTGCAGTATCAGGGAAGTGCTAACTATTGAGAAGAGGCCTGAGACATCAACCTCTTACTTGTCCCGGTACAGCAAGACTGACTACAGGCTGGGAAAGCAATATCCAAGGCAACAGAGAATGGTGCGCATGGAAGAAAAAAGCATCAGGAGGTGGATCCCATAAAACATCTTCCTGGCCTCGTGGTCTATAATTGGCGGGCTGAAGCACTCCCAACTAGACTGAGGAATGTGGGGCAGACTATTATTTCCATTCTAAGCCATGCACATTACTGTCATTGGTCTAAAATTTAAATTACCATGAAACATCTGTGCTCCTTCTGTAACATTTTGAAAACATTGCATCAGTAAGTAAGCGCTAAGTGTCTCAATCTAGTTAACACTAATTAACCTTTTCAGCAAAGCACCCTACTATTTTTTGCATATTTGCTTAATTAGATACAAAAAGGGTTCTATATTTGTATTTTTGCCAGGTAAATATTTATTGAAACTTTTTAATTGAACTCTTTTGCTTAGGACTAATGGACTTTCAAACAATTTTCAAGGTTAACTTGAAACCAAGCAGCCTTTCTTGAAAAGGTGCATTATTTTTAAATCAATTACAGTGGATTGACTGTTCAAATAACAATCAAATATTCACTGTGAAAATATAACAGCAAAAAGTATTTTAGCTAAAACTCATTGCAGCAGCTCAGCAGGGCTCTGATGTTGAATACATAGCAAATCAGGATACAGTCAGTTACAAACTGACTGGTAAGTCAAGTTATGTACCAAACTAGTTCTTATTTCAGGACAATAATCTGCTTGATCAAACATATGAATGTAAATGATTGGAAGCTTACACAGGCCATTTTATTTATCTGCTATTTTTGTATGAGCATCAATAAGATTGATAGGTACAGCAAAAAGTTACATAGCAGCCCTTTCTTCAAAAAAAATCTTTGATCAAATCAGAGCTGATACAGTCGTCCAGAGTAGATTGATTAGATTATGGCACTACAAGCAAAGTTGACCTCAACTGCCTAAAGTATCAAAGTGATTTTGGTGTAGCTACCTCATCCATCTGTTTGTTAGTATCTCTGTACGCTCGCAACTTGATGGAGGTGTTATGTGTATCATATCCTTTGGTTTAGTATATCTTCAAAATAGTTTTACTGTGAGCGTGCCAGACATTAAAAGCAATTTTAAATTTTATTCCATTTTGATCTACTTTATTCCATTCTATTTTAAGTACGTACTTGAATATTATGAATTGTCTTATTACATGGGTTAGGTTAATCTAATGCTACCACAGTAATGATTAAGTCAAACACTATTAATTATTGGCAGGTATCTTATATTTTTCTAATTGGTTCTTACTGATGAGTGACAAGTCTACTCAATAGCTTTTATGCTTTATTACTATGATTTTTATTTAACTCCACCAGCTTTCCAAGTGTCATTTACTATTACTAATGGTCTCTACACATAAAACTCTAAAGGGCAGCTAGTGATTCACTTTAAAGCATTTTATTTTACTTTACCAAGGAGAGATGTAATCATCCAAAACACTCTACTTAAATTGCATCTAAATTTGTTCTTTATGCAATAATTTTACCCTGAGGGATGTTTATTGGGATTTCATCCATTTTGAAAAGTTAGAACTGAATTAATTCATAGATCTGGCTTTGGTTCAGTAATAAAATAAGCCAAAAGAGTCCAGTTATAGAGTACTGATTCAACTTATTGGAGAAAGTGACTGAAAGTGGAAAGAAAAAAGTCTCTTTCTGACAATTGATGCAGTTTCATTTTCTGACAATTTGTAGCATGAGCCATCCTGCAGGAATACACATTTTTATAATGTGCAAATATAATTGTTATTCAGTGAAATTCCATAGATAATATTTTGGCTGGTTCATAAATGTGACACCATATTGTATAGCTGCATTGAACACTTTTGCACCACTCAACACTGTACTAGGTGCTTTTACTAGTAGTAGAAAGGAAATTTTTAGACATTAACCCAGTATACAATCACACTCCACAATCTTTTTCAAAAAATCTTCCACTCATGATATTAACCTGCCTCACAGAGCATTCTGACACATAACAAAGAAATTTGAATAAGAACACACATTAACGAAATCGTTTCACCTGATTTCATATAAGAAATGGGTTTGTAGGGAGCTGATCACTCATACTATACAACAGGCAGCTTGACAAGTAATTCTTTTCTTCTTTGCCTTAATTTTCCATTTTAACAGGAAAGTAACCTTATGGATAATGACTGTGACCCACTATCATCCTAAGGACTATGGAGGTCTCAAGAAGGAATTAATATGTTCAAGTAAACATGCTACTTCTAGTGAAGAAAAAAAAAGGAAAGGTGGTATCAGTTCAACGGCATACCAGCTAGTGTGACCTCAGCAACATGCAATGTAGGATATACATTCATAATATATATCTAGAAGGGAAGAATTTTTAAAATATGGAAAATGGGAAAATAGACTGAAATATAACTGTAAAAGTAATATGGTAAATGTGCATGAAATGGTCAAGAAAATCTGTTCTATGTGGGCATCTAACTGAAGATGGAAAAAGTAGGAGTTAACAGGATTTAGGATGCATTTGAAACTAAATAGGGGAAAAGCAATAATGAACTGTGCTGAAAGCACAGCTATAAAAGGAGGAGCTTACCAATAGTCTACTTAATATTTGAGCTATTCTTTCTGACACAAAAATGAAAAGAGATCGTAAAATTCTCCCACAATAAAGTTAAGATTCAGTGTAAATGTAGGGTAGGACTGGAATATGATAAAGAGTTTTGAGGAATGGAGTTATAGAGAACAATGAAAATTTTCTGTATTTCTGTTATGAAATAAAATTTCCTTACTTGGAAACAATACTGTTAAGGAACGTCCTCTGGACCCACTCAATATCTAATCTCAAGATAGCTGTCTGAATAAAAAAAGGCTAATTGGAGAAATTAGGGATTATAGTATACTGATAAAGAAAAAGAAAAAAAAAAGCCCATTAACATAGCCCATATAACAAACATTACAAACATTTCTGTCCCAACTAGTTGTCTAGCTTCATAGTCAATGAAGAGAAATAGGCAATTCTAAAGCAAGATTTACCTGGTCAGTTTGAGCACTTGGGTGAGATGATTGCCCTTCAAAATTATTATTCCTCTCTATTTTCTATTAAGAGTCTGGACAAGAAGACACAGTGCTGTCTACACTACAGAAATGGACCTTTGGTAGTGCACAGGGCCAGCACAGCTGAGATCTAAAGACTGAAACAGGAACACTCTCTGTCTGTCTGTCTTTTTGTCTGTATGTTTGTCTCATTCTCAGGATCTCACACCAAAATTCAGAATGCTGAACTTTGAGTCAGCAAGTTCTTCCTTGTACCTAGTCTGTGTCCCTCTTTCTCATCGTATCTGCTTCTACTGCTGAAAAAGCTCACATATTGTTATTTTACCCATCAAGATAACCCTGAACTTGAAAGCACTGTGAACCGCTTTTTTTGTCAGGGGGTAAAAGAAAGCTGTGAACAAGTACCAAAAGGGTGGTTTGTACATATTTAACAAAAAGGGTTTTCTTTGCTGTATTTTCAGGTATACTGTTACTAGGGCTCAAGACTGTATCTTAACCTTTATAGCAAACTTACTAACTCTGTTATATAGAAGTTTGAAACCAAACCTTTCTGTTCCAAAAACTGCTCAACTGATTTAGTTTTACAGAACTTAGAATACACACAGTATAATATGTTCAACATACACCGTATGGCACTGCAGGGAAAAAGCACTTGTTCACTACTTAAGCGAGAAAAATATCATTTTAAATCTACACAACCTCTTCTGCTTGATAGTTCTTATTTCTTGGGACAGTTTTAGGGGCTAGAATCCCCATATGGAAAATTCATTTGACCCTAAAGATTTTCCTAGGAAACATGATCTCCCAAGTGTATGTGTGAAGATTCCAAAAGCACATTTGCAAATGTTAGACTAAAAAGTCAAAGAAATTAAAGCAATGTGGTTAAAGCTTCCCCTTCAACTAGTTTGAGACAACCTCAGTAGACTAAAAAAGATTCCACAGGTAGTGTTAAAGCAATCAGGGTTAAAGCAAACCCAGAGACTATTTAGTCTGACAATATTTCCTAACCAGCTTAATGGTTTTGTGTCTAGTGGATATTGGCTTTTGACACGCAGACAGAGCGCTGGAGTTTGCTGAGCCAGTTTGTCATCCTTCTATATCTCACTGGTGAATGTCAATTGGCACTGCGCACTGCAGCACTGCCAAGTCTGCCTTCTGCTGTGGCAGCAGCGGATTTAAGGATAATAAGCTCCAGAAGCCTGGAAAGAAATCCAGTAATCACGATGCATTTGAAACTATTTCAACACAGTGCTGCAAAACACAGTCCAACCGGGTATAAACAGAGGAGAAGAAATGGTCACACATTAGAACTACATGAAAGTACGTGTGCGCGCTTGCTCCATGAATCCTACTAAGTTGATTCACTAATAACAAATAAAGGCTCACCATGCTCTCTTGTGAGCATCTTGGAATTATTTTAGTGCATATGCACGCTTTTGGGAGAAGTAACTATTGCTGTATCTCTATAGTATACAAGAGAGCCCTGATCTGATCAACGACCTTGGTCCTACCACAATATAAGCGCTAAATAGAACATGACAACCTATCCATTTTACGTGTGACACATCACTGAGTGTCAAAGAGTAAGTCAAGTTTGAAAGCGGCTCGTAGGACACTCTGTTGAGTCTCAGCAAAAAAGATTGCCAGCGTACAGACACAAACATTATTTTAGTAAACAAAAGGCCTTCTTTGTTACTTTTCAAAAGATGAGTTATTTCAAAGCTTATTTCAAGAACAGCCACAGCTGAGAAATGAAATGCAGAAACAGATAAAGAATATGGATGAAAGAAATATATCCTAAAGTGGAATGTGAAGGAAGGGACCTTCTTCCTTCTCTCAGATGCTGAGGAAGGTCTGTTTAGAACACAGCACAAGCAAATTCTGGTAGCTTTGCAGAGTATTCAAAGTTCCCCAAAAAATCAAGCAAGATTTGAGGTACAAATCCGTAAGGATTTGCATAACCGCTTTTCCTTTTTCATAGTAGAATTGTCAAGAGCGCAGCAAACAGAGGCAGCAGTCTGAGCAGGAGGAGTGCAGTTAGGTGCAAGAGGATATCTTTCTTTTTTCCAGCGCTAGTAGTGCCCACTCTTGCCAACGTGGTTGTAACTCGCCATAAAGCATATTTGCCAGTGGCTGTGGGAATTGCTGCATCAGCTGTGTCGGAAGCTTCAACCCAGACAGAGCCTCTTGCAGCAGGTGCTGCCCTACAGGTCTCAGGCTGCGAGGAGTACTTCGAGCCTCTCCAGAAGGCCTGGACCGATGGTCTGCCCTCCTGCGAGTGATGTGCTGTTGTTGAGGATTTGTGTTGTCAAGTTAGGGAGTTGCGGGATGAAGTCAGTAGACTGTGAAACATGTGAGAAAGTGAGCAGGAGATAATAGACAGGGCATCCTCAGAGACCGTGCTGCTCCCAGAGTCCCAATCCCCTGCAGCAGGGGAGTTGCTGGAGGAGTCTGTGAAGAGTGAAATAGTACAGCACAGCACTGTCGAAGAAGGCTGGAAGCTAGCTGATTCTCGAACAAAAAGGAGAAAGGTCCCTAATCCTCCTGTAGACCTGGAGTTACAGTTGAAGAGCAGGTTTAGTGCACTCCAGAATGAGGGGAACCTGGACCTGGCCTCAAGGGAAGCAACTGGGCTGTCTGACCCTGTGCCTTGCATGACCACTCAGAAGAGGCGATGAGTGGTTGTAGTACGTGATTCCATGCTGAGGGGGACAGAGGTGCCTATCTGCCGACCTGACCCTCCTCTAGAGAGGTTTGCTGCCTGCCAGGGACAAGGATATGAGATGTGCCTGAAAGGCTACCAAGGCTGGTCTACTCGTCAGACTACTACCCTCTGCTGCTCTTTCAGGTGGGTGCTAACAATACAGAGAACAAACTAGAGACAATCAAAGAAGACTTCAAGGCCTTGGGCATGGTGGTCAAGGGTCTAGGAGCCCAGATGGTCTTCTCATTGGTCCTGCTCATTAGGGGGAGGCATGGGAGGAGGAGTAGGAAGATTTTCCAAAACAACAACCGGCTATGCCTTTGGTGTTGGCAACAGGGTTTTGGATTCTATGACCATGGAACATGGTTTGAAGATCAACAGCTCATGGGGAGAGATGGGATTCACCTCACCAAGCAGGGCACATTTGCCTTTGCAAACAGATTGGCCAGCCTAGTAAAGAGGGCTTTAAACTAGGTAGGAGGGGGGTGGGGAGATGTCATACAGACAAGGTAGACAATAAAACACAAGTTGGGTTGGGGGGCCTCCAACAGGTGCATGCAGCTGGGGATGTGCATTTGGGGCATGGCTATGGATGATCCCTGTATACCCTTCCTGGGAAACCTGCAGGTGTGACCACCTCTTTGAAATGCCTGTGCACCAACGCACACAGCATGGGGAGCAAACAGGAGGAGCTGGAGATCTGTGTGTGATCGCAGGGCCATGATCTCACTGCAATCACAGAGACATGGTGGGTAGCTCACATGACCGGAAAGCTGCCATGGATGGCTATGTGCTTTTTAGGAGAGACAGGCCAGGAAGGCGAGGTGGTGGAGTTGCTCTTTGTGTGAGAGAGCAACTGGAATGCATCGAGCTCTGCTCTAGGTTAGAGATGTGAAGGTTGGGGGCAGCCTTGGCTGCAGTGACCACAAGATGGTGGAGTTCAGGATCCGGCAGGAAAGAAGCAAGGCAACAAGCAGGATTGCAACTCTGGACTTCAGGAGAGCAGACTTTGGGTTCTTCAGAGACCTAATTGGTGGAGTCTCATGGGTTAAGGCCCTAGAAGGAAGGGGGGGGGGTTCCAGGAGAGCTGGCTAGTATTCAAGCATCACTTCCTCCAAGTTCAAGAGCAGTGCATCCCTATGAGTAAGAAGTGCAGCAAAAGAGGCAGGAGACCTGCATGGGTGAGCAAGGAGCTCTTGGCCAAATTCACACAGAAGAAGAAAGTCCACAGAATGTGGAAGAGGGGACAGGCTACTTGGGAGAATTATAGGAATGCAGTCAGAGTATGTAGAGATGCTGTGAGGAAGGCTAAGGCCCAGCTGGAATTGAGTCTTGCAAGGGATGTCAAGGACAACAGGAAGGGCTTCTTCAAATACATCAGCAGCAAGAGGAGGACTGGGGAAAACATGGACCTGCTACTGAATGGGACGGGGGCCCTGGTGACAAGAGAAGGCAGAATTCCTGAATGCCTTCTTTGCTTCAGTCTTAAGTCTTCTCATGAATCCTGCAGCCTGGATGTGAGGGAGAAAGTCCGGAGAAGGGAAGACTTTCCTTTGGTTGGGGAGGATAGGATTAGAGACCTTCTGGGCAGGCTAGATACCTACAAATCCGTGCACCCAGATGGGATGCACCCACGGGTACTGAAGGAGCTGGTGCATGTTGCTGCCGGGCCACTCTTCATCATCTCTGAAAGGTCACAGAGAACTGGAGAGGTGCCTGAGGACTGCAAGAAAGCCAGTGTCACTCCAGTCTTCAGGAAGGGCAAGAAGGAGGACCCAGGCAACTATAGGCCGGTCAATGTCACCTCTGTCCCTGGAAAGGTGATGGAACAGCTCCTTCTGGATGTGATCTCCAGACATATGGAGGAAAAGAAGGTGATCAGGAGTAGCCAGCATGGATTCAGCAAGGGGAAATCCTGCTTAACCAATCTGACTGCCTTCTATGATGAAATGACTGGCTGGGGAGATGAGGGGAGAGCAGTGGACGTTGTGTACCTTGACTTCAGCAAGGCTTTTGACACTCTCTCCCATAACACCCTCCTAGAGAAGCGCAGGAAGCGTGGGTTAGATGAGTGGACAGTGAGGTGGATTGAGAACTGGCTGAAAGGCAGAGCTCAGAGGGTCATCATCAGTGGCGCTGAGTCTAGCTGGAGGCCTGTGGCTAGTGGAGTCCCCCAGGGCTCAGTATTGGGTCCCATCCTGTTCAACTTCTTCATCAGTGACCTGGATGAGGGGACAGAGTGCCTCCTCAGCAAGTTTGCTGATGATACCAAGCTGGGAGGAGTGGCTGACACACCTGAGGGCTGTGCTGCCATTCAGAGAGACCTGGACAGGCTGGAGAGCTGGGTGGAGAGGAACCTCCTGAGGTTCAACAAGGGCAAGTGCAGAGTCCTGCACCTAGGGAAAAATAACCCTAGGCAGCAGTCCAAGCTGGGGGTTGACCTTCTGGAGAGCATCTCTGCAGAGAAGGACCCGGGAGTGCTGCTGGATGACAGGTTGACCATGAGCCAGCAATGTGCCCTTGTGGCCAAGGTCAATGGTCTCCTGGGGTGCATTGGGAAGAGTGTTGCCAGCAGGTGGAGGGAGGTGATCCTGCCCCTCTACTCAGCCCTGGGGAGGCCTCATCTCGAGTACTGCATCCTGTTCTGGGCTCCCCAATACAAGAGAGACATGGAGCTACTGGAGAGAGTCCAGCGTAGGGCTACAAAGATGACCAGAGAGCTGGAGCATCTGCGCTATGAGGAACAGCTGTGAGAGTTGGGCCTCTTCAGCCTGGACAAGAGAAGACTCAGGGGGGATCTTATCAATGGGTACAAGTACCTGAAGGGAGGGTGTCAAGGGGACGGGGACAAACTCTTTTCAGTTGTCCCCTGTGACAGGACAAGAGGCAATGGGCAGAAATTGAAGCACAGGAAGTTCCGCCTGACCGTGAGGGGGAATTTCTTCCCTGTGAGAGTGACGGAGCACTGGACCAGGTTGCCCAGTGAGGTTGTGGAGATCTTCAAGGCCCGCCTGGATGCAACCCTGTCTAACATGCTCTAGGTTACCCTGCTGAGCAGGGAGGTTGGCCTAGGTGATCTCCAGAGATGCCTTCCAACCTTACTGATTCTCTGATTCTATTTTACAGTTTCATTGACACATGCACATGGATAAGTGTAATGTTTCAGCTATTTTCTCACTTGACCTATCAGTGAATTACATTCTACTCTGTCTCATACCCTGCACCTACAAAAACTATATGAGTTCATTCCAGAGGGGCAGCATGTGACATGACTATGAACTTCATGTTCTTTTTTTTTTCTTATTCTAAAATAAGTAACCATTGTGTCTTTTTAATCAGTGCATGATGTCTTAGGTTTTGCTAATTGCAAAATGTTTTGAACGTGAAACAGAAAGGTATTGAGAGATCTGTGATGATTCTCAGAGTGATCTCTGCAGGAGATTTTCTTGGATGCAGCCTCGCAGATTTTATCTAGGTGGTTCTTAATGTCTTCTGCACTTGTCAGGGACTTCCTTACATGACACAGCCTAATCGTATCAGCGAGCAAGCAACTGCTGCCTGTTAATTGTACATTCTGGCATGCCTATGCCTTAGTGCACAGACACAGTAAATGTAATTTGTTCAGGAAACCCTAGACTTACAACATAACTGCAAGCTGTCCCAGAAGCACTGAACTTACTGCACTCATGCTGTATAGTTGGAGTATGCACACTAAGTCTAACATGTTACTGAAGCAAGAAAAGAAACAATATAAAGCTTATTTCTTAGGTCTTGAATCCATGGCTCTCCACAATATCTTGCTTGTTTCGTTTTGTTTTCAGCAGGTTGTGAAAGGGAGTAAAGCTTTGGGTGATAATCCACCTTCTCCAGAACATACTAGAATGTGATATATACAAGAGAAAAAAGAGATAAGGACTCATTAAATTTTGTCAGATGGAAGGCCTTTATTTTTTAAAAAAAGATCACAATGTCAAAGTGTGTTATGTGGGTAAACTTATGGAGTGAGAAAAATATTAGCCTTACAGGATTTTGAAGACAAGTTCCTAAGCACTGGTGTCTAGGAGTGCAATTGCCAATGGTAGTTACATGCTTAACACCTATCAAATTTCAAATGAGAGTGGAGATGTCAAGTGTTATCCACCCTGTCCAGCATAAATACTACCCACAGCCCACAGGGAAAGGTGTGCCTCAGACTGCTGCCAGAGGCTGCAGCGAGGAAGCTGGCATCGGGCCCCAGCTCATCCTCCTCCGCTGGTCCAGGAGGGCTGCTGCTTCCAGTTCAGTCTGAACCACCATGCCCTGACCAGCTCACGGTCGCTCCTCAGGGGCTCTCACCCACAGCCAGAGCTCCCAGAGACAGTCTCCTTGGGCCTCATAACCCCGCTACCCATCATTACAGGGATTTCCTGTAAAACCTTTACTTCCAGGCATCCTGCTGCTATTCAACCAGCACTTGAGGTGCACTGAGATGCTCCTTGGAGAGAACTCAGTCCTGTCAGCTGCTTTAGACATCTCTGTAAACCCAATACACACCCAAGTCCTAAAAATGCTATATCTCAGATACCTGCTAACGTACTTTCCTGCCTGCTGTAGCACCTATCAAGTCTATCCACACTTCCTTTTGCCACAGCATCACAGCTACCAAAATTATGCAGCTTGTTTTATGTACTGCTGATTAGGGAAATTGTACTGATCATGAACTGAAGCTTAAAATTAACCACAATCTGTACATAGGTACACAATAAAAGATCATTGGTGACACATAGGTTATTGCAGACCTAAAAACTGATTTGAAATCTTCCCTCTAAAGGTAATTTCTATATTTGAATATGCAAATTAAAGGCCTAATTTTAGAAAATATTTTTATTACTATTTTGTATTTCCAAAAGATCATGTCAATTATTTAGACTTTACATTGAAATTCATGTCTTAAAAACTTCTGTTTTCTGCTTAACTGAATATGATTATTTTCTTTCTTTATTAAGCATTAAAGGCCTGATGTAGTTTTTTCCCATGAAAGTTTTGAGGAAAGTGACTAATTTTTTTACCCTTTCACTAATTACCTTCAGCTGAGAAAGCCAGTCCTTCTAGAGAAGAGTATGTACTTACTGCCAAAAAGTAGTTCAGGAGCTCATTAACAGATATGTGCAGGTGTAGACCATACAATGGCTAAATTACATTTCTAAAGAGCAACATAAAGTGATTTTTTATTAGACTTTCTGAGACTCACCCAGCTTCTAAAAGTTCAAGTTTAAGGGACTGAGGAAGTGGTCTAGTCGTATTTTTGGGACAATTACAAAAACAACTGTGACTAAATTCCCAGAAGCTGTAACATTTAGAAAGCTAGAATAGACAATGCCTTGTGTAGAGCTCAGAGTAACTGTTTATTTATCTGAAAGTCAACCACCACTGCATCAACAAGCATTTTGTACACTTTTTAATGCTGAAGAGAATAAAGGCTGGAAATAGAAAACAGAATTAAATACATTACTTCCCAGGAGGTTTGTATAGTGCAGTGAGAAAAATCTTCAAAGCGCAGGCTAAAATTCCAGTTCCTGTGAAAACTATATTCTGCTTTCCAGGCTACATTTATACCACACTTGCTCTGCTAAGTGCCAGAAGAGACCTAAGAACCAGAGTATTCCTACAACCCTGCTCCCAGTGACTTAAAGGAAGCTTGGCCTGAACTGCCTTGAGGATGCCTCTTTACCCAAGCCAAAGGCAACTCCATGGCCCTTCAAGAAATGAGGCTGGATCTCTCATCCAGGTGCCTGCTTATCAGGCACCAGGCCACTTGTCTGAGCGCTGTGAGATATCATCACAAAGCCACACAAGAAAACAGCTGCTGCCCCGCACAGAAAGCCAGAGCCCATCCAGGCTGCAAGTAATCTCGCTTGAGCCAGAGGCTTTCCTCCTGAGCACACTAGCTGCCTTTCTAAAGAGATACCCCAACAGAGAAGCAGAACTGAGAGTCAGTAGGTTTGTTCGTTATAATCCTTGTCCTCAGCCTTAAAGACACTATCATAAGACACTGCAGACTTGATTTTCCTCTTTCATACGCATTATTTTTAAATGTTATCTCCATCCAAAGAATAACATGTGGACATAATTTGCAAATCCTTCAGAACTAGAAAACACTGAGAGGCTTATGGTGTAGGTGGTATTTTGTTTCCAGAAATTATTATAATTTATTTCAGGCATATCCTGAGATATAATACCAGTCATGCTAAAATAAAATTGTTTTAGCTCCAAGAGAAAAAGATGTATTTTGCATGACAAATGCCAGACACTTTGACAATGCTGTTGAAAATAATAAAAATAGACTTGAAGCTTTTGCTCAAACAAAATTTCCACAGAATTCCATTATGTGTTGTGGTACAGTAATTTTATATTATGTATACTGACAGATTCTCATTTTTCTTTAACATTATGCATATATTTGATCATATTTTTAACTTATCACGTGGACCACTTCCAAATGGTCCATAAACCATAATTAGGGAACTTCTGATATGACTTGCTTTGGGAGTACAAGGAAAACTAGAATTAAACATTTGCAACTTCATAAGAACATTTGAATAACGGTATAAAACCGAGCTGAGACTGGTCATTTACCCATTACTGAAATGCGAATGGAACTGAGCTAGAACACATTTTTTTTCAATCACTTTCTACAGGCGTGTTTTAGAAACCACTATTTAATAAAACAAAACAGAAAAATATTTTTCCAATTCCAAGTACCTGGACCGTGTTCCGCAAAAAGCAGAGTATAATTATTCATTTAAGTGTTCGGCTAGTTTACACAGTTACCAGCCAGTGCATTAAAAAGAGCCAGAGAATTGTTCATTAAAAGCTGCTGAGACCTCGGGTTTGATTTATCCCCCAGCACACAGCACCTCCCCGCGCAGCAGCACGCTGCTTCGCTTCCCGCAGAGCTGCAGCTGACTCAAGGGGAGGAAGGCCACCCACCCTATGAGTCACCCTCTCAGCACTTCCAAAGCGCTGAGGTGGTAGCCTTGCCTTTTCGAGGGAAAGGAGCAGGCAACATCCTCAGGGACAGGAACAGAAGGAAATCACAGCTCTCTGAGGAACAGGACCACCATGCCTCGTGATGTGTGGTTCACTTTGGTGCACTCAGAGTTCTTTTCATAATAGCATCATAAAACAGAGGGTTCAAACATACTAGGCTAACATTAGTAATTTCTGAAACCTCACAGTAAACAACAAAAATCACAGACGGTCCATTCCTTGTCCTTATAACATTATATGACTATCACACGAGATCTTAACAGGATATCACATTGAAAGAACATCCAGATCCCACTGTCAACACTGCTTCTTAACAATAAAAATAAATCAAATAAACTCAGCTACCTATTTCCTGTGATTCTGGTTATTCATTTCTTTTATCTTGCTTCCCTTCCAGTCCTTCCCTCTGCTGACCTCTCTGCACTGCCTCCTCCAGTTCTACTGATTCTCTATTTCCTTTTCACTGCAAATGAAGTAGTAGCAGTTTTTTCCCCCTCTCCACACCATTTTTGATTTCTTTTGGATTTATTTCCCTTTTGAATCCTCTTTTTGCTCATGTTCATGCACTGCCTGACTTCACTTTTCTACCTCATCTTTCAAAATAATGATTTTGTAGCAACTCTTATTTTAGGGTAATGTCATCAGCTAGAGGAAGGCAAGACTACTTCTCCCTCCTCTTCCTTTTCTTCACCCTGTATGAGTCACTGACATATAGGAGAGAGCTGCAAAACTAGCTGAGGGATGATAGAGGTTTTTAAATCTTTTAATGAGACATTAAATCAATTAAACTATATAAAAAAAAAAGATTTTAAAACAGTATTGAATGTTCCCAGTGATACAACAGTTACCATACAGCTCACTCTCAATTTTCAAAAATGATATAAGAATATATCAAATTAATCTATAAATTAGGTAACTGAATTTTCACACTTTCACATCAGTGAGTATTTTACATATCATTCAAAATATTTTTGAGCACTGAAAATTCTGATAGCTGAGCTACAAGGGTATATGTCAGGAAGGGTCTTTCACTTCAAAAATCACAGTTAGATCATAAAATTTATTTCTACTCACTGATCAAGCTTTGTTTTAATGGTGTGCTCCCTTTCAGTTATAGCATTCTTAGTTTAACACACATCCTTAAGTAAAATGTCTTTAAATTAGTCTATATCTGTTCATATGCCAATAAGAAAATGGAAAATTATGTTTGTCTATTAAAGTAATTTTGCTAGCTTTTAGCTAGCCCTACCTAGGTGATTTTGTAATCTTTCTGGTACAAAACCAGTACAACAAATGCAGATTTTTATTTTCTCAGCTATTTTCAAACAACTTGGAAGCGTTATGTTGTTCTGGGTCCACTCACATCGTGGAAACTGCATATTTTTTGAGAACTAGCCCGGCAGTTTTTTAATATAATCAAATGCAGTTAATTTTTTTTTATGTTAAACAGCTGTAGTGAGTTGGACCAAATGCCAATAAACTTGCATAATGGTGTGAAATAGAGAAAATATAAGAGCCATATTTCTTAGATGGAATGTTAACTATGCAGAAAGATAAGGTTTATCTTACATTGAATCCTGGATTGAAATTGTAACTGCAAGCAACCTATAACACATTAGAAGTGTGACTCAGTAGCTGCTATAGAGCTCACAAATATACTCCTAGACAGCTTCATGTTTCTAATATGATTGTGAAGTTCATAAAAGTTATGATATTTGCATAGAAAATAAAAACATCTCCTGGATTGGAATCATAATCAAAATTTCAATATATACCATCTGATAATTTAATAATTTTACCCACTTAGTAAATGAAAAAGTGATGGAAAAATCCCTGCAGAAGCTCTACGAGCTAGCAACTCTTTATTCACTATTAAGTCCGTGCTGATTCTCGTGTTTGGGAATCAATTAGCGAGAGCAAGAGACAAGAGAAAAATGCGCTCCCCAAAGCCAACAGTGCCCTCTTCTGCCACAGAACAGTCAAGACATGTAACTTTCCAGTTTCCAAGTTTTTAGTTTATTTAGCATATAACTATTTTAAGGTGAACAACCTGCTTTTTAACTTATTATGTTATTCATAAATACATGGAGTAGTTATTTTTCACTATTTGTTTCCCATTTTTTGAATTGCCAACTCAGAAATATTTAAAATAAAATTTCCTTGTTGTAAACAGTTCCCACTACCAGATGGAATGTGCTGTCTTCACCTCCCATTCACCTCAACTAATGACATAGATAAGTTTTTCTCTGTGTTTTTCCATGTTTTCCTAAAGTCCACTATCATTTGTCATCTAAAGTCCAGGTATTCTTTAAATAGGAAAAGAAAAAATACTTACGAAGCTTTACAAAATTTCACAGTAGAAATAGAAAGGACTGGCTACTTTAGAAGGAATATTTTATTGTGGAATAATAATAGCTAAAGCGATGCCAGCATTTATAGCAGTAAAAAATTACACTGGCCTCAAATTTCCCAGAATCAGTCTTAGTTCCATGAAAAAATGTCTATAAATATTATAAAATAATCAAAAAAGATGGTGCTGAGATCTGTTATCCACAAACAATAGTAACAAAAATAGATCTATTAAATGCTAATCTTTCAATATCTCACCACCTTTGTTTCTACTTTGTGCCTAAATTTACCAGAAAACCTATCTACAACGTTTCTGAGAAAGATATTCTGTCTCTTCTAACAGTTAAAAAAAGCTGAGGTTCATCTAGATTAACCAGACTGCTGAGGCAAGTTAAAAGCAAAATAACTCAACAAGCCAAAGGTATTCATTCACTTTCAAAAAATAAGTAAATACGTAGTCATCAATCAAATGGTTTTTTTCGTAACTTGATGATCCTTCTGCCCTATTATCTTTGCATGAATTTTAATTTAGCCAACACAAATATCCAAAGACAGTAGATGTCTCCAGTTCTAATCTCATTTGTTTTAAACCTTCAGAATGTCCAATAATTTCAATTGGTGTAGTTACTGATATATTTTACATCCGTGTAAACAGAAGAATTTGCATCAAAAGGTTTCAGTCTGGAATATCTTCCCAAACTGAGACACAGAATTATGTACCATATTTTAGTCATAATGCATGAGAGAAATCTGAATGTTAACAGCACCTTTAAAAACTGAGTTATTCTCATGTGCATTCAAACCACACTAATAAGAATTGCAAATTATCTTTCACAGCCAGAGATGTTATTTCCTCCTTACTTCACTAACTTCTACAATTAAAACCTGATTCATCCATCTCATCTGAATGAATACTGCTTAGGCTTGGCTTCATTTTTTGTTTGCATGGAGTTTTTGAATTGCTTAATCTCTGTCTGTTTAGGACTGAGCTTTACTTTGTAAAATTCTATTAAGTATTTTTCTTGCTTATTCTGTCCAAAGACAAAGATAAATTAACTTAAAATGTAAAGATAATGTAATGCTGACTTTTAAGATGTATCCTTCATAATTAGCAAATCTAGTAACTAAGCTAGAATCTAATAGCCAACATTTTTCTAAATGCAGAAAGGGAAAAGGGTTAATTCATTTTTAGTGCAAACATACTAACATCTCCTTTCCCTTTCCATCTCTATATTTGGGCACTCTCAAAGACATGTAACATTCACAGTATATTAATAATGTCTATTTGGATGGATAAAGCTGATCCAGAGCATAAGTACGCGATGACTTTTATTTGTGAGTACAGTTTAATTCTGTTGCCTGGGTGACAGCACTAGGCACAATACATCTGAATAATTACTTCTCCCCACTTGTTCTTTAATAATACTCCTGGTCCTCTCTTCCAATATCCCTTCTGTTTAGTTTCCTACTCTTTTGCTGCTTACATCCTCTTTCATGTTGTTGAATTCTCTAAAGACAGATGGTGGAACTGGAAGTCAATGACTACTCTTAAATCACATTGGCACCACTGAGAAACTCTCACAGCATTGCACTAACACATGGAGGAGAATTTTGTCATGAAATTGATGGTGGATTTATGTGAACATAAAGTAAAATTCAAACCGGATTGGCTAATCCATAGTAAAACAATCCAACTGATCTCCTAATTTTAAGTGTGGATTCTGTATTTTACATCTTTAGCTAGCAGAGGTTGCAGACAGCCACACTGACCATTTCTTTGCTGGGTCTCATTCATCTACTTTGCTTCAAGATAACTGCTATTTTCTAACACATTCTTCATATCCAAGAGTAATGGATATCCAAGAGCAGTATATTGAAGATGAACAAAAACTAGTTGAAAGATTTTCTAACTTCGAATCTCAGAGCTGCGCACGTCAAGTCAGAGTATCAATTCCATTATTTGTAAATAACCATGATGCTGAAGCTACAAAACACTAAGTAAAATACATCATTTTAAAACAAAAACAAGGAAGGCTGTACTTGATATAATCAGTAAGTCTTAAAGAAGAAATGCCATGTGACAAATGGAAATGGATTCAGTCAATTAAGAAGCAACGAGAGCAATGACGTGCACAGTTAATCCTCTTCTTTCACTGTTGTAACAGCATGACACTAACATAAGATGCTATGACAGTGCATTGGCTGTGTCCTCGGACAGCACTAAGCAGTGCACTGTATAAGGCTAACAGCTAGGGTAGAAAGACCCACTCCAATAAGCCGACAGCTTTAAAAAGGTGATATAATCAGTGCTGGAAGGAAACGAGGATAGAAGAGTGACCTGAATAGTACTGCATCAGCTGTAGGAGTGCTAGAGCTGAGTACCGAACTCAAGTATCGTAGCTAGCAGTTTAGGGTCTCAATAGCACCTCCAGAAATACTACTTTTTCCAGTCCTGGTTTTTGGATGGGAGAGGAGGGAGTAGGACTAAAGAGACCCCTAGCAGAATTCAAACAGGGATGTTTAGGATAGCAACCCTCGCTTCGGAGCCCTGCTACTGCTCCAGGAAGACTACAGGGTATATGTTGCTCAGTGAATGCTGAAACAGGCAAAGTGCCCAAGTGTAAATGGGGGAGTCCTTTATTCTTTTTTTTTAATCTGCTCTCTAACACAGCAATAGATACTTTCTCTGGTGCCAGCTTTCAGCAACCCATCAGTATGTATGAGGCTAGAAAATTTGCAACAGTCCCACTCTGTCCCTTTTGCAATGTATGTCAGCATGCCTCATCTTTATCTATCCATTTGAACTTGAGGACAACAAATCCTGAATTAAAGGTTGTTTCCTGCATGCCATAAAAATAGCAAGAAATAGAAGGTATCTTCTGTTTCCTTAAAGTGGAGTCAATTATTTCAAAACTGGTCATTCTTTAATAATATTGTGAATTTTATAGAATTGTATCCTGATAATGTCAAAGGCACAAAAGAGTATTATACATCTTTTCATTTTGCTATGTGCTAAGTCTGCGATAGAATTGAGAATTGGGCCCAAAATCTTCACAGCATCCATAGGTGGCATACATAGATATTTGTAGCACAAATGCACTGTAAACAAAATGACTTTTCTTCTGAATAGATTTTCTGCTGTTAGTTGAAATTGTCCCCAGATGCCTCGCATAAATTAAAATCTATAATTATTTTCTCTGCAGCTGATCAAAGACAGCCCAGAGAATGCAGAGAATGTTTTCTGTGTGTTGTCCAAGTGTAAAAATGGCCAAAGCAATCCCTCTGATTTTATGGCTAAACTCTAAAGAAAAGATTCCTAATTATTCAAGTGGCAGGTGACACCAGGAGCCTATTGCTTGTGAGTTTGAACACCTACTTCAGTAGATCTGTCACACAATAAATGTCAAGAGAATAGATTCAGTTCTCGATAGTGTTGAGGGGCCAATAAGCCCCTCTGATAGAGGAACAGGGAGATGCATGTTATAGAAAACTTCATCTGTAAGGAAAACAGAAGAAGAAACAGTCTTGCATCTTCTTCCTTGGTAGCTGTCAATGATGGAGTCTCATTTATCAGAAGTTCCCTCTTCCCAGGTTACATACTGTGTCCAAGCAAATACAGATGATATTTTTTAACAGGATCCTCTCACCTCTCACAAGCTTTCTCTGTACTTGGTGTGCTTCCCCCATCCTGCTGCTACCACAGAGTTTCCCGTCAAAAGTGCCGTCCAGTGTTGCTTTATGCCTCCAGCACCAACTGGCCCACAGAGACCAGAGCATAGACACCCCTCTCCTCTTGGAAGCCTTTAAATGTTAAGTAAATGCTTCAATTCACAAAGGTTTACAAGAACAGAGCTTGATAGAAATTACAAGAAACAGCTGTACCCCTACTATCCCCATCAGCCCCATGTTTTCTCTTCTCTTGCAAGTTCAAGTAATACCAGCTTATGAAACCTGCTTCTCTCACTCCTCCAAAATCATTAACTACTCTTTAAGAAAGGAAGTCCAGCACCAAACATCCCTTTTTTCTTTTATGTTCCAGATCTATCTTTCATCAGCCATTTGGATTAAACTCCCTTCTTGTTAGTATTTTCAACTCACGTCATCTATTCAGCTCCCATTCTAGAGATGCTAAAGTTTACTTGGCCTTACTGACTATTTTCATGCCTGGTTAAACCCAGAACAAATCATTAATTTATCAAGTAGTATATTATCTTTAGTCATCAAGTTGAGAAATATTTACACATTGTAGTGAAGTTTCTTCGTAGACTGTTTGATGCATTTTATACAAACATGCATGAAATGATACAGTATGGCAATGATACTTAGACTTATAGAAAGGATTAATGTATATTGGACTTCTGACAGTAAGCAATCACTTCAGATTGACATTGGTTCTGGATGAACCGACTTCTCCCCTTACGTTTTAGGGATACCATGACAGACAGATGCAAAGAAACTGGTTTGCCTTTACTTACATCACTGTGATGTTCTAGAAACGTCCTCTGCAGAATCTCCCATTATCACAAGAGTTGCCTTGTGGATGTGCTTGTCAAGAAGAGGGGTTGAGAAATTATGCAAACTATTATTTTTTCTAAATCGACTACATTTGCATTAGCATAACTAAAAAGTGCAATGCAGCATTATATTTATATGGTGTACATGAGCAGGTTTCTGGAAAAGGCTGCATATTTATGCTGTGCAGCACACTACATAAGAGATGCAATCAAACTGAGAGAAAGGTGCAAATATGAAGGGACATTCTGTTGCTGTTTTTGAAAATATCTCACATATGGCACTTTCACTCTATAGTGTAAATTTCTATGCATCAAAAGAGATAAGAGATAAAAACATGGATAACATATCCTCAGACAGAGGATAATCTCCAACTAAGATTAAAGTCTATCTAAGAATTTCAGCTAGGAACTTATAATCACTGCACCTCACAAATAAATGACTTTTCTTGATATTCATAGCTTGCACTGGGGTGTCACCATCCTACCGTAGAAGAATGCAAATGTATTATCCTACCTTCTTCCTTTCACAGCAGCTTTTTTCTGAGTTCATATCACAATGGCATCTACTAAATGATATTTAATATTGATATTTAAATGATATTTAATATTGATATTTAAATGATATTTAGTAGATGAAGCCACTATTAATAGACATGAAAAGTTGTTACAGCCTGTTAGGATAATGCAATTTTAGGGACTTTTTTTTTCCAAATTCATCTAGGAAATAGTGTGATAGCAGGATTCCAGCTCTGACATTTAGGATTCAAGTGACATGCAGCCAGGTTTACAATAGCCAAGTACCAAGCACAGCATGTAGTTATTCTGTGTATTCTTCTTTTATTCTATATTACCGAATTAAAAAGATAATGATATAAAGGTTTTTTAAAAATAGAAATGGGTATGGATTATACATCAGGATTTTTTCAAATAGTGAATTTGAGCTCTCTTCTAATTCTCACTGTGTGAACATATCCAACACATATGTAGTGTTGCAAGTGTACTGTGAGAGATACAACTGCAGGCTTCAGACCTATACAGTCAACTCTAGTTTTACAGCCTTCAGAGTTATCAGATTTGTTCCAACCTCCCAAACCAGTTTGTTTGGATGCTTCTACTTTTCATACACTATTTACTTTCCTGTCACTTAGGCCTCACGTTTTCCAGTCATCACCTGGAGCCAGGCTCTGATAAACTCCTGCTTCATTCATTATCCAAAATGCAACTGAGCAGCGTTTTTTGACAATTAGCATCTCTGTACAGAAGACTTGCATATATCACAATTTCTTTAAAGGTACAGTTTTCCATAGAACTAAATAAACGGATAATTCACCTAGGCCTGGGTGAACTTGTCGGAAAAGAAGAGGAAGAAGAGTAGGGCCTGTTTTTCATAACAGCAGGAGGAAGTAGAGCCTTTCCATGCTGTCCACTCTTTGTTCCCTTTTCTTATAAGCATCTTACAGTATCTTTTCCTGTAGGTTCTTATGGTATGGCTGCTCTCTTCCCACAGGCATCACCAGAGTCCCAAAACAATGTGGAAAGAATGCAAAAGAACTGTGGTTTCTTCCTCTGAAGACTATGACCAGCTGTTCTTCCCGGAAGATGGGAGAGCTAGCAAATTAGAGGACTTCTCCCTCCTCAGCATTCCTAGAACTGTTGATGTCTATAGTTTCCAATCCCAAAAGCAGCCAACACCATTGTAAGGAAAATGGACTGTACAATGCCTCCGTTACAAAAAGAAGGCTGCCATAAATGCAAGCCCCCATTCTGAGATTTCCTCTGGCCCCTGCACAGTGGCACTGCAGGCACTATGAATGTTCATAAACTTATTTGAACTTGAGCTGCCACCCACATGCTTAAGTACAGCCGTGAGGAAGTGTCTTACCAGCGTGATCAGAAAATGAAGACTATTCAAGTAGCAGCTTCATAAAGAGTTCCTAGAGGTGGCATTGGTAGAAAACTCTCATGACCCACCTCCAGACAAACTGCCCACAGAATGCAGGTGGCATACAGTGGACCTTTTGCTCCTCATTTCTGCTTTTAAATGCCTGATTTCACCTGACTCCCACTAAAAGGAAAAGATATTTGATTTTCAAAATATTTACACAGATGTCTCTCTCTTCCTGAAGAAAAATCAAACATCAAAATTCTATTGAAAACAAATATTTAATCAATTTTAATTGATAAAAAATAAATAGTAAGTCATAGACAAAGGGAATACATTCTACATTCCACTTGAAGTGATATATGCAATATTTCAAATAACATCATACAAGGAGTTTTTAAGAGTGCTCAGGGGAAAGTAATCTTAGCCTAATGAACCTTACAGGGTTTATAGCTCCTTTTTTTTTTTCTTTTTCTGGCTATAATGTTCACAGGTAAGAATTTCTAAGACATCTTCAAAAGTTGGGTTTGCCACTCACCACTAGAGAAAGGGTCTGCAATGGCACAACATGGCTGCGAGAGCCACAATGCAAGAAATAAAACGGTGCTCCCTGCCCCTGCAAATATCACTCCTTTCTCCCACCTTTCACTTTCTGTATGCCCTGGTTCCAGTGCCTTGCCAGTCTGTTAACACCAGTTAACCCCCAGGTTGCATAACCTAAGACGGAAAAATAATGCTGAAACTGGTCTGCCGTACATTAAGAACAAAAATATTCACTTTTGCATTTAAGAGAGAAAGACTGAATTCCATATTTGCATTGTATAACCATAAGGCCATTCATTAAGGCCATTTAGGCATGAATAAAGGTGTAATTTGTTGCAGTTGTTGCTCATTTAAGACCCAGCACAAATAATACTGTTAAGCCTGCCTCACATTGAACCTGAAGTTGCTCATAACAACCACTGGAGGGAAACTAATATACAGAAAACAGAAATCCTTTTTATATAGTCAAGAAGCTCTGTTTGTCACTGCAGTGCTTTTAAGTGTACCTTAAGTCAGATAGAAATTAGTGACAATGTTTTGATTAAAATGTAGTAAAACTATGGTACACAAGCCATCTTTAAGGGTAGAATTATGTACATTTTTAGTATTATATATCGAACATTTTTATCATCTATTATGATTTAAATGTTCCTCTGAAACTATTTGTGTTTTACTGTTTTTTTATCAATCTCTTCTCCTTTCTAAATATAAAGTCTTTCATACATTCTTTAAAATGATGTTCTGCACACATTTTCACATCTTACAGTATTGCTACCACTAGAGGATAAAGAATATTATCTAATAGCTGCATAGGCTTGTTTTAATAAAATATAGCCGTAAGTGGCATCTTTGCACAAAGAACTGAGACATCCAAGGACATCTAAACTCCACAGTGCATGCTTATGTTGTAAAAGTATTTAATAATACACAAGCACATTTAATACAAAGCTCGATTTGTCATCTACAAAACCTTTTCAAATCTCCATAATAAAAGCTGGATAGAATGTCTTTAAAATAAGAACTTGAAAGATACAAAGCTTCATTCTATCCTCCTGTAAAGTAACAGGTAACAACTGCTACTTGAAAGATTTCACTTGTGGGAGATCTTCTATGGAAAATCAACTCTTGAAGAGTTCACAGTCTCTGAAAAGAGTCTACGATCTCTGCAACACACCTCTGGTTTCCAGAACTGAATACCTGCTGATTAAATTGGTTTCAGTTTTTAAATGGGAGCACAAAAATACAATAAAAATATAAAGCTTAATTGGTAAAAATGTTAGTAAGAAAATCAATGTGATATACATATATCATGTTATACAGTCATTTCTATTAATAGGTACAATTCTGTATTAAACACTGACAAAACATGTTGATTTTTCAAATGTACACAATCATACATTTATTTGCAGATCTCAAAATAATTCATATGCAATAATAGAGCAGTGCAATATCAGATTCAAGAGATGTACAGTATGCTGTAGCATAAAACAGAAGAGGACATTTCATAATGCTGTAGGAACAGAACTTTACAAAAAGGATAACGAAATAGTAGACAGAAGAGTTAACAGAGGATTTCCATTTTGAATTATTATCTGAAAGTTACACATGCTAACAGCATGGAACTCAGTTAAAATAAACATATGTTAAATAAACATATGAAATGATTAGTGTAACGATTAATATCTGTGGTAATTACCCAGATACTGTCATATAGACTATGTCTTCTTGTATTTATTCTTGTATTTATAGGGTACACTGTATTGTCCTGTAATTTTTAGCTAAGCTGAGTCAGAATCCTAATTCTTGTGCTAGGGAAATTTGGAGAATGACAACAACAATACTGAGAATAATATAATAATGGATAATATCATATGAAGAAAATGAGGAAAATGGAAAAAAATCAACAAAGAAAAGAAATATTAGGAGACATTTTCTGCTCACAAGGTCTAGTGAGGGTCTTCCCATAAGACTGAAAAGTTCTCTCTCATGAGAAATAGTAGAAAATGAATGCTAATGCCAGCTAACACTAAAGCGGTCAAATATATACTGTCCTGAGGAATAACCAGGCATGCACAGAGGATTAGCAAGACAATATGACTAGTTACAGCCTATTTTTAGTAGTAATTTGACTTTTAAAATATTTATATTCCTGAAAGCTACCCAGTATTTCTTTTCAAATAAATTAATGAAGCTAAAAAGGAATTAAAAGTAGAAGATTAGGAAAGCAGATGATCCTATCCTTCTACATTCTGCAAGGAACATTTATATCATTGTAAATCAATCTATATTTTGGGATTTGCACAAAGCTATTTGAAGTGGACAATCTCTTTCTAATAACGAGAAGTACAGAAATGGCTTTATTTCTTGAGGAATCCAAAAAGATATGCATACAGCTTCTCCACTGTGCCAACACAGAGGAGTGTGACAAAGCTACCGAGAATCCAGGTTCCTTACGTATTTCCTTGATAACGAAGAAATAAAAAAGAACGAAACAAGAGAAAAAGGAATGGGAAAGTTTCTTCCATGTTAATGCAAAGGCCAATTAAATTAAATTAGTACTGGGAATCTATAAAACACAAGATTAAGAAATTATTATAACAGTTTTAAATTGCTCTGGGGCTTCCATCGTTTAGAGGATTTTTCAGTGAGAAGAAATGATAATCAGTTCTGCTAGGCATTAAAATTTAGCAATATTTTGTTAAATCTTTTGTTAAATCTACTTCAGTATTTTTATCCTAAGATCCTTTCAACATCTTTTTCTAAATGCTGTTCTTCATTTAATATTCCTTCCTACTCTTTCTCTTTAATTTCTGCAATCAGTATTGATTAATTATTTCCTATTTCCATTGGTTTCCCTAGTGTAAACTATTTCATTACTGTTAAGTAGTTAGTCTTGTAAGGAATTGTCAATACTCATTTAATCTAATTTAATTTTTGGACTAAATATTCTGACTTTAACAATTCTCTAAGTTTTAATTGAAAAAATGGATTGTAGAAAAGAATTATTTTATGAACTAACTTTTCATTGTCTATTCCTGCTTAAATTGCTGTCTCTTCTTTTTCTTACCCTCCGAAATGCATATTTGAACTATGATTTCCAGAGATGCCTTCCAATCAAGACTTTTCTAAGATTCTATTCTGTACACTGTGAAGGCTGAACTTCAGTTGGAATGGAAACACTAGTTTATTTAGGATTAAAATAGAATTTAAGTTTGCATGAGAATGTCCATTTATTTATCAACATGTTTTAGTTTTCTGTTTTCTTGCTTTCTTTTATTTTTTCATTGAAATATTAATCTAAAATATCTTCTGAAATAAAAGTTTTTTTCTAATTGTTGTGGAAATTCCAGAAGCTCAGATAGCTAGTTGAGATTTCTTTCATGGCTCTGCTTGCTGTTCCCTTTAAGAGCAGAGACTTCCCAGAACAGACAGCTTAGTCTGGAGAAGCTTTTTGTGCGAAGACAGTGTCATAATGAATATTTACACAGGAATGAATTGAGGTTGCACAGAGAAAGAACAGTTCCTTGACTTAAAAGAAATGTGATTCATGATAGATGTATATATTATTCACAAACAAAACAAGATCAGAGTCTTTTAATAGAAAAGTCCATGAAGCCACATACTTTCCCTCTGCCTGGATCAGGTCTAGCACAAGCAGGACTGCTCCATCTCATAGAACTAATCTGCTATGGCTTTCTGTTCTGTATTTGATTTTGTGCAATCATAATTTATCAAGAATTGTAACTTAGTAAATTTTAATCAGATTTTCACAGGGCAAAATCCATATCCATAACACAGAAAAACTAAAAATTCCTGATTCAAAGATGGTTTAACAAACCTTTTAAAGAAATCCTTACCAGAAATACACTAAAGAGATTTTTGGGAGCCTCACAGATTTAATATTCAAATTCCTTTAGAGGTAGCAACAAATTAAAGGCTACAGAGAAATTAATCAGTTACATCTGTGAAAAAAGTGTATTATATTATCAAAACTCCATTTGCTTCTACTCATTCCCTCTATTTTGTACACATTTCTTAAAAAAATACCTTCGCCCAACAATTTACATTTTAAATTTCTTTCTATTTTTTTCTCACTTTATTTGCTCAGATCCCAGCTTTCAAGCTAACTGACCTATTTTTTTCTTTTTTTGGTACTTGCACTAAATTCCCTTAAGCTTATATATTCCAACATCATTTAAAATGTCTTATATATGTTAGCAATCACTTCCCTTAAATCAAAAAAAAAAAAAAAAAAATCACAACTAGCATAGGAAAGATAAACTACTAGTCCTTCCAAAAATCAACAAAATATTTTAATGTTGCAATTAAATGTTTTTCATTAAACTATTTTTGGAAATGGCTGAGGTATTTTGGAATTAAAAACATACAAAAACTTTCATGCCAAAACAGAATTCAGCTGGAGGAATTTAGCCGAATCCAACTTGATGCAGTTTTAAGCAAATGAAAATGGGGTTTAATAAAGGGAGGTGAAAGACAACTTTAATGTATGTGGTATTAGCAGCCACATTTATAATAAAATCTACATCCTTTATTCTTCTATCATGGGGAGCAAACTAAAACTCTGCCTTAGGAGCTGACAAATTATTTACAGTATTTATACAAAACAGGCTACCAAAAAGCAGTGGAAAAAAATGTGGTAAATTCACTGCTAGTATGCTTAGCTATCACAAGAAGCAAAAAAAAAAAAAAAAAAAAAAAAAGTGATGAAAGAGTAAAATTAGGTTTAGATAATTGTTGCTTTACAATTACTAAGTTTGTAGCTGAATTCCTTCTATAAGCCTGATTTTGATCCTTCCTTAAGAATTTTCCAAACTGAGGAAAAGTAGCATATAAAGATTGTGGTTAAGGCTGGAGTTACTCTGTGAAACTAGAGGTATATTTTATTAGTAGTATTTATCAATTTGTTTATTTATTTATAGCTGGCAATTTTTGTGTCTGTTTTAGAAACTAGAAGTAGTCCAAAACAATTTGCCTATGTTTTTTTTTTCAATTTACTGCTCTATTGGCAAAACAAAACAGAAGTTTTAAACAGTGTGCTTAAACGTGTTTTATGAGACTCATATAGCTGAAATATTCAAGGGTCTAGTGAGCACTAGGTACCAGCAGTTAAAATTGGCTCCCTAAATTACTAATATTTTAAATACTTATAGCAAGGTAGATTGTCAAGCTGTTTTTTCCCTGCCTGATAGGTTTGGATGTAACGCTGGGAAAGAGAGGCTATAGGAAAGAGAAGCTATAAATCTCCTAATCTCCTGTAAAAGACATATAAAGGCATAGGCAGCCTGTGCATTCATACACAATACAAAAATTTATATACTCCTATTTGCATAGCTTTTCAGATCGTGAAGAAGAGAACTACTCTGCGGGTTTAATGTGTCTCTCAAAGAGAAGACCAAGGGGGGAAAAAAAACAGTTCTCTTATTGTCTTCTGTCTTCGGACTTCCTGAAATTTGCAATAAGAGAATTATCTAGCTTCTGTACACTTCACATACAGAAGATTTATTGGTGCAGATGTGCTTACTGATAGGCTTTATATGAGAAACACTAGACAGATTCCAGCCTTTAAGAAGTATGTATTTCTATACCAAACAAAAACATTTCTTTTTTTCCAATGTACCAATAATGACACAGTAGGACAGTGTAGGCATATTATGTAGACAAGCAGTTTAGTGTTTATTATAAGCCTAAGAACAAAAATAATATATTTACCCCACAAGAACAAAGTAGTTTTTTGACAAGTGCCTAACAAAGATTATGAGAGATGTCCATTATCTAACGAAAGCTGGCTACTTCCTGCACCCCTTTTCTAGGTTAACGTCAGTAGGAATGTTGTCTAAGCAAATGTAAATATCAATAGTTTATCACAACCCATGTTTCTGTAATGTTTTTGCTTCTATCACATAGCTTTCCTCATAAATAAACTAATTTACCTTGCAACTTTTTCGCTAATCATCAGCGAGGTCCTGAAAAATCTTGAGGAAAAAATGTCAAAATCATTTAGAAAGAACATTCCAGTGGAAGTTCTGAATTTACAGTTTCTGTATTCTTCTACTCTGATCAAGATACAGAAAAAATAGTAATGCAAAATGGAATTCAGAATATGGATAAACTTTTTATATGGAGTTTATATTTATATAGCTAAACACTTAATAATCTGCAGGGAGTAATCATAGCAATGAGAATAAGATAAAGAAATTTCCAGCTCCAGGAATGTTTCTCTTTGACTTTGAGATTCTTTCCTTGGCAAACTTCTTCCAGATATTCATTTAACTGAGATCTCTTTAATTCTATACTCTTAAATTAGTAGCCTATCAAGGCTACTGCAGTTACACATTTAAACAGTTAAACATTTAAGTCTGCTCCCAATCACTCATTTCTAATTTGAGCTTTGAAACATTGTATAAATATTTTTTAAAATTGTAGCTGAGGAAACCATGCTAAATAAAAATTGTTATATAAACCCAGAAAAGTAATACAATTATCTTCAAATCAAGTGTTCATAAGAACTGTATAAATTTTACTACTTTTTAAGAAAGGGTAAAGATGCTTCTTTGTAAGCATAACAATTACATATCTACTTACTAAAATGATATCACTCTTTGAAGCAAAGCCATCTTGTGGATGTATCTAATTGCTGTATACAACTGGCCTGATATCTCCAATTATATATTTCTTAGGTGGAACACTGGATACACTGGAAGGAACAAGAAAAACAGTGTTTTACTTCGAATCTAATATCTATCTGTGTGTGTGTGTGTGTGTGTGTGTGTATGTATGAATTTCAGTTAACATAACAAGAATTATAGGTAATTAGTATTGTTGAAAAACTAAGCCACTTGTTAAGCACTGATTTGCATGCCTAACCTTAGAAAATGTTGAGTGAAGTATTATTGTTACTCCACAAAAGTTCTCCAAAGAGTTCAGATCAGAAAATTGCATCCTACTTTCTGTCTCACTTTAAATATTGAAATCTCAGTCCATGGTAATCTACAAAGAGTGAAGACCAATATTCTTTTGGAAAAAAAATTAGACAAGCTGTTTGTTGTTTATTAGAAGCCATAAGAAAAGAAATAAGAATATTTTTCCCACCAAACCCAATTCATTCCTGTAGGTCACTGAAGTACTTTTCAATGGATGAACCATATTTTATTCAACATTTTATCATGGTAAGTATCAGCTCAACTGAGCAGACTGTTTTCCAGGGGGTGCTAACTATCCATAGTTTTATTATATTAGTTATTATTTCAAAATTATTTATAAATCATCTCATTTTACAGTGCATATTCTGTCAAGTCTCCTCCATAACCCTGAATACATCATTCACGTTCCCTATTATCCACTGAACATACTCTGTGCATGCCTAGAAGCATGTTGTTAGAAGAAATTCAACTTAATCTGAACTAATTTGACCAGATTATGGTATATATTTTACTATTTGAAAAGTAGCTTATGATTCTGCAAGTGCTTTTGTAGATACTTAGCTCTCAGGATTGCCTTCACAAAACTAAGTTTGTGCATTGATATTTGGGCCTCAGATATAAAAATCTAAATTTTCCCCATTATTTCAGTACTTTCTTCATGGTTTTATTGCTTCTGTTTGGGGGGGGGGAGGGATGAGGAGCAAATTGTCCATTGCCATCTATGGGATCCTAGCCATTCAGTCCAGACTGCACATTTAGATTCTGCTTATCTAAATTCCTTCTCTGCTTGCAGCTAAAGGCACTCATCTTTCATTCACAATCTAAGGGATGGTATACTATTATGGTCCATGAAAAAGTCAGCTGACTTTCAGTCAAGACACAGTTGCATTACAGTAGTGGTGAAATATCCTCTCCTGTTAGGTAACCATTTATACATTTTGCAAACAGATTGCAACCAGGACACTGTATAATCAAATATTAAAACATATAACAGAAATAGCAGCTACTGGATTCATTTCACAGAGATAAGGCATCTGTCCAAATACTTGGTAAGCATTTTGAAGGGTATAAGACAAGAATGTCTACAGTGTGCTGGATCCTGCTAATATTTTCACTGGCAAAATTTCCTTTGTGTAATGAAATAACAGACAGTTGATGCTTTCAGTTAAGAGGCATCTATTTATTTTATGTTAATGTAGGGGATTTTTTTTTCAGTGAATGTTAACAGAAACTCAGTGCTTCTTAAATACGTATTTTACAAGATGCTCATTAAATTGTTTGACATGAATAGATCTGTCATAAACATAATTCTGTTTCCCATATCCAGAAACTAAAAACTGTGGCCAATTTGCTCTAATTCATTCATCATAAAGGACTATAGGAATTGTATCTCCCTTCCTTTCTTCATATAGCAGGCCATAAATAGTACATCTATTAATATAATATAACTAAAAAAGGTTAGCAGCCAAAAACAATGACCTAATGCAACAGAGTTATTACAAAATCCAAAGAGACGTTGCCATGCGTAGGAGTATCATTAACACTCTTAAATGCCAAATTAAGATGTTATATTTGCTACTATTACACGAAGGTATTCTTCAATCAAAATAGTGAATGTACGACCTTTGTCTTAAAATTCAGAGACACATTGTTTCATCCAGGAACCATGTCTCCTAACAAACAGATAGAAAAAAATATGAAATCTTACAGTAGAAAAAGTGCTGAGATGAAGAATGCAGAGAGGGAAGAAATTGAAGCAAAACCTCTCTGACATACTTAAACTAACACTAAGCAGCAGACAGCGTAATCTGAATTTGCCCAAGACGTCTTGTCATTAGGGTGGCCAGTCTTTGAAACTGGCTGACATCAGGTAACAGTCTTTCCTCTATAGACTACAACAGCATACTGCTGGAGTACTACTGTACTATTAAGCGAGAGGGAGATAAAATCTGAATATTGCCTATTATTTTCTCATACTGCTACTTCCGAAGTCTTCCTCCCACCGCACAATTAGTCAGTGTGTGGGCGGAAAGTTGAATGTGTGTATAGGGAAGTGTGTACATAGGCTGAAAACTGTGTTTTAGCTGTGGGGATGGCAGGCTTGTGGGAGCTGCATGAATGACTGCATGTATGTCTGCAAAGGGCCAATGCCCGGCATCGCCTCAGGACACAGTTCTGGCACCCCATCTCCCATTCATGAGAGGCTAGGCCTTGGTGTCACGTCAGGATGCAGTGCTAGTGCCATGTCCTCTGATCCGTGATGGACCTAGACCTTGGCGTCACATCAGGAAACTGTGCTAGTGCCATGTCCTTTGATCCACGACGGACCTAGGCCTTGGCGTTGCCTCAGGACACAGCACTGGCACCATGTCCCTTGATCCATGAGAGACCTCATCCTCGGTGTCGCCTCAGGACACAGTGCTGCTGCCACGTCTCCTGATCCATGAGGGACCTAGTCCTTGGCATCACCTCCGGACACAGCACTGGCGCCATGTCTCCTGTCCTTGGGGGACCTAGGCCTGGGCGTCGCCTGAGGGCACAGCGCTGGCACCACATCCCTCCATCCATGCAAGGCCTCGTCCTCCGCATCACTTTGGGACACAGCGCTGGCGCCACGTCTCCTTTCCACGAGGGACCCAGGCCCGAGCGTCGCCTGGGGACACCGCGCTGGCGCCACGCGCCCTGTCCGTGAGGGGCCGGGCCGAGGCCTGGCCGTGGCAGGCGCCCGCTGCCCCACAGCCGCGCCGAGCCGTGCCCCACGGCCGGCGTGGTGCGACGCGGCACCCGGGGCCTCAAGCAGGCCGCGGGGCCTTTCCTGGCGCCACCTCGGGTGCCCGGTGGGGGGAGGGCGGGGAGGGGAGGGGAGGGAGGAGAGGCGGCGGCGCCGTGTGCGAGTCTGAGTGTGAGTGAGCGTGTGTGAGCGTGAGTGCGCGCGCGGGCGCAGTGCCCGCTCGGCTCGGCTCGGCTCGGCTCGGCTGCGCTGCGCTGCGCTGCGCTCGGCCGGCGGCGCGCGGTGGGCTCGCGCTGGGGTATTTACGGTAAGGTGGACGCGGCGGTGGCAGCTCGGTGTCAGGTGATCGGCGCCGCGGAGCCGCCGCCGCCCGCAGAGGAAAATGCAAGATGGCCCGGCGGGGCCGTGAGGGGCTCCGCGGCGCCCCCTCCCCGCCCGCGCCCCCCGCCGCCGCCGCCGCCCCGGCGCGCAGGGCCGGCGGGAAGCGCTGAGGCCAGCGCCGCGGCGCCGCAGCCCGCGCCCGCGCCCGGCGGGGGCTCCGAGCCATGGGGCTCTGCTACAGCCTGCGCCCGCGGCTCTTCGGCGACGCCGGCGGCGGCGGCTCCATCTCCGGCGGCGCCGCCGCCGCCGAGCCCGAGCCGCCGGCGGAGCCGCACGCGGCGGCCGCGCCGCCGCAGCCGCTGGGCGCCCCGCGGGGCGGCGGCGAGGACGCGGCGCTGCGCCCCGGCGGCAAGCCCGGCGGCGAGGCGGACGGGCCGCCGCTGCTGCTGCTGCTGCAAAACGGCGGCGGCGGCGGCGGGGCGGCCCCCGAGCGGCCGGCGCTGCCCAAGGCCGGCGGCCCCGGCGCGGGGAAGGCGGCGCGGCCGCCGGCGCCGCATCAGCCGCCGGCGCTGCAGAGACCCTGGGAGAAGCTGCGGCTGGAGGAGCGGGAGGCGGAGAAGGAGGCGAGGAAAGTCAGCAAGAGCATCGACCGGGCGCTCAAGGAGCAGAAGCGCGAGTACAAGCAGACGCACCGCCTGCTGCTGCTGGGTACGTGCGCGGGGTGTGTGTGTGCGCGCGGGGTGTGCGCGGGGTGTGTGTGTGTGTGCGCGTGTGTGCGTGTGCACACGCACGCGTGTGCGGGGTGTGCGCACACGTAGCGGTGCCCGGGGCGGGCAGGTGCC
This sequence comes from Rhea pennata, assembly GCF_028389875.1. NCBI lineage: Eukaryota > Metazoa > Chordata > Aves > Rheiformes > Rheidae > Rhea > Rhea pennata. The sequence continues at coordinate 108,949,452 of NC_084664.1, read as the reverse complement.
CGGCGGGGGCCCCTCCCCGCCGCCCCCTTCCCCGGCGCCCTCCTTTGTGCGCCCGCTCCACCTTCTTTTCCCTTTCTCCTCCTTTTTTTTTTTTTTTAATCTATTCCCCCCACCCCACCCCCTTCTCCCTCCCCGCCCGGCTCCGGAGGGTTCGCAAGGCAGGGTGTGCTCGGAGCCGTCCTGCACCGGCCGGGGGCCGCGCTGGGCGCATCGCCTACAATTTCCTCGTCTGAGGAAATTGGAAGCAATTAAAAGGAGAGAGGGAAAAAAAAAAAAAAAAAAAAAAGGCCTTGCATAAAATGTGTAGCCCGAGGGTGATCCTCCTCTGGCGTGTGCAACCGGTGATGGTGTAAGGGGAAGTGATAGCACGGGCGCGCGGCCCCGGAGGGAGGTGAGCGCTGGTGTGCAATAGTCTCCTGTTTAAAGCAGCAGCGATCAATGTAAGGGGAAACAAGTGCATACAAGTATGGATATTCCTGACGTGCACGGGCTTTTGCTCCGAGATGTGTTCTCCTGCTGTTGGCTCTAAAAGTCTCTTTTCACAGATAATTCATTAGCTTTTGTCCTCCCTTCTCTGAGGTGTTGTGTGTGGTCTGCTGCTGCCACTGCTCTTTCTAAGCATTAGTTAATAGTCCTCTCCAGAGGCTTTGTACCAGCTGATACATTTACAGTATGAAAACCACAGGGGTATCTAACACAAGCATCTAATTTCCTGCAGGAAACAGAACAGTCATACTGCAGGGTTTTTTTATGGTCAAAGCAGAGGGCTTATTTGGTCTGTGATCATAAATCTATAATTTCTGCTAATGTGGAAATACAGTCTTACCTTTATATTAGCTTGCTTTGCACGTTTTGGTAAGCTTCTGTGCAGTACCTAGTTTTGCTGCTTATGTATGTGTATTCCAGATTTCAGATGGTCATACGTCTTTATTTATAAAGCTGTGTTTCCATGTTATTGGATTCCTTCTTTCCTCCTGATGGATGGAGGGGAAGAGAAAATATGAAATACAGCAGTGCACAAAAGGTATAAGCAGTGTTTGCCAGTACTGTAGTCCTCCATTTCTAAAAATAAATCTTGGGTTACATTATCCATAAAAGAACAGTTTGTAGGATACCAATACAGCTCGTAGAAGGAAAGAGGAAGAAGATGTCATTCCTTGTCCCTGGGATTCATAATATTCTTGGTAAAATGCTTCTTCTGATCCTTCTGATACTGAACTTCTGATATTTAACTCTAAAACTTCAAATATTGTATTCCATTATTACATTCTTAAAAAGCTTATTTTAGAGGTTTCTCTTCCCATAATCTCTGAAAGTGTGTTGTTACCAATATGGCTACAAGAAGGCAAAGACTAGTTGGTAGTCTTCCTCTAGAGAGCAATGTAATTGCCTGAACAAAAGGATCCTAACAAACAGATACTGTGTGTATTCAGTATCTTGGGTGGTTGTCATAGTAAACCAGAGCAGTAAACACCTGTGCAGGAACAATACAATTAAAAAAAATGAACCAGCTACAGTCCTCAGCACCTTAAAAGTAACTGAACGCTCCTAAGACTATTTGTATCAAGTATTGTGTTAAACAAGTATCAGGCTCATAATATATTCTCCAATCACAGAGAGGAAACACTGGGTAAGTGTTGCTCTCATCAGGGCCTGATGTGAATGTTAGATTTGGATGTAGGGAGAGATGCAGGTACTTTGTGTTGCTGTTTCCAAGGTGGACAGTCTGCTGTAGATAAGACAGAAATATTTAGAATTAGATTTGTTGGAGATGGAGTGAAGTAAAATTGCATTACAGAGGGCAACCGTTTTCAAGCAGTCTTGCACAGAGGAATGTACGCAAAGGTCCTTTAGAATAAATGACACTATCATGTTGGTATTTTATAGCAGTTCTGGTGGTAAATAACTTGATCTCTGTCCCCAAAAATCCTCCTGACACAGTGAACATAAACACATACCTTTTCTACAAAGAAGATGAAAATTTTTGTAGAATACCATGGAGAAAATACCTAGCAGAGGGGAAACGGTGAATGCAGTGGCAGCAGAATAAACAAAGTTGAGCAACAGGAGTTTTGGTGTTTCTTTTTTCTTTAATGAAAGTTTGTAAATAATAGCTTCATTTTGACTTGTTATTATTTGTCTTAAGTATTTTTGTCTCTCTGTGATGAATAAGCCTGTATCGGGGCAAAAGGAAAGAGTGGAAGAGTTTGTGTATGTGAACTGGGGCAGATTTAGAGGAAAAATCCAATGTCTGTTTCAAGGAACAGCTAGTATTATGCAGATATCAAAAGGGTATGCAAAATAAATACATTCATGTGGAAATACTAGTAATCTCTGGCATCACTAAAGAAGTGTTATAAATCGTCTTCTATAATCCCTTAAATTACCTTTCCCTAAAAGCACACTGATTACAGTGAGAATTATCTTCCACAAGAATTCTCCATTTATTGTCAAGTGAGAGCCATCAACTTTGTGATCAGCTGTTCGTAAAACTATTTAGATACCATGAGTTCGTGAAGACTATTTTTTTAGTGTATGTTGGTGAATAGCTCTCCCAGAACATGTCCCTGCTTATTGCAGTTCCTCCCCCCCGCAATGTCTTCATGAGACAGCTGAGCTCCCCACTAACCTACATTCAGAAGCTTGTAATATGTTTTGTTGTAACCAGTAAGGTGAAAAGGGGTGTGTGTTGTAAGGCTCATTGTACTTGAGATCAGGTATCTATAGGTGAGGTACCTATAAATAGGTACATCTATATCGGATAACTATAAGTGTGAAGCGGGGACAGTGCTGGTGTACCAGCTTGTACTGGAATAACAGCAAATGCCATTTATTTGCTTTTCTTCAGCACCAACAATGAACTGACCTAAAATGGAAACTTGTTTTCAATTGTGGTTGGTTGTCGCTTGTTTAGTGTCCATTTTAAAAAGAGAAGAAAGAGCTGGAACTTTGATCTTCTGCACAGTGTTTCTTGTCTATTTTTTTTTCTTCTGTCATTTGTTTTTATAAGAGAAAATGTAAATCTATGCAGAATCCTTTAGGATGCTTTTGCTAACCATGAGATGAGGATTTGTTAAGTAAGCATAAGTATTTCAGACTTACAGGCTTTGTTTTTTGTCTTGTGTTCAGTTTTGTGGTTGTTGTGGGTTTTGGGGATTTTGTTCTTAGGTTTTGAGGGGGTTGTGTGTTTGCTTGTTTTCTTTTTTCCAGAAAACTGCAAACATTCTCTTGTACACAGTTTTTGCTGGTGACTTCCTAGAAACTGTACAAACACTACAAATCACTTTATGGAATCAGTTTAAATCTCTAGCTTCTACTCTTGCCTTCTAAGCTATTGTGGGGATAAGTGAGGTGAACAGGGATTGGCTTTAGACAAGTACAAACCATAGCAGTATAATTAAGAAGTATAGTGTATGGTGTAATTCAGCATGTAATGTTGAAGTGAGCTGAAGGTGGGGTGCAAGTCCAGATAATTCCTTTCTTTTTTTCATGTCTTTCACCAAATTGTTACTCCTAGATATCTTCTTCCAGTATCTTCCTTTCCTCTGACTCTCAGTGGCCTTACTAACTTTGGATGACTTTCTCAAACAGAACTCATTCTTCTGCACTTTCCTGCTAAACCAAAACTGAAAGTTCTTAAAAGCTTTCCTGCACAAAAGAAACTGAAAGTGATTATAGGGATTGAGAAAGGGAAAATGGAAATAATAATTTTCCTGACTTAATAGATCTTGTTACAGTTTATATGATATTTGAGTTGATAGTGAAATTTAGATGTTTAATAATACTTACATTCAAAATCTATGAAACATACAAAAAAACCTCAATTTAATTCAAGGAAATCAAACAGAGATACCATGTCAAGCTTGAAAAATTCTTAGGCAGCAGATCATTGAACACTTAAAGTCTTTAGTACAGTCTTTTAAACAATTTTAATAATTTTTTTTTTACCTTCTTCCCTAGGCACTTACTATGGAGAGTTATCTGTATTAAGTTGTGTTGCAAAATAGTTTTCTGCTTTGACAGTGGCTCTTAGATGAAAATTACAGTCTATAACTAAGTATATCCACCAACCCTTATATTTGTCCTCCCCAAACCAGTCTAAATATTAAACTATATGAATCTTATTTAAAGATAACATTAATTCTCACTTTTAAATAGGGCCAATTCTTGCTGATTGAGAAATATCCAAATTTAGTTTAGCTTGAGATGTTAAGATGATGTCTCTGTGCCTGCCTAGGGCCGTGCACGTGAGGCATTTCTGCCACGGCCAGGGATGATGCCCTGGGCTGCATCTGAGCCGGGCACCATCCCTTGGGTTCCAGGGCACTGCACGCCCTTGCTGCATCCTGGATATGCATGTCTTGTCTTTACAAAAAGCGTTTATTGTTCCAAGCTGATAGATTTTTAGGAGCCTCACAACCAGGTAGTTATAGCATAGGCCTGGAGGTGTAACTGGGAGATTTTGAGGACTTCAAAGTAATGGGCTGCAAATACTGATCAATATAATAAAGTAAATGGTTGTTATAATCCCTAATCCTTTGCATTATTCTATTGTCTTTCAAACTGCTGTTCTGCTTTTATTGTAACCTATGGCATTGTATGAAGCGTTATATATATGTATATATACACTATTCTCGTACGAGGCAGCTGATAAGCTAAAGTAAACAGGACGTGCTGGGTTTAGTTCTTGGGATTTTTTTTTTATGTGTACTGAAAGTGGTCTTTGATTTAAAACATTGAACTTCTTTTTCTTCTGTAGATGACCAACTATTTGTATTCAGCCTTTGTTCAGCTGTCTAAACGCTTTTCTGTTCCTTTGATTAATTTTGCTTATTTTCAAATTACATAATATTTAAGGAAAATTAAATACACTTTTTTGTTCTGTTCTATGTTAAGTATAGCAATGTTGGGAGGCTCTGAGAGCTGCACAAAGATGGAATTTGCAGCTATTACTTATGCAATATGAACTTTCCATTATTAGGAATCAGATGTGTATTCCACAAGTGTTTATGGGGACATAATATCTTTCTTAAGCAAGCTGACTGGTGTCTATTTTTGTCATTTTAAACTTGTGTTACAATTGTAACTTCTCCACAAAGGAAACTTTACATAAAACCTTTATATCTGTGCATTTGGTTCCCTTTCCACTTGCCTTTATTCTCCAGTTTAGAGGAAAATTACTTCAGAGATTAGATACAATTTAAAACTTTGTTCCCTGTTCATCCCTTACTACTCTCCGGTCCCACAGCCCTTATGCACATTCCTTAAATGAACGTGCTAAGATGTTTTTTGGTTTGTTTGTTTGTTTGTTTTTTTCCATCTCCAAGATTATTATGTGAATAATAGCTACATTTGGAAAGGAAGAAGGTTTTCATTCTAGCATCTGTCACAGTGAAACCATTCAAATTTGGTTGAGTATTTACTAAAATTTATTTTGTTGGAGCACATTGCTCTTTTCAACTTACTTTTCAAGGCAGTTATGACTTGAACTTATTACCCAGCAGACTGGCTGAGCTGTAGGGAGAACCTGTCTCTTTCTCTGTTTACCAATTTTAGCTTACTTGATAGATGTTCTGGAAATGTTTTGCTTCCACAAAATGACTTCCCAACAGAAATCTGAAGAATGGTAGAAAAACATAGTGGTAGAAGTGAGGTAACAGCTGTTCTTCGCCCATCAATAGAAAGGATCAAAGTTTTTGAGTTACCATTCTGCATTGGAGAAGTCTTAATTTCCTAAAGTTCTGTATGATTTTGATCTTGTTTGTTTGTTTGTTAGCCTAGCAAGATACTCTTTTTGTAGTAGATATCTGTTGGGTTAGACAGATTAGTAAAATGGAGTGCATGTTATTCAGCCAGTAGAGTGGTACCGCAGTTGAAAAGAACTCTAAAGCTCTCTCTTTCCATTGAAGATGCAAATCCATTATGAGAGATGAAAAATATATGTCAGTAGTTATTACTTAAATTGTTCTTAATAAAAAAGGTTCTTCAGTAGCTAGTTAAAATTTTTCAGTTACAGTTAAGGTATACTGCTTTCATGATTCTTCTAGCTTGTGAGGCATTTGATGTAGTGCAGTAATCAACATACCTTTAATTTTGAGTATAGAAGCTTGGTCTTACTGTTCCACTACCTGTAATTGTCTGATACAACCTGTTTTAAATATTGTGTGTGTTTCATCTTATGGCCAGAAATACCATAAACCAATAATCCTACTTTTTTTTGGTTTGGGGTGCTTTTTTCTTTTTCTTTTCTTTTCTTTTCTTTTTTTTTTTTTTTTTTTTTTTTTTTTTTTTTTTTTCTTTTTAATGTCCAGAATTGCAGAGCCTGGAAGAAATGTAGCCTCATACTTGACCTATGTATGTCATGTTTACATCTCTTCCAAAAGTAATGAGAACATTCAGCAGACTGACTAGCAGTATTTGATATTATCCCTGTAGCACTGTATAACTACTGGTGAAACTCTGATCTCTCATGATTTACCTGCACATTACTATTGAATAACAAGCTTAAGGACTTAAAATATTTGCCTCTCTGGGTAAACTGCATTACACAGGAAGGATGTGCTCTGTGGAACTAGAATAGACAAGTAGTAGTTAAGAAAGTGGACTTCTTTGTTTTGGAGAAGGCATTCTTTTTTTTTTTCTGCTTTTCTGCGTTTGCATGCAAAGCATCAAAAAAAAGGAAAAGCTGTATTAATGCTCTTAACATAAGACATAACATCAGTCACTTGTAGTGAAAGATGTTAACTGATAAGATCACTCTGAAGGAAAAGTTGACTTCCTTATAATCTGGTATTTTACATTTGTTTGTTTTCAAAGTTATGTTTAAAGAATTATAAATTCAATTTATGTTTAATTGAATGTTAAGCTTCAAGAAAGAGAAACTATTCTTTCTCAAAATACCATTACTGTAGCAAATCAAATCTGGATCATTTTAAATGTTGTACTGATACCTTTTAACTTTATTTTTGCCAAGAATTTACATTGTGTGGGAACAGCTATGTTTTGAAGCTTGTAAAACCGTTTAAAAATAGAAAGCAGTTGTTCAAACCTTTTTTCATCCTTATTTTAAACCCTTATTTTTCTGTTTTTCAAACCTTCTTAATTTAAGTAGCTAGAAATGAAAAGTTCTTCATTTAAGCTAAGATAGGAAACAGTAGTTAATTCAAGCTAATTCTGCTTAAGAAGCTGCAGAAAAGGAAAACATTCCCTCTGTGATTTGGATTAGTGCATACAATGGAGAAAAGTAGCAGGCTGGAAAATAAGTGTAATAACAATCTGACAATATGTTGAATTCCCACTTTTCGCAGGTAGTATTTCCCCTCCTTCTCCCCTTTTTTTCAGCTGTTCCCTTTTTGAGGCATGCAATATACTCTGCATTTAATTTTTGTCATATGTGGATTAAAATGGATAAAACTACTTTTATTTTTCCATCATGAGAAATGAAAGCTACATTAAACTGCCAGAAGTGTGGATGATCGTGGATTGTTATTCTTCCAAGTAAAGGTTCTTTATACCAAGCAACTCAATGTTTTATTTAAAATTGTGTTGAATGTTGCTGGAGGCATTGCCAACTATGTTATACTATAATTCCCTTAATTATGGAGTATCAGTTATTCTGAATCCTGAAGCAAATACAGATTGCATGATTTTATGCAGTGCCTGAATAATAAAGACCATCTTTTTCTTGAACACCTCATGTGTTGAGCTCAGCTACAACAAACGCAAATTGCTTTATTCTTCAGTGAGAGCTCTCATTCATATTTCACATGCTTGAATTCATATTGACTTCCTATTTCAGATAATATCTTTTGTGTTATAATAGTAACCACACACATACAAGACCACTGAAGTTCCTGTAAAACATGGTAAATCGTTATGAGAATTCCAGGCGGGTAAACTTCATCATTCAAGACTGTATAGTTGGATACTCTGCTGGCATACCTCGTAGACTTAAACCTTCAGGAGAACAGAGCAGTGTAATGTATTCTGTAACACCAAGATTTTTTCTTCCTTCTCTCCTCCGTCCCCCCCAACTTGCTGGCACTTGAATTAAAAAATTAAGTTATGGCTTTATCTTCAGCTTGTTCTAAGCTTCCTGTACTTGTCTAATTCATCCTCTAGGAGAGGTATTAAGCATTTTCCAACGTATATAGCAGGCTTTGTATCAGGCTACCAAAAAAGAAATTGCTTTAGAAGCTGTAAACTGAAGATGCAGGAGAATATAATAATTTATATGTGCATAAATAACTAGTTCATAATCTAATAATGGTTGTTTTGGTTTTATATCGCTTTCCAAATGGCAAGATTTCTGGAAGAGTTTGTTTTTCTTTTTTGGAGGTTTTTTTCTGATCATTTAATCGCCTATTCATTAGAAATGAACAGAGAAAAATTCCTTGATGTGTACAAGAAGGATGGGATTTTTGCTTCAGCTGTGCTTGAACAGTGTAGTGTATTAAATTTTTTTGTGTGATACTATGTAACATTGTCATGTATAAACAAACAGGAAAGCAGCAGTAACAGTCATCTATAACTGAAAGTGACTTTCAGATCATTCTACTCATTGAATCTACTGACTTTAAGCATCACTTAATGCAGAACATTAGCTGTTCAAATTGTTTTGTTTTTATTCCTTGAAAGTATTTTGGTGAAGAAAAACAGATGGGAACTACTAGACAACAATTCTGGCTCACATTGAACAATTGATCTTCCTTTAATTTAATATCATGAAAGAAAACAAAAATCTCAAGTTTTTGTGTATTTGCATACACTTAAGTAAAAAACACCCTTCAGACATGTAAATTCTGATTTGTTTTCGTTTGTTTAGCAGCACTGAACTTCAAGTTCGTATTGGTCTTGACTGTCTCTCTTTATAGCTGAAATGGTGATGGGAGAGCACAATGTTTTGTGACTTAGAGAATGACTGGCTAAAAATGACATTTAGATAACTATCATATATTTGGCCTTTTAGTAAATACATTTTTCCTGCATGTAACAGTAGGTAAGTTTTCAACAGCTCTACACTTTCTATTATTCTTCATTGCTGTAGGGCGTTGTTTCTCTTAATTGAAGGCTGATATAGAAGCAATAGAGGTGCATTTGACTTTGATTCCCTGTTTCTTGCTTTTAGATCAGCAGCCATAGCAATCATCATGAAGCTTATCTATGCTTTTAAGTGCACTCTGTTTAAGACTGTTGTTCCAATGCTGTTTCGTTGGGTTTTCTTACTGTCCTTGGTGCAGTATCTGGATTTATAAACTTGTCCATTCAATAAGCCTTTCCAACTTAATTATTGAAATAGTACAATTGATACTCTCTATACAGGAAAATCGCAATAATCTTTAAGGGTCCATTCCAAGGACCTTCTGCCTTTTACATCGTCTGGAGGCGAGGATGTTGACTCACTAGAGGAGGGGAAAAAAGAAAAACACTGAGAATAGTGACTGACTTGCTATATGCAGAGCTCTTCTCTGTCCATGGATTCTGAGTGCAGGTACATGTCAGTAGGGTCTTCAAGCTACCAGAGATGGAAGGAGAGCTCAGCCATGGAAAGGCTGAAAGAGTGTAACTTGTTGGTGCCTGAACTCACTCATGACTTGAGATAGGAAGACTCATTTGAAGAGCTATCCGCTCGGCCATTTGCCAATAGGCCTTATCTAGTTAAAAAGGATCCATGTATATGCAGTTTGTCTGTCAGAGACTAAAAAATATTTTACAGCATCTTAGGAAAACCTAAAGCCTTGTAATAGAAGTCAAAATCTGCCTTCCAAATAACTGTGTCACAGAAGAAAGCTTCCCCTGCCTCCAAATCTTTCGCAGTGCTTCGTGCTGCGTCCGTTACTATTGCTAGTGCTCCTGATCCAGCAGTTTCAGGAGACCGAAATACAGACTCTGCTCTGAACGACAATGGACAGACATTTCCCGATCATGCTACCTCCCCATAAAGCTTCTGCTTAAGGTGAGAACAGGTACATGTCAGTACCCGATTCTGCTTGGAGATGGAGGGAAGCATTAATTACCTTAACGTGATGGCTTTTGTGTCCGGGCTGCTTGCCTGAGCAATGGCAGTATCTACTGTGCTTAGAGCACTTACTACAGATAGAGTGGGGGGAGGGAGAACAAATATATAATCTTCTCAAGCCTAAATAGCGTAATATCAGCATACCTTTCTGCATTGACTGTCCTTGAAAATAACCTTGTCTTGTGCACAATATTCCTGTTACCTAAGATTAAGATGACTGAAAGAGTTTGGGAGCTAGAATGTAGATGATTTTTGTTTCTTTGTTGTTGTTGTTTTTCTCCCCCTTCTGGCTTCTTATTTAAAGTGAATTCAAAGCCTTTGGGCACTTCAGATGCCATTCTGACACACCTATAGTATCTCACTTTATTTGACCTGCAAAGACACACACACATCTTATTTAAAAGTAAGGATATCTACTATTGTTTGTTCTGTGTATTGTGTCCTGATAACCCTTTTAAAGGAGTAAATAGAAAATTACATAATGAGTGTTTACATGATGTGCAAAGAGATTAATTAATCTCTCTTAATCCTCTGTGGCAGGATAAATCAATTTAAAGATATTATTGAATACAAATAAATACACATAATCTTTTGAATTCAGTCTTGTATCTCCTAGCTCATTTATTTCTAAAATTAGATTGATAGCGATAGATTTAGTATTAGTAGGTGCTTTGTCAACATGGGCTATGCAACTGGACACCAGAATAGATTTAAGGAATTTATAAATAAGTACACTGTAAGTGTGGAAGTTACTGGCAAGGTTTTTCATTGGACTGCCTACATAACCAATAGACCGTTTAACTTTTCAGTAGTCCCTGTGTTCTTAACCATCAAGTTGTTTGAATATTAACAGGAATATTTGTAAGGTAATTTTCATATAAAGTCTTCAAGCAGTGATATTCTTTGAGACCTTATTTCAGTTCTGACTAGGATGCATAATTTATTCCACCCACCAGTTTCAGCTTCTACTTGCTTGGAAGTCATAATATGCTTGTTTACTTATGCTTGCTTATAATTATAACTCACATTGTCTTTTAACTACTACCTAAAAAAAAAACAGATTTGAAAGTATTCCCTAAAAACTAAAACTGTTCTTCACCTATTGCTCTTGCCTGAACTATTTCATTTTTCAGTAGCTCAGAAGCGGACAAGATGTTTGTATTTTTATTTGTATTTTTACTTTTTTTTCCACAGGAAGTATTAGCTATGTTTTCTGACTGAGTTCATCAGACAGTACATAATACTCTTATTATAGTTTCAAGATTATAGATTCTGAAAATAACCTATCAAAATTGTGCCTGCCTCTGCTGGTTTTAGAGATGTGGCTTTGCAGTGGCTCATTGAAGAGTGTTATTTGACAGTTTACTGCTTATCAGGGAGTCACTGATCGCCAACACTGTTCAACCACACATCAGCCTTTTGATCTGCTGGTTTTAGTCATGTTGATATCTTTAATCAGTGAGTAAAACTTCACTAATCCTGTAAGGACCTCACTAGCAGTGCTGCAACTAGTCAATGATTCACAATTAGTGCTTGAAATCTATCTGTTAGACAATTCCTGATCCACTTAAAACGTGGCATTTTTTTCAGAATAACATCAGACATACATGTGCAGCGTATCTGTTGTAGTAAATGTCTTAGATTGACATAATCCTTAACTTAATCAACGATGTTTGTCATCAGTATCCATCAAATATTTATTTTTAATTAAGCAAATGACTTGCTTATTACAGATTGATTGAGGCTGGGTGGTAGGTACCACCTTCTGCGCTTAATGGAACATGACTTCCCCCTCCTCCACCCCGAACTGTGTGTAACCTAACTAATTACATCTGAGATCTGAAAACTTGCTTCTGAGGCTTTAACTCTATGAAATAACTTCAAACATGGCTGACATTCTTTATGGTAATTTGCGCTTTTGGTAGTTTGCAGGACATACTTGGACCCTTCCCATAAGGAATTGTTACGGAAATATTTTTTAAAATAAGTGATAAGATCCCCTTGTGAAGGAAGAGGACAAGAATCCTTTTTAAGAAATGGCTGTGTTGGCAAATGCAAGGTATTATTAGCTGGTGCTGTTTTAGAGGGAAGACCGTAACCTAAGATTTCTGGGTGAATGTTTTCATTAAACAATGCAACTGGTTATCCAAGACTTGTTCTAGCAGTGATCTGGTCACCAGGAGATCATTGTGCCTTTATGGTATCTGGCAAAACAAACTGATTTTATTACCTTAAAGATATTTTGGACACAACTGTGTTTTCTTTCATCCATTCCCTTTCTCAAATATAGTCTGTGTTTTGAGTAGTACAAATTATTTACTTCTCTTTGCTTTTCTTAAAAGTAGACAAGTTGCTTATTTGAACTGATATTTCAAAAAGCTGGAGATACTTTGTCAAGATGAAATATTAAGCCAACTGTATAAACAGTACTACTACACACTAGAGCAGGAAAAAAGCTCTTGCTGTTTTTTCATTTTGTTCCACATACAGTAACAAATAAAAGAAAGAAAATGTTTTCTGTGTTTGCGAAATCAGTCTTCAGATCAGGTGACTCCTGTTACTTTTTGCCTTCCTTGTTTATGACGGGAAAATTACTAATTGCTCAGATTTTGTAATAATCTTTACGATAAGAGTCCAACTGAAAGCATAAAGATGTTAAATCCAAGCACTTAGCAAACTAAATTTTATTTTTGATGGGCTTTTTAATATCCTTGATTATTTTTGTAAAAATTAGGAAAAATAACTAGTTACAAAAACTACTTAAAGGAGTCAGAATTTGATTGTTATATGGATAGCATGCTGAAAGTCAACTCCTGTCCCAGCCCTCACTAAAATATAGGCAGAGAAGTTCTTACTCTCATAATCCTCTTCTTTATTAAGTATTATGTGAAGAACTAAGTCCCTTTGAACACACTGAGGTATTTCCACTCTTTAGCTCATCCTAAATTCACAGTAACAATTATCTCAGTTTAGAAAATACTTGACTGAATCAACACTCTTAATCACTTAATCAACAGTCTTTTACTTCTTGGGTATATACTCCTTTTTTAGAGCACTGGATGGCTTGAAAAGCTTTTTTGACCCCTATGTGTTGCTGCCAATTTATTTAACATTTCAAAGGATGGCCATTCCTCTGCGGGTGTTCTGGGAAATATTCTTGCTGGGACTAGGTCTTGTAGCATTATAATTAACTCTCCACAGAGGGAGCCTTCCTGTGGAGGAAATATGCATTTTCTTTAAAAAGGTTTTGTAAAATAGATCTTGGGCATAAACTATGGAGTAGAAAAATTAACTTGAAATATAGGTTCATCTGTGTTACTGTTTCTAATATAGCAATTCATGTAAAGATCTGAAGTTGCATCAGTGCAATGTGCAAGTATGTAGAAAGTATTCTTACATGGAAGGCATAGTAAGTCTTGTGGCTGCAAGAATTCCAGATGTGAACTGAACTCCACAGTGTCATCAGTCTGGAACTTACTGCTTGGATTAGAAGAGAGAACTGAGACCCCATGGCAAGGAGGGAAATGCTTTTTGTAAATGTCTTATCTTTGAATGTCTCACTTTTCAGTTTGAATATGGTATGCTTCATCAGAAGTGCTTCAAAAAGTACTGAGCAGGTTTTATCTTCCACCAGGTTCAACTGGAATGAAGTGGTCAGCACTGGAGGTGACTTACACACAGAAGTGTTAAGTTACATACTCAGAATGTATATTCCTATATGAAGTATATTTTTCTTTTTTTATTTGATTATTTTTGTCTCTTGGTACTGGGGACCTATTAAAGTTGCAGTTGTAACTCTTTTGCTAGAATAGGGTAGGGCTTTTTTTTTTTTTTTTTCCTTTAAGGAGCTTTCATTCTGAAACTTAAAACTGAAAATGCAGAAAACTTCACAAAGCCTAGTGTAGTAAGCAATCCCTTGATTCAGTAGTAGCATGCTGCCTAATTTACTTAGATGCCATAAAGACTACTTAAAATACTGTCAAAAACCTTATTTGCTCTTGTTTTTTTGATTTCCTTTACAATCTTAAGTGTCCATAGATATCAAGCAAGGAAAACTTCAGTCTGAATGGTTAAATGCTAATAAACTAATCAGCTAAAAATGGTGTCTTAAAATGAAAACTATTGGGAAGGCTCAGCTACAACCATTACTATGGTTTGAGTCTAACTGTAGTTTAACTGTCAAATACACATGCAAAGGTCAGGTATTACCAACGTGAAGGGTATCTATTCAAACTTGTTCGTATCTTTTGTATATATGATTTATACTTGCATGCGTTATGTCTGCTTTAATTCCATGACTGCCTGTACTTCCTTCTTCGTTCCTGGGTTTCCACAGAGTTTCCAACTATTTTACTGTATAAAATAAATAATAGTAACTGAATAAGACATGTTGACTGTATGTACCTTTTTATTTTTCTTTTATTTTCCACATGTGGAATAACTTCTGTATACAGTGAGAGAATTATTGGTATATAATGTGAATTTTTCTTGGAATTAACTACAGATTTGTTTCCTGCTTTACAGATGGAAAATCTAGGTAAAACCAGAACAAGATCAAACCAGAACAAGATCAAACTTGTCATCTGTCATCAAGTTTTAATTATTAGTTTAGATCTCTACAGCTTACTTAATTTCTAAAACTTTCACAGAGCTGATACACAAAGCTGGTACCCAGGATGTCTGTATTAATATGCTAGTTTGTGTTTTCTAGTATTTCTGAAAACTGCTTCTCAAATTAAATCACTGAAAATGAGGAAACTTAATGCTACAGCTGTACAGGAATTCATTTGATTCACCTCTATAGCAAAACTCAGCTGAGGCAAAACTTAATCTTCTGTACCATTTTGTATTTCTCAATATGAACCTAACAATCTGAGCCCTTCATATTGTGGTCAAACAAAACCTCTTCCATTACAGCATGAAAAATTCTTCAAATCTTAAGGTGTACTGTCTTCTGGTTCTGCTATCTATGATCTCTTATTTCTAGTCCAGTGAAGAATGATGACTTGTAGCAACTCTTAACATCATTTTGCCTCACTTCAGATAAGCAAGCGACCGACAGTACAGCAGAGGGTATATTGGCAGCAGCATGCCATGTTGGGAGACCTGTCCCACTTCACAAAAGGTTATCAGACCGCATTGATAGTGTGGATTTTGATAACTGAAAAGTCTCTATCTGATTAGCTTTGGGAGCAAGAGGATAAGCAAAGAATAAAGGGACTCTTTTATTGCTCCAAGCAAAGGGCTCTGAACCTAGACAGATGGATAGTCATATTCCTGTAAGGGAAAACTTGGTCCCTGCCCCTCACTGCTAATGCATAACAAGAGTGCTTAGAAAATGTTAAACAGCTTGTTCATGCAGTCAGTAAGCTGATTTAGCTCAAGTTGAAGTAGACAAGTAGTTAATGAATTGGGGGTTTCCAGGGTTTTCTCTGTATGATCTGTCTCTTCCATAATGCTTTCTGCTTTGGTTTATCATCTCTGATGGTAAAACTGTTTAGGTAGTGGTAATTCTTAGTATGACTTTTGTGTAATTAATATGCCTGCCATTGATTCCCCACAAATGTGCATGACTGAAATTAAACTTCATAATTTTTTCTTTGAGCCGTAGAAGTTGTGGACATATTTCAGCAGAGTACTTGATAACTCTGAATATTGGAAATCCTGCATCCGTTAGCTGGAGCGAACTGGGATCCAAGTCCTATTCAAAACAAGGAAATACAATGCATTTTTATCTTAATATTTTAGACCTCTTGTCTATTTTTTAACAAGACATGCCATGTTGCCTCTGTGATAGTGTGCCTGAACTAAAATCCTGTTGGATCATACCTACAGTGAGATCAGTATTGCATAAACTATCTCAGTAACTTGAGGAAATGACTGAATTTTAGAGCTGATGTCTTACTACTGTAACTTCTGGATATTGCAAGTTACTTTTAAAAGGGGCTAGAGAAATTCTAAAGAAAGTGTTGAAGGATTATCAGCACTTGAAGGATTATCAGCACTTGAAGTCGAATGATTTGTCCACGGTTATGGAAGAACATTAGGACAGATTTTAATGACCATGTTGTACGAGTGGAGCTGTAGTCAAAAGAAGCTACGACTCCACTGCAGCTGCTGAGTGGAAGGGCTGCACTGCTATAACTCATGTATCAAATTACTTTGGTGTTAGCACTCAAACTTCATCCTGCATCCCAAGTTACCTGCTAGTTCAGGTGTAAAGAACTGTGCCACTGGATATGAAGGCAGTTTTGTGTGACTTGCCATGCAATCAAATGTGCTGTGAAGCACACCTGTCTGGCAAAGAGGGGGTAGGGTTCCTCTTCCTTAACCAAAACCATTAACATCCTGCTTTTATTGCCAAGCTTCTTTCTTTATGCTAATTTCAACAGTTTGTAGGCACTGTCATCATTTGCTGTATCATCCTGATTTTTCTTTTTTTACTGTTTGCTCTGCCCTGAGCAAAGGAAAGTTCTGTAGCTAAAATACCATGGCTTGTCCCACTGCAAAATTAAAGCTGTTCATTCAGTCTTGAAGTTTCCAGTTCTTAAAATTGTCAAAGGAAAACATTCTTTCAATGTTGATTTTTATTTTAAATGTAACAAGGGACCTTTTAGGGGAGAGTCATGGGGATTAACCCCAGTGTCACCTCATAAAAGATCATCTGATGAAGTGTGTGTACAATGTGTGTGGCATTTCATAGTGGTAACCATTATTTTTGGATCCTGCTAAACTAAATCCTCCTCTGACTAATGTTTTCTTAATAAAGAGTGCAACTTCATGTGGCCCAGTGGCTGTTCTTCATCAATTTCCCCATCTTGTATGTCATTGCCTATGAGTGAGGGTATCCCAGAGTCCGCTAACATGCTCACAGAGGTTTTTGTTTTCTGTCCTCTTGTTTATTTTTTCAGACCCATGTGTTTTCAGACACCTTCTGCCAGATGTGAGTTCAAACTCTTTGTGCTTTTACAAGACTTTCTTCCCACTAACATTAGGGAGTAGTTATTTTTGCCAGTCCAAATGACTCAAAGAGCACTTTGATGGAGCAGGATGCACTAGATTGACACTAGTGCATCACTGCATGTTATAGTAGATGCAGTAGATAAACAGCTGTAGTTTTGTATATCAGAAAGGCAGATTAAGATGTGTGCAGGCCTCAGTCCATGATCTTGCAGCTCATAGTGTCTCACTGATAAGTCCTCATTCATAGACTAACTCTTTACTCCTTTAATGATTTTTGAGCTGTTCTGTGACATTTTGCAAAGTTTGCTGTCTTGTATCACGAATTCAGGTCATAGATAAACCTGTTGCCACCAAAATCACAATTGTGAAAACAATTGTGAAGTCTCAGTGTAAATGGGTTCCACTGTTACTGCTGCATTAAGTGTTCATTACTACTGGTAAACAGCGGACATGGAAACAGCAGCTCTGAAGATGGATGTCAAAAGAGATTATAATTCATTACTTATTTTTCTTCTGTTCCTATTCCCCTTCTCCTCCAGCTCACACCATGTTTGGGAACAAATAAGTACATTTCATATATTGGTCTGAAATAACACTAAATGCTGGGGTACCAGAAATGGTAGATAACAACCTTGCAGTTCAGTTATTTCCTTGCTATCATACAGTTTCCCAACTCCATCTACTTTTAGCAACGTCTCTCATGGAAAATCTGCTCTGGCTAAAGAAAGATGCTGAATTGCTCCCAAGAGCTACAGAATCAGTTCATGTGCCCTTCAGAGTTTCTATAACTATGGGAAGAATTGATGTCTGCTCTGGAGTTAGTGAACCCCTTTCACCAGAAGTTCAAATTCAAGTGGTATTGGCAGCCAAAGTTATTCCAGTCTGTAACTGTCTCATGCTGGTATTCATACAGGAGTAAGTTTGAACAAATTTGTCTTCTCAGACAAGATCAGTATTAGTTCAAGGTGTATTTGATTCCTTTCTCCAGCTGTTCACCTTCACCACTTGAGTCTTCCCCAAAATGTTGAGTTGGGCTATAAAATTGTATGGTAAAGGGAATAGACCTTTCAGGCGGATTGAGCTGCTCTTATACTTCTCTTCTGGCATCTTGATCTGAACCTCATACCATCACAAGCCACAGAATAAGCTGAAACAATTCTCAGGTCTTTAGAGATGGAAAGATTCCAGTCTGTTTTACTTGATTTAGTAATAGATCTCTTGACAAATCACTATGCTAAAATCACATCTATCTTTTTCAAGGAACATGACTTCTTGCACTTATGATGCCAGCGGCCTTGTATTGACCTGGCATAGAAGAAGGAAAGGCAGAGATAAGGTGGTTTCTGATGTGTCTCTGTGCTGTCTGCATTTGGTGGATTTTTGCCCCATTGAACTGACCATTGTTTGTTACTGAGTGAAGATCCATTGAGCATCTGTTTCAGCTCTTACTTTTCTTTCTGTTGAGATTTTGATCATCTGTTTAGTTCTTGAGAAACTTAGGTACAGTGGGCACTTAGTTGAAATAGCACTTTGTTTTCTTCCTTCATTCCCTTCTTCCTGATCAAAAACTTTTTTTCTTCTTTGGGACTTAAAAACTGCATGAGTCTAAATGAGGATCTGTTTAAACAGGGATTCCTATTCTCTGCTGGTTTTGCTAAGATAGTGCTAATTCAAGCTTTTATAACTGTTCTGTTCTGTATCGTACTGTATTGAAAGCACTAACAGAATTTACTTTCTTCCAAATTGTTTTCTAGAGAGCTGCAGTAAAAATGAGAGATTAATCTTCCTTTCTGAGGTTTATATGCCAACCATTGTTGTACTGAACTGATGCCAGTTTCCATGTTTACAAGGTTCAGGTCCTTCAGGAAATCTGAAGAACCAGGGTTGATTGAAGGCTTTGACCACTTCTGTGCAAAAGTGGTTGAACAAGATACTAGCAAGCTATTTTGGGGCTTTTGTGATGTTTAGTGGTGGCCTAGCAGGATTGCTGATATTGGTGGCTTGCTACTGGGTACTAAAATGGAAATGTTGCTCATGTGATTTTCTGAAGTTGTCCAGATTCTCATTAAGTATTCTGCCATCCCTGAAATCTCAAGGAATTATGACACATGGTGGAAGAGCTCTACTGTGTGTGAAGGCTTGTTGGCTAATGATTCTGGATCTATTAGTGCAACTCATGTAACTGTCTTACCACTTAAAAGTAGAAAGAACAGCTAATTAGCACTAAGACAAGTTACTCGATTTGTGCAGTTCAGCTGGGCATGTCCTATCTCTACACCTTTTCCCTTTACTTCCGTGGTCTCTTAGTCGTTGTTATTTCTCCCTTTGTCTGCATGTTTGCTTACTCTTGAGGAACTTTGTAATGTGACTGGCTGTGTTCTGCTTTAGGGTGTGCTGAGCTTGAAAAAGGGTCAAATACAAGTGCTCCCAGACGGTCTTGATCTTTGTTCTTAAGCAATATGTGTTCACGTTTATGATACCAGTGTATGCAGAACTGCAGATATCAGTCATTTGTAACTCATTAGTAATAAGTAGGTAACAGATTCCACTGGTCTTCAGTGAGATGAGGATGTTCCTAACTTCTTACCTCCCAAAAGAAATTTCTTTAAAACCTATTTCAGCTTCTGTTTTGAGATAGAGCTAACTCAAACTAAATAATTGACCTTAAGTTTTAAAAGAAGTATAGCTAAGAAACCTTTCAGTTTTCTGATGCAGAAGGGATTACAAAGGTTCAAATACAAATATTGAAAGGGATGTGATGTTTCCCAAAAGATGTTGGGAAGGGAGGGAGTTAGCCTTCGGGCTTTTATGGCTGAATAAATATTATGACCACAAGCTTTTGGCTTTTTGAAGAGTGATATATCGTTGTCTAATAACACTTTGTCTATGTCAGCTAACCAAGACTATAAACAATATTTTTGTGCAGATTTAGCCTAGTACTAAAAAATGTTTACAGCTCTTTTTTTTCTTGTGTAGGAAAGACTATAGCTGAATAATTAAAGAAAAATCTATACATCTCAATATCACTAATAATAAATTAACAGTGCAGAGTTCTCCTGTAATATTTAGACAGCTGATACATTTTTTTGTTTGTTTTTAATCCATACTTGTTTATCAAAACTGCATGTATGGTATTTTAATGATCTAGTGTTAATGAAGTGGTGCTAGTGCAGCTAGCAAGTATACTAAACTGTTTACCAAAATTTGCATGGTTGTGGGACTTGTGTGGACCACTAAGATGAGACATTAAGAAGGCCTTCTTTTTTTCATAAAATTTGGAATCATAAATAATGTGTAGATGTGGCAGGAGGAATGAGTACATCTTGACTGGTTTGGAAAGGTTTCCTGTTCTGCTTGTCACTGACTTCTCCTCCCTACTTTCATCTTTTCAAGGCCCTCAGAGGAGACTAGGAGGCATGATCTTAAATGGGGAGACAAACCCAGAGGTGGGACTGACCAGAGAAACATTTGCAAACTGATATTATTCTTCCTCATGGTTTCTTCATGACGAATTCTATATTCATTGCATTGTATCTTTAATCCTGATGGTGGCAGCAAATACTAAGAGAAAAAGAAAGTAACGTCCTACAGATGAACTATATTTTAATCATAGTTAAAAACATGCTCATATTGATAATCTCAGTTTTTGTTTCCAGTGCAGCAGCTTGAAAACAGGTCAACTTGAGCTGAAAAATATCCTCATCGGAGACTTCATTTCAGTTTATATGAACTGCAGAGAGACATTTAATTTGGAAAAAATCTTCTTTTCCCACTTCCACCGCAGCAGGTAAAGATAGCATTGGTGAAGATCCTCAGTTGACAAAACTTACATGATAGTGGTAGAGTTTCAGATTTTTGCTATTTTGTCTTAAAGCTATTTTGTTTCTCTTGTTTAGTTGTTGAGTTGGGGGTGTTAATCACAGCACAAGGATCAGGACTCTGTTTTGGCACAGTACTACCATAGTCTTTCCTACAGCATGACAGTTTGCATACTAAGTGAGACTCTGCCTGATAAACCAGTTGGAAGTAGCGAAACAGTATCAGCCAATGTGGCAGTGGCATAACTCTTGTCAGGTTTAGATTGTCAAGGTTGGAATCCAATGAAACCTGTCAATGCAAAACAAAGAAGGAACTGGTGACCCAATAATTGAAAAGAGAAATTACTAGTATGTTAAAAAATTGGCTACAGGTTTTAATACTAAGCTAATTAAAGACGGGATATAGAAATACTTTCAAGTATCTGAACCAGATTTCTCCAAAGACTATGAAAACATGTGCATGGCAACCTAAAGGAGATAAGGGAGAGAGTGATAGATTAAGAGTAAGAAAAACCTTTACACTGCTTATTAATTCAAACACTTACTTTTCCATGTCTAATTTAAGGGGGTTTTTTTAGAGACTTTACTTTTGTGGGATTGAGGTGAGGTAGGAAGTAACCGGAATCCCACTAGTTTGTGTTGACAGCCAAGAGAACTAGAGGCTGCTATTAAGCAGAGACTAGGTACAGTGTAAGTAAAGAAAGATTCCTGTGTATGAATATGTGATATGAAGTTTGTTATGTTTTGAAGCTACTTTAAGTGTCTTTGCTTAATCATACATGGTGGACTTTCTTACCTTAGTCTAGTCTCTTCATATGTGAATGAACAACTATCTCAGTGTTAGTAGTGTTGGTCTGTAGGCCAGCACAAAGTAGCTTCACTTTATTTCATCTCACCGACCTGCAGAATTGCACATCAGTTTCTTGTTACTTTTTACCCCTACCCTAAGTTACCAGTTGTTTGTTCTGTCCTGTGTTTCATTGTCATGCTGTGAAGATGCAATTATTTATCACATGATTAAAATATAAGCCAATACTGTTGAAGTTCATAAAATATCAAGCAGAAGAAAATAAGATAGTAAAACAAACAGCATTTGGCAAATCATATGGAAAACAAGTAAATATAGACAGCAGTAATGTGACTGCTTATGGAATCCAAGCTTAATTCATTTAAAACTAGTTTCATCATTCAGCTAGAGATGAAAATAAGGGTTGTTTCTGCACTAAATTCCACTTAGAAAACCCAAGAGATGGAAAATGAGTAAGAGATACTTATATGGGGCTATTTCCTTTGTCTCCGAAGTGGACTGAAAGGCCAACTTAATGGCTTTCCCTTCCTGAGCTGCTAAGGAAAAAATGCATTAAAAAATTAATAAAAATTGAAGAGAAAGGCCATTGTGCCTGCAGACATCTGCTCATTTGCCTGAGTCTTTAGTTGCTCAAAGCCTTTTTTCAAACAAATTTGGGAGTTTGAGATAGGAAACTGCAGAACTAGTTATAGGTCCAGGATAAAGTGCTATTGCCTGGGAACCAAGAAGTAGTTCACTTCTCATTCTGTAAAGGTTATTAAAATACTACCTGGAAAAAAAACAGAAAATTTCTCCATATTCATATCAGTGTTACAAGGGGTATCTGTCCCAACTCAACTGAAATAGGAAACATTCATGCTAGTAATACCAGATACCTTGTATACAACCTCAAACCAACACATCCTGAGGGGGACAGGCTGACATAAGCAATTTTTCATTGCCATCACATGTTTAAGATCTATATCAGTAATTCTCAACAAAACCACAGTGCTAGATCTTAAATCTACAGTGTAACTCAACAATTGGCAGATCTCCTTTTCTTTTCATAGTACATGTTGCCTTTTTGCCACCATCTTGTCCAAGAAAATTTTGAAGCTTGATAAAGCCCTGTTTTATGTTCTTTTTTATTATTTTTATTTATGAACATTGTATTTTTGAACTAACTTTCATTCTCCAAATCACTGCTTGTATTATATGTTTTTATGAGGGGATTACCTTTACATGTCAATATAAATTGTACAAAGTCAGTACCCCAACTCCTGAAAATGCACAATTTGATGCAGTATGGTTATGGAACTGAGTATTCAAGTAATAAGTCCTCCTTCCTTCTTTGTGACTAATTCTTTTTCTTTATTCGTCCTGTTAAATTATACAGGATAGAGCAAGTTTATGGGAAGAGAATTTACATTGTGCTAATCAATACAACCAGAAGAAACCAGGCAAACTGTTGTGCTCATAAGGTTTGGGGGGTTTTACAGTCAGAGCATCGCTTCCGCTCTAGAACCCAAAGAATTTCACATGCTGAGCGTTTCAAGGAATGCAAGTGTGGCTGTTTTTTTCTGCGTAATAAGAAGGGAGGAATTGTTTGACTATTTGGTTTTTTTTTTCCTTTGTGCTCATTGTTTGTTTTGCTGTTTCTTGTTCACTGAAAGATTTGAAAAGCAAAGTAAGCTTTCTCTTTGCAAACCCTGAAATCTCAAAGATTTTATATGTTTTCACTTGATTTAAATTTGCACAAGTAGTATTTCTCAACTTCACATCAGTCACTACAAAGGTAGTGATTTTTTGGGATATTATTACTTGCAGGACAACCCTGGATTTCATCTCTGTCAAAAACTGATACATAACAGAAAATACCCTGTCCACGAACTTCTGACATGCAGTGTCCTGGACTGAAAATTCACAGCAAAGATGGATGAGATATAGGAGGAACCCAGAAAGGAAAAGAGTTCTTGAATTTTGGAAAAATTGTCTTCTCTGTGATGCACCTTGGTGCATACACTGAGATGTGTTTACTCACTGAGATGAAGGGGTTATTGCTTTATAGTCTGGAGGGAGGGGGTTTGTTGCGTGCTTCTGAGTATTGTAGATTTGTTAGAAGTATGCCAGCATCCTACACATTTATCAAATAGCCTTTTTTTAATGTGTGATTGGTGTTACATGCAAAATTGTATAGGTACAGAGAAGATGATGTGGTTGCTCGAGTCACTTTTAAGTGCTTGTGTATATATAGTTTCTGGAAGGTATATGGTTTCTGGAGAGAATTGATGGACAACAGCATTTCAGTCTTATATGAAATAAAGTGTTTCTGCTAATAGAAGTTTACATAAAAATGTGACTTTACTGTCATGGGATACTTTTCTGAAGGCTATGTGCATTATATGTAACTGCAAGTCATTGGAAGACACTAATTCTCTATATTGATCACTTGGACTATGCAAGAAATAACTCCAAAGTTCAGTAGGTGCATGCTACACAAAAAGAAACTGCTTAAACTGGGTGGTTGCTTCATCTGTTACATATTTTGCATTTAAAACAATGTGGTTCTTAAACCACAATGTTTCAGTGGTACTGGCAACATTTAAAAACTTATATTGTTTATGGGTGGGGTCAGAAAACTTCAAACAAAATATTGGCAACTCAGACTGGCAAGATTTACTTTCCAGACTTAGTAAGCAAATTCATATTAAACATATGATATTATGTTCTCTGTCTCTTATACAAAGTATGTTACCATGCAAATCCAGTGATTCACTGTTGTATTACTATACAGTGAAGTTAATATGGATACTTTTTCCTTTATGGAATCTACTTGGGTCCAAAAATAAATATTTGAACATATTATCCTTCTCTAATTGTGTTGCGTTGTGAAGGAATTTCTTGAACTTCCCTATGCTGTTCAACTACTGAGAATTTTGTAGAATAAAATTTCTTCTGATCTACATTCTCATGCAAAATGTCCTTTGCTAAGTAGAAACTATTTATACATAGCCGTTTGAAAACATTTATAGCCTAGCTAAAGGTCTGTTTTGTATCACTTATTTAGGCAATCCCTATGGAGAAGATGAGTTTGAGAGTAAATAGAATAGACTTTGGGTCTATTTTGAAGACTTTTTATAAAAACACCGTCTTTTATGTCTAAAGTGCTTTGAAGTGTAAGTCAAGACCTTAGTGCAAAAAATGAAAATATTTTTATTAGCTAGGAGTGGTCTTGCTTCAGGATTGGAGTCTTTTTGTCTTCAATGATATTGATAAATTCTGCTTGTGTGCATAAAAGGTGTGTGTAGAGTTATAAATGTATCAGATATAGAAAACAAACTTTCATTTAAAAACATAACCAAATCCTTAAAAAGTCATCTATCACCATCATTTATAAAAGAACGAGAAAGTAGAGAGTAATATTAAGAAATCTGTTTTAGGTTGTCTGTGTCGCAGTCACTGAGCTAATGTCCCTTCCCCTGTTTTGGTGTTAATCATTCCCTCATGAGTTCCAGTAATCCATTGGGTTCCAGGAGGAATTGGTCATTTCTCCCATTCTGACAGGGACTAGAGTTGAAATACTAGATATATAAACTGTGGGTTTTTCTTTTTTTGTTTTTTTTAGCATGTCTGTCTTGCATCCAGATTCTAAGGCTGTTTCTTATAGGAGCAAGGGGATTACTATCCCATGACGAGAGTTTTTCTAAGGCACAGCATTGTTTGTTAAAAAGAAAAAATCTTGGAGAATGTCTCTTAAAAACCACAAGCTTATCTAGAAATCTGCTTGTTGTTTTGTAATACTGTTTTCTGAGTTTGGGAGCTCACAACAGCTTCAGACCTTTTCAGACCTCTTCTGTGTCAGTCTGTTTTTACAATTGACACACGTCACCCTATTTTCTTTTCTATTTCTTTTTCCCTGCAAGGGAGACTCTCAACTAGAGACAGTTCTTTCTAACTTTTTGAATGCTACCTTTTGCAAATCAATATTGTACTTCGTTGGAAATGGAGCATAGGTTTGTCGAACTTGGTAGCTTCCATATCACTCCTTCACATATGTTTGAATATTTTTATATGGTTAGCCATTTTTGTGTGCTCATGCACAGACCTGAAAGAATTAGAGCATGAGAGGGTGTGAGCTAGATCAGAAGAGTCAGAGTCACCTACACAGGATGATTTCAATAATCCATCTGAATTCACAGAAACTTTACTGTTTAGTGGGTGCACTCAGTTATGTTCACTTTTCATAAAACTGTGATATTCTGGTATTTTTCAGTTATGACAGTACTACAGCAGTCAGTCTGACTGTATTTCTCATTAATGTTGAGTCATATATCTCAATAATAGCTGTTTGTTCAGCATTTCCTGGGATTTTGCACTTTCTTTAGAAAGTGTGAGGTAAGTGAATTAATTTTTAACTTGATTATGTGGCTGTGAGCCTCAGATAAATTTGCTGATAAGCTATATGTGTTACAAGAGTGCCTTGTTTTGATTATGTAATCATGAAGTTGCTATTAGTGCTCATTATCAAAAGGTATTTTTAAAG
The DNA here is from genome assembly GCF_028389875.1 of Rhea pennata. Lineage (NCBI taxonomy): Eukaryota > Metazoa > Chordata > Aves > Rheiformes > Rheidae > Rhea > Rhea pennata. The sequence continues at coordinate 108,923,323 of NC_084664.1, read as the reverse complement.
AGTGCGTGTCTCCAAAATGTGCATTCAAATAAATATGTGAAAAACACTGGAAATGGGCTTTGGCAAAATGTGAAACTCTTGAAGAAGTGGTACCATTTTAATTTTCTAGGTAAAATTTTCGCAAAATGCCTCCCTTTTCTTCCCCCTTTTTTTCTTTTCTTGACAGCTCCACTCTCTTCCCCTCTCCCCAATATTATAACACTTGCATTTCAACTTTTTTTGGATCCTTATAATTTGTGAACGCTTGCACAATTCACACTTCCCACACTTGTCAATCTTCAGTAAAAACGCCTTCATAAGGTAGATATTATACAATTTAAAGCATAAAATCCCTTTTACAATTATTGTTATAACTGCCTTCAGCTTCATCAGGGTAGCAGCAATGGAATGTTTCCCACTTATTGATTTCTTGTCATGAAACTATATTGATAGCAAAATCTGTAGGATCAGATTTAGCATGGATTGCTGGGACCAGAGGAAATGGGGAAGCAAAAGAAGTACAAGGAATACCTGATGGTAGGGAAGACACAGAAAAGCTACTTTTTGTTCTGTCTTGAAGAACCCAGAATTCACAATAAAAAAATTGATGGCATAGAAGATAAAGAACAACATAAGTTTAAGAAAAAAAAAAAGGCTTGCTTTTTTCCCCGGGTTATGATAAGTATGTGCTTTGTTCCTATTTTTTAGCATAAGGAGGTGAACCATATCCTGAAAAATCTCTTCTGCCTAAAGATATTTTAAAAATTTTATGCTAGGCAACCTTTGAGTTCACTATAGCTGACTGAAAACACCTTAACTGCTGCTGGTTTAAGTGAGCCTTTTTCCTGCTACAGACTGGGCCTTTTCTTGTACTTTCTAGGTCTGCGGCACTCATTCTGATGATGTGACTTAAGTGAATTAATCTCTGTAATCAACTGGTGAGGTGAAAACCTGTCTACTTAGGGTCTTTTGAGAATAGCATGTGTAGCAGCCTGTTTATGACCATGCATTGCAGAAAGATGCAATTTATAGCCATTTTGCTTCATTAAAATCCATTGCTGTGAATGTAGGTGTTACCCATCTTCTTCCTCATCTGTCATATGCAGCTGAGCACTATGTGTTTCTAGTAACAGTGACAGAGCTTTAACCAGCTCTATGGGAACACAGACTGTAGATAGTTTCCCTTCCAGACTTAGCGACAGTTAAATGCATTTGCCTGAAATCTTGGCAGTGTCTTATCATAGCTGCAGGGTGTTGTGCTTTTTTTTTTTTCCTTATACACCCCCCTCTTTTAATATACTCCCATACCATCTCACCTCCCTTTCTCCACTACTACAGCCCACCTCAGGTACATAAAAAGGGATTTCCAGAACCAGTTTTCACTTGCATCTCTAAGATCTTCTGGCATTCACTGCTGCAAGAAAGTTGGCATAATGAATCTTCGACAGCTCACAGACACTTGCAGCTGAAGGAGAAGCAGGTCTATTATGAGAATAACTTAAATATTGCAAGAAGGCCCAGTAAGCATTTTAGGTCTGTACAGCCTGACATTAGTGATGCAAAAACTGTGGGCTGAATGATTGCAACTGTAGTGGTAAGAGTATGTGTAGGTATTAAATGGATATTTAAAAGTTTATTGGAGATGTGAAGCAGCCTGTAAAACAACAGTGAATGAGGTCTGCTGAAAATCTCCACTATGAAACTAGTTCTGTAGGCAGCTTTCTTAACTTCTCCATCTTCTACCCCAAGTTTCCCAAGAGAGTTCAAGATGGGCCCTTGGCAACAAAGTTATTCCCATGCTTTGGTAATTAATAACTTTTGACTGCATGGAAGTGCCTGGGGAAAGAAAACAGCAATAAGTCATCTGTATCAGGATTTCATAAATATTTTTTGTGAGGCGCCTCACTGTCAGAGGGGCTGGGCAAAGAAACTGTCTCTAAGAAAGCCACTGGCAGCAGCAGTACCAGCCATTTGCCTGTTGCCATGCTCTCTCTCTGCACAAAGCCATGTACCTTTAGAAAACTAGCTTGTGTTGCTATACCATGATAGGTACTGTGGTCTCAGAATGCTGCTCTATAATTAAGCTTTAGTGTTTTACAGAAACAGAATTTTACTGCCCACTCAAGAATATTTCAGTTCTACCACAAATTAGTATTGTAGCTTTTGATGGCTGTGTATTTTCAGAATATGTGAAATTTGGTGGAATCCTTTCATGAATTACGTGAAAAATTTATTGATACTGTCACTGAATTCGTATTTTAAAAAGAGATTTCTGAATAGCATCCAGTTAATGACATGGTGGTAGATATTCTGTTTATAGGGTACACTTATTAAGTGCTAATCTTTTATCATATGTTAGAAAAATGTCTGAAACTCTTGAATATATCTTGTGGAAAATAGAGTGAAAATGAATATTATTAAAACAGCCTTTTGCTTTACTGGAACTTATCCTGTGTTATCAGCATCTTATGTAAATGTGTACTATTTCAGGTGCTATATTTCTGTCAGTTTTTAAATGTGTGGTATAGGTAGTGGCTAGTATGCCTTTACAATAGGAAAGAAAATTCTTTGGTATATACTTACACTGTGACAGATTTGTCAACACGGTGTCACAAGTTGTCACACACACAAAAATAATGCATCTAAAGAATAAAGCATTCGAAACATTAAAGTCAGATTTTGCAAGTCTGAGAGAAATTGCCAATAGTCCTGCAAATTAATAGCTGGGTTTAATGTGTATTCTTAATGAGACTGATTAATTTCCATCTGAGCCAGAGTTCTTTCTCACTTAGACTGTGAATTTCATAAGGGAATAGTAAGGAGTTAAGAAGGAAACATGATGAAATGTCGGTCTTTGCATCCAAAAGAGGATTTGAGTCATGAGCTCCTGAACTTGTGATACTCAATTACTTATCCTGGGTGAGGGAAATCTGTTCAACTTTAATGTTTTTATTAATGTGACTTGGAATGAAATCAAGCATTCTTTTCTTTTAAACTATGTTTGAAGAAAATGACACTGGATTAATAAATACTGAATCTTTTAGTTTTTAATCCACTATTTTTTATGTAGTCAGTTTTTACCAAAAAAATATTCTTAGAGATTAGTTGTTGTTTTACAGAGTATGATGAACCCTGACAGTAGTACACTGAGAGCTGATGGCCAAGTATATTAGAATACTACCTAAAAACTAAAATATTTAAGCCACCTTAATTCTCCTTAGACCACTTTGAAGGCTCAGTGTAAGGGTTAACTGTGCATTACATCAACCCATCTTCTGAGTGTAGTTGTAGAAAAATATCAAGAGACATAACAATTTCTTATAGACAAAAAGGATGTGGGTTTTTTCTTTATTCTTTTTTTCCAACATATCTTGCCTTTCTCCAAGAAACAAAGCAAAATGAAGTGCGTGTCTTTTGTCTATGGCATGTTTGGCTGCATTGTTTGAAATACGTGAAATTTCTGTGAAGTGGAAAGGTGAAGTGTAGAAAAAGCAGGGGAAGCGATGTTCATGCAGTTGCAAATCAGTCCCCACATTAGAGATTTCGTTTTCAGGTCACATGTTTGGATGCTTCTTTTATTAAATGTGAATTCATGGAAGAATGGAGAAAGAAAATGGAGATGAATGCTGGAACAATGTACTTTATATTATTGAAAATTAATTCCTGGCATAGCAATTCATTTTGCACCAAGATTTTAAAATCATTTCTTTCCAAATGATAAACCAAACTATTTTAAAAGTCAAATGTATTTTTGATGTCCCATAGCTCAAGGTCTGCTTTAAGTTAAGGTTACTTAAGTTGTCATTCTGAATCATTGTGTAATATTTCATTAAATGTTTTAGAATTCATTAAACATCATGTGCACTTGTTTTAAGAGCTTCTGAAATCTTTTGTAGAAAAATGCTGAGGTGAAAAGAGAAGAGGAAGTGGAACCAACTGTCAGGTCCTGGGATCTGACCAAATACTTTCTATGATACGAGATATAGAAATTCTGATGTCACTGATTGGTAGTCCTGTGCTATCAATTAGATTATAGGTAGGGAGGGAGGAAAGAAGGGAAGACTATTGGATTTATTCTCTGTACTGTTTCAGGGAATCTCAGGTTTCATTCAAGTTTCATTCATGTCTGGAATATCAAGTAATTCTTAGGCTTGATTGTTTCATAATATGACTGTAGTAGACTTGCATATATTTTAGCAAATATCGCTGGTCTGAAAGCTGCATTTGTCGAATGTTGGAAATGTGTTTTAATAATTCCCAAAGATTTCTTTGGAAGAAGTTTATATATGCTGTCATAACAGCAGAGTTAACAACTAAATCCTTGAAGTTTTTCTTTAATCATTTTTGTATGAGGAACTTATTTCTGTTCATGAAAGTTAAATTGTTCTCATCTCAAAAGCCAGGTTTTTAGAACATGAGCATGTTCTAAACACCTCTCCAAAAGGTAGTATTTCTCTCCAGAAGAATGCCAGGATACCAATGAGAATATTCATTAAGCTTTTCCTTACTCGTTTCCTTCCTTGTAAATTGAAGTTAATGACATTTTCTCACTTTTTGTAAAGCGTAAGTGATGTGTTAGGTCATTTACAACTGTTAATGTTGTGAGCCCAGAACAAGTACTCATTTGAACGGTGGAGTAGCTGTTGTTTATTTTCTCCTTGTTGATCTTTGTTTTATTTATGGGGCTGACCAGCTTGTGGCCTGCAGGCCTGCTGGTGAATCTACTGTGGGCTGACATCTTAATAGGAGGATCCTTACAAGCTCTCCAAATTGCTTCGGTTCTGGCAACCTGTTCTTCAGGCATCATCTTTCTCGGGGGACCTTTGGCATGGGCACAGGCCAACTTAAGGATAGGCTCTTCTCTGACTTCACGTAACAGTACTTACACAGACATCACAAGTCAATCGTAATGAACATACACAGTAACTGCAGCTGCACGGTGAGGAAAAGAACTGTGGGATATGACCTTCCTGGCTAGAGGGCTTGGATATGATGCTGCAGACAACTTAGTGCTTTGAATACTGAATTGTTGTTCTGAAGCTTCTTACAGCCACCACCACCACGTGTGTGGATTTCACAAGTACTGACAAACTTATCTGTACAACACCTCATTCAGATGAGATTTTAGTAACATAGCCATTTGGAAACTGAGATTTGGGCGTTTAAAAACTCCATTCTCCAATTATCAACTGTTTTTGTTTGTTTGTTAGTTTGTTTGTGATGGTGGAGAAGGGTAGGCATCTAGTTTAGGGCACCTAAGATATTTTTTAGGGAGTACTTTGAAGTTTATGTAATACTTTATGTATTAAGAGTTTGATACTGATATATTAACCATTTGGATGACAAGCCCAGCATCTAGAAAGCAAGAAAAATGTGAGGAAAAAAAAAAAACATAAGAGACTGACTACTTCTGCAGTTCATAAACTCACTCACAACAACTTTGCAAGGAATGAGTCCAGGGTCCTAGAAAGAAGTATTCCCTTGCAATATAACATATGTTCATTTCCAAAGGAAGTCAGTTTTGTGCTTAGAATGAATAAGGAAACCTGCTGGGAAAATAGTACATTGTCATTTAATTGCAGGTTACATCATTATACACAGACAGGAGGGATATGGGTAAGGGGGGAATTAATTTTGCACTAGTGTCCCTAGTTTACAAGAGTGCTTAGCTTCTGCATCTTACCAATGCATGTGTGTGGCTTGCTGGATGTTTTCTTGTTGATGGTGTTCCTATGTTTGTTTTTAAGGTAAGCGGATGAGACATACCAGAATACCTTTTGTAAGCTGGAGATATGAGCCATCAGAAAGATTCTTGACCTAATTCGCATACTCCGCACACTTTAACTAATAGAAAAACTAGTGTTAAAGGTTGCACATTATCATCCATGTAGAACAAGGCCTAGGAGTGGGGAGAGGATGAGTTGTGTGGGGATATCACTGGTGCTGGTTAGTTGCAGGAGCATGGAGTGGATGCCAGCTTGGGTGCACTTAAAGTAGATTGTAGTGGGCTTCCACCTGGTTCCTTCAATGTCATCTGTTCTTCCCGTCCTTTTCCAATTTAACCGTTAACTCAGTCTCATTCCTCTTCCGTCCTTATCTTAAACATATCAGTATGACCAAAATGTGGTGTTTCTAATTGTCTAACTGCCTCCACCATTACAGTATCTTTGGATGTCACAGACTAACTCATTTTCACAGGACCTCTGTGAGACAATGTTCTACACTGATCAAGATACTCAGCAATCTCGGTTCCATAATTTGTCAGATTCATTTCTTCTTACGTTTTTTGTAGTCTCATTCTCCTTGCTGAACTAGTTTGTCATCCTTCTGTGACCAGGTTTGAATGTAGCAGACTCCCACCTGGCCAGTCTACCCCCTACAGCTGCCACTTCTAGGTGCCTTTTACTCTCTCTGACCAGTTTAAAGTCCGGTAACTTTTCTCCTAGTAGATCCTGATCTATTACAGTAGATCTGTTCTGCATTATACAGTGTCACTTCTTACTCCACAATGCTTGAGCCTAAGAGACACTGAGAGCATATCTTCGTTTTAGAGATTCATATTCCCAAATCAAGTACAACTGTAGTTTTGGGAATAAATAATTTGTTGTCGATCAGATTATCTCGACTAGGGAGGGCAAATAGGTACTTCTCCCCCTTGACTCCGCTTTAAAAAGATAAGGCTTTGAACTAGGTCAGTTTTCAGATTTTCACCTGGCAGATTTTCACTTAGATGGCAGGTGTTTTATCATAACCACAACCTCAGGTTGCCCAGAAGATCTTCTCTGGAGATCTTCAAGGCCGCCTGGATGCAACCCTGTCTAACATGCTCTAGGTGACCCTGCTGGGCCGGGAGGTTGGACTAGATGATCTCCAGAGGTCCCTTCCAACCTTACCGATTCTCTGATTCTATGATAAAGTTCACATTACCCTACAGACTTCCAAATATTGGCTGAAAGCAAGTGAGTGGTAAAAGTTGGATGTGTGGTGTTTGTGGGCTTTTTATTTGCTTATTTTTAAGAATATCTCATCAGAATTTGTTAAACCAGGCAAAGTGATATATTTTCATCTTTGTTCACAGAAATGACTGACCTGTTTTGGCTGAAAATTTCCAAAATGTTCAGTCTGACATGACTCCTACTATGGAAAATTTCAGCACAGCAACTGACACTTGGCAAAGTCACAAGCAGTGGAAAGCAGGGTCTTATAATGAAAGTTGTCAAACAATCTTATTAATAGGCAAGCTTGGAAGCACTGCCAATGATGCATCTAAAAACGTTTTTATTTAAAGTGCCAGTGTTTTCTCTTCTCTGCCCCAAAGGCTGGATTTTATTCTAAACCAGTATGATTCCACAGAATAAACAATCTCTGGTGAAGAAGCAAACTTTCTTGAGAATATAAGAAACTCACAGTATAGCTACTGCAGCTTTGACTGTAAAGGTGCAGCTAATGTCTGTCTCTCAGAACTCAAAGCTGCAAATAAATTAATCAAAGTTTGCACTCTTAACAAGGATTGAAAAAAAGGAGCTGGAATTTGCTCAAATTCAGCTTCTGTTAATGCACTCATTGAGAAAGTAAGTATAGGTAGGACATATCCTCTTTCTTCTGGAGTGTCCACTGCTGATCTGAAAATGTAGAACTGAGATTTTGAAAAGCAGAAGTAAAACCTTACAGTTGGCTATAATAGGATGAGTCTTGTGGAAATGTTCTCAGTCACTTTCTAGTTGTAGAATCTTCCTTTTTGCAAACAGACACTTTATTTTTTGAATTAACTTTTTTGGGGGGCAGAAATTTAAAAGATAATGATTTACTCTGTTGTTTGATTTTGGGCAAGTATACCTCTATTCTTTAGCTTATCACACTGCTATATCTTTGTATTTAACAGGTGTACAATAGGTATGCATAGTATTGATTTATTTATTTTTAATGAAGGCGTAAGTACAATTTTTATAAGAATTGTAATCGTACACAAGTATACTAATGGAACAGTGCGGAAGATAATATTAATGCTATGATACTTTATTAAAGTATTAGTACTTTTCTATAAAACTTACGTAGACAATCACTGATGACATTTGCTGAATTAAATACATGATGCTTATGCAGCACTGTGTGACACTTAATAGATTGACATTTGTATTTAAAAATAAAAAGCCTCAGCATTGATATGGTTTTATTCATAGACAGGAGATTGTAAAAAGTTTTATGAGTTAGTTTTAAACATGTACCATTAGGCAGTCCATTGACATTTTCAAACTGTCTTTATATTATGCTGATGAATGCCTTTCATACAATATGGTTAGGAAGTCTGGATTTAAAAGGAGAGACTGTATTTGGGTTGAGATGTCAGCTGTAAGTACTCAATGATGCAGACAGCTTGCATATCCTCTTTAGTCTAGGAACTGCAGTCTGAGCTGTTTTAAGCTATGAAAGTGAATGGCTAACCAAGCACACAACTTCCTGCCTGCTGGATAATTTGGTCTTAGAAAATTTCAAGTATTTGTCATTATTTAAAATAATAATAGTAATAAACTTGAGCCCAAGTTATATCCATCAAGGACAAGAAAGATCAGGTATGTATTTGGACCAGTGCAGATCAGGCTTCTAATAATGGGTTCTCTTGATTAACTATTAAAGAGTTCCATTTTGATGTCAAATTCCCTATATTATTGTAAAATTCAAAGTGTGCTATGCAAAGATTTTTGATTTGCAGTGATTGGATTTAGGGTAAAATATAGTGTCCCTTAAAATCATAAAAACGTGAGGTTACAGAAGTCCACTCAGACAGATATGTTTGCCTGATGGAGAGGAGTATTTAAGCTGTATTTGATAGATGTGTATCCAACCTGTTCTTGAATATTCTCCAGCGTCAAAGATTTTGTGGCCTCATGAATTAAGTATTTGTAGGGCTTATTGATTAATTAAGTCTTCTTGATGTCTAGGTGAACTGTCCCTTGCTAGAAGTTGAATATTTCCTGTTTTCTCTGACTGAACTGATCAGTATCTTCTTTGTAATAGTCTCCTGCTTCTTAAAGTATTTCATAGTTCTTTCAGATTTGTCTCTTCTGTGTTAAACACAGTACTTTTACTCCTTTTTCACATGTAATTTTTTTTTACCTTTTTCAATTTTTGGACACTGTATTCCTAAAGAGGTTTCTCTGGTTTTGGTTTGAGAAAATTCTTCTCCTCGCTTTACCAGTTCTTGTTAGTAATTTCTATAAGGTATATTAAAGGGATCTGTCCCCTACTGAAAAGTTTAATTTTCTCCATTCTGTTGAAAAGCTGTATTCAACATTCAGAAGAAATAATGGATTAAAACATTCTCTTAACAGGTGGGAATAGTTATAAATGAATAGCACAACCACCTAAGTGTTATCTGTAACATCCAGATGCCATGTAAGTGGCAGTTTGTCGTCTTGACATCTTCTTGTCTCATAATTTTTGACTTATATGTTAGAGAAGTCATAAATAGAAATCATAAAACCTTGTCACAGTTAAGTGCACGATAGAAACTAAAAGAAACTGTTACCTATTTGCATAGATTATTGTTTGGAATGACCTTCCAAATAGCAGTGAACTTGAATTGTTTTACATTACCAGGCTTTATTATGTTTTAGGAAAGTTCCAGGAGGAAAAAAATACATGTGATAGGGATCCTTATCTATGTTGACATATCCAATGAGCTTTGAAAGGAGGCAAGACTGTTCATTTGTTTACCTTATATTCTTTATATTTATGTGTTATTAATTCTGTCTCTCAAGATATCTGACTTTGGACGGGATTGTGCAGAACTTTTCTTGGCTTTTGTAGTTAGGCTTAGTGCATAATTAGAGTTCAGGCATGTAATTTTGTCTTTGAAAGAAGTATTTATGGTTACGCAGGTGATTTGTTTAGAGACAGAATATAAATGCCTAACATGCTGCTGCTTCTAGTTTATTACCTTACTCTAGGTACCCAGTTGGTGTATGTTTCTCACAAATTCCCTAGTAATTTCCAGCTGCTGCAGAAAACCTGGCCACTGGCGATGCCATTAACCTTTTTTTTTTCCTGGGACAATTTAGGATTATGACTTTTTTGCTCTTTTCTGACACATCCGACATAGATCAATATGTTGAGAGTCATGTCGATGGCCTATGGTGTAGAGCAAGCTCTACTGGACCCTTCTAAACTGGTTGCTTATTAAGTGATGGCATGTGCTGGGACTTCGTAATTTAGGTTGTGTTTTGCAATTCTGCCCTTCTGCTCCCTCAAGGCACTTCATTTTCCTCCCACAAGTATTCTGTCTCTTGAAAATTAAGTTATTTAAGACATTTTTGATACACCCCTGCTTCAGGCCAACACAAAAGAAAAACAAAAAACAATAAGAAACAATGTAAGAATGTGAACATTTCAATGTTTTAACATTCTAATGTAACAGAAATAGTCCACACACTGAAGCACAAACAAAATGCTAGGTGTCTTCTTTACCTGAGCAATGACTTCCTTTATGGGTGGACTTGTTTCCTGAGACAATACTCAGCCTATATGTAGGTGCTACTTTAAACATTTCAGGAGCTCAGAACTCTTTCTTCATATTCCTTGAACACCCACCTCTCTCTAATAGGTGATATAAAGCACTTATACGTCATTCAGAGGACCAAAGTCCAGAATCTGCTTTCAATACCTAAGACCATGTAAATGTAATATGGTCATGTAAGGCCAAATTTTGAGATTCTGAACAACAGAAGTGGTCAGCTAAATCACGTGTTGCTTTAAGCATTTTATCAAGAGTAGTCTGTACATTTCATTCTTAAAACTCTACAAAGCCTGTGCACACTTGTCTTGTAACCTTTCGCTTGCAGCCATGCATTAGTATGCTTTATTTACATAGACACTTTTAGAAAGCATACTCATTAAACTTGTATATTCACACATAGGCAGTACTGTAATCTTTGCTTCCGTCTTCACTGCTAAGGGCAGCCCTCAAAAATCCCGGAGACTGGAGGCAAGGGAGAAAGTCTGGAAAAAGGAAGACTTTCCTTTGGTTGAGGAGGACAGGATTAGAGACCTTCTGGGCAAGCCTGACCTTCACAAATCCATGGGCCCAGATGGGATGCACCCACGGGTACTGAAGGAGCTGGCAGATGTTGTTGCCAGGCCACTCTCCATCATCTCTGAAAGGTCACAGAGAATTGGAGAGGTGCCTGAGGACTGCAAGAAAGCCAATGTCACTCCAGTCTTCAGGAAGGGCAAGAAGGAGGACCCAGGCAACTATAGGCCAGTCAACCTCACCTCCATCCCTGGAAAGGTGATGGAACAGCTCCTTCTGGATGTGATCTCCAGACATATGGAGGAAAAGAAGGTGATCAGGAGTAGCCAGCATGGATTCAGCAAGGGGAAATCCTGCTTAACCAATCCGATAGCCTTCTGTGATGGAGTGACTGGCTGGGGAGATGAGGAAAGAGCAGTGGACGTTGTGTACCTTGACTTCAGCAAGGCTTTTGACACTCTCTCCCATAACATGCCCCTAAATCAGCTCAGGAAGTGTGGGTAGACAAGTGGACAGTGAGGTGGGTTGAGAACTGGCTGAAAGGCAGAGCTCAGAGGGTCGTCATCGGTGGCGCAGAGTCTAGTTGGAGGCCTGTGGCTGGTGGCGTCCCCCAGGGCTCAGTACTGGGTCCCATCCTGTTCAACTTCTTCATCAATGACCTGGATGAGGGGACAGAGTGCCTTCTCAGCAAGTTTGCTGATGATCCCAAGCTGGGAGGAGTGGCTGATACAGCTGAGGGCTGTGCTGCCTTTCAGAGAGACCTGGACAGGCTGGAGAGCTGGGCAGAGAGGAACCTCCTGAAGTTCAACAAGGTCAAGTGCAGAGTTTGCACCTAGGGAAAAATAACCCTAGGCACCAGTCCAAGCTGTGGGCTGACCTTCTGGAGAGCATCTCTGCAGAGAAGGACCTGGGAGTGCTGCTGGATGACAAGTTGACCATGAGCCAGCAATGTGCCCTTGTGGCCAAGAAAGCCAATGGTCTCCTGGGGTGCATTAGGAAGAGTGTTGCCAGCAGGTTGAGGGAGGTGATCCTGCCCCTCTCCTCAGCCCTGGTGGGGCCTCATCTCGAGTACTGCATCCTGTTCTGGGCTCTCCAATACAAGAGAGACATGGAACTACTGGAGATAGTCCAGCGTAGGGCTACGAAGATGATCAGGGAGCTGGAGCATCTGCGCTACGAGGAAGGGCTGCAAGAGCTCGGCCTCTTCAGCCTGGGGAAGAGAAGACTGAGGGGGGATCTTATCCATGTGTATAAGTACCTGAAGGGAGGGTGTCAAGGGGACGGGGACAAACTCTCTTCAGTTGTCCCATGTGAGAGGACAAGAGGCAATGACAGAAATTGAAGCACAGGAAGTTCTGCCTGACCGTGAGGGGGAATTTCTTCCCTGTGAGAGTGACGGAGCACTGGACCAGGTTGCCCAGGGAGGTTGTGGAGTCTCCTTCTCTGGAGATCTTCAAGGCCTGCCTGGATGCAATCCTGTCTAACATGCTCTAGGTGACCCTACTGAGCAGGGAGGTTGGACTAGATGATCTCCAGAGGTCCCTTCCAACCTTACTGATTCTATGATTCTATGAAAAACTACATTTAGATCCTTATTGCAAACAGATCAGTGCTGATCTTGCATAACGCTAATACATTGCCTAAAAGTATAATCTCATATCTATTTTGTATTCATGTTTTTTCTTTTCTGCAAATTCACTTACTCACTTTCAAAAGGAATACTGATTCTTATTAAAAAAGAAATAATATTAGTATTTGGATTCCTGAATGTGTTACAGCTCTTCTGAACTGTACTTTCTAGTAAGAGGTTAGGTATGAATTTTTACAAAATACTGCAGCACTCCAGTTTTAGATTTCAAATCAATTAAAAAATAAAGTCAAATCCAGAAGAGGTTGTTCTTAGGTATGTATTTGAAATGCATTTCACTTGAGAGTGCATTTACAGTATTACTGTCTGTTTGAAGTGGCTAGTAGACTTTGAAAGGCTTCTGTTCTTGCTGTGATTCATCTGGAAGATCATGTGGCTTTAGAAGTTTTGTTTGCTTTATATTAATTTGTAGTAAAACTCTGAACATGTTTTTGTGTATTTTTTAAAAACTTTTAATCATGTCAGAAATACACAAGTGAGGAAATACTGATTATGTGCAGTAGTTTTTTAAGGTATTCAGCATATAGTAGAAAGAGAGCTTGAAAAAACACAGGACATTCTAAACTAGTACAAGGATCTACTAAACTCCTTAAAATCTATAACACTAAAAGTGTTTTCTGGTTGTTTTTCCTAGCCACAAAGAATAACTTGTTGAAAAATCAATTTTGCTTGAACCAAACTCCAAAGAGAAATAAATATGCCAGAACTCTAAAGAGTGCATTCTTCCACAAAGCTAGTAAGCATGGACTTCTTATTATCACATAACTTACCTGCTCTTACAACTTTAAAGTCAAATCCATAGCTTTTAAGAAATCTGAGTATCAAAGCATATATGGCAAAAATTTTGCAGCTGTAATACGAGGGTTACTGAGAAACTGCCATTTGTCTCCTTTTCTGTCCAAAAGTTTGTTCCTCCTTTTCACAGCAATAAAACTATCCTAAAAGGGAATTAAAATTGGAAAACTGTGTAAGTATCTTACAGCTTTCATTTTAAAATATAGTATTATAATACCAAATATTTTAAACCCAAGAAATTAACCATTAAAATTAGGAATAAAGAAGTCCAATTTGTTGCAATAAGAACAATAAGAAATACAATAAGAAATCATAGTTCTGCTTTATAACTAAAGCATGTGGTAGCTGTTTGATTATGGTCATGATGCTCAGGAACTGGGAGCTCAAATCAGTTAAACTCTTTCAAGAGGCATTATTTTTTAGGGGGCTGGCAGGTCTCTCTGTATCTTTCTACAGCATCTCAACACAACAAACTTGAGGGTATTTTAGTATCCAAAACAGACTTAGTTAACCTCTAAAAGGTACTCTTCTCAAGTTGTGTAAGGAAACAGCCTAGAAGTGACATTTAGAAAAGAAAAAACTTTAATATTAAAATACAGAGAAAATTGTGTGGAAGACCACCTGTGACTGATGGTTGAACTTCAGCAAGAGAAGAAAAAAGAGAAGAGAAATATATACATAGCTGTCTGTTTCAAGAAAAAATCAGTAAATGTCTTTAATTCACAGAACTATTCTCACATAATTATCAATAAAATCATAAATTAAAGATATTCATACTACTCAATTTTAGGCTCTTTTAAATGTGATATAACCATCTCCAACAAAGGGCTACAGCTTCTGGGCAACAGGTGAAATAGATGCCTAAAAGCAGTAAACTTCAACTGTAAATTTAATTTTCATATGTCCCTTATTAGCACCCTCTTTCCTGTATTGCCCTCAGAGTCACTTCACTGTACTGGCTAGAGAAGGAGCATAGGGAGAGTTGCCACATAAATTGGGTGCCAAAACAGTCCCGCTAAATGGTCTGAAGTTAAAACTTCTCCTCGGGCGAATTGTATATATAATGTAATTTCCTGTTGCTGCAATCAATAGACAAATGTGGTAATTTTTCTCCAATAGTTGTACTATGTTCTTTAACTTGTTTTAAACAGTGTGCTGTGTTACAAGACAAGCAAAATCACCCTTAGTACTGTTTCCAAAAATAAAATGTTCTTAAAGAAATACTTCTCTAATGTCCTTGCACAAAACAGTTTGTGTATGGCGGGGGTCTTTTTATCCGTGTTTTCATGGTGTAAATTTTTTGAACAAGTGACTTCAGTTTTATGAAATGTGCAGCAGTACCTTCAGTTAAGTTCTTTGAACTAATAATCATGTGTTTATATTTTGTAAAGCACTTACTGTGCTACTTTTGCCTGTATTGGATGTCTTGTTTTCTTTTTCCAGTAAATTTTATTTGTAGCTCAGGCTTAACCTGTTGAAGATGACTTTTAGCATAGTCTCATTGCCATGTGCATGTTAATTTTTTCTTGATTCATTTGTTGTATCTTTATAGACCTCGGTTGTTTGTGTTGGTGCTTAGAAGTTTCAAGTAAGGATTAAAACAGTGCTGTGGTTTTCATTTTAGAAATGTGTGTTACAAAAAAAAAGGGGGGGCGAAGGGCATGATTTTATCGTGTGTCTTGGAGAAAGGCTTGACTATATCAACAAGCATGTGTATACTGCGGTGGAATCCTTTAAATGTCCCTCTAATTTATTTTTTTGCAGGGAGGGTAGCAGAAGTTGGTTATTCATTTGAGGAGATGGCTGAGTTCTCTATGGGATGCCTCACACACACACACACACACACACACAAAGAGTTAATACTTGAGTTTAAACTGTATGTGTATGTTTTGTTTTTAAACTTATTTTATTAAAAATGTTTTGGTACACTATGGAATGTATTTGCATCTCTTCCGTAGAGGTTTACTAAATATGGCTTACAATAATGCGTTTTATGTAACCCTCCTCTAAAATAAAAATGATGTTTATGAACTAGAAATGTATCCCATCTTCAAATATGCTGTAACTTTTTCAAATAGCTAAGAATAGTTTTTGGCAGCTGCGGATCTCTGAGGGGATCTAAATCACGTCGGGGAGAACGTGAAGCCTGTTCACTGTAGCAGACGTCTCAGCTGTCCTCCGCGTGTGTTCTGGGGCTGCATGGTCAGGCAGTAATTGCTTTCTCTGCAATTGAAGGCTTTGCTGTGTAATTATGTTAACATGCCTGGTATTGTTGTCTCTCTCTAACTCTTCCCCTTGTAGAAATTATGCCTCTGAGCTAAAGGATGGATGAAGAATTTCCAGGCTTAGTTTGCTTAGCTGCTGCTGTCAGCAGTGCTGGTAGGAGAGCCTGCCAGCTTCGCTTTCTACCCTTCAACAGCTCGCTTCCAAACTTTGGGAAGCTTGTTCAGCGCTGTTGTACACTACCTCTGATGAGGTTGCCATAAACTGAAAAATCCCAGGTATTTCTGAGTGTAAATCAATTGGCAGTATAGCTGCAGTAAGACCAGCATATGATGCAAGCCCATGCATGGGTATTTCTGTCCAAGAGGAATGTGGTAGCTCGGCACACTCATGCAATTTCTGTCTTCTAAAGTAGGGGCCGGACCTATTTAGGATCCTGTTCACCTCCCTGGTCCTGAGGTGAACAGGATCCTAAATTGCTCATTTCAGCATCGTGAGCCCCATGCTTGTCCTTGTTGAGCGTTGTCCTCTGAAACGGGGGGCCCAACCCATGCTCAGTCTGGCCTTACGCCCTTCTCCTTCGCACTGCAGGTCCTGCTCTTTCTAGAGCAAAACATAATTCTGCGCTCCTCCTTCCTTTCCCCACTCCCTTCAAATACCCACCTGCTGATTGCAGGCCTCCTTTTCATCCTCTGCCTGCACTGCTTGCACCTACCATCATGCAAGCGCAGTCCCCAGGCCCCGTCACCTCCTACCGCAGCCCGCTGCCTGGTGCCAGTGTTCCCGGGGGCAGCTTGCTCCCACGCGCCAAGTCAAAAATCCCAATCCCGTGCTGGCTGGATTGGCCCGGCCAGGTTACCGCAGGCACCAGCGGACGTAAATCAAGCTTTGGAGAACAGGAAGTTTTGGCTGGCCACCGAACGATTCTTATCTCGGCTCCTGTACAAGGCCGAGCCCAAGGAAGCGTGACACTCTGGGAAGGTTCACGTACCACTAGCAGCACATGTAGGGCAGCTTAAAGGGACTTCTGAAGACCCCTTTCAGGCTCTGTATTGATGAAATCTTAAAATTGAATCCTGGTAAATCTGAATATTTGACACGGTGTAGGAAAGAATTGCATTAAGCTGCTTTTTTAATGGAGTTTTAGGTAGAAACCTTTTTTTTTTCTTTTTTTTTCTTTTTTTACTTTCTTTGGAAACATCTTCCTGATTTTGGGTTATAGAATACATTTTAATGGAAAATAAATACAAATAAAAAAGTTAATGTTCAACGCATATGTTGTAATAGCCTAATATGTGATTTCACCTGCTAAAATTATTTAAATTGTAGAGAACGACATTTTTTTTCTTGTCTGTAGAAAGTGGGAAAAGAACAGAGATTTTGCTTTATGCAATACTTTACCTTCTGAGCGAGTGGGAAACCCTCAGCAGGTCATTCGTTGGAGGTCTATGTTCTGACATTGTTTGAGAAGAAGCAAAGCTGGGATGTTTTTCTTTGCATTTAAAGAAAGCCAGAAAGATAAGCATTCTCAAATGCTTTTTGCCGATAAAATCAAATTAAATTAAGCAAACAGAATAATGTTTTTCTCAGTGCGTTCTGTATTCCATCGCTTTCTCTGAGGAGAGGTGAGTGATAGTTTTTACCTTTCCTTCCACCAGTACCTAGTATTTTCTTCCCTCTTTTCTGCCCCAGAGAACATTCATGCCTCTTGAAAATTTCCAGTTCATTAGTTTGAAATGAAGAAGAGAGAGTGAATGAATTTTCTTAAGATAATCTTGATTGAAATCTTTTGAAAAATACATGTCCTCAGAGTGAAAAAAAAAAAAATCTGTGTTTTGTGTGAAGCCTGAGAGAGACATTTTTTATATAATTTCTTAAATGAAAAATATATATTCTCTGTGCTGAAGATTGTTCTCAAAACTGTTCTGAAGCTCCAAGGGCCTCAGATTAAGTATTCACTCATTCAAGTCTGAAAACCTAGGCTTAAAATAGAGGTCAAAATCCATATTTAATTTTTAAAAGGCTAAATTAGGTAACTTATTTTTATAGAACATAATAAGCTCCACACTACCTACAGCTTAAGTTAAACCTTGCTCTGTTTATTGCAGTGAGAGCTGCCCTTACCTAACTGTGGTCTAACCATGTTAACATATCAAGCCAAATCTAAAAATATTGAAAAGAGAAGGCAGGTTGGCATGCTTTATGCTTTATGTGGCTTGTTATATTATTAGCTTCCAAATTATAAGAAAAATATAGAAGGCAAAGCTTCAGCAGACCTAAATTCCTCAGAAACTAGATTGCAAGGAAAAAAAGATACTCTTCAAATCTCTATCCATGAAATAAATATTTATGAAACATGCAAAAGCAAAGAGGTAGTTTACTCATGTGTGTGCTGTCTTGAGGTTTTTGAGACTCCAGCTCTGGGTTTTTCCCTGTTGGCAGTTAAGCTAGCAAAACTGTTCTCATCTCTTTAGGCTTAGTTTCTCCTTGGTTGGGAACTGGAGTAATTATTATTAGTATTGCCCCAAAGCTGTCGTTTTTCTGCACTAAAATGAAATATGATCTCAAACTATGTCAAATATACGACTGTCTTCCTGCTTTATTGCGTAAGGGACGGAAACATAGGCAGGACTCAAAACGTGCAACTGCTAAGGATGCCTTATATTTCTGGTTTGCCAAGCTTTACGTAATTGTATTTGTGTACAAATTTCTACCATGTCTTCAAAGCACAGCTTCCCTCCCTGCCCCTTTCTGCCTGCTTCCCTCTCGCCCCTCGGCTGTAGCTGCTGTAGCTGCATGCGCTCTCTGCTCCTGCAAATCAACCACCAGTTTCTGCCGACTACTTACATTTGTTTACGTTAAGGCATTTATACACACTTAAAATTTTCATGTTTTAAGAATGAGGTGTTTTAGGATTTAATTACAGCTAACTTCGTGAGAAGAGTTTTCTCTTATGGTAGTTTTGCAGAGTTTAGGAGGAACAGTAGAAGAATTAATAATTACTTAGTTATCTTAGAAGATTTATATTATGTTAGTAATAGAGTGAATGTTCAGATGCTAAATTGAAAAATAAATGCATAAAGCAAACTGAAAGAAGCCAGATATTGCAAGCAGAAGTTGATACATGAGTCTTCAGTTACAGTGTTGCTTTTCCTATACAGAGGATGAAAATAAGATTGTTTTGCCATTTTGGAATAATTCTGATTTTTTATTGCTTTATTTAGCAGGGTCAGTGGTAAAACTAAAAGCAGAAAAATGGAACAGTATGCACAGTGCAAATTATATATGCAACTTTCTGGATGTAGAGTTCTTTATCAGTTATGTTTGTGTATTTTTGTCATCTCTGAATCTTTGAGATTTTCAGAAGCTTAGCTTTTTTAAAAGACCATTTTGTGAGAAGTGTTGATATCTCTCATACCTCTTTGTACTAACTAATTTGGACTATAATCTATATATGTGGTATTCTAACACCTTCTTCCACCAAATAAATTAATGATTTTGACACATTGTTGATAATTTTGATCCCATGAAACCTTTCTGTTTTTTATGAGGTATTGTATACTCCCAAATACAATTTTTTACAGTAAATTCTTGCTTCGGAGGTTATAAGTATCATCATCAAAAGATACCTATATATGTCTTCTGGCATCATTGTTTAAACAAGCTTTGAAGCCCATATGAGGACTGCTCCTATATGTTTTAGTCATATTGTTTCATAACAAGGATCTCCCAGTAGTTAACTTTGAAGCAAGATTACCCATGTTGATCAACAGTATCTGGAAAATAAATACCTGAAAGCTTGCACTGTTACCAAAATTCAGGGATCTCAAGGTAGGAAATCCATCGGCTTCTAAGAGTTAGACTTGCTCATTGTACTTGTGCTGATGTTATGTCAGTGTCTTGCTCTTTGACAAAGTACTTTACTTTGAGAGTTACTGAGAAACTCCTTCCTAGAGCCTGACTCTTCTTGAATGTATGGTTGGGCAAAAGAAAATGCTTTTCTCAAACATACCTTGGGAGTATTCTTGATATACCAAGATCATACAGATGCTAGCCCTCGTTACAGGGAATCTTATTCAGTCTTCTTAAGAACCATTTTACCATGACTATCAGATGCTATGCAGTTAATCTTTTAGTTTCAAATACATCAGTGTATTTACTGAGAGTGGTGCTTGTTTAGGTAGAGAAACTCTAAAAATAAAAAGGAAAAAAATATATTTGGGGTTTTCCTCTCAAATGTTGACTTCTGGTAGTTATGATACAGTAGCAGAAAACCAGAGCAGGTAAAGGCAAACCATCTAAGGACCTTAAATAGGTATATTTTTCTCAAGCTACATTAAAATGCTATATTAATTGCACACATTATTTTAGGGGTAAGGATTGTTAGTTGTATGCTTTACTCTTCTCTTGGAAATTAACCATAGTGCTTAGGGATTTGGGAATTTATAGAAAGACCTTTCCCTTTCATTTTTTGTAACTGCAATGTTTGCTAGTGGTCAATTGTTTTAAAAGAAATGAAAATTTATACCTATTAAAATAATCAACTGTGATCTCTTGAGCAAACATCCAAAGGAGTGTCAGATTGAGTACATTAGTAATATGTAAGTATTACCTTACTTTTATTAAGTGATGGTTTTTCACACTTCCAGTGTTCTGAAATTAGTGTGTAGTAGCTAAGTGACCACCTAAAAATAATTTTATGTATTCTTTTTAGTGTAACCTTTTTCATTCTTTAGCACTTGTAATGCAGATCTGGAGCTTTGCCACTGCAGATTCAGAGTTTTGTGTTAGACCGTATTACTTTAGTTTTTAATTAATTTTAAGCTTTGTGCTCGCCACAGCACAGAGGAGCTGCAGGATTCTCTTTCAGCTCACAGACCGCCGTGAGCAGTAGTGCTCTGGTGGCTGTTAGGCAGTGGAGGCTTTAGGGGTGCATTGGCACGTATAGACGTGGCTCAGTACCAATGGCTGCGCACAGACAAGAAATTCTTTATTTAACAGTTCCTCTTATTGCAGGGTGTATAAAGGTTAAAATAACATACACATTAGGATTATTATTAATCCAGAGGCTGTAAATGTAGTCTCCGGTTAACCCATCTATAGTAAGCAAGAAGTTTAGAATATAACCGCTTCAAAAATATGCTAGTTGCCCGAGTTGAACTCCTGTTGACATTTAAATAGGGTGTCATGTTCCACAACAGATGAGAAACAATGCTTGGCAAGAAGACCGTTTCAAGAAGTGTACAGGAAAATGGGTCTACTTTCTCTTTTCCCAGTGGTGGAAGAGCTATTTTGGTGCTGGAAACTGTTCCTGTGTGAAGCGTATGGGAAAGAAATAACAAGAGTGTGCTGAACCTGGAGAATTAAAAAAAAACAGAGTGGTCAAAGTTGCTCTGTTCTATGCTTTTACCTGGGAAAACCAGAACTTGACAGTATGGCAGGAAATACAGCTTTGAAGAAGATTAGTAGCTAAAATCTTAAAAATTAAAAGACTACGTAAAAAACTCCCTTGAATGAAGCAGAAACATTACAAGTAATAGCTAGGCGAACTGTTGCTTCTGAACAAGTGGTAGTAGTATTCCAAAGCCGAATTATTGGCAACAGTAAAAAGACTAGGAGTTAATCATTAACTGTTTTGGTATTTGCCTGATTTTAATACACTACTACTAGAGCAGTAAAGTATATTATGAATAGCATAACAAAATAAATATTTTAATATCTTTACTGCAAGCCCAGCTGTATTTATTCGATTAGCTGTATGTGGGACACAACATTTTTCAACTACATAATTAGCTGATCAGCTTAAGTAATAGCTTGAGATGCAAACTGCTTCTTTACTTAGATACCTGTTACTTCAGATTATCTTAGACACAGTCTGATAGTTTAAAATTTAATTTTCCAAAAAGGTACCATTTTCTACTTTGGTTTTTAAATATATGAGCAGTATGAGTAAACTTTTGAGCACATTGTGGTCCATAGGAGTTTTTCCTTTTGACATGAGGAATAGCTCATATTTCTCTAAGCATAAGAGAAATACTCTCTCTACCAGCTAAGGGGAAGATAGTCCTTTTCCTTATCTTTACTTGTTTGTTTGCTCTACCAAACTCCTGCTACCATGTAAGAGAGTAGGATGGTAAGAGCTGGAAGAAGCTTACAGAGAATTATGAGATAAGAGTAAGAATTGAATCTTCAGTGATTTCAAATTTTTTTAATTGGTCATGCCATATAACTGTATGCCAAAGATGGCAGTAAATTCATGTTCAGAGGGTCGATTGGCAATAATTATGCAGCAGTAAGGCATCTGTTGTAAAAACAATTGTGTGCCTGGTAAGACCACTTTTTTTAAAGAGAAATCAATTTGAACTAACTCATCACAGAAATGTGAGCATTTTAGCTCTGTTTTATTGTCTGAGTTCTGCTTAATAATCATTCCATGTTATTTTAACAACATTTAATAAACTTTGCTGGGAGCAAGTACAGGAGAAATTGGTGGGGCATCCAAGGGAAGGACTGTAGGTAAGGCAATATAAGCACTTTTAAAATTGTTTGGTTGAGGGCATATGCTTTCTAGTTGGCCTGTGGTAAGAGGGACCTTTTTCATACTCATGTATTTAAAAGCTACCTGATTTGAGATTATATCCACTAACAATGAATATCTTTCTCATACAACTCTAGCTTCAGGCCGTGTTTTCTGCACATCTTCTGCAGGTACTGGGTGTCACTTAAAGTGTTGATGAGCAAATTCATTTAAATATATAGACTAGAATAATAGCATATTCTATTCTAATCCTTCATTTTCTTAAGCAGTTGCACAACCTCTAAAAAAAACTCCTTCTGAAAATACATTTTTCATATTTTCTCAACCCTCCAAAAGGGGTGATGTTAGGATAGAAAGAGGGAGAGTACGCAAAACAAGATCAGCAGTTTCAAATCCACATGTTGTGAGGGTTTGCGTGGTTTGTTTTGAAAGCCAGTCCAATCAAATTAAAAGCGGACAAAACTAAATTTGGTTCAAAGTTGGCTCACCTCAGATTTCAGCAGGAGCTGTGAAAGCCAAGTTTAAATTGGGACAGGAAGGGAGGGAATGTGGTCAATAGCCTTAAAGTTGAGCGTTTTAAATAGGAAATCTGTTTATGCCTCCAATAGCACTTGCTGTTCTGATTTGTTTAGAAAAGCTGAAACAATTCAGAACAGTAGAGTTACTTAAGGCTCTTATGGTTAGGATTGAGCTAAACTTTGTCAGAAACTTAAGCTCATCTCCAAGTTTTAAATCATCCAGTTAAGTGGTATAAGTGATTCTGATGTTGCCTTAAAGCACCGTCTTCCCATTGCTTTCTTCATGTTTTCCTTGTTTTCTAATACTAAGCAGAGTCTTAGTATTTCTTAGGTTTAATACCTGGTATAACTTATTTCATATGCTCCTCCAGAAGGAATTCTGATTTTACCATAAATACTAAAATACTGTTTCAAGGCAAAATTGATGTGTATAATACAGAATCACAAAAAGTAGGAGTCAGGTATTTTTAGAGGGAAATCTATTGATATCGGTCACTTAAACTAAAATGTGGCAGGATTATTGTGGCTTATGTTTAGTAGGGAAGAATTAAGAATAAATCTTCACTCAATCAGATAGATGAGATAGATCAGATAGATAAGGAGATAAGGATAAGGAAAACATAATTGCCAGATTAATTGTTTTGTCTAAGATGAACCCACCCTTCTTCTAAAATTTGCATGGAATTTTCTATAGGCAGGGTCTTTGCTTTATTTATTACATCTTTTCCCCCATTCTTTACCTTAATCTGCTTCCCCTTCCCTCATCCCTCACACTCTTCCTCCCCACCCAAAATGCCAAGATTTTCAACTCAGGTACCCATAGCAATCTGCTGAAGGTTTGATTCACTACTAACTTAAAGCATCATCTTTGCTGATGCACTAATGCTCCCAGCTGCATAGTTCACTGATTTATATAATACAATTTATATAATTTGGGTAATACATGGTATTTATATAATTCATGCAGATAGCGATGACAGGAATACAGTTCAAATTACTGTATTAGAAATTTGGAGGCTGTTGACATGGAGGAAAATAACCACATTCTGTTCTCAAATGCTGAAATTCTAAATCTGTGGCAAACAAGTTTGGCAGAACAAAACATGTATATGCCATTTGTATTCAGTCCTTAAGTGAGCTCATACTAAGCTGCTATTCTTATATTTAATAAATGTCATTATCAAAATCCAATATCCAAAATCAAGTAAAAGTCATTATCAGAATGTGGGTCCTTATTAAGATCAAAAATCAGTTTTAGATCTTGCATCTGTGGGTCAATTTGAAAATTACGAATTAAAAGGTTTTAAATAGGGTCTTCAGCGCTGAACTTCGCTCAGTTGGTTAGAGCATGGTGCTAATAATGCCAAGGTCGTTGGTTTAATCCCTGTATGGGCCACTCATTTGAGGGCTGGACTAGATGACCTCCTGAGGTCCCTTCCAACCTTACCAATTCTATGATACTCTATGAAATACCTTTAATGTAATTATAGACAAATCTCAAGACATGGTACCTCTGTGAAATCTATCATCTGTAATGAGATGTGCTACATATCAGGAGGCATAGCACAGAATTTGTTGCCCTGATAGGGAGTGTTCAGAGGATTTGTGATGGTAGTTCATGGTCTTCCAGAGCGGTGAGTTTTGTACAATTCATTTAGGAACAGGTGAGATGCAGAGAAATTACAATTTTGTGCTGTCCCCAGTAAGAGCTAACAGCAGTCCATGGACGTTGTGGCAATACCACAGCCTCCCGCCAGCCCTCTTGAATGGCGTAAGGACTGAGATAAATTGGCAGAACTGTATCTGTAATGTGATGAACACCGTGTGTACAGTATGAAAAGAAGATGTGACTTCATAAATCTCTCAGCAGTGAAGGGGTGGTGATCATGGTTTGTAGGCTTAATGAGATGTTAGACATTGGTGAAAAGTGTGTTGTTAGTGGCATAAGAGTGGAAAAACTAAGATTTAGCAGGTAGCTTATTCCACTGGAAAGAACCCATTAAGCATTTGACAGAATTTAAATTTCTAGTCCCTAAATACCAGGAATCAAGCACTTGAATTTCGTTTGTTTGTGCTAGGTCGTGACACATCTGTTGGTCAGGGAAGAGGTTAAAACTGTGGAAGGTCAAGACCTCGAGATCGCAGCCTAATGCCTTGTATTCTCTCCCCACCCCCATGATCCCGCCATTCTCCTCTTATTAGCCCTTCATTTCCTTCGTTCTTTGATTTCCTCTGTTGTGCTAGCAGGTGTTTGTATACGCAGTTTCTCTTTTCAAAAGCAGTTTTATTCCAAAGAATTCCTTTTATACTCTGCTAGCATTTCTTCAGAATAAAAAATAATGTTGACAAAAGCTAACTGTAGCATTTCTGCTTACCATTTTTCAAATTTCTGCCAGTGATTTTCTGCAAGCTGATACTGATTGAGCATAGTTCAAATTCAACATTTAGCCTATCTCTTCCACCCACTCTGTTCAAGTAAAAATCGATAAACTAAAACTTATTTGGATATTTATTTTTTGTTTTCTCTTTTTTTATTATTATTTTTCTGTTACTTTTTGCAGATGCGCTGTGTCATGAGCATAAAAATGGGCTAACATTTGAACTCTAAATCCTGTTCTCTGTTTAGCTTTTTTTTTATTATTATCATGTACTGAGTGCCAATAATGGAAATGTTGTTGAGTTAGTGAGAGACGTGGTTAGATCTGTCATCTTCATCCTGCAGAAGAATAGCTACATTTGGGAGGAGGAAGAAAAGAGGTAAGCTGTAACTCACTTACATACACAGTTAATTAGAGATGCTCAAATTAGGAATGTTAATGCTATCAGTTTCCCTCCCTCCCTCCACCATGGCCCCATCTGAATATGTTAAAGTTTAGGGCAATCCAAAAAAGCTCATATTTTTAGTTCTGTTTTTAACTATTGGAGAAATAACCTTTTGAACAAAAGGGAACAAATCTGCTTACATACAACAGTAGAAATTCAATTGTTTGGAGATATTGAGAGGGAGGTTTTTCATTTGGGGGGACAGTAGATTTTAAGTTTATAGATCAGAATAAATAATGTTTTTACAACAGTTTCTGAAACTTCTCTTTGTGTAGTAGAATTTGTGACTGTTTTGTTCTTGGTTAAGCAATCCACCTTAAAATCTTACAGTTTAAGAAAAACTATCACAAACAAAATCAGATCCCAGAATGTTTAACAAGCTATTCTGCTACTCAGGAGAAAGTAAGTACTCATCTTGGCAGCTTGTTTTCTGCAAAAGAAAACAGTGTCTTACTGATCTTTTAGAATTCTTTGAATGTGTTTAGGGAGTAGCGAATCGAGGATAATCAGCAGGCATTATTTCTTTTACTTTAAAAGGCCTTTCACAAGTTTTATCAGGAGAGGCAACTGGAACTGTCCTGGGGAGAGCGGCAAAGTATTGCCAGGGATCAGATATTAATGTTTTGTCTGTTTCTCTATTTTAAAAAATGGATTTACCAGAAAGTCTTAAATCTTTACATATCTATCAGTACAAGAGATATTTTGGCTAGTCAGATCAAGAAAAGGCTAAGGAACTTGGAAAGAACCAAACTAGGTGAATAAGCATGAAGATGCTTCATTTACATTATCAGAGAGCCTATAATTTTGGCACAATTACAGAAAATAGAGAGTGTTTGTTTGTTTTGAGAAAGAGAGGTTGGTGTACTTGAATTTGGAAAAAAAAAATAAATGAAAAGACCCTGTACCAGATTTTTTTTTCCCCAAAGCACTTCAAATAAATACCTATGATCACATTTTAAACTCCCTCCTTAAAAGAACTCTATTTCACAGTTGCTTACTGGTTTGATTCAGACAGATATCAGACTTGTTGTCTATGGTGGTTTTGATTTGAACAATTTTAACTTCAATATATGTGGCAAATAGCATTTCCACTTCTCTCACCCTAGTCTTCCCACTGCTGCTTCTACCATTTCAGCATCTTGCCTATTGCTCTTCTTACCAAATTAATGCAGTTCTGAGGTCTACCCAGGTATGTATCCCTTCGGTCAGTGTTTTCATTAATGTGTCACATTCATCCTCTATCTCCCTGTTCCAGTGCTGTGTTACCTACCAAAGCTTTTTTGGAACTAAACTTTTACTCAAAATATTTAAAGGCAAATAGTTTTGTAAACATTTACCTTTATACCTGTGTTCTTGAGTAATGTATGATGTACAGCTGAATCAGTAAATACATTAGAGATGCTTTTAAAAAATGTCAGTATTTTAAAAATAAATACATATGCATCTATAGATTCAGAGAGAAAATTAGGAGCCTTGCTTTGATGTCAGTACTAGAGATTCTAGAGATGGTAATTGTAGAGACTATTTTGGGAGAGGGGATCAAAGGAATGTTGAAATTAAATATTAATGAAATGATGAGGTATCTAGGAAAAATTCTTCCGCCTCCCAAATCCAATGGTTGTCAGGTATTCTTCAGAGACTAAGAAAAGTTCTGATCGCTGATGAATGGTTGCATTAAAAAAAAACAACTTGATTCTGATATTGCTTGTCTCCTTATGACCTAATTCTCCTTTGCTCTTTTCAAATTTAGATCTTAGTGAGAATTGTATAATGTACTGAGTATTGCAAATTTAGATCCAAAATACATTTGTAGATGGACTAGTTGTGCCTAAAAAAGAAAAAGAGAGAGCAAAGAGAAAAATGCTTCCTGTCTGCATGTTGATATGTCCTTGTTTATATGAACTTATCTTCCTAAAGTCTGCCTGGGCTTCTTCATGTGCTGCCTTCATTCATTTCTGGCCAGCCCATTCTTTTCCAATCTTAAGCTTTTTAATACCCTGTAATTTGGCAGTAAGTCACCTAGTGCAGAGGATACAAACCTGTCTGGAAGCTGAACATTGCTTGAGAAAATTACCATGTTCACTCCTTTGGGGATGGGGGAAAGGATTGGGGAGGGGTCTTTTTCTAATCACAGAGCTACTTTGCAGAATGAATGAGCGGACTAAATTCAAAACACAAATGAACCACCTTTATCTGCTTAATGTAAAGTCTATGTCTACCATAGTATGCTCTAATCTACCAAATCACTGGCGCTGCTGGGGACTCAGGTGATACTGGAGAGGAAGGATGTACCCCAAGATGAGCAGCATGTTGCTGAGAATACAGAGAGTGATGGATATCTTAGGCACGAAAGGGGTTTTCTGGGAGACTGTAGGTGAATAGATAGGTGCTAGGATCAGAGGGGCTCTGTGGAGAGCAGAAGGAGTGGAAAGGAAGAGTCGGCTGGTGGTGGGGAATACCCTCCTGAATATCAGCACGTGGATGGCAGTGGTGATGCAGCAGGGCTGCTGGGGGCACCTCCAGTTCCATTGCACTGTAATGAATCTATGGGGAGGTAGTGAGCTGCCATTTTCACTTTATTCTTTTTCGCTTTCTTTCGGGCAGAAGGCTTAGGGAGCAACCATTGTGAAAAGCAGTCTTTTTTGCATTTAGGAAATCCACAATGGAGAGCCCTAATTGCTTGTTGCTACCTTAGAGCAATAATTTGTTGCTCTCCAGTTCTTTGCATGGTAATCAGCTATTGGTATTACTATTATAACTGATGAAGTGGTTTTTAAACAGGGAAAAATCAAACATGGAAACAAAATCTTTGCAAGCAACTTTAGATCCCAATCTTTTTTTTTTTAGTAGTTGTAATCTACAGCTTGAACCTACTTTCATGCATTTGGCAGAAACAACACTGATGTGTGGTGATGCCCATCGTCCAGCTGGGGACAGCCACATACTTATGTTAATTACTATGGCTTTACTGGTGCCTTCATTTTTAAGATAGCTCTACAGGTGTCTGGTATTATCCTATTCTGAAGGCCCTTGTTAAATTTTATCAGAAGTACTGCTTTGAAAGTTTGATTGATACATTCTGTATTACGGATCCATAGCATAATTGTTGATGCCATTTTGTCAACAGCTTTTTGTGTACTTATTTAGGGTTTTTTTTTCTGTCTTTTTGTTGCTGCTGTTCTAGTGCCTGAAACTGGAAAGAATTACACAGCTAGTAATCTGCAATAAAATTCAGGTCTTTCTTTCCTTCTTTGGAGAAATGAATTATAAATGTCCTTGTTGCCAAGCACTTGATAACTATATAAGTGGGAGAACCTCTCAGTGATATACCTTAATAGCAGAATTAATGATGTTTGAACTTAAGTCTGTTTGTTGAGACTTCATTAGCTTTTCAGCTGAGAAAGTGAATGGGGAAAATGCATGTGAAATACGTGAATTGTGCACTGGGGCACACCAGGAGACAAGCACTAGCCCCGTGTAGCACTTTTTTTCTCACTATTAAACCTGGGTTTTTTTGTTTTATCAGTTAAATGGATAAGAAGGGGTTTTTTTTCAACTTTTAGTTTATTTCTGGGTAGTTTGTGGATTTTTGTGTGTGTTTGTTTAAAGTCTACGTATGCATATGTATGTAGCCACAAGTATAATGTATATAAGTATACTTTTTTTTTTCAGGTTTCTGTAATATGCTGTGATAACTGAGAATCAAACCTATGAAATATTTTTACACAGTTACGATTCCTTAGACAATCCTGTTTCGGGTTTGTTTTGATTTTTATTTCAAACTTAAACACTGAAATGTGACTGACTTGGAAGCTTGCTAAACATTTCACTGCTTTGATGAAGGGTAGACCCTCTGTTAAACTTCTTAATCTCTTAAAACAAACTTTGTCAGTTTTTTAGAGCAAGAACTCTTATTAAAATCATAAGGATGGAATAAAGAACTGTGTCTTACAGCACTGGATTTTATTTGTGAAAGAGCCCCCTTTTAATGAGAGTGAATTCTTCATACTAAGAGCCAAAACTGATGTTTTACTGTTTATTTTTTACTCTTTGGCATGTCCACAGACAATTTGTGTGTTGTGCTGGATCATCACGGGGTCTGTTAGATCATCTAATTGAAAAAAAGAGAGAGTTTGTTGTCCTGGAACTTCTCCAGAAGTTGTTTGTTCCACAGCCAAGTCCCTCCTATTCTCTAACTCTGAGGTCATCTCCATAAGTCACATTTATTATTTTTAATTTATTTTCCTCTTGCAGGCTTGGAATCTAAAATGTTTTAATTAAATATATGGCACAATATATTGAAAAAGAAACACAATGTAAATATATCTCTCAGGGTAATCTTTTGGCTTTCAACCTTAGGTTAAATGTTATTCATGCTGTATTCCAGCAGAAATGCACGGATTATTATTGCTTATGTTAGTTATATGTACTACTGAGATATGGATAAGGTACTGAAAGATAAAGAATGTATTTTTAAAGATGTATCTGCTTTTATTTGAGGAGATAAAAAACAGTATTGTAATTCCAAAATGTTTGTTTTGATTTTTTTTCTTGTTTTCTCATCTGATTTCTCAGAAGCAGTAGTTGTTTAGGAGGTATCTAACAACAT
The DNA here is from genome assembly GCF_028389875.1 of Rhea pennata. Classification (NCBI taxonomy): domain Eukaryota; kingdom Metazoa; phylum Chordata; class Aves; order Rheiformes; family Rheidae; genus Rhea; species Rhea pennata. The sequence continues at coordinate 108,893,164 of NC_084664.1, read as the reverse complement.
GCTCCATCTAACAACAACAGCCTTGCATGGTATGTTTTTGTCACTGTTCAGAACATTCCAAGTTCTTTCTAAAGCAGCTTTAATCAAGCCTTTCTTGAAAAGTGTATTTGAGAGTCGAAGGTGTCTGATTTTCCTTTATTAAAGATCTTTCAGAGCATAATCTAACACTTAAAAATACACTGAGTAATGGAGTTGCTCTTTAGGTTTTATATACTGGTCTCTGAGCATAAATTGTTGAAGAAACAGAAGTCTCACTTACTGCCTTTTTTGACTGAGATGATAGATTTTTATGCCCCATAAATCAGAAAAGCGAGTTTCAAAGGATTAGCTCCTATCTGTAGGTAATTACACATTCAATGCAATCTTCTGAAACATGTATCATCAGTGTCAAAAAGGAAAACAGGCTGCTACTGATAGCTCCATCTCATGAGCATGAAAATTGGAAAGGAGGGGGGATTAAGTTTATATTATTGTTATGATGATTATCATTCCTCATACAATTCTGTGAAATCATATACATGATTTCCTGCACAACTGATGCTGCTGGCATTAACTTTCTCTGTAGATGGCAGGTACTGAAGAGGCCCCAGGTAAGAAAGTAAAAAAAATGTGGAAATAAGAACTGAGGATTGAAAGAAAAAGAGAGAAATATATTGAAGAAAGAGTCCACAAAAATTGGGAAAGATAATTTCCATAAAATGATAAATTAATTCTTATTATTAGACTTGGAAGGAAGTAAAAGAGATCAGGGTAAAGAAAGAAAAGGGAGGAATCACTGTTCAATGCACAGATTTCCTATTTTAAAGATAGCTGGATAGGTCAAAATTTCAGAAGTATTGTAGAGTAATTCTAGACCAGGATATATTCAGTTTGCTGCAGCTGCTTGAGCTTGCCTGGCTGTTGAGTGAAAGGAGACAGTCCACGTTGTGATCCACAGTTTCTCTGGGCTGCTGTGGAGCATTGCATGAACGTCCATCGCCATCCGTACAGCGTTTGTAGGCTACCGTACTGAATCCTGCATGCTGTAGATTTTTCAAGTTCAAAGCAAAACTCAGCTGCTTATACTGCACTGTTAGGCTTCTCAGAACGTATGGATGCTCACATGGGAATATTTCGTATTTGGACTGTCTGACCTGTCAGGAGCTGAGGATAAAAATCCAAGTGCAGATGATGCTCCAAGAAGCAGTTCACTGAGAATGCAGCTTCTTTGCACTGGTAATCTAATCATTGGTCTGTTATTTTACAGGGTAGCTGGTCTTGCTAAATCTATGCTAACTTTAAGACGAATAGCTTGAATCTAGGTTCTGAGGCTTTTTTCTGAAGAAAATACAGGGACTTCTTTTTTGCTAGCTTCTTTCCCCTAGAAAGGACCATTGAAGAGTATAGTAAATCTTGCACACTGAGACAGTGTGACAAAATTCATGGTAATTGCATGTGGATCCCTGTAACTTAAAGATATTAATAGATACCATTAGCTTGGAGACTGACTAATGTCCTGGTTGAAAGTTGTTCCTTCTGTGTTGTTACCACTGTGTGGTACTCTTTAAAGGGGTATCTGTCTTCTCATTTGCAGGATTTTTGAGCATTAGCATGTCTATTCTCTAAGTAGTTTAGTATGCAGACAACTCTTTTAATATAGCAAGTTTGGGAAGTTTGGATCAACAGTGAAAAAGATGTCATAAAGTACTTAGGAAAATAAAAGTAATAAAAACACAAAACAAAAGAGGAATAGAGCTGCAGAATGGGGATTTGACTCTTAGCATAAGAAAAAGTACTTGATCCTGGAGAAAGCAAAAGACACATGCCCGTGGGCCCAAGAATTGAAAATGGAAAGCATGCCATGCGTAAGCAGTCAGTTAAGCAGCCTGTGCTGGAAAAAGAAATTATTGTGTTGACTGATCACTTAGAAAGGATTAAAATTTTGTTTTCACCAAGATGAACGTGATTTAAGAAGTGCTATAAGACAGAAACATGTAGTTCTGGCAAATGCTTGGGTTGATGCCAGAGATCAGGGGAGATACTGAAGACTGTGAATGAATTCTTGAATATTGCCAGTGGAATAACAGAACAAGATTGTTGAGTTCCACAGGATTCTCATAAACAAAGAAAAGTGTTCCAGAAAGTAATCAGATGCAAAATACAGATTAGAGGAAAATTTTGTCTCTGCACATCTGCCTTCTTACTGTTTGGCACAGCCAACATCTGAAAAGCATATTTCAACAAGTTGTTTGCTGAAGCTCCACCTTCCATTTGAATCTTTTCTAACACCTAATGTAGATCACGATGGAGGTATAATGAAAAAGAATCTGAACTTTTTTTTTTATTGCAGTTGAATAACTTATTAGAAGAAGGCAGATAATCCAATATTAGTTAAGCCAAATTTATTATTGTGCAAACTGAGGGCCTACAGTATTTGTTGATAGATTTTGTTGAACGACTTTGGTGTATAACTTCTGGATTTCAAGCGTAGTGCCACCCAGAAAAAGTTGCTCAAAACTTACTGGAATTTTGTTTGGGTTTTAAAACAGCACTGTGAAATTCTTGAATATATTTTTGAAAAGAATATTGCAAAAAGCTTTATGTGAAAATGTCTTTCTGTAGATGTAAAATACCTACAAACTTAGCTATGTCCCGTCAAATGACCGTTGTCCCCTAATTTTTTCTGACCCTCTAATTGCAATAATTTTACAATGTTTCATGGCTGTACCCTTATTTTAAAGTGAAACCTGAATGAAAATCCACAGCAGTTACTGCACAAATATAATAATGATCACCAAATATTTTAATCATTTATCATGCAAAACTTCAGACACCCAAATTTCTGTCATTCTTTTCTGAGTTTCAGTCTGATATTTATCTAAAATAGTTTAGCTCAGGCATATGTGCTGTCTTGTTATTGCCTATTTTATAGAAATATGTGCAGACTGAATATCCTTTTGTCTTGTATTCAAATGAAACATTCATTATTAAAAGAGAAATATGTTAGTTGTGAACAGACATACTTTATAGGTCTTGGATCCAAAGGCAGTTTCTTATACATTCATCAAACTTCACAAAAACTCTGCCAGTGAAGGTAAATACTATATTATCATTAGAGTGGTTGTGAGTCCATGGTCAGGTTGATGGATGAGTTACTACTCTTTCTTTAAATGAATTCTCTTGAATGTGTCTGGGGCCCCAGGAAAGACGGTAACCATGGCTGCTGCCCTCGCAAAAATACTCTTTCTGATCTCCACTCGTCCATGAATTTCCCTCAGAAAAAAAACAGTGCCGAGGCGTTTGGCTGGGAAAATTGTCCTGCCACGTCACCAGTGACCGAGGGGCACTATGAACAGAGCAAAAGGAACAGAGCAAATTTCTTAGTTATATTCCAGAATCAGTCCAAAGAACTGTATTCACTTTCTGGTGAAGTACCTTCCTTTTGTATATTCAGTTTTCATTTTACCTTTTAATTTCTTAATCTAAAATTCTCCGGATGATAACTTCTGAACTCCTATACGATCTGCATCACCAGTAAAATGGAGAAACATGGCACGGGCACGTAGACAAAACAAAGATTTATTACTGATGGGATTTTCTTCTGGCAGAGGGAGGAGGTGAGGGGACAGATATAAAGAGAAAAATAAACCTAAAAATTATAAGTAAGTGCCGTAGAAGGTAAATTCAAACCAAAAGAGAGAAAATTTTTGCATACCTGTGTACAAACCAAGAGTGCCATAGCACAGAGAAGAAACTCACAACACTCCTGTAAGGAGAAGGGGGAAAGTTGTAACCTGCTGTGTCCTTTTCATTTTTTATTAAGGGAAATTCAGGATTACCTCAGCGCATTCGTAGTTAAATGCTAGTTTTCTTATGTTATGCAGAATTAAAGAATGAGTTAATATTTCTGGTAAGGAGAATGTGTTGCAGAAACAACACATTAGATCCGGGGTAGTTTACAGCTGAAGTCTTTATTTTTTTTCCACTGGCTCCCTACATCTTTGTCAGGTGTCGCTGAAGTTGGGGTTGTTCCATGAGATTTTGGGGGTGGGAGTTTTTTGCGCATGTGGAATTTGTTATCAGCTGATGTCTGCAGTTGGACAGCAATTGATTCAGCAGGTAGTAAGTGATTCGCATGTTGAGCAGCAGTATATTGAAGCTACTGTTCCTTTATAAGTGAAGAAAAACATTAACAAGTATTAACATTAACTTATTTTTTAAGAAAGAAGTGGATTCATTAATGATCTCCAGGTCTGCGCCTTTACTTTCCAAATTATTGACACACCACAAAGAAGACACCAATTTTGGCTTGCTGCCATGCAGTGTCTGTTGCTCAACTGTATTTCCTGCTAGTATCCTTTATTTCCATTTCACAGTGATTTCTGATCACTGATTATTAGCTCTCCAGATGAACTCGCCTTGAATCCCTTTGTAGTCAATGAAGAGAGAAAGGAATTTCAGGGGAGTAATTAGAGATAATATAATAATTTTCCTAATTCTTAAGTTTTAAACATCTGCTTTCAAATGAGATACATTGCACTCCACATTTGATTTATTATATTAGCATGACATCTGGTAACAAGCTCAGCTGTAGAAATCAGTATTTAGCCAGATGAATGACATTATAAGAGCTCAATCCTTTTCATTGCAGTTGGATAAAATTGTTATTGATGATGATGAAGTTTTGCATAATACTTATGGATTTAACCCTTACTGGACATAACATTATCTGTGTATTTTGCATGATCACAGCACGTTTTCTGTGTGGCCAATATCACAGTTTGCTCTTCTTGCCAGTGATATAAGTCCCTGCAATGTTCATGTGAGCAGATTCCAAGCATGGACTTAAGATTCAGATCTGATGACATGACAGTTTTCATGTGCCAAAGTGTGGCACCCATTTGGAATAAAGTAGGCTCTAGCAATATTTACATTATTTTGGTATCATTTGAATATAACTAAGAGAACATAGGTCTGTTTAACTTAAAAGTAATACAAATGCCAGAAAAGTACTTTTTTGGCCAGTGTGGAGAATGATTTTTTTAATTGTGGATTGTTGTTTAATTATAAATTAATGATTTCTGCAACAAACTGCTTTCATTGTGCCTTACCCTTTTTAAGATTTATGTCTTAGAGTATGGTAGTAGACTTCCAAAACCAAAAAATAAAGTCTCTGTGTTTAATATGAATGTGCAAATCTGTATTTAAGATTTGAATGTCTATAAAGATTGTGAATTTTTGACATATAACCTATCCATTCAGTATCTTCCATAAAGGATACAGAAAAGGAAGATTACTACACATTCAGGAAGTTCATGGCAACAAAATACTATGAGGGTAAACTCCAACAGAATGTTATACAAATTATTTACTAACTATTATTTACTAAAGCTATTTCAGATTTCCATAGGCCAAAAAAAAAAAAAAAAAAAAAAAAAGGAGAGAGAGAAAAGAAAAGAGAAAAGAAACTTACAATCTACAGGAAGGGCAACACACAATTTGAAACTACTGGAAGTATTTTACCACTTCTTTTTTTTCCTTTTAACTCTTTGGCTGTGTACTCAAGCTTGCACACTATATAGAAGAATATATAAAGAGGTGTATGTAACTATTTTACAATCTTAGAGACAACATATAGGAGTTAAAAAAGTAAAACTTGAATGTTTAGACACTTGATTTAGTGATTTTTTTGGTTCTCCTGCTGACTTATCATCTTGTAGAAGATATAGAGAAATAATTTGTCTCTTTATAAGGCTGTAAATAATAAAAAAAGGTAAATTGGAATAGGGAAGCAGTATGGTAAAGGCATGAAATGAGCATGAGGAAGTTGAAAGATTAGTGCTGAGACTATTGTTTGTTGACACAATAGAAGGAACACGTTTTGAAAGGTGTATGGACATCTGCCATATTCTGTCTCCTTCCACTGAACAGGACAGGACTTGCATGGGAGAAATAGCAGCTCATCATCATGAGCTAGAAATGCAAGGAAAGGGAACTCTACATCAGTGAGTCCAGTCTCTCCCCAAAGGCTGTTGTGTTATATGGTAATGTGGACTAGTCTGATCCTTGATTTTTTCCTTTTTTTCCTTCCCCCCCCCCAAGTCAGGTTGTTGCAGAACCTTGCTCTTCTGGTGGATGGAAACTCTGCTTTTTCCTATCTCATTTACTCCCAGTTCTTTTCATCTCATGACAGCATTATTAAATTATGTGAAATAATTTGGATTATACCAAATAGTTTTCTCTAGCTTTCTTGGACTTCTGTGGAAAGCAATGGTTCGCCTTTGATTTGTCGGATGAAACCAGTGGCTGTGACCTGTGGTTCAGGCACCTGTGGTGCTGGCCCCAGCATGCTACTTGCATGGAGCAACCAGGAGGGATCACTGATCTGACAAATCACGCTCCTCCCAATCTTTTCCTCTAATACAGGCTCTCCTTTCTTATCATCTTAATGGCTCTTCTCTACCAGTTTGTGATCACTTCCTTTGAATAGAGGTGACCAAAGCTGATCATGTTTTCTCTCAGTTCTCATCAGTACAATGCCAACATTTTTCTCCTTGCTAGGAATACCTCATGTGATATGTTCTAGGGCTTGGTGTGGTTGGGCTTTGGTATTTTTTCCTTTGTTTGTTTTTGTTTTGTCCCATGATTTGTCTTGCTGACAGACCATGGTCATTCTGAGGTCAAATATATCCTGAAATTTAACTTTAAGATGAGGACTATGTAATCATATACCCATGCAAAGGGGCTGAATTTGAAGTCCACAGACAACTCAAATTTGGGCAATTGCTAAATTTTTGAGCATTTGCTTTTGCAGCCTGAATAAAGTTACTTGAAATTAAATGACATAGAACAAATTTCTATTGCAGATTATGTGTATTTTACAGATAAAATTCTTGAATGTATTGTAATGCACAAGTATCAGGTTCAAAATGTGATAAAAATTATTGTATGAACCATAAGTATTCAGATTGTTTAGAGAGGTCTTAACCTATCTTAATGCAAGTCATTTACCTGCACAGACAGTACATCTGTATTTGTATCCTTCCAGTTGCTTGTCTTCGTATACACAATATTACGCTTGTTTGTATTTCTGGTAAGTATTTTGCAGGGCTAACCTATAAATAGATGATTCTCCCTAAATGAGCAGATAACATCTAAGCTATCTGAAAGTAAAGAACAAATTTGCCAATGTAAAGTTATAGCGGTTATTTTTATTTAAATCAAGTACTCTCAATTAGTGTCCATGTAAAAGAACTACATAAAAGATAGGCATAATGTATCTAATGATTCTTTATTAGCAAGGTACCATCAGATCTTTATTAGTGGTTGTAATTGTGCTGACAATGTTGCTGACAGGTTCAGTTTTTGTGCTATTTCATCGGGTTTGGAAATGCAATTCCTTAAGATTTGCATATTATAAAGAATAGGTTGCGAAGAAATGGAAGAACAGTCTTGTCATTGTGTTTAGTGATGTAGGTGACAGATTGCTTCAGCTGATTTTGAGCAGGAAGAGCTTGCATATAGGTAGGTTTAAAAGCATTTAAATGTTTTAAGATTTTATATGTTGAATATAAAAATTATGACTAGGTGAGAACTGTTGTAAGTTACTAAACATTTCAAGCATCTATAAGCTTTTAAAAACTTATAGTACGCTGGACAGCTGTGTTGGCTGAGATTGCTGGACTTTTGCAATTTTGCTATTGCCAACCTCAAACACTGCTGTGATATTTTTGCGTAGCGTTGCACTATACCATGTGGACAAAAGCTAACATTTAACATTTCAAGGAGGCTGCAAGGCAGTAAGCTAGAATGATTCTCCAAAAATAAACATATGTACCAGAAATTATGCATAAGGTATGGAATCTTGGTACAACTATTGATCTAGCTGAGACTTTAAACCTGGAGAAAATGTTGCCAGATTTTAGGAAGGTTTCTCATATTATGTGTTTTCATTTTAAAAACAAAATTTTTCTTTCCTGAAGTATGTGAGAAAATATCAATTCTTCAATAAATTATTTGTTGTTTTTAAGGGACTTGTTCCAAAATGTGCACAAATTTGCTGGATTTTTCAACCTTTTCACCTTCTCTTTCTTGCGTGCACCAGGTTTTTTGGTCACCTTCCATCCCAAGTGAAATGATCCTGATGTGATTAATGTGAGCTTTCATCCATATACTTGATCTTTAGGATAAACTAAACAAATGTTCACTCCAAAAAATCTATCCCAAGTTACACAAACAGTTCAGTACATGCTGGAAAATACCTTGCTTTCTAGTAAAAATAGGATCAATAAGATTACATGGGTTTGAATTTCATTAGCTCATTCTAGAAAGGTTGCTTTAGAATACCTTTGTAATTTTGAGAGTATTAGGGACTTTATTTGCCAGGAAATGGACAATTATTCTTATGATTGTTTTTTCCCTCTCTCACATATGTATGCAGATGGAATATTCATAAAATACCAACTTACAAGTAGTCTATCTGATTAGTCTTCCAGCTCTATCTACTATTTTATCTGTCCAAAAAAATTAAATAATTCCATGTCTTGAAAGCAGAGAACCTTAGCTGCAACATAAATCTGATTTTGGGTCATCAAATCATATTTCTTCTATTACAAGCAAACATATAATAGCTGTTACACACACGTACCATAAAATACCTATAACAATCTTAAGATTTATACCACAAAAAGCCACGTTGAACATGACACAACAAGTATGTGCTACAAGATGTAGAGGGTAAGAAAAGATAGATGGATGAGGATAAAAACACCATGTGGTTATTCAGTAAGTTTTGATGTTTTATCTGGATCTGCTAGTTTAGACTCATGCAGTCAAGCAAAAGATATATTTCAGCAATAAGGGTTATTGATACAGATCAGGGAGTGAGGCTGTACACATCTTGGCAATATTATTTCCTGAAACCAATATTTACTGATCACGACTGTGTGTAGTAACATGTTGGGATCCCTAAACAGGGTTAGGAAATAGGCTTCTTTGCTGTTAACTAACCCATACTTCTGGGTACTGGAATTGCATTAATATAAAGTCACTAGAAAATAGTCGCAGAATTTTTTATTCATGTAAAGATAGTTGTATGAGAGGATCGTGTTTATTTTAAAAAATGAGCTGTTGAGGGACACCATTGACCATTACTGCAGGCTTTTGAACTAATGTTAAGCTTTGATTTTGAATGCTAGTAGCTTCACTATGTAGACTTACCTTTTTTGAAAATCTACTATTTAATCCCAAATTTCTCAAGCAGAATGGTTAAAAAAAGCCATGAAAAAAATTAAGTGCATCTCTTTACATTTATATTAAGACAGAGAGACAACATAAGTGCAAATAAATCACAGATCAGATGTGTTTGTGGTAAATGTAGAGACGATCTAGCTCAGCAGAATGTTGTCTAATAAATAGGAGTGTAGTCAGGCATGCTGTGACCGTGAATGTTTTGCTGAGGCATGTGCCTCAGTTAAAGGTGAGGTTAAGGAAAATCTTGCATATGTTCAGTGTCTTGCAGGAATGTGTCATTCACCACCACCCAGCCTTAATTCCTGGCCAAATAAGGAGATCATGATGGTCAACCTGAGCATTTAGTGTTAAATGCAAAATTCTGGGTGACACACAGAATCCTTTGTAAAGTGAGGATGAATGATTTGGCTTCACCAGTACAGCTATGCAAGGTGTCGGTCAACATGTCTCAGTGAGTCTGGGACATGTCTCTTGTATAGATTTTTCCCTGTTTTTTAAAGTAGCACTTTAGCTATAATTCTAGCTGGCTTATGATGAATTCTCTTCTAAATTAAGGAGATATCAACAGACTATGCTTGGTTGCATTTAAAGCTCTTTAATTTTGAAGACTCTCCTGTACAACTGGTGAGAACTAATTATCCTCAAAATGTGAATGTATTGCATTGTTAGGTTTAAGAAGTGGGGGAGAAGGAACTGTTTTCTCCTTGGAGTGCCCAGCAGAGTGAAACCTCCCAGGTAGCTGGGGATGCTGACGTGAGTATGCCTCCTGTGCCGCTAACAGTGTGCCGCATCCCGTAACAGAGGCTCGCAGATTCATTAAGTGAGAGCTTGTCCTTCTGCTCATTGCAAAAGCTTCTGTGTCACTTAGTTTAGCAGTGTTATTTGATTGTAATATGTAACAACATATAAACCACATGAGGTTACTTAGTTTGTTAAATGTTATTAAGCCCTTGCTGGATTTCTTTTTATTTTCAATCAGCAACTTCTGCCTCCAGTACCAACAGATGGAAGTGTGTTCAATGCTGCCATGCAAGTCTGTTTTCAAAGCAAAGGCTTTCTAGTTTGAAAAGACAAGTAGCAAGCATGTGAATTATCTCACTTACCAGTGAGCGGATAAATTCAAATTCTGAGCTGATTGGAACGGCCAGAGCAGAAATTCCCCTTTCCCTCTCTTTTATTGCAGCACATGGATGAAGAGTAACTAGCTTGAATGAGGAATAACTGGCTTGAATGAAAGAGGATTATTCTCTTTCTTTAACCAGATCATACTGTAAATCTGCTTTTCACCTGATGCTTTACAATGCTGACTTTGAAAAAGTGTCTGGTCTGTTAGAGCACTTCTTGGAACTAACCCTCTTCTTCACAAATGTTTTCTCAGGGCAAAAGTCTCTTCTCCTCATTTCTGCAGGCAGCTACCTGCACTTTATCTGGAAAACTTGTTTCTCTTCATACCCCATTACTCTTACTCCAAACTCTTCCACTGCATTGCTCCACCTGCTTTCTCCCTTTTACTGCTTGCCTGTGCTCTTCACGCCTCTTAGAGACAGGGAGCTGTGTTTTGTGGGAGAGGAAAGGAAGAGGGGTACGCTGCTTTCTCAGGTGAGTTATGTGGTGGTCATTGCCAAGTATGACAGGACACAGGAATGGGGACACTAAAACTGGGCCCTGGAGCTGAGGAACGACTCGGAGATTTAATATACCCCTTATTGTGAACTACTGACCCTTTGCTGTGTCAGTGGGTTTGACCCAAATCCACAGACATGAAGTTGGTTAGGATTCAGGAGCGCACCACCTATGGAAATGCATACCTCAGCTTCTGCGGCTTCTATCCCATACTGCTTCTTGTAGTAATATAGCTCCCCTCAAAGCTCTTTTAGTGGCTTTTTGAGGTCACAGATTTAAATACAAGAGGGTAAAGGTTAAACTGTTAAGAATGACATTTATAGCACGTGTTCTAATGCTGTGTATTTGCTAGATATATAGTCAGTATTTTTAATATGATCAGTTACAATTTTTTTGATTCCTAGTTCATGTATCTTATAAAAATCCAAATGTACCATTCCAGAGAGTGTGTATTTTTCTGTTAATATTTGACTTCTGCAGGGAAACAAACTTACCAAGAAATTACTACCAGGGAGAAGGAATTCTTTTTCTTGAACAGCTATGCAAATATGGATTTATTTTTCTCTTTTCAGACCATGATTTGACAATGAAGTAGGTAGTAGTAAGAGCTGTATATCCCAATGTGCAACTACATGAAAAAGAGAGCTCAGTTAGGCACAAGCAGCTCTAGAAACCACAGTGTTATCCAACTAGTGCAGTGCCTATGCTTTAGGAAGTGACAGCATGAAGTCCAGAGGCTCCTGTGAAAGTGAAGGCAGAAAGAGTGACAAGCGGGAAGAATCTGTTCTCCTCTTGCTTAATTCCTCCTTAAGCTTTTATTTGCATCTGTTTCTGCATTTGCCCTTTCTTTGAGAAACAGATCCAAAGCCACAGTAGAGGCTGTGCAAAGGGGAGACAGTCTGCAATGGGACTGCTGGGTTTTTGGTAGAGCCACCTCAAGTCTACAAGAAGAAACTCTTCATCATGCCTGTTCTGGATAAGGGCGAGGAACAACAGGGTCTGTTGAGAGATGCAGGTTGTCTGTGTTAATTCTCACTGGGTTTTTATTCCTGTTTGGGAACATTTTACCCCAAACAGAATGGGCAGGAGAAACAAAATCTGTGATTTTGTGGCGGAAGTGGCCATTCAGGCTGTCAGTTTTCTTCTGTTCAAATACACAAATGTAGCCTCCACACCAACATTCAAACTGAGGCTCAGAAACAACGCAATCTGAAGTGAGTGCCTGCAAAAGAAAGCAAAGAAAAAAGTGTCTCTGGTTTCTCACCAAGAGAGTTTGTGCTTCTTTGCCTGATACCACAACGGGACACGATAAAGCTTGAGCATAAAGCAGTAGAGGAGAAGCTCAACAGTAGGAGAGAAGCTCAATTTTATTTTCACATACACATAACCGTTCAGTGTGTATTTTGTATATATATGTCTATGCATATATACCTATATAGAAGTATACCTGTACAGATATTTTGCCTGGTCTGATGTGGCAGCAGTGATGTGAAATATTTTCTGGAGGACCAGGAACTTGAGGAGGATGCCTTGCTTGTTGACTGAGAAAAGAGGAGAGGAACAGGAAGGATCTCCTTTTCCCTTGCCCAGGATTTTATTTTTATCCATGTGTATGATTTGTACTAAAGACTTGTATAGTAAAGCACTATGGCAGAAAGCATTTATAGGGGAGGGTTGTATGTATCTGTATTATGCTCACAGTTCAGGTTTATCTGTGTGCAGAGAATACGTACATGTATATGATTTCTCTCTGGAAAAAAGAGCTGCAGTGAAAGTTAAGTGAAAGAGAGAGAAAGTTTCTCTCATGTTTTCTAGTGTTCCTAGGACTTTGTAGTTTTGAATGTGTCCTGGATAAGAAGTGCTGCATTTGGGAAGAGCAAAGGGAGGGCTGGGAAGGTAATTACAGCCAGAAGTTTTTTCTGGGCATGGGTTGCTCACGCCTGTCACTTTTGAACTGGCTGATCTTTTCTCGGGAGGAAGAGACCCAAGAGGGTCATGGGGTTTGTGAGGGGGAGAGAGGAAATGAGGAATACTTTCCCTCTTTTGGAGAAAGGTAAAAGCAGGATATGCTGGGATCCTGTCAAATCCTATTTAATGGCACTGAGCCTTTTATTTTATCAAAGCTGGTAACAAATCTACACCAAAAAAAATCCCAAAGTTAGTGCATATGGGGACAAAAATCCTGAGGAGAGGAGAGGAAAAAAATAAGACAGATTTATCTCCTTGAGCCAACTGACACCAGCCAAATTTGGGACCTAGTTCTCTAACTGAGGTATTTAAATAGGAAATGAATCTGGCTGCACACTGCTTGTGCATCATAAATTACAGCTTCCGACACTGAAGGACTGTCAAAATCCAGACCCTGCTAGTGATTTCTAGCAGAGCCTGTTCAGTCTTGAGCCCTCACTGGACTCTATCACAGAGTAAGCATGACCACTTTTCCCCAAAGCTTTTCATCTTGTATCCCATGCCTGAGAGCCTCAAAAAGTAGCAGTTATCCTCATTGTGCATCTAAACCTACCTGTTTCTGAATAATTTTTCGCCCCTCCAAGCAGGAGATTATAAATATGAAAGAAGCAATCTGTCCTGAAAAATACAGTTCAGTAACACTAAAAAATGCACTGTTGGTCCTGGTAGATTCGGTCAACTTTTATCTTTAGTGCCCCTTCATTTTGTCTTTATAAGGAATAAAATAATAAACTTCCAGATTCAAGATCAGATAGTACCACAAAAACATGTATCTGGTACTTGAGTTCAGTAGGGTCTCCAGTTTTTTCTTGTTTTTTTCTTTTTTCTTAAGGAGCTGAATAGATACTGCAAATTCCACTTGCCATCCTGGCTACACTGCACTGAAAGGTAGAACACTACCTGTTCCTCTTCTGGATCCTACCATTTCCCCCTTCCCAGTGTGCTTTCAAAGGAGACGGTGCAAGTTCCTCTTCCTTGATCTCAGATCCAGCACTTCCTGCCTAAGTGAGAGAGCAATTAAAAAAAAAAAAAAAAAACCTAAATCCCTCTGTAACATCTGACACATACAGGTTAGCCTTTTTAGATAAAAGTATTTTGTTTTATTGAAACCGGTGGTAAATCTCTCATTGATTTTGGTCAGAACCAGGATTTAATACATGTAGCTATCAAAATATGATTATTAATCCCTCTTCAAAAATCGACATGGAATGCTGGATTCTGGGTGAATAATTAGATTTGGACATAAAGGTGAAAATATCTGGAGATTTTAGAGGTTCTGTGTCCTTTTTTTTTTTTAGGCCCCTTGTGCCTCAGTGAATCTGAATAGTAGATGCTGAGATTCGCAAGAGGAGAATTGCATCAAAGAGAAATACTTGCAATTTTGTCTAGTTTGCTGCTTTATTTTGAGACCTAAAAATGTAGGTGAAGAAAACAACAGACTCATGGCTTCTTGTCTTTAGAGCTTTGTTTTGGTGGTGCTTATCAGCATATACGTTACTGTGTTTGGTTTAAATAATCCTATAGGCTACTGGGCTTCATTTCCTGTTCGGCTTGACAGAGTGTGGAATATTCAAAGGAAAAATGTAAGGAAAAGCCACCTACCTGTGTGCTGCTGTGACAGTCTTTGGAAACCGCGTGTGTGCGCGCATTAGCACACTGTGCGTGTGTTGTACATACGTGCGTGTGGAAGGATGCGTACGTGTTTGCACAGCTGTGTTTCTGACTGTGGGCAGCGAGATGGGCAGAGCGCGGCCCGGCTTGCTTCGCCTCTCCCGTCCCGGTGGAACTCGCGTGTCGCACGCGCTTCTCCCCGGCGCAGGGACGGGAACGACCGTGTGTTCGGGGGCGGGGGGGGGGGAGAGATTACTGAAAATTTGGGGGTTCTGACCCAAAAGCGGCACGCTCCGCCTGCCCCCATCTCGCCACAGCTGCGGCAAGGCTTTTCCTTTCCGTGCGGTGGGGGAAAGGAGCAGCACACGCGGACCCGTCCCCCGGGACCCGCGCGGCCCAGTTCCCTCCCGGGGGGCAAGGCCGGCGGTGGGGGCCCGTGGCCGACCGGAGCCGCCCTCGACCCGGACGGCCTCCAGCCCTGGGATCTCGGGGCCAAAGCGCCGCGGGCGCCCGGCGCCGGCCAGAAGCCAGATCCAGGTTTTTGCAGCAGCTGTGTCTCGCCGGGGCTGCGCGGAGCGCAGCGAGCGAGCGGCGGCGAGCGGCGCCCGTGCCCCCCGTTTGCTGGGGGCGGCTGGACCCCGGCCCCCGAGCCGGGCCCGGCCTCGCCGCCCGCCGCGGTCCCGCACGGCCCAGGTAGATCCAGCTTTTACCTTTTTCCTTTCTCTTCGCTGGCTGCGGGGTTTGTAGTTTGACTGTTTCCTGGTCTCGCAGAGAGAGGCAGTGCTGAGTTGGAAAGACAAAAATAGACCTTTACAGAGAAATATAGGGATTGTGTGTGTGGTGGGGAGGGAGAGAGGAGAGCAGCGTTAGGCTGGTTTCCAGGAGGAGCCCTTCGCTCGCTCTCCTTGCATGTTAGACATTTTTGTACAGCTTTCCCCCCCCACCCCCTCCCTGCTCGGGGACGGTTACCTCTGCCGGCTGCTCTCTGCGTCTCTTTGGGGGAAAAAAGCAAACAAACTCTGTTTTGATCAGAACGCGACTAGAGACCATTTTATTTGAGCAACCGGGGGGAAGAAGAGAAGAGAAACCGTCGCAGGGATATAAGGATATATAAGGACTTACCTTCGGCATCCTCCCCCTCCCCCTTGTAAATACTAAATATATAGAGACAACAATTTGACATCCGTCCTAAGCAGCAGCTATGGGGTGTTTGGGCAACAGCAAAACGGAGGATCAGCGTATCGATGAGAAAGCGCAGCGAGAAGCCAACAAAAAAATAGAGAAGCAGTTGCAGAAAGAGAGACTGGCTTATAAAGCGACACATCGCTTGCTTCTGCTGGGTAAGAGAGAGCGGGGTAGGGGCGGGGGGGAAGGGGAGCAGGCGAGGGGGCACTTGCCTGAGCGACCCTCGGCGAGAGGGCGTAATGGAGAAGCTACATGCGTGTGTGCTGCGTGTGCGCTGGATGTGAAAAATGCAGGCTGCTTCCTTGAGCGAGAGGGGAAGCGTCTTCCCCCGGTCGAGCTCGGCGCGCGAGCCACATGGATGCGTACGGACAGAAATGCTGCCAGCGGTGGGAGATGCTGTCGTGCCGTGTCCGGAAAAAATGAGAAAATAAAAAGCCCGGACCCTGTATCACAATGTTCTGCCTTTCATTCTTTCTCTTTTAGGGGCTGGTGAGTCAGGAAAAAGCACTATTGTGAAACAAATGAGAATCCTACATGTCAATGGATTTAATTCAGAGTAAGAATTATTGACACTTTGTGACTTGTTTTTCATTAACTGTTTGAAACAGGTTAACACACGATACGCTCGGGGATTTCTGCTCTTCATCCCCTCTGCATTTTGGCGGCCTGACACTGCGTTTTGAGGGAGGGAGGGGAGGAAGGGGAGAGGGAATAAGGAAATTACTGCTATTGTATATTTGCGTTTTCTCCTTCTGGCCCCTTTACAGTATTTTTACACTGTTGCTACTGCAGCGCTTGACAGGCCCCTCTGTAGCAACAACATGGCGACTACTTTTTACATAGAAGCAAATAACTAAATATTGCATCTGTCTGTAACACAAAAATACATGTCAAGTCATATTCAGGATGACAGTGGCTGCTCTTTTTCCGGTATCAGGGTCAGCGTAAAACTGAAACTAATTTTGAATGTTTGTTAGAAATCATTCTGAATTCTGGGGCTGCAGCATTTCTCTCTGAAGAACTCTTTGCCTGAATTTATTATTAATCTACAGTGTTATTTTAGACATCTGTTGCCTTTCAACTATATATTATCAGTTTAGTGCATGTCTGCAGCATGCTGTAGAAATGAAAGAATGGCTTCAAGTTCTACCAGGGAAGGCTTTGCAGATGTGGCTGTTTAACAGTATATTAAGGGTGAATGTGTATTGCCCCTCACAGAACGTGAAAGAAGGGATAAGGGGAAAAATATATTTATCTTGCTGTTCTTTTCAGATAGTATGTCTTAATGATTGAGAGAAGATAAATAAGCAGGCACTGTAAATCCAAAATATTTAATGCAAATGACTTTGAACTGCTTTGAAAGAAAAAATCAAAGTGTTAATGTTTCTGTTTTAATGCAGAGAAAAGAAACAGAAAATACTGGATATTCGGAAAAATGTTAAAGATGCGATTGTGGTAAGAACATTCTTTATACTGTTTTTAAATCCTTAAGTGTACTGGGAACGATAAGGATTGTGCTAAGATTGTGTAGAGAAAAATCCCATTTTGCTGATCAGATTGGATTATCTTCTATTGATTCTGTATCTTAGATTTATCCAGATTAATGTGCTTGTTTCTGTTTTATCCAATTCTAGACTATAGTTTCAGCTATGAGCACTTTAATACCCCCAGTTCCATTGGCCAATCCAGAAAACCAATTTCGAATGGACTACATCAAGAGTATAGCTCCTCTTTCTGACTTTGACTATACACAGGTAAGAATAGAAACCATTATGTTACTCTGTTTCAAGGGGGAATGCATAGCGCTCACTTTGATCAGTGAAATGATTTTTTTTCCCTGCTTTTTGGAAGATGCTCATGAGAAGAGCTTTGTGCCAGCATTGCCACGAGGTTAACTTTTTTACTAGACTGTGGTGGTTGCACCTGTTTTAGTGTTGCTGAGTTTTGCTGTTAATAATTCATTTGCTGATGTTTATGTTTTACTAACTTATTTGCTGACGCTGATGTTAAACGCTCTTTTTTTCTATTATTTAGTCCATCTCTTAAAAAATTTTGATATGATTATACATGTTGACACTTCAGATAAGACTTTGTTTGAAGGCTATTTTGCTACATGTAATTAGATGCAGGATGTCAGTCTAAGGAGTTATTGTCTACCTATATACAAGGGTATAAAAAGAGGTGAAAGGATAGAGTGACTCCAGTGCTTATTGCATTTCACAGAGGAAACTCGTGTGAACAATGGTCAAGTAAGGTGCCTTGCTTCCTTGTCTGTTTATTGTAGTACTCTTATGCAGTGGGCACGAGCAATATTTTAGTTGTGTGTGAATGTTGCCATCTTTTGATATGGAATCATTAGAAAATTAACGATTTCTCTGCTGAGGTTGCTGTTTTGTAGTCAGCTTAGAGGTGTTGTTTGGATTAGCTTGCATAGGCATCCTACGTTTGATTACTTTGATCTTTTAATGTTTATCATTTATAGAAACAGGCGTAGTATGGGGTTTTTTTATGCTTAATATGAAAGCAGGTACATAGACATTCTAGTTATTATTAAAATTTTATTTTTTGTAGTAACATAATTTTCAATTGGCCTTAAAATGATATCAAGAGCAATTTGTTATGGATACAATAAGAATAAAAAAATCTTCGTTCATTGGCTAAATGATTATGAGTTGCTCATGTTATCAATATTACCAAAGAAGCCATTTACAATAGAGTATCTTTAGGTTGTTATCGCTTCGGGGTGGAAGGGGGAGAAAGGGAAGAGATGTTTCTTTATTATATGACTCATATTCTCTGGTGTGTGGTTTTGCCTCTGGTAAACCTACCACTTTGAAGGTTCAAGATAAAGAAAAAATATCAGACATCTTGTACAGTTAGAATTTAACACGGAATGCAGATGTTAAGAAAATGACTGTAAGGTACACCCACATACTGCATAATTGCTCAACTGGTATACGTAAGTTAGTAAAAGTGAGAAACAACTCCTTTTAGAAATGGAAGTTGAGTTTACATATTTGGCCTATATGTGTTTTAGAATTCTGAGGCATTCGTTGCTTTTTTTTCCTTTAAATTTTGACCCTTATTTGTTTGGGTAAAATAAATACTGACATATATACTTTGCCGTTCTGTATAGTACATCTGGTTTTTTGAGTGTCTAGGATGAAATAAAATTGAAGTAGATTTCGAAAGGGGGCTGGAGCTATTAATATTTTAGCTTAGTCTTTTTACAAAAATTATTCTTTTTCACAGAAGTTGACTATGTCTGTGCAAATTTGATTTTTTGATATATATAAGATGGAAAAACTTATTCTTCTTTGAGGGGAAGAAGAATGGTACCTTGTGGACTCTGAACCGTTTTAGGTCTGGATTCAAAATCCATTCTGCTTTAAAATTAAACAATGAATAACTTTGTCTTTTGACAAATCAGTAAGATTTCTGAATAATTCTATCACATTCTCTCACATTCGAAAAAATGGTGTCAAATATTAGTCTTACTTAAAACAAGAAACAATGTTACAAGCTTAAAAAAGAAGGAAAAATGAGGGCTAGTTTAGAAGTAGATACATTTTATCTGTCATTTCACATGTTTCCTTCTGCTTTCCTCTCTGCCCGATTCATAGGCTTAGTGTAAAATCTGTAGTTTGACTACATAATTTTAAATTTTTTTTATGGTTTAACATGGTGATTCTTTTGAGGAAGATGTGTGAGAAAAAGATTGAAAAATATTTGTGCCTCAGGGCTTGATCGTACTCCAATTTAAGTCAATGATAACTTAAAGTAAAATTACATTCCCAGCTGGAATACTTTTTGACCCGTTTAGTATTTTTAAATAAGTACTAGTATAAAAATAAATATATGGATAGTAAGCTGTTATGCATCGTTTTCTAGGTATTTCTGAATCTCTAATTAATACCTGGTATACGGAATAATAAGGTCTTCTGAACCAGGGAAGCCAATGCAGTATTTAATAGTATGTGTTCAGGACTTGCTATTCTATCATCTGTACTTTAAAAATAGTTTTAAAGGGAAAATTGCTGACTTAGGCAGTCTGGAGTAAACTCTGGCATATTCTAAAACATGACAAATGTTACCCTTCTTTTGAAAGAAGAAAGAGCTAATTTTAGGATTTTTAACAATATGGATGCTAACAAACCTTTATAGACATAGTCCTTATTGTGTTACAGATCTGTTATTTTCTGGATAGTGTTATTTGTGTAATCTTTCTCTTAAAAATGAATGTATTTTAGTTGAAGATGCATTTCAAGTAAATTGGATGCAAAATGTGGTAAAATGACAGCACTGTATCATGATTCTTTAAATAGAGATTCCTGATGAAATGCAAAAACTTCACTGATGGCACAATATGGCCAACACTCATGAGACACTAATTTGAATATATTTGTGACATATTGGGTATACTTGGATATGCATACTTAAATTGCATACAAATTAACTAATATACATTTAATTGTGAAAATTGTCCTTTAAAACATGTGGATTTGAAAATACAGATTTCCTATGGGTGAAATCCTACTCTAATTGAAATTTATGACTGAAATTCCAAGAACTTGAATGATGATGAGATTCGCGTTTAGACTTAGATTTAGTTGGTTGGTATTTAATTACGTAGTACTCTATAAAATGTAAGCAGAACATCTTACTTTGGTAGTGATGCATTTTTTGAAACAGTTTTCTCTTTACAGCATCTTAGTATTCCTTTGAGTATCCATGGAGTGCCCCCCCAAATACTTTTACTTATTTTTATTAAAATTTAATCTTTAACTTGGTTTAGTAATGCTAACTTGATGGTTTACACGGTAGATTTAAAAAACAAACAAGGGATTTCTTGATTTCTTTTACCATTTTTATGTTGCTTTTCATTAATTCTATTAAAAGACTGTACTAGTGGTACATTTAAAAAAATTGCTTAAGAGACTGATACAGTCAAATTCTACAAATCATAAGATTTAAGCCTTGCTTTTTTAAGAAGGTGATAAACATGAATAAGGTATGTATCCATTACAGTTTCTTCCTTGAAGTCATAAAAGGAACCGAGATAATTTTCATCTAATGATTACTTTAGACATTATCTTAGCACCATATTCCAGAATGGAATCCGCAGAAGGACTTTAAAATGGAAACGGAAGCATGCACAGTGTATTGGAAAAGGTTTTTTTATTATTTTTGGCGAAGTGTTGATTGATACTTGCTAAAGTTAACAGGAATTGACCTGGGCCATTTTTAATCCTCTATTGATGGGGATTTATTTTGTCCTTTGTGAAACAGAATGAACATATTAAGGGCGTATTATGCTAGTAGCTGTGGAAAAACACAATGTATTATGTAAGCAAGTGTTTACTCAAGTATAGCTGTCTTTATTGACGTATTTGAATTTTGTCTTCACCAAAAATTTAGCCAAATTAAATAGTTATTTTTATAATTTATCTGTCAGATTAGGCACATCTGAACAGTTATGTCAGTTATATGTGTATGTATGTGTGTATATACATGTATACACACACATGCACACACACATACGTGGCAGGTAGTCAACTAGCTGCATAGTATAAGCAAACTGTACAAGTGAGGCGTTTGCCTGTATTATCTACTTGCCAGTGAACATGAATCATTAGCTTAATAGAAAACATACAAACACTTCATCCAGTTATTGAGGACCAGGGAGGACTATTTTACTTTTTTAGGAAAATTATTGGAGAGACGAAGTATTTTGTTAAACCTTCTTAAAACGGTGAATTGTGCAAATGTAGTCCTTTCTTTTGCTGATTTGAGAATGCTAGTTTTAAAAATAACTTCTGAAGCTACTTTATCAATCATGTAACCTCTTTAATTCAGCTTTTAAAAGTGAAATTTTAATGTACGCATTGACAGGGAAAGTGCTTTAGATTAACATGTTCTTCCTGTGGTTTGCCCTGCTTTTCTAGATATTGCAGTTTGAGTTCAACTTCATGATTTTAATTTTCTTCCACATTTTCTTCTTAAAAATCAGGACTTCTATTAGTATCTTAAAGACAGAAGAAAGAAAGAAAAATATTTGTGGTCAGGGTTTGAAGTCATGTAGACTTTCCTTAGGCATTTCAAATACTTTTTAAGCATAATATTCAAATTCAAACTCATACTGATGCCTAGCAATTGCTGGTTTACAGTGTATGTTTGATGTAATTGGAAACTGGAAATCTTGGTCAAGTGAAGTTTATTGGTGGGCTGTAGAGAATATTTATCCCAAATAAATACTTAAACAAAAGATAAAATACATGATACGTATGGTTCATATCTGGTTAAACTTATTTGAGTTGTTCAGTTAATGTCACAACTTTAATATCCTATTTGGCCACAACATGTTTAAGTTTCCCTGTAATACATAGCTGATGTAGCCCAAAGGAGTTGCAAAATAACATCATCTTACATTTTTGGTTTTCCAGATAACTTGCAGTATTTCCGTGTTTCTCAGGAGGGTGAAAATATACCATGTTTTGAGGAAAATGTCATAAAACTAAAGAGAATATTGCCAGACAAATGGCTTAGTTCATTTTTTTTTCTTTTTTTTTCCATTTAGATTTTTACGTTAGGGATTTATTTACTGTTTGGGTTAGGATGAAGGGCCATAAGTTTTCAAGTTTACCTGTAGTCACAATACTTAGCACTACTGCAGTTTCAAATCAAAATTCACTTCTGAAAATCAAGTAGATTTTTGTAAATTAAGTCATTTGCCTTTTTTGAGTTCTAAAATGCAAAGTGGTAGTTGTTCTTTCGTTCTTGTTTTTGTTCTAATTTTCACATTTGTTCTTATGGAAAGGATCTGGAAAGCCAGATAATGATTAGATTATATAGATCCAACAATGTTATTACTACCCTAAATTAATAACACTTCAAAAACTAATGAAGAAGGCTGTCAAAGAAGGACAGTGGAAAATACTGCTTATGCTAATGCAGTTGTTGGCAACTCTTCAGTCTTCACACAAAGGTTAATATTGTCAAGAGGACTGGTATTGAAAAGTAGAGGATATTGGGGAAAAGTAGCAATTATGCAACAGATGAAATTTCTTTGTTGTGGTAGTGCTTATTTTTGTGCTATACACTAACAACTAATTAACAGCGGATACTGGAGTTGAGCTCATTTCTTGTTAAGAGAAGATTCTGCTGATGCACGGTGATATCTTTGCTCTGATATGAAATACCTGTTTGCATACAGATTTAGTGTAGTCATGTGTGCTTTCCATTAAATCAGCAAGCTGGGTCCCTAATGCTCAGATTAGTCAATGTTAAAAGACAAAATTATAAACATTTCACACATGAGATCAAGAATATGCTTCAACTTTGCATGTTATTTAGTTCTTACTCTTTATAAGCATTAAGTTCACTGATAATGGATCAATCAATCCATTAGTGCTTTCAGAAATAATTAGAAGTTATTTTAACCATACTGTAAGTTTTAAAAAATGTAGAACTGAACTGGGATCATATTAGAAACATATATAGGGCAATTTTGAAAGTGGTATGATAGTGTGTACTGGAACTGTAAAAATATAAAAATTCTGTGAGGATTTTATTTGATTTTGTTTTTGTTTTATTCTTTAATAAATACTCAGTTCATACCAGAAAAGACACCTGGGGCTTAAAATTGGCGTTGTTTGTGTAAAGTACAACTCTTCTGTGAGGCTCGAGATTTTTTGCTTCAAATACATGCTTTGTGTTGTAGTGGGGCTTTTTTTAAGATGAGGGTGTTATGTTCAAGCGTCAAGACAAAAAGAAGGCTTTTGCTTTAGTAAAACACTGCTCTTTTTAGTATAAGTAAAGCAACACTTTTGTTCCTCCCCTCACCCCAGACAAGAAGAGTTAATGTAAGAAATTCACTGAAGCACAGCTGTTAACAATTTATACTGATGATAAATAAATAAATAAATAAGTGTGTTTACCAGGAAGGGAACTTGGGGAGCTACCTGGGACCCCCACAGTTAACAGTAGAAATACTGAGATTGAGAGCCATAGAGGATCACATGTGTGATTACAAATGATCCACAGTTAATAAACGCACGATGTAGTCCAAATAATAATAATAATAATAATAATAAAATAAAAAGAAGGGTATAAAATTCTGTTTGTTTCTAGGTCTTCCTGTCTCGTCTCCTGTTAATATCTTTAAGAACAGATTCAAATGTGAAATATAAAGAAAAGGTTCATATTCCCCACTTTTCCACTTTTAGGATATATTTTTGCATAGCTTCCAATGTAAAATAATCAATTTCAATCTTACAAGACAATATTTGAGGAAGTCTTATAAACAAGTGCAAAAGAAAACATCTTTCTACCTAGACTTGCATTCACTATTATGTCAGTGTAGTAACCCGGAATTAAATGTTTGCTATCTTGCATTATGAATCTGATTGCCCAGATACTGGAGTAGTATTCACAATTTATCCAACCTTCTTCATTTATTATCAGACTAACACAGAGGCTTTCACTTTGAAATTGAAAAGATGTTCTGATTTATTACTGCTGCTAACTGCAACATACATTACTTACGAAGTCTCCAAAATTCTTGACATTTACTGATACTACCGTGGATTTTGTGCGCATGAATACAAATTAGTTGGGGGCTTTTGAAAGTCAAGCCAGTATCCAGTCAAATACTGTGAATTATTAATAATCAATTTCACATTCTGTCTTGTTGCTACAATTTTAGCTGAAAACTTTATACACTTCTGTAACACTTCAAATGGATAAAAAAAATCTAAATCTGGATGTTTAATATGATGGCAATTGGAAGACTAATAACTTAAATTATCATTTTAAGTAGGAGTGACTGATTTCTTCACATTACCAAAAATATATTACAAGATCCTTTTGGAGCTCTAAAATACTTCTATTCATCAGTTATTTCTCAGTGTATGCCCTATTTTTAAACAATAATTAAAGAAAGATGGAAGTGATAGGTTAAAGGCTGTACTTTCTTTATATTTGCCACAGATCTGTTGAGCATATTGCTTTTTTAAAAATTCTGCTTACTTTTGGTGGCTGCTGTTCTGCATTATCTTGCAGACTCCTGTGGCTGCTGCTTAGGTATTCATATATTTCCTAAGCTCTTCTGTAATGTGCAGGTGGCAGTAGTACTTCTCCTCAAATGGTCTGGTGGTGAAAAACAGCTGAAGGAAGATCAGTGTGCATTTGGTAGGTAGAGGAGAGGTGATAACCTGTCCAGAATAAAAGACTCATCTTGATCCTCATTTTTCCTTAAATGAAGAAACAGGAAAGAAATTCTTGCAATTTTTAGCACTTATGTTGAAATGCGTTGAAATGCATTGAAATCTATGGAAGATTTAATTGCAAAATAGTATTTAGTTTATTAAGGTTTAAGATGCGTTTAAAAATACTTTCAAAGAACTTCATTTGTTTGTACCCTCATGCGTAAAGCGAACTGAATTATAATGAAACTAAATGCAAGTGCAAGTGAAGGGTAACCACACTGTTAATGAAGATACACTATCCAGTTAGGCTCAGGATGAGGACTTTGCAACTTCAGGAAGTGACAGTTTTCAGAGGAAGGATAGTGAAATGTTTAATGAATTGTCATTATTTATAAACTACATTAAAACAGATTTTCCATCGCAACCAGAGAAAAGCTAAACATAGCAGAATATGTTTCACAATTGTCTTCATTGCCAGTTAGTTCTTTTAATCTCTTAAGCCAAAAAATGGTAGGTTGATCTGATTTTGCTGTTTTGAATGCTGTAAAAGTACTTTTCTTTTGACTTCAGTGGGCATGATCAAAAATGTGTACATCAAGGATAAATCAATATATGTATGTTGATTCTTACTGAACCCTGTGGCGATCTATGGAACCAAGGATATCACCTACTCAGTGAGAATAACAAGGATGTCATTAGAGTTTCAAAGAAGGGAGTGTTCCTCTGCACAACACCCACAGATCTGAACTGCTTGCTCTTTCTTTGATATGTGATGAGATTTTAACTTTCATTGCTGAAAGTGTCGAACGCTTCTGGCTTAGACCTTTGCTGCTTTTTTTGCATCACTTCCTTAGCTTACTCCGTTACCTGTACCTATTGTCAGTAATGGATTACCTTTTAATGTAGATACAGTCTGTATCAATGGTCAGAATATTTTGTTTGTGGAAGTAACAATCTGAGTTAGGGAATAGAGAACAAGATAAACAGTATGAACTAAAGACTGCATGTATGCCTTAAACAATATGAAGAAAATAAGTTGAAGTGTATAAATTATTATTGACGAAGACATTTTTTGCTGAGTATCTAAGCAGCTTTTTATGATGTTAATAGGACCCTAAAGCTGAAGAAAGGTGAGAGACAATACACATTTGCAGTTATTGCTAAAGTTTACAAAACATGTCTATGGTTTTGTTCTGCTACAGCTTTCATTTCAGTTGCCTTTCTATTCTTAACAGATTCAATTCAAATATTTTAGTCAAGTTCTAGGACCTTTTCTTAAAAGGGAGTAAAGGGAGGATGTGATTTGTACAACACAATTTTCAGTTTATATCATATTTTACTTTGAAAGGTCTTGTAATAATTTCTTGGAACAGAGCTACATCTACTTGTAAGCCTGCCAGCTATCATTTGAAGCATGCAGATTATGCCTTCTTACTTTAAATCAGGAGATAAATTTTGGTTGGTTTAAAGCACACTCTTGTAATTAATCTACTAGTATTTGTTTTAAAAACCTATGCTGGATGTTTTGAAAGGATATTTATCCTTAGGCAAGAAGAATATTGGAATTTATGTCTGTTATGCAGACATTAGAGATGAACTTTGCCTTTTAAATCTTTTAAAAGTAAATGTTTTCTGACACTTCTGCCAATTTATTCCATTTGAGTTTTCTTATTGCTGTCAGGAGGACTTAAACATATTTTAATGCAAATAATTATACCACTGCTTTGAACTGTGAAATTGTTTAGCAGGATAAAATAGGCTACAGATATGCAAGCCCTCTTATTTCTGTTAATTCAGTGAATGCTTTTTGATCACGTCCACCCTCACTTCCATAGGATGTTAAGTGACAGAGCTGTGCAGATCATTCTTTTCTTAACATACACCCACATACTTTCTTTCATATGAGCTAAATAATATCAAATTTAAGAACTATTAGGTAGGAAAACAAGAAGAGGAAAAGAATGGTTAAGTAAAATAGGAGAAAGTGTATCCTCATGGCTGGATTCATACAGTTATTCCCTTTTTACAGAAAACTAACTACCCGTTCCTTTGCCTACAAGCCTAAAGCTGACCCCTTGTAACAGCAGAACCTGGCTGCCAGTCGAGTCCAGAGCGCCTTTGATGGAGGCTTTGGGCAAGCGTATATGTGCCATAAGAAAGCTTTTCCTCAAGCTCGTGACCTGAGCCAAAAAGAAAAGACAGAGGAGAAGTATAAATAGCAAATCTGTGTTACAAATATATGGTCTCACATTTTATTTCATCATTAGAGAGAGGAAGAGGTCAGTTATCTCCACTTGTCGCCAAAATCACGTCATTAATTATCCGATTTCTAGTATGTATCACAGGAGAGTGAGGCTTCATGGCAGGATTTGGTATCCTTAAATACTTAAGCGAGAATCTTATTTCTGGCAAAGACGGGTGTCCTTTAACTTGAACTTTCGCTTGTGCTTCCTACATCAGTCTTGCCGGTTCCTTTCAAAAAGAATGGATTTACTTATTTAGAATAACATACGTTTAATTAAATACTGGAGCTTGTTTTCCACTCCTAGAATTTTCATTTTTAATCACTGCAGTTGTCTGCTAAATTTTTCCCAAGATTTTAACACAGGCAAACTAAAAATTAATCTGAATGCCATAACTAAAAATAACAGTGTGGATCTATTATGGACCGAAAGGGAAATTAGCTAGGGAATTCATAAGTCAGAAATCTTAATTAATAAAAATGGTGTGGATTAAAAATCCCATCAGTAGAAGAAGACAGCTTGTTATGTTTCTGAAAAGCAGACATCCACACTGCAGAGAATTTTTACTATTTTGAGGAGAAATAAGGGATTTTGTTCTTGGCCTTAAATTGTGAGAGCAGGTTTTCATTCCTGTCACTGTAAAGCCTGGCATGATGTATGATGTTCCACAAAAGGAAAGTTCGTTCTAAAATCCTATATTCCTTAGGGATCAGTTTTGAAAATACATACATATATGCATATATGTGGACCTAAATACATTGCTGGTGTACTGTTAGCACACCACAGCACTGAACTCTCAGTTATGCAATGATATTAATATCAAAATCACAAATACTTTCAGTTTTATTTTAGTCAACAGCAAAACTAGCTAATCATTTCACCATGTTAGATATATATTTGGGAGGTCGTTGAGCAGTTTTATAGATTTCTTGGGGGTGGGAAAAGTTGTGTAGGTTAGAGATTGGCACAAAACTTGAAATAAGCAAAACCTTTTTCAGATAAATGACAGTTCTCTGGATATTATTAAGCTGTGAACAGTAGCTCTTTTCAATAATCACTGTGATTCATTTTCATATTGTGTTTTTAATAATAATATCTTTAAAAGGCTTGCTGAACAGTAGGCTGCACCAGCATAACTTTCTGTGCAGAAGGAAAGGTTTCATGCACATAATCTTAGATAATTTACCTTAAATTGATTTGCACAACTCGATAAAACCATAAGAACAACTGTACCAGCTCAGATCACAAGTTCATTTAGCACAGAATCTCATCTCTGAAAGCGGCCAGTAGTGGAACCAAAGAAAGAGGGGGCAAGCATATGGTAATATTTCCCATATATATTCTCCCAAAGGTTTGTGGCTGAGGTATTTTTTGAATGAGTACTTTGGTATTTGGATTTTTCTTCTAGGAATTCATCTCTCTCTCTCTCTCTCTCTTTCTCTCTCTTTTTTTTAGATACTTTCAGTTCAACAGTTGCAGTAGCAAGTTCTGCAGTTTAAGTATGTGTCATATGAGGAAGTACCACTTGATTGATTTTTTTATTATTATTGGCTGCTTGCTAATATTCCCTGATTCTTCTATTAGAAATAGAAATATTTCATTTTTTTCATCTTGTCCATCATTATATATCATAACCCTCCAAATATTTATCGTCTAGCTTAGTCTGGTTAAGTGATTCTGTCGCAGGGTTTGTTCCAGATCTTTGATTTTCCTTGTCGCCCTTCCATATTTCTCCTAGTTTTAGTAGACCATATTTGCAATGAGAGGCCAGAACGGCACACAGTGTTTAAGGTGTAGGTACATTGTGGATTTACACAATAGCATTATGTTTTGTTTTTCATTCTCTAGTCCTTTTCTAATAATTCCTAATATTGTTTGCTTTTGTGGACACTGAGTTGATATTTTTACAGAATTATATCTTAATAGGTAATGATTCCACGAGAACCTGAACACAGTTGCAGTTAAGAGTTATGAATGTGTGAAGGTCTGTGTAGCAACATCAGCAGAGCCCAAAGTATACTCTGAGTAACAGTTTTCCATATTCTTCTCTGGTATTTTCAGAGTTGCAGTATGTTTTTTGGCTAGCTCGTCCATTGAATTCTGTTGTTTTATCCTTTCATGTGCAGTAACATGTCTTCTCATTTGTTCTGCTGCCATGTACCTCTTATGCATTTTTTTTAAATATCTACCATGACTAATATTTCCTTCTATGCAGAAGGAGAATATGCTTTATTTTTGTTCTGAAAATGGAAAAGAAATTGGTCTTCAGCCTGATTTTGGAGAGGCAATGTTTACAGTATCAAGAGGGACTTTAGTGCTTTCAAATTGCTTATCATTCCTTAATCGTTCCTTGCAATTTGCCTGATTTAGCAGAAAAGACTATTGTTTAGAACCCTTCTCATTAGAGAAATATGATGTTTAAAAATATCAAGATACCACTTTTTTTCTCTTGCCATTCTTGATGTTATGTATCACTGAGAGAATATGTTTCAAACTTTTTGATATCCCTTGGGGAAATGCTACAAGTAACAGAATTTTGTTATTTTTAATGTCAGTTTAGGTTGTACATGTTTCAGCACTTGTGGTTGGTGGGAAAAAAAGAGTTATAGATTATGATAAAAAGAGCAGAAATAGTAAGGAGTGGCTACTAGAGAACACTTCTCTTTACAGTTGAAATACTTCTTTAGATTAACTTTTCTTCATTTTTAAACCACTGTTTTTCTCTGTCCCTCATATTTTCTCTGGTAATCATTGTGACTTGTATGCTGTAAGGAGAATAGCTCAAATCTGTTTCAATTTTTAGCTATTGTAACAGTTTAAAGAACTTAAAAGTTACTATAGGATCTTGATAACACCCAGTTTGTACATTAAGTCTGTCAAGCTTCGTTGTCTCCAGGAGGTGAACCAGTAATTCCTTTCTGGCAGCTTGTCAGAAATAAACAGAAGGTCTCTAGAACAGGACAACTAATATAAATGGCAAAGTAACTGCCTGGACAGCAGGAAAAGTTGTTGGGTGTACAATACGACTTTAAACAATGACTTAACTCATTCTGGGATACGTTAACGAGGCTGCTGTACAAAAAGGCATGAATTAATTATGCCGCTGTGTTTGGCACTGCTGAGCCCTCAGCTGGGATACTGTGTCTAGTACTGGAAGCTGAACTTCAACAGCAACAAACGGGGTCCAGAGGAGACCATCAAGAATGTGAGGACACTAAGAAACCTGTGTTTGTTTGCTTTTGAAAAGAAAACACTCCAGCTTGGAAGGGAAAGGGAGCAAAATACAATTTTTAATATTTAAGGAGTTGTAGTCTTATTTTCCTGGGACTATCTTTTCAGAGGAAGTAAATGAACTTGGGGGGAGAATTCTTCTCTTCTGTTTTGTATGACAGCCTATGTGCTTCAGATATTCTACATCAGTGATTTTAGGGAACACACTGTGGATAGGGGTGACCAGTTTCAGCTATTTATGGCTGCATTTTCAGAGACATGAAGCACCTGCAGAAGTTAAAAACTTCTGAAAACCTAGAAAATTTTGGAAGACATAAGCTCCTGTTTCACTTTTGCCTCTCTTACTCTTCACAAAGATCCTGTTCGTATGTTGGTTGAAAGCTCTTGGGCCTTCTTTCACAAAATCATGGAATCACAGAATCATAGAATCAGTAAGGTTGGAAGGGACCTCTGGAGATCATCTAGTCCAACCTCCCTGCTCAGCAGGGTCACCTAGAGCATGTTAGACAGGGTTGCATCCAGGCAGGCCTTGAAAATCTCTAGAGAAGGAGACTCCACAACCTCTCTGGGCAACCTGGTCCAGGGCTCCGTCACTCTCACAGGGAAGAAATTCCCCCTCACGTTCAGGCGGAACTTCCTGTGCTTCAATTTCTGCCCATTGCCTCTTGTCCTGTCACAGGGGACGACTGAAAAGAGTTTGTCCCTGTCCCCTTGACACCCTCCCTTCAGGTGCTTATACACATTGATGAGATACCCCCTCAGTCTTCTCTTCCCCAGGCTGAAGAGGCCCAGCTGCAGCCCTCTGGTCATCTTCGTAGCCCTAAAACTAAAGTAAAATTCTATAGTAATCTCTTTAATTTATTTAGAGACTATATTGGATCCATTTTTGTGTAAATGGGCATGTTATTTCCTCTTAATATGTGATCTTCCAGGGTGCCATTCAGATAATGTAGTAGATTATGGTATAGTTTATACAAGACTAGTTTGTGCTTTCAGTTAAATATAGTGATTATTTTAAATCTAAATTCTGGTAATATACAGACAATTCCATTTATCTGGTGGAAAATCGTGCACACATCACCTAATCAGAAAAGGCCTAAGATCTGCTTTCCTAAAAGCAGAAGCGGTGGTTAGGGGAAGTAATGCTGTTAGGAATATTTATTCTAAAGGTTAAAAAGACCAAAGAGTGTACATCAGGACCTTTCAGTTAAAAGTAGCACACAAGAGCTTTTCTTCTTGTATGTGTGTGTGTGGTGATGCACACACATGTATTTGTGTAGAAGATATTGTGTACCTTATTTATGTACAAAGTTCTAATCTTAACATTTTAAGAACCAGCACATTGGATGGTTTACAGTAGGGTGAAAAAATCAGTTTGTATGCTATTAGCTGTAGACCCTCAAGCCCATGGGGGGCAGAGGGGAAAGGACTTCAAGAATAAAACAAATTTGTCTCAAGTCTGTGACATTAGAAGGAAAGCTCTCCAGGTCGAGGGTGGCAGGTGAATAGTTTTGAAGTAGCCCCCAGCTACAGCAGCAAGGAAATACATACCTAAGTCCTGCAGTAGGTACCATCCATGACAGTCTGCAGGTCGTTCAGCAGGTGTGTATTACACATCTGTCTTGATAAGACAACCTCGAAAGGATAGTTGTGCCAAAGCTAGTGATTTTGCTAGTGAGAGGTTTAAAAAATGAAGGACACAGATCATAGATAATCAGATTTCAGTAGTTCTGTTGCTCATTATAACAAATTATGTAGAAAGTGGAAGCAATTCTCCATTTCTTTTTCTTATTATCAGTTGTTCTCTGCTTTTCTGATAGAGTAGACTTAAGTAAAAAAAATGATGGTATGCATCTTTCAGTACTGCTAATTTAAGGGATGGTCACATTGAAAGGCACATCATTATTTTTTAGTTCCACAATCATTAGGAGAGTTGTGCTTATTACTTCATAAATACAGCCAAATGCCACCATGCTTACCATGCTTACCTGGTAGATGTGGACGTGTTTTATACCTAAATTATAGGTTTTTGAATTCTGGGCAAAAGCCAGAGTTAAAAGCAGTGCAATAAATCACAGTGTTCTTTTCATTTCCGTTTCCCTTTCCTTAAAAAAAAAAAAAAAAAAGAGAGAGAAAGAGAGAGAGAACAGAAAAAGATCTTTACAACTATTATAATTAGATGGTGATTTTTTGTAAGAACATATTGCTTTGCATGCCTTCAGACACCAAAAGAGAAAATTAATCAGGGAAAGGGAAAAGTCAGCAAAAAGGGAAAAGGCAAAGTTAATCAGTTTATGAAGGGCTGCTGTATGGAATTTGAGAATGTAATCAGGAGAGACTCCCACCCTGGACAGACAGCTAGAGCACGGGGTAGGGAAGTGGAGTTGGTACTGCAGGCATTTGCTTCTAGCAAGAGTGCTCATTTACTCTGAGCACTCTTTTTCACGCTACTTCAGCTGAGTTCAGTCAATGTACACTATTTCCAGGCAGTTTCTCTCAGCGCTGGGTAGGCGGGTTCGTGATGGGACCTGAAGTGGGTGTCAAAACTGGAGGGCCGAAGTTCTAATTCAGTTACTCTTTCAAGATGCCTGTATTCTCCCAAGTTGATCTTCTTTTCCACCTATACCAAATCCTTTTTTTTTTCCCCTTGAATTTTACTGTTTTAAGTAAATTATCAGTCTTTGAATCTCACCACCGCTCTGAGAATGCATGCTAAGGAGTACCGACACTACTGTTTCAGGAGTGGTTGTTGTAGCAATGCTGCCAGGCTAAGCAATCCTTCCTCTCTTCCTGCCACCCTCCCCCATCTGTATCCACTCCACTTTCCCACCTCTCTGCCTGCACTGTGCCCTCAGCTGTGTCCTGGTAAAGCTGTTTGTTTGGCCTGACCGAGTGAGGGGGAGGGAGAGGTTATTTTTAGTGTGGATCATTTCCCTGGTTTAACATAGGTAGAGTGGCACAGATGGAGAAGAAGAAAGCAGAGGTGGGAACGAGCGGTAGGATGTAAGGGGAAGGTAAAGGCTATTTAAACAAGCCTGCTTACTTCCCCTGCCTCTGTAGCTATAGCCACCGATTACAGACAAACCAAATTCCACAGAAAATCTGTGTGTTAGAATAAACCCAGCGGAGTGTGTTAGTTTTGCTCCCTGTGATCTGCGAGATCTGACATTTCTTGTAGGTTAGGTGGTATAAGAGCGGATCTATTTTGTTCACCCTTACAATTTGGATAAGCAAACACTGCTGCATTAGCTGCAGTTGTTCCTAAACACAACTTTGTGGACTGGAGCTTTAAGGCTTAGTTTGATGTGTTTCAAAAGCAATTGACTGACACGAACTCCAAGATACAAAAGATTTCTTAGCTGTTCAAGTCTCGTGTAACAAGAACGATTCTCTGTTGCTTTTGTTGTGTAACTGCAAGTTACTTCCTCTGTATTGCTATATTATCTTTCCTGAGAAAGAACGTGATGAATAGGTATGCAAAAATCCCATGAGCAGTCATTTCACCACAAAAGACATGATGACAGAGGGCATGTATAGGTATATATACTTAAACTCTGTTTACGTGGTTCTCGGATATTAGTCGAGGCAGCATAATAGTGTTCTTGTGGATGTGAAGGAAGAATGGAGCATTGTTCCATTGCATGGCATGTGAGTGACAACATGTAGGATTTAAGGTAGTTTATACAGTTTATACGGCCGTCAGAGGAGATGGAACAAGTTCATGGGGCAAAAGTGGACTGAGGGCCACTGAACATGTAGGAACCTCATTTGTTTCAGGAAGTTCTTGAGCTGAACGGGTGCAGGTTGGCAGACTGTTGAGAGAGAAGTGTTACACACGTGCCCTGTCCTTGTCCTTCTCTTGGCATCCACTTTGGGGAAAAGGACAGTGGGCTGGAAAGACCTCTGGCATCACCCTGCACAAGCCTTCTTAAGGTTTAATAATTCATTTGTGGAAGGGATAGTTCCTGACATACCAGAATTAGCACTATTTTTTTTAAAATAAGTTAACTAAAAAGAAAGAAAAATCACAGCTATTGTTCAGATGAAAGTTTTGCCTTATATGCCACTAAGATTCTCCTAATCAGCCACCATTTAATTTTTCTGGTTGCACCATAACAAGTTCGAGAGATCATGTTACCTTTCTTACTGAAAATGCATGATAATTTTCTTTCTGTGAGCTAGAAAAGTCTGCTATGAAAGAAGATCATCAGCTTATTTCCTTTGTACAAGCTGTTATCTGGTAACATGCAAGATCCTATGACTAGAGAGAAAATTACTCTCTTTAGAAGATCCTAAAAGAAGTAGTAAGACCCTTTTACACATAATCAGCAGTGGCTTCCTAAAGTTCCACA
Source organism: Rhea pennata (assembly GCF_028389875.1). Lineage (NCBI taxonomy): Eukaryota > Metazoa > Chordata > Aves > Rheiformes > Rheidae > Rhea > Rhea pennata. Next base: position 108,858,514 of record NC_084664.1, on the reverse strand, counting down.
AGCTATAAGATGTTGTAGGAGGGGCATGCTTGTGTCTAATACGTACATTTAAAGCACCTGATAGTCTATGCAAAAGTTTAAGCTCGATTGTATTGTTTAGGAAATGAATAAAGAGCATATATGGTATTGTATAGTGCTTTGTCTTCATAAAGTCTTGTAAAGTTTTGAGTTGAACTTTTCAACTCCTGTTAAAAATGTTAAGTATGACCTCTAGTATCTGTGCATATAGTAACTCAAGCATTAGATAACTTCATACCTTGTTTCATGGAGGAAAAAAGAGAGAAAGAAATAAAATCTTCTTTTTACTTTTCAATCTGGGCTTATGTAACCTGAAGAAAATGGAAGGAAAATATAACCATCTTCACAAAAATACGGAGACTGTCTTAGCTGAATACTTCAGTAATGACTGCTATGTGGGGGCATGCTGAATGCTTCTCTGTATCCAACAGTATTTTTTGTAATTTGTTTTAAATTGTATTACTGTCATTCTTTACCTTAGTTTCCATGTTCACTTCTTCAAATCTGAACACTATGTTATCACAAGGAAAACATCGTAGTGATGTTTCCTGAGCATGTAAAGAGACACAGGGGAAGGAAGTTAACTTTTTTTTTTTTTTAATGTGAAGTAAAATATTGTCATGAGCGTGTTTATCACTTAGTTTGTTTTAAAAAGAATAATTTTCAAGCATCTCTAGACTAGAATAAAAATACACCCCATCTGTGTCTAAACACAAATTATCTAAAACAGAAATATGCAAAAATGTGTTCAAAATTGGTACAGTGATACATCCTTAGGAGCCAACATTGTTACATGATTCTTTAAGAAAAGTACCTGAAAAAGCAGAAGTCGCATTTAACTCAATGATTTAATTAAACAGCTTTTGTTTTGATTTTGATCTTTTAAGATCGGAAAATTCCAAGAAGGTTTACAAAGCAGTTAATAAAAGCAGTAATTTAAAGCAGTCCAACTTAGCATTAAGCTGCAGCCCAGTAGAACTGATAATTTATGGCAGGGGAGAGAGAAAAAGAAATAAGTAACCTGTTTTCACATTTACATGGGTGGGTGTCAAAAAATATTTCAAGAACACACATAAAGTACATAGGATACATAAAATCTAGGACTGAATCATTAGCAATAATTTTTAATGTTTTTTAAAAGGGAAAATATTTAAAGATATTACTGTCATACATGGAGAGCTTGTCTGCATTGAACTGTACAAACAAAGAATATTAAAGGTTTATAATACAATTGTGATCAAATTTTAAAAATTATCCTAGAATATTTTCAAAATATATTTTCTGTCTTTTCACAGAATAAAATAATGGGTATATACCAGCGATTGTATTGGTGACTGTTTGGCATCAGCTGCAAAAATCAGGATATTTGTTTGGGAGATAATGGCTTTATTCAGAGTTACCAAGAACTTTATACCTTGTGTGCATACATGTAAAATGTTGACTATAAAGATAAGTATCTGAACTGGTATGGTTAAAGTATAGTAACATCTGAATGTGGAACTATTTTTTTTTTATTATTATTTGAGATGATACCTGTTGTTTATTGTCTAAAAGAAGTAGCAAAAATATCAGTACTGATAATCTGTTCACTCAAAGGAATTAAACAGGATTTTTTTGTCTCATGGATCCATTGTAACAGCCATGGATCAACGTTGTAAACACCACATACCTGAATACTTCGTCAGATTATTTCTTCTTTATAACTACTTTTTACAGTGTCAACAAACAGTTTCCTTCCCTGCTTTCCCAGCTCTCCGTGAGCCTCCTGGCCTCCTCCATTCTCCTCTTCAGGGACATCTGCTGTGAGATGATAGAGGTGCAGGGAAGGGGGACCGTGAAGAAGGCTCCGTGTATCTCCCCTGGCTTCCTCTTTTTGCTTCCCTGCCTCACCCTGTCTTTCCCTGCCAGGCAGGACCTGGGGAGGAGGCTCTCCAAAGGTGCCCTCCGAGCACGAGTCCCCTAGGTGTAGCCTGGCCGTTTCTGCTTGGTGCCAACAGGGCGTCACGAGAGGCCAAGTTATATTTTTACCTGGCGTAAGCTCTCCGACGCGAAAAATGGACTGTTGCCCTGCACGTGTGTGATGCCCTGTTGAATTGCGTTCCGTCTAAAGTACATATTTCTTAGCGTGGAACATTTCTAACTAATCAAAAACACTGAATAAAAACACCTGGGGAAAAAAAAAAAGAAACGTATTAATAACACAAATGATGTATCAGGTGGTGAGCTTGTCATCTGTATTTTAAAGATGACTGTACAAAGGAAGAACAAATAACAGCACTAATGCTTCGGAGAACCCTTCTGTACAGATTATGTAAAGCAAATATAGCATAGAAAACATTCACTAAAACATAGACAATTTTGCTTGATTCTTTAGTGTAGCTATAAACTGCTATGTGCAGTGTTGGCTGCTCAGCTTTTAGTGTCTTCCTTTAAGGTTGTGACTTAATTAAAGGTCAGTGTCACACACATTTCCACAACACATAGTAAAACCCTGGAATGAAATGAGCCTCACTTGAACATTTGATTAGACAAGATAACGTATTTCCCCCTGGAGTAGTTTGTTATTCAAAACAAGCTCTTTAGGGAAGGAAGTTCACATCAGTTGGTAACTGTTCCTGTGGATACCAGAGAACTTTGTACAGTACACACTACAGTAAATTGCACTGCAGATCGTTTAGGAGCTGGGAGCACAGCCCATGTCTCTGTAAAAGTGTCAAAATATATGAAAAAAATAAAGAGCTAAATACTGTTAATACTTAATAAGAGCAGTCAAACTGCAAGCAGTGACTCAAGGAAAAATAATGCTGAAAATTACAGTGACAGTTGTCCCTGCAGTTAGTCTCAGAATTATGCTTCTATTGTTTTAAAACTATATGTAAGAACGAAAACACTAAGCAAAAAAAAAAAAAAAAAAAAAAATGTAACATGGAACTGAATGACTTCTATCTGTAAATTGACCTTTCCTGTCAGTGCAGTTGAGAACTTCAAAATTATCAGCTATTCTGTTCTGTAGATTAGCACTCTTTTTTCCTATTCTATCCATTTTTAACTCTTGTGATCTTTGCTCATCACATATTTTGAAATTTTTAGTGATTGGTAGCAAGTAGTGGTAAGAAATCATGTTCATTAGGATTTAATTGATTTTTAACTTCTGGCTATTTCTGATTGTCTATATGAATCCTCTTTCAAAAGTGAGGTGGAAAATAATGGAATAATTAAAATAATTCTGGGCACTTGAATTGAATACCTCCTAAAGATTCCTAAAATTGATGTTTTCATAGGATGGGAGCATTTGCTCAAGTTAGTAAATGTTTGCTGCCATGGAAGCAGTTCTAATACATTTTACAGTTTAGCAGTAGGCATAGTGTACCTCTGGTGGATGTTTTAGTTTGGAAGTCCAATTCAAATCTATTTTTTTCTTCATCTTGGAATGCTATGTTGTTTCTTTCTTTGATTACAGAAGCCTTTGTTAAATGGCAAGCCCAAAAAGTTATAGTATTCTGCGTTTGCTAAAGCTGTGGTTTGTATCCTAAATTCATCATATGGAATTATTACCAGATGATGATAATCATAAAAGTTTCTTACATTTGAGGGAGGGGTTCTGCAAGTTTTTCATAGTATATATCATATAACATTGTTAATGATTCACTCAATATTGCTCTATACGAATATTATACAAATGAGCTATTCATAGTTTTACATTGCCATCCTTGGTGCATAATACTTGCATTTGAGTCAATACATAATCCCTGACCGGAAAAAAGAGGCCAATTTTGTCAGTTAGGACAAACCTCTTGCATGACTTCAGCAAGTCATTTGATCTTGCTTCCTCCATTGCTTCTCCTACCTTTCTTCTTAGCTTAAGCTCAGTGGGCCCAGCATAATGTGCTTTTGGATCCTCACTAGGAGCGCAAAGTGTTTTTCTGTCATGTAAATTATGATTTATTCCATAAGTAATAAATTCTGGTTGCCTGTGGATGTAGGTGCCCAAACTACATCTCCAGTGACAACTGTCCATTTTTCCTGCAGGTCTCCCATGGCTTGATTTTCTTGGCGGTAGTCCCAGTCTTCTTCTGGTCTCCTAACTTTCTGCTAGGCAAGAGGCAGTGTATATCTGGGCACCTTTCGGTAAATAAGTGCTGACTGGCTAGTCAGCCCATGATTATTGGTTAGCAGCTAATCCAGCAAAGCAGATAACTTGAAATCAGGCTAAATCTTCCCTTCAGTAAGCAGATGGAGTTGAGTCAGGCTCCTTCCTTTAGCCACTACATTCTTGAGACTTGCTAGAAAGTTGTATCTTTGAGTCCTCTGCCTCTTTGTCACATTTGGTTGGAACTGGGCAACATTTCCCATAGATAATTAGAAGGCCTAGTTGGTTTGTCAGACAACGTGACAGCATAGGTCATCTATCCTTATGAAACCAGGCTAATGAACAACATATGTTGTAGTGAGGCTTAAACTGTTGAGTAAGTTAGGCCACAACTGTAATTTAAATGTAAGCTTTGCTGAGTTGAAACCCAAAAAAGCAGCTTCTGGATTCATCAAATTTTATGGTTATGGCTGCAGATAACCTATCATAGTGGCATCATTGTGTCTCTTTTGTCTTTTCAGCAACTTGTAAAATGTTTGTATTGGCTGGTTATATTTTCATTTCAGTTCATGTGATTTTTTTTTTGTATGGTTTTGTATACCAGCGTGCTTCAGGCAAGCATAAAACACCTTGATTTCTGTCTGTCTAGTTGAGCCCAATATACAATACTGGTTTTCAGAGGTAAATGAAAACTCTAATTCATATTTTACGTGGCTAATTTGGCGTAAACGAGGTAGTTTATAAGTATTTTAGTGCAGGTAGATAATTTTTTTGCAGCATATTGTGGGGGAAGATATTTTCTCTCCTATACTTTGTCCAAAGATGATGGATCAGATCCTGTCTTGTAACTGAAACATACACAACATAAAGGAAATGATTCACTTCAGAGCAGAGTATGGCTTGGGGCCAGTGTCTAGCATCACCAATGGGATATATAGCAACTGTCTCAAGAAATTCTAATGTTTCATCAATAGTAAACCACCTTTAACAACTGATGGCCATATTTGTTTCACTATTGATTTATTTTTCCATTTTGATCTTTTTCAGCTACATACCAAAGAGATTTGGTCTTCTTTAGTGACATTATTCTATTTAAAGAGAAACTTTTAAAGTATACAAAGTCCTTAAATAATTTTACATACTTAGAACTACTAAATTTTAATTTGGCTATTACTTTTATATATATATTTAAAAAGGATATAGAACATAGCTAGATAGATCACGCTTTTAGCAATTTGCATTAAATTTCCAGGTTTGTGATTTTAATTACATGCCACTAAGTCTACAATAAGATAGTTCTCAACATATGCATTGAAATAAAATGTATACTTGAATTATATGCTGCTAGTTAGCTGAGTGTGCCTTCTGCTTATGAATCACAAAATGCATGTAACAGAGAAAGAGGATAGTTGTTGTGGAAAGTTGTTACTACAAAATATCGAAAACATGAGATCTGATGGTACATTAAAATAAAAATAACCTTCAATAGCTGTTCTAAATTAGGCAGAGCCTAACAGCCAAACAAACATGCTTCAAGGTATTATTTGCAAAAACGTTCAGCTAAGGTGCAGTTCATGGATATATACACTTCTTCCATGTTTTAGTAGGAAGGTTAGTTCTTCTGAAGTCAATGGCAAAACTAGCAGCGACTTTCGTGGTATTAAGAGACAATCTAAGTATTCTGACAAACGTGAGCTCCACTTTCATCCCTGAGAAGACCCATTATCTTAGGTCTGTTTCATGATATATGATTTCATTATTGTCTTAAACTGACCTAAATGATTAGGAACAGTACTTGTTAAAGAGTTGCATAGGCAATATTTTCTTTCAGTAGGGGAAATATATTGTTATTGGAGGGTAATTTACAGATTGAGAATTCCTGAGAGTAGGAACTATTTTCCACTTCAGTCCAGTTAAGAACTGAAATTTTGATATTTTTAGTATTTAGAAGTCTTTAAAAACTTGTTTTGATGCCTGAATACTGTATTAGTAATTATCTTTGTTTAGTCTGTAGCAGATCAGTGTTCTCTCTGTGAAAGTAAATGGCCACTTTACAAATATAAGTGTAATATATCACTGAGATTCACTGAGTTACAGCAGAGCTTTGCTTTTCCTTCCTGTACATAAGATGCAAGAAGAGTACTGCTTTTCAGATTACTGAACACTTGATGCATACAAAGATGAGATTATTCAGGTCATAGCCAGATAGTTTAAAAGTATACTTTCTTCAAACATGACAGCTCATGATTGGAAAATACCAGATATACTTTCAGCTTTTCATGGCATAATCTTACAGACAAAGGCAAACTTCATTCTAAATATATTCAGTATAACTACAAAATTGAAAAGATGAGAGAGAGAAAATCTGAAGATAACATCTATGGTTCTTTGTCTATTCAATTCTGTTACCAACTTAACCAAAATGGTATGAATATTTGGGCGGATTTGTTTCAAGTTCAGTTTTTAGAGGTGAACACTAGACCTTTCAGCTGAATTAAGAGGTGGTAAAAGAAAAGTATGCCTTTATGCCTCTGGGCTCATATACTTTAATTTTTTTCATATGATGGACTATGAACTTTGAATGTAAATTTCTATAAGAAAAATACAGCATAAATATTACTGCGAATTGTTATATTTAAAAGTGTAAGGATATAAATTTGACTGCAGAGTTTCATCTTTAAACAGAAACATTCAGTGGTATTTTTCTTTTTTAAGTAATGATTAGCAGACTGCTATATATAATTGTATAAAGTAAGTCTTTTTTCATTATAAATTGCAGTTGTTATACTCATAAAAGAAAAAAGAATTTCCAATCTTTACAGTTTGCCAAAAGCATTAGAAACAATGCAGTTTTTAAAAATCTTTGTTAATGACTTAACATTGCAATGCAAATATTTATCTAAAATTGTTCAAATTGTTTCCATTTTAAAATTTAAAAAGAGGTAGTATTTTTTTTTCTTTCAGTTTTGAAACAAGTTAAGGTCTATTCCATAACACATGTTATTTTTTCATATTGTGTATAAATCTTCGCTTTCATGATCAACAGCAAGTGTTAATGGTTTGTAGCGTTATTTTCTGTGCTACAGCACGCTTTCACAAAATGAAAGGATGGATTTACACATCCCTCTGGTCAAAGAAAATTCATTGCTCTACTCTTAGTTTAGCAGAGTTGAAAATACGTTAGAAGACTGTTGTCTTTGTTAATATGATCTTATTGCAAGCATATATGCAAAATACAATAAGATACGCAGACTTAAAAGTATGAATTTGAAAAATCCTTCAGAAATGCTTGATTTAGATTTTTTTGAGACTATGTGTGAAGAATTGATCATAAAATTCTTCACCGTAAGTTGGTGTGGCCTTGAGGCCACATAACTCAGCTGTAGCTCGGTTAGAGCGTGGTGCTGCTAATGCCAGGGTCATGTGTTCAATCCCTATAGGGGGCTATGCTGAGGGCTGGACTAGATGATCTCCAGAGGTCCCTTCTAACCTTACCATTCTATGATTCTATGATATAAAAATTTAAGTAAACATGTGACTTAAAAAATATTCTGCCTATCTCTACTAACATATTGGTGTTCCTTCGAGGTCATACTCTTTTTTTTTTTTTTTTTTTTTTTCACTCCACCAGGTGAATAATTAAGGACCTTCCCCCTTCCTGTTCCCTGGTCAGCATGGGTTGGTTGAACTGTAAAGCTAGCTAAATAGTTCCTAGAGTCTGTCCTCCCATAATTTATTAATCTGTGTTTAACATTGCAGAAATATAAAACATTGTACAATATGCAGTATTGTGCATGCTCAGGCAGTCTAATTGCAATACAGGTACAAGAAAATAGACTCCATTTTGTAAATGCACGTAATCCTTCCGTTGAAATGCTTTTTCAAAACAGTATTCTTTATTTTTATTTTGAAATTCTAATGGTGACTTTCTGGGACTCAGTATAGTTGCTACAACCTCTGACTATTTTTATTCCACTTCCTAAGAAATGTGGATGTCAACAGAATAATTTTTCCAATCCACACATTGTCTGGAAAATCTTACATACTCTATAAAAGTTAATCTACTTACCTGAAGACTCAACTTCTTCCTGAAATATCTTGGATCTCTTCCAGTTTCAGCAAAGAAAGGTCATAGTTTGGAACTATTATATGCAGGAGTATTGTTGAAAAATAACTTAGTGTTTAAATTTAAACTTCATTGTTATGTGTTTAGTTATTGACCCATGTATCTGTGAAGAGAAGTACATTCCTTCCTTCCTCTCTCTCTTCCTCTCCCTCCCACCTCGGGCGGTCTGGTCCTCCTGCTACCTTTCTTCCTCTTTCCTGCTCCCCCATTAAAAATAGAACTCATCCACTTTATTATCATTTTCCTGAGCAGCCCAGTCCCACTGCACTGTCACAAGATTCACTTTCCACTACTGCCAGCATCCCTACAGATTTCTTTGTCCTAGATAGCACTTCCCCAGTGAGACACCAGATGACTTAAGGAGATTAGACAAGGGTGACCAGTTCTGTGAGAAGAAAGTGGGACATTTCTGGCTTCTGTTTGTGTGGCAATCCTAGCAGGCAGAAACTCTGTCCTTCCACTATGTTATCACCTATGGGAGCATCTAACAAAACTTAAACAAGATCAGCAGCTTTTTGCTTGCAGCAGCAGTTTTCCTTTTGACCAGAATTTGGATCCAGACTAGGGATAGTTTTTAGTCACATGGAGGTCATGAAGGTTTTCTCATTTTCAATGAGTTACTGTTCCTTCATTAGATCTTGTTGTCTTTTTTTTTCCCCCCCTTGTGTGCGGTTTTGCATTATCTCCACAACTTAAATCTTCAGTAGTGTTTGGAGAAAGAAAAGCAAATACAGTAATATATCCAAGAAAGCTCACCTACAAGGGCTGGTAATAGTCACAGTGTTTGTGCTCCTGAAGAGAATAGGCTGGGGATGAGGAGAGTGATCAATGAGTCTCATGAGTATCTAGCAGTTATTCCATTGCCCCTAGGTCCTACAGATTTTTAGAGCAAAGATGTAACAAGATGGTAAGAAATTCAGAACTTAAATTGTAGATTATAATTCTGTTGTAGAGAGTTCTGTCAACCCAGTTTTGGTAATGAACATTAGGCTGGGCAGTAGGAATGTCCTGTAAGATACATAGGTCTTATATATCAGCTGAAGTACATTCCATTATAAAGTAACAAAAAAAAAAAAAAAAAAAACCTCAGGGTCAAGGCAATATTGCAGTAATTAACTCTGAAGTAGTAATAAATGATAATTCTTAATGAAGTATCTCAAAGTTCTTAGGGGGGACAGTAGTTTTTGTCTGTGATTCATAGATGAGGAAACTGAGGCACCAGAGGTCACAGAGAATAGTTGGCAGAGCCAGAAATAGAGCTCAGGCTTTTCTACTTTCAGCTCGGTGTTCCTGTCACTGGATACCACCAGATGGTCTCCAGATTATTCAGTAAATAAGCCTCTGCATCCTCCATAAATATTCCGCCAAAGCCAACTGGCTGTGTCTCACGCTTGCTAGTTCCCAGTCTGTGAGAGTGACTGACTTGGCAAGTAATGCTATAGCTGGCCTCACTGAGCAGTCCTTTACTCTGCAGGTTCACTTGTCTTACCAAGCAGAGCGATCTCTTCTCTACCACTGTTTTTAGCAATTCTTCTCTGCATTATATAGTAACTTTCTTATATAAAATTATTCTGTGTATGCTAGAGGCAGACAGTCTGATTTAAAGGAAAACAAACTCTTCTGCTAAGAGTCTGAGGATGTCTAAAAAGTGTTTAAAGAAAGATTGTAGCTGCTTTTAAAATGTAGATTACTTAATTGTCATTGTCTCCATGCCATGAAATTCAGAGGACAGTAAAAGAAAAAAAAGTGTGTGTGTGTGTGTGTGTGTGACTACAGAACAAACTATTTTCTAGTCTCTCTTCATTTACTACTTAAGAGTTCGTAGGTATTTTGCTTCTACCTATTTTGGGTAGGGATTTCAAGGCTCTTCAGAGTTTGCCTACGCTGGAATAATTGCCTCATATAGATATGTCTGGACTAATCCTTGTGTGTCTTGTATTCTCTGCTGGAGAAATTTAGTAGCGTAATTCTAAATGCTGGCCAACGCCAGCTTTCCTTAATTTGCAGTGCTACCATAGTTGTGCTGCCAGTGTTTTGCAAAAACTCAGCTTGCTCCAGACTAGCTAGTTATTTAGAGGAGCTGCATTTACTGCAGGAAGGACAAACCAGCTGACTGGTCTGGGCATCCCTGGTATTCTCCAAAGCTAGGGGAAGCAGCTGGTAGGTTGGAGGCCGGGCTACCATTCACAAGGGCCTTGACAAGCTCTGGAGGGATAACCTCGCAGAAACCTTGGAGTATTAAAAAAGATAAGTACTAGGTCTGGCTGCTGGGACAGAACAACTCTGAGCATCAATATGGACAGGGGACTGACTAGCAGCCCCACCAAAAAACATCTGGGCAGACTAGTGGAGAAATTAAACCTATGTCAGCAGTGCCTTCTGCATACTCAGTTAAGTTAGGAAGCGTGCCAGGCAGTCAAGGGAAGTGATTATTCCCCCCTACACAGCTTTCCTGAATCCACTCTAAGTATGAGTCCAGTTCTGCACCCATCCAGAATGAAAAAAGTCTAAAAAACATGCAGCAAAGGCAGTGGAGGGGCCACTATAAGGTGGTTAGGGAGGTGGAACAGATGGCATGTGAGGAGAGGCAGAGGGAACTATCTTACTTAGCCTGGAAAACAGACAGCTAAGGGAAGATTTAGCAACAGTCTTCCACTGCCACCACATAGAGGGGGGAGGAAATTACAGGAAGGATGCCGTACCCCTCCCAGAGGTGCACAGTGATGAGTCAAGAGGCAAAAGACACAATCTGTGACAAGGGAAGGTCAGATTAGACATAAGAGAAAAAGAAATTCTCAGTGACCAAGCACTGGAACGGATCGTCCGGAAAGGCTGTGGCTTCTCCATCCTCAGAGACTTTCACAACTCAGCTGGACAAGGCCCTGAACAACCTGCTCGAGCTGTGATGTGAGCCAGGCCTTGGGCAGAACTTTGAGTTGGGTGATATCCAGAGATCCCTTCCAACATAAACTTATCTGTGATGCTATGATTGTACTTTGTGCATGCCAGAAACATACCTCGTTGTAGGATGGCAGGCTTTGGTGCATCTGTACCCAAGTTGCCTGTAACCAGTGATTGATCAACATCTTTCCTGGAAAGAAAATACAGCTATTTAAATGTATATAACAGAACCAAGGATTTTAAAGCAATAAACAACTTGCATATACTTTTGTTCTCACCTAAGCTCATGATTTTCCACAGTTTGAGTAACACTTAGATAGAGTTTGTACTTGTGGTTTATTAATTTCATTGAACTTGGCTAGAGAGAAAGAGCATCTGTAAAACAACATTCAAGTTTTGTGGATTGAATCATCAACACAAAACATCTAGATCAGCAGCTGACGAACTAATGTAACTCAGCTGTGGGGATCCCAGTGAAAAAAAAAGACATCAAAGAATGGCCACCGTGGTGGTTGTACAAACCATCTGGGGACTCCTTTCCGAGGGACCATGTGTTCAGAGATGTAGCAGGTAGAGGTAAAAATGAGAATCAGGCATTATAATGCTAAACCATCGGCTCTGGTGGTTTCTTCATTGTCAGTATCTTGTCTATGGCCTGTAAGTCCTGGTGCAGCTTTCCTCAGAATTCTTAGTATTTTCTGCTGGCTGCTGTTGTGTACTGCCACTGGTTTCATCTTCCTACAGTAAATAAAAGGAGCCAAGCAACTCTGCTGCGAGTTCTCCCCGCTTTACATACTTTAGCTGAGAATTGGAAGATAGGACAATTTATCTGTCTTTGTCTGTCAGCTTCAAAGTTCATTCAGTTTAAAAATAAGTCATGAGATGGAGGTCAGCTGCCTTTTCGTGCAAATCAATGTCATGGTTTCAACTTAATAATTTTGGTACTGTGGAAATTGTTGCTCATTTGTTGCAATGTGTTCTCAAGTTTCTCTGCCTGACCTCCAAATGCCCCAAAAAGTATATGAAAAGTGAGGGGTGGAGGAGAAGCGAAAGAAATGTTTGTGCGTAGTCTTTCTTAGGATTTTCAGATTTTACCAAGGTTGATTATGTTATTTTAATGTTTCATTTTTAAAAAACCCTTAGTAATGTAGTCCACTGAAAATGTGAGGGCAGCATGGTATTTTACGAAACTGATTTGATTCTTATCGTATAATATTTCTTCATAGGTACATGTACATATTACTGTGCATTCTGATTATTTATGTCCTACACTTTTAGGAACAAGAAGTAGGGATTTCCTATCACTACTATCAAAACTGACTTTGGAATCTGCCAAATATGTTGACACTGGAAAATATAGACTCAAGGGAATAGGGATAATGTGTTTGTGGAATGCTGTCAAGGTTGCTAACCTCAAAAACTCAACAACTAGAATAGACATTTTGATGTGTGGAAAACGCACATCTGACATAACATATTGTCCCATGCCCTTTTTTTTTGGCTTCCTAGTGGAAGAACTGAAGTTATTCCTTCACTAAAGATGGAAATCACAATTTAGGAGTTATTCTGGACTTTTGGAGAAGAGGATTCTTGTACATGAGGGGAGGAAAAAAAACAACCCTCATGCAGTTAGAAGAATGTGGCAGAGGAAAGTGTTTACACAGGCTTATGTCACGCTCAGCTGTACACTAAAACAGCTGCTTGCTCTAATTTAAGACTAAGAACATTGACAGTGTCCACTGAAAACACTGGACCTATTGTGTTAGCAGTACAGATAACCAAATTCTGGCGTGTGGGCTGTTTTCTCTTTTTTTTTTCTTTATTTCTTTTCCTTTTTTTCTTTTTTTTTCTTTTTTCTTTTTTTTTTTTTTTTGCAGGGCCTCTGCATAATCCTAGTTGTAGAATCTTTTAAAAGCAGTTCCCGTTTTCAAGCTTTTACACACATATGCACGCAGACATCCCATTAGTCTTACTTTTCACTGATCCCAAACATTTTGAACCTGAGGCTATAAAAGAAGACATGAGACCATGATCTCATTGGGTTTTTTCTACAGCTTCTAATGGATCAAAACCTTTAAGGTCTCTAAATTGCAACCTTCCACTTCAAGTATATTTGATGTGAGCACAGATTTTTGTTTGTTAATTAATCATCAATTTATGCGAAATTTTGTATCTAGAGAAAAGTTATAAGCATAGTTTCAGATGCTTTCTTCAGCTACTGAAATCCTATGCCAGATTTTAAGGGGTCAAGAACTATGTACCTTTTTGTGTCTTGTTCTCTTTAGCAGCTGATGCCTCTGCAAAATACACAGGCTGGCTTGGAGGAGAAGTCTTCTTTGCAAATGCTGAGTTTGCAGAACTTTTGAGCAGAGGGCACAAAGCTCAGAGTGTTGTTTGTGAAAGAGGTTTTGTCAGGCAGGGCTCCTGAATCTGATCTTCACAGAGATCTGTCACTTTTATAAATAGGCATTAACTTTTTTTCCCTGAAGGTAACAGAGGCAACATGAAGTTCTACACATATCTTCTTTATTACTAGTCTCCAAAAGACTGCCTATCTTAAGGAGTCCTTGAACTGTGTGTGTGAAAACAGAAAGCAGAGGGATTCAACTGATTCAACTTCAACGAACAGGGACGCTCCATCTTAACTATTAATTTGGCATCAGCAATTCTCATCAGACTGAAATACCAACTAATTACCACATCTTTCTTCCTCATATGAAAAAATAATCTTGGAAGCCCTTGCCTTTCTCTCTGGGAAGGTAGCAGAAGCATAGTACCAACATAGTCATCCAACATTAAAGGACCAGACAGCCTAAAAAGGAGGCGTTCCATTTCCATTTCCCCCTTTGAAGTCCCTTTGAAGGACCTCACCTTCTTCGTGAATTAATTGAAAGAATAGCAGTCAGAGGTACCATGGAGCTCCTAAGTTTGACAGCCAAGATAACCCTGGGTTTTTCCTCCAAAACCAAAGTGGTATATTTGATTGTGGAGAAACACTAGTAACAAGTGAAGCCAGTCTTACAGACTTCTGCACATGTATTAGAAGTGTAGGAAGTGTAGGAAGGAGGAAGATAGATAAATTACACCAAATATACTAGTATACTGATTTTCCATTCTTCCAAACTCTGCAGCTCTTGTTGGAGCATATCACTGTTGAGAGATACAGATGAACAATATGACATAAAGAAGTGTATGGACAGGAGGTAGGGAGGAAGATATTTTTATTATCAGTACTGGGCATAAGTATATCAATTTAAGCCATTACAGTGTGTTATATGTTGCCATTAAGAAGAAAAAAGACTGGTATATGCAAAATATCTGTAGAACAGAGAAAAAGAAACTTATCTGCTCCTCTCGGTTTTGCATAGTAGGTTTCTTGCACAAGATGTCCTCGAAGGTTGCCTATTTGTTTTGATTGCTCTAAGGTTTTTGTAGTATGAGTAAGGTTTTTAAAGTATGAGTGGGTTTTTTGCTTTTTCTGTTGGACATTACATTCTTCCGAAGTTATTTTACTTTCTAGAAACTAAGATTGGTAGAAGAATTTCTAGCTAAAGGAGATGATTTGTTCAGCAAATACAGACAAATTGTTTAGAAAAAATGGAGACTATAAGGTTAATAGAAATTTGAGAGTATAGTATGAGTCCGGAAGAGTGCCTGGAGCTGTGTATATTTTGCTTTCTTTTTCTCAAATGTGCTGGCAACAACAAAAGTGGTAATACTAAAAAGAGTCTCTTCAGTGTAACTCAGAGGGGCAACCTTCAGATCAGTACAGGGCCTAATAGGTATGAGATCTTCAATCCCTTTCATTAGCCTCAGTATCGTTTCTAAGAGAGAAGGGAAATTTAACTGTTACAAGGAATGGATACTATTGCCCATATAAATTTCTTTTCCCTTCCTATCTTACCTGCTCCCACCCTGTCATGATAGCTTCTTAAAATAAAATGTTTATTTCTAATTAAAACATTTTATCCTGGAGATATAAAAGAAGAACTCAGGAAAATTGAGGAAAGGATTTGGGGTTCTTTTTTCCCTCAAGGTTTTTTGCCTAAAAAGTAAAATTGAAATAAAGGACTAGGCCTCAATTTTATCTTTCTCTTTAACCAAAGATTGTTTCACACTCTCACTTGGAAGGACACACACTTCTGAGTCGACATGCAAAAAATGTTTTTCAGAGGGAGAAGTTCATTTCTTATTCAAGATCTGTCCAATGATTTATTTAAAGAAATGGCAATGAGGATTAAAGACCTCAAACTGAGAAAAAAAAAATGATGATTAAGATGATCAGAATTTCAGTTTAAAGAATTAATTTTAGGAATTAGCAGCTTCTTGAGCAGAATCAAAGCAGGCTGTAGTATTTAGAGGAAAGAAAGCACTGATGTAAATTGCACTTAGTCTAGCTGTTACTATTTTTGCAAGAAATTAAGCTATTTGCAAAAGCCTATAAACAACTACCAAAAATATCTGAAGAGAAACAAACCTCACACAAAGAGTGGTTCGGCGATAGTTTACAGAGAGGGCTGCAACAGCAGTTGGTAGGCGCTCTATGTCAAACTCCTCTAGTTACAGTCGCAGTGGACACTGGCACACAAGTTAAATGTGATGTCTGAAGTCAAGTGGTTGAAAAACAAACTGCAAGTGTTAGAGATGCCTTCTACTAAAGGGAGTAATCTGAACTGGACAAAGAGAAGCTACAACATTTTTTTTGTTGTTGTTCCAGGAGAAGAAATTCCTATTCTAAAATCAAAAATGTTGGACAATGGGACTAAATAAAGACTCTATCTAGTGAAAGGATAGGTATCCATGAAGGTGGAAAATCCCTTCCCGGATGGTTTCTATGGCATAGGAAACCTGTCAGCAGAATCTAAAATAAAGTTTTTTAAAATATTTCCCATCGCTATCAGGTTATGTATGCACCTCGTATTCTGTTGCTTAAGCAAAACGTGAAAGAACAAGTACTTGCTTAAAACTGAGTATAATGAAGAAAATTTTAAAAATATAAGAATGAGCTAATATTTTAGTGATTGTGCAAAAGAGAGGAATTTATTTGCCAGTGCCTAGATCATAAGGAAATAAATAAGGACCTGAGATAAACACTTCTAGATAACTTTTATTTCTGCTTCTTTATTTTTGTATGGTCATATTTCATTTTATATTTACAGAACCTTAATGTTTAAACTGCAGAAACATTAATCAAACTATCAGTATGCAATGATGGGAGATGAAAGTCCACTTCTAGTGTATGCATTAAAAATAGTCATCCTTTTATATAGGAAATTAGTGCTAATTTAAATCTGTTGCTGATCATTTGAAGAAAAAAATATTGCTTGTAGTAAGACTCACTTATCTTTATCCTGAGGGATAAATGTAAAGGTATTTTTGAACTCTTCTCTACACTATGAAAAAATGATGATGTAAATATATAATGATGAAGAGATGCATGAGGTAAAAATTTTGGTAGTGCATTTGGATCTAATTGCACAAAAACAGGATTATCCTGTCAAGTTTCCCCTTATTTCTGTGAGATGGTTTGTAAAAGTAGAAAGGAGCCAGTGGAACCGAATGGAGCAGACAACATCCGTGGAAAGCAAAAAGTAGGTTATTGCAGAGACCAAAACTGCAAAACACTCAGGGATCTTCCAAACAAAGGAGACCAACTGGTTCTTTAAAAGAAGGGACCTTCCAGTTTGAACCATTTGCCGTTATTCACTGGACACTGGCATCCTGACAGAGTATCCCTCCCTCGGACATTCCTTTCTCACTAGATATATAATTATTCCTTTACATGTTGTCATAGTTTTAAGCTCCTGACTCAGATTTCTTAAATACCATGCAAGACAACTGCATAGTCTCTTCTCAGAAATGGGGGTCAGGGATAGCGTGGAAGAAATCACAGTTGCTCTCCACTCTAATATTTTTTTTTCCCCATGGGTTGGTTGTCTGTGCTTTCAAGGAGACAGAGGTTTGCAAAATGGAAGTTTTCTAAAGATCTCTTATGCTCAAAATCTCTATTAATAAAAAAATTTCATCTTTTGGGCGTTGGTGGTACTTTGCATCTCTCAGGCTCTGCAGTCAGGTTGTCCCTTCCTGTAATCCAGAGGGACACTGCTGGTCCCAGCTGCACTGGTAGGGTCACTATATCACGCTTACTATCTCAACAGCGTGGTGCTTTGTAGGCCCCTAAACCTGAGAGCAACCTGCTACCAAATCAAACCTTTTGAGCTCATCTCTCTCACTGTGTAATCCGGATTGTTGCAGACAGCCCTATAGTGAAATATGATGGAAGTAGTTAGGGAGGAGCATGTTTCATTCAGCTGTGCAAGCAGATGGTGCTGCAGTAGAAACTGGGCACTCGGCAAGAGATGTAACCGGTAATCTGCATCCTGTGAACCAGCCGCTCGGGGGTGCAGCAGTATCCTCATAAGTAGTCATAAGATACACATATCAATAGCAGGCAAGATATTCATGTTACTGTGTTGTGTGATGCAGACCTCTCTGCAAACAGGCCAGGTGTGACTTCTCTCTCTTCTGCTCAGGCTGGGGAGATGGTTGATCTAGTTCATACGAATGCATGACAGAATAGGGGCAATTCTTTTATATGCCTTTTGTTGCCTTTCTATTTATCCATCACAGAGCAAGGAAAATAAAATAGCTCCAAAAAATGCCGATTGTTCAAACATAACCAAAACATAAAAGTTCCTGGCATACATCAGTTGTCTTAGGAAAATCAACCAAGTTTAATTGCTGGCACAATATGATTTATTTTTTTAAAAAATGTTTTACCGTAGCCCCATTTTCTTGCTTGCTGCTTAACTTTTATGGCAGATGCCTTTGTATTTTAGGCCAAAATTTGAATTGTTGAGTTTGAAGCAGAGAGCCTACTTCATGTCATTACTGACATGCATTTAGAAATTTGTTGTTTTTTCCTTTGTATAAGCTTGCTTCAGAGTAAAATAACTTCTCCAGATCTCTCAGGTTATTTGTTGAGTTTTAGAAGTACTTTTGAGTTTCATGTGCTTTTCAAAATTTAAAGTCTAGCTGTGGGGCACTGTTTCAGATTTCTTTGCAATCTGTGTGTCTAGATTTTGATTACGGAAATAGCATGAAAAGTCCTTTTGAAGATCTGAAACTTAACATTACATAGCATTTCTTAAAAGCCAATTAGTAGCTGCACCCTGTGTAGAAAAAGGAACCATTTACTTCCTTCTTTCAAGTAATATTTTATATCCCAATCGTCCATTCTTACGGTAACAATGCAAGAAAGAGAAGCTGGGTTTGCTGGGTTTTCTTAAGAACATATTCTTGAATTAATGTATTTTAATTAAGAATTCAGAAGAAGTCTAAAAGAACAATTACGAAAATTTTAGAAAGCAAGACTTAGCACACTTCTATTTGTTACTGTATTACTGTGTTACTGTTAACATTTTGAAAATGGACATTTGTTTTATTATGGTTATTTTTTATTTCCATTGATATATGCCCTTTTTTTAAAGCTAGGATTACATGTGAGATAGACCAAATAGTATCTAACTACTTTAATTATGGCAGAAGCTGTTATGTTATGACATTAGAAATTGTAGGTTTATTTTAAAAGGTAAGGCTATGTGGAAAAGAGCAGCAAACATAACATTGCGTCATTTAAAAAAATATATATATTCTTCTCCAACCCTATTTTTTGTAGATCCTTTTTATTAAAAACTCCCTGACTATAAACACGTATATTTTTGACAAGTACACAATAAAGGTGGTACAGTTGTGGAAAAAAATATTCTATTCAACTCTTCACATAGGAGTTGGACAAAACTGAGTTGGAGTCATGATCACTAGGAAAAGAGGGGAATCGCCTCATTCTGTGGAGCAGAGATTTTAGTAACATTTCTCTTTAGGAAGTCTGAGTATTTCTGTTATGAGAAACTGCATTTAAAGTACTGGTTTCCAGCTCAGACACAGATCAGGATACTGCATCTTCTAAGTATTAAATACTCAATAATTCACCACCAGTATTCCTAGCATTAGGTAAACTTTAAAAGTGTGACATTTTGCTTGGTCTGGGGTTTGCTTGGTTATTTTTTACTTCAAAGTAGAATTCTTTAGAAGTTCTGTCCAATTTAAATTGAATTTCCAGAGTGTTTTGCTGCTTTCATTTTGATTTCTGTCTGTCCTAGGCAGAACCCTATCTCATAGGTTTTGAAATTGAACAGCTGAGAATTTCAATTGTTTGTGTACACCTGGAATATATTATTTTAATTGTTTTATAGTGCCAAAGAAGATTAAGTCTCCAATGTTCATGTTGATTCTAGAAAAGTTTGTTTCGGTTTTCATGTTTGCAAAAGTTTGCGCGTGCTCATGATTTTGATTGATCATTTAGCGTTCCAATAACAACTTAAATCTTGTATTTTTCCAATTATTTAAAGAAATGCTGTTTAAATTTAACTGAAATGGAGGAAAAATTGTATTCCTCTTCATTTTTAATATAGGGACTTTTTTTCATTCTCATTCTCTATTTGTGGCAACATTTATGGCAGATCCCTAAAACAGGTATAGTATAGTCAACGGTGGAACTATTTCAGCAGCTGAGACCTAGGAGGCCAAAAACGTAAGAAATGTATGTTGCTTGTTTAGAATATCCATCCTTCCCCAAAACATATTTTGCACTGTGGATGAAGTGCTCTGATTATTTGAAAGTTAGATCATATATTGGTGTTGATCAAGGCAATTTGTAATAGAGATCTAAATAAAATATTGTAGGATTAGCAGCTATAGTAATTATTATCTTTAGGCTGTTGGCCACAGTTCTATCAGTGGGAGCAATACCATGCATGTACATTTTTTTAAAACCTGTATGTGTCATAACAGGTGAGGAATTGGACAGGAAGCAGTTTTTGCAAGTACCATGAGTTTCTGGAATAATATAGGTATTTATTTTCAAACTGTCTTCTGTTTCTGTGTAAAACTCCTTCCTTACATAAGGACTTTGAAAACGTGATGGTGCGGTCTGAAAACATATGAGCTTTTTCATCCTACTTGTCTAAGTAATTTTTCATTGCTCTCTAATACAATATATAAGTTTATATCTCATGTCTGTGTACTGAGTGTTTCTTTTAGATATAGATGTCACACTTGTACTTTGTAGACAATGCATGTGCCAAAAATATTTCATAAAAGGCAATGTGTGTTCCTACAGTTGAAGGAAGGACACTTGAAATCTGAACATGATTTTGTGGCAGTGGGCTATTTTAGTAGTAGTGAAAGCTTCATGAAAAAATGCGGCTCCTGTCTACTTCCACTGGCTTTCAAAAATTTCACTGCTGTAGAAAAATTGTGCTGTATTGAGAGGGCAGTCATATGGGAAAGGATAAAATAGTGTTTCTTTTATGTCACAATATGTTATTAGAATTTTTTTTGCTTTTCTAATAGCTGAGCTGTAAGAAGAAGTGTTTCTGTGTAAAGACATTTCAGGGAAGTGTGATGAATAGATTTTATTTTTATAACATTTTATTCCATATTTCTGAATATTCTGATTTGAAAGATAATTGAAAAAAAACTACTTTAAAAATACTGATGTATTGGCAAAGATTTTGTAAGCTGCCAGAAATTCTGATTTGCCCCAGTTAAAAAGAGTTACTGCTGCTGTAGAAACAACTGTACTATAGCAACTTCAGAATGCATATGTAATGTTCAATTATGAGTTACCATAATTAAGGGGATCATGCTTGTCCATGTCCTAGCAATAGTACGGAAATGAAAAAGTAATACAGTAGTGACTTGTTGTGCTGTTAACTTAAAGGACCAATTTTCAGGAAATGGTTTTATTACTATGTATGCAGAGCAGATGGGACCGTAGTGTAATGTTGTATCTGTGTGCCGGTCATCAGTAATTTTGAAATAGTGTTTTAAAATGACTGTGTGTTGTTTTTTTTTTTTTTTTTTTTTTTTTCCTTGAATTAGTGCTGACACATTTGGAAGGTTTCATGAGCTGTGAATGTAGAAGGGCTTTTTTTCATGTTTATTGGCTTCCGTTCTTGCCTGCCTTTATGGTATTAGCACGCTACCCCCCTCACCTAGGCAAAATGGGAGCTTTGTTTTCAAGATCTTCAGAGCCTCAGAAGGATGAGTGCCTTAACCTGGTCATAAGGGGTCTTCTGCCAGGATGTGAACTGTATCCTGAAGTCCACAAAAAGTATAAAGTCAGTCTTTAATAACAAACGCTTACACAAGGCTTTGAGAGTGATCAGAAGGGACAGCCACACACATCCAAAATATACATTGATACCTGCGAGTAAGGAAACTGTGAGAAAGTAGTGGGGTTTTGAGGGGGAGAGGTGGATCTTGCTTTAAAACAGAACAAAAAATATGTAATTGTTAATGAAGCATCCTAAGTATTTAAATCCATTGAAGTTTATCCCTATTTAAATGTAACAATATTAAAGAGAACAGATTGGTCACTCTAAATATATTTTCATTGCTGCCTGGAATGGAGTGTATTTTTCTGTGAGTTTGCATGTTGCAGCTATTGCAATAAGAGTCAATAAGTCATTTGATATTAAGTTGTAATACTCCTCATGTTTATAATAGCACAAATACATCAACTTCATAAGAATATATATTTTTGAAATTACAGCTTATTGGAAATGAAAATTTTTTGATGCCCTTAATATAACTGAATTATTTAAATCCTAAATGCATTTGAGGGGAAGAGGGCATGTTCTAACAGTCAACAATTATACATCTAACTGTTCAGTCAGAACTAGAGTTGATAAATGTGATGTCCGTGATTGTAAATACAGCTGCTCGTTGATTTTTCAGTGCAGCAACCCTTTGGCTGAAAATGCTGACTCATTGAAACCAAAAGTTTTTAAGAATCCGGTAAAACTTTACAAAGCATTTCCTAATAACACGGGCTTCATGCACAGCTGGAGAGGACTTCCAAGGAAGCCCGAGCGCTCATCTGGGAAATTCGGCTTTCCACTCTGCCTGCTTTTCAGCCTCTGATCTCTCCTTCCCCAGAGGACTGGCAGGACCAACTTACCAGCTCACGCAGAGATCCTCTTTCTCTGTCCTGGGTAATAAAGATAGACTTAGCTCTGAGTGATGTTGAGATAAGAGTGCATATACTCTTTTTTAAGTACCTGTAGCATACGAGAAGTTTCCTCCTAGAACTGTTTGTATATTGTTCACTTTATCTAGTGTTGTGTCGTTTTACTGTCTAAACAGAAAGTGAAGGTCACTGTGTAAGGAAAAAACATCTAAATCCATTAAAACCAGACAATCTCAGTCAGTATACATGCTAGTACTTCTGCACACAACTTGAGCTGATGTTGCTAAAATGCATCCCTGTCTCCTCAACACCCAGAGCAATAACCAGGAAATAACTAGGTTATTATGCACTTTATCTACCCTTTCACTTGCTAGCTTTCCCTTTCAGCCTCAGCAAGTTTCATCCGTATAATCATAGCCTATACGTCAGGGCTTTCAGTTTGAAAAGGGTGTAGTCTTGGCTCCTGTACTACATGGTTGGATGTTGATGTGTTTTACTGCTTTGTAATAATTTATATGCTTTATAGTTCCAAATATGATTCCATATTCATAAGTATTTCTGAGGTATTATAACTCCATGTACATTGTGGGGAAAAATGAATGTTCTGGATGCGGTTCTTGCATAGAAATAAGAGAATTAAAATAACAAAGGAACACCTATGCAGTGATTATAAAATAATTACGAAGTCTTATGTTTGAGGATATGAATGTAGGACCTAGGGTACACCAGGGTAGCAAAATATAGTGGGAAAAAAGAATCTGAATCTTAGGAAAAACAGGGAGTCCTGCCCCAAGTATCACTGCTGCATAAATAAAGTCTTGTTTAAGTCTTGCACAAGAAACTTGATAAAAATAAAGAAATTGTATTCTATATAAAGAATAGTCTCAAAATCCTTTGACCACAGAAAATACTAATTCTTATAAACGGAAAATCCCTTAGGAATTTTCTTGAAATAAATAGATTCCTAAAATAGGGAGTCATGTCTTTATTTGACATTTGTCCCAACTTCACATCAGTCATTTTGGGCAAAGCCAGAATGCAGCTATAAAAATCCACCTTCTATTTATCTCTGAAGTTTAATCATTGGCAAGTTATGATTCTTACTGATAGTGTTCATAACAATCTACTTTTGTTAGCATGTGTGCATTCCCCAGAATGCACTTTTGCCAGAGTTGTGTGTGATTCATTTAAGGAATTGGATTGCAGAAATAAGTACTGGGTTGAGTATTCTGTGAAAGGGTTACCAAATGTTTTCCTTGTCTTTATGCAAACATCTATATAGAAATCTAGATACTGCTTACATTCTTTGCATGTGGTGATGTTACTAATTTGAGAAAAGTGTGGTTTTAGCTGCAACATGATTTATTTTATATTGTATAATGGTAACTATCGACAGTGGCCAGACAAAAAGGGATAAGAATTTGATTATAAATGATTATGGAATAGTTTCATTAGTATTTTAAATGCAAAACTAAATTTTGGCTGTAGGAAAATGGCATAAAAGATGTGTTTTGGCTTTTAAGGTTAATAACACTGAGTATTGTGTGAAGTCCGTCTGTTTCTTCTAGTGTTACACATTAAGCATCATTTTTTGATTTAATGGTGATACAGAAGTTAAAAGGTGAATACAGGCCTATTCTAAAACCAGTGAAGAAAAACTTTTTCAAGTGACTCTCTCCACCTTTAAAGTTATGTATTGCTTACCAGTTACTTTTTTCCTTTTGAAATGCTTTCTTATTTTACTGATCTTCTCATTTTTTAAAGACATGCAGTATACATTGGTTAAGAACAGAAATCTTAACCTCTTAAGATTTAAATCTTAAGCTGAAAATAGAACTGCAGAATGCTGGTAATAGCCATTCAAGTGTATTGCTGGACTTCAGTAAGAAATCTCTGCAGTAGGTTGTCAATAGATTTTTATTTGTTTGCTTGCTTTACAGGTTAATTTGAAATAAGGAAAGAAGGATAAACCTCAACTGTTTCAATAGAATTGAAAGTTATTTTAGCAAGCATCCTTTAGTGAAAGTCTAAACATATTTAAAACCTAATTGAAATAAAATGAAGATACATTATCACACGTGAGGTGAGGTAAAACAAAACTTCCTCTAGAAACCCATAGCGTAGAGGCAGCAGAATACGATGGGGTACCAAATTTTAAATGCAGTCACATTTGCTATTTGTTTGGGGGTGGGAAGGTTCTTTGTTTTTTCAGAGATCTCCAGAGTTCATAGGCAGAAATGCCTGTAGACCTTTCAGTCCCTCTCAACTGAGTGCTTTAAGTAATGACACTTTTTTCTGCTCCTTATCCTTAGAAGATCCTCCAGGACAGGTAACTCTCATGCTAAATCTCTATGAATGATGCACATTCTACCACCTCTTTTCTTCTTATCAGCTATGCTAATTCTATGAAACCTGATGTTTGGCTCCCCTGGGCTATTTTCCCATAGTTCCTCGAAGGGAATAGCTCAGGGTAGCTATTTAGGGTCTTTTACAGAGCAACGATTCAGTTTCATGAAAAGTGTTGAAAGTAATGGAATACGCAACTTTTTCATTTTATTCTCTCTACTTTGGCTATTACAGATTTGCTCCTTTCCTTATCAGCAAGAATACAGAGTTGCGTCATAATCTCCCAAGTTAATCAGGTGTTCATAAAATTGCGAACAAAGAGGAAAACAAGTTTTGAGTCACTGTATTCAGTCTGGCATATAATATATTCTGAGAAGTTTCCATTTGTCTCTTGTTGTTCTTTTGCTTTCTCCTTGGCTTTGCACTGTTAAACTTTGAAAGTAATCCAGCATACCAAATTTGCACAGTTGTTTTTTTTCCTCATTTAAAAACATAATCAGAATATGTTCCTTAAATTATTTATTGCCTATCATTTTATAAAATGTACATTGAAATCTATTGCTTTACTGATACTGGACTCTCATCCAGCAAAGCATTTAAAACAGTGCTTTACTATAAACATCAGCTTATAAATTTATAATATATTGGGAAATTTTTTATTTTGCCATGTGGAGAGTCTAACTTATTTTGGCCTCAGGAAAGGTGAATTGCTGCAAGAGAGTGCATTAGTGGATTTTTAGCATTAACATTTCATTAGATGATGTATGGGGAAAAGTGGTGTGAAGTCTGCATGTGGTAGGGTTAGAAGTGCCTATAAAAGTTGATCAGACTCTTGAATTATGAACCTTGATAGATTTATTATGTTACTCTAAGTTTTATTTTGCTGGATACAATATATTATTTCTCTTCTGTTGAACAATTTTATGACAATACACTATTTCAGCAACTTTAGAGTAATACTACTAAGTATTAAGCCCAAAATTTAAAAAGATGTAGCAAAATTCTAAAAAATACTTGCATTCACAAATCCTTTTTCGAAAGAAAATCTGCTTCTGTCTTCAATCCCTTAAGAGACAGAGAGAAAAGCAAATGTCAATCAAATGTAAAATTTACAATGTAAGTCTTCATTTCTGTTATGTTCAAATCATGTATCAGAGTTGGTGTCACACAGCATCAGTTCATTCATTCCAAACATCAATTTTGTTTAAATTACATCAAATATAGCCATTTCCAATCTAACTACAGGCCTAGTTTTATGCCAAGTTATTTGTCACAATGCTCTTTAAAGTATCTGCTAGAGGCTTTGAGTAACTTGCACACACTAGTATGTCCTAAGTGACATACTTTCCACATTAAAGTCGTTTGTCCATTGACAAGTCTTTGTGATTTCAGAAAATGAATGAAGAAAGACTTTTGAATGCCAAGAAAAATAATTAAAAATCACTCTTTTATGCAATACTTTATTGAAAAATACTGCAGAAGTGCAGTTAAGTCATAAGATAGCATCACTCAGGGCATTTTTACAGTCACCGGAGGGTCACTTCTGGAGGTTGTAAATTCTTATCAAGTGAATAAATTAGTTATTAAGGCTGACCTTTTATCCTTCAAGGTTCAGAAGTGCCTCTTAAGAATTCTTAATTTCCTGTTAGGAATATTTATTTTATTTTTTCACTATTCAGATTATTTGGAATGCTTTCTGATTCACTGCAAACTTAAAAAAAAATCATTATGTTAGAAGCTGCTCTTTAACAGTGAATTAAATAAAATTATATTGAAAACTATATCTTGCCTGCCAGCCAGCATGTTAAAACAGGGGAGTTCCCCACCTGAGAAGCGTTTTTGGTCATCTTGTACAGCTCATCTGAAAGAACGGGCTCTTTTGCGTGGGAATACACCCGGATTTAGGCCCGTATCCTCGCTACCGTTGCGCACCACCACCTTCCTGTGCAAAGGTGGAGCATCTCCTTCTGTGAGCTGTGGTGCTGAGGAGATTCCCACCTGCTGATTAGTCCATTCAGGATTTACTCCTGCAGGGCTGAGAGCACATGAGTCTCCTCTTTCCCGTCTCCCCAGCCCGTCTGCCTTTGGGCACACGAAGGATGGCACCTGCACAGCCCATCACACATCTTTCTATGATACTAGTTAATAGGATGAAACTTTTTGCTGCTGACACTGACTTAAAACTTCAGTGCTGTTTAATAGTGGGGCCTAAGCCTAAATGCAGTCCTGAACTGGCTTTCGAATATTCCTCCTTCTCTAAGTAGAGAAGTACTGCAGCTGCTACGAATCGGAGTGTTTCTTTCAGCAATTTCTCATAGAGGACCTATGTATAGGTCTGAGAAGATTTTTCACCTAAAAAACTGTACTTTACGAAAATAGTAACAATAATAGTGTACAGACTTGAACAAAAATAGTGATTGTAGCAAGCACTTTCCTGCTTAAGTTCTTCACTGTCCTGGAGGATGCGCTGAGGCAGTGAGATGTTTGTAAGGCTCTTGCTTCTCCTGCTCTCCTTCTTGTGTGAGGCTTCTCCTCTGAAAAGAAGAAGCAAGCTTGCTTGCTTGTTTGGTGTATGTTGGGGGGGGGTTGTTCAGCTGGTTTCAGTCAGTTGGACGAGGGTTTTCCTAGAACCATGGGCATTTTGCAAGCAGTGTTCAAGAATCAGCTTGTCAGTGACAGTGGACAGGGCAGAAATATTCATGGTTCGTATCTGTGCTGTTCTTGCGTTGCAAAAAATAACATAAAATCCAGCAGTATACTTAGCTATTCATGTTGAATATGCTCCCATAGACATCTATAATTTCCACCAGAGAGTTTATCCAATCATAGGGTCCAAATCATCTCCATAAACAAGTATTTCCAATAGGATACTGTACTTTTTGTAACATAATTTGTCTGTTGCAATCTGTTATTCCTGCTAGATGCTGAAATAGATTTAGTGTTACAAAACATTTAAAAAATAGGAATGATGTGGCAGATTCATGGAGTGCATGGTCCAAATTCATCAGAAACTGAAAAAACAAGATTAAAATGCTGAAATTGATAGTGCTGTAAATCAGACAGACTAGTTAGTAAAAAGGATAACAATATACTCTTGTTTTCCCTCTTTTTTATCATTTCTGCAACAAACCAGAGTTTAGACAACTCTAAGACTGTTTGTTTTTAAAAATACTTTATAAACAAAAGTCTCTCTAAAACAGAGAAAATATGCATATTCCTATTTGCTTGGTGGTCAGCTCTATCTTCTAAAGATCACCGTGGTGGTTTTTGCATCAGCTTAATACAGAAAGGGGCTTTGCCTGATGAATGGAAAATGCAGCAAATTACAAAGAAAGTGCAGCCATTCTGGATAGCCCATGAAAAAAAATAAACAAGACTTGTGTGTAATAAAAAGAATATTTGGGGAAAAAATCTTTGAAAATTCCTGAACTGCTCCTTTTAATCACATTAAAAGTATCTATAAAAGCATAAAGCATAAGAAAAGGACACCTGCTTCTTTAAATCTGCAGTCACTCTGGTCTAGTAAGCTAGAAGGCTAGTAGGTAACGTGTAAACTTTTTGAATCACGATTTAATTTCAGTGTAAGTATTTTTGTGAAATTTGTCATTACTTAAATGCTGCGGTAAGAATCAATTGCAGTTTTCACACATCCCAACAGGTCTAAGCTTTTTCTAAAGCTGAAAAGAACGGGATCAGTTGCTCCATTTAGGGCTGTACTTGACTGTGAAGGCTGCAAATCCAAATCACAGATGTTGGTATGCAAATAGGTGTGTTAATCACATGTGTGCTAATTTTAAAAATGTTGTGATTTATTTTGTTTAGATTATTATTAAGGTTTGATGAGTAGCAAAATAACCCAGAAAGATGAGGGAAAAGCTGACAGATTTGGACACTTTGTTTTATTTGTATGTTTAATGTTTTAACAAGGGGGATGGAAGGTGGATGTAAATACCTGTATTTTTTATGGCTTGTGATCTGGTGATATGATCATATAGCAGCTGTTCTGTGAGAGGTACATTAGATAGTCTGCAGGTTTTTAACTTAGTTCCGGAAATTTTATCTTTCGTTCTGCTAAGAACATTATGAGGCAGATATCTTTACAGTTGCTACATGGGAATGCAGTGTGATATAACAATAAATTACATTAGGGAGTTGCTAATGTGGCTACAAATCTGCAAACAGAAAATTTCTGTGCCAAAGGTTCAACTCTGCATTTTAGGATGTACTGGATTTATATTGCCCTAAAAAGACTATTTCTGTATATTTTGAGAGCTGTTTTAGTTGCTTTAAAGTTGCCACTATCTTTCTTCTTGAATGATGCAATTAAGCTATCAGAAGTTCTCTTCTATCAAAAACTTTTGTTCACACCAGGTTTTTGCTCTCACTCTGCTGTTATCTAGCAGGTAGGAATTTCTCACACAATTTCTCACGGATGTAATTATTCTAGCAAGACTTAAAGACTTACAGCTCATCACTGCCTCCAAGCAAACAGAACAGTCTACCAATTTGCTGTAAAAATTGTTACAAGTTTTCTTTAACTATATAGAAGCTATATTCTTTTTGTGGTTAGCCCATCTAGTAGTTGAATGAGTTACCTAACGAAGATGTAAATTTTATTTTAAATGTTACATTTGTTTTATGATATTCCATAGTACTTTTGTTGTCCTTTTTCTTCCTAAAAAGGATGACATTTTTCTGTTGAATCTCTGCTATCAGCAGTCTGTTTTTAGGAACTTTAATGCAGTTTTCCTCTCAAAAATGTTTAGTACATTCGACTTCTCTGAGCCCAGTGGACAGGAACCAGCTAGTATTTTTGATAACTGATAGTAAGTCAGTTCACTGAGGTATCTGAACTTTGATGTCTATTTGAGAAGAGCCTTATAATTTATGTAACTGAAGCCAAATACAAAGATGTCTAGCAATAGCTTTACCAGACTCCGAAGTGCCTCTTGGACAGTGCTAACCAGTTTGCTTCGGTAGAAGCAGGTTGTGTTTTTATGTTTATCTCGTTCCTTGCTTCTGAAGGGAAGACTGTGTTTGAGTGCTCCCCTGACAGTGCTGTGCCACGAGAAGCAGGGCCGGTGATGGAGCGCACGGTAATTGTGTGTCGAGGGGCTGTGCACTGACTGTAATCCACAAGGAGATAATAAACAGATGCGATCACAGATCAATTATTGACAATAGACAACCGTGTTTACTTCTACTATTTTAAAGTTTGCTGTGAATATACGCACGTAGGTTTTATCCTTATGTGTGCTGGGTTCTCTATTTATTGCTGATCTGTTTGTGCCTCATGGGTGCCGTCTTGTTTCTTCTAGAGATGCGTAAGGTACTGATAGATGTCCACTGCTGTCATTGTCAACAGCAGTTTAAGACTACTGTTGTATTATAATGGTCTTTTCACTAACTTTTAAATAATTGTGCAGGAGATACAAGCAGTCTGCATAAGCTGTGCTGAGGGGACAGTTGTGCCAACCAACTCACCAAGTGCAAATGATGGTGTTTGGCCAGTGATTATTTCCAAAATTTTGGTCTGCAGGCTTACACAGACGCAAAACTCGAAAAGAGTTCACAAAAAGAGATTTGCATTAACTGCCTTTTCTCCAAAGGAAATTGGGGAGGAATTTGATCTCTCCCCTGGCTTCTTTCTGATAGTAGATTAGCCTTGGCACACTGCTAGGATTTTGGATAAAGCCTATCCCAAAACCAACTATGGTTCAAAAATCTTGCCTAATCCATTATGACTGAAATCGCTGATGGTTAGTGAAGCCTGGTATAACAGTTATACTTTATGTACTTGAATAATAAAAGTATCAGGAGGCTCAAATTAACATCAAGGTCCCATTGCAACATATGCTTGGCTATGCAACAGTAAAATGTCTTTCAACCTTGCAGAGGTTACAGATTTGCTGCCAGTCTAAGGCCTACACGTGCTGAATGTGAAACCATGCATCACTGAAAGATAGAATTAAATATTAAACCATGTGGGTAAACATTAAGAAACTAGAAATCTGGCAAATACAGCCCCTTGAAGATCTAATTTATAAAATACTTGCCTATTCTTTATCAGATTTTAAGAAAGTAGATATACTAAAAAGTAGTATATCTATACATGATATAGAATTAACTACTATGTTTAGAATTATTTTTGATCTGTAAAAAGCCTAGCTTATATAGGGGATGTGAATGTGCCTTAATTTAGAGAATGGAAAAGTCATATAACTTTTCTGTAAGTGGATCATAATTCTGATGTGAAGAGCACTATTCTTTTACAAATTTTATCATAACTTCATGTAAATAATGTTGTGTATAAAATTTACATACTAACAAAAGGATAGGCAAAATTAGATAGCTCTCATTTTAGGTGCAGTACAATAGCTTCAAAGTATAGAAAGCAAATCCTGAAAACCAAGCTTTTAATTAAATTTCTGTATCACAGGAACGGAGCTTGTCATGAGATCCTCTAAGTATCTCAAAAGATATTTGGAATATTTAAAAATAAAATTCAATCTATGAAAGGTATATGAGAAAGCCACAATTTTTTAAAAAAGGAAAAAAAATGAAACAATTGTATATGAGAGAAGCATCTGCATTTAGCCAAATGTAGCATATGCACAGCATGGTTGATCTTTAAGAAACACTAAAGTCGAGCTGAAATCTCAAAGAACTCATTGGAATCTAGATTACACCAAGCCTGTGATTTTTATTTTACTGGAAATATAGCTGCTTTTTCTTTTTTTACTTCAAAAATTACTATTTGCATGGAATGGGGATATTCTCCAAATACTGTTTGATGTATTAAACTATTTCATAGTGTAACGGTTAGGATTAGCTGTGACTGATTTCACTTCTGTACTGAGAGTACACTACTGTATGTAGTATTTATATACATTTTCTAGTTTAACTACGAAAAAGAGTTATGAGGGAAATTACGAAGAAGGCTCTTTCACTATTGAAATGTATTTCAGCTTTGAAAAAAATGAAAAAATGAAAAAATCAATGGATCAAAAAATTATGGATCAGTGGTTACATGGAGGGAAAGAGAAGATAGATTTTGTTTTATTTTTACTTAAAAGTAACTACTAAACGCTATGTTACTGACTTCAATTCTTGCAAGTTTCTAGTTGCTTAAAGGCTACGCTCTGCATTACACCTCCTTTTAGTATCCTTCTAGGAAACACTTTAAGAGATAGGAATTGCCTTTATGCATTTGCAGCCCAACTGTATCTTCTTCAGTGATTCGCCAGGCATCAGGAGATCTGAAGCAACTGTTTGTGGAATGGACTTTCCTTAGAAATTTAGAGTGATTGCTGCTGCAAGTGATTTTAGTTTTGGTTAGTGAGTTTTTGTAACAGAAGGCAACTCCTTGTCTGAGTTTTCCTTGCATTGGTTCAAGGCAGCGCTCACGATTTGCACATACCTACCCAGTGCTTTTTTTTTTTTTTCAGATTCCAGGTCAATAGAATTAAGTCAGCTCACATTTTTCCTCAGCCAGATGCAGCGTGCGGTCGCCCATTTTTGTTCGCGTACAGCCGGCCCCTTGCGTGGAGGTTGCCGTCGGCAATGCGAGGTGCCCGGCGGGCTCTGCGGCACGGGGCGCAGGTAGGGTCTGAAGGCAGCTGGGGGAGAAGGGGCTGCCGGCCTGCTCAGGGGATCGCCTGGCCATCTCACCTCAACTGTTGCAACTTTTGTTGGTTTTTTTCCCTTTTTTCCCCCCGCCCCAGCAACAGTCCGTTCAAACTCACTAGTTTTATGTTTTACATCAGCGGGCAACACTTCATCTGAGGGCAGTTTGGTTTTGAATAATCCAAAGAAATTTAGCTCTTACCATTTCTGAGATGAGCATGAGTCATTTCTTTCTTTTTAAGGAACTGTAGCAATGCTTGCCTTTTAAACTGAGGGAATTACCTGTTTGTGTTATTTCATTGAATTCAATTATTTTATCTCATGTCCTTGCTTTCACATCACATGCTGAGATTCATTAACAGTTCTTTGGCAGTCACAAGACACTAATCATCTGTTTGCAATATTGATCAGCAGCTTTCATGTTAGATTATATTTGGAGTGAGAAATAATCCTGCAGTTAATAGTAAATAAAAGCCTGGGAAGAAAGGGAAGAAGCCAGCTTAAGTTTATGTGAAGTAGTGTTTTCAGGTACGCTAGGAACTTCTGCATCGTGGTAAGCTGGAGCCCCTTAACAACTTACAGCTCTGAAATTTAAACAGAATTTCCCACCCACAAGTTGTTCATTCTCTTTTCCCACCCACAGCTTGTCCATTTTCTCTAGTCACCTATATTCCTGCCTACAGATGCTCTTTTTCTGTTGATTTCTATTCAACAGAAAGAGTCTTTGGGGCTCCTATCAAATTGAGCAAGAAATTACTTTCCTTTTTGAGCAGTGAGAATAATTTTGTTCATCACCTAATAAAAACTACTTAGGTTCTGGTGCCTCAGTAACTTCATTTGTTACTGTATATACACTCTTTCTATACCATATGTAATAAAATGTTATCATCTAAGTTTACTTTTAAATTATGTACTTTGCAGAATGGTAATGAGGAACAAAACACTAGGAATTAAAATCTTACTTTTCTAAAGTAAGCTAAACTTCCTCTGACTTAATCCAAAAAGGTTGATGTTCAGGGCTCACCAGCACTATGATTCATGGGGGCTGGCAATATGACAGTGCTGAAATTGATTTAAAATGTGGCCAAGATTTATTTAAAAATGGTGTGTTGCTTTTTAGAGCTTTATCGGGAAACCTTAGTCTTACTAACTGGTAAGACACATTAAAGTAGTTCTCCTGTAATAAATGTTGTGAGTACATGCCTTCAAAGACTGGCATCCTTTAAAAGTGTATTACTTTAAGATAGTCAGAATTGCTAATTCTTGAAGTGGCATCCACAGTCTTTTCCTAGAGTGGTTCTTAAAGGCAAAAGCCATCAGATGGATAAGACAAGTTTTTCCTTTGGAGTTCCTTATTTATATATTTATTCCTACATTTGTCACTGTTTATTTCAACAACATTTTTATTTGCTGAAACTCAATTTGGTTTAGTCAGGGATATCTAATAAAGACTTCTGTTTCCTCTTCCTGCTGTTATAAATATATCAAAATGAACAACTTACTGTATTGCAGCTAGTCAGTCTTCTGCACATGGACGAAGACAAATATGTGTCAAATAAAAGGGATAGAGTTGAAGAATATAGATAAAACTTGTGTAGAAGAGTCAGAGGCTAAATAGATTTGGCAGCAGTGAACGAACTGTTCCATTACCTTCTGGTTTAATCAAGAAAAGAGAGTTGCTTGAGTTTCAGATCATGCCTGTTAGTCACATGATGTTGCCAGCATTTATTTCCGAATCATATCTGTAAAAGGAAATGGGAGTTCTCAGTCCTTGCAAACCACTTGTCTGGTAGGAAATCACTTACAAATTATAAAGTAGGTACTAGAGCATGAAATGATTCCTTAATGCATGACCTTCAAAGCTTGTTTAAGGAAAACAGCTGAAGTTGTGAGTTGAAGAAACTTTTCGTACTAAAGGAATAATATGGCAAGCGGAAGACAGACTGTCCTTGCAGCTCGTTGATAGTTGTCTTCGCTAGAAACCATCTGCAGAAGAGATGCGGATTTGGGCATTGCCTCCCTCACCTTCAGGATCCTGGCATCAGTGGGATTTTACCACCACCTCAGAAATGAAAACTGAGCTAGTTCTGTAAGAATGGTCAGGAAAAACCATAGGAATAACTTGCCTAGGGGTAAAGTTCTCCTCCTCAAAAGGTGACAAGTGTACATTCAGCCTTGTATCTTTGAAGCAGTGACCAGGAATTAACTGTGTGATTTCCACTGCTCTGTTCATACTCCACCAGGCTACCAGTGTTTTGGTACTGATTTGTGTAAAATTCATTGCAATCTGAAAAAGACAATGTCTTATTATATAGCTAATAAAAACTACAGTCAGGCACAATACTACTCCAAGTTAAAAATCATAGAGGATTCAGATCTCACTGTCTGACATGTTGCCAGCTGCAGATGATTATTTTTGGCTTGTATTTTGAAAATATCCTTATAGTGTTTCCTGCTGTAAAATGCCTAAAATTTACCAGTCTATACCATCTTATAGGCATCGTTCTCACTTGCCTACCAATCCCTTCATCAGGGATCACATAGGGGTTTATACCTAATCACTCACTAAACTTTGTATTGTTTTATAAGGTAATATAGTATCATGTTCATTATAATTTGTTACACAAAGGGATAGAAGTTAAATGTATCCAGAAACAAAAGCAGTTATAAAACTGCTATAGGTTGTTGTATCGGGAATGGACTTCACTATGTCTGTTCTTAAATAATTAGATAAAGATACAAATTTAAACACACAGAAACTATATGCTTATACAACACCATTACTATTTTAAGTGCTGCAGATCTCTCACTACAGGTGATACCTATGATTATGCATTTTTCAGTAATTCTTTTCCTTTTTTAAACTCAAAATTCTACAAAGAAATCTATGTAATCAGTGTGTTGATCACAGTGATAAACTACCTGCTACCAAATTTTGTAATGTCTTAATACATTTCTGATGTCAGTATTGCAAAGTTTTGTTTGCTGTTCAGCACTTGTGGATTTACCTCATGCTTTGTCAGACACTGTCCACAAAAAATTCTCTTGTGGGGAATTATAGCAATATTTGACTTTTTCCTTTCCTTTCCTTTCCTTTCCTTTCCTTTCCTTTCCTTTCCTTTCCTTTCCTTTCCTTTCCTTTCCTTTCCAAGTGCTACATAAATATGAAGGGCAGAAACATAGCGGAATTGTGTAACACACCCACGATTATTTTTACAAATAATTTAAGAGCGGAATTGATTAAAGTGTAGATGTCAAAATGTGCATTTGGGGAGAGGATCTGACACAGACGAAAACAAAACACCTTCAAGGAGAAGAATGTGCATGAGTTTTGCATCCTTGGCACAACACCTTCTTTAGGCATCACACACACTAAATCATTTGCTAATATTATTTCCCTTATTTCTCTTAGCAGAGATCATGTTCAGATCCACTCAAAATAGCAGCATTCTAGGATTTCTGATGGCGAACTGAAAGTTGAAAAATACAATTAAAATGAAAAGCCGGAAGACTGAATCAGAGACTGTTGTTTTAAGTATGATAAAAGCTTCATTATCTAGCTTAGAAAAAAAAGCTGTTATTTAAGAAACAGTAGAGAAAGAACATGGAATTGCTCTTTGGTTTATAATGCTACCAGGTTGATCCCTAAATTTTGATGTACTGAAAACACAAATTTTGATGCACTGAAAACACAAATATACACACGGATTTTTTTGCTAGTGTGATCCAAAGAATTCTTAGAAATATTTTAGTATTTGAGAGCGTGTGCTTTGACAAACTGTAAACTGAAAAATGCTTCAATATATTTCTCCAACTCTGTAGATGAGCTTGTGGTCTATGACAGTAACCCTGTTGCTTCTTATGAAGTAACGTGGCAGACGGAACGTGCTTATAGAAGGCAGAAGTAGAAATGATGAGGTGACCAGTCCGATAAGCCAACTGTACATGCATGTGGGAGATGTGCTGTCTAAAGAGCAAGACCTTAAAAGCCAAGTAGCAAAAGCAGTTCAGGAAATGGACTTACAATATGCTACTCTGGTTGCAGTCATAGTTTTTGAGCATTTTCAAATAGCTCCACATCTCATTAATTTTGTCTAGCTATGATGGTACATGGTAGCTATGTGGAAATGGTGCTTTTATACCTTTCTAACTGTTCTTTGTTTCCCGGGGTTCTTTGCGTACACTTTTAGGTAGGATAAGTTTCTCCTAGAAGTTAATGAGTTAGTTTTGTTTTCTTGGAGCATAAGATGCACAGACATAACGTGTTTTGTGAGGGTCATACTTACCATCTTCCCATATTCAACTCTATTGAATTTAAGTTAAGCTTGGAGCTGACTGCTTATGCTTCCTTAAAACTGTTGCTTCCAGCCTAAAAGGAAATGCAAACAGTGGAAATGTAGTTTTAGCCTTTTTTCTCTCTCTTTGATAGATCGAAAGTTAGGTTTTGGAGGAGGGTTAGAGGCAAAACCGCTGATTTGCCTATCAGAATGAATCACTAACTAGCAAAGTAATTGCATCGATTATTACACACCCACAGACTACAACAGAAAGTACCTTGCAGGATTGAAGGTTATCTTTTCCTTAAAGGTTTCTGCACAATTAAGCTAACATAGGCGCTTGTGCTTGAAAGATCTGAACCCTACTGCAAAGCATGGTCCCTGTGTGCTAGTTGACCATTGCTGCATGATTTCAGCGTTTCCAGTGCTATTGCTTGGGTGCTAATGAGAGTGTTAAGTGATGTATTCTAGCTCTGGTTTTAAATCATACCTCTAGTTGCCTGTCGTTGCTGCAGGCATTAGGAGTTTGAGCAGCTGCCTTTTGTATACCTACAGCAAAGCAGTTGCCTTGTTAACCCAAATGTTTCATAAAGGATTAAGAAGTGGAGCCGGTGGAGCCAAGGGGGACACTTCTGTCTCATAAACAATTATCAAGGTTTATCAAGGGACTCGGCTTGTTTGTTGAAGAGGTAACTGA
This sequence comes from Rhea pennata, assembly GCF_028389875.1. Lineage (NCBI taxonomy): Eukaryota > Metazoa > Chordata > Aves > Rheiformes > Rheidae > Rhea > Rhea pennata. The sequence goes on along the minus strand of NC_084664.1, from coordinate 108,821,398 downwards.
GCAGGCTTCCTTCTCTCTTGGGTGTTTTACTTGAGACTTTACCCCATGATTTCTGCACTGAGTCCATGTAGAAAATTCCTGATCCTACATCTCCTGTTACATTTTCTAGGTATTTGGGAGTGAGGAGTGTTTTTCACAGAAAATTAGTTGTGGCACTTGGCACAAGCAAACCGGTAGCGATCGGAGGCATCAGGTCTGCTGTGGGTTTCTCATAACATTAGTTTACAGCTGCCTTGGTTAAAAAAAGAAAAGAAAAGAAAAGAAAAGAAAAGAAAAGAAAAGAAAAGAAAAGAAAAGAAAAGAAAAGAAAAGAAAAGAAAAGAAAAGAAAAGAAAAGAAAAGAAAAGAAAAGAAAAGAAAAAGTTCAATAGATCCCAATTGCAAAGTCAGACTCTCAAAATTAAGAATTCCTATGCAACTCCTCTATATGTACCCAGGATTACTTAGAACATTTTTTAGATTTCTTTTTCCTATAAGGTCCTGTGTCGGTCACTGCAGAGAAAAGCCTGTGCACAGAAAATAAAAATATACAAAAAAGTGTAATAAAAGGTTGTTCACTTGACTTAAACTCCATCTCCCTGCTACCTGCCTGATTTATTGGGCAGGGTAGAGGGTGCTGACTGAATAAAATACCATTTTTTTGGTTCTCATCATTCACCCTGAAACCCCATGTATTATTCCCTCAAGTTTATTCACTTAAATTTATTACAGCTGTTCAACCTTCTTTTTTTAAAAAAAGAAAAAAGCAGATGATTTGTTTTTTTCTACACTTTAGGAAATCTTAGCTGTTGGATTATATTATATTGAACTGTTGTGTGTATTTTATGAGAAGGTAATAATTTGTGATTTAAAGATTTCAAGGGATTAAGAAACTGTGATGTATAGCAGTATTGCACTGTTGAGAACAGATAGGGGAGTGGTAACAGACTGTAGAAATACCCAAGACAAAAAGATATTTTAGTAGCCTCCAGAGGGAAAAGTGCTTCTGGTCCTTTGACTGGATTTGTAGCTCTGTAATGATTATGTTGGTCAGGATATATGTATAGACACATAAAAATTTTATTTGATTTGTTTTTCTTCATTCTTAGCAGTTATGTTGTGTGGAGTTAAATTCAAAGCACAACCCATTCAGAACAGAACGGTTGTGGAAGTTTGTCTTTAATTCTAAAAACACAAGTCTGAAACTGAGAGAAATGAATAACAAGAAAATAAAAAGAACCCAGTGAAAGCAGCAGGTGGTTTGAAGGCTCTAGGGTACTGGAGGTAGATGAAACTCCCGAATTTAAATTGTCCTAATCTTGTCAGGTTGGTGTGCCAACCTGACTTGTGGGATCTGTTGCTGGCAGCCCGGTGCCTTGCCGGGGCACCAGGAGGGAGCGGGGCCCCTGCAACCCTGACTTGCCTCCCTCGGGCGTCGCAGCGTTACCCGTAAGCTACCGCTCTCTTTTCCCCGCAAAACGTGTCCCTCGCTCGGCGCGGAGGCCGTGCAGCGCTCTGGCAGGGGCCGGGGCGCGCGGGAGGCGTCTGCTCCCCCGGGCGGAGGGACGGCAGCCGGCCCAGAGCTCCTCCGGTCACCGTCCCGATAAATCCCGTGCATCCGGGGGATGCTGCCTGCTGGAGTCACTGGAGGTCTGGGAGGTCTTAGCACGGCACCAGTAAGGAGCTGGGAGGTGCAGCTTCTGTTTGGTTAAGTACGCGGGGAAAAGAAGTAGTAACTGTAATTCAGAAAGTAGGGGAAGACTGTATTTCACACCCTCAGCGCTAGGAGGATGGAAATGTTTAACATTTGTCACTGTAGTTGCACTTCTTTTAAAACATCATCGTGCTGATTAGCGGATTCAAACTGTGCTTTAGGTGAGAAATTATTTTACAAGACTGGCCTGAAGGGTAGGAGAATAGGAGCGTGAATTTTGGCTCAAGGGAAATGGATCTTATTTAATGTTTTTCTAACCAGATATTTGCAGGTTTGTAATATATTAATAGAAGAAATATACCAAGTAGAATAAAAAATACTGTGGCAACTTCCACATCCCAGTTTCTGGGAGGCTGAAAGGTGCCATCAGGATAGCTATTAAAATGTATGCTCCATCTGGAAGGAAGACTGGAAGGAATCTTAATAGAATAAAAATTATATTACTGACCTAACACGAACTTTTGTAGTTTGCAAGCAATCAGACAAAAAGTTCTGTTTCCAAAATACAAAAAGATGTGTTCATAAAGATACGCAGTTGTATAATCTCTACTAATATTTATTCCCAATTTAGACAGCTGAGAAGTGAAACAATTCCATTTTTTAGCTACTTGAAAATCTTTCGTGGGAGTTATAAGGGGGAGGATGTTTCTAAGGTAACGCACCAATAAATAAGTTCATTTCCAAAATAAGGAAAATTAAGTTTGAAAACAGGCTGTAACTTCTGTTAGGCCGAAGCAGACAGTAGTGCTTTCGAGCCCTAGCTGCACTGCATCTGCATTTATTATCTGTATTTTTTTTCCTCTTGAAATGCATTGTTTTGTACAGAAATGCATTCCCTCCATTTTTATCAAGTCGAAAATGTCTGTGGAACTAGGTACATACAAACATCTCTACAACACTTTTTAAAATTTAAAATATAGTCCTGGTTATGAGCATTCTGAACTGACGTCAAGGGTCTACATTTATGTATATCTTAAACTCATTTTACTTTGAAAAAAAGAAAAGTGGCAATAACATGTTTGTGTCACTTCATCATTTTTAGATGATGCAGGAATATGTACGTAGAACAAAAGCTATATGCAAGTGAAAAGGAAGCCCAGAGGTGCGGGGCTGATCTTCTTGGATTGTCTCAGGAAGGTGAAAAAAAATTTCCAGATAGATCTGTGTTAGTAAAAAAATAAAATTGAGATACTGTATATCAGACTTACATTTTGATCACATCAAAATTTTGGTGTTCATATAGTCTGATGTGTGCTATAAATGCTTAGATAACTGATATAAATTAATTTGTAAAGTACCTGTAATTCCTGAGAACTGAGACATCATTGTTTACTTCTCTAATATTTGCATTTAAATGCTATATTAAAAATTAAGATTTATCATTCTAGTTTGTATTTGTATTAGCAGATGTAATTATTTGTGTGCCTCTGTCTCTCAGGTCAAGTTTGGATGGTACAAAGCTGTTTTGTTTTTATGGATATGTCATGATATGTTTTTTTTTTCTGGGTTTCTTTAGGCATAGTACACTATTCCTAGTTTCTCTCCAATATGCTGAATATTTATAGTCAATTAGTCGGTAGAGGTCGGCTGCCTGTGCTTTGCAGACCTCATCACTGGGTCCCCAGTGATTTCCCAGGCATGTTTTCCCATGTCGAGGTTTTGTCACCTGACTCTTGACTTTTAGGAACTTCCGAACAGCGCTTGCTAAAAGTCAGAACCCTTCAAAAAATCTCAGTTTGAACATCTAAGAATTTACACTGAGCAAATTTTGCTGGAGCGCGTCCGCGTTCTCCAACCTGCCAAGCGCTCTGGCTCTCCCCTGCGAGAGCCGCCCCACGCCGGGGACGGCCCCGCGGTGGGAGCGCGTCGCGTCCGTCCGGGGACGGCTGCCGGACGGCAGGTTGGGCAAAGGGTGCCCGGCTGCAGAGGTTGAAGCTAATGTGGTAAATAGCTGTTATCCGCACGCTGTGCTACGATCCAAGCGGGCTGAGTCCCAGTGGAGTAGGTAGTTTTTTGGCACGTGTGAGCAGGATGGTCCTGCGTGCTTGAGTGCGTCTCGTGGGAGCCTTCGGCAGCAGAGGAGGAGAGAAAGTACTGAAGAGGACATGAAAGAGGAGAAGGGGTTAAAAGCAAGTGTGAAAGTTGGATCGTGGAACGTGGTGTCTTGCAACGAAGCAGGATTTTTCTGGAAGGCTTTAGTCACCCGGGAAAAAAGGATGGGGTAGCTGTGTGGGAGGCAATTTGCAGACAAGTGTACTCCTCTGCAGTAGATTGGTACATTTTAATGAGGTAAGTATATTTGCTCTGTTTTATAGGATTTGCTTTGGACTGGAAGTCATTTTAAGCAGACTGCTTTGAGATATAATGGTCAGGTGGAAATATTTGAAGCGTATTATGTGGAAATCATGTATTGCAGCATGTTTGTAAGTTCTTAGGAAGCAAGCTGTTTTCACCGAAAGCCTTCCTCTTTTCCAGGAGAGATTTTAAGGGCAGGTAAAGCTCAGAGAGGAGGTAAGAACAGAGGTGAAGTTGGAGGCTGCCGTGGCTCTGAAGTTTTATTTATTTATTTAGTTGTTCCCATCTGCAGCTGTCTCCCAGCGCGCGCGTCCCCGAAGGAAAGGGAGCGTTTGCGCTGGCACCCTTTCCCTGTGGCCACCCCCTCGCGGCCGGCGGCCCCGGAGCCGCGCCGCGGGGAGCCGGCGGCTGCTGGCGGGACTCGCGGGGAAGCGGGCACGCCGGCGGGCTGCGCTCTGCCACCGCCAGCGCTGAAGAATGTCCCGTGCTTTCTGGTATTTATCGTTATGACTTTGCTCTATTTGGGGTTTTTTTAATTCTTTCTTTTTCTTGCAGAGGCGTTCTCTATTACGTGTGTCAGTTTTCTCCTTTGACATCCTGTCCTTTCTTGAGCTTGTCTTTGCTTTCTTCCTACTGTAGGAAAGGAGAGTTTACACTAATCAGCATGACTTCAAGGTGTGGATGTGCAGTGTTGTGATCAACATTATATAAGTTGTTAAAATAACAAAATCGACCTGTCCTCATAACTCTGCGGAAGAAATTCCAAGGGCAGTATAAGCATCAGCCAACCTCTTGTGTTGTTTGCACTTGCTTAAATATCTCCTTTTCACTAAAGTTTGAAAGCTTACAAAAGAGTGAGTTTTACTGTCTCCACATTTCACACAATATATTTGGGAAAAAAAAGAAAAAAAAAAAACCATTCCTATGGTGATTTGGGACCTCCATGGCCATGTTCAAACTCAACTAAAAAATATCTCCCATGATTTTCAATACCATTTGTTCTGAAAATCTTATTCTTTTCCGTTTTCCTCTCCCTGAAAGTTTCATCAGTAGCTGGCAATCAGTTATTGAGGAGCAAGTACCTTGGTGGTATGTCGTGGTGGTGGGATTCAGGATTAGGAAACCCAAACAGAATGTTACCAACATCTCCTGTTAGGAGCTTTGTTATTTGAGAGATTTTAATCCTAAAAAGGTGTGGAGAAGGACTGACAAACATGTTATGTCAACTAATTGTAGTTTACAGAAAAATTCAGAATTCAGACTTTTACAGAATGTTTCGACAGAATTATAAGGAGTGGTGGTTTTTATACTCCTTTTACGCTTAGGTAAATTGAACCATGGAAAAGTTAAGTACTTAGATGAAAATTGCAAATTTGTGACTGACCAAGGGGTTCTGGTGATTTAGTAGCCTTTTTAAGGTTTTAAGAGGTTACAAGCAATTTCAGTGTTTAAGTTGACATATTACTTCAATACTTCAGTTTGGACAAAATAAACAGATTCAATCTTCAAATAAGGAAGAATATATAGATATATATTTTTTTTATTTGCCTGACCATCCTTGGTTTAATTTCATAAAGCCTTAGCTGGAAGAATTCAATTATGGTTTGGCTTATTATTTTGACTGACAGTTTTGGAGGAGAATGACTGTTGTGAGCCTTGTCCTACAGCAGGAGCTCAGGTGCCAGGGGCACCACCAGGCAGTGCTGGACCTATCGCTGCAGTTGGGGGTCTGTGTCTCTGTGTCATACACCCGAGCTATGACTTCACCATCATTAAGGATAACTTTGATTCCTCTTTCAAATAATTCAGAAATCAGCTTGCCAGTACGTAATTCTGAACTGGGATGCATGGCATAGTAATTAGGAAAAGTGCCTTGGGCCAGATGCTGCGTGGAGAAAGCACCATCAAGCAAAGAGCCTGAAATCCCTGTAGTCAAATGAGTATGTTGCATGAGAAAATCCTGAATAGCAGAAAGTCCTGGTTTGGAAAAATAACACAATCTTTTTAAAGTTACAGACTGATGTAATTCTCTGATAACCTAGTGTTTATAAGCTGAGCAGCTTTTTGCATCACTTTTGTGCCCTTAGCTTGACAGAAGGATAAATCAATTAAAAATTAAGTGAGCGTGCTTCTGCATTTGTACTGATGGTAACTTTTACATGTGGACTAGTGTGAAATTTTAGGGCAGTCTTCATTCCATACCATGTACTAGAAACAGTGCTGGCAACCATATGTACAGTGTATTTTACTATAATTTTGCTAATAAATGCTTTTTGCTTTTCATCTATAATGGTGTAATTTCTCGTTCTGCCAAGTTATAAAGCATGAATGTTGGAAGAAGGAGGAACAGATTTAGGTCAGAGGTTGAAAAGATTGAGAAATGTTCTCATATTTGTTGCATTTCCAATTTTCAGGAGTTCTTTGAACATGCAAAAAAGCTCTGGGATGATGAAGGCGTAAAGGCATGCTTCGAGAGGTCGAACGAATATCAACTGATCGACTGTGCACAGTAGTAAGTGTTTATTTTTGTGGAATTAATTACAAAAATGTAATAATTTTTAACAAGTTTGAAAGATATATTTATAATTTGCTACCTCTGGGAGCTTTTCAATGCAGCAATTAACATTCTAAGTCTTCATATATGCTGAGCATGTACAGCAAAAGTAATTGATGCTTTTGTCATGGTTTACCATTATTATACAGCTAAATGTTTTGCCTTAGATATTTAAGAGCTAATAAAGGCTAAAGTGAAAGAAAAAAAAATGTTAAATAATTTTAAATATCTATATTCAATTTGAGATAGATCTACATGGAATCATTTCATTTGAATTAACTAAGTTTAAAATAATTTAGAGTCAACCTAAGGACTCAAAATTGTTTTATTTATAATCCAGGCAGTGGTGAAATTGTGCTGGGTTTTCAAATTTGACTAAAGCTTCTGGTATTTTTTACCTGTCAGAATCCATTCTTATATTGCTGTGATTTCTCTAATGAATTTTCAAGGAAAAAAAATGATATGCAGTATTTCATAAAGTAGTACTTTTTTTATTCTCACCTTTGCATGCATCAGTTCAAGCAATGTATGTGTGTAACACTAATAATCCTTAAAGGGGCTCAACTGATTGGAAATTTTCTGGAAAAAGTTGTGCTATAGTAGCCTGTGAAGAGGCAAATCATAAAAACGTAATACACCGATGAAAATAGAACAATCAGGAAGTGGTATGTTAACGCGCCAGGGCTACAAAACTCCACTATCCTCAGGAGCAGCAACCCAGCTCTGATTTAGGACTTAACCAAAAATATACATTTCATGTGAATTGCTCCTGCAAAAACCTATACTCTCATAGTTGCTATGTGATTTAGGGTTTTTGGAGAACACACTGTAGTGTGTTATGATCTGTCTAATTGGCGGTGTGGTCAGCAACACCACCACAAGTCTGTTGTAGCACTCGGCGTTTTGCTTTTCTGTCCTCTCTGCTCCCTGTTCCTAGGCTCAAGCAGAGAAAACAAAGCAAAGCAGGCAAAGCGCAGTTGGAGGAAGTGCTGCGCTTCTGCCACAGTGGGGAATTTCAGTGCTCTGGGTCGTATTTTCTTTTCCCTCTTTCCAGACTATTTTGGAGAAAGAGAAGGATCTGGCAGTGATTCATCGGCACATGGAAGTGAGGGAAAATTACATATATATAGGAAGGAACTCATTTGACCTCAGTGGACGGAGTTTAACAAAGTTTGGACATTTGTTCACAATCCAGATTGGCTAGAAATGAAAGTGGTTCTAAATGATACCAAAGAAAAAAACTAGAAAGTTGTCCTAAGCTTGTGATTTCTGTGCCCCCACCACCACCACAGTACTAATCTGACCTATGTTTGCTGCGTGTCCAGACTAACTGTTCACAGTATCTATTAATATACTTAAATAAGATATCAGACCGAGAAAATAGAATAATGACATGCATTTAAATTACATTAATATAAAGCTTACTTTACTAATCAGCAAGGGCACATGTCTCTCCCAGTCCAGCTCATGGCTGAAAGGAGCCAGCAAAAAAGAAAGACATTGCATTAGTAAATTAAGGCACTACATTAGTATTAATGGTACTGTATTCCACCTTATGGAAAGGATGCCTCACCAGAAATTTTGGCAAAGAGAAGAGGAATGTTAAGGCGCAGTGATATGTCTGAAAAGGAAACACAAATGGTGAAAAATTGGATCTAGAATCAAATTCAATGTCCTGAAGCATAAAATTAAATCTTACTACTTTCTTCCCTTGAAGCTCAGAGGAGAATATTATTATTGTTTCTATGTCTTCTCATTTCTAGCTGGCTTTCTTTTTTTTGGTTGATGATAAGGTCTTATCATCAAGACCTTAATAGTATCAATTGAATGAATCTATAATTTCTTTTTAGTCTAATCCATATAATATTTAACAGAACTTCTAGGAACTAAATTATTTCACCACAGCTTTGTTCATTATAGTAGTAAATAAAAGGCTTGCATAATTCTCCACCCTCACAGTGCTTTATAAAACAGTGCTTAATGTTTAAATATTGCATTAGCAGATCTAAGCTTTATATTTTGTGGCCTACCTGAACAGGTAGCCGTTAAGCAACTTATCCACATTTACAAGCCTTAGAGCTGAGATGTGAAACTTGGGAATCCTAGTCTCATTGTTCTGAGTTTATCAGCCTTTTCCCCACAGGTGTGTATTATTGTTGATTTAAAATAGTAACGTATAATCAGAATTATTTTTCTGTATAAACAGAAAAACAGTACTAAAGATACACCCAGCTTTTATCTGTCCTCCCATCATCCATAAAAATTAAATGGGTACTAATAGAGTCGATGGAAAAGAAAGAAATAGAAGAGTTGCTGTATTTTTGCTGCATGCCTATATTTGTATATTGTGCAACAACAATAGTTGCTCTGCTCAGAGGGACATTTTTCTGCCAGCGTCAGAGGGACATGGTTATTGAGAGATATATCAGCCTTCCAGAACTGAAGCATGTGAGACTAGGTTAGAAATACAGCTATAAAATGCGTATGCTTTTTCTTGTGTGCACTAACGAAATATGAGGGTGCCGTCTTCCTGGTTAAATGGAAGTGGATGACATTTCTTTTCAAACCTACTCATGGTTATCTTTAACTGGAAAAGAAGAAAGGGGAAGGAGTGTAATGTTGATGCCCATGATACTGTGGGATTTTTAAATATCTACAATGCTTTCATTGCACTGGCTTTGGGAGAAAGCATCTCAGGTCATCAGCTAAGTCCTTATCTTTTACTGATTACTAGAATTAAGGTAGTTAGTGGAGGAAGAACATTATCAGTAGGTCACCACTAATTTCTCTGTTTAAAAGCCAAACTAAAACAAAAAAAAAACCCATCTGTTAAAAATAGCACTTAAATGACATGTTGGGTTGCCAACTTTAAAATACTGCAAATTGTTACTAGTGAATTATAAAGTCAGCAACTAACTTGCTGACTGTTAAGGGATTTGCAAATACACTATACACGAAAATAGTTTAACAGCTACAATACAGAATGTCTGTGTTTTAAAAACTTAGACTAATTTTATTCATTATTTTGGTAGAAATATTAGCTACATTAAAAAAAAAACAGAGGTAATAGAAAGACACAAAGGTAAGTTATTTGTTAACATTATGCCTGAAAGTTGTTTTTGCTTTGTCTTAAGGCCATTTTAAACTACCAGGGTGCTGGTACTTCGTGGAAATGAGTATCAGGCCATTTTAATATTTTTACATGATTGCTCCATGTATCTGCACTTCTTCTATATCACGTTAGTACATAACCTGATACTTCTAGTAAAAGTGAAAACTGTGACCAAGGTCAGAGCTTTCCTTTGTGGTCTGACTGTGGTAGATCTATCATAAGCAAAGATCTGAACTTTCTTTATCACTAAGTACAAACATATTTATTTAAATTTTGGGGAAGAGTATTGCATGACTATAAACCATGTATTTTCCTTAATGACCTACATACATTTTTTTGAGATTAATATCACAAAACTGGAAGACTATTGCTTGCCCAGTGTTCTGATTTACTTTTTCTTTCAAATTTAATCTACAAAACATATATACATTCTTAATTTTGTTTTGTTTTATTCCCATTTGACTTATCTAGACTTCAGCAGGTTGGTTTTAGGACTCTTCCAGATTACTTTGGTTAACTTTATTTTCCAGTACTGTGATCATGTCTGTATTCATACACTTTCTATTCTGCAGATTTTAGCTCTGTAAAAGACTTTCAGATTCTGATTTAGTCCTATCTCAGCACTAACCTGTCTAGTATATAAATTGTAAACAAAATAAATTATATTAATTAAAATTTTCTTGTCATTCTGGAACAGCTTTCTAAAAGCTAAGTAGTTTTATGCAAGATGAATAGAACTCTATTTAAAAATATTTATTTTTCTTCTTGTTTGTTATTGAATGGCCAAATTTTATTGTGTCCATGGAAGGGAACTGCAAAGCAAATTTCTGTGAATACAGAGCATATCAGAAGAAATGAAGGTCTGGGTATGATGGTCTTTATTTGAAAAAAAAATTTTTTTGATTATGTGTCTTCATAAATTTGTATGCATCTTTTAAGTAAATAATTTGTATGGCAATGAAGAGGTATGACATTTCTTTTTACTTAGCAATACCATACCACAAGTTGTTACTACCTGACAGTTTGGCAATATACATGCAAGTGTGTTGGTTCTGCTCTACTGCTAGTGAAAAGGTTTCTGTACTATAAGGCTCCTTCTTTTACTAGAAATCTTACCCTACCTTAATTGGGGCTGTTTTAGCAATCCCATAAAAGCCAATGAGGTCACTTTTTGCTTGGAGACCTGGTGCTTGTGCCCCCCTCACAGCACGGAGAGTGAAGACTTTTGCAGAACGGCAGTAGGCATCAGGGAATATCAAATGCAGTAACTCCACAACACTTTGCCTCCTCCCTGGTCTGGTGACCTAAGTCTGTTCTCTTAATAAAGTAAGAATTGAGTTGTGTTAGTTTTGATTGCTCATGTGCCAGTTATTCTGTTGACTGCGGAAAATCAGTTGCAGTGATCAGACAAAAGATTAGGGGATTCTGCAGGGCTTAGGCACTTTCGAAACAGGGGTAGAAAGAAGGAACCTAAAACCAGAAAATCTAGTTCTCTTTTTAGGTCGCACACAGTTTATCCAAGGAGTAATTCTTAGAGGAAAGAAAAAAAATATATAGTAGACTACTTTAAGGTTTATTGGAAGATTTAAGAGTTTAGTTTTGTCTCATTGCTTTCACACAAAATAACTGTATATATATGCATGCATGGGTGGCCCTAGCTGGAGAGGTTGTAGCTTGGCTCACTGAATTCCTCTGCTTAAGAGCTAGACTAAGAGTCTAAGAGAACCCTGCCCTCAGCCAGTACTTTATCCCAATTTGTCAACCAATCTGTCCTTGATAAAATATGCCACTTCTGATATACTCAAGTGTGTAGGCCTAAATTAGCCTCTATGCAAACATTTGTGCTAATAAAACTTGATTATTCAAGTTCTCAGAAAAGCAAACACAAGGGATGTGAGCTAGGCCAAAGAAAATTGATTTTATATTTAAGCTAATATACATGGAAAAGTCACTTTTCCATGTTCTTTTTCTTTGCTGTTATCCTATCTTTAAGAAGGATTTTAGCCAGCCTGTGAAGCTGTCTTATTGACAGGGTTTATTGAATGGCTTGTCCTGTTCTTCTCTTGTTATTTTTTTTCTGAAGCTGATCCATTTTTCCTCCGCACTTGGGAGAGGTAGGTCTTCCATACTGCTTTATGCCCTTTTAGCCAGGCAGGGGTACTGCTGCGGTGATCCATCTTCTCTATGGCTTGCATCTATCCTGACAGTGGATTGCACGATTTAAAAGCAAAGTTGTTTGAGCTGCTGGCCATGGATTCAACATCTGATGTATGAAATCAGATTTTCTGTGTCTCAACAGCAGAGCTTCTTGAATCTAAGCATATTTCTAACCTTCCTGATGTTCTGCTAGACGTATGGCCTAATTTCTACAACGGACACAGTCATCACTCAATTCCTGCTTACAATCTGAGGTCAGAAACGCCACCTTGGCCTGATCTGCTTCTTTTGTCTAGTGCACTGCTTCATCTTGTGCGTTGGTACACACACAGGCCACGAGAATGGCTGTGCGTAAATATGAGCATTAGGGTAATGCCTATACTTGCAATTAGTGTGGCTTTAGGATTTGTTATTTAATACAGATACTTCTTACCACCAGGGATTATCCTGGAACAGGGTATATTATATTCCAAATTGGATTCTGCTAATACCCTCACAGAGACAGGTCACAACCCTGCTGTGTCATCTAAGTGGCCACTAACCCCTTCCTGTGGTACCTTCCCAGTACCAGATGCCGAGGAACCCAATCCACTTGCAACAGCACAATTTTCCTTAATATTAAGCTTTTTAATGCCAAAACCTGCCTTAATTCCCACCTCTGTCTCATTTGGAAGTTCCATATACAGTAATAACTAACAGTGCCATGGTGGTGTCAAGTAGTTTTTCTGTTCTAACAATGTATGAGACTTCAGCTTTCCCAGTAGCCCCTTCTAGAGTAGGTCTACTTATGAGACTATGAGACTAGCAGAATTTCTGTTTTTTCCCTTGCCGTTAGAGCATAGGAAGTAGGTGCTTCCTACTCATCTCAGCTTTTTTTGTTTGTTTTTTAATTTCTTACTATATACAGGATTGAATCTAGGCATTATATATTCCCTTATGTATTTGTTCCTATACTCCCCATCATCATGTGTCATTCAGCTCCGTATAATTCAAGATCATTGAGACATTAAGAAAAATAATCTCTTGGGCACTCTTGAGATCTGAGCTGAACTTTTGCTAAGAAATTAGAAAAACGACTTAATATTTTGCATGCAACTTTTCCTAATAATTAGCTGCACTACTTAGTAACTGATTGTTGCAGCCCATCAAAGATTTTTGATATATTTCATATTATATCTGTTTTATAGATATATGGAATTAAGTGCCTTCAGTTGGATTTAGATACTCTGTCTTGTCCCAAGTTTCGTCATAGTAAGTACTATTTAGGAGTAATTCAGACAGTGAACATCACTGAAAGTCGCTCCATAGAACAGAGCCCCTCCAAAGTTGAATATATCTGGTCAGAAGAACTAGTATTAAAATAATTGAATCAAAAAATATATTTACATCAAAAATATAATTACATCTCATTTTATTGAATTTTTTTCCCCAAACTATTACTAGAGACCAGAAACTGCTGCAGATCTGCTGCAAACTGGTGACTGACACTGCTATAAGCAGAACACATGCACCTGGCCCTCAGAGTGTTAAGAGCAGTGGCCTTTTCCATCTCTGTGCATAGACCTTTGTGGCAGTGGCTGCTTGTGAGCTACCAAAATGAAAATTGTATTTGGACAGTCACATGAAGATGGAAACTACAGTTATGATCTATTAATAAATATGCATTATTTCAAGGTGATCCAGCCTGTACCTGGTCTGAACTCATTCACTGAACCTTCTTCCTTGCCATTAGGGATTTCTGGAGTCCTATAGCGCCGTGATCCTGTACCACTGAAGGAACTGGAAGCAGTTTCTTCATCATTTATATTCTGTGAGAAGAGGCCAAAAAAGCCTGAGCTTTTTTGCTTGGTGTGCTTGGATATGGCATGACAAAACTGCAACTGAAAATAGAAACACAGTTACTGCTGAAAAAGAAGCTGATGGTGTCAGATTTCTGCAGACATTTTATCTGCAAAATTATTGATCCAGCAATCTTCTTTTAAATTGGCGAGATTTTAGGTAACAAGGATTGATAGTCAGAGCACCTGCACCACTTCAGGAAGAGGAAGGTTAAGGCGCTGTATTACAGTCTTTCGTTTCTGTCCCTGAAAGACCAGTATGGAATTTGTGCGCTGTGACATCACTTGAGACAAAATCCCAAAGTATCTCCTGTAAATCTTCTGGCACGGCCAGATTTCCAGGGAGCTTTGCAGTGCACGACGCGCTGCCGTGTCCGTGGCTGGTGGCTGGCTGCTGCCGAGCAGGGCGCCCGCGCGGTGCCGGGGCCGGGGCCACCCTCCGCTCTCGACCGCTAGGACAGCGCCTGCCGCGCGGGAACACCTGGACGCCTTGGTGCTCAGCCGTACACGACCCTGAGATGCACAACGTGGGGCTTGCAAGGTTTCTCGGGGGGCTTTCTCTGTTACTTACTTCTGAAAGAGCTTCGTATTTCTCTGTGGCGGTCTGAAAAAATAAGGAAGCTTATGATGGCTGAAATACAACTGCTAAAATAGTGGTTTGGTGGTGGAAAACAGGAGAGGAGAGGGAGATTTGGAAGGAGTAGTTAAAGGATTGTGTAGGAGGAAAGAGGTCAAAGAAACATGTCTTAAACCTTTTTGAAGTGCTTTAAGCATGGGTGTAACATTTGTTTTCAAACGTAACATAGTATGAATGTGGCTTCAGATTCATATTAGAAACTGGCTTTTTATTCACAGACTGGAACCAAAAAGTGTGAGGCAACTAAAAACCCTCTTTCATGTTTGCTTTTATCTTTTATAAAATTGCTGGCATCGTAATGCAGAAGAAGAAATAACTCAATGCAGAATATATATGATAAAGTAAGGTAAATTTACTGACTACAAGCTAGAAAATATTTTTAAAGTAATGATTTTTTCAACTTTGTTGCAGCTTATTAAATGTAGGACATAAGTACTTTCTAGTTAGATAAATGGTGAGGTGTTTTGTAATAATTAATGATAAATGTTTCACTCCTCATTTTACTAAATTATTGATGGTGATATGTGAAAACTAGAAGAGTATATTTTTCTTCTCTTGCAAGTTCCCTTTGGGTTAAAACACAGCTCACAGCAATGATGAAGTTACTTCATTTTTGTTCCTAAGATCTGTCATCTTCAGTCATAAAAATTCATCATACAGGGTAGGAGCAAATTTAGTTTGGTTAATTCACTAACAGATTTTCTCCACTTAGCTGCTTTAGATTGTAAGCTTTAACCAACTACAAAACTGCTTTTTAATGGTAAAAAAGAGGTGGCTTATAAATATAGAGTAATTGCTTCATCCATACTGCTCAGTCGTCTAAACAGAGGTGTTTGCCAGATAGGACAAAAGTCATTCTGCACTGTGTAATGCTTACATTTTTCACTGTTTACTAACTAGTAGACCACACTCTTGAGAGGCAGAATTGTGGTTTAGTAAGATATACACCAGGAGTTTTCTGAAATAAGCTTTTCGTCCATTGTTCTGAATTTGGTTTTGCTCCCTTTTTTCCCCTCACTCATGAAAAAAAATCATCAGAGTTACTGCTCCTATCTTAGTTCTAGTAATCAAAATACAAGTGTGACATGATAGTACCAGTATTTAGAAGTATAAATATATGGAAGAAGAAGCAGCAGCAGAAACTCCCAAAATGTCTTTTAATTTTCCAGTTTACAGGGAATACTGGTATACAAGTGCCATACTCAAATAGCCATACTGGCATGTGCCCGCTGGTGTTAGCCACTTCATTTTACAAGTGCTTTCTATGCCTAGAGGAAACAACAATATTTCTCAATTAGAAAAGAGATAAAATGGCTTATAAACGTAGCACCTTCTCTGTTTTTTAAAAATTAATATGACATTATTTTCCCTGTTAGATAGAAACCCTTGAGCCTTTGAGCAGCCCTAGATGGGCTGCTGAAACATAGTAATAAGCCATATGTTTTCCCACACACTTCTGCATGCATGATCTATTTTCTGCAGTTTTAGAACCAGCAAAGTGTTGAAAATGTCAGGGAGAAATATAAAATGTTCCTTAAGCTTAATTTGAGATAGTAACATAGTTGTTTTTCTTTTTGTCTCGCTTTCCAGATAAATAAAGCAAAGAAATTTGAATTTCCATTTATTTCATGTCTCTGACAATAATTAAATTGATGGGTTTTACAAGACAAGCAAAAAACTCTCATAATATTAATGTTTTTCCTGATAGAATATAAGAAAGTTTCCTCTTAACTGTTATGACAATATACATAACTTTAAATGCAGCACTATTTCGACCTTCCTTTTTCGCCTCCATTTTAACATTTACAGAGCATGTCAGATCTTCCCACCTTTCTTATAAATTCTTTGGTTTGTTTACTTCAGTTCTTCTAGATTATAGTTTGTGAGTTACTACTCTCTGATACAGTGTTGCCAAGGCTAAGTCATTGTCATAATAATTAGCTAAGACTGTTAGAAAAAGCATTTCTGAAGTATTAGTGAGAATTGATTTTGAGAGTCTAAACACTGAGAAAATTTGTAACCAACCCAGGAATATATACTTTTATCTCTATTTAAGGTGTTTTATTAAAAATTTCTAATTTCCTTTAAATGGAATCATCAAAACTGACTTTATTCTGTTGGGGAAAGAGTTCTCCCCTTTCTTGAAAAAATATTTTTCCAGTTTTCCAGTTTTGTGGGTTTTTTTTTTTTTTTTTTTTTTTGAAACCTGCTGAATGAGTTTTTAATGTCTTTTTTCCTGCATGTTGCAGAACATGTTATTCTAAGACAACTCAGCCCCATTTGGAAATACAGTCCATTGAATGAATTGGAGAACTGCAAATTGGTCCGTCAGCTGAGCTCATGAACATTTGCTTTTCTGGGTTAGTATCCTATATTTAATTTGGAGGTGCATTTTCCATATTCATTCTGCAGAGGTACACCCCAGAATTTCCGAGGTTAATATGTAGTTACAATACATAGTCAAGCACTTTTAGTGCCTGAGCAAAAGCCTGCTGAAGGGTCGAGACACCATCAGCCTCACTATATACCTCTCACAGGGCTGATGTCCTTTGCAACAAAAAAAGACCATTCGGTTGCATTTCTTATTAAAGAGGAAAGGCTGCATTTATTTTATTTCACAGCAACAAGGATCGCTTAGAAGACAGAAGTGAAGAGGTATTGGTGCCTGGCTGCGTCAGTGACCTCATGCAGGGGGCTGGTCTGATGGAAGAAAACAACCAGAATCTGTGATACTGAGTAGGGGGAAGGGAGGGTTGCTCAGTACAAGAAGATTTAATGACGTTTGTATATTAAATATAATCAGATAGTTTTAAAATATGTAAACCTAAAATAGCAAAGTTAAAAAACAAGCCTTCCACTTGAGCAAATGGCTTGAAAATATCCTAAGTAAAAGTGTTGAAAGATTACTGAAGTAACAAAAAGAAGTATTTGATGATATTCCAATTTGTACTCTTTGCCTTAGATGTTGATGTCTCTCTAGCAGACAGATAACTAACAGTAAAGAGTACCTTAAAAACTGTGTTTTTCCTACACCCAAGACAACAAAAGATTAGATCTACTTAGTTATAGTAATAACAGTGAATTTTTTTGACTCCAGAAGTCTGTATTGTGAATCATTGCTTGGTGTCAGCATCTCAAAACTTCTTCAGATGAAATAAGGCTGAGCATGCTGGTTACCTAAAGTATGCATACAGGAATTACAAATAAATTTCAGAAGGAAGTTACAGGTGATTCTGTTAATTCTGGTGTGCTAGTATGCGTGATCTCCGTGGAAGAGATTAGTTGGCTGAAGGATAGGTTAGCCTGTTAAGGAGCCTATCATTATATAATACAAATGTTACATGATTTGACACAAATTTGTTTTTTTCCTGTAGGAATTATTTTTTACTGTGCTGTAGAGCAAAGTGTGTTTCTGCTTCTGTTGCCATAGAACTAACCTTTGGTGAAATATTTGTTTAATTATAATATCTGCAAGTTGAGTGCTTTTTAAAAAGGAAATAGGAGCACTGGAAATTTAATGGCAGGTTGTATGGGTTTCCATCAGATTACTTACCCTGGGAGAAGGACTTTCCTTACACTTTACATGCGTTTTTCATCTACAGATGGTCAGTCTTTCTATTTTCAAATAGAAAATTTCGCATGACAAGTTAATTAAAGGCCGAGAGTCCAATACTCCCGAGAGGAGCGGCTCACGGTGCAGACTCAGCGTACCTGGGTTCGTTCTGTAGGCACATACGAGCACAGCCTTGTTTGTGTTAGGATCTGCGCTAAGCCAGGGGTGTTTTCCTAAATTAATGCCACACAAAACAGATTTGAAAAAGGAAGATGGTGGAATGTAGAAGTTAATAGGTAAGAAAATAAAATAAGGTTTATACTGTGTTCGAAAAATGTAAGGGTGAAGCCCCTGTGCTTGAAAAAGGAAATTTTACACCTCAGTCTAAACAAAATAGGCTCTTGGTATTTGTTAGTTTGATTGTAATGGCAAATTAAGGTAAGTCAGACTGGGAGACTAAGCAGTTGAAGGGTGTCTCTTTATTTTTTATAATTAAGTTAAATCTAATTTTGTCCATTGTAATACAAGACAACAATGATGCTGCCAGCATTTTTAAAAAGTTTATTTGACTTTACAGAAACCATTTCAGTTGTGTCTCCTGTAAAAGTATTGTCAGTCTACTTTCTTACATTCTTTCTGATTTAATTACAGATGTTTGTTATAATGGTGGGTTTTTACACAAAGTTTCACTTGAGCCCCAGTTAAGCAGCGGAAAAGAAAATATATAACCGCTATCAGTAAACTTCCTTTGCAACTGACGTGCCAAATAGTTGCCTTCCAGACTGAAATTTCCAAATGTTCATTAGTTCTAGAACTGATTTTAAAATTTTAGTTGGGTTTTTCAGGGTCTGTCCTTTCCCCCATCAATAAAATTTACTATATACTAGATTTTCTCCAAGAACATACTGGATTCTGGTTTGACACAAAATCTTCATAATCAAAAGAGACAGAAACCAGTGAACAAACATGTCGCTATGTTGTAAACCATTAGCAAGCTTGGTTATGAAGCAATTACAGTAAACTTTTATCAGCGTTGTTACTGTTGTGAAGGTTTAAGGGAAAAAACGATAGAAAATGTAAAGAAAGTAGTCACTCATTTTCCCCTAGTTTCATTTTCCCCTAGTTTCACTTTTCTGCTAGCGACTTTCAGCTTATCTGTTTTCTCTGAAGTTTTCCCAGGCAACTAGTGTTTGTAGGGCTCTCACTTCAAGGCAGAAGTGAGTTTGTAGGGTTCTCACTGCAGAAGAGTTTGTGATGTAAAGGCAGTAATGCAAGTCACTTCCAATCAGTAAGCAATATAGTCAACAGTTTATGTTTTTTAACTGCTAGTACTTTAGAAGTAACAATCATCAAATTACATTATGTAAAAATGGTGAAGGTGAGACTTCTATTAACACTTATTCATAGAAATTGAATAAATTATTTATAAATACTTGATTCTATACCTTGGCAGGGAACTTATACAATATGTTGAAAGAATGATTACATGATGCTTAAAACGGATTTTAGGACTGCTCTTACATAAGATGCAACCAAATCATATCTATTTAAAGGTTGGAAGAAGATGGAAAAGAATATTGTAGGTGGGCAAAAATAATAAATAGAGGTTTGACAAATGAGGAAAAACAATAAAGTATTTTTAGGCAGGAATGAAGAGTCTTCCAGCACTGGACAAGTCTGTTATGTCTGCTTAATAAAGACACAGTTATAAGGGTATGAGGTTGCACAATGCCTGTTTTTCTAAGCTCTGTCCTGATGGAAATGAGCTGCAGAAAAAAAAATACTGCGTAAGATCCTGAAAACAATCAGATAGATGCTTTGTCAGGTAAATCTTCTTTTCCACACTAAATATTATGCAAAGCACAACACAGGTGAGTGTACAAGAATGTGACTAAGTACACTGCTACATTCTGAGTAATTTGCAAGCCTGGCTAAAAGGCAATTACAGTAAATCAGATTAGCATTATTGTCATGAAATCATCATCATTTAGTGGAGAACGCTTCAAACACTATCAAAAGAAATGCCTTTAGCACTATCAATAAGAAAAAAAATAGCAAAAAAATCTTCAGACATTCTCTGAATTTTTTTAGAAAGGGAATAATTGAAAGGTAATTCCCCCAAATTTGATCCTCTGAATACCTCAGCCTGTGCAATGATTTTAAAATCACAGTCTTTCACCACAAGCCAGGCTGGTTTCTTCATCTTATCCAGCCTCATCATTCCAGAAGATAGATACTTTGTGCACTAGTAGACTAGGAGCACAGCCACACTTTTTTCTGGAGGAAAAATAGAAGACTTTTCAAGAGAGAAGTCCCGGTTTTGTTCTGCCTCTCCTACGATTAGCTTAGGTATCTGCTCCTGTGGGCCTCAGAGCACTTGGGAGAGGATGTCTTTTAACAGGGGTGTTACCTTCCCTTGTCCTATAGCAGTGGACTATAGCAGTCCACCACAAAAAAATAGAGCGTAATACTCTATAGGCACGATAGTCTATCCTCCTCTTCCTTGATATAATTCCCTGAAAACCTGTAAAAAAAGATTGTGTCTTCTTCAGAGGACTCGCTTTCTGCAACCCTTTGCAAGTTAAGAATTGCTGCTGTTTTATCAGTATCTATCTCTGAAAGTAGAGGCATATCTTGTGCTCACACTGATTTAAAGAGGTTTCAGCATAAAAACTGTGTTCCTGCTGTCTATAAAGCACAACTGTTTCATCTTGCACATGTGCGACAGTTATCGCAATGTAAGCTGAAAACCTTCTGAGGAGAAGCCAGTGCATTTCACATTTTGTTTTTATTGTCCTTTTTCTTCTGTTCCATTGCACAAACCCATGGCTTACT
The DNA here is from genome assembly GCF_028389875.1 of Rhea pennata. NCBI lineage: Eukaryota > Metazoa > Chordata > Aves > Rheiformes > Rheidae > Rhea > Rhea pennata. The sequence goes on along the minus strand of NC_084664.1, from coordinate 108,800,724 downwards.
TGTGGTCTTGACTGAAATTAGAACTGTAACTCTTTCTGTTTGGTGACGTTTATATTTTCCTTTCTTCTCTCCTCATACTAATAGTACCTGCAGATCCATTCCATTCTTTTACCCTGTTTTGTTTGTTCATTGTTTTATTCTTGACTGACTGACCGTCTGCTATGATATGAGCCTTTAAGTTCTTGAGACAGATAGGTAATGTATCAGTTTGGTCAAAAAGCAATGAGGTATTACACTTACCTACTTGAGTACATAAAGTTGCCCCATTTTATCTGCTATTCCCAAATCTCTTCTGATTTTTTAAAACTATTTTATACTTTCCTATTTTTTGAAATTTGCATGGGCTGTTCATTCTGAAAATATCATGCATCTGTATAGACTAGATAGTACTGTTGCTTTCTTCTTCAATAAATTAAAAGCTTTCCATTTATGCACTCAAGGACTTCCTATATGTGATTTTGTTACTGCATCCTGTTAGGGAACAGACCATTATCTGCACTTTGAAATTACCTTCACATTTGGGTTTGTAATGCAATTGTGTTTTTCTATTGTTCATAATAGGTTTGGGGGCTTTTTTTTTTCATTTTTCCATTAAGAAAATATTGATACAAGTCTGCTTTCTCTATACTTCTTATTGTGATGATTACATTTTATGCAGACGTGTGGCTGTTTCTTCATACCTTGTGATGAAGGAAGAGAATGTCATATGTAGCAATGTTGTTTGATAAGTACTAGATCTAGGCATGCATGACAGAGAGAGCACTGTTTCCAGAGGAACCACAAAACTGAGGGGTTTTTTTCTTTAAAGGAGAGGGAAAGGCTTCTTTTCATTACAGAACAAATACAGTAGTACAATCAGTATTCTATGCTTTTTGAAATGGATCTGCTTTCTACTAGGAGTCAGCCATAAATCTCATAGGGAAATAATGGCAGATGAAAACCTTTGTGAAAAAGTGTTGTAGGCATTTCAAACGCTTACCATATCCCTGGTAGATTACAGGACGCTACATTTTGGCACTGTGACCACACACTGCAAATTGTTTTCAGAAGACAGCTGCATAGCACAGTGGCAGAGAAAATCCTAAGATCCTTACATACAGTTCCTCCTAACTCATAATGGTAAGTGATGCACCCTCATTCAGCAGATGTATTCAGAAAAAAAATACCAACAGCAGAAAAAGAAGAGAAACCAGCATTTCTTTCAGAACAGAGGTTTTCATTTTTTACTAAATCCATTCTTGCTTTTTGAGTGAAAAGAATTCATCACAAACTCTCTGTAACATATGCTGAAAATTCCCAATTCTGTACAATGTACATAAATACTCAAACTATTGAAAAGTCAAAGATTAATCTTAATATGCATTTCTGCTTTTACTTTATAAAGCTTAAAAGTGAGTAGGTCATGTCTCTCTTTCTCAGATGATGATAACCTTGCAGGAATAAAGTAAATAAGAGTAGAGTCTGGTCTGTGGAAACAAACTTCCTAGACTCTTCACCTCCTTTAAATATTTATGTAAGTATGAAACACTCTTTGCCTTTAAGAAAGTATATTTTCCATTCAGAGGACCACAACTTCCCCAATTACATGGCCTTCGCTGTAATTCTTAAATCCTAAAAAGCCCAGTTAGATGAAGTATATTAGCTCATTTCTGAGGAATGAAAGAATTCCTTATTTATTTCTCTCTCACTAAAAGGTGATATAAGCAAATCTTAATTGTTTCTTAGAGTGAAAGTATAATAGAGCATTGAAATTAAATTTCTGTTTGGTATGTGCTTGAAGCCAATAAGGAGTGTGAAGAAAAGAAAATATACTGAATTGCATCAACTTTCAACAGGCTCAATAACAACTGCAGCAACAAAAAGTCCTTCACATCAACAGTGGAAGATTTTGAGCAACAGGAAATGCAGTAGCCAAATGTATGAGGCATGATCGGGGGAACAGGCCATGCCAAGAGGTGCCCCCCACACTCCCAGCTCTTTCACTGTCTTTTTCATTCCACGATGGGCCTTCTGTGTCCCCTCCCTGGACCTGCTCACATGCTGAAAAGCTAGACCTTTCTCAAAACGTCTTTCCTCTGGGTCAAACGTAATACAGCGACAGGTACCCATTCAGATCTGTGAATCGCCCATCTACATACTTTGTTCACCAAGAAGTGACCTACTAGTTGCAATTTTCTGCATTGAAAACCCCATTCTGTATTTTCCCCTATATACAGTTGCGTAACCACACTCCATGTCTTGCACATAACAGAAAAGATCTTGCAGGTAATAGAAAAGATTTTCCCCAGAGCCATATCTTCCAGATCTGCTACTAACTCTAGGAGGTAAAGTGGCACTGAAGATAACTTCTTGTGCTTCCTCCTCTGTGCCTAGCTGCTGCAATAAACAGGACTCTGTCTCTCAATCCTTCATGTTGTCTTCCAGTCCCCTACGTGCCACTCCGTGAGACACTGTTTAATGTGCACCCGTCAAATCTTCCGGAGATTGCTTGGGGGGTGCTGTTTCCTGAGGAGGGGTACTAAGGTGTGATATAAAGCCAAATCAGCAGCTTCATACTCTAGTCAGATAATCCCAGAGACATGATGCAGACTTTGGAACAAAGTATTTTAGCCTTGTATTGTGCGTATTCCTAGAATATTGCAAGCAGCAGTGTTTCTTCATTTAAAAAACAAAAAACAGAAATCCTTCCAGGTCACTGCCTGACTTTCTGTTCTTGTGCAATATTAAATTAGAGGTAAATGGGCTTTGGTTTCTTAGAATGACTGTGCTCATGTTGTATTGTATTCTGTGCACAAGGCTCGAGGCTGCTTTTTGCTCTGACTGTGTAAGTTGTCTGATTATGGTAAGATAAAAACAGTACTGAAGCCGTTTTTTAACTAATCTTATTTGATTGACAGTTTTACAACTGGCTTGTTGGTAAACCCTTTTAGTAATTACACATTTCTGGGGATCTTTTGACTATTTCTTTTACAGTATTTCCACCATTTGAAGAATGAGATGCAATTGAAAGTGTTCCTCCTTTTTTTTTTCTGCTCTCTCTCTTGCGAACTATGGCATGTTGTCTTGTATTTTCTCGTTAGCAGTTTGAGACACAGCTAGATGCAGTTCTAAGGATCAGTCTGAAACTCTTCGGTACAAAGCACAGCAATCTGAATGACTTGTTGTCAGCACTGGTTATAGAAGCTGTGACAAATCAGCAGCGGAGGGGGGAAAATCAGTTTACTGCGAGGAAAACTACAATGGTAGTTGTATTGGGAAATCAATGTTCTCTTGTTGTTTTTTTTTTTTTTTTTTTTATTGCCCAAATGTCAGTGTTTCTCAATAGCCTTACTTGCTCATATGAATAGGAGTCAAGGGAATTCTCAATGCCCAAGTCATACAGCATGTGCTATTATTTGAATTTTCCTCAATTTGTGAGCTGCTCAAATTGCTGTAATCATGCATCATGATGATTTTTGGTATCTGTTATGCGTTATTTCAGTTTCTTCTGACTTTTGTCTTCCTTCTTTATTTACACAGAGGAAGTGAAATGGCAAACTAGATCAAGAACAAGCCATAGAGATCTAGCTTTATTCTTGAGAATGGATTATCTATTTTGGCCCTGGGGTAATTTATCCATGTGTTTCAGTTTACCTCTCTATTAAAAAAGGAGTAGTGCCTTCCTTAAGACCTTGTAAAAATTGTTATTGTGTTTGATATTAAAAGGTCATTCTGGAGGAGTCATTGGCTTTTTCAGTGAGATGTAGTCATAGGTGTTGGCTTGACTTTCTGATTGCTGTGAAATAATTGTTGGTGCTGCTCTTTGCCAAAGACATCGTTATTCTGTCTAGAAAGTGTCAGTACAGCTTCATTACTTCCTGAAAAGTGTTTGGTGCAGTACAGATACAGGTCTGGTCCTTCTCAATTCTCTTTGTATAGCACATCAGATGAACTCTGCTCCATTTTACTACAGCTTTAAAGTGAGACCAAATCGTAAGTTTGTACAGACTGAGATATGAATCCTGATAGTCAAATGTAGTGAAAAGAAAATGAATGCGACCAAAATCTTTTAGTTCCACTTTATACCTACATGTGTGTAAACTTCTCCCATTCTAGTTTTCAACAAGGAAGAATTAATGATGGTCACAAATAGTGCCATGTACACGCAGAAACATAAGAAAACATTTTAGTTTTTGACTTAAACAAGTTTTTATTTTGTTTAATATTGCAAATGTTTTCATGATCTTAGAAAAATATTTACATTAAAATGAAGAAAAAAATGATAGGCAGTGTAACTAGTTTACCTAATCTGTAATGCATAGGTTGTTGCAAGATCCTCATTGAGATCCACAATCAGTACCTAAAAAGAGAGGTAGAAATTAGGTAATGATTTAGGAATGTTTTTCCCCTAACCAACTCAACTCTTGTCTACACTGAGAAAATACACATTAGAAAATGTCAGCTAACTGTTTGTCTTTAGTGTGCATAAGGTACTGTGAACAATTTGAATGTCATTAAGTACCACTTTCCCTGTCTATGCTAACAGTAAAACTATGTTCGACAGTCAGTGCATTTTTACTGTGATGCATTTTTCCAGTGTAGATAAAATCTGAGTTGTTTGTTATGAAATATAAACCAAACATCTTTTAGACATGGTAAGCCTATGACTAATGTTAATGCTTATAGGACTATCAGGGAAAATGTAGATATTTATGTAGCTATTTTCTAGTAATCATCTTGGTTATTACTAGAGGGTTATTTACTTTAGACTATGTAAAACAGATGTAATACAGACAGCCGTAGTTAGGAGTCTTTGCTCCTCTTGATAGTGTCAACAGAGCACACGTGAGAGGACACAAGCTAGCTGGTACGAGTGCACCCGTGTATGTTTAACCTGTCAAAGAATATCGTCTTCAGAAGATTACCAAGAGCTTGTTAAGACTGCATTTCAGAAACATCAGTAAAGGCTGTAAAGCAGTATAACGACCACATTTCTTAGAAGAGTTTTATGCATTGGCTGCTTGCATGGACTTCTGGTTATCCCATAGCCCAGAGAGCAAGTGACCGTTCAAAGCTCTAAGCTGTAGATGCAGTAATCTGCTCCCTAAATGGCTAACACTGTATAGTGTATAGTTATTGCATCTGAAATAGATACAGCAATCTATCTTTTTTTAATAAATAAAGGGCAGGTAGTCTGTATTTGAATGGAGTGTCCTTCTTCCATAGGACTACCTGCTAAGATTATATATACTATTTGCTTCCAATTGATTAAATTATATTACGAATTATATTAAAATTTCATCCACTTGTTGTTCATTTTTAGGTATATTAAGCAATAAACCTGGATGGACTATTATCTCTAGGCATAGTGTTTCTTTAAGGATTTGCTGGAAGAGGAATGCGAAAAGATTCACACCTTTAATCAACTTAACTGTATTGGTACAAGGTTGCTTGAAAAGGGGGGGGTTTCCAGCAAGGTTTGTTCTTGTGCAGACAAGGCTTTGGAGAAGTATATTCAGTAATCTTCAAGCTCACAAGCTGTAGTACGAACCTCTTGTAGTTTCACAAGCAGCTCGGCCCTATTACGTGCCCTCTTCACACGGCCAGTGCAGCTGCTTCCTCTGTGTCCAACGTTTTGCCCCATCTACCACAGATGGCAGGACAAAATCTCAATGGAGCTGGGGAGAAGAGAGGGCCTTCTCAGAGATCTTGGGAAAAAGCCTGTAGTTAAACCACTATTTTTTCTTTTAAGTTCAGAAATATCTTTTTTTAAGATGGCTCAATATTCTTTTCTTTTTATTCGGTCAGTCATTCCAGCTACCCTTTTAAAAATGTCTTTCTAATGGCTTTGTTTTTTATAGGGGAATCCAGTGTGATGTAAAAGCACAAATAGCATAGGGGTTTACTGCTGTATAATGTTTAATCACCTTAAAATAATTATTTTCTTCCAGATGCTTTGTTTGGTAGTTAGAGAATACTAGAATAAAACCACATATTTCATTTCTGATTTGATAGAATTGGGAAGGAAAGCAATAAATAATGATAGAAAAACTTAATGTGGACCCATTTTCCACTGGTGAGGCTGGTACTGATTTATTTGTCACACAGTGAGTAGTCCCTGTGTAAATCATGTCTGCATTTGAGGTTTGCTTTTAAGCTGTTCCTGGAGTTATTACCAGCTATTTTTACTATGGATTTTCCAGTTGCTATTAGAGACACTGTCCATGTACTGGCTGATCTATGTACATGTGGCAGCTATTCATCCTTAGTGGTCATTCTTCTTAAAATTCAGAAACAACTCTATTAGAATAAATTCTGAGAGCTAAAAAAATGTATAGCACAAAGAGCAATAAATTTGGATTATAGAAGATCTCTTTACAGATGTTGATTGCACCTTGCAAAGAGTTGCACCAACCAGCATTGGTGTACTTCACAAATATACAATGTCTTAATCTTACTGTGTAGTACACTACAATGTGCTTGCTGCACTGGCTTGCTTTATTTTACTACTTATGATGTGTGTAGTCCTGTCAACTGCAGGTATACACTGAATTTAAAGTCCACCTGTCTGCCCAGCATCTGCTATTGCAGCCAGGCTTTGCACCACATTTCCAGGTGACAGTCGTAGTGGCTACCAGACCTTTTACTAAGGAATGTTTGGTCCCCGGTCATCTGGCAGAACTCAAACCTGCCACCGAATCCTGAAATTTCCATGAGAAATACAATTTTCTGGATTTTCCAGCTCTGAATATGAGCAAAGCCTCTACCAGTCAAACTGTACTGCTAAAATCTCCCTGCTGACCTGTTCTGATGGAGGTGACGGGGTGATGAGGTGACTGACCGCAGCAAGCTAGGTAACCTTTAGAGCTGTATGGGTGGATAGATGTGGTTTCTGTCTCTCTCCAGGTTTGGGTGAAAACGCTTGAGCTTGAGATAAACAATGGTGTAGAATTGTGGTAGATAAAGCTAGAAAAGCGGTAGATAAAGCTCCCCCTCCCAAAGGCGGGGAGGGGGTTGAATCTCTGTATCCCTTTGCTGCATCAACTCTCGCTCTGCAACAGATGAGCAGATGGCCACAGTGTGTGTTTTGTCGCTACAAGATAAATCTCACAGCAATCAATTTCCTTCCATCAGTTAAGGATATGTGCATAACACTTTCAGTTATTCTTCCCAAAAGAATCATTGAAAACTCTTCATGAGAAACGCTACTTCATGTGGCAGCTGGGAGAATGCTTTTTTGGTAGGACAACCAAAAATTGTTGATGAGTCTGGAAAGGTGGTAATGGTTGAGAAAATGCAAGTCCAGTCATATTGAATATAAAAGATCAGGCCTACTTTTCTTCTGAACCTTGCGAAGAACGCGTAGCTTTGGACGATGCTGTCTGTATGAACCGAGATGATAATGGGGAAGAAGTGACAGCTGCCCCTATGAGGAGTTACGAAAAATACTGGCATGTGCTGTTAACCCACTTAAAATATAATAATGCGAGACAAAGAATAGGATTAGAGAAATATGGAAGCTTGTGGAATTTGTGGCAGTGGTTGACGGCTTATATCCACCAGCGAATCTTGTTCATAGGGGAAGTTGGAGAAAAACTAGCTATTACTACTACCTTGTTTGCTCTAAAGGAAGAGGGCCCAACAGAAGGGAGCTTCAGATAGCTGCAGCAGGCATTCTGACATGTATTTTCGGTACAGCACAGACAATGTTTCTAGAACTGTAGCTTACATTTAAACCCTGGTTTGAGATTCTTCATTTGTTTCATTTTGTTTGGGGGTTTTTATCAGCACTTTCCATGCATTATTTTCTTTCCTTGGCTGTACTAGCTGCTGTTCTGGAGCATCGTCCTTTCATTTTAAGATATATGTAAGCTGTTTAAAAGTATATTTTTACTTGACTAGAACATACTGTCTTCAATATTTGCTTATCAGTGTGAAGCTAGGTCTGATTGCTTTTACTTTTATTTCCATGACCTGACGCAGAAATAAGAGAACAGGTAAACTTACCATAGTTTTAAATGTTTTTTCACCTGGCCAGGAAAGATATAGAGTAAAGATTGTGTCTGAGTTTTTTCTGTGATCTTTTATGATATTGCACATGTATTTTATACAGTATGTTAAGTAGAATATCCAGATAATGCATCAGGCAACTTCCATCTCAATTACTGTGTGGAATGAACATTGTAAAGCTGAGAGGTGCTGTAAATATCTTGTAGTCTGTAGTGCATTTTTGAAGATGCATATTAAAGATGTGACCTATCCTGTATAGCTATAGGTAGATTGGAAATTGGTTTTGAAATGCTTTCTCTAGTATAAGCAATTTCACTCTTCAGAAGTAGAGGATCAACAAATAAATAAAAAATGTAGTCTAGCCATACTTAAAATTTTGCCATGTTTGTCCTGCTTACGCGGTTAAAAACTGAGGTATGTGAAGAGAAGCAAGAATACCTTTAGAGATTGATATTTACAGCCATTTTCTTTCCTATCATCACAGTCAGCATGCTAGCTGGGAAACTAAATAAGTAGTCAGCTGAATATACACACTGCGAAGTTATCTCATTTCTAGCTGTCTGCTTTGTTTATCAGGCACTTATGTAATGTGAATTATATTAAGGCAGGGCCAAGCATTGTATTGGCATGCAGTTATCCTAGCATTGGCAGGAGAGATCCACAACGTGGCATGTAATGTGTTAAAAGGGGTGGCTAGTTCGGCTCTCCTCCTTTTTCTAAGCTTGAAACCTAGAACCACACCACGTCTCTATTTTGCTTTCTAGCAATTACAGTGCAAAGCTGCAGGAGTTGATGCTTCAAATTTATAGCAGCAGTACAGAGGCAGAGAGCTGCAGCTATGAAAGCAACAAGTGCCAGACTATAAACATTGATTTTAATGCTATCAAACTGATCTGGTTTTGGAGATAGACGAGGGATTTTCAATACTTGTTTATAATTAAGAATATAAACAGATTTTAATGTTTATGTGTTCCAGATACAAAAACGGGCTTTCAAAGCTCCAATCTGAATGCTTTAAAAGTACAGAACTGAACAGTTATGTTCAGTATGAAAAGGCACTTTTGCTGGCATTAAATCATCCATTACTTCACTCCCTTCCTCTTCCTCTCTGTCACACAGTGCTAGAGCTTTTGCATACAAAAACTCCAGCAGAGCTGCTATTTTTCATTCTCCCTTAGACTACATTGTTTTTTTCTGAATGTGTATGCATGTGATGTGTTTTTGTTTGTCTCTTTTCCCCTGGGCAGAACGTATAAAAGGTTTGTCTAAAAGATGTATCGAAGTTAATAACTGTCTGTTCAATTAAAGTCTTTTTAGCATTAATACACCAGTCTTTTTTGCGCAAGTATGTTGCTATAGACTCACTGTGACTATTACTTAATCACATAGCTCATAAGAAGTAACTGTAGCCAGCTCAAACTGGTTTCAGGATCTTGTTTGAGTTTTTTGGTCAGTAAATCATAACCTCTCATGAGACTTATGAAAATTCCTTTTAAGCCATGGTAGTTGCTAAGTAATGTCCCTACTTGGATAACAGTTTAGATACCAATCCTTAAATTGATAGCTTGCAAACAGACTGCTAAATTTGTGCAAGGAGCCTTTATGGACAAAGCCGGTCAGTTTAGTTGCTGGTTTTTCACAAGAGTAAAGCCTTAAAATCTCTATTTGAAGCTGCTGATTGCCATCTAAAGTTTCCTTAACTTAAAAGTTCATATCTAAAATAAAATCTGAATTCCAGTTTTCTTATCGTCTTCACTACTCTAGCAACTTTTAAAGAAAGAACGGCCTTCCTTTCAGTTTTGGAATTTTGATTCATTACGATAGTGTTCCTCTTTTAACAGGTTTATGCCATTAAAAATTAGAACATTAGTACAGATACCAGACCTTTGTCATCCCTGTTTCTTACTCAGTTTTCACTTGAAACTAGCCCCAAAACAGCTGATAACACTCTTAGACATAGTGTTACAAATAAACACCTGAATAGTTCAGAAAATTTTTTAAAATTATTTTGTAGAAAGAAAAATAACCACTTATCTGAATTTGCTTTGGATTCAGAAAAATATGTATGTCAGGTTAATGATGAGATATGCATGTAAAATACTGTATCACGTACAGGCAGCTTTTATGGCAAAATTTGTAAAATCAACATTTCTTGAAGGAAATACTTATATTGTACCTTTTATGACACAGTGAAGAAGTTTATTGCAGATGTTTTAGATGCTCTGTATAAGAAACAGAAAGGTTTGTAACTTTACTGTAATTTGTTAAATGATCAGTTGGGGAAAAAGCTGATGACATTTTCCCTGAAAAAAGTGGGCACTAGTAGCCATTTCTAAATTTCCTTCCTAAATTCTAAGCAATCTAACATAATCTCAGTAAGCTGTCTCAGTATTTTGCATTTTCAGTTAAGTTAGTAATATACCACTTAAAAACAAAAGCAACATGCTATGTATTATCCTTTTTTTCCCCTCTTCACTGAAATTAGCTGCAAACGTAGATTTTAGATTATCGGTGGTGCATTTCCCGGCACTAAGCAAGATGAGCAGCGCAAGCTGCAAAACCGTACGTCGCTCACCCACTAGCAGGGGCCTTCTTTTCTGTGAGTTTCCATAAATTAGATGTGGAGCCAAAGCAAGCGGAAGCTATTTTTAGAGCAGCAGCACTGCAGAACAGAAGCTGGTGGAGCGTCACGTGTGCCAGGCTGAATCAAAGGGAGTATCCCAGCGATGTGCTGTAAACAAAACAAGGGCGCTGTCAAAAAACAAGCTTCAGGTACCAGAAAAGCCCAAATCAAAACCTCATGCTAGAAGCACATGCACCAACTTATGAACTGTGTTTCTTAGGAGATTTTCCTATTTGGAAAACATGTGAGCGTAATAGAACGCCGGGTTTCCTGCTGTCCCGTTGTCTTGCTTGATGCGATCCTTATCATTAGGGGTTTTATTTAGAAATCTTTACTTTTTGGCTGTATCTTTTGTCAAGTATAGTTGCTGTTGTGAGATATATAAGCACAGCAGAAGCAGAGGCAGCTGTCTGCATAGCCATTGCCTAGGGGATGTCCTTGCCATGAAAATGCTGCTTTGCAGCATGCGAGATGTTGCTTTTCAGCACTCGGAAGAGCAATGTGGGCTAAAACTTAATTCTTCCCTTGAACTGGATTGACAGTTGACAACAGTGAAGTTTTATATTCATAATTAGTATTTATATTATTTTATATAATTTTTACATTAAATGCATCTATCCTCAGGAATTATACATTAACTTAAGTAAATGCTCACTGAACTTTTCAAAGAGCAGCTCTTATTTGAGTTTGCTTTGGTTCCCATGTATCTGCATGGTTTTAAAGGCACAAATATATAGTAATTGAGAGATCATCTATTACTTAAAATCACTTGCAAAATCTGTGGCGTGAGAGCTTAGAATCAGTCAATAGCATTAGTGTCTGGTTCACTGTAATTCAACCAATGAGTTGCAACCTTTAGGAAGGTTAAAAAAACACTGAAATTTTTCATTGAGATTGAAAGTCAAAGAAAAAAAAAAAGAGAGAGAGAGGCTGCTTCCCTTCTCCCTGAAAGCCATCTGTCTTAAGTTGTAAATCCTCTGTCAGTCCCTGGAGTGCGCACATTTTAATGAACTTTATGGTCTGAATTTGTTGGGGTTTCCCTTTCAGGAGTCTGGGGAATGTTTGCTGCCCTTACAGTAAATTTAAAACTGTGAGAAAGTAGCTGGGGATAAAAGATGTCAACCGGAGAAAACTGAAGAATACGATACCCATGCAGCCGCAGCCTATGCAAAAATAGATTAGATGCGATTAATGCGCAATAGGCACGTAAATACAATATAAATATAAATGCCAGTTGTGTTGTTATTGGCGCAGGTGGATTCTTCAGTACAGCGGGTCCCTCTCGTTCCACCCCTGCGGCTCCTGGTGCGTTTTTTCCCCTGGGCTGGGGGGAGCTGGTTAAAAAAGGTGAGCTCTGCACTGCCTGTGTGGGACGTGGTGGTCCAAGGCCACACCATGCCTCTTCACCCTTCAGCCAGGGTGAAGCTAAAAACTACTCTGCAATTACATTATTATTCTCTCTCCAGAAAAATCAGGCAAAACAGCACCTGGATTTGGGAAGAGCAACCATATAGGTGAGGTCTTAGGCATGTCAGATGTTGCGTGAGTCCTACATAGGTGCAGGAAATGACAACATGATTCTGCTTTGAAATTGCAGATTTAATAGAATTTGATGTCAAAAAGGAATCATTAATCTGGTCTGACCCACTGGCTATAGATTTTTGTTCAGCTAGTGGATTTTAGGCAAGTTTCAACCAGAAAAAGAAACACAGAATGTAATGTTGGGAGTAGAAAAAGCTAAGAAAAAAAAAGAGGAGAAAAAGTAAATTGTTAAAAATTGTGAAATGCACATGTTAACTCATCCAGTAATGCTAAAGATATGTGGACTTTGTTAGAGGTGAGTGTCTGTTATCTATCCAGATACAAGGAAACAGTATGATCACGAAGAACTCCAAATAAATTCCTGAATGTCAGTTTTTTGCTTCTAGTCATGCCGTCCCCTCGCCCAGATATACTGCCCCCTTATTCCGATATTCATAATCTTTCCTGTCTCAAATATCATGGGAAAAAATCCTGTTAAAATGCAAACTGTAGCACAATTGCATAATGCCAGAATTCCTACCAGTATCTATTGTAGCTTCAAAATCCAGGTAAGCTGGAAAAATGTTTATTTTAAGTAATGATAATTACAGGAAAGAAGCTTGTCTTAAGCTACAAATTTTATGGCATTGTTAGACATTAAAAAAACAGAATTTGGAGAGCCAGGCTGAATTGTGATTTTGCTAATGCTAGCAAAACACAGTATGTTTTCTGTAATAATTAGCTTGCTGTTTATTCGCAGCAAATCTACCATACTTAACAGAAGTTAGTAATCACCTACATGTTTGTTGCCAAACTAAGTAGCCTTTGTTAGATTAATTCTGCTTACAAAGCTATTCAGAGTTGCATGTATTCCAACAACCACGTTTCCTTTCTCAGCTCCGAGAAGAAACCAAAGCTTGCAACAAGGGTGAGGAATTTTTTTACTTGCTGAATGCTGTACAGACCTCTCAAACACACACCTTAGTGTTATCTGTAATATGCAAACTAAATAAAATGGTGTGCCTGTGAGGCATAATGAAGTGAAGTTGTACGTCATGGCCAGTTCACACATTATCGCTTCTACACCTCAGCTCACAACTAAGGAATCTGTGGAGGACTTCTTACTGAATGAAGCACGTACTAGAAACAGCACTGGGAGAAAATAATTGCATTTCGTTATCTGCATAGTGATGCAAAAAATTGCAAGTTAAAAAGAATAGATGCAGTAAATCTGCTGTTTACATGAAAACTTGGAACAGATGTGTCTTTACTGGGATATTATGAAACCTAATCTTTGGGCAGGTCAGTTATGATATGTGTGTAAATAAAGAAAACCATAAAAAGCTTTATTATTAATATATGGCAATATAATTGAAAAGGAAGATTTTTGAAAATTGCACTGGATTAACATATGACTGCTTAAATTAAATTTAGCTTATAGGACTGTTTTAATTACCTAGCAAATTAATTGTAAGTAGATCAAATAAGTAGATATCTACTATAAGTAGATATATAGTTGCAAAACCTTTTCAAGGACATAGTATTTGTGATCAGTTCATAATGTCTGTAATTCTTCCATAATCTCGTGTAAAGAAGCAGCTATACATGAGTCTTAACCTTTTTCTAGTGTATCTATTTCTGATTTTTTTTTTCTGGATTTCTTTTTGCCAACTCTTCTTCAGGCTCTTTGAATCTTTTCACATAGTCTACAAGTGTGACTGCAGTTTGCCTCGACACACCCAATCTCCCATTCAGCTAACCAGTTTGGGCACCTATACAAAAAGACTTTAATTCAACCTGGCTAGAATACTAGGTGCAGTAGCTGAAGTCTTGACATAGCAGATATACTGCAAGCTATAATTAAACTTCAGTAGATGTCTGTCTTTCTGTATGCCTGTGGATCACCATGAAGCGTCTCAATTACAATTTTATCTCTTTTATCAGTAGTTATGTACCTATTCTGTGGTGTCTCTTTCTTTTCAAGTGTGAGTTTCGTAAGTTCTAGTTCAGCATTTCTTCTTGCTTACCTAAACCATCCTTTCTTTAATATTTATCTCTTTCTCTCTCTTCATTTCTAGTTGCCTGATGTATCTTGCAGCATCTCTTAACACTTCTCATTTGAAATAGTTATACCAGATTTTAGTAAAATCCTGTATTTCTTAGCCCATTGAGAAAAGCCCCTGTCAGCTCTTCTGTAAATGTGATGTATTTAGCAGTTTCTACACAACTTGCCAAACTTTATAGATAAATTGCAAAGCATGCTTGATTTCGTGCTAGGGAATAAGGTGATGTTGTTCTTCTGGCTTCACTGTGAGAAGAATCAGGTTCTAGCTGCACATTTGCTTCCTTCGAATATCTAAAACATTGAAAGACACCTGTTCAGAAAACTAGGTGCAGAGCAATGAGTCTTCCCCTATAAGATTAAATGCCTAATAAACCTTATCACAACCAACAGGAAGCAGAAAGATCCTTATGATTCTGTGATTGTATCACTTAATATACACTGCCAGAGTAAAGGATAGAGGTTTTTTTAATGGACTTTTTTTTTTTTATTTCTCCTCATAACTATGCAGTCTATTATTTCAGTAGTGTGGAGTAGTATCAGCTGACTTATTTTTAATAGATACTGTTGGGTTCACTGTTATATGCCAGAGTGGGAATAATTCTGTACTGTGGATATTATGGCATAACCAACGTGCAGAAGTGAAGCCAATAAGGTGACACTTTCTGCTTTGGCCTCAACAGCGGTACAAACGGTAGCCCGTCTATTCCCTCGGTTTTTGAGCGCAGCTCCTGTTGATGTCAGCAAAGTGTCAGGCAAAAGGCCCCCTCCCAGAGCCCGGTCCTGTTTTTACTACATAGCAAAACTGCCCTTGCTGACATAAGGACTTCCTCCTTGGGGTTACATTTGCCTTCTGCTTTTAACTCTTAAATGACAGATTATATTAGAATTTCTGCCGGGTGTTGGGTATTTCTGATAGATAGAAAAAAATAATGAAAAAATTATACACCTTGTGGTGTTTAATACGGTGTTTAGACAGTCGCATTTAAGGGGCGCCTTGGCACTGATAAGCAGTGCTACATGTTGGTGTTTAGCATTGCCATCTCCGTCTTCCCAGAAGTGCTTTTTATGCTTACGGTTTGCCCAAATTCCCTAAATGGGATTTCATGTCCAAAAGCAAAGCAGGGGAGAAGAAGAACAGAATTCTGGCCTCAGTGTGCATCCTGCAGGTAGTGCTGCCCGCAGCCAGTACCTTGACTGGCATTTTGGGAGGATTCTAGGATCCAGCTCAAGCTTTTGCTCAATGGTCTCAGCTTAAAGTTTCTGAAGAAGACCTTACCTCAGCACTTCTTCCTGTAGTAAAGTGCATCTTGAAATACGTGACTTTCTCAGCTTCCAAAATGACAAAAGAGTTGTTGAGTTTTACAAAATTAAAACTCTATAAGTAGGCAGAAAAGCCCTGGGAATTAATAGAGAAATCTCAGAATTGGTTAGAAAGTGCTAATGTATCATTATAATCTAGAGAGAATAACATGGTTAAGCACCTTTCTTAACTGAGGGAGTATTTTGTCATGTTTTTGTTCTGAAAATTGTTATGACATGCAAGAGGAAAATAATGTATTTAGGTTCTAATAAGTTATATATCAACATTAGAAAAAGAGTGCTTGGGATAGCATTTCAGGCTAGAGCCTTTTTTGAAGCATTGTGAGAGAACACATGAACTTTAGAACAATAGCATTTTAGGATAAGACTGTGTAATGTAACTTTGAACTATTTATAATATGCAGAGAGATAGTGCAGGTACTCATGTTTAGTGTAATTATGCTTATGCAATCAGTTTTTTAGGAAGATATCCGTTTGACTAGTTTATTTTTG
Source organism: Rhea pennata (assembly GCF_028389875.1). NCBI lineage: Eukaryota > Metazoa > Chordata > Aves > Rheiformes > Rheidae > Rhea > Rhea pennata. The sequence continues at coordinate 108,784,714 of NC_084664.1, read as the reverse complement.
GAAACGTACTACAGGGTGCTAAAATGCGTGTCTGTCTTTATTTAATTTGCGGCTTCAGTTCTAAATCTGTTTTTTGTATCTGTCAGGAGACATCCTTCCACCTATAAACTCTCTGAGGCTGATTAATGATGGATGGCATAAAAATCTACAAATATCAAGCTTTTAGCATCATAAATGAAAATGCTTTGAAGGGAGAGGGAAATAATTTCCTGTTTAATTTTTAAAGAAAAATACCACAGCCTAACCAGATGGAATTTTTTTATGCTATAAGTAAGCAATCCTTTCCTACTTTCATGACTGATTTTGATGTATTTCTAAGTTCCTCCTTCTACAATTTTCTTGGTACTGATAAGTCAAAGATCTTCCTTCAGATGCTCAGTAGGTGATGTAAAGAAGAATGAAGTTCTTCAACAAACATGAACAGATGTATGTACATATACAGATGTATGTATATATAACTCCTAAGCATGCTGTGTGGCTGACTGGGGCTATGCTGACTATTTGAGTGTATACTCTAGGTAAGTTAGAGTAAGATATATCTCACTATCTTAAAGATGGGTTCCTTAGCTAGGTAAATTATTTTATTGATGACTATAGGGAAAGAGTAGAATATTTATTTATGCAGTGCCCAAGAATGATTGTTTGCAGGTTTATTTGAAACATACTTTGTTTCCTACAAAATGTTTCCATCTGTATTTCATTTCATGTCGTAATTAATTCTCTCAGGTATCATTTTTCAGTATTATGTTTATTAATTAATATTAATACATTTGTTTCTCATTATGTTTTCCAGTCGATTCATTCTTAACAGTTCTAGGTCATTGTTTGTTTTATGATTTTAGTCATATTAGTAGAAATGACCATGCATGATGCACTGGCTTCTTTGTAAGACTTTATTTCCCATCCCTTACAGTATTAAAATATATTTTAAGTATTGTGCATGGGCCTGTTCTTGACACTTTTTGAACATCTTATCTATACTCAATTTTAATTCTAGCCAAGCTTATTACCAATGGTATTACCATTACCATTGTAATGATAATCAGTAAGGGCCTCTTTTGGAGCATTAAATGCAGGAAGTCACCCAGATTGGTTCACCAATCCTTTTTTCATGTTTTCTGCTTCTAGACACCTCTATTTGTTGAACTAAAGTTTCTGACATCATTTGGAGATAATGACTATAATCATTCAAACTGTTAATACAAAAAGAATAATCTTAAAAATACTTTTTAAAATAATACAGTTTGGGGAGAGATGTAAAGGAGCGAGTTCCTTTAGCTTAATTCTCTTTTCTGGTCCTTTTTTTATCTTCTGCTTCAATTGATTGCAGCACATGAGTACTGTATAATGTTGCATTTCTTGCTGGTACAGAAAACATTTTAAGGTGAACTACTGAAGAAAATAAATTATGTTTAAAAAACAGTTCTATGTGTGTGCTAGAAGATATCTCAGAGTAGTTGGGTGGCTTGACAGGGATCGAGTCGTCATTACAGTCAACATTACTGAAACTTAGAACCTGGGCTTAATACTAGTTTTTCCAGTCATTCGAACACATCAATGTGCAGGTCTTGCTTTACAAAGCAGCGTGTAGCCTGGGGCCCAGATGGCCACAAACCAGCTCTGGCGTCGTTGTGATGTTACCCCTGGCAGTTGTCCTACGGGTAACCGTGTTCTCTAGTCGTGGCTTCATTGGGAAACGGAGACACAGCAGTTGCAGTTAAGGTTCCTGGAAGTGTGCAACCCGGTTTCGTCAAGAAGTCAGCCAGGACTAAGTTGTGTTTCAGAGAACGCAGTAGGCACTGCGCCGCTGCCCAGGAGGCCTGTGCCCTGCTGCTGTTGCAAGGGCAGCAACAAAGACCAGAAGCAAACTTCCTAGAAAAGGAGCTGAGTTATGGGTGCGTACTTTGTCCAAGAACCCTCATACAATTATTTAAATGTATCCGTGATGCATTGAGTAGAAGTACTCAAAACATAATGTCCAAGTCAAGGAGGTAAAACTGGAGCCTGTCTTGTCTCTGATGGTGTGATCCAGTTTGCCTAGGAGCATCTCGGTGGTAGTCCCTCATTGTACATATGGGAAGATTCCTGCAGGCTGGGTGCTGGCAAAACCTGTACGCATTACATAATGTGTTATTACATTTATTATAACCTCCATTAGGCATGCTATTTGGAAGATACGAGAGAGTGCTGAGGATGTGTATCTGAAGCTGCTGGATTTAACAGCTAGGTAATTATACTTGTGGAGAATCACACAGGCATGATCGTTCCTCAGATTAAAAATCAACCTCTGTGACTGCAGCGCGCCGTGTAACATCACATATTGCTGGACTGGCTGCAATTGTTCTGCTGTAATTGTGATTTGGACATTTGGAGATTATACTGCAACTAGCAAAGATCAGTATCTGAATTTGCTGTGAGGAAAGATCTTCATGCAGGCCCCAGACTTTCCAAATTTTGCACACATTACTGATCTTCTAAGCGTACATGTAGTCCAGTTGAATTCAGAAGTCCTATTGCATTCGCTAGGGTTACTTATATACTTGAAACTATGCAAAAATACTGAAAATTGTGGATGAGAGTTTGTAGAGTCAAAGCCTCTATTGCAAAATATCTTAGTCCCTCTGTACACCTAAAATATGTAACCATTCTTAGGTAACCATTCTGACAAAAGAAAAAAACAATGCAGTGCTTGCAAGGCTGCCTTGCAATGGGAATATCTTGCCACTTGTTTGCATTACTTATTTTTTCTATGTTCATTCTTCAGTTCTTAACAGTCTCTCTTGTCTTCTTAGCTTCTGTGACAAAGTGAGTCGTCTTGAAGATGATGTTAGGTTTGAAGAATAGGTCAGCAATTTTTGACTGTACTCTTAATATGATTCAGATTAATTTAGTCATCATTTCCTTCTATCTGGCATCGAGTGTCAGTTTTGTAACTTGCACACCTTGTCTTGGGGGTAGAGGTGGCCCAGGACCCTTGCAGAGTTTCAGAATGAAGCTTGTCCTCGTGTTTTTCAGCTCTGAGAGGGGGAGAATTTTAATCACAGGCAGAAAAAAACACTGGAAACTTCCCTAGTTCCTCACTCACATCTGTAATTTGGCCTGTCTCTGTCTATAATGAATCTACTCAGATGTGCAAAATATCCTGGAACTGAATTTAGGTCAGAACAGACCCAGGTCTGACATGAGAACACTAAATTAAGTTTGTGTGTATTTTTTTAGTCACAATTAAAGTCGTAATTAAAAATACTTCCTTTAAATGTAGTTATTACTTTGTGTTTTTTGAACACAAATAACGCTGAGACCTTCTGAAAAGAGCATTTTGCAAATTACGGAAACTGTTTATCAACACCTGCCTAATTAAAGAATGGTTTCTACTTTCAAAATCACAGTTATACTGTGTACTTTTTTGATTGACTTAAAATTTTTCTCAGTGTGCCCCTCCTCAGAGCAGAGAAATTATTTTTCTGAAGGAAATGTGAGCTTTGAGTGCTTTGTAGTTTAATGTGTGCTACCAGCTTGCAAGGTGGACACCTGTTAAGAGCAGGAGATAAGTATTTGCAATGCTGGTGTTAGGACTGGATTATCTGTATTCTAATTAAGTAGGTTACTAACAATTTGAAGGAATTATAAGATTAACAATTATCTATGTGTTTATTTGATTAAATAAATGCCAGCAGATTTGGCTGCCATACCTGTGCTCTGCTATTTTTAGATCAGGATTTCCATTTATTTGGTAGTACAAAGCCAAACAACAACAAAACTTTTGTATTTAGATTTTGCTTTTGTGATGACTTTAACAAATGAATTGTCTCTAATTAATGTTTGCTCTATTTCCACTGAACGACAGTGCACCTTATTTATAAGGACTGAAAACTTGCTTGGAGAAAGTCGTCTTAGTTTTGCAGGGGAGCTGTAGGGGAAAGAAGAGTGCTTTCTAAAATACTATGCCATTGGTTTAAAATTTCATTTTTGAGCTAATGAGATAGTAATTTTGTAGGTTATTCCTTTGCACAAGGCTGAGGTTTACTTTCTAAATTTGCAGTACAGGACTGATATCGCTTAGTGAAGCTTCTCTGATTTAATGTTAAAAAGGTGTCCAGCGCAGTGTGAGAGGTTCATCTTATTATGGAATCAGGGTCCCAGGAACTAAAGGGAGAAGTCCTTGTTCTTCTTCACACCTACCTTAAAGCCTGGTAGCATTACCTCATTAAGGCATTCACTCTCCCAGTGATATTTTAAAGAATTTGTGTTTTAGAATTTGAAATTTCTTTTTAGAATTTTGTTTAACATGGACTTTAGTGGGGGAAAAAGGTCAGATCTTCACAACTGGTGACTGTGTCACAGAAGTGGTTCAGGACAGGTATCAGGCACATTCCTTCTCAGAGCATTTCCTTGAATCTGCGCCATAATGTGATATGCAGACAATTTCATAGGAAAAAATAAGCTGATAAGGAATTTGTTGTTTAGAGACATTCAGGTTTGAAGTGGAAAAGAAAATGGATGAAAACATTGCCTCTTTCACCTAAAATACAAGGCTTGTACCTGCACTCACAGTTTGACTGCATGATGATCTGCCAATATATTGCCAGCGATGCATGATAATGTAAAACTGGGAGTGAAGTTTCCATATTTATAGAGAAAATGATTTCCAAAGCACTCCTGATTTTTATTTCCACAGACTACACACAGGTTAGGAATGGTATTTTTAATATTCTCTTAAAAAAAAAAGAAAAGAAAAGAAAGAAAGAAAGGTCAACATTTTGAAATCTGAACTGACAAGTGGCTTTGGATTTTTGACATTTATACCTTATTCGAGTATTCTTTTTCAGCATTTTCCAGCTGCTGTTGCATAAATCTGAGGTGTTTTTTCCACTAGCTGTATGGGTGGAGAAAACAGAGTAGGAGGGTCAACTACCTTTTCTGTGCCTGTTTTTAAGAGCTTCAGAAGTTACCCAGGACTTAAAATTGGCTTCAGTTGCTCTTTGAAGTAAGCTTTATCAAAATTCTGTCCTTTCCTGCAGATGTATACACAGCACAAAGCAACAGTTCTGCAATATTGTAGGACCGCTCTTTAGCTCTGAAGGCTGAAGTTTTTCTCACAGTAGCACTATGCTGTGCTAAGGGTGGTGGCACAGGCCACGATCCTGCAAAAAGCTGAGGCTGACTTCCAAGAGGCTCCACGTGGGTCCCAGAGCCTTGAGCGTGCGCTGCAATATTGTTGCACCAGAGCAATATGACCGATGTTGCTGGGCCTTCTCTTTTCCTTAGCTTTCCTACCTCAGATTTGAGATGTTGTGTTGGCACTGGCAGCCAGCATCCCAGGGAAAAGCCCCTACAGTGAGAAGTGGCTCTGGGAGGATTCCCTGCAAGGCCAAGTTCTCTGTTGTCTGCAAAGCAAGATCCCTTTTCTCTGGCTTTTCATAAACCAAGCTCCAAAGTAACGTCATGGTGGGTACAGGATAGAGCACCTTAAAACAAAAATGTGATGTAATCTTTAAAGTAACATGAAGCAGCAATAATCAGTCCATTGCATAATTATTTTCCTCATTCCTCAAACCCAACTAATTGTATTGCTGTTTTAATAGTACTGATATACTATATGCTGAAAAATTCCAGAAGAGTTGACAGAAATGGGAAGAAAGGCACAGAGAGTATAGAGGTAGGATTGCTTTTCACAAAATGTCACATTAATAGCAAATGTTAGCATAACCATGACTTACTGTTAAATGTACAGGTAGCAGGGTTTTAAGACTAGTTGTGGGCACTAGATTTAAGGCTAGTTTTACAGTTCTCATCCTGCCTAAATGGCTTTGACTATTAAAAGGAGTTACACTAGTTGGACATGGTCACTGCATCCTTCTTATTTCCATGTTGTAGTAACTGTTCATCTCCTGGTTTTAGCTTCAGGCCTTCCACCAGCTCCCCCAAATAATCCTCAGCCAAGCTGTAGTTGTTATGACCAATTGCTCAAATATACTCAGTGGTTAAATGTGTCATGTTCTGAAGTGGACATTGTAATGGTGATCTAATGAGAACAGTCCAGCAGTACTGTCTGTGAAGATTCAGAAACTTTCTTATGATTTTAATGGTTATTAAATAAATAAGTAGTTATTTCTAGCATTTATATTTGCACTGCAAGACCTCTGCTCCTTGTTGTTTGCATTATTCTTGCTTTCACCTGATAATTTCTATTACAAGGCAGTTGATCTTATACGGATATTTTTCTGACATTATTTCTCATGTACAGCTCTGAAGTGTGTTGTGTGTGAGAATAAGAAGGAGATAGCCCATCTACTCTATATTAGGAGTAGATAAGTCCAAATAAATTCTGTTTCATGGCATGGGCAATTTTGGGAAAACCAGGCTTTGTGTCCTTCCCATCAAAGGCTGTTGTGACAGGTTGCTGAGATGCCTCACTCTGCTAAAGGGAAAGCAAAAGGTCTATATCTGAATGATGGGTGAAGTGGTTCCTTTATGTGTGTTATTGTAAAATGCTCTGAAAGCACAGGAAGGAAGGATGTCAGTTCTAGTCATCTTTCTGTCCCTTAAATTCTGAGCCGTTAACTTTTGCCCTGTTGTAAGTTTTCTTGCCTTGAACATATATGAGGTAATATCCTGCTTCAGTAACCATGAGCAACCCACACAGCTGCCCTGCATGTTGAAGGATGGCTCATAAAGTTTGCATCCAGAATGTCCTTCACACAAGATAAAGGTATGTGAGTGCAACAGTAGAGCCGGGTCAGGGAATAAGAACTGCAGAAGAGAAATGACCTGCTACTACACCTGATAAACTAAAAGGAAAAATAAACTTTACTGGATGCTATGCAAGGTGTGCATTAACACTGTGTTCCCACTCTTCAGAAAGTTAGTCACCTTCCTATCTTTTTTGTAGAGCCAATTTTTTAGTTTTTTTAGCTTGTACTGATGGTGTGCTTTGTGTCTTACATGCAACCATAGAAAGCTTATCCTCTGGTAGGACACGTGTTGGGAGCCCTTGTTGTTCCTTAAATTTTAGACGTCTATATGAACTCCAGATGACATCCAGATGCCATGTCTTGGTGTCTGTAGGCCCACACTGTAAGACATTCTCCCGAGGTGAGGATACACATGTCAGTCCTTGGAACTGGTGCCAGTTGTTCTGTTTAAATCGCCGCATTTAGCAGGACTCCAGCCGTGTCAGTTCTCTGGGTCACGTCAACACTTGACAAGCATGTGGTAGGTGAAAGCAAACAGATATGCTCACATTTTGCACAAGATTTTAACACAATGTTCCTTTCACTTAGATTTCACCCAAAAAAAGGAAAAAAAAAAGGTAGATCTGAATATAGTGATAAATGTGTGTGCTTTTTGTGGACAGAAAAGTTCGCCACTGTGAAAAGTTCATTTGTCTTCACCTGAGTTTTCTAGGAGCTACTAGCACCCTCTTTTCGAATCATCTGGTTTGACTTTGAGACATAAAATCTTTCAGTAGTAAGTACACTTGCACTGAGTTTGGACTGGTGCCACAGGTAAACACAAACTTCTTGTGACTTCCTTTTAAGCCTGGGTTGTGTTACCTTTGCTTCTTCTGTTTGGGGATTTTCTGCTTTCTCTTTTATCAGCTTCCAATAGAAAACTCCAGTCAAACTGGTTTCTCCTCTCTGGCAATCTCCTTGGCAGGGTTGTTATTCCAAAATGCTTCCACTGGAGTAACTGATCAGTAATTTCCACAACCAGTGCTATTCCTAACCTGGACATGGCATTCTTCAGCGCTCATAGCAGTCAGCGGATTTCATGTATGCTAACAGAATATCCACAGTGCAATAATTTTTAAAAACAAAAGCTTCAGCCAGAATGTGCAAGTTGCTTTGGAATCATTTTTCCATATCACATCAAGAGAAGCTTGCAAATGGAAAGCTGAATTTGCAATTCCCTGTGAAAAAAAACTTTGTTAATTTTTCAGATCCCCTAGCAACCTTGTGATATATAACTGGTGCTAGTAAATATCTGATGCATTTGACAGCACCAAATATTAGCAAGGCTTTTGCATGCAGTTTGGATTTCTTGAACGTAAAAGTCAAGGTTCTTTTGAAGAATTTAATCAAAGAGTTAGAGGTGAAATCTTCTGTACACTTTGGTTACAAAGGTGAGAACAAGGTTTTGATAAATTGTTGTGACTGCAGACTCCATTTCCAAATTCTAACAGGACAGTTGGGTTCTCCCCATTTAGCTCCTCTGTCTTTTCAGGCGTACTTTACTTCCCTTCCCAAGCTGTTCTGTGCAGTTGCTGAAAGATATTAAACAATTATTTTATTCAGACAATGGATAGAGTGGTCTTAGTATGTCACTTATCAGTTTACAAAAAAAATTAGGATCCAGATCTCTCCAGATAATCCAATATGATCTTTCTGGTTTTAGGTTATTATCTTTTGGCCCTCTGTTCAAAATTGCAGTTGTAATTACAGAATGTGCCATGCGGCGCCTCCAGACTGCAGCATTCAAATCTGTGTGTATATAAACACACCCTGGTGTATCTGTATACATTTAATGATTATCATCTCTAAGACTGTCATGCAAATCAGAGGAAACTTCACTGAATTCAATGGGTTCAGGTTAGTGTAAATGAAGTCAGAATAAGGGCCTGTGGGTGCCAGTCTAGGCCTTGCATTTTAGCAGTGCTTCATTTTTAGCCAAGTTTTGCAACAGCTCAGCCACTTTCACCCATGGGAATAATATGTCTGATCACATGCAATAGAAAAATATTATCCGTTTTTAAAAAAATAAATAAATAACCTTTCTTCTTCCTTCTTTCTTTGCCCTTCTCCTTCCCTGTTCTCTGAGATCACAGATAACAGAAGTTGCAGATGATGAGTCTTATTTCTGCTGAAGCCTGTTAACCTTGCTGTGTGAATGACAGTTTTCCAGATTTAAATCTTAGTCAATGTTTATGTTAAGAAGAGGGTTAATGATGATCCCCATAGGCCTCTCGCTCAGAAAGCAAAAACATCTGCTAAGCCAAAAAGTGGTTAGTTTGCTAAATATAGAAGGAAAAAATGCATTTCCCAAAATTCACACTGCTCCTTAACAAATTTAGGGAACCAGTGGGGGCATGTACTTACAGAAATCATACTGTTTATTCATTTTTGGTTTATGTTTTCTCAATTAAAAAAATCAGATTGCTACTGCTAACCATTAGAATGGTACTAAACATATATCTGAAACATTTAATGTAGTTGAACTTTTCATGTATATGTTTAGGTTAATAGCTGGACTTCTGGCAAAGCCTGTGAAGGCTTTCTGCAGAGATACTCTGCAGTATGTATCGAGAAGACAGAGTTTAGCAGCTAAGAAAGTGAGGTTCAAATGGATGGCTGCTAGGAAATGCTCTTAACCAAGCACAACCACCAGAAACACTCTTACAGATTTTAGTCAACTTTTTTTTTTTTTTTTTTTTTTTTTTCCCTATCAAGCTTCCTTCTGATCGCTGCCAGCTGCCTGACTCGGTACGGGAAAAGGTTAGCCCTGGTGAACAGTGACCAGCCCTCAGCTGCGGTAGCCCTAGTCTGTCACTGTGCTTAATGTCTCAGCAAGAGTCACCTTCTGTAAATTGGGTCTAAGCTAGAGTTTGCCTCCTTCGCCAGTACTGATGATAAAGCAATTTGTGACCATGCTGTTCTGCTTTGGTCCCGGCCGTGGTTGGTGGTGGCCTTAGCTACAATAATAAAGTGGCATGGATTATATGCTTACGGATCTAGCTTCTTAGACCACTGATTGCCAGGACGTAGAGCAGGACAACAAGGTGCCACCACCTCCCTACCTAGGAGCAATCACCAGCAGGGACCGGAGAAGGAGGCCCTTAACGTATTTTTAAGGTGCCCTTTCTCCCTCTGCAGCAAGCCCCCTTTTGCGTGTGGACCGCCCCATCTCAGCCGGTGGCCTCCCCTCACTCCAGGGCAAAACCCAGCAGCTTCGGGAAGGACTGCCACGGGCTCCCCAGCGGGTGCACCAGACTGGGACCCGCCGGGCGGCCCCTGCCAGCCCCACGGGTTTCCTTTGGGGCGGGATTGCACTTTGCTCCCATGCCGAGCCTCGCTTTTAACCTTTCAGTTTCCTGCGTAACAGTGACAGTTTCCGTGCTTGGCAGCCCACGGCGAAGACCTGCCGCTCTGGGTGAATTGCCCGTTTTTTCCGTAAGCTACCGGCAGCACTTTGTTAACCCTGTGTGAGAATGCATCAACTTCACCGGGAGGCTGGCAGAGCTCTGTGAACACTTATTTTTCCCGAGTGGAAGGGTTGTCAACATGAGCTCTGGAGATGTTTATTAAATTCAGGCTTTTACCTATACCTTAGTGAAATTTCGCCGACAAGGTGAACTGAACTTCAGCCTATGAATATCGTTCCAGTGAAGAGGTTTGAGATAGAAAACCGCAGCCGCAGGGCTCTGCCGAGGCACGAAATGCAGGGCGCGTGGTTTAGCGAATGCTGCCCTCTGCAGCCTCTCTCTTTGCCTGCTCTTCAGATCCATCACGGGCATTTTTAAGGCTTTGCAAAACATTTTGCCTTTTTTTCTGAAGACCGTTTCTTTAATCTGCTTTTCCAAAAGCGTTACGCCCACACGAGAGGCTGAAGAGACAGTTATAGCAAGTTACTGTTGGTGTTGACATAGATCCTTTACAACTGCTGGGGAACGAAAGGGAAGTACTGGGAAACCAGCGCTCTCAGAAGATGCCAAAAATACATGTTGATCCGCATCAACGCTTAGATTTCTTACACGCTCTAAATAAATATTGATTTCAGTGATATCGTGAAAGTTTGCACTGGATGTTTTCTTCAGTAATAATTTAAGCAGCAATTGGTCCATCCATCAAAACTAGAGAACAACATACATGATCCAGAGTGGATTCAAACCAGGTTTCAGTCTCTCTTCTCTCTGCCTGATAGCGTATTCGCTGCTGTACTTATTCCTCCTGGGAAACTGCTGCAAAGCAGTATGGAGGGATAGAGTGAAAATATTCCACTACCACATGGAAGCTGTATTTAAAATAGAGTGACTATTTAAATTTGACAGGAAAATCCCCAGCCATTAAATGTTGCCAACTTCTTTTGAGGGGTTTCTATTAATATTTTCAGTAAATGACTTACGAAAATTAGTCAGTGGTTAGAATACTACTGGAAGTCGTTTTCCTTAAGTCCTTCCCAGTTACTGGGAAACGTTATCAGAATACCGTGGGGTTCCCTGAGGCCCAAGAGCAGAGCCTAAGGAATTCTCCAGGCTGGAAATCCATGTTTTTTTACTGTAAATACAGCAGAAGGAAGTAACCAGATTGTTATCCCTCACTTAGTGAAAAAAAAAAGACTTTATAGAAAAAAAAATCGAATTCCAAGATTGTCTCTGATAACTAACTGCAGAATTTAAAAAGGACAGGTTTCTTTTCAGTTTCAGCTCCATGGATAACTAACATAAGTATTCTTGTTATGATATATCTACCTCAAGAGTGATTTATCACAACCTGAAGGTGGTGGAATTGGAAGCCCCTGTCCCCAGTGGTTTTGCTTAGTAGACTGTAGTGGTCCTGCTGGTTTTTTGAGCCTGTCGAGAAATTTGCAAAGCCATTAGTGGCTCATCAGAAAAATGCAGGTTTGTTAACTCCAACAACTTACTCGAGGATAAATTGTAGATTCTTTCCTCTGAGAACTTGAAGCTATAGTGTTAAAGCTTTGACATGTTACCTTTTTCTTGTCAAGAAACCGGCATTTTCCTGTGGTTTTGATTTCTCGTTTTTCACAGAAACTTCTGGATACAAGGGCCTTTGAAATGTTAGGGTGAGACTCAACAAGAGGTCCAGGCAAGCAAAAATGGTTGAAGCAGACAAAGATTTATTAAAATGTGTAGTTCATTTTATTGATCTGCAGTTTAGCACTTCATCTCTCCAATTCTTTGAATGTCAAAATACATCTATAAATATAGTATGGGTTTTGTGTCTATAGTATTATTCTTCTAACTTTGTTTTCTTTTAATTGTGATTTTTTTGTGGGGTCAAAATATCTGTACAGAACTGCTTAGTGATTTACCTGGTAAGAAAGGGGAATTTTCATGTACGATTACCTCCTTTTTGTTTGTGCATTTATGAACCCTTTTTTTCCAGAAATTCTTGTATAGCTGCTAACGCTGCTCGAATTGCCATGGTTTTTCAAGAGAGTAATGCTTATTGATAGTTCCCACATGCACTGGCAGGCAAGTCTAAAACCTGTACTTTTGTGTTCGCAGCTTGCATAATACAAAATTTAGAGATTGCTTGTCAAACTAAGTGTCAGCTGAGTTTCCTAGGAAACTCACTAAAGATATTTATAAAACTACAGATCAGCTTAATAATAGATATAATAATGTCAGCAGCTCGTGACTGTTTTTTTTTTACTTTATCAGTGCATTTTCCTTTGCTTTAATGTGTTAGCAAACCAAACTAATACATTTACAAACATGTGTGTTTTGTTCAGTGTCAGGAAATGTGGAACACCCTGCTGTAAAATAGAAAGCATCTAAAAGAATCTGAATGTCATACTAATTATGCGACTGAATCCTTCATAAATAAAACTGCAGCTGTGAAAGTAGAAATATAAACATAATATAGTATGTTACAGTTCTATTCTCAGTTGAGCTGAATGTGTGAGTTTTAAGTTCATTGCACATACATACAAAACAGTTACTGCAGAATTAACACAGATCCTCAACACAGGTTTGTACAGAAGACTTGTAAGTATTGTAAGAAGACATAAATCTGCGAAAATAATTTTACCACTGAGTTAAAAAAACATGAGCTAAAAAGAGAGAGTAACTAATGCTGGTGCTCATTTTTATTCATTTTTCTTCTGTTGTGTTTTCCTCCTACTGACTGTTTAAATGGACATGTAATTGCCACAGTGGGGAGGAATCTTCATATTTTAAGCACTTTAAATTTAATTTTTGTCATGTAAATTTAAATTTTTCCGTTTATATATACACACGCACGCACACATGCACACTTTATTTATATGTATATATATGACACGTATATAGTATATATAGTTATATAAATGTATATGACACCAGAACATAATTAATAGAGATATTTAGGGTTATTAGAAATTGATGTTCCTTAGAAAGCAATTAGAAAAGGAAATTCACTTTTCACATTTTAATGCTGTAATAAGAATGAGGTTAACATGTTTAGTGATGTGGCAGTACTAACACTTTATCTCATCTGGAATCCATTACTTGTAGCTGCTATGTACATTTGCCTGTCAGAGCTGGGTTTTGGTACTGTAAGTAAGATTGTATGAAGGATATTCGAAAATTGATTTTCTATCTAAAAAGTCGGCGTGTAGCTTTTTATACACCCAGGCCTAGATTTTTCAGTACCTAAAAAATTCAGTACAAGTTTAATGCAGTTGCTAAAGAAGTCTTGGGAAACCTGTCCATCACGCACTGAAAGATTAATTTTCCATAAAGCTAAGAAATTTAGCCGAACTCTAATAGTAGTTATGTGTTGATCTGTTCATGCTGATGATGACATTGCTACTTGATACAGTGGGCTGACAGTTAAAACCTTGTAAGTCATTGCATTTATTTTAGTATACATCACCTGTGGCCTGCAACCTTAAAAGCATAAAAAATGACAGCTATTTTAACCGATACTTTAAGGTGTGTATTATATAACAGAGCTCTGTCTTGTAACTCTGGTGTTCCAGGTAATTACATTTGAAATGTGTTCTTTGACTTATCTTTGACTTACCCAAGGGTGACAGTTTCTGGGTGGAAGACAACTTGGGCCGGTACTCAGGACATCAGAGGGCTGATTAGGAGACTTGCTGCCGTGCGTTGTTGGTTGTGTAACTCTCCATCAGTCACTTTTCAGTTCCTTGCCCTGATTTACCCGTTAGTAGAACGCAAATGATAACAATCAGTAGCCTACTGAAGCGCTTGAATAGGCAAGAAAGATGGGTATTAGCACTACATACCGTAACGTTAAATCGTTTCCTATCAGCTCTGCCAGCGTGACCTTGGTTCTGGCGACTCAAGAGGCACCGTCTCCGGTTTACACCATCGCCAGCGGCAGCGCTTCGGCGAGAGCAGCGCTGGTTCACGCGGCCTCACGCGGTTTGCGATGGAGCCGCGCTTGCGCACGGACACTCGCGCGCGTCCGTAGCGCTGGCCAGGACCCTCTGCCGTGCCGGTGCGCTCGCTCTAGAAGCGTTTTTCTGCCGTTTTTGCACTTACCCGCTGTTGCGGCCCAGCGCTGTGGGCTGGCGCTCTCTGAAGCTCCTGCCCGCTTTCCCCGGGCCGGTTCAGTCTGCTCCTGCCGGTCATCGAGCCCGTGAAAGCAAACCGCTAGGAGAACGGAGAGAAGGCTTTGGAACGGGCGCGGAAGTGCAATAGTTCTGCCTGAGCAGCCGCGTTACGGAAAATTACTCCTTGTTTAGGAAGAGATTCTGCTTGGAGGCGTTTTTGGTTTTGTTTTTCCATCTCTTCTTCCGTCTTAGTATATGCCACAAGCGTAAGGCGAGAGCTCTCTCAACGATAGATACGCCAGTTAAAAACGCATCTCTCCGTTGCAGTATCTGTGTTAAAAGCAGGGATCGCAGAGGTAAAACTTTGCTCGGTGCGGTGCAGATCGACTGCACGGAAGGTTCTGTTTGAACACCGCTACTTTCCAGTGTGGTTAAATGTAAAGATGCGCTTTTATATCTTTATATAAGCTTAAGGTGGCTTTTGGGGGAGGAGCAGGTTTTGCTACAGATTAATTTTCTTCAGGGATCATTCGGGATAATTTTGTAACTAGATGCCGCATGTGTTGCAGTAACAGTGATATTTGAAGTGTCATGTTTAGACATCACACCTTGATAAAAGAAAAAGTGGATGTTTTAACTGCAGATGCTGGAATTCTTTTTCCCAGTTATAACAATGGAGGTTCAAACAGGGAAAATGCAAATAAATATATACACAGTGTATTTTCCTTGCATTTCAGTTCATATCCGTGGGAAAGTAGGATGAGAATTACAAACAGGCTTTTAGGGGGGTATTTTTTCAATTCGTCAGTGTGTGTGACCCCTGTGTTAACAGAGAGTCACGTTGCAAGTCAAGAGTTCACCATTTTCTCTTCTTTCCCACTGCAATTGAGTAGGCTCCACATGTACAACCTTAAATATTAGGAAAAATGGGAGAATTTGCCCGTTGATAAAGAAATCTTGGTATTACTGTAAGAGGATGAGTCAGCCAGTGGGGTATTCACTGCCAAATACCAAACAGCAACGCAAAATCCAAGAAAGCTTCTAAGTCATGCAGGCAGGCCGAGAAAATGAGCCATCTGGGCCCAGACAAAATCTAGGGAATGAGTGAAAGTGAGGGAGGAAATCCTGCCTGTTTTAACTATACGTATAAAATTACATTTTTATATCCTTATTGCTGCTGTTCTAGCATGTTCTAGTTAAGCTCAAAAAGGTTTCTAAAATAATCAGTGTATGTGGTCCCCCTTTTTTTCTAGTTCCCTGGCTCTTTTTTGCAGTTTTAAGTCTCTGTTTACCTTATGCATTTCACTCAATCTTGACAATGTGAAGAGTCAGATTGCTTAACCACCATTTCATGCCTGTTTTGTTTTCCAGTTCTTATGCTTTAGTCGCAATGTTAGAGGGCAGCATTTCAGGACATATTTGTGCATCTTAATAAGCCTTACATTATGTTTGTATATATTAAGCTAACATTATTGAGGCCGTAATTAACATTAATCTTATGCTAGATTACCATTATGCTAAATGAAGGAATCTCTTTCCCCCATTTCCTTTTTTAAACTCAAAAATACTACTTTTATCTAAACAAATTTAAAATGTTATGACACGTGGGTAGCCTCAGTATTTTTTAATCTCACAAAATTTATTTTTTATCTCACAAAATTCTAGCATTTCATTGCATTTGGACTGCGTGTGAGTACTGCAAGTGTAAAAGCACTATATCGAAACCGAGTTTGAATAAAATTTGTTTGCTTGGAAAATACAAACCCAATCAATGTATGTAAATTATTGGGCTGATGCATTTACCATTTGACTTCTGTTTTACTTTGCAGCTGGAACCTAAACCAAAAAAAAGTAGTGAAAATTATTGTACTAGATGGGATTTTACATATCAAAGTACTTGTTTATTTTTCTTCCAGCTTTTTAGAACGAATTGACAGCGTCAGCATGGATGACTACACACCTACAGATCAGGTTGGTGCAGCTAGTGGGATAGGGTCTGAACCAGGATACCATTTGTATGGATTCTTTATGTAATTTATTTTAGTCCCAACAACAGCTGAAGTACGCCGTGCCACATAATTTCAAAACGCAGTCAGTCAGCTGGAGTGACAGATATTAAAGAAGCGGCTTTTCAGCGGTGCAAGTTCGTCTTTTACTGTCAGTACATCCAGGCCGGCAGTTCCAGTAATACCTCGCTTTCCGTTCTGGGTCCCGCAAACGAAGCAAACACGAACCATAAAAGCGTACAGTTTCCAACACCGGCCTTCACTGCATGGAAGCAATGTCTCGTCTGAACTGTGGGGTGATGGAGACCAGGGCAGAGGCTCCCCTGTGTCCATCCCCGCGGCCGTGCCGCAGCCCCGCAGCGAGTTCCCATGCAGGGATTCGGGAGGGAGCCTGCGCGGCAGCACCATGCCTCATGGGCTTGTCCATGGGCATGCAGACACCTTTTATTTTTCAGCCTTTTCCCGACTCCCATGGGGAGGAGAGCTTCTGTTTAAGCCTTGTTTGCAAGAGAGCACGCTTTAGTTTCCTTTTACACGTAGGGACACAGCTGCAGCACACACATTCACAATGTTTGCAAAGGCTTTTGGCCACTGATTTACAAAATTTTGACTGTTAGTAACATGGGTTTTTTTCCAGGTGTCATGATAATCTGTTGAGTGCTCTGAGGACAAAAAGGCATTCGGGGAAGTTAAGGCTGAAGTGGGATAGTCATGGAGAAAGAAAGGGCTACACGAAGCTTAGCTTTGGCTGGCGTCCCTGTCGCTTTGGGCAGGTTCTCGCTTGGACGGACTGAGTCGGAGGTTATGGTTTTCCAGTGCTGGTATCCCACCACGAACTCTGCCTAAAGATTCTGGGTCACATTGTGATAGATGCAAAAACACAAAGTAAAAGAGAGTACCAGCACTGGATATTTTAGTCTGAATTTTCAAAGTATATAGTGGATGGAAGCTTTTGAAAAATACCATTACCGCATCTCATTTTATGAACAGGGACTGAGATTCAGAGAAATAAAGTGACTTGCTAGAGATCACACAGGGGGTTTCCAGACTCCTTGTTCAAGCCCCTGACCACGAGCCTGTCCAATTACTCGATAGCGTATCCCAAAATAGAAGGCAATAAAAAGTAATGTGTGTTTTATTATAAGGTGAAATTCACATAGTTGCCCCAATAGAGAATAAATTATTAAAGCCCTCAAGACATTTTCAAATTAAAGTAGTTGCACTGAGGTTTAATCCATCTTAAAACTCATGAACTCATGTTAGCATCAAATTTCTTCACTCTGCTGGAGAAAGAAGTCAATGAAGCAAAACTGTGTTTTTGTTTCCATTATTTATACTAGTGTTGGCCTGTTTGATCCTGTGAAACCTTTCTCTACCTTGAGCAGTAGTTTGTAGTAGGTAGATTTGGCAGTGGATCCATATTATTTATCTGTCCAGAAATTTCTCCTGACATTTCCTTTGAGAAGGCAAGAGGCCCTTGATATTAGGCAGATAGAAAACTATTGGGCTAAAGGAGATTTTCTGACTTGCTTTTAGGTTTTTGTCCCATTGTATTACATAGGTTTTCCTTGATGAATTAGACTGCTAAAAATCACTACCTTCCTCTTCTCCCTCCCATTCAAGTGGAAGATGACATTGGGGTAGGGGGAAGAGGCGAACTGAGCTCGTCTCCTTGGACTCTTCCCCATCCTCTTCCTCCTTCCCTTCCCGTTGTCGCAGCTCCTTGGTCACAAGGAGACCTAAGCTAGACGGGCCGTGCCGGCTGTTCCGCAGAGAGGGGACCGCTCGCTGCCATCCCCCTGTCCGTAAGCTGGCGGCTCCCTCGAGCTGTAGGTTTTGTACCCAGTGCCATGGCAGCAGTGCAGGTTCAAAATCCTGCCAGCAGTGATGATGGCACACGGTGAGCTAGTTGCATTAAGGTATACAGAATAAATTGCTTTTATGTTCTTCCTTTGAAAATCTAGGAAATTGTAATTTTTTTGTTGTTGTTGTTATTAAAAGGATGTTATTGAGATTGTAAAGTATTGCTAGCCTGAAAAATAGGAAAGAAACGCTAGATTTGCATGCAACCTAAATTGTGTTCTCTTGTGCACTGTAATAGAGCTTTAATTACTTAGTCACAAGCTATTATTTCGATAGGATTCCTGTCTCATTTGGTATAAAAGAGGGCAGAACTAAGGTTGCCTGGGCAACTGTAAATCTGGAGTTTTCTAACATTTAAATACTTGACTTTACATCAAGAATAACATATCTTTTTTCTCAGTTTTATGTAATTTCTGCATTCGTTATCCACATCACATATTATATGACCATCAGTAAGAGGTTTCAGTATGTGTTATGGAAAATGTGTAGGACATTCACCTCCTTTCAGAATATGCACAAGATATTCCAAGTTCGGAGTGGATGTCTGTAATGATCTACTTTGTCAGTATGGACAAATACAGGTTTACCAAAAAGTCTAGTTTAACTTTAATTAAATTGAACATTTAAGACTTCCCATGTAAAATAATAGTCCATGCTTTTAAAAAACAAAATTAGGGTAGAAAAAGATCTCTCTAA
Source organism: Rhea pennata (assembly GCF_028389875.1). Taxonomy (NCBI): domain Eukaryota; kingdom Metazoa; phylum Chordata; class Aves; order Rheiformes; family Rheidae; genus Rhea; species Rhea pennata. The sequence goes on along the minus strand of NC_084664.1, from coordinate 108,765,905 downwards.
TCAGCTTCTGTGTTCTCATTTCCAGGACCTATTAAGATGCAGAGTTTTGACATCAGGGATTTTTGAAACAAGATTTCAAGTAGATAAAGTAAATTTCCAGTAAGTCTGTTAATAATAATTTATGATCCTCATACTAATTCCTAACTACTTAGTTCCTATGTCTGTGCTTGTGTATTGTGAGTATGGCCAGTTTTGGGGTAGGTTTGAGGGCTCTTGGCAGGGGATTAGGGTTTGTAATTTTTTTTTCAGTCCGTTCTACTTAGATCTTAGAATAATTGCCTTGTACTCTGTAATAAAAGCTGATATTCATTACGTCCATTAGTGCTGCCCTATTGTGGGGTTGTCTGTGGCTGTTTTTACCAGCTGGTTCACTGGTACAGCACTGTAAACTCATGAAATAGTTTTGGGGATGAGATCTTGCAGAACTCAGTGGAAACGCTGCCGAGTCAGAATTTGTACAAGGGGACAAAGAGAGTTTAACATTAAGAAGTCCTACGTTTTCCTTCTCCTGGAGGGCTGCAGGCTCTGTGTTTTGAAATTTTGTACTGTGTCTCTGTTAAAATGCACCCAGTCTGGCTAACTTTGCTTATAGTTCCTAAGACCAAAAAAGGTAGCAACTCTAACTGGGGAAAAACTGCTCCTGAGCACCTCACCTTAGATAGTTGTATAGATTTACACTCTCTCCACCACCACTTCAAATATTCTAAAACTTGTACGTATTTGTAACACAGTAGACCTAACCGTATGTGACCATATGCATTTCTACAGGCTGGAAAAGCCAGCTCTTTCCCCGGAAAGGAGTGTTTCTCGTTTGGGGAATTTAGTAGCGTTCCCGGGGCAGAGCCGGGCAGGCAGATTTTCACAGCTTGCTCACAGGCAACGCAGCGTCAGAAATTCCTCTTTCCCTTCAGGCAGTATTTTGCTGCTGCTGTCCTTGGAGCTGTCAGATTTTTTAAACTGAACCCTGATGCTGCATGCTTTGTGTGACTTTCCTAATGCACATAAGTGATATAACATCCTATGGCTTTTTAACAGCATGTTTGATGTAGGTGGCCAGAGAGATGAGAGGAGAAAATGGATCCAATGCTTTAATGGTGAGTAAAAGTATTCCGTATTTTTATTTTGGACTTATTCTGTACAGTGTGAGAGGCTTAGTATTCATACTGTTTTATTTATGCTGAGAACATGATGTGTCACTGATACAGAATTCCTATATTATATAAATATTTTCTTCTGGTATTTATGGCAGTTTGGGGAGTAATGTGAGCGTTACCCTGTGGAGTGTGTTCTGGGTTAATGGAAATGTTGTCTTCTCTCTCCTTTTTCTGTTGCTCTGTCCAGACGTCACAGCTATAATCTTTGTTGTGGCTTGTAGCAGCTACAACATGGTAATAAGGGAAGACAACAACACAAACAGACTACGGGAATCCCTGGACCTTTTCAAAAGTATCTGGAATAACAGGTAAAACATATCTTTTCACGTTCTTCTCCCCCGCCCCCCCCCCCCCCCCACTCAAAACCCATCATCATTTTGTTGTTCGGCCAAGGTGAGGACATGCTCCAAATTTCGTTTCATCCCCTTCCTCAAAGGCGGTGGCAGCAGCGGTGGCGGCGCCGTAATGTACGCATGTAAATTACAGATACAGTAACTAAATAACAAATACCCTCCTAACAGAGAAAAAGTAAAACTGAGAGGTGAAATAAAATAATGAGAAGTTCCCAGAACATGCCTGTCACGATTCCCTGGGCTGAAAGGTGACTGAAGTTAGAGTGTGGAAAAATTAGAAGCACAGATTCCAAAGGGATGTTGTCATGACAATGGCTAGGTACCTTATTTGAGGAAGAAGGGAGATTATTTCCTTTCTATTCCTCAGGAATCATACAGGCCATCCTAAAAGACAGGATATTTATGTGGGTGAACTAGTAGTTACGGCAGAGCACTTTGAGAAAAGGCAACTTTCTAGTCTTTTTCTCTTGTTTCAGCAGTACCAAGCACAGCGAATAGTAATGCTAATTTTTGGACTACACCCTGCTTTTAGGAAATGTCACCATTTTTTCAATCTGATATCAAAAGGATAATTTATCAAACAGTACCTGAAGAAAGTTCTCTTCAGCAGTGCCTAATCCAGCTTTTATAAATATATTTATAGATTCTATAAATATATCCACCTGCTTTGGTGCAGGATAACAGAAACACTGATTTAGGTGATGAGTTTTTCTGTTGAAGTATGATCCAGATTATTTTACTCCATGCCCATGAAGAGATAACCCCTAAATTTTCTGTTGAAGTGATATGTTTTCTTTGATGAATAACACTAGCATTTGGCTTATTTTTGACAGGTGGTTACGGACCATTTCTATCATTTTGTTCTTGAATAAACAGGACATGCTAGCTGAAAAAGTCTTGGCAGGGAAATCAAAAATTGAAGATTACTTTCCTGAATATGCGCATTATACTGTACCTGAGGATGGTAAGATTTTTCACAACTGCCGGATATAACTAGCTGATGTAGTCCTTTTGGTTGTTTTCTTTTTGTTTGGTTTTTCCTTTCTGTCTCTCATGCACATTCACAAACATGCGCAGTTCCTTACCGTGAAATAACTGTTGCATCGGTGTGCAAAGATAAAGCAACCTGCTCTTGCGCACGCCAAGGGGGGCTGGAGGACATCCCTTCCTGGTGGCTTATTCCCAGGGACCAACCCTGCCCTTGCTCGCTCCTGGCCAGCCCCAGCGCGGGAAGGGCGAGAGGGGGCTGTGACGGCCCCGGGGCACCCGACCCCGCTGCGCAGCACCCGTGGGAACCCAGGGTGCCTGCTGGCTCTGCTCCTGGGCACCTGTGGCCGGAGGAGAAGGAGGGTACGGGAAGCCACCTGGCCGCCCTCCCTCACCAGACCCTTCTGCCTGGGCTTCCTGCGTTGCTGAATTTCGCTAGGGATTCGGACCCAGGCCGGTTTTGAGGGGCAAAGCAAAGGGCTTGCTTTCAACCATGCTGTATTCTCAGACATTTAACAGCAGAGCTATAAATTTCAGCATTTGCAAATACCAATGGGAAGCAACGTTGCACAGGAGCGCAGCAAGAGAAGTTTAGTGGAGGAAAAACACATTAATAAATACAAGAGGAAGAATAAAAGAGACACTAGTATGTGTTTGGTTTCATATTATTTCAAAAGGTACGATGATTCTTGCACTGCAATAGCATATTGCATAAGTAATCTCAGGTATTGTAGCTATTTTATACCAGGCAGTTAGGTGCAGAGAGATCATTGCTTACCCAATATCTCAGTTCTGTGTCTAGCAAAAGAAATAAAACATGCGCTTTCTGACCATTGGGCTCTGCTTTTGCCAAATGACATTGTCTGTGGCATAGAGTGTTTAGAGATCTGTCAGAAAAGGCTTTTGTTCCTCTCTTACCACCAGTAACAGTGTAGGTTATAGAATGAAACTGTAATAAGCTATTTCATCTTTCATTCAGTTCTGGGATTTCAAGAGTGTGTTACTAAATTTCTAGCGGAGAGGATAGATACATTTTCCTCTCTTAAAGTCTGAGTTAGCCCGGCATAAATTCGTTAACACTAAGGGCTTTCAGGATCAATCTTCCCCCACTGTCACTCTCTCTCCCAAACATGCACCCCATATATACAGGAAATTTGGGCAAATTCACTTCACTTTTCATAGTAAGCAAGTTGTCAGACTGAAGTTGCTTGTTGTGTTTCTCAATGGGATTTCACAACAGTTATCCAGATTGTCTGCACCTGAAGCAGCTCTCTGCTTTTAATCTGTAATTGCTCGTTTGTTTTTTAATTTCAGCTGACTTTATCTGAGGACAGCAGGAGCTGAACTCTAAGATGCTGTCAGTTGTGTTGCTACTCTGTGTTTACTCTTACTGCTGTAGATGAGACCAGATTTTCTGTTTCCCTGTTCTGATAAATTCTGTCCATTATTGTGTTATGTTTATAAGTGTCTGGTCTGATGTTTTAGATAAGTAGAAATCCCACTGAAAGGAAAAGAAGAAGTTGTCTCTTCACTTTATTATTTGATTTTTGCATTTACAATAAATATAGTTGTTATAGGGTCTAGATATAGGAGGCTGATGGACAATTTAATCTAAGATCCCTGGGATGTTTAGGTGAAATATATTTAAGTGTTCTGCTGACTTGCCTGTATCCATCTGAACACACTTACACGTGTGAACTAGCCTCTTTCTGATACGACCAATGACACTGTTGCAACAATTTCTGCTCTTTTCAAGTCCCTAAGAGATGTTAAATACCTAGATGTTTATTTCAGATTTTACAGTACCCTTTTGTTTTAGAATTGGCTATTATGAATCTGCTGTGGATATTTAATATTTTAAAGGACTGCTCCCTGTACTGAAGGGCAACTCCCTACTTAGTAAATCTTTGACTCAGATGATTTACTAAGATAGATGATTGTGGTTTTTGTCATGCTTTTGATGTAATTTATTTTTATTTAAACAGCAACACCAGATGCAGGAGAAGACCCCAAAGTCACAAGAGCCAAGTTCTTCATCCGGGATGAGTTTTTAGTGAGTAATTTTGATCTTATTTATGATTTTATCATAGGAAATACTGGCATATAGCAATTAATTTAGAGAAAACCGATGGGATTTTGCAGGAATCTGGGAGGAGAAGAGGATGACTGGCAATTCCCTGCTTCTTTTCAACTGCCCGTCTTGCAGAACCTTTTCCAGTGGTTAAACATTTTTATGCCCATTTTTATATAAAGTCACCTGACCTGCAAAATATCACACAGTAAGCAAGTACTAGAGCTAGAAATGTCTTTTAAGTGCTTGACTCCTAGTACATGATGGGTGCAGACAGCTTTGCCCCTGCGCACAGGGAAGCGGTGGTGTGGCCAGTTTCATTTCTCATTAATGAGACTTTTTGTGGTTGTTGTTGCTTGTGATAGGCGCCGCTCTACTACTGCTGCTGCTACTGGTGACCTTTGCCTTGGATGTTTAACTTCTTGTCAGTGCAGTCCATGATGAAGCAAAAAGACTTCTTATCCTGCAGTCCGCCAAGGGCTTTGGCAGTGGTCAGCTGGCAAGAAGGAATGAACAAAAAAAGCAGGTTTTATCCTTGCGTAAGGTTTTGGATGACTGTGTTGTACCAGTTCGGAGGTTTGTCTCGCCCCGGCACTGCCGTGGCGCTGCGGAGGAGTCAGTAGGAAAGCTTACTTGTTTGCTCAGACTCGTTTTTTTAAATAAGGCGACCACAGAGGCTGGAAGTGAAGAAGTGCTGCCTGCGTATCGCAGGCACAAACCGTTATCAGCCACACGGCCACAGCCTAGCACTGCTGTCAGGAACAGGGGGCTTAATCCAGCATAGCTTAGTGGCTTCTAGACATATCGAGTCGCCCCGACCGTGCGAAGCAGCAATGGAGATCGTAACTGCAGCTTAGTGCTTCAAATCCTGCCCTACTTGTAGGAAGCATAAGGGGGTGTTCAAAAGAACAAATTTAATCATTAGGATTAAGAATTTTAAAGTCATTATGCATTTAAAGGCATTGTTAGGATTTACAGCTGTTTATGCAACAACAAAGAAAGAAGCCATTAATCACGTTCGCAATTTGGGGATTTTCGTTCAACGCCTCAGCTTTCTGAATTGCGAGGAAAACCAATTTTTGGTTAGATTGCACTGTGTTAAAGAGTTATAAGAAAGACCACCTCAGACCAAATCTCTTGTGCGGTAGTGCTGAAATGCTGCAAAGCAGATGAGCCTGGCTGCGTCCAGCACTTCGTGTAAAGAGGGGCCGTGAGAAACCAGTTTTACTAGGAAACTAGAGCTTTTTATATCTTCGTTAATCGCCTCAGGGACGAGGCGCTTGCCCGCCGTGACGTGCCCACGTTGCGCCCAGAGGCCACCTACGCAGGGGCAGGAGGGACGGGGAGCGTGCCGTGCCTCGCGGGCGCGCGGGCCCGACCCCCGCAGCAAGGTGGAAGGAAGAAACGGTGCTTGTTTCTCTGCCTGTGGCCGTCTTGGCTCCGATATATGCTTTTTTTTTCATTTGAGACTTTTTCCTTGTCCTGCTCTGTTGGTTTTCAGAGAGAATTCAGGGAAATCTGTGGGTTTTTTTTTATTTTTACAGTCTTTATTGCGATTTTTGTCGCAGCAGCCAGTCAACCGCAGCAGCGTGCCGGCTGCTGTTGCACAAGGCACGGGCGCCTGTGAGAGTCTCGGTGCATGTGTCTCTTAAAGCTCTCCGTCGGCTAAACCTGCCTGTAGATACTGGTATTCCTGTCAGCCAGCCAAATATAGAGCAAATAAATCTGAACACGTTTCCAACAAATATTGCTATAAAGTAGTATGAAGTATTAGGAAGACAAAATACGTTGGTTCCTAATTTCAGCATTAGGCATGGCCATCTGCTGGCTTCAGCAGAAGGTCTGGTTACTTAGTACCGATGAAATCTAGGCCATCAATTTTTAAATTATGAAAGCACTGAGCGAGACCTGGCGGGAAATAGCCTTTGCTGGTCTCATCCCTCCACGGCTGGCAACCCGTCTCTGCACCTTCAGCAGTGTTGATCTTTCTTCGGCAGCTCACACAACACGTCCAGGCCAGCGGTGGTGCCCCACTTCCAGGAAACCAATTTTATAGGAAATTCTCCTTCCTCCTTAGCCTTGTTCCTTTGGCACAGGCACATCCTTCCTCCTCCCAGGCTCTTTATAAACACAGTGTCCGTGCACTCGTTGTTTAGAATTCGCCTTATCCTGATTTTGGTGTTTTGTATACAGGATTCCCCATCTGCTGATGTTTTGTTTTAATACATCTCCAGTATATAGATAACTCCTATTAAAACAGAAAGCATGTCACCCTGGTTCATTCTGGTTTAAAAAAAAAAAAATCTGAAACTTGGGAGTTGATGGAGCTGCTGTGCAAATACAGAGACTGGGATTCCTTAAATAATGCATACAGCTCCGTTCCAAAAACTCCTTGTCATCCTGACCCCTGGAGTGCAGCGGCTCCAGTGTTAAATATTCCCTCTTGTGTTCTCGGAAAGTAAATGTTCTTTTTTTTGTTGTCCCAGAAGATACTTTTTTCCCCTATGAGTTGGTGCTAAGAGATAAAATACTACTATCCAGAATGAGCTTTGAGTGTGTGGGTGGGGTGGAAATACTGAATATGCCCTAAAACATGAGCGCTACAGAGCTGCCAAGGGACAGAAGAGATCAACAGTGTGAAAATATATCCTTTGACATGCTTTACGTGTAACCAAATCTCTGCAGAACATCACGGCCAGCTGACTGCTGTATACTTGGCTGGGAATGAGAGTGTGGCTGTGCGTGATAAACACAAGCGAACAGGCAGCGAAGGAGCAATTACTTTACTCAAACACTAAAAAGTGCAACAGGGAGTTGAGTGGCAGACAAGGCTGTAATTTGGGGGGCAGAAATATTTTTTTTCTCCAAATGAAAAAAAAAAAAAAAAAAAAAGAAAGAAAAACAAAATTAGTAACTGGCCTCTCCTTGCTGCTTTTGAATGGCATTTTACTATGTTCAGTTAGAACAGGGCTGTAGGAGGAAAAAAATTTGTAAAGCAGCTATTGCATCAAAAATAGAAACAGTATTGGACTTTTTAGTGTTTCTGTATTAATGTCATTGCTGATTTCTGTGCTTATGATCTTCTCAGGTGCTTAAGGTCTTCTCAGCCCTTAGGTTCCTAAGGGTTTAACTTCCCCCGGATTTTAAAAGACAATGATCTCCTAGACATCTCTGGGAGTTTAGGAAGCCTGTATCCTGCATGGAGATGCATGTAATCTACATTTTAGTAGTTTCAGAATTTTGCCACCATTGCAGTAATTCATAAAATATATTTTTGTTCATTTTTTATAATTAATATTGAGTGTATTTGATGCTTCAGATATGATCAGAACAACTTACTCATCAGTTGAGTAGGGTTATTAAATTAATATTTTTCATTAGAGTAATCCTTGAACTAGATTTTCAGTGTAGCTTAGTAAAAAGAGAATCATTGTTAGTATACATTTGGAAACACCTATTTAATTAGTGTTGATTATCTGACATTACCTAAGTTGCCTTTTGCAGAAATCTGCAATATTTTGTTATCTAGTTATGTAAATCATTGCTTCTAAATGTCCATAGTTTTGCATATCTTTAGCTTTACAAGATGTTTAAAAGGTCAATCCCATAGGTAATATAAATAATTGTATTAAAAATAAATAGTATAGCCAGAGAGGGAAAACATTGTGCTTTGTTGTTCATCCATTACAATTTATAATAAAAGTCAGAAAAGTTTTATAAAAAATGATTATTCCAAAAACTGACCTTCAAATTTCATAAATTTTCATATACATTCTGGAAAGTGGATGATTTAGAATGGATTTGTATCAATGGGTCCTAAAGCAGTATAGAGCAAATCTTGTGCTGTTCACATTGCATTTTAAGATCCTGGGAAATAATAACGAGAGAACCATGATTGAAAGCATTCTGGCGCTTAGGCACCTCAGAAGTTGTGCAACAGCCTTGCAAAAATTAAATTCAGCCTGGGTGGGTGTTTACCAGATTTGGACGCGTTTCAGTACACTGCAGGAAGCTGGCCACTTGCTTTGCGATGCCACCGTGAGCTGTTCTCGGTAGCGGGCTCAGGCCTTCATTTGCCTCTGATAAGTAGTCGAGCTAGAGGGAGCATCTAGGGCCTTCAATTTGAAGGTGCATTTCGCTGCTGTTTTTCTGCCACTAGTGTCTTCAGTACGAGGATGCTGTCTTTCAAAGACAGTGTTGCTTACATAAGTGTTTAAAGCAACATGATGGCACTAAAAAAAAAAAAAAAAGAAGAAGCAAAATTCTTGGCACAGGAGCCTGGCAGAATGCAACGCTGGCTGTCAACAGGGCAAATTATCCGTATAGCGATGTACAAATGATAATAGCGTAAGTGGCTCTTAAACTGTGCTAACATACTGACCCTGTAATATTATACATAACTTCTATTTGCTTTGTTTCAAGTCTGTGAATTCATATTGGATGTGACCAATATGAGTTGGTCACGCAAGTGTCTTTTTGGCACAAGAGTGGAAGAGCGAGAAAGAACTTTGGTCGTGTCCAATATGAATTAAAAAAAATATTATATGTACACACACACCCCCACACACACACGTGTGTGTGTATATATGTATATGTGTGTGTGTGTATATATATATATATATATATATATATATATAAAATCATAGGTATAGTGTTAGTGTGTTCACGCACACACACAATTTCCCATGGTTTTTGGCACTTTGTAAGCCCATAGGTGACCCTCCTTGAGGACCGTGTCCTTACCATCTTGTCCTCCTGTTTCCACAGAGGATAAGCACAGCGAGTGGAGACGGCAGACATTATTGCTACCCACACTTTACATGTGCAGTGGACACAGAAAATATCCGTAGAGTGTTCAACGACTGTCGAGACATCATTCAGCGAATGCATCTTCGCCAGTACGAACTCTTGTGAGGGGGATCACCGTGGAACCTGTGGTTTTAAAATCTTTGCTCCTTGCTCTTTCTCTTGATACTACCCCACACAGGGTGGAAGAATATACTATAAAAATGTCAGTCTCTTCACTTTGTTTACTTTAATTATTTAACCTTAAAGCTGATTTGAAGCAAGTCTGGGTTCTTTTCCTCCGCGCTTTCTGGGACTATTTTTGTGCTTTATTTTGACATGCCACTTCTTCGTCATTCCACTAAGCCCTTTGGCTACCTCTGTTCCCTTAGGTTTTGTTTTTTAATTGAACATAACCTGCTAAATTTTTTCCAGCAGGTTAATGTTAGTTCAAACTGGTATGTCAGCTGGATGACACTGAAGTCATTCCTATCCCTCTGTGTGGGTTTCCTTTTTAACATGACATTGAAGAGTACTTGATGGGTGAAAAAGATTAATGCACTTTGTATCAGGTTATTAAATACTGTTGAGGAAGTAGACACACAATGTAGCAGCACCACAATATTTATTACTCTGTCACAGTTTTTAGCATTTCTGAGTTGCAGGTCGACTGATAAAGTGACCTCCTCTTTTAAGCCGTTACTGGCACAGGAAGTAGAGTAGATAATGAGAGGAATAGTGAAGACAAAGCAATTTTTCTGGGGTTTTGGAGCTAAGTGTCTCTGCACACCTCAGGCATTTGAATTACAGCTACTTTTCAGCCTGTTGCAACTAGGCAGAAAATTTACCACCCTCACTTACGTTATTTGTGCTGTCCACAAATGATCCTTTTAGTTCAGATCATTCTTGGACAACAGTCCTCTCCCTATATATATTTTTTTGTTTTACTGCTGGTTTATTATATTGTACAGACTGTAAAATGTAATATTATTTTGTACAACTTTATTGAAGAAAAATACTTGTAGAAGATCTTTGTGCCTTGATTATGGCTGTACCTGTAAAATGAGCTAAGATGTAAGTATGTTTTTGATTGCGCTGTACAGCTTGATGTCAACCTTACCTGCAGCCGTGACTGAAGGTAAGAACTTTATCTGTAGAGTTTAGGGGTTTTTTTCTGGTTTATATAAAAATGCTCTTTAGTATAAAAATTATAAATTATGCAAATTAACCACTTACCTTTCCAAGTAAGGTATTACAGTCACCGGATGTTGCAGCAAACATGCCTTTCTCTTTTGAAGTCTCAGCTTTAAAACATTGGAATTCATTCAAGTGTCCAAATTGCAACCTGGTGTTGTTTTAATGGGAACCAAGGATCTTTTTTTCTTTATATTTAGAAAATATGTTTGGTAATTCTTTGGTCATTCATAGAACTTCACAATTGCACAGACCGATTGTGAATGTGTAATGGCACCATTATATAGAGCTCTTCAATCTTTGTACCAACAGCGGCTTTCATTGTGCAAGTAAATAGCAAGAAAGAAGAAAAAAAGGTGTATAAACCCTTGTGTCTGGCCTAAGAGAATTACAAGATGACATTTTTATTTCTCTTTTAATAAAGAGACACATTAGAAAATTGTTTTATTTTAAATATTGTAGAATCAAAATGTGTGAATATTTCTCAAACTTGAATAATTTATGCAAACGACATTCTCAAAACAAGTTGTGGTACAGTACAATATATAAAAAGCAAGAATTGCTGTAGCAATAAGGCATGTCCTTTTTAGTAACTATAACATTGCTTTATATTTTATACATAGCTGTTTTATGTCTGTGACTATATACTTTTCCTGTGTCCAAGATAACCTGTACAAATGTCTAAAATTACAGTTGCAATAACAGAAACCTAGAGAAGTGTTAGACTACATTACTTTATAGAATGTTTTACCACACCTTAGAACATCTCCATACTTCACTTTAAATTTAGGGAGAGATTAAGATCTAACACATTCCCAACAATGCCATATAAATCAGTGGGTTGATTACCTTCTTACTGTAAGCATTGTTGTTATTTATAAACCCTGATCAGTCATCTTTTAAATTCAGACTACAAATTCAGTACTTGTTTCTATGTGATGATAAATAATCCCATTTTAGATACTGTAATACAACCATTTCCTTTTCTCAGAAATGTGTGTATTTTGATATTTCTATTTTAAATTTAGTCAATCATCAGATATTTCCCAGAAAGTGAAAGGCTGGGTGGAACAAGCCAGTAATACATTAAATTCCCAAATGCAAAGATTCTCTCACTTCCCATGCCAAAAAAAGTAAATACCGCCACCACCCAAATTAATCATGAAATAAAGTCTTTTCTTTAAATACTACCCCCTAGCCCAGGTTAGAGTCCCCAGCCTCTGCAGGAATGTCGTAACATTTGTCCTGGGTGTGGAATTGACCCTCTGTTTTTTTTCTGGGGTAGATGGGGAAAAGAGGTAGGTTTGTCACAGCTTTGCTTAGACTTTGCAAGGAAAGACACTGAGCTCAGACCTTCACATTCTAGTTGCTGCCATCCAGTTGGAGCCCCGTGGCTCAGCTCTGCGGTGTGCTACATCGCTGCTGCTGATAGTCTCCACCCTCCTCACCAAAACTCTAGTGCAGTTCAAAAAGTGACTCTACTACAAAGTTAACAAAACTTGGCGACCCTGCAGGATTCCAAAATAACACACCTTCTTATCCCTTTGCTGTAGGCCGAGGCCCAAGGCATAGGATGCTGTTACTGCAGCTGTATTTGACCTTCCTTCTTGCAGAAGATCAGCAACTGGAGGGCCCCTCACCACACAGATCTCTGGGATGCAATAGGGCCCTCTTTTTTTTAAGCTCATCATAGCACATCTTTTGAGAAATAACAGCATGAAGTGTCACCCTAATTTCTTTTTAAGCAGGTTTCAAGTGTGTTTCAGCAAACTGGATCTGCGAGGCTTCTTCCTGTTGTTTCTGGTAGACAATAACTGCAAATTGTACTCAGTTAACAATTTAATATGTCAGGAACTGGAAGATTTCTTGTCCCAGACTACAGTCCCTTACATATGACATTCTGAAAAGATTAAAAAAATCTGCATCTCAGTGCTGATGCATCTAGCTTCTGCCTGACCCTACCAAACAGAAGTACGACATTAGAAGGGCCATGCAGCAATAAAATGGAGAAACATTTCCAGTTTGCAAGACTGAGCCTCCACCAGGGTAAGACACTAGTGCAGATATGTGATGAGGCTATAGGATTTACATAATGTACAGTTAAACTTTTAATATACATATTTGATACAAAAATTATAGCAGGAAAAGGACTCATTTGATTGTAGAATACAGTATTTTTGTACAGCATGAAACATTCATTTCGGTTATTTATCCTGTAGTAGTCATATCAGCTGTATAGGACTTCTATGGTATGTGTAAATGCAACCTGCCTTCAGACTAGCAATCAAATTAGGTCATTTGCTGGCATGAATATAGTCTGATGTTTGACTGTTCTCAGCTTTGGTATTTCAGTGACTGAATGCAGATGTCTGGCTCTTCATACTGCTTTATGCTTACTGATTAAACGCTGAGCAAAATAAAACGGTGGAGTGAGAAGCTGAAAATGAGCTAGTATCAGGATTACAAGCAGAGCGCCTGCTGCACAGTATATAGTAAAGACTCTGCTCTCGTACGGAAGGAAGCATTTTCGGAGGGAGAAGTCAGTTGGTGTTATGCTACCCTGGAAAAGAAATGAAGACTGTCACTTTGCTGTTACAGTGGTTCTAAATCAGAAGTAACACCACGGCTGTCAGATCTCTTGATTTCTAAATTTTGTATTGGGTGGCAAGGGTTGGGGCCAGTTTCCTAGTACCAGTGCCTTCTTCAGGGGGCTGGCGCATTAGTCCATACCTTGTGGTGCTGGGCACTAACTGGAATATTCACCAGGCTAACATTAGCCCAGAGGCCAATCTTCCCTCTATTCCTTCTAGAGTCAATAGAGAGCTGGGCTCCTCATCTGATCTGCCTTCAAGAGAAGCCTAACTTTAGCTGCTGTAAATCAACCTGGAAGGAGCCTTGCTAGGCTAAAGTTAGGTTTTGTGAATGTGCCCCTTCCTCCTCTCCAAGCCCTCCTTCTACCCAGTCCATGCTGCTAAAACCGTGTTGGCTAATCCAAATTATTAACATGAGCTGAAACAGCAGCATAAGAGACCTTAATTTGGTTTTGGTTTGAATTTGCAATTCAAATTAAAGTTTACAAAACACAGGCTGATTTAAAATGGTAGTGAAGACAATGCAACTGTAATTAGCCAACCTGTTTTGCAGTGAAGATGCACTGTCTAGCATGTGCAGAGAGCATATGTAGTTTGAAGGCAGCTACTCTCAGGAATACGGAATAAACAGAACTACTTTTAACAAGAAATATTAACAGTTGGATAAAATGAATTTAAAATTTTGGGGTTATCTGTGTGATAAACAGCCCATACCCAACAACAGTAAAATACATTAACAATTTTTGTCACAAAAATTGTGGCAAATTTTTGCCACTTTAACAAAGTCACAAATTACTCTGTAAACAGGATTGCAGGTTTTGCTTCTTACTCCGAGTTTTTAAGAGTTCTGTTTTATTTTTGAACTGAGGAGCTAACTGATTTACCTCTAAGGATATACAGAGCACTGGAACTACCTGTGAGAGCATAACCAACACACTGCATACAATGTGAACTGCAAACGAGGAGGCAAACTATTGGCATGTGATAAACGTTTTCACTGTGTAAAGTGGTCAATGCACAAGTTTGAAAACCATGATCACCATGCAGAAGTTGAGATGGATACGGTCTTGTTTTCATAGTTGGTAAATCAACAGAGCAAAACTAGTCTTTCTACTGTTCAGTGCACAATACTGATTATTTTTACAAGTCAATAGTTTACAATGCACCCTCTTTATAAGAAAATGTTAGATGCTTGTACCCATATACTAATTAGATCTTTAACAGCATTGCTTTGTACCACACAGAACATGTGGCTCCCACAGCTGTACTTTATAAAGTGGATGCAGTGTACTGAGTGGGTTGGGTGGGTAGGCATTTTTTTTAATTTTTTGTTTTTACAGGTAGAATCAGTTTTAAAATATAGCTGACTGCCATGTTGATTTATTTATGAAAGTTATCTGACAAAAATAAAAAAAAATAAAACTTACCATGATGAAATTAGGATTGTTTCTATTCCTCCAACTGAATGATGGGACACTGATTTCTGGAATTTTCCCTGCATGCAGCACTTCACAAGCACTATGTGTATGTCCACTGAGAATCAAACGGGGATGAAACCACCATATCAGCTAGAACACAGAATGGCAAAGCCAGAAATCAAGTCATAACTAAAAAAAAAGCTTAACACCAATTTTTTTCTTCTGCCAGAATAAAAAATGGAAGGGAGTGCTAATATTCTTACAGAGTGTTTTGTATAAACTACTGTTTTCCAGTAAACACTTGTTGCCTTTGTAATACTAATCACACTCATTTGACCCTCATCCCAAATACTGGATTTTTTCAGGAGCCATACAGATTAGAACAACAAAAATCAATACCACGTTGTTGGCATCACAAAAGGAAAAATCTTGTTTTTAATAAAGCAATGCTGTTTCTTGTCTAAGGGAGAATTTTATACTGCCAGTCTTGAGTGAACAGATTTCCGCAAAAGAAAGCAAATACTGCCTACTGGATTTACTGGGAATATCTTTGCATTTTCTTGTAGTAATTAACTCAGCAAAAGCAATATTTTTAGAGTGTCAGAGAATAGTGACTTTCTACCAAGTTTGTCCAAATGTACACATTATATAAAGTACAAAATGCTAAATTAGAGACTTGAGAGCACCTGGCCTTACCACCTCTACACAAGCAGAAAAATCAAGGCCATGGTCACAGTGAAAAGCAGAAGCTACTGTGATCAGCTTGTCTCACTGAGCATTTGTCCTTTCCAGTATTTATTTTTTTTCAGCTATAGATATCTACACACACACAGAGAGAGAGAGAGAGAGATACTAAGGTTGCTAAATTAATCAAACCTTTTGTGATGCCTCTTGAGATAGTACATCATACTTTTCTTTAAATAGGATGTTTTTCTCCTCTGGAGGGGCAGCATCTTCTCCACTGCATTCAGCATCACTTTTCCGATAGAGAGGATAATGCTGGGAGAAATTCACAGCAAGGATCAGCTGTTAACAATCCAGCCTTTGCAGAAAGTTAGTAAGTACACCAAAAGCATGTCAACATCTTGTCCCACCCCATCTCCAACACACCTGTAAAAGGATAGGTTCTGAAGCTGGAAGCTTTTCCACATTACTGCACCTTTTCTTGGAATGATTCAGTTTCTGTGAATAAAATCAGTCCATATAAATTATCTTCACCTATGTGTACGGCTGGGATGGGGAAGGGAATTAAACTATAACTAGGGAGGATGTCACTTGCTTTTGAGAAAAGCATTATCAGCACAGAATAAAGTGTTTAAATACAGTGCACTGTGAAAGCTCTTTTGAGATCCTCTGCAATGGATGAAAGGGGGATGCTGTAGATACAGCTCCTCTCTTTCTGAATGCAGAAAGCAATAGCAGAATTTCACTGCACAAATAAGGAAAAAGAGATTTAGGACAGCATAAGAGAGAGAGAGCTGTTACAGTCTGGCAATGTTTCCACTGGGAGATAGTTTCTTGATTGACTGCCCACTCAGTAAATCAAGCTGCCTACCTTGTTTCAATCTGCCTATGAAGAAAGGAATAGGGATGAAATATGAGAGGCAATTGGATTTGATGAAAAAAAAACAAAACAAAAAACTACGATTAAAATCTTATTAAGCTGTCAAGACAAGACTCTAGTAAAATCAGAAAACTACACAAATAGGCTAGTTTGAAGGATATAGAGGAGAAGAATTGCATAAATATAAAGGCAAAGGCGGGGGGTTACAGTGCTTTTCCTGCCATTCCTTGGAATGGAAGAAATGGCAGTCTGTGCAAGGCTAGTTGGTAGCACTAAGAAGAGAATTAGCACCATAAGCACCACAAAATAACACAGTGAACAGTGAAGTAAAAATAATAAAGGGAAAATGAAGAGGAAGAGAGTTTTGCTAACAAGTTACAATACGAATTGAAAGCCGTTTTTTTTCAGATGTGAATCTGTTGTATCCTGACTGTTCCAACAATTCCACTGCAGCAGCCGAGCTGCCAGCTATAATCAGATCTTTAATAAACTCTTACCTGCTGGGAGCAGTTTAGTTTGTGAGAAAGAGCCACAAGCTCTGCCTCTGAAGTACGGCAAATAGCACAGCCATCACCCTCCATGGCTACGCTGTTCACTATGACAAAGCTGAAAAATACAGGGGAGTGGGTAAAGAGAAAGGAAGTGCAGAGGGCAGAGAAGCATTTGCTATTCATGCACACAAATGGGATGATTTTTATTTTATAAAATGCAAGTATTCAGAAGTTGGACATAGCTCAGCAAAACAGCAGAATGTAGCAGCTTCCCAAATCACATGCTATAAATCTATAGAGTATCCATATTGCAGGTTACCATTTCTCTACATCACAGGTTCTTTTATAATTTTTGTTACTTAGGGTGCACAAATATACTTATACAAATATATGTGTGCCAAATATTTCATGTTTACACTTCAAGATTCTTTATAATATTGTAATGAGTACTTAAACTGTATTCTAGTTCACTGCTAGAAGCCCACTAAACCAAATTCTGACAGAAAGGGGAAGTTGCTTCTCCTTAAATGTACATTTTAGACATCAGAGGAAATTCAATTTCTTCTGAACAATTGAAATGCAAAACAGCACTTGGGCACCTGCCCTGAACATACTTTCATACCTTGTTTCTTGGCTTCTGGTCTCTAACAAGGAAAATGGGATTTACTTGTAAAAGAAAAAAAGTTTTCCCAGTAAATTTCAAATTTTGACCTTCTGCCATCAGAATAAGTTATTCCTGTTGTAATCTCTCACTCAGGACTCAACAAATAGACATATTCCCAGCTCAATTCAATATACAGACATAAATGAGTTGAATGCCTCCGTTTAAATTATGGTCAAAACCAAAATAAGTTTAAATTCTCTTATCAAATTAAGTTGCTTTTACATCACTGATTTGTTATAAAATAGTTTATCCAGTAACATTTAATTAATAATGTAGCTCATTTCAGTTAGTGAATATGGTACTACACATAAAATCTGCTGCTGGATGCAAGAATTCTACTGTGCTGTTTTATCAAAGGTGATATAGAAACTTCCCTGATAACTATTTCTGAAATAGTTACCTATATCTGTCTATATCTAAAATGAAATTACATATGTAGGAGACTTCACATCTGCACAGTAAACAATAGTATTATACTGACCGTTCGTGAAGCTCAAAGGTCTCCCTAAAAAACACACTTGTTTAGACCTGTTTATAATGCTTAATGTTTAATTAAGGGAACCAGCTTAAAGTTGTAGCTTTTGAATCATACATTCACATAAAAAATTATAAACTGAGGGCATACATGGCAAACTACAGACTCGCAATGGGTTTTCTCTTCATGTATCTGAGGCAAGTAAGTAAATAAACAAATAAACAGAAAACAAAAGGCTCTTCCACAGATCCACTGTGGCTTTCCCTCATCAAACTACAACACAGTATGTAAAAATAACAACTACAGAAACAGTATCGCCTTTGCTACATTATCAGTGACCGCCAAGGAACAGACAAGCAACTAGAATAAACTCTGTAACAATATCTACTGTAAGCCAAAGTGAGGTTGTGCATTATTATCCCACCCTGTAGCAAAACTTTAGACAAGCTACTGCTATCTTGCCAAATTCCTGAAATAAGAATTAAGTTCTGCAGACTAAAGAAGTCTTTAACATTAATGAAACTCTAACATGTAAGCGTGGAAGAGTTTTGTTTGTTTTTTCTTTACTGAATCACATTTTTCTTTTATGTTTATAGCCATGGGTCATTAGCAGCTGCAAGGAAGTAGAAACACAAACCAGAGAAGTCGATTCCAGTTTCACAGTACTTTTCCATTTAAAAGTATTACAAATTATCTTGTTCAAAGTAACAGCCTCCAGGCTGCATCAAGGTATGTGTTTGTACAGTGTTTCCTTTAACATAGTACAGGCTAGATACAAAGCAAAAACAATTTTAAGAAGCTGTAAGCTAAGAATTCCAATACTATTTCATTAGAAACACCACTTGCAAATCCCATCTTTTATCATTCAGGTCTCCTAGATCAGTAACCACTACTTTGAACATTTTTTATAAAAGAATTACATATACTCACTTTATTCCTTTTCGAGTTATTAGTTTTCCTGAAGTAAAGTTGAAAACCTTTTCAAATCGTTTTACCTTGTAAGTGGTCATTCTGTGTGACAGAATAAAAATACAACTGAGGTAAAAAACTGGCATAAATAATTTGACATAGTTTTATATTTTTAAGATCATTCTCACAGCTTACCACTCCATTATCTAGATCACATATTCAAGATTAGATTTGCCAAACACACAGAGATGCTCTGCCACTGATACTGTATTCTGTGCAAGCACAACCATCCTTTAGAAGAGCAAGGGCACTTACCCTTTTCCACGCTGTTAACAGGAGAAAGGGAATATACTTAAGCTAACTACTTACCAGCCACTGAAGCCCAACAGAAGAAAAAGCAGCCTCAAGACTTCTCTGCGAATGCAGAGCAACCTGCTCTGAACTTCACAATGTGCTCAAAGCAGCACCGAGTCTGAAAACAGTTCTACAGTATAATCCTAAAGTGCATTGTCCACAGATCAATACACTTAAAGATCTTGGTCTAAGTTACAATCCCTTCCAACTTGGTTATGATCAAAAATATTCTGCATAAACACACAGAAAGTCACTGAGAAACAAAACAGTTACTGCATGTATGCATGCTGACACTTCAATCGTGATGCTTGCCTATTCCTTTCGCTGACAAGACTTACTCGTAATGAAATCCAATGTCATGATTTCCAACGATAACCACTAACTCAGTAGGAACTGGATGTCTAAACATTTTTCGAAATCTCCTGACATCATCTGCCCATGCCTGCAGGAAAATACAGAAATGAACACTGCTCCACAATACTGTAAGAGAATCATAAATATGTAATACAGAAGCGCACGCTCAGCGAGATGGTCGCATTTTAAAACTAGGTGTTGGGGGAAAAGTGCTAAGGTACTACCAAAAATAAAGGAACGTCACATCATTTCAACTGGTATATAACATCCTAGAAGCTTCTTTCAGCAAGACAACCATAGTAATACTAAATAAATCATTGCATACCTAGTCTGCCTTATTTTACCATCCATTTCCTTCAAAAAATCCTCTTTTTTGAAATAAATAGCTGTGTATGTCGTACCTGAGGTGAGCTCCATTTTCCTTCATCAAAGACATCTCCCAGAATAAAAACAATATCTGGCTGCAGTAACCACAAAGCAGTTTGGAAAGATCTCTCCATCTGCCATTCCCTACGGGGAAAATATACATCCAGTCATCACTGCCTAACTTCTGCATCCTCGACTCTGAACGCACAAACACAGCCTGGCAGGAAAGTGAAGCTAGCTCCTACCTACTCAAAGTGCTAATACGAAACCCAATTTAAATACTTGGCAAGGAACTTAAAATGCAGTAGGTGCTTCCAAACTCACCACAGAACACTTAGGACCAACTCGCACAAGAAGTAATACCAGTTTATTCGTTACAGGTTCATTAATCACTGTTCTCGTCAATTGCTGAATTACTGCACGGATTTTACTATGTTACTGTTTCTTCAACAAAACTTTATGATGATCATGTCATGGCATGTTACTAGTATAAATTAGTACTTTCTTGCAGCATTTTGCTTCTTTGAGGATTAACAGAAACAACATGGCTTCGTGCATTAGGCACAGGATTGGATTATCTTTGTTTTTAAAACTGGTTTTGCCGCTGATTATTCTGCTACAAACTGCTACCAGCTTCCCTGACTCTGCAATTAAAGATATAAACTAGATGGACCTCAAAGTTTTCTGGCTCCTTTTTAAGGCATTTTATAAATCATTTCTACACACTGAAAAAGACTGCTTGTCCTATCTAAAATGCTCAAGCATCTACACCCACAAACTACCTGGATGTTCAATACTGCACTGACTAAATAAGGCCCATTCCTTAATCTTTCAACACTAGTTTATCACCATCAGTCCAAATCCAGATAGGCAAATCAGAGCCAGCATACTTACCTCTTACCAATACCACAGCATTAGTTATAACCATCTGTCCCATTAGCTACTATTAAAAGCTCTAAAAACATGATACAGATCATTCCAAAAACTGAATTATTACCTTCGTAGTTTATCCAGCCAATGTCCTTTGATTTCACCAAGCAGGTGAGTATCAGCTAAAATTATGGCCTTCAGGACTGAAGGAGAAGTCTCTTTGTTACCCACATGATCTCCAGCTTTCACTTCTGGCCAGTGACATTGAAAAATTACCACGTAATAAATTAAAAATTCACAAAATACTAACACTGAGCTTACAAAGCACATAAGTTTTATCAGGAAACAGATCCTCTTCTTCAAAGGAAGAGTCCTCACAGCGCTCGAGCTAGATCGAAACATTGCAGTACCAGCAAAAGAGTCCTTCCCAAAGGCTAAGTTCTCCTCATTGAGATGAAAATGGTAGGGGCTATTCAGAGGATCAAGTTGAGCTTCATATCAGCACAGAAACCCTGCAGAGAAAATACAAAATAAAACATTCACGAGGCCAGTACTCTCTTAAAATGTAAGGCTACCATGCACAGCTGACAGTGTCCCTGAAAGCTTTGGAAATATGTAAAAATGAACTAAAAAGTAAAGCTAGTCTTCTCCTTTGGATAGCTTTAACCCACACAGAAGGCCACACTACTGCACCTGGACTGGCACTCTGTGCTACTACAACCAAGGCAACTAGTTTAAAGCCAGCTAGGACCCGGCTGCCTGATGTCCTTGTGACTACACAGCACAAACTTCATGAGCAGGGGTCAAAGACACAACTCAGCATGGAAGAGCAGCACAAAAAATGAGCGAGGTGGTGGTGTGAGGCAGAGCAAGGAATTGCACTGGGATCCACACCCATCCCAGCCTCTGCAATGCCACACACAATGCACAAGCCACATAACATGACCATACCAAATCAACACTACCACTTCTAAAAAGGCTCATGGCAAGAACCCCCACGAACCAAAAGGAATTTATTATCCCCAAAATAAATTTACTAGAGCTGTCCATGAAGACAGGCCCAGATGCACAGGTAGTTAACCGAGAGTGCTTCATTTCTAACACTGGAACCAAGAAATGTCTAAGCCTTGTAGAGACAGAGAGAGCAATGTAACTGAAGGGAAATGTGGGAAAATAAGCTCTTGTAAGTTGGCAAACAGTTTGTATTTACAGATTTCTTTCTCCCTGGATGGCTCGTAACACAAAGAGGGAACTTACCGCTTTTAAAATGATAATGCTATTACTTATTTTAGGTCACTTTAAAGGCTAATCTGAAATAAGTGTCTCTGCTCTGACAAGCCACAATTTTAACAGAGCTCTTTGACTGTTTCACCTGTTTGCAGGCATCTAACAGACGCTCCTAATTTCTGGCTTAAGGAGAAGCCACAGTTTCACATTTCTGTTTCTTCTACAGTCCTTCACAGAAACATTTCCCGTGGTAAGTGCCCACAAGAAACAAGGATCCCACCTGAAAGGACACGCATACTAGCCTTACATTCAAGAAAAATGCCTTAAGTTTCACCTACAAGCTCTCAAGAATTCATTCAGAAGAGCACCGCATGTCTGAAAGACCTATTTTTAAAGCTACCCAAGTACAATGGACTAACAGTGAGGGAAGAACTAGCAGAAGAGCAGGAAATACGTTACTTCACATGCTCATCAGAAAACTTTTAGAGAAATGTGAGAAGAAAAGGCTTTTCTTTCCCCTCCAAAGACTAGGATTGCTTTTGTGTTTACTAAGTTAATAAAGTTCTAACATAGGACACCAACAATTATTGAACACTTCTGGAAAGTACAGAAAGGAAAAGAAGCACTATTTTTACATTCTAGTAGACAGGAAAAGGCATTTCAAACTGTATTCCCTAATTTTGATAGCTTCAGCTATTGAGTACTATTGCAATGATTAACAACCAGTGTCCATCTGTGCTGCCTAAATCTGTTTATAACTGTGACTACTCACTACCTTTTAAAATTTAGGTACTAGGTATTAGGGGAACTGGGACAAAAATAGAGAACCACATAAAGTTAATATATTTTTAATTATTATTATTTTTCAACTCATTAGAATGCATAGAGCAGTAACAAAACTTGAATTGTTTCACTGTCCCATGCCCCAAGCTCGTTCAATTCACATCTTATGGAAAGCAAAAACTGACATGACATGATTATCTTATTTCTCCAGTCAAACGCCTCCATTTGATAATAGCCACTTATTTTCAAATATGAGCTTCTATTAACAACACTATAAAGTACTTACTCAAGAAAAAGAACCATTAATCTGCATCATGTAACATTTCTAATATGCACGACTTAATGTTAGCACAACTAATACTTAATTGCGGCAACTCAGTTCTATCTAAACTTATTTTTGCAGGAGAAAGCCATAGGCTAGATATAACAATTTCATGATACAGTGGAACTACAAATAAAGCCTAATTTGTTTAATATTAATCTCATCTACATCTCAATCAATCAGTATAATAAAAAACAATAAGATCTTGGTTTTATATCTCATAAGACAAGATTAAAGCAGGAATGTCTGTTCAACATACAGAAACAAGGATAAGAGACAGGAAAATTCATTACTATAAACACGTAACTTCATATGGCCTTGTCCTGCACAAACTGTACCTACCTCAGAATTTGGGAGTAGACTTTGGTAGTCTTAGACAGTTTCTTCCTCTAATAAAATAGTCCTGAATTGAACAGAAAATGCCAGCACGTCACTTAACATGCATTAGGCATGTAAAAACAGAATAAAATCGCAGAACCCTATGACTCTTCTTATTTACCATCTATATGAAGCTTAAAGCAAATTAACTCTGTCATTTTACTATCGACAGCATTAAAGATCAGCCAAAAAACCTCAGATCTTCAGAAGTATGATGATCCCCTCAAACACAAAAAAAGGCTGCTTTTAGTTGAAAAGAAAGAAAAATTTCTTCAAGGCAGAGCTGCCATTTTCAAAAGTCATGATGGGTAACAGAAACATAACCCAACGAACCGAAACCGAACCTGTCATTTCTGCACTCATTCGCTGTCCCAGCGTTCCTGCTCCTAGCGGAGACTGTTCGGGGAGTCGTGCCACAGTTGTAGAAGATGCCAGACGTCTCCTGTCCGCATCCTACGTTTCCAGCTTCCTGACAGCGAAAGGAAAAAAAAAATCACCAAAAGTCAGCCAGGCAGGAGGAGCTGAAAGACAACAACTGCTACTGGCTGCCTGAAACCCCCAGCCGCATTGCTTGCCGCACGCGCGCTGCATCGCAGAGCTGCCGTTCGACACACCGGCGGCGCAGTACGCTGCTATCCAGCCCCGAGCGCAGCGCGTCCCAGGACTGGGCTAGGATCGCCGTCGTCACCGGGGCTCGAGGATCGAAGTTATAAAGAAAGACTGGCAGCTCTTTCTGCTGCTTCTTGCTCTGAACAGGTAGGAGGGGGATGACACCAGACTGACCTCGAAAGTTTTGCAAGTTCACCGTGAAGGTGAGCTCAAGATTAATCACTCGCCATATTCATCACTTCCAACTGTTTGAGCAGAGAACAAACTCTCCAATGGAAAACTGCGACCTTCTGTAGTCTGCAAACCGCTAAACTCTGCCAGGCACAGCAATACCGTAGCCAGTCAAAAAGGAACCCTTCTGCATACTGAAACTAAGGGCAGGGTGAGAAATAAACTCGAACTTTTCCTCATCTACATCTAAGCATCCTGCACAAACCTTTAAAAATCAGCGTGTGGATGGGGACAACTACGTATTTATTTAATAATAAAACCATCACACAAAGATTACACATACTAGAAGTATAAATTTATGCCACAAAACTGTGATAAAAAGTGTTTATGTGATTAACACTCAAAAGAAGTTTGGTGCTTTCTTTCAGCAGCAATATTTATTTTTCTTACTAACGAATGTTCATTTTTGCACTTACAAGACTTCCATCATATACAGTATTCTATTTTCTTCTGCTGAGTTTACTGGCCACACAAACCCGCATCACTGTTTTCTCCCTCTCCTCCATCTTTATTCAGAACATGCTCTACCTTTAATTTGTAAGTGAGCCCAAGAATGAAGCAAGAGAAAAATCATACAGACAGATCTCGTTTGCAGACAGATCGGGAAGCAAGTGGCTCTGGTACTTTATCCTCCCTCTTACTTAGGGACCATGCAACTCTGAAAACCTCCTATGCTTTGAGGTCAATTTATTTATTAACTTACAACTACATGAAACTGTCAAAACAAACAAGGTGGGATGCAAGAGTCCTAAATCTATCACTAACGAGCCAGTATTAGAGCTTTTATTAATCTGAAGAAATTATGCTGGGGCAAAAAGAGTCTTGGATTTATAAACTCTTGACAGGTTGATGAAGTTAAGTTTTCACTTAATTCTCCTGATGTAACGTAACAGAGGTGCCGATTTTCAACTTTCAAACAAATACGAAAATATAGAATTTTTATGAATATACAGATTTTATAAAACTTTAACACAGCCACACTCAAGTTCAAGTTTATAGTCCAAATCTCACAACTTTCCCTCTCTGCAGCTTAAATGTACAACTGGGAGTTGTCTTTTATCTTTCCACACTATACCTCTTTGAGGCAAAGGCTTTGATTTTTCCCTCTCACTTCTACCTTAGCAGTTGCGCTAAGGTAGATCTTTTTCAATACTTTCAATATTTTCAAGATTGCCTCATTCTTCAATCAAATAAGAACTTTTGATGAATTCTTGTTTTGATACTGAAAGACAAGTCTTTGACCCATCTTCTGACTACATTATTTCCATTTCTAAGTCCCTCCTTCAGCCACAGATTTTATCTGTATATCATGATAAAAGATCTCTTAACTGGAGATTTAACTTTCCTTCTCTTATCAAATCACTTTGTAATAATTTATTACTATATTAACCATTGTATTTTCTGTCTGTACTGTCACATTCTTTGGGAATGATTGTCAGATCTATAGATTTATTTTGATTTTATACAGTTCATACAGAAATGGATAAATGGAGAAATTCTTTAATTTAAAATATCAACATGCTTTTATTTTTCAAAAAAAGCCCACTTCCACAAGGCATATATTTAAAGAGAGAGAAAGAAAGAGGGAGGTTTTGAAACTCAGAAGAAGTTACACAAGCCACTGTTTATTTTAAAACTATATAAACAAAAATCAAAGGCATAAAACACAAAAACATTTCAGAATAGCTTGCGATATAGAAATTGTATTACTGAACTCATTATCAAAAAATGGCACTACATAAACCAGGTTAGGTTTCAATGTCACAATAAATATGAAAATTTATGTGGAACATTTACTTGCCATTAAATCAATAGTCACAAAGGTAGTGTTAAAGGAAGTCTATAAATTGCACTTATTTGTTTCAAGCACTTCTCGTACTCATTATTCAGTTTCACAGATTCCTGTACGGCACGCTTTAGATCTTCTATCTCTTCAAAAAAATCCTAAAAAAAAAGTTTCTTTTAAAGACATTCCCAATAAGAGTTAGTCAGCATTTCAGCTGGTCTAGTGTTCAAACACCAAAGACTTTTTTTTTAATATATGACTAAGATGTGCAACCACAGCTAAAGCAAGATGTGACAATTAACCATGACACTACATAATAGTTTAAAACTTTGCATGTCAGGTGCTATGCATGGAAAGCATCAAGTTATTTCTACACACTGAAATAATACAGACTAGTAACAGGTAAGATGAACTGAGATATAAGAGAAGGAGGAAAGGTTGATTTATCAGAAAGCTACAAAATGGCAGTCCAAGATGATAAGGGAATACTGTCATAAACTCATCTGTACAAAAATATGGCAGAAGCCATATATGGCAGAGCTACAAGGAGCTTTCTCCAAGACCAAAGACGCTGTTAATTCAAAAGACATCTGGAACAAGTCAGCAAAGAACTGAAACAACAAAGAGATTTCTACGAAATCTGAAACAAAATAATTGACAAATAGGACAAAATATAGTGACATTTCTCTACAGATGCCAAAGTCAGCCAGTAGTAGATCAACACATCTTGAACTTTGAAGACGTGATGGTTATGAGAGTATTAAAAAGTGACAATAAGCAAGAAGAGAGTTTAGGAGAGTAAATTAAGGATGTTGTTCATAATATTTGACAAACCAAGACAATACTGAAGAGTTCAAATCAGAAAAATTAGTATTATATCTACAGATACAAGCATAGACAACTTTTTTCAGATTTTAAACTGCTTCTAAAGTTAAAAAAAAAAAAAGAAAAAGAAAAAAGGACAATTGCATTATTCCTCCTCCTTAGCCAAGTAGTATTCTTGGACATAAAATTAATGTTTCAAGGAGTCATTCATTTCTTTTTATTTCTTAAAATGTTATAAACTGATATTTCTATACATTTTGCTTTATAACAGCATATATTCAGCCTAAAGTTAAGTTTCAGTTCAGGCAGAAAAGCTTTACAAAAATCGTCTATTCTTAAACTTGTCCTAAAATAAATTACCTTGTCTAATCCAGCTAATTCATTTCTTAGTGCTCTCCTTTCTGTAGACAACTTTTCATTTTCTTTCTTCAGCTTTTTAATCTCCTTCAACAATAGCTCTATATTCAAATAAAAAAATATATATATCTTCAACCATTACAGTCAACCTCCCCCTCATATGAATCATATTACAGCTAAAGAGCTGCCTACGTTTTGTGGTATTAGAAAATTATGGTTCATCTTTTTAAAGTACTTTTTCTTAAAGTGATTTATCCTTAAGAATTGGCCCAGCACATTCCTAGCTACTAGGAAAGATGATATTATCTGTCAGTCGGATATTTCCACATACTCTGAGAGGTTGGGAATATTCAACTTCAGAAGTCACAAAACATACATCACAAGGTTTGATCACCTTTTTCTGACCTATGGGAGGGTCATACAATCCATTACTGGCCGCACATGTTCTGAAATTATCTCCATTACATGAGCTATGAAACAAATTTGCAATGCTTTGAAGTCAAACAGGATTAGGGGGAATAAGGATAAGGAACTTTATCCTGTGGACTAATTTATGTGAGGAAGAGCACGTTCAAACCAATATTGTCTGTATTTGTCCAACAGCTTTGTAACAAAAGTTTAAGGAGTACTTTAAAGCTAAAAACAGGTTCTCCCGTGAATCAGTGTCCAAAAACCAAAGAACGGAGCAACAAACACTATTACCAACAGATTTGTATAGATGTAGTTTAACAGAATAAATGATAAAATACTATAGAATACAGCCATGATTTCACTGACATACCAGTTTAAGAAAAATAGAAAAGCAGCAAAGACTTGTTTTTATCACTAAAATAAATGTATGATTATGAGGTACTATTTTTACACAACAATTTTTCAGAAATGAAAAACAGTTCAGATACTGCAGGTTGAAGTGGAAGAAACGGCCTGGAGCACAACCTTGTATCAGAAATGAAATGCATCCTCTCTGGTGGGCATACTGGAAGGAACAGCAGCATCAGAACTATGTGTACCATTACCTAAATATTTACTGCAACACGATTCCTTCTTTTTATACATGCATCTGCAAGATGTTACTTCTCCCTCTGGAGTTTGACTTCTTTTTTCAGAAACAGCTCTAGCCTTCTTAGAAACCTTTTTACATTCCAATTGCTCAATTCTTTGTCTCTGCTCTCGAAGATTATGCTCTAGCTCATGAATTTTAATCTGTCAAGAAACTGGAAAATGTTTAAAATGTACAGAACAAACATAGCTCAACTGAGTATGACTGGAAACATACCCTGAATGCAAATCTAGCACTTTCAATAGCTGACTTACAACTAAATCTATCCAAAAAAGCCTGAAAGAAAAAAAATATTCAGCAAGTCAAATCTTACATACATCAAATATGTTTTTTAAAAATCCATTACTGGTATTACACAAGAAAATACAAACGTACATGTACAAATATACTGAAATTTTCCTCACAATAAAGTGTGATTTTATGGCAGCAACTGGCCATAAAAGTTTCTCAGTTATATGAACTGAAAAAAAGTTCATATAATCTCATCATACTGAATATTCAGGAGCAAATGAACGAAACATAAGTTCACAAACTCCTAGGAAGAGACAAATTAGACTGGACAACTGCATAGCAATGCCTGATCCATGCCAAGATGAAGCTGCTTCTTCCAGAAGAAGCTTTTCTATCTTATTGTACCACATCCCACCTTTGCTCCAGTTCTGATGCCACCCTCACTGCACAGCAGCCAACAGATCTTACTTACTGACAGAGAAAACATTTACCTTTTCTTTTTTTGTTAGTTTGCTGCTAGATTTCTGAAATGAAGAGGTTCACTATGCATACAGGAAAATACCAAGGCTGGGGTAAAACAGAGGGAAGATGGTTGGGAAT
This sequence comes from Rhea pennata, assembly GCF_028389875.1. Lineage (NCBI taxonomy): Eukaryota > Metazoa > Chordata > Aves > Rheiformes > Rheidae > Rhea > Rhea pennata. Next base: position 108,736,896 of record NC_084664.1, on the reverse strand, counting down.
AAGGACTGGTAGGTGAGTAGAAAGAAAAAACAAGGAAAGGGCAGACATACCAGGGAAAATCGCTCAAAATGAGAATCCTATTTGCCGTTTGTCTCAATGGTATGGGAAACAAGAACAAAAATGAGCATGAAAAACACGGTCTGATTTTATAAGCGTAAGAATCAACTTTTCAGTCTACCTAAAAAGTTTGTGTTTAGTTATATGACACTGCCTTCTACAAATTTTACTTACAGTGAGATTTTTAATTGTTTCACTTTGCTCCTGATTTGTCTTGATTTCTTTAATGTAACGTTTCTGGAGATTATTATACATCTGAAGTAGTCTAAAAACAGAAGAAATGCATGAATTGCAACAAAGTATGAAAGCTAAGAAAACAGATACAATAAAATTGTGTATCCATTATGAAGAAAGGCTACAGATATTCCAGAGAGATCACGTGGACAGTGGTTGTATTGAAAAGACTTGTACAGAAATAGTAAGATTGATATGAATGAAGTGTGACTGGAAACGCACGTGAGAGAGACAGAAAGAGACAGCACCTGAAGAAATAGCAGAGCAAGTTAGAAGAAATGCCTGTACTGATAGCAGTCACTCAGAGGACCCTGTTGTTTCTGTCCATGCAGGATGGCCACATCCTGGTGAGGTATCAGCACAAACTCTTTAATGGGAAACCCTACACATTAGCAACAGGAGAGTGGAAACAGGCCTGCAGCATGTCACATATACCATTTTTTCCCTTTTAGAGTAACAGGAATAGCAAGATCACTCCTAAAGGATATTTAAAAAATGTCTGTCTTAAAACTAGCTTCTTGTCACCAGTCAAGAACCCACAAGACATGATAAGGACTCATCAGGCAGCATCCCCAGCCCGCTCTGTTGCGCACAAGAAATCCTGGCCAGATCACCTGGATACATCTCCCTGTTTCTGAGTATACGTGGTAACAGTTTGAGTGAATTAAACATCCAAGAGAATGCACAAAGAGTAGGTAGAATAACTAACCTACAGATTTGTAAATTACTATTACCTTTCCCTTTCATATAATCTTGGCTTTAGTTACACTAATTTCTGTTCTGTTACACTAATTTCCTACAGTATTTCACAGCATTCAACCTACATATATCAGGGCTATAAATGAATGAATAAACACAAATAGACACAAGAGCTAGTGTTCATACCAGGTCATGAGTGCATACGATGAATGGAGTAAGTGACTGAGCACAGGACAGCTTTGTGAAATAACATAAAAATAGATGCTAGAACTAACTGTAGTTAGGTTATCTAATACAACATAATACAAAGCAGGACCAGCACTATATTCGAAGAACAACTCAGACTTCTTCAAGATAGGCTTCTAATTAGGCACTGAATGCAAAGCCTGGGGCTAGAGACCCAGCCTCCTTTAGACATCCACAAAGAGAGTCCAGCACGCTGAAAAACAAACCTCATTGAAAATGTGGCATTCCACAGCCAGGTAAAGAATGCACTAAAAACACGGTGCCTGAATTAACAAAAATAGGGAATGCCTCTATCTATGTGGAATCCACAACCCAAGATTCACCTTCTGGACAGAAAGTTACCTTTGAAAGAACAGAGCCTCATATTTATTTTTAAACCAATGCACAGAAGGATGGACCAGCATAGCTGCCTAGCTCTTAAAAAGTTTTAATATGCATTTTATTAAAATAAAAATGTATCATTTGCATCAAAAACAGTTAAAAATGAGTTTGCTTTTAGCGTTAATTGGCAAACTACAATAAGTAATGCCTTCTAAAATCTATTAGACTAAACCCGTAGAATCACTTGTGTGGCTTATTTTGAAAATAATACTATCACACGAATTATCCATATATACACATAAATATATAAATGTTTAAATTATCTAGCTATCTAGGTATAATTTTTGTTGTAGATATTTGATCTAAAATTTTATTCTTTCCCTTTCTCTTCCTCAGTAAATTCCTTAGCTCCCTCAATTTTGCTCATTTAAAGATGTAAAACAGGAATCCATTTTGTTAAGATTTAGTACTTCCTTTCAAAACTGAAAGAAAACCATTTTCCTTTATGTAACACAGTAAGAGTATTCTAAGCTCTTTCAAAGGCTGAAAGCAGCTTCCATAGCAGAGTTAATAAAAATTCAACTGATTTATCACAAACACCATTCCTACCCTATGGAAGTGTGAACACGCTTCATTAATTCTGTGAAGAAGCAGTTTGCTAGGACTCACCTGACATTCTCACTCTCTAGATTGAGATCCTTGTTGTGTCCACCCTTATGCCATAAGTAGGAGTCTGTTTGAACCTGAACACTTAATTGAAATAAACATAGCAGTTTAATGAAACTAGATTTTACAATTTTAATTGTAATCATATAAAACAACCAAAAAAAGCCTAAATTACCTTTCACTTTGATTTTACAATAGAAATTTCCATGATAAATGCATCAAAACCTAGACTTGGAAAATCTGCAAACAGGTATTTGAAACTTGTCAGGAAGCTTTTCAAAGCACTAGAGCTATAGTTTTCGGGTCCTCAAGGTCACAGCTTCTGAATCTTTTAAACAGTATTGATACAATTGAACTATCTTACTACTGTTCCTTACCGATATAATCTAAAACTCTTTACAGACAGAGATGGCACATTGGTAAAGCAGAAGTATCCTTAGTAGATACTAAAACTGTTCATTCTACTACAACAGTGAATTTTATTCAAGTTGCCCCAGTCATGCTTTGTGCTTTTACATCAGTGTCTCCAGTATCACTCATTCCCACCACCCTGTTCACAGACAGCCATTCAAAATAAGCAGATAAGGCCTAATTCATTCAGAAGGAAAACAAAAACAAAGTACAAGTGCTAAAGCACTGCGCTTCTTTTGCTACAAAAAAAAAGAAAAAAAAACAGTTTGACAGTAATTCTTACTCTCTGCTTGTGACACAGTCATGCATTAACTGCTGCAGATGCAGTTTCTCTTGGAACAGAGCCAAATTCTTTTCTAGCTCTTTATTTTTTATGCGCAGTTTTTTCAACTTCTTGAGCAACTGTTCATTTTCATCATTAAGCTGAAAAGCAAGAGAATATAAAAATAAAATCATGTAAAACTTTCAAATCAGATGTTAATGGGACTGTTAACATTTCAAAATCAAATTCACAAATTCACTAAGTTTATCTTGAACTTTATATATGTACACAGCAAAATGGCAGAGAAAGTGACTGGCTCTATTTCAGTCTGACTAAAGCTGAAAAATTAATCTATTGCCACATCAGCAGAGTTGCTTGCACACACATTTGCTGAACCTAGCACAGTAGCATATAGTCAGGCCTATCACTTCATCTGTGACCCACACACAACTATTGTGCGTTAGTCTAAAGGGTTAATATCTAAATTCAGTATCCATTTCAAATACGCAAAACTGATGCTGTCAACCGATGCCCTGTCAGCTGAAGGAAGAATAGTGACACAAAACAACGTGCTTTAAGCCGGTCCCTAAAGACAAACCCGGGCAGTGCCAGGCCGAGGGCTGCCCTGCAGGCATCCCGGCGATTTCTACCAGACCGGGGCAGGGAGGAAGGGCCTTCCGCGGGACTCCCAAGAGCTGGGGCGTTCAGGCACCGTGGCAAGGGGCGGACGGCACAGCCTCCCCATCCCGGACAGGGGCGACGGAGGGCTCCAGGCGCGCCCCCAGCACCGCAGGCTGCCGCTGCCGCCCAGGGCCCCACTCACTTGGAGGCACCTGTGCAACGGGGGCAGCGCCATGAGACTAGGAGCGCCGCCACAGGCGGGCTGCCCAGGGAGGGAGCGACGCCGGGAAAGGGGCGAAGCCTCGGACCTTCAAGGTCGCTAAAGGGACGGCGACAGGACCAGGACCAGGACCAGGCCCCACGGCCCGCCGCCGCCCGCCTTCAAACGCCGCCGCGCTGGGACCGCGCTATGGAAGGCCCCACGTAGCTGCCCCACCGCTGCCTGCACCGCGGCTCGAGCAGGCACCTCGGCCACCAAACCCGACGGCACACGCTGCGAACGGCGTGTGACGTCACAGCCACGCGCCCGTGCCCAATGAGGGCCCCAGCCCCCCCCTCCCGTCGCCCGGCCCGGCCCCGCCTCCTCTGCCGCGTCCTCCCCGCCCGCGAGGGCCAACGCGGCCCTAGCGCCTCCCTCACGGGCCGCGTCCGGAGGCGGCAGCGGCTTCACCCCTCCTGGCCGGAGATCGGCTCTCGCCGGCCGCCCGGCACCTCTTCCGACCCGGGGCATTTCGTAGGGGGCCCGAACCGCATGGTGGCAGCAGGAGCGGCTCCAGGTGCTCTGGAATTAGATTTACCGTAGCTGTGAGCCCCAGGCCCTGGAGCAGGCAAAAACGCCCAGTCGCTGCTCACTCCTTAAAAAAAAAAAAAAAAGAAGAAAAAAGAAAAAGAAAAAAAGAAAACTCCTTAGTTTTATTTACAACTTTATTTACCACAATTAACAATAATAATTATATCAAGTGTGTGGGATTGAAAATACAGCCAGTTACTGATTTAGATGGGCAGATACGTACATCCATACACAAAATTATACCTCTATGAAAACACACTCTGCATCTCCCCCCCCCATCACAACAGAAGCCACTGTACAGACTTTTCAAGTAATACCACCAACGCAGGAGTATGGTAGAGGTATGGATGCCTGACAATGCACTGTTTGGGCCCTTAGTATTTTGGTTCTTGATCCTAGTGTTACTTGGTACTTTAGTATTTATGTTTTGGACTGCATACCTGCATGTGGCAGACCAGGCAGGAGGGGACAACAGGGGTGGATGCAAGTGTTTCCACTCTGCAGACAGACAGACCGCCTTACAGGTACGCCTCAACAGAAGGCACTCTCCAAACACAGCGAGATTCACCCATCACAGCGAGGCTGACTCCCGGCAGTGTTTACCTGCTGCTGCTCTCAGTTGAGCTTCTTACTGATAGTCTTTCCTAATTCTCTAAGAGTCTAACTCCTTCACAGACTTGCCAAGTACTTTTTGTTCTTCTTCTTTTGCATAAAATGTTGCCAGATCCCACCTGCCCCTCTATCCTGATGTATGGCCTACCTGATCACAGGGCCTGGCAGTTTGCAAGGAACCATTCGGATCCGAGTAGAGACAGGAAGATGACAGCAGTACACTACTGCCCGCTGTAGGCCTACAGCTGACCTAAAACACACTGATGGACAAGTTGGTCTCACTGGCTCCACGTTAGGCTGCAACGGGGAACTGTGAATATTTTGGGGATAAGCCAGATGGCCCACACCCCTAGCCGCAGGGTGCTGTCCCAGCCTCCCTCCTCCTCCACAATCCCGGATCAGCCGAGCACGGAGCCAATCCCTTGCACCTGGCTCAAGGGTCATGGTGCAAGGTAAAAGTCATTATGCTGTCCAGATGCAAGAGTCAGGCATGAGCTGTGGGCCAGGTGACAGCCTAGGTGTGCATGGGAAGGAATGACATGCCAATGCTGTAATTACTGCCAAGCCTCTACCTGTGAAGATTTCTTTCTTTCCATAATTCCAGAAGCTGCTATACAATACTACTAATCATTGCAGCCCATGACAGACAAATACTTTGTCCCTAAATGGCACAGCAACAAAACTGGCACTTCAATGAGCAACTAACATAGAATCATAGAATCACAAATCATAGAATCACAAATCATAGAATCAGTAAGGTTGGAAGGGACCTCTGGAGATCATCTAGTTCAACTCCCCTGCTCAAGCAGGGTCACCTAGAGCATGTTAGACAGGGTTGCATCCAGGTGGCCCTTGAAGATCTCTAGAGAAGGAGACTCCACAACCTCCCTGGGCAATCTGGTCCAGTGCTCCACCACTCTCACAGTGAAGAAATTCCCCCTCAACATTCAGGCGGAACTTCCTGTGGTTCAGTTTTTGAGTTTTTGCCCATTGCCTCTTGTCCTGTCACATGGGGCAACTGAAAAGAGTTTGTCCCCGTCCCCTTGACACCCTCCCTTCAGGTACTTATACTCGTTGATAAGATCCCCCCTCAGTCTTCTCCAGGCTACAGAGGCCCAGCTCTCACAGCCGTTCCTCATAGCGCAGATGCTCCAGCCCTCTGATCATCTTCGTAGCCCTACGCTGGACTCTCTCCAGTAGCTCCATGTCTCTCTTGTATTGGGGAGCTCAGAACAGGATGCAGTACGCAATATGAGGCCACACCAGGGCTGAGGAGAGGGGCAGGATCACCTCCCTTGACCTGCTGGCAACACTCTTCCTAATGCACCCCAGGGCATTGGCTTTCTTGGCCACAAGGGCGCATTGCTGCCTCGTGGTCAATTTGTCATCCAGCAGCACTCCCAGGTCCTTCTCTGCAGAGATGCTCTCCAGCAGGTCAGCCCCCAGCTTGTACTGGTGCCTAGGGTTATTCCTCCCTAGGTGCAAGACTCTGCACTTGCCCTTGTTGAACCTCAGGAGGTTCCTCTCTGCCCAGCTCTCCAGCCTGTCCAGGTCTCTCTGAATGGCAGCACAGCCCTCAGCTGTATCAGCCACTCCTCCCAGCTTGCTATCTCAGCAAGTGTGCTGAGGAGGCACTCTGTCCCCTCATCGAGGTCACTGATGAATAGGTTGAACAAGACTTCACCCAGTACTGACCCCCGGGGGACACCACTAGACTCTGCACAGCTGATCACAACCCTCTGATCTCTGCCTTTCAGCCAGTGCTCAACCCACCTCACTGTCCACTTGTCTAACCCACACTTCCTGAGCTTCTCTAGGAGGATGTTATGGGAGACAGTGTCAAAAGCCTTGCTGAAGTCAAGGTACACAACGTCCACTGCCCTGCCCTCGTCTACCCAGCCAGTCATTCCATCATAGAAGGCTATCGGATTGGTTAAGCAGGATTTCCCCTTGCTGAATCCATGCTGGCTACTCCTGATCACCTTCTTTTCCTCCATATGCTTGGAGATGACATCCAGAATGAGCTGTTCCATCACCGTACCAGGAATGGAGGTGAGGCTGACCAGCCTATAGTTGCCTGGGTCCTCCTTCTTGCCCTTTTTGAAGACTGGAGTGACATTGGCTTTCTTGCAGTCCTCAGGCACCTCTCCAGTTCTCTGTGACCTTTCAAAGATGATGGAGAGTGGCCTGGCAACAACATCTGCCAGCTCCCTCAGTACCCGTGGGTGCATCCCATCTGGGCCCACGGATTTGTGAATGTCAAGCTTGCCCAGAAGCTCTCTAATCCTATCCTCCTCAACCAAAGGAAAGTCTTCCCTTGTCCGGACTTTCTCCCTCACGTCCAGGTTCTGGGATTCCTGGGGGCTGCCCTTAGCAGTGCAGACTGAAGCAAAGAAGGCATTCAGGAATTCTGCCTTCTTTGTATACCTTGTCACCAGAGGCCCCCGTCCCATTCAGTAGCAGGCCTACATTTTCCCCAGTCCTGCTCTTGCTGCTGATGTATTTGAAGAAGCCCTTCCTGTTGTCCTTGACATCCCTTGCAAGACTTAATTCCAAATGGGCCTTAGCCTCCCTCGCAGCATCTCTACATGCTCTGACTGCATTCCTATAATTCTCCCAAGCAGCCTGTCCCCTCTTCCACATTCTGTGGACTTTCTTCTTCTGTCTGAATTTGGCCAAGAGCTCCTTGCTCACCCATGCAGGACTCCTGCCCCTTTTGCTGCACTTCTTACTCATAGGGATGCACCGCTCTTGAGCTTGGAGGAAGTGATGCTTGAATACTAGTCAGCTCTCCTGGACCCCCCTTCCTTCTAGTGCCTTAACCCATGAGACTCCACCAATTAGGTCTCTGAAGAGCCCAAAGCCTGCTCTCCTGAAGTCCAGGGTTGCAATCCTGCTTGCTGCCTTACTTCTTTCCTGCCGGATCCTGAACTCCACCGTCTCATGGTCACTGCAGCCACGGCTGCCCCCAACCTTCACATCTCCAGCCAGTCCTTCTTTGTTTGTTAGGACAACATCCAGCAGGACACCCTTCCTTGTAGGCTCCTCCACCACCTGTGACAAGAAGTTATCATCAATGCATTGCAGGAGCCTCCTGGACTGTTTGTACCATGCTGTGTAGTCCTTCCAGCAGATATCAGGGTAGTTGAAGTCTCCCATGAGAACCAGGGCCTGTGATCATGAAGCTACTTCCAGTTGTCTGTAGAAGGCCTCATCAACTTCCTCTTCCTGGTCAGGTGGCCTTTAGTAGACACTCACAACAGTGTCCCCCATGTTAACCAGTTCTTTGATCTTCACCCATAAGCTCTCGACTGTCTCCTCCTACACCCCGAGGCAGAGCTCAATGCATTCCAGTTGCTCTCCCACATAAAGAGCAACTCCACCACCTTGCCTTCCTGGCCTGTCTTTCCTAAAAAGCACATTCTAGCCAGCCATGATAGCATTCCAGTCATGCCAGCTATTCCACCATGTCTCTGTGACTGCAATGAGATCATGGCCCTGTGACCATACACAGATCTCCAAACATTGAATAAATTAGAAGCTAAAATATCAGTACTATGAAAACTACACAGATATTTCTTGACAAAAAAACAGGGAAGCAACTGGCTACAATAAAGAGTAAGACTATGGGAGTATAATAGATCACTAGCTGAATACAAGTCAGCAATGCAATGGCGCTGCAGAAAAGGGCAAATCCCATTTTTAGAAGGATTAGCAGTATTATGAGATATCAGCTCTATTCCGTTCTACCCAACAGAAAAAAAGATCTCAGGTAGGTAGGGTCCTGAGGAGAGACCTGAAATCAAGAATAAAAACAACATGAGGTATAAAACACAGCTTATCAGGAAAGGCTGAAAGGACTGGATTTGTTTAGTCAAGAAAACAGAGACTGCCAAGGAATATTTTATCTATCTTTATCTTTGGTTGTTATAAAGAATGGTAATAATTGTTCCCTATGTCCTCTAGGATGAACAGAAATAACTTTGCAACAGATATGATGTAGGTTGGATAATAGGGAAGATTTCCTTAATATCAAAGCAGAAAAATGTATAGTGCTTTTCCTTCACTAGATGTTTTAACAAAACAAGAAACAATCTATCAGTCATGGTTTTGAATACAAGTCTGTCTAATACTCAGGGCATACTGGCATACAAGGTTTACCAGCAAGTAGACGAAAACATCATTTTAAAGCCTCTTTTAGTGCAACATTTCTATGAGTCCACATCATTAACTGAACACCACAGTGGTTAAGTTATTTAAAAGACAGTATGCATCCATAATTCTGGTATCTTGCAAAACTGTTTTTAAAATGACTATTTTAGAAGAACATTTCACTTGACAAAGGAAAGCCTTGCTACAGGGCAGTGTGGTACAGAAAGTAGAACCTAGTATATCCAACATATCAGCTTCTTATTGTAGACAGTATGAGCAGAAAAAACATTTTTTCTTCAAAATTGGGAATGTCTTGAGTGTTCGTATTTGATTAATAACACAGAAGGCAAGGCTACCTGAATATCAAAGAATAATATTTATTTCAGAACTTGCAAGGCTTGCTAGGACTTATGTTCCTATAGGACCTACATATTTGGGTTTTTTTAATACTATGGGCATAGCAATGAAGCAATAAGAGGAAGAAGCAGGGATAGATTAATCCGAGGCTTCCACAGAATCTAAAACTGGCACAGAAAGAAAGGGACAACACTGGGCAAGAACTTAGAGAGAACAACCTAGAAATGTTAGAAGTAGCCAAGAAAATGAACTCAAGATGTGTGCTGGGTCATTCTTAGTTGTGAAGTCTGCAGACTCCTTCTCTCTAACCTTTCTACAAATAAAATAACTCAGTCTGGGTGCACTGCCTATTTCCTGCCTTCCCAAGAGCTGACAATACAGCTGCTATGCACAATTTCTTAAATGCAAACATTTTCAGAACTTGAAAAAGTCTCAAGTATAACATCTCCATTCTATGGGCTGGAAACCAATGCACAGAAAACTTGGGAAATGAGCCAACAACAGAGCTAAACGGGAAACAAGAATTAATGATTTCTGTCCTGGAGACTGAGCTACACATTCTCCCTCTGTCCTGCTTCCCTATAGCTGGCATGAGAATTGAAGGTAGATGGAGGAAGAAGACAACAGCCAGGTTTTTGAACTGTGCAGCTAGACCTAAAAGGAGTTTGTGTGAGATTTATATTTGATTAAACAAGCACTGATTGAAATGACCTAAAAAACCTACCTGTATCTTCAAACTCTTATAAAAGCTGCTGCTGAAGCTATTGTAGTTTTTATCGTATGCACTATGATCAAAAAGAAGTGGCCATTTATTTTAGGCGGCTCCATTCTTCTGAATTAAAGCTACTCAAAAATAACCCAAGGCTGGGAAACATTGGGCATCAAATGTTGAGGCCTCCAAAATCAAAAGGTAATGTTAGCTTGCATGTACATACAAACCACAGAAAGACTTTCATGTACTTAATTAGTAGACATATTAACAATTCATGATGTTTTTAAAAACTTGTCTGTACCAGTAAATATATGAAATGCCACTGTGATATTTACTTCCCACTGTACACAATTATAGCAGAAATATTTTCCTACACTATTATTCAGTTGTTTTGTGAACACATTCTTTTTTTCTTGCATTTTTGTTTCTAATTCAGCTTGGTAAGAACAGAGACACATTTCATGCTGGCATGCATGAAAATGTCATTGATTCCAGTGGTGCTGAGTCTGCTACTTATTGCCAAAGAGCAGGACTATGACCCATAGCACTTTTTTCAGCCATATGTGTACCAAAATCATTGATTCAATTTGTCAGAAAAGCTCTGAGCATAAGATTAATTGATACAACCCTATAATAACTCCAAGCATAGCTTTGGTTTTTTTCCATGCAGAATAAAGGGCAGTGTGCATCCCTTTGACTTTCAGACATACTTATTATCCACATATCCACAGAAATTAAATTCTCCAATGAAAATGTACATGTGCCTGTAACAACACATAAAAATTTCATCTGCCCCAAAGTAATCTCACTTTTATCTTGTCCACCAGCTGAAATGATAATGACTCCTGAGTCTCTTTCAGTGTTGAAGATGGCACTACTCATACAGTCCTCCTGCCTGTTACACTCCTCTGCACAATCAATGCTATCAATCTCACAGCCAAATGCTTGCTGAAAAATCAAGCAACAATCTCATGCAAAATGGCCAATGCAGGGGAAAGAAGTCTCTTTCCCCTTCTTGTTTTGCGCTCAGGTCAGAAAGTAATAATCTGTGGATTTTTTTCTTCAGGAATCTTCTCCTGAATAGGGAGCAGGAGCTTATTTTTCCTGCGCCTTGACACAACTATACAGGAGAGCTAAACATAAGAGTTCAGAATTCAGTTCCAAAGTTGAGCATACTTCCAGTATATCAGGACAAAAAGTATAAATACCTTGGATTTAGGATGACTATTTGAAGAATTAGAAATAATCTTTTCTCATAACACATAAGAATAAAGGCAAGTCAGTTTAACTGTAAAGCTGACAAACGAACAGGGGTAATACTTTTTGAACAAAATTAGATTACAGATATCCCTGCCACAATATCCTGACAGAAGTTCTATATTACCTTCATTGATAGAAAAAGCAGATCGTAATACTGGTTTGCTTGGGATTTGGGAGATTTTTTCTTTCTTTTACTATTTTCAGTGAATAATGTTCAAAAATAATATTGGCATGCACGTGGCAGACACTGTTTGCCATTTCTGCCTTCAATGCTACAGAAAAATACTTTTACTACATCTTATTCTTGACCCACAGACATTGCCTAGGAAAAACAACAACAGCTTGGGACTGTTTACTTTGTCCACAGAGCTATCTCTGGAGAAAAAAAACATCTTTCAATGGAGAATCAAAGGCAATCACAGCCTAGGAAAACTATCTCAGCTATAGCTCATTCTTAGGTTTCAATATTAACAATAATAATATTTAGCTATAATATTAGCTATAATATGTAAGCATTGTTCATCTATCTGTATCTGTTATACTTCCCAATACAGCAGTTCTGTTTGGCATTAATAGTCCTCCTCTAGAAAACACTGCAGGACACCATTTTATAATTAGATCTGCCTGTCTGATCTTGATGCCAGTATCCTGATTTCCATGTTAACAAGCTCCTTGAACAGATTTGAAGGCAAAACTGCACCAACAGTTTGAGAGTATCTTTTGGTTAGCGTGTGGCAGAAGGGAGCATATGGAGGGCACTTTCTGAGTAGCAGATCCAGGGGCCTTCTGGATGTAGAGGTGGTCAGATTATGGCTGTGAATGACAGGAAATGAACACAGGAAAAAACTAATGCAGCAGTTAGAACAGTGCAGACTGGAGACATATTAATGAGCATTATGAAAAAATGGTGCCAGGGCAACGAATTCCTATTTGTTTCAGATGAAGCAGAACCAAAAATGGGATTCAGCTAGGATCAGTACAGTTCTAGGGATTCTAGCAAGGAAAGAAAGTCTCCTTACAATTTACCTTCCCTTCTTGTAAACCCAAACAACAAACCAAAAATCTGGACCAAACAACCTCTTAATCAGCTATAACAGCTATCACTGCAATGTGACCATTACACTAAGCTTAATATTGTAGTAGTTTGCACAAACAAAAAGCTTGTCATCTGGGTTACCTCATAAAGCCAGACTCGGTCTCAAACTTTATTCTTCATGAGATACTGATAAAAGCTCCTGGGAAAAGGGCTAGAAACAGTAACCAGCAATTTTAAATGACTAATCCAATATAATCCTATGCTATCTAAAAAGACCATCTGTATGGAATCACACTGAAGTGCTTTAATAACAGTGCAGCAAGTCACTGGTTGTCATGCTCAGGAAATGCTCTTTTGCACTATCAAGCTAATAATTCCAAAAGATTATTTCCTTTTTTTTCCTCCCTGTTTTTAGTAGAGCTGTTAGTCACTTGCTCTCACATTTAATTCCTTATTAAGAAATCATCCATCAAACCTGTGAAGTGACAAGGACTAATATTTGGAGACATCTGTGGATTCCACATTGATGGCTGGCCAGCTATAGGTGGCCACCCTCTCTCTATAAAAATTACAACAGATTTTACTACATCACTGCAGTGTGCAATTACTGTCAAAGATGAGCACGGCAAACTGTTGGCTAAAGCATAATTAAACCAATTTCAGTGCAGTGGCTTCCCCTCCGAGTGACCCTGCTTTTGTACTGCAGCCTGAGCAGACTCAGGAAAGTGATCTCCATGGGGCATAAAGAGCAGGCACGCTGACGAACACTGTGCAGCAGTTCAGAGCAGGAAATGCAGAATACCACATCCAGCTGAATGATATGTATGTCAATAAAGGCTTCCCACCCTGTGAAAGAAAGAAATCCATGAGTATGCTATTTTCTACTTAGGTGAGAGATAACGCATTTTCACTGTTCCTCTAAAAGAAGGAGGAAGTCTGACCTCCACAAGAAACCAGCCTCAGCTCAGGAGCAGTCAGACAAATGAAGCACCCAATATACAGCAGCATTTCAGGTTCAGCAAGGAAGCGTCTATTTCCAGTCGACAAGATTAAATGCGTGGCATGTGTGTAGATTATGAAAGGCATGTGAGAAGAACTGGCTAGCACTTAGGGGTTATGAAAGATCAGGGGTTACAAAAGCTCTTAGCAGTTATAAAAGATGAGCTAAGAGTCTGATTTAGCAAGGTAGAGAGCAGCTTCAGCGTACTCGGAAGTAAACGGAAGTTCAAAAGCACCCTGCAGCTCATAGCAGCAAGTCTAAAGTGACTTGTAGGTCTAGGCTGAGGAAGGTCTGAAAAAATGTCTCCATAGCCAGAATAGAAATAATATAAATAGTAGTAATAATAAAAAATAATAAAAGTAATAATAAAAATACAAATAGTAATAATAAAAATCAGCCACAGAATATGAGAAAATGAAGAGAAATATTGCCATCTGTTTATAGATCTTACAGATCTTACAGAGAACTATATTTTTTGGCAAAATATTTCAAGGGTCTTAAAATATTACCTGCAGTCACTGATTTTCTAAGTATTTGTTTTTGGCTTTTTAGTTCTGGTTTAAGTTAGAAAAGAATAGCCAGAAAACATCTGTAAACCTGAGAGTTTACTCAGCTGGTATTTTACCCTCTGAAGTTCAGCCTTAGTTGATCCTTTATAATAATATTCTACTACTAGAATGAAGAGAAGTTTGGGGAAATGTTACGGAGCCAAATAGAGTCACTCATTTTCCAGATGTCACTAAAACATTGCTTAGGGAGAGGACATATTCCTGGAGCTCAGAAAAATATTTAGAAGAGCACTTTCGCCTTCTGCAATAGTATTTCCCCAGGTATCAGGTCCCCCAGGACATGCTCTGCTCTGCCGGTCTCTGTCCATTCCCTCGGCCTCCCCCAACCCCAGGCCCCCATTTCAGCCCAGCCTGGGGCTATCAGTCCCTGCCCCACAACGTCTCAGTGGTTTTGGCTCCAGCCCCACCATGGCCCCCCTCAACTCCTACTCTAACTACAAACCATGGATGACCACCCATCCTGCCCCATCATCCCTATCCCCATGGCTGTGCCCTGCCATCCAACCCTGACCTGTGGTTTGACTTCCCGGTTTGACCTTGGACCTACCATATCACCATGAACTTGCCTGGTGATCTGGACTCCCAGCTGGACCCAGCCACCTCCAGACCACCTCCAGACCCCTCCAGCTCCCTCCTGGGGTCAGCTGGGCTGCACTGCCCTCCCCAGCTGCCAGCTCCCCATCCCACAGGGGCCAGCCAGCCCTCGCCATGCCCGGAAACTACAACTAGCCCCAGTGAGGATATTTCAGCATCCCATCTACTATGCTAGCATTTATACTGCCCTGTTTGCAACAGCACAAGGTTTATCACAACGTGATAGATGGACATTTCAAAAGCCCTTATGGCAGCATAATCACAAGCCTCAGGACATTGTGGCAGACCTAGGACACAAGACACTCAACATCAGAATAGTGTCTGCACAGCTGCAGCAGAAGGGACACAAGGATGGATGCAACCCTGTCGAACATGCTCTAGGTGACCCTGCTGAGCAGGGAGGTTGGACTAGATGATCTCCAGAGGTCCCTTCCAACCTTACTGATTCTATGGTTCTATGATCCCCTGTATCACTTTGTTGTTGGCCACCAATTCAACAATTAAAACCTCTTCTTCCAAAACACACACACACACACACACAAACCACAGAAAACAGACAGCTTTATCTTGGTTTCGGTTGCTTCTAAGAACGTAAAGCCATAATTAGCAGCAGATTTGCTTATTTACCAAAGTTTAAGCTTTTTTAAAAATATCTATCTGATAAATATGCTTGCCAGTCTACCTCAGCATGAACTCTCTAGGCAAGGTCCTGAAGTCATGTCAAGCAATGCTGAGAACATCAATAAAAGGCACAAATCTCTATAATCTGGAGGTAACTGAAATTAAGGAAGAAGCCAGAGCAATTCTATACTATTCCAAATTATATTATAGGATTATTCCACTTATTGAAATTAATATTCTATGAGGGCAAAGTAGATATGAGGACTACAGAGACTAGACAAACTTAGAAGCAGAAGTGATCAGCTAGCAGAAGGACTGACAAATGTTTGGAGATGGTTACTTCAAGCAAACTTTGATAATTTCATACTTTTAAAAATTTTTAAAAATGAGTATTAGTTAATTTATTTTCCCAGAATTTATTACTGTTTTTTCCCCATTCAAAATTGCGGCTATAAAATGCATGCTAAGTAGACCAATAGGCTTGCTGTCTCTGCAGTATCCATGGCCACAGTATAGTCTTGAAACTTAAAGAATTAAGTTAAATTCCTGCACTATAATCCACGGAGGTTTTGGCACTGATTTTAGAAGAAAAAGGACCAAGTGTTTTATTTCAAAAAATATATATTATTTCTAAGAACTACAGATGGCAGGAACATTATATCCCTCTCATCCTAAAGTTATCTTTGTCATAAAAGATAAACAACTAAACAAAATAAAATAATCTGGAGTTACGAGTCTCTTTGCTTAGATATTCTGCCAAAGAATAGAATACTCAAACTAAATTTTGCTTCACCTCTAGAAAATTGGCAGCTGATTTCGTATTTTTTACCAGCGATAAGTGTTGTAGTTATGTATTTTTCTTAATGCAAATACCATCACTACTTAGGCATTTCCGTGCTAATCTAATAGGTTCTGAACAGTCATGGAAAATGAAACCTTAGACCGCAAAGCAGGTGCAGAAAGAAAACAAAAAGTTTCATACACTCAACGTATGTAATGCCTTTTTGAAGAAGCCAAGCTGATGGTTCCTTTTATGTCCTCACTGAATCCTTAGACTCTCTTTTGTTCAACCTTGAACCTTTTGTTCAAGCCATCAAAATAAATATTTTGAGAAAGCCTTATTTTGGCAGATAAAGTTTCCAACCTTGTTGCTTGGTACTGTAAATATTATAAACTGGTTACTGTATTATACAAATACATATTTATATGCACAGGCCACTGTTTTCTGTAGGGTGGAGTGAGAATTGCTCAACTGTCTGCCATTGGTCTTCTGCTCTTTTGGCTGCAATACACTGTACTTTGGCTTATTACCGGAGCAGTAGGTTTTTAATTCTCATCTTCTCACCTTTGACAAATCCAGTGACATACACAAAAGACGACTGAAAAAAAAAATCTAAACAGCCATACTTGAATTTTTAATACTTTAATAGCAGTAATAATACTTTCTCAAACTCTAGCAAAAAGCTCATCTCAAAAAAAATGTCAAACTGTGTCTTTCCTTTTCCTTTCTATTCCTGTTGCTACTTTTCACTCTCAAGCAAGAGGGATAAGGCCTATGCAGTCCAAATGTGACCTTTTCACCAAAGCGCCTGTAGCACTGCTGGTCAGTCTCCCGTTTTTCAGGATCTGTCCTTTGTCTCTGACTTACAGGCAAGTTTTAGCCATCCTCATTAAGGATTATATACTGTATCTCTTACACAATAGTCAGACCATATAGGCGGCACAGACAGCTGCCTAGTGCAGCAAAACGCGGAGGGAGCGTTGACCGTGTGAAATAACACACACCCCCCGCTTTGCCTAGGGCAGCAAAACCCCGCCGCGAGGGGCCCGCCAGACCTCAGCGAGGTCGTTTAAAGTAAAACGCCGTAGCAGCCCGAAAGGCGCGGGAGGCGGGGGGAAGCAGCCGGACATCTGATGCCGGCACGGGGTTAGGGCGCAGACGTGCCGGGCTAGAGGGAGCCCGGAGCACGGCGCGGCCCCGCGGCGGCAAGCTCCGAGCCGCCGGCAGCGCGGAAGCGCCGCTCGCACACGCACCGGCAGCGCGGCCCCGCCGGCCACCAACCCCCACCCACCCCTGCCAGAAACCCCTCAGAAATCTCGGCCCCAACGCCGCGGCCGACGCGGGGTTTCGCCTTGCCGGGCGAGGCGCCTCGGCGCCAACGGCCCGCGCCAACGGCCCGCGCCAACGGCCGGCGCGCAGGGCGCCATGTCAGGCGGCGCGCGGCGGCATGGCGATGGCGGCGGCGGCGCGGGGCGGCTCCTCGCCCGCCACATCCTGCCCTCCCGCCGCGGCGCGGCGCGGCCTCGCCGCTTCCCTCCTTCCCTGGGAGTCCCCTCCCCGCCGCCGCCGCCTCTCCCCGGCCCTTCTCCGCCCCCGGGGCTCACCTAAAATTAGCGCCCAGCAGCCCGGCGCTGCGCCGCAGCCCGCCTGCCCCATTGATCGCGGCGGCCGCCGGGCTCCGTCCCCCACCGGCTGCGCTCCGCTCGGCGGGGCGGCGCCGGCAGGAGAGTGACAGCGGCCGCCGCGGCGCGCCGGGCGGCTGGCGGAGCGGCGCCGAGCCCCTGCTCCGCGGAGCTGCGCGGCGGGTCCCGGCGGCGAGCCGGCCCCCGCGCCCCGGCCCTGCCGCGCGGCAGCGGGCGGAGGAGCCGCCGCCGCCGCGATGAAGCCGTGCGAGGAGGCGGAGGGGGCGGCCGGCGGCGGGGACCCCTGGAAGGAGTGCGCCGAGGTGGCGGTGCAGCTGGCGCTCCGCGCCGGGCAGGTGAGACCGCGCCGGGGCCGCCGCCGGAGCATCCTTCCCCCGCCGGTTCACTAGGGACGCGTCGTGAATTTGGGGGAGGGGGAAAGGAGGAAGAAGAGGAGGGGGAGGACGGCATGGCACCCGCGCCGCTGCAGCGCGGGGTCCGCCGGTGCCCTGGCGCACACGGACACACGCATCCCCCCCCCCCCCACACACACACACACCCTCCCCCACAGGCACCCCACATGGACACACACCCCGCGAACACACAGGCACACACGCACGCACACGGATGCAGCGCTCATAGCCAATGTCAGCGCCTCCAGTACCTCCTGGTTTGTGCCCCAGCGCCGGGGACGACGTCGGGATCCCCAGGGCCGCCGTCTCTGGCGGCTGCCCTTACCGTAAGGGTGGAGAGCGCGTGTATTTTATGACTCGGAGAATTTTCTTTAAAAGAAAAGGAGGGGGTGTCAGTGTGAACACGCCTTAATAGTTTTTTTCTTCATTTGTAAAACAAGTGAGCATTTATTCTGCTGCTGAAATGTTTTTAGAGCATGCTGTGATGCTAGTATTGAATTTATGTACAACTGAGATTTCACACCATGCTGCATTTATCCAGATTATTGTGAATTTATAGACTACAATACCAGCATTTGTTTTCTGAGCAGCTTTTCCAGAGAAAAACAGTTGTGTCACAGAGATTTTTGTCATTTTGTTATATCAGTGTCTTCACAATGACTGAAATTCACTTACTAGGAATAAATAGGCAGTGTCTTGTGGAGATCAACAGTAGCTTGCTTAAGACCTGTGTTTCAACACAGATGAAGGTTAGTCATCTCAGGAGACATCCTGGCCCCATTGTGTGAGATGGCAGAAATTTTTCTAGGCCCCAACAGAGCCTAGAAGTGGGATCAGCAGACTGTTCAGATGAGAAATTGGGTAAAATATATACATCAGCAACATATATTTCTCCTCTGCTTCCATTCTATTTTGAAAAACACTTTGTTTCTGTATGCTATGTTTTTGATATTGAATCCAGGACCTGTAACTTTTCCTTAGTATATGTTATTACACCTATTTTTCCCCTTGGTAGAAGAAAAAGGGACAACAGCAAAGATTAATGGAATGCCAGAGTAGAGAAGGCGTGTTTTAGTTATGCAAGGAACAAATGGATAATCCAAATTGGGATGACAGGTCATGCTCTCACAGAATCTCCAAACTGGAGTTTCTCCAGCATATTTATTCTGCCAGCCATTTCACAAGAGACACTCTCATGACTTGCTCAAGCCTCCACACCTTCTCTCTCAAAATATTTAATTGTGAATACAGCCATAACCATCTTCAGCCATTTTAATGTCCCTCAAGACCACAGCTGAGCACCTTCTCCTGGAAGAAATAAACATTCCAGAAGATTACAATTTGCATCTTTACTTTGTAAGTTGCCATTGCTACTTTGCAGCTGGAAGGAAATGGCTAATTCCATGGCAGGCCAAGTTAAAACCAGCCAAATATTGTTTAAGTAGGATTTGGTAATTTGGTAGAGGTTTTTTTAACTTTTAACATAATGCTAAGGAATGTATTTAATTACAAAAAACATCAGAGATCCTTGTGGGTCATTAAACAAAAGGTGCAAGTAGGGCAGTGCCTTTTATTAAAGAGTCAATACACTTTTTGCTAGTCCCCCAAAAAAGCTAAACGTAAGTACACAAAGTACTTTATGTCTAGCACATAAGACCAGATATATGGCACAAACATAGGTTTGATGGGACTAGATCTACTTTTATTGAAAACTGACTAATAAAATTGAGTCTTGGCCACCAAAATAGTCAGTTCCACTGGTCAAGTTTATTTTTTTCTGCCTCTTTCCTGTCCCTCAGACTCTTCCACCTTCACCTCCATCCCCAGAAATCTGCTTACATTGTCTTTTCCCCAGATCTGAGTGCTATCTCCAACCCTGCATGGAAATTTCCCATTTCAGTCTTTCTTTTAAGGCCTTTTATTTCCTAAATCTATGCCAGATTAGGAAAGTTTGGAATCATTTTATGATTGCATATTAGCAAGCATCTATGAAAATCTTATTGCAAGGCCCAACCTGAAGAAAGGCATGCAACTCAAGATTTTGAATTTCTAGGAGAAATCAATCAGTAATAGAGTTTCCTAGTCTTCCTTTTTTTTGCCTGTATGATTGTTTAATTCATATTGCATTAGGTTTCATAAGCATAAGCAAAATGTATCTTCCTTCCAAATGATATGCATCTATGCTTTGGGATATTTTTTTTTCTAATTTTAAAAGACTGATAAATATATGATTGCTTGAATATGTGTCAAAAATGATGTTGCTAGAATAACTTCCATTCCCGGATCAAAGTCATGCCTCTCTTGTCTACGCTGTCACTTAGTTCCCTTTTTTTAACAAAATATCTTGGGGCCTCCATGTATAGATATTTCATAATAAGAATCGCCATGGTTTTGTAATCTCTTTAACTGACCTGCATTGAAGTCATGCCCAATCCACTCTGTGAGGCCATATATAACTGGACTTTCTCAGACATCTCTTCTGGTTATTCTGTGGGCAAACTCTACTTGCTTTGTTCTTTTCGTGTAAGAAAAGCAGGTGGGATTAGACAATTTTTTATTAGTGGAAGGACAGTGTGGGCTAAAAATTTTAAGCAGCTCTGCTCTGAATAACCACAGACTCCCATAAATCAGCTGCTGTAAAAGTCTAGGTAAACTTGAAACATCTATAACACAATGATGAAGCCTAGTAAAATATGTTTACAGCCAGAGTGCAACTTCATGGTTGCCAGTCTTATTGTACAGTAATGATAAGGCGCAATCAGCTGTGTATTTCATCAGCCTGTGGGTACTTTGTTCTTCTATTTACCTGCTGCGATAACTTTTATTTAGAGAGAAGCTTTTACGTAGTTCCACACCCAGTTGGGAAGACCTGGCGGTTGCAGTAAATGTCTACAAAACTTAATGTAAGGCTTTGGCAAGGAGACAAGCTGAGTGATGTTCTCAAAGTGATCAGTTCTCTCCACTAGGGCAGTGGGTCTGGTATTCTTATTAATTAGAGGAATTTTGTAGGTATTATTCAACATAAATAGAATTCTGGACTACTCTCAGCTATGTAATAAATGTATGGAGAACAAAAGCTTATTTATGATGAGAGGAGGAATAATCTTTGTTTGTTGGACTCTGACTTGGATTACACACTCATACAGGCTGGTGCAGATGAGTAAGATTTCCTTTTGTCAGACTCTTTGTTAGGGGCAGAGAATTAGCAGAGACCCATCCGTCCCACAGCATCCCCTGCTAGAGGAGGTGAGTTAATACAGACATGGTGCCAATTTGTTGCTGGTACCTCAGCGCAGCACCACAACTTCTCTCTTGCTGTCTTGGTGTCTTGCCGCCAGTTACAGAAGACATGGGGAGAAGCACTTCCTTGCAGGGAGCTGGCCATGTGTCCTGCTAGCGTGTGGGCCTGCTCCTGCCACCTGAATTGAGGATGGGATGGGAGAGAAGCCGTCTTCCACAGCTTTGTATTAAGGCTAAGGCCTTGGGGATTCACACGCACCAAGTGACTGTAAGTTGGAGCTTCAGGTTGGCACATGTCAGTCACCACACATCAGCTAGAGAAAGGGACAGGGTGGGTTTGCAAAGAAAAAGAGTACATCAAACCAGTTTAACCACCTCCCCCTGACAGTTGGCACTTGGATAACAGTAGAAGTTACAGAAGTGATTTTTTTTTCCAAAAAGCTTTTGATAGTGCTTTCCTATTACACTTTCAAAAATAAATTATGTAAATATTTAGGAAATATGTGTATATTTCATAATACATATTTTGGAAATATTATGTAAATATGAATCTGGCTACCGCAAGGCTAGTACACAACTCTCTGGGAAACAAGAATATTTTTAATAGCTGTCGGACTGGCAGAACATACCAAATTGGATGCTGCAAAAATCCAGTTTTGGACCTGGTAATATTCAGTCTTTTAATGAAGGACTTGAATGACAGAATAGAGTATATACTTATATAAAATCAACAAAGAAATCAAAGTGAGAGGGATGAAGACAGGCATCTAATCAAAAATGGTCAGGAAAAAATGGAAAAGGATCAGAAATGGGTTAGATTAAATTCAGTATTGAGAAGTGCACAGTACTGCGTTCAAAAAGGAAAGATCGAATACTGGAACACATAATGAAAAACAACTGACCACATAGCCCATCCACAAAAGAGAACTTTAACTTCTCCTCTCCTTTTACAGCAAGGATCAGGTGTGATTTAACTTGCCTGCTAAACATTAGCCTGTACTGACTTAAATGGCTGCAAATTCTCCTTAATCTATGTTTTCGAACTGAATGGGAGTCAAGAACATGGCACTGTTAAAAAAAAATCCAGATATTCTCTAATGAAAGGAGTGCCGAAGGCAAGAAATAAGTAGTATTCCTTATCTGCTTGGTTGTATGAATTTCTGAGCCCAGTCTTTAGCATCGCATTTACTTATATATAGTCAACATCAGCATATCAGGTTTTTTAAAACAGGTTACATAACACAGCTGAGATGACTTGAGTGATTTGGATTTTACTTTGGACCAAGGAGCCGCCTGAGGGCCTTCCTAGACCTACAGTCTTCTGAATCTATGGTAAAATCATCAAAAAAATCATGCAGGACATTAATGGAATTGAAGAGATTAAGTGGAGTAAATATTGCAGTATGCAGTAATGAACTTGAGCAGAACTTCAAACTGAAAAATATTAATCTGTCCTTAGGCTCAGTAAATAAGCATAAATCATGTTTTACAGCTCAGGAAACAGAAAGATTAGTCAGAGGGCCTTCAATACTAACATGCATACATAACAGTCAGCGATGTAGATAATACATCAGAACAATTCAAAAACATTTCAAGTGTAATATTTTAGACTATGGAAAACAAGAGCTGAAATTGAAATTTAGGAATTCGTGTTTCCCAGTCCAGCAGAACTATTTTATTTGATCACAAAGCATTTCTCCTTACTTAGTTTTAAAATACTTCAATCAACAGAAATTTCCTTAAATAATTTAAATATGTGCTTTAGAAGGCACTTCTAATATTAATCTTGTCGGTGCTGTTTTTATTTAATACAATTCTACACAAATAAGTAGTACTTAATTTTCTTTCTTTATTTTGTTTTCACCATTTCAAATAATTTATAATTTTCACTGGTTAAAAGTAAGTCAACTACTTTAGTTCAAGCATTATCATCCTGTCCCATTATTTTTCTTTTTAATGAAGAATCAAAAAACAAACCCAGAATGAAAATAGTAAAAGTAGGGAAAAGTTTTCATTAACTGTTCCGTGCATTTACAATGAATGTGGTATAGTTCTTCATTAATAACAATAAAGCTTTTTAAAAGGAGATAAGTATTTTTCCAAAAAAAGAATCAAGAGTTAGATCACCAATTCCATATCTAGGGAAATGTCTGAATCTTTGTTTTTGTAAAATAAATAGCAATTCTTTCGGTACAAGTGGTTGGTCAGCACTTGAAGTTCAGAACATCCATATGCAGAAGAAAAATTTAATGGTATGCATTTTTGTTGGCAAAAATGAACTAACATAGTTTGCTTTATTGCATGTTTTTAAAGTAAGAGAGCAGAGGGGATATTTTCCCTGCAAATTAAAAAAAGAAAACAAAAAAGGTTTTATATGAAATATTCCTGAGCCTTGTAGTTGTTTCTTTTCTTATGTGTATTTTCTGTAATTTCCTAAATCCCAGTGACTACCATCATCTTTTTTTTCCTATTAGATAGATCCCATTCATCAATCCTTTTCTGAGCTGTCAGGAGATATTCTTGCAGAGTGATTCAAAATCCTGTATTTCCCAAGACTACTCATTATCTCAGCAGGATTTTTATTTGCAGAAGAAATAGAACAGGTTCTGATAGAATTAAGCCTACAAAGGCTCTTAAGTGTCCTGAGTAATTTTGAAAATAAATGTATTATTTTAGCATCCATAAGATGAAGGACTGAAACCAATCTAATCTTTGAATTCCTTTTTCAGATTATTAGGAAAGCTCTAACAGAGGAAAAACAAGTGTCTACAAAGACATCTGCAGCAGATCTTGTGACAGAAACTGATCATTTTGTGGAAAATTTAATTATTTCTGCTCTGAAAGAGAAGTTTCCCTCCCACAGGTGAGTATCTGTAGAAAGAACCTATCCATGACTGCTTTTTCCTGTAAAAGCTGTATGTCTGACTTGCATTTGAAAGGAGTTTTGAAAGTCTGTCCCTAGAAGTCAAGTATCTTTGGTAAAAGTTATTTTTTCTTAATTCAGTTTCATTCAATTTTGTATCTCTTAAATATTATTCTATTCTTGTTAGACACTTACATAAATCTCCTTAAAAAACTACTGCTGCCCTGTACTCAGGGCATCAGATTTTCTAGTATTTACATCATGACCTGTGCATTTTTAAACATTTGTTTCTTGACTTCTTGAAATTTATTTAATAGTAATGTAATGTTTTTTTCTCCTGTAGGGATATCTTGTATGAAGGTTTTGTATGAACCTCCACGTTTTTCTCAGTATTGATCTATTCTCTACTGTATAAGAGTGACATGACAAATATCTGTTTTAAAATAAAGCTGATATTAATGATAACAAAGGCTCTATCCTGCAGACCCTTCCATTGTTATCTCTTGCCATTATGCATAAGCATTTGCCAAATAAGGACAATTGACATATTTAATCACATTTATCTTGTGCTGTGTGGGATCCTAAAATCAATGAGAAGTAGAGCAGTTTATCATCATTTGATGCATATAAATAAACTAGACACAAACAAGATATTATTTGGGATTTTAACCCAAAGTTTTAAAAATAGATCGCATTGTTGACTCCTCTGGAACTGTGAAGGTCAATTTGAAAATAACTGCTCCCTCCTTCCAGCCTATGCACAGATTAGAGAGAGGTTTTATATTAGTTGGCCGGGGTTGTTGTGATGCAGAGACTGTGCAATTGATTTCCACATTTGGCTTCACTCTGCAAGGGTAAAATTCCTTTTCCTTCAGAGCCAGCACAGAGCCTGTAAATCACTTAAATACTGTAGAATTTCCTTGAACTGTATGCTGCTTTAGCGGATGTGAGCCTTGCAATCCAGCACTGTGCAGAAATAAACAAAAACGAGAATCTGGAGGGCTAACACTATAAATATTTTACTAATCTGATTCAGTCAGCTATGGCATTGTTTTTAAAAAAAAACAACATAAGAATGAGTAGAAAGAACATTATATACTAAGTATGTCTTTCTAAATACACGTTGTATGTGATCACATACTGAAGCATTACTGTACAGCGTAATGTGTGGTTCTTGGATGTGGTTCTCAAAGAGAGTGCCAGGCTTTACAAGCCTATTATTTGTGTAATATTCCATCCACTATTGCTGGCTGTACTCTTTTCTCATCTCCAGTATGTTGTTTCTTTTCCTGGACAGTCTGGCAGAAGACATACAATGTACAAATTTCACATAAAGTGAGAATTATCAGAAGCACTCACGTTACTCAGAATGAGAACAAAAGTTGTAAGGCCAACATAGACTTAGAAACTGAAAAATCTCTGGCTTTATTAACCCTGTGCAGTTAACTTCTGACAAAATGAGCAAATGAGGGAATTGCTATATTTTCAAAACAGTAATTTTTGTTGGTAGTAGTTATTGGTTTTGGTTGGAATTGTTCTGACAGTGAATAAATTTACGTTAGTTTAGAACCATAAATAAAAAAAATAGATTAAAGAGTCCACAGTAGCAATCAAAGTTTAAATTAAAGTGCAACATAATCGTTAAAAGATTATTTAAATTGTGTTATGTCTTTCCCTTAATCTGCCTGTTAAAATCACCAGTGAAGATTTCTATGTTATTTCTCTCTCTTTTAAATTATCTTTATTCTTATGCCCTCTGACTCAAAAAGTGTATCTTAGAAGTTAGAAAAATTAAGAGGGATCTCACTGCACTCTGTACCATTTGAGCTGTGGCAGAGTGATACATCCTCAGATACTGGAAATGTACTCAAAAGTAATAAAAAATTTTAGGAAAACCAGTTAAAAACATACCTCTGTCCCATATTTCTTTTTCTTGTCTTTGTTTGGCTACCGAATATGCACCATACTCATTTGTGCTTAATCCGTGTTTTTGTCTTTGCTCTATCTCTTCAGCACTCTGAAATATTTTAAGTCTTTTCAATAGAGTATTTCTTCTGGTAGAGCTTTGCAAAATGCAGATACACACAGCAGTGTCAGGGACTACTGGTTGAAAGAGGTTACCTACTGTATTGTTTGCCTGTGTTATTGATACACAAGTTTTCATCTTTGATATTAATTGTGGCCTTAATCCCATAGCCATTAAAATGAGCACACTGCTGTTATAGATGCTGACATCCAGCTCTACGTGGCTGTCTTTTTCCCTCAGACCGTCATAAAGGGATAGATGAGGTATAGCCCTGTTTTGACCCTTCTGCTCTTAAGTGAATATCACTCTTAGCTGCAGTTTATGCCATACTACGATTTCCTGGCTGTTCCAGCAGTGGATTTCACACTGGCTTTGTGATATGAACAGATGTCCACTAAGGCTAGGCTAAAATTACTAGGCTCGTTTTCAGTGGGAGAAAACTTTAATCCAGATTTGAAGAGGGGTCAACAGAGCTGAAAAGCTGGTATATTTAATCAGCTACTGTAATAACATGGCTACCTCTCCCACTTCTGAAACTGTACCTATCTAAAGTTTGGTATCCAGTGCTTTAGCCTGAATACTTTTCTTAGTTTGTATGCTTTTACAGGACACAGCCGTAGAGCAACACATCTCTAATGTGTTGGCCTATAGCAGCTATCACAGTACTCAGCACTGTACAGCAACAATAGGCTTATTTTAGGCAATGAATACCTTATTTATCATACACCTCCTACTTCTGAAAATTAATCTGGGACATTGTTACCTGTCAATGGTACCTCAGTACCCCAGCTTCATATGTGAATTTTTGTACATAAGGACTGCAGTGCAAAGTCATCCACTGTAAGGAAAAGGCAAGTGGTACTCACGATACTTGAGAGTAAAACACCTTACAAAGAAAAACTCTAAAGAGATTCCTCTTTGACTTTTCTTTGACTGGCAAGACAATGGTTACAGTTCAACCTCTGGTTTGTGGAGCTGGCTGGGGGTTGAAACAGAGACATAATTTGTGAGTGAAGATGGAAAATCTGAGATCAGTTTTAAGGTGCTCCATCTGCAAGAAGATGAGTTTCATGTGTAGCCAGCAGTGCAGCCAAAGCTTATCATGGGGTTTAGGTCATAATTAGTAGAATTTTTAAAAGGAAAAACCAAGACAACGTGATAGAATGCATAGAGCAAACAATCTGCAATATAATATGAGAACTTCCACTGCTTGTTCAAGTCTTTTTGGCTTCCTGGTTGCACACTAACTCTTCAAGTGTCTTTTCAAGTATGGCCTTTCACTGTTATCTTTGATGAAGATTAAAATATAGCAAGCTTTTCCTGTCATACGAACAGTTGCTGATAATGCTACCAAGTTAGTCCCTTTCTACTAAGGGAAAGGCAAAGTAGCATTTGGAAAATTCAAGTGTCCTTCTGTGCTATCTGCACAACATTTTAAAGCCATGACTGTAGCATTATGCAATTCATGATGAGGGTACAAGAGCAATTAGGTGCTACTCCATTTCCAAGGAAGCAATTGTTTCTGCAAAAGTATTTTCCTTTTTTTTTTTCTATTTTTTTCCTCTTTGTAGCTTTGAAAGGAATTTCTTTTTCTTCAGGCATTTGAAGGAACTCTTTATACCAAAGCCAGCTGTTCAAATGTGATTACCAAACCAAAATTTTGTACCAGCATTCTGATTTTACACATTTTGTATGTGCAGAACTCTACTGAAATCTGTAAGAACAGCACCTGCAGAGTGCTTACAGAAACAGTTTATGAGCGCAGTTCATGGGAGAGCAAGGATAATTAAGATCAGCAGGAAATATGCCAGAACTGGATGTACATTTCCCAGGAAAAAAACAAAAACAAAACTACTGAAAGAAATTTGTACAGAACAGGAGACAAGCTCAGACTTCAATATGTGCCTTGTGCATCCAAAAAAAAATTAATTTGTTGATTTACTTTGGGTCATGGGAAGAAGAAAGTTCAGCTTTGTTCAGCTTGATTGAAATCTTTCAATTTCTTGACCCAAACTGCTGCAAAAAAATTCCTGTAGGAGTAAGATTGTGGATTTTCTGAGACTATATTATTTGTTACTGACTGAATTTGACTGCAAAGAGCAGCAGATAACATCTTGCAGTTTGTATTACTTACTGCAGAAGACAGGCCTAACTCACAAACTTACATTCTACAGAAAAGCTTCTCCTAGGATTCCAGGGATACCAGTTCAGATCCATTCCTGTCTGCTTTTCCACAGCTCTCATAATTGTGTATTAGGAGAGTGAACATAAATGGAATTATTTATTACCATATAAAATTGTATACTATACATTTGAGAACTCTTTTTCAAAGTTTCTATGAAAATCACTCACTCCAAAATGAAATAAATATATATGTAGGTTATATACAAATTAAATAGCCCTTCAAAAACCAGAAGGATGAAGTTCAGTTTTCTGAGATACATTTTACTCAACATCAAATACAGGTTTATCGCAGAAGAATCCACTGCTGCTGGTTCAGAATGTATCCTCACAGACAGTCCTACCTGGATTATTGACCCTGTTGATGGAACATGCAATTTTGTGCACAGGTAAGTGGACAGTAAAGGGGAAACAGATGAAATAGTAAAACTTAGCTTCCCGTTTATCCTCCCTTTTGTTTAAAGATATTTTACTGTGCTGTTTGCTCAGTCTACATTTACATACACTGTTACATTTTCAAACTCAGAAAGGTTTTGCCTAAGTGGAAGTCATCTCCATATTTTTTTATACCTCATGTGGTATATCTCAGAGAGTGAGTGTTCGTGCTGCAGAGAACTTTATATTGTTATGTAAAGGTTAGCTAAAGTCTCTGATGATTCTCTGCTTAATGACCCAGAAGCTCTTGATTCACAGCTAGCGTGTACATAGACCACACATAACATGTAGAGACTTGAACTGCAGAAACAAGGCTGTACTGTGATGACATTTGGCCTAACTTTTTATGTGGTTGTTAAATATTCCTTTTAATAGTGGTTTCTCCCTTTCAATACACATATTCATTTTTCATGAGAAGTACAACCATTGCATGTACGTAGAATATAACTGAAAACTCAGCTTTACTGTATAACATGGATTTTATTTTTAAACTCCTGTAGTACTGCTTTAAAAAAAGAAATCCAGGGATTATTGTGCTGGAAACTGTAAACTAATGATTGTTCATAATATTTCTGATTAAAAACCTAAAATATGTTCTGCTTTAAAGTTAGGAGTTTAACATAATTGCAGTTATCATTAAATAAAAGCTATTTCCTTTACTCCTGGTGCAATTATATAGAATTCAAGCAGCTGGAGAAGGGGGAGATCATGTGCTAGTGTTTCATCCAATGAAGTAATATTTTCTCTTCCTAGCGATATTTTCTGAATGTTTATTCTACAGCCTTTTTTAAAACATACTTTTTAAAAAATGAATATATTTAATTATTGAAAGTGCAGTTAATATACTTTAGCCACAAGGAACAAATTAAATTCATGATTGTCACTTTGCAAATGAGAGGGTAGAGGAACAGGTTTCGCTTTGTGTTGATGTCAGCAGTAAGGTACCTCCCAGTAACTTAATTGCTATCTCAGATGCTCTGAGTTCACTTGAACAAAATGTGCTCTCAGAAGTGATTACTTGTTATAACAACATTAATGATTTAAAATTGGAGAATTCAATTATGCTAAAGCAAAAAGACCATGTTATAGCATAAAAATACTGATATCTTCATGTAGGTTTTTTTTTGTTTTTTGTTTTTTTTTGTCTTTTCCTATATTAAGTTATATTTTTTAAAAAGGATTGACAAAGTTAAAGAGACTGAGAAAAGAAGAATGGTACAATTTCAAGAATGTTACTAGCTTAAACCCAGGTAAAGTCGCAGAGCTCCCTGTGGGGTTTCATTGACTAAGTGAATGCAGAACCAGTAATTTCAGAGGTTTTTCATACTTAGATTTTTCATTTTAATGTTACTTCATTTCTTATTTTTCACAGGTTTCCAACAGTGGCAGTGAGCATTGGATTTGCTGTTAACAAAGAGGTATAAGATGTGTTCTTTAAGATGGGTAACCTGAGATCTGGCTTAGAAGCCTAAAAGCCCTGTGGAAATTTAAAAAACCAAAACATCCAATCAGCTATTGCACCAGTTTTTCTATACTATTTAAGTGTGTTTGGGCATACTCTGCTAGTCTAAAATCCCAGTCCTCCAAAACTTCACTTATGCATCCTGGCAAATATAGGATAATTCTTATGAAATATTAAAAATAATTTCAGATTTGTGTGACTACAAAGGGAGTACTGGAGTAAGCAAGGTTTTGTAAGACAAAGTTGCAATGAGCTAAATATAATGCTGCCTATTCATAATTTAAATTTTAATTAAATCCTGGTGTTCTTAAGTTGAGTATTATTGCTTTTTTCCTATTAGCAGTGTCTGTGAAAGCTAACTGCTGCTACAAGATGTTATTCAGAACTATTTTCTATGATAAGTACAAAATTATGGACCTAATTCATTTGATCTGACTTTGTTGGGTTTTGTCTGGTAAAATTTCTATACTTCCCTCATGAGAGCTTGATCACAGGAAAACAAAGAAGAATCTAGCCTTTGTGTATGCCATCTTCTTTGAGTTTCCTAGCTGTACTCGTTCCTGCTAAAGGTTTTTTTCCAGATGCTGCTGTTTTACAGTCTAAGATATACAGAAGAAATAGCTATTCAAATTGCCAAGGAATGTGCCTCATGCAGCCTAATTCCACAGTCTTAAAACTATAGTTGCCACTGAAGCCAGCAAGAACTCTGTGCAGGAATAACATAGTTTTCAGATGTGCTAGCAGCTTTCACTCATTTAAACTGAATAATGCTATTTACTTCTCTAGTTTGACATTTCAAACATAGAAAAGGCAGAAAAACACTTTCATGCTCTTCTGAAGTTTACTTCTTCCCGAAGGTCCTTTTGAATACTACATATGATTACCAGACAGTTTTCTGTAATATTTATTGTTTTCCAGAACACCATCATGCTTCTGATGCTGCATATTTTGGGTTATGTAAACAAAACAATGCTGAAACAAAAAAAAATCAAACAATTATGTTAAAACTCCCTCAGTAAGGAAAAGGGCAAAACAGAAAAAAAAGTAGTAACTTGAAAATGAGCCAAAATACACACAGGGGAGCTGACCTGAATGTAAGCTTTGAACAGCACTGAAGAAATTCCTGCAGATGTCTTCAGGGAAAGGGTCTATTAATAGTGTCCCTCAGGAAAAAAAATAGTTTAGATGGGACCTCAGGGTAAGGAGCAAGGACAGCCTTTTTCCTCTGAACTGTCTCTGATGAACATTGATGGTTATTCACATTGGATGGAGAAGATCTGGAATCTAGAACATCTGAGTTTTCTTGACCTTTTTACCAATTTCTTCTGTGACCTTGGGCAAGTCACTTGATTTTTGTTATCTCTCTACACCTATATAAAATATGGTTAACAATATTTATCTAGGAATGAGTTTAAGAACTTCTCATTGAAGTTCATAAAGTGCTTTAAGATCTTTTGATGAAAAGTATTAAAGAAATGGAAATATTAAATCTTGGGTCTAACTTTGACCCTCCTTTTCTTATTGGTAAGCAGACACTCCCACAAAGAGCCCAGTGTTGTTCATTCTCCAAAGCTTTCATTCTGGGCCACTAGGCTTGGTATTTCTCTTCAAACTCCTTCTCTTGGAGTCTTGTGATTTCATGAGACTCTCACGTTTATATATTAAGAAAGGATTTGCAGAGAAAAATTTGGAAGAGTGACTGGAGTATACTACCGTGGTTGAAAAGGTGACTTTTGAGTTTGGATGCCTAACTGATTGCATATATGTATTTGGGATTACAAACCTTCATGTTCCTCCCAAAGTCAATGGAACTACTTCTATGTGTAACTGCTCACCAGTGAAAGTTTTCATTCATTCAGAATTTGGCCTTAGAGGACTTGCTTATTTTCAATAAAAACATGTAATTGAATTTGAAAGCAACTAACATTTAATCCATTCTAATATGAACACAGATGATCTGCAAGTAGGAGTTAGAAGACTATGAACAGATTGCATTAACTTCTGTTTATATACTGAGTTTTTATGACCTATAGCTCAACAATCATAGTAAATTTATTCCAGTTATTAGCATCAGTATAATCTTTGATTACATGTGCCAATTAAAATATTGCTGATCTTTCTGCCGTTAGAAGTTGTTTATATTTCTGATGAGTAATTTGAGTTGCATTCATTTCTTTCCTTTTCAAAATCTTAAAGCTTGAATTTGGTGTAATTTACCACTGCACTGAAGAACGGTTATACACTGGTAGAAGAGGTCAAGGGGCATTTTGTAATGACAAAAGGCTTCAGGTATCAAAAGAGACAGGTTGGTCTAGATTTTGTTAGAACTCTAAAAGGAATATGTTAATTTTGTTTCAGAGTTGTTACAAATCAACATTAGGATAATAAATATCATTATCCTGATGGAAAGTATTTCTTCTGCATGATAATCTTGTTGTTATGTGTTTGGTATTTTTTCTGAAAACATCACAATTATTCTCATTTTCTTTTAAAATATTACAGCTGAATGTGAACTACTCTTAAATAATCAGAAATTGTTTTGATTCATGACTATTGTTTAAAATAATCAAGCATGAGCAGATTCACCAGTTTCATTCCAGTTTTGCCACTGACATGACTTTTTTTAACCAAGATGCAATGGAAGTGGTGAATCAGCGTCAGAGTACTATGGTGGCTGTTATTCACTTGTTTTTGGATAGCCTTGTATATCATAAAGTGTGCTATGTTAGTAGGCTACAGTAAACTAAAGGATGCATGCTTTACAGGGGTTCCTTAACAGCTTTCTTTTGTGTGTGAGGTATGTTTTGACATACAAATAGCTACCAACATTTAGTCAACACTTTAGTGGAATTAATTTATTAGTACACCAAATCATATGTCTGTCTGTTTAGCTAATGACAACAGATAACAATGATCAGACATGTATAGATTAGTTTTCTTTTAATCAATCAAAATGCAGTGGAGAATGTAACAGGACAGAAGCAACATGTGCCAAAAATTTACATCAATATACACAGGAGATGGTAAAAATTTCACCTCAGCAAGAGATTTTATGGATCTTAATTAAAATACAGATTTACTGTAGTCCCCCAACCAGACCCTGCATCAAGTCTTCCCTGAAATTTGATGAAGTGTGGATGTTCACTTAAATTAAGTTTGTGGGTGAGGGGTTCCCCATTTGGAGAGATGGAGCAAATTGTAAGGTCAATAGTAACTGAGATAAGATTTTAATCCTGGATTATGCATCACATTTCTGTCTGTGCTTGAATACCCCATATTCCACAATAATCTGTGCTGGCAGAGACTATGGGGGAAAATTAGGGTCATCTCAGATTGGATTAGCTGAGCCACTCTTAAAATGGCCTCGCTCACAGGTGTAATCAGAGTGTTCTGGTCTCCAGTTGAGCAGTGAATAATTTTGGCACATGCCACTTTTGTCCTCCTTTCTCTGGACTTTCAGTCTATATGGGTGTCTAGAACCCAGCACAGGAAGAGGTGCTTCTACCCTTCCAAATGCTTTGTTTTCGGATATGTTCTTTGGTGGTGGGGATTTTCATCAGTGAAAACAGCTTCTTTAATCTCACTTCTGTTTATGTTTAAATATATACATTCAGAGTTGTTCTTGTTCTATAAAGATTGTGGCTTCAGTGGAATAAACCAGCCCTGGAAAAGAGAGTGTTTTTCACTGTACTTGCATCTGAAGTAACTTTCACCAATGCGCGATATGTTGGGGAGTCCTAGGCTGCCATGTTACCTCATGCCTTTTGTTTTCAGGAAATGAGATCATTCTGTAACATTAATCTATAAGATAACTTCAAGACAGACATTAGAATTGTTCAGATTTAATTATTTGAAATTACAGTACAGACAAAAACTGTTCTTTGTTAATGATTAATTTGTGTAGGTCTGGTTTGTGAGGTCAAGCAGTCAGGATACACTTAAATGAAGGAGCCGTCTTCCCTCTGACCTTGAGTGATACTTTCTTCTCACACTTAGATTCAGGTCTGGCCTTACATGTGCTAATATTTTCTTTTTCTAATCTTCTTCTCTGGTCAACAGAATTGGTCTTTTCCTCATAAATGTATCTGTATCACTGTTAAATCTCTTCTACCAATCCTTCCTATTTTTCTGCCTTATATCAGAGTGAGGAGAGCTCAGTAAATTTTCTTTTACCTTGAATTGCTGAAGCCATATTGAGCATTGGGAGCAGATACCTCCTTCTCCTAAGCAGAGTTCTCTCTCTACCTCACCTCAGTATCTTCATTCAATTTCTAACTGGCCATAGCGTTGATTAAAATTGGAGAGATCTGTTTGTTCAGGAGGAATATATTTAATAACTCAAAAGAACAACTGTCTTTGTCATGACCTAGCTGTGACTAGTGTGGTGTGAATGCTTGATGCATTTCAGCAATGAGGCATGCATCAAGTATTCTGTAATTATAAGTTGGGTCTGTTATGCAAAAAGATCTAAGGCAGATTGCTTTCACCATCCAGAATTCTCAGTTGTGGCTAAACATTGAATACCCTGCAGCATGTCTGGACCGATGTTTCTATATTTCAGTGCAGTAATTTAAAAAGTGACTGTTAAATCTATTCCTATAGTTAAGCTTTGTGATATCCTGTAACTTTTAATTATGTATCTGTTACTCACGAACCACTTACACATTGCTTGAGTCCATAATGTTCCTCTGTAATACTAAATTCACTGGTAGCCTGTTTAATTAAATGATGTCTCACTCTGTCCTCATTTGCTTTTGAAAACCTCCTTGCTACTTCTGCTAAGAATTTTCAGATTATGCAATTAGCTGTAACAAACAGTTAGACATTCCCTGTGTTTAATGCAGGGTAGAAGGTGACACCCGACATTGGACACAGACTATTTAATAAGTAGTCAACTTTGAGATTCATTGTATCTTTAACACCTCCTGAGTTCAACTTGCACAGAAGAAGCAGGGACTCTTGGCATTTGACCAGCTGTCTCCACCTAAATTGGCATAAGGTTCTTATATTCTAGCAGTATCTCCTGTGAGGACTACTTCAAAACCTTGTACATCACTGTGAGTCTTCCCTTTAACTACAGTAGGCTTTGACATGTGCATAAGGCTAAGATCTTCAACTGCTGTAAACCAGAGTTGTCTTTGCTGAATACAATACAAATGCAACATTACTTTATTATTATTAATTGAGATATTGTTTTAGTTCATGGTAAGAAAAAGGTTTTCTCAATCATAACGTGTCTTTACTCTGAAATGTCAGAATGAAGGGGAGCTGTGACTGGATTACTGATGTTTAGGTAGAAGCTTTTCATTGATCTTACTATATTATTAAATTTTTAATTGTTTATAAATTACATTAAAGTTCTCTATTCAAGAACCATTATGTTTTCAAATGTAATCAGTTTACTGTCAATAACAGTTGCTAGCTCACTGCATTGTTTTTAGTTAACTGCTAATATTAGTGAATTTGCCAAAAACTGAGTTATCAATGAAAGAAAACAATGTATGGAAACAGAAGGAATATAAGAGTGTATTCTTATTTTTAATCTTCCTATTCTTTAAAGAAAAAAATATGTTTAGATAAGACTGATATGAAAAATTTAGTCTTGTTTCAATTTTTAATGTGGAACCACTTATCCTGTGAAAGAGTCTGGGGTAAAAAAGAAGATATGAAAATTGTTTCTTTGTGAAAAGTCCATTATTATTTAGTTTGAAGAAAAATTTTCAGAATCTATCTGGAAACAGTTAAATTAATGGAAAAAATACTTACATTGCAGATATCTCGAAGGCCTTAATTTTAACAGAAATTGGTCCAAAACGTGACCCTGCAACTTTGAAATTGTTCCTTGGTAACATTGAGAGATTGCTCAAGGCCCAAGCACATGGGTAAGGTATTTTAAAATGACTCTCACATTGTGAATGAAAATCATTAAAACAACAACAAAACAGCACTCATTAAGATTTAAGTAGAATGTAATTCTACTTAAATCGAGTACATTGCACATTTTGCAATCTTGACACACAGGTTGAAATCGAAGGCATTTTCTGCCTTACATTATTTTGTCCCTTTGTCGCTGTGTTTAGGGTTCGTGTAATCGGAAGTTCTACCCTGGCGCTGTGCCATTTGGCATCTGGTGCTGCAGATGCCTATTACCAGTTTGGCTTGCACTGCTGGGACTTGGCAGCAGCTACTGTCATTATTAGAGAGGCAGGTGGCACCGTGATAGACACTTCAGGTGAGTAAAATGCTCATTTTTTTCATTGACTTTTTCAGACTGAGTGGGCAACTCAGTTCAGGGCAACTTTTGTTACCTCAGTACAGTCCTTTTCCTATGACTCAGTATAATTTCTAGCAATGTTCATTAGAAATGTCTGTACTCTCCATTAGACTCTGGCTGGTTATTCATAACACAATGATGTAATTCCAGCTTGGGGTTTCATCACATCAAAAGTCTTCTTAGTCAAATTGTCTTTCCATGACTTTGAGTAACTCCTTTAAAGCATCAGATTTTCTGTAAAGACTAGTCCAGAAGGTTGCTAGTTGTGCTCTGAACAGATTTCAGCAGAGACAAACAGCATCTCAAGAAGGAGGGACTGTCAGATATATATGTGACTATTACTGACTCGGAAGTTCTTAGAGTAAATGACAATATAGTTTCTGGTTTATGATTTTAGATTATTATTTTATCAATTTCTATGTGCACATCTCCAGAAAAATGAGGCTTTAGAATAGTGAAGTTTATTGTGACTCCTGTGCAGATATTGTGGAAAGATACGAGGGACTACGAGTGCTATTCTGATTGAACTAATTTCTGTTTTATTCCTTCCTATTAATAGATTTTCAAAAAACATATCTTGGTTTTTATCTGAGAGAAAATAAGGAAATACTGCATTTATTATTGTGTCCTAAACAAATGTAGATATTCACTGCTTCTGTTGCTTCCTCTGGCACTATCTAGAATTTTTTGAAATTATTATTTTTGCAAGAGATTTCAAGATCTCAGGATCTTGATTCAAGATAGGAGTTCCGCATTTGAGTTTTCCTTCTCATCCCAAAATGAGCTATGTGAAGTTGTTTCAATTCTGAATCTATCTAATTACAGTGTGGTTTATATTTAGGAATATGTTGCCTTTTTACATGACCTAAGACAGCTCTTAACCCTCTTGTCCTCAGGGGGACCTCTGGATCTTATGTCCTGCCGAGTGATTGCTGCGGGCACTAGAGAGATGGCTATGTTCATAGCTCAGGAAATACAAACTATTCACTACAGACGGGATGATGAAAACTGATGGAAATTAAATTCTTGTAATATGTACCCTCCTGAACTACATAATTTTAGCGAGATGGGTGGCTTAAAGGGTACGTGATTTCAGCAGAATGCTTTCTGCGGAGATTTTGTGTCAAATATTTTTTACAAATTTATTACAATATGGGAAGGCATGGGAAGATTTTTAAACCTCTGAGGATCATGTTTCCTTTTTAATATGTATTTCTTTCAGCAGTATCTTTTTTATAAGATAGCATATTTTACTTGTAGCGTTTGTTTCAAAATTAGGTTGTAATTTCTTATCTGTGGGGCTGAAATGTAGTCTTTTGTAACATGCAGCTAAAAATGGAACTTTATTTTTACAGATGCAGATCTCAGGTAAATGAGCTTTAGGACTGTAATAAGGATGAGTAGTTAAGATGTGTGCCTACAATACCCTTGTTCTATGATACTTAAGAATGCAATAAAAGTGACATTACTATTTCCTAACTATGTCATAGCTATATTTCTGTATATGTGTATGTGTACATATATATATATGTCTGTGTATATAGATACACCCATACATGTATATGAAAGCATACACACACACATATATATATACATACACATACCCATGTGTATATATGGGTATCTTGGATGTTTACAGCAATTTAGAGAATGGATAGAAGAAAGCTAATATTAGATGTTCTTTTCAGGTAAAGAGTGTATGTTACTTGTGTGACTTCTGTGGGGGCTACCAAATGGCTCATGACAGAACTGACCATGGAAAATGTTCAATGATTTTACAAATTGTCCAGCTAGTTCTTGTTTTCTTTTATCTCGTTTCACAGGGATAAATCATACTGTCCTCCTACAGGCCTCTGTAAGATAGTCAAACCTGCCAATACTTACTGTCACAAAGTAATTATAGTTAAACCCAGGAACACTGAACTTCAGGAGTTATTCACAGTATTAACTATGACACACAGTAGCAGGCCAGCTGTGTGAAGGAGCTGTTGATTTTAGTAACACTTTGCGCAGTATTTGGCCCCTACTACCAAATTATTAAAAATAAGCTCATATGCTATGCTTGCAAAAAGGTAACTGTAAATCACACGTCCTTCTCACACAGAGTTGTAATCATACCTTTTGAATGGAAAAAATGCAAAATCAGTTATATACCTTTTGTATATAACAGTTGCACAGTTGCTCTCTACCCTTGTATCTATCAGTTTTTAATTCCACGAAGATAACCTTTTTTTATTTAGATCACTTTATTGAAAAATAGGTAAGATAAAAAATAAAAAAAGTTCAGATGAGATCATCTCTGATTTTTCTTAAAAGGTTGAATTTAAAGATATCTCTTTTTTAGAATAGTGAAAATTAAATAAATGAATATACCGAAAAATATCTACTGGTTAAAATTTTTTAAATTTGTTTTTACAGTGCATGTGTAGGCTTTGTAAATGTGCTCAGATATCTACCCAGAAAACACAAATTAGAGTTTTCTAAAATAACCTGAAATGTCTTTCTTGCAATGAAAAATGTTTTTCACTGAATATAACACAAATTCTGTGAGATTTCTTGATCTTATTTTCAAAGAGAAGTACGAAGTGTTGGCTGTGTGAAGAATGTCTAAAATGCAGGCCCTTAATTCGACTCAGCATTGAGGAACTCCGATAGTTTCTCAACAGGCAGACAAGGCTGTCCATCACGGCGGCCCAGCTCGTTGTATCCCACTGCTGCCGCTCCTCTGAAACTTAGATTGTAAGCCCCTGGGGGCAGGGACTGTACTTTGGTTCTGGGTTTGCACAGTGCTAATAGGATGGGATTCTGGTCCGTGGCAGGGCACTGAGGTGCTATAATCATGCAAATAATAAATACTAATAAGCTCACTTGTCTCTTACTCTCCCTCCCCCTGCCTCTTTCAGAGGACAGCTGAGGTCCAAGTGACAGATGTGGAGCTTGGTCGCACCACTCTGATCCCAGGGGGCTTAGCCTCAGCAGCCGTCAGAGCAGCGGGGGCTTTAACTTCTGCCATCAGGATAAGCTCTGTAAGGAAGCTTACCCGGGCAGGGGATCATGGGTGGTGGCATCCGTTCCCCTCCGTGCCCCGGCACCCTGCTCCGGGGAGGAGCTGGCGGGAGAAGCTGCTGCAGCCTCCTGTCAGCTTCCCAGCAGCTCACATTTCCTCTACAAAGAAAGTCTCTGACCTATTTAAGGCTGGTGTGCACTGCTGCCACAGGACTCGTCGAAGCAGGGAAATCTGTGTCTTCACTTAAATGGCACACATAAGTGCCTTGCTAAATCAGGACCTAAATCTGTAGGGAGGGGAGAGGTTTGGAAATCCATTTGCAAATTCCCTTGTTTGTGCCTGGCTTCAGTTCTGGTTTTACTAGCGCCACAGTTCAAGTCTGTTAAACTGGCACTGTGTGTGAAAAAGCAATCCTGTCTTTTCCCCCACCTCCACTGCCTCCCCTATGCCAGTACAAACATTTTTGTATCCTTCCAATGGACCAGATGAGTGAAGTGATCTGCCTGTAAAGTACCCCAGTAAACAAAAAAGGGATTATTTTACAGACAGATCGGTTTCCCAAGCCAATTCATCCCATGGCCACTACAAACAGCTGACTTCAGGCACGAAAGAGGGCAGTGAGGGGGCAGGCAGGATGTCTCCATTCAGAGACAGTGCCAGATTATGCCAGTTCAAAGTTTTCGTCAAACTGCAGCCTTAGGCCTATTTGACTATACAAATCGACTGAAATAAATAGTACAAGTTTGTCCTTTATTTGCCTTTCCTTGCTAGCTTGATTACACTTTGCTCAGTATGCATATCTGTCAGCTCTCCTGTTAAGTGTGTCCTTTCATATACTGGAAGTGTAGTACGTAAGCCAGAACTTTAAATCACTCAAAATGCTTAGTTAAATATGTTTTTTTTTTCCTACCAGCAGTAGTAAAATGCTGCAAGTGTTTGCCACTGCATACATTATGTATGCAGACACATACATATTGCATTATATGCACATACATTGTTGCATATGTATCTGCAACAGGGCATCCAAGCTGTGTGAAGATTTTCTCACTTAACACTGCAGCAAATATATCTGTGCTTTGAAAAGACTGTACCTTCCTCCATAAGCAAACAGTGCTCACCTTTGCTTAATTTTCCCAGCTCATTTCCCTATCCCTCACAAGCACAGTGGTTTCAAACATTTTATACCTCCAGGTTGCAATCCCAGTCTCACCTGGTAAATTAAGTGATCTTTGGTAGAATGAACAGTGGAAATACCTGTTAACTCCAGCTAAATGGTGGGTGGCTGATTCCACTGTAGCATATCTTGTTGATCTTGTCAGATTTTACAGAACAAGTATTAGCATGCTTAGTGTATGCAGAAAGACCAAAATTTTCCTTTTGATTACATGAGTTGATATGACAGCATTATGGGTTTTTGCACACACTGGAATTCTAACCTAGGGACCCATAGAAAATCCATAGTTTCTTCTGCGTTTTTATGTAGAATTATCTTCCTGTTGGCAATAGCTTCTAGTAAAACAATAAAAATACCATTTTCCACTAGCCATTCTGCTACCAGCTGAATTATGCTATTTCCCTTTGAAGTCCTCAGCAAGGATCTGCTCAGCTATGCACAGGAGAGGTGCTAGAGGATCTTCAAGAACTGAAACAGTTAAGCCATTGCTTCAACTTCTCCTAGGCTGCAGCTTTATTTCCTGGTAGCTTCTTAGAGCTGCCAAGACAATTTCTGTTTTCTTTTTTCCTTGTCAGTAGGGAAACTGTATACAAAAATGTGCTTTCTTTCAGTATTACATGACCAAGACTGAAATGACCAATACTGTGGCAGAATTATATGATCAGGACTGAAATTTTAGAGAAGTCAGAATTACAGTTCCTGAAGCAGTCGCCACTGCACAGTGTGTTACTGTAAAGTGTTCCATAAAACAACTCCAGCGCACTAAGCATAGATCATTCACCAATACTGGAAAGAGCAATTTCATTTTCTTTTAAGCCGTGCACCAAATATGATAACAGCAATATGGGATACTGCATTTAATGTACATGCAGTTTTCCAGTAATAAAAGGCCTACTGTTATTCAAAGGAGAATAACTCTTAAGAATATTAACTCTGACTTTTCTGGGTTTTGGATATTTTTGATTTTAAGTTTAAACCTAAAATGCACTATAGAGTATTTTCTTTCATACTTTACAACCCATTATATTTATACAATGCATTCTGAAGTAATAATAAAATTCAAAGGATTAATCACTGGAAAGAAGAACAATTATTCAGACATGTTTGCTAAGGTAAAAATCGTAAGGCTCACAGATACATTGTTTACACAAAAAGATTATATTAAAAATATATATTATTGCATTAAAGAGTTCAGTAAAGAAAGGATAAATTCTATCATATTAAGCTGAAAACCTCCTTAAGAGAGAAAAGTCTATGTCTTTTAACAATGCTTGCCTCTTTGCCATAAATATGCAATGGTGGTAGATGAATTTAAGGCTGTGGGCAGCATATGAGGACATCCATCCAGAAAGACAGTACTGGTATGTTCTGTATGTGCGAGAAAGCAGAACCCTATATGAAAGTGTACTCTTGCTGTATCAAGTGACACAGCATTCCTAGATACTATGGCATTAATGGTCACTTTTAAAACCATGAATTGGCGAGATTTGTGATAGGACTACTGGTTTATTCTATTTTAAAATAATTCAAGTACTATTATTCAGGCTGTCAGACCATATGAAACTAAAATCAGAATCCCATCACTTTTGTTTGTCCATTGTAATAAGCAACACATTGTTCTCCCAACAAACAGATATTTTCTTGCCACGTGTTGTTTAATTTGTTCTTGCTGAGCAGTACCACCAGATGATGCTGATGTACCTAAGTTAGAAAAATGTGGGCCAAAACCTCTACCAGCACGAGGGGACACAACCCCTGCGATGTCAGTGAAGCTGCTGCCACAGCGTGGGACTGTCCTTGTAACTCGGCAGAGCAAGCCGGTCTCCTTGTACTGAAGCAGCAGTAAATGAGCAGCTTTTCACAGCTACCAGTCTGCTGGGATATAAGCACTTACGTCCATCAGATTACAAGGACTCGGGGCTTCTGGAGACAAGAGGCGATTCTGAATTGTTGGTTCAGGTGCTCAGCATGTCTCAGGGTCATGCTTAATGCTTCAAACAACAAATACGTTAAAGGAATCTTTTACTGTAAATATGCATGTACATTATTATATGGACATGTTACAGTTTAGAAATTTAATGCTGGTTCTCTCACACCTTGCACCTGGTGCATAATTAAGGCTGGTGCATTTACTATTTATAAAAGAATTGAAACATGTTAGATTAACAGAATATTAGTACTTTGCATTCACTTTGTAGATATGGAAATTAATGTACAAAGAATAAGGACTCACTAATTTTAAATACTGTTTCTAAAATTTAGGAGAAAACACTTAATATTTTACTGCAGATTATTTCAACTGCGCTGTATACCTGCACCATTTCATTTGGCAGAAAATAGCAGAGAGAGGAGGAGTTAGTCTTAAATATGTACCCTAACTTCAAAAGACATTAAAAGCCAATTATTTACACCAGCGTACTTTTACTGACTTGCTAGTCTGTAGTAAATCTGAAATTAAGTGCACATGTAGAAATAAACAATAAAACATGAAAGTCATTCTAATTCATATAAAGACTATTGGTAACAGCTTATGTAATTCTGACTAAGACATTATGTATTGAAAGCTAAGAATAATTGCCTTCACCTGTTTATAAAGCCAAGGGGAAGATGGACTAGTACCTGAAAACAGTTAAGATCAAAAAAAAACAAAGACCTGACTAGTTCCTCATGTAAGTATGTGCAGTGTCAGTGGACGTTCCACTCACTGACACCAGTTGAATTTAGGCTCATGTCTATCATACAGAGATTTCACTATGAAAACATATTTTTAAAATATAGAAATGTCCATGTTGCATTCTTGTTTCTCTTCTGCGATGTTGTTCTTCGTGCTTCAGAAACTAGCATTTGGTTTTTTTTGATACCATATACAAGTAGTGTTTTAAGAGTTTCTTATTATTTTATAATGAATGCTAAAAATTAATGATCACAGAAATTAATTGACCAGTGTACAAATTTAAAAAAAAAGAAAAAAAAACTCTCAAGTATGGTGAAATTATCACTTTTAGGTACAAATATATATATATATATATATATATAAAATAATAAAAAAGAATGTCTGTCTTGTTCTAGCTATAAAATACTTCCATATTGTATGCATCTCTCAGTATAACAAGTTCTGTAGGATCATGAGCTATAATCAAGCTATTTCTGTTCTCAGTT
This sequence comes from Rhea pennata, assembly GCF_028389875.1. Taxonomy (NCBI): domain Eukaryota; kingdom Metazoa; phylum Chordata; class Aves; order Rheiformes; family Rheidae; genus Rhea; species Rhea pennata. The sequence continues at coordinate 108,693,039 of NC_084664.1, read as the reverse complement.
TTCCAGTTCCTAAAAGAGAATCAAAGCAGGAAATCCACTCAGGAGACAATATAACCAACTTCATATACAAAAAGAATAAGCAGATGAAATAAATACAAAGTGACTCATAGTAGCTCATAGTAGTGACAGAAGAGTAGAAATTTATTAAAACTTGTAAATTCTGTAGTTCCTTTCTTGGCTCTTCCCACTTAGGTTGGGCAAAACTGGACTCTTGGCTGAACCTGGTGAGCAGACCTGCCCTGCTTGCGTCACGTGGGGCTGGGAGCGGCGAGACCCTGCCCGGGTGGCCTTCCCTTGCACCAGGCTCCCAGCACCCGCCCATGTGGCGCCCTGACGCTCACTTTGTCCTCCACTGGTCGCAGTGGCAGCTCCCCTCCTACTCTATAACCCAGAGCTGGGATGGATGGGTAGAGGCTTCTCAGGAAGGACAGGCAAGGATGGTGGAGATGGGGAGCTGCCCTTGGGTGAGAGAGCAGCAGTAGCGCTTGGAGCTCTGCCTAGGGATGGGTGAAGGGCCAGCTGAGACCTCATGGGGCAGGATTAGCATGTGGGTGATGTGGTGGATGTCTGCTATAGTGCGTTTGATCAGGAAAAAGAAGTAGATGAGGTCTTCAGGCAACAGGAGGAAGCCTCACATTCACAGGCCCTGGTCTTAAGGGGGACTTTAACAATCCTGGTATCTGCTGGAGGGGCAGCATGGCCGGGTACAAGCTACCCAGGAGGTTTCTGGAGTGCGAGGATGATAACTTCCTGACACAGGTGATCTAAGTGCCAGCAAGGGGAGGTGCTCTGCTAGACTCACACTTACAATCAAGGAAGAATTGATCAGGGAAGTAAAGGTCAGGGGCCGCTTTGGCTGCAGCGACCATGAGATGATAGAGTTTAGGGTCATGAGAGGAGAGAACAAGGCAAAAAGTAGGATCACAACCCTGGACTTCAGGAGAGCAGACTCTGGCCTTTTCAGGGATTTCCTCAGAAGAATCCCATGGAATATAGTTCTGGAGAGAGGGAGGTCCAGGAGAGCTGGCTGATTTTCAAAGATCACCTGCTCCAACCTCAAGAATGGTCCATCCCAGTGAGCAGGAAATCAAGCAAAGGCAGCAGGAGGCCTGCACAAAGGAAAAAGGAGCTCCTGGCAAAACTCAAACACAACAAGGAAACACAGAAGAGGCAAAAGCAGGGGCAGGTAATGTAGGAGGACTATAGAGACACTGGCTGAGCGTGCAGTGAAGGAGTTAGCAAAGCCAAAGCCCTTCTGGAGCTGAATCTGGCAAGAGATGTGAAGAGCAGCAAGAAAGGTTTCTACAAGTGCGTCAGCACTTTGCTGTCCCGTACACACTGTACTCTCTGCACAACCCAAATCCAGCATATGCCATTTTTCTTTCTCAAACCCTAACTTAAGTTCACTTTCCTCCTATCTTCATAAAGGCTCTTAAAGGTACTTCAGCATAGGATCCTCTCACCCATTTACAAAATACAACTGCTGCCCAGCATTAAAATAAGAATGAAGATACTGAAATGCAGGGAGAGCACATTCCTCTGGTTTATCCACTATGTGTTAATATCATTTGTCTAATGAATTTATAATTTTGTTCAGACAATAAACGTGCAGAGCAGCATGCAATTTATGTTTTGGGAATGAGAGACTGGGAAACACTAAGCTGAGAAGCAACAATCATGGGCATAGCTCAGGATGCAGAGGATCCCCGAACTGCCTTTACATTCAATAGCTGCAAAGCTTCCTATGCTAGGTCACGAATGCAGTTTCAATAGCTACATAAACAACTTCAAACAAGGATATAGCATAACATCTTCATGAACCTCCCTTGCTGCAGCTGCACTAGCTTCAGACGCCGTCTGATCTGCAGCACTGCAAGAGAACCACAGCAGGACCATCCAGCCCCGTACTTTGGGCACTGAGGAGCCAATCCCACTCCCACCGAAGGTAATGGAAAATCTCCCATTTACTGCAGTGAAGTAGACAAGGTCCGAAGTCTCAGTGCTTCCAGTAGTCCTGTTGCGCCTCAGTGACGTCATGTCTCAAAAAATGTCCTTTAGATAAACTATAGGGATAAGAAAACAAATCCTCAAAACAGAAATAAAATGCTTGACGCATTACCTGAAAATCTAGTTGTATGTCTATCAGAGCTGACGTGGCTGCTCCTAAAACACCTACGTGTTTTCTGTAGCAGTGTAGGGTCAGCATTGCCTCAATACCATTCAAGCAAGAGATATTCATGTTCTTACCTTCCCTCATGTTGTACATCCTGTTGGCAAACCATAGCCCCTTCGTATCTTCCTGTTGGTTTAAGAAAATAAAATAGGTTTTTTGAAACGGTTCCAACTCTGTGCTCACAGCAAGACCAGAGCTCAAATTTAACACAGAGCCCCCTGCTGACAGCCGAGTATATTTGCTTTAAACCCTGGAAGGCTGGGTAGTGTTCATGTCACGTATTGATCACTAGCAGACAACGGGTACAAAATACCTGAGTCAATTCTAAGCCACAGGACCCTTTTCTCCCCAGCCATGCTGAACCTGGACTGCTGTCTCTGCTCGCTGGTGAGCAGCAGCTCATAGCAAACTTTCTGTGGCTTTTTATCTAACTTTACCTGTATCAAAAAGCTTTGAGGGAAGAGAAATCAAAAGGCAAACAGTTAAAAACAAACATAGCTTTGCAGTAATGCTGTGGTATCTGTAAAAATTTGTAAAACAGCATAGATACCACATACGATATTCACAGGAGATCCCTTTTGGCGGTTGCCAGCACTTCCGGCTTTCAGTGGAGAGCAGATCTCCATTCAGCCTGGTTCTGCTCAGTGGTGAAATGCTGCCAAAGCCAGTGTGCAAAGTGTCTTATGTCCCAAGAAACACTCCTGATCATTGCCTAGATCAAAAATTTCCCATGAGACGGCTCACTCTGAACGACATGTTCAGTCTGGGAAGTTTTAAATCGGCCTGTTCTCAGGCTGAGCTTTCAGGCTGCTCCGCGCGCTGCACCTGCAGGGTTTGCAGATGCCGTCATCGGTGCACGTGTGACAGGTTGTGATTAGACTCCTGCACTCTGTCCTTTTTAACCCAACCAGTGCACGTGCTGGTGCATTAGGTGCAAAGTACACATGAGGGTCTTGTGGCCTTGCAAAAGCAGGATATTTTCTCCACATCCTGACAACCCTGTTTGTTGAATTTCCCATAGAGTTGCACAAAGAAATGAATGCAGCGCAAACCTGATGCCATTAGGGATCCGTGTATTTCCTTCCCATGCTTGCACAAGCGCAGTTCAACAAAACCTGACATGGTTATTTCTCTAGCAACATTTGACCCCTTTCTGGCCCTGCTCTCCGAAACCCAGCTGTGCTGCTGATGTGCCAAGCAGGCGACTGCTGCCCGGGGCCGCCCCTGCACCTCTTGCGGCCGCCTCGCAGCACCAGCTCGCAGGGCTGTGACCCAAGTGTTGCCCCGGGGCCTGTCCCCACGCACAGAAACCCCCTTCCTCAGGGAGCGGAGCCCCGCTGGGGCAGGCTGCCGGCAGTCCCACCTCCAGCCGCGTTTCCCAGCCGCGCCGGGACTCGGCCCGGCTGCGCGGGGCGCGCGCACCCCGCCGGCCCCAGGGGCAGCGCTGGGCGCCAGAGCGGCATTTTACAGCCTCATCCTCTGGCTCTCCTTGAGCTACCGAGGAGAATTGATTTTGGTGCGTGGATAGTTTTGGCTAATGCTCCCACAGGCTCTGCCAAGCAGCTGGATAGCTAACGTCGCTGTGGTTTTCCGAGGGTGCGCGTTAGGTATCGTCGCAGGGTCTGCAAGTGCCCACCTCAAGAAACCAAGTGGACAGTTGGCGCTGACAGGAAGGAGCCAGTATCTGAGAAAGGAACATGCTGTGTAGAGAAGTGAACTAGATATGAATATATATAGTTAAATGTGAAAATAAGGTAAGGTCCTTCAGCAAGATCAATGACAGGAGATACGAACAACCTCTATAAGACTGTTATAGAGATGGCCACAAGTCTGAGACCAAGATGACAAATTGGCCTAAAAGCTGAAGCAAGCAGGCAGTGTCTGGTAGATCTCAGCAGGGATGGCCAAAGCCTTCGAAAGACATTTGCGGCACGTGGGCCACCCACTCTGAGCAGCTCTGAGCTCTCAGGTCTGCACTCGAGCCCAAATCCAGCTTCCCTTCAACAGGACACAGCTCAGAGGGGAGCAAGGACACACATTCCAGACAGATCCCTCATCGCTACACTTTTCCTAACAACTCAGCTTCAGTGGTATGAAACCTGTAGAGTTAAGATGGGGCAGCCTCTTACCTTGGGTACAGTCATGGAAGTAATAATGAGTAAATTAATTAAAGTGCAGCCTGTTCTTTTTCCCTGTAGTCCCCAGGCATAACTACATCGGTATTGCTTTTTTGCTTTCTTTAAAAATAAAAAAACAAGAAAGTCTCAAAACATTCAAAACTATGAATAGGCCAAAGTTTAGCAGAGAAAGTTGCTGCGGCAGAGGCCTTGGCTGAGAGCCCATCGAAATCAATAGGAGCCTTTCCATTTACTTAATGGGCTTTAGACCAAGCCCTAAGTGAAGGCAAGGAAAAAAAATCTGTGCTGATTACACACTCACAAAGAAGTGTTTGAAATAATCCACCACCATCTGTCTTTATTTTACTAACCCACTCAGCTGGGTCTGACCAGAAAAGCCATAAGATGAATAGAGAACTAATTACCCGAGGAGCTGCCTGTTTGCATTTCTCACCTTCTCTGAGGACTACACCCATTATCCATGCCCTTGTTTTCCTTAATTAACTACAACAAACCACCATGAAAGTAACAGGCTACAGCTGCTATGTAGGTATGTATGTATGTCATGCAGGTTATTTCTTTATATATGCATCTCTCTCTATATATCTATATCTATATCTACATACAAGTAGACTACATTAGCCTCAAAGAGCTGCTGTAAGCTCTTTATTGTATCCAAAGGGGCCAATAACATCATCTAGGCTTGTGGGAAGGGGAGAAAAAGGAGTTGTGTGTCTCTTTTGTAAAATGATTGGTAATGTTTCACGTGGTTGCTCAACTCTGTCCGTTGCTTTGCAGTCCTACTCCAGCTGTAAGGATGCAGCTGATTATAGGAATCTAAAGCCATTACATATGGAGTTAGATGTGTATAGGTCTGCCCTGGAGAGAGAAAGGAGGGACCCCGCAGAGACAGCTAATAAGGACCTGATCTGCCCTAAAAAGAAGACAAGTTCTCTTTTTAGAGGAACCACGTATAAGTAAAGAGTACAGAACCTTATTAACAGCCTGATAAATTGATACTTGTCAGAGTTGTAGAGGGGAGGAGGGGACACCGGTGACTGCTTGTGTAGGGGACACTAAATCTTTTTCTATGGGAAGTGGCAACATGCACAATACAGTCTGTGAATCCATTGACTCAGAGCCAGCAGGACACACACTTAAGTAAAAACATTTTAGCTATTAATTCTCATGGCCAATATATAATTGCTTATTAAGCTCCTAACCTAATGAAAGAATGAAAAAAATAACTTCTCTAGCAACCCTTTGCCAGCCAATAACATCACACACAAGTTACACTTCTTTTAATTTCCTCCAGAGACATTTCCATCAAGCCCATGTTATGCTGTTTCCTCTACCAGTTGATTAAGAGCAGTTTTTCACCCATCCTTTGCCTAGGATGAATAGCCTGTTCCTAACCAGACGTGTTTTCCTGAGACCATCACAATTCAGTACTAACCTAAGATGATCTGTAGTAAACAGGTTTCCAGATTCCAGAGAATTACTTCAGGTTTCATCCCATAGAAGAATTGGCACATGTACAATTCAGGCCCAGGAAGATTTGGAGGTACCTCCTCCAACAGAGGCATGCTAGATCTCACTGATCTGGACTCCAAAGAAATCATTTCACAATTACAGACTTGCAGGAGACCCAAGCTATTGCTGTCACTTTCTTGGCACCAAATTTTATGACAAAATGAATTTTTAGTATAACTTCACATGAGTTCAGTTGCATTTCAGAAAAGATTAATTTGTCCCTGTATGCCATGTAAACTCAGTAGAAGTCCAAAGGCCACAATGATGATAAAATATTAAACTTTGCTGACTCACATGACAGGAGCTCACAATCTCTGCTGTGTGAGTACATAGCTATAACTGCTTTTTTGAGCCTCGAAGAAGCCAACAGAGTGACTGATATCTGAACTCATGTCTGCCCTTTGGCTCCAAAGTCACTTTGTAATAAGCTGTTACGAGAACAGAGTCACTCTTAATCACTCATCATGGGGATATGGATGAATATTACAGTGAATGTTCCAACTCTGGGTATTTTTAAGAGCTCTCTTACCAGCTCTGCAGTGGTAATAATATGTAGTATTCGTCAAGAAGAGAGTGATTCAAGTATGACCACGAGATAAGGCTTATGTCCCTGATGCTCCTTCAACATGTTTCAGGTTATTTCATTTCAGAAACCATGCAAGACTGGGCTGGGTACTACTTGGAGGGTAGATCATCAGGAAAACGTGGCCTCTTGGTGCAAAGTGATGAACTGCGTGATCTCTCAAGAATCATTCCAGAATTATCATCGATCCTTACCTGCTCTACCTTCACCAGGACACACACTTAAGTAAAAACATTTTAGCTATTAATTCTCATGGCCAATATATAATTGCTTATTAAGCTCCTAACCTAATAAAAGAACGGAAAAAATAACTTCTCTCCCTTCACCATAAAGGAAAGGGTATAACCCTGTGGTCTGAAGTGCCAGTTCCCAGTGGGTCAGAAACGTTACCATCACAGTGATGCACAAAAAGGTGCCGGCCCCGAAGGAGTTTGGTTTGTCAGGCATGCTGGCTTCTGGTCAGAAGCAACAAGAGCAAGGCCAAAGATGAGGGGTGGACAGGCCAGGAGAGAGCTGTGCAGGCTGGGAATTGGTGGGAGAACCGCGAGGCTCAGTCTTTCGGATCAATAAGCTACTGATATTACAGCATAACCCCTTTCTTCTTCTGCAGCCTGACCACCTAGAGGCAGGCATGAAAGAGCCCAGTAGGTGTTGGGGTGTACCTCAGTGTCCAACCCAGTGACTAACAACTTACTCCTATCCCTAATGGATTATAAAAGAACACAGCCGCACATGTGAAAATAGCTCAGTTTAAAAACAGACTTTCTAAAAAAAAAGGGGGGGGGAGAAGGGAAAGAGAAAACAGCCCATTGGGGTCTGCAGGCTGCCATGGATGTGTCGCAGTGACGGGTATGGAGGCAGGCCAGCTCTGGTCAGAAGTCACTTGGCTAAGTCAGGCTCTGTCTCCGAAGCAGGTCTGAGAATCACTTGACTCTGAGAGCACCGGCAGCTTCCCAAGAGCCTATTTATTGAAGCAGTGAATCTAGCCCAGCATAGTATAAACCAGTGACTCACAGCAATATTTTTCTCAGTCTTTTTCAGTTGGCGGCCCCTACAAATTTTCTAGTGGAGCTGCTTTGGAAATTTCACCTGCATAGATTCCTGCATGCTACCTATGAACCTAGTTCCCGTTCGTGAATCCCTTAAAAACGGCTGACCAAGCTGAGGGGTCAGCGTATCGCAGGTTGAAAACCTTTGGCTTAGCGGCAGCGGGGCCCTCTGGAAGGTCACTCATTAAGCTGTCCGGCTGTTATTGTCTTAGTTTTTGTACTTTGGGCTGAAGCAGGAGACAGTAATTGTTATTTTTAATTAAACTTTTAAAACATACCATGTAAGATATAAAATACAGGTAGTTCCTGTCCAGGAAGATTTAAAAATCTATGTCTTAATTAATTAGTGCAACTCTCAAGGGAGTGTGAGAACACAGTTCAGTTTTGGGGTCAATAGTTCTGCAGTGCTGTCTGGAGTCTGAAACTCTACAGGCTCTGCTGCAAAATAAATATAACAACTATGTGTCTATGAGACAGTTCCATGCTTGCTAGCTTCTCGTTTGGTGGACAAAAGTCTCCTAAAATAAAATTTGAAAATTTATAAAGTAAAAAAGTCACGTTACATTCTTAGTATTATTTTCTTTTTTCTTATTTTTACCCTGTAGGGAGTATCTCTAAACAATAAGTGTAAGCAGATTAGAAAGAAAAATATTTTTAAATGTGATTAACTCTTATTCGGAGCTTATGTATTTTTGAAGTTGCAACTTTTGAAATGTAAAATAAAACATTTCAGATTATATTTGCTTGCTTAGTATATTGATTTTCTGATACATTAACTTCAGTGACAAAGCTCAGAAAAAAATTCTAGCTTTCTTTACTGCTGTCACAATATAGCTCTCAACAAGTCATCTTTCAGCTAAGCGCTGCTCATAAATATCCGCAATTCACTCACATCTACAGGATTGCAAAGGGGGTAAATGAGGGCAAAACTTGACTTTCTGTTTTTAATATCCTGTCTAACTATAAAACATCTACATTAAAACTTGTGCTGGAAAAAATTCACTCCACTGAAAGATTCTTCGTAGGCTTTTTTTCCCATGTACATGGTGTGTGCCCATCCATCAACACAGTCTTTATACTATTGTTAAAACCATTGAAAACTAAGAAGAACAAAACAAAACAAAATACCCACCCATGAAATCCTATAACAAACAACATTTTTCTGGGCCAGATGGTTCACTGAAGCAAAACGTTTGTCTTTTGTTCAAACTAGGGATTTCAAATTAGAGTCTTTGCAGACCACAGAACAGTTTCCAGCAAATTACGGAGGATTTTAATTAGTACCCCCCAAAAAAAATGTTCCCAGTTTGTTTTGCACAGGCATGCATGGCAGTGAGATTGCCTTTAGGAGAAGCCTCACACTCTCCTGTAAAACTAATAAAAGCACTTTGTGGTTACTGTAAAGTAGTGTTAGGCATTATAAAATATGGCTTAATTAACAAGGATTCTGAAAAATACAGAAAACTGGGTAGAAAGCAAGCTCATGAGATCATTTCCTCTGCAGCCTTGTCTCAAAACAGGATCAAGAGTAGCTAAGCCCTCTGTGACAGATGTTTGCCTCATTTGCTCTTAAAAACTTTGAGGGGCGGCACAGTAGTGGTTAAAACAAACATGGAGAATGAGCAACCTTCAGCATGAACAGCCCAACGGAGGTAAAGTAGAGCCAAAGGCAATGGAGCCAGGAAACTGCTAAGTAGGAAAAGCAGTTTGGAAACCAGTATGGTTACTTTGAGGACACAATGGAAAAAGGTAAGCTTGGTCTGTGCAGAAAGGATAAGAAATAATTAAACTTACTTAGGGTGGTTCTAACAGAAGTGAGGCCAAGGGATCAGACTTAGCTGAAAACCTGAAAGGGGAAAGAGGCTGAAAAAAATGTTAACTTCTGCAAATCTCAGCCAGCCAGTGTAGAATTGTTATCTGTATTGCTGACACACCTGTGAATACATCTGTCCACTTCTTGCATGGGTTAGATAAGGGAGGTAAGGTACAGAAACACTTTAGGAAATGTTTCCTAACGAATAACTTACTTCTCCCTTCCTATCTCTTAAGGTCCTATTAGGCATGACAAAAATTTTATTCTTTGCCTCTTCACAGCGTTCTCTAACGTCACCAAAGCCCATGATCACATCTCCAACCAATCTTCTTATTTCCTGCCTACACAACCCCTACACTGTATTTTCTGAGATCTCTCATCATTCTCCCTTTGCTCTGGGTTTGTTCCAGTTCGTCCCCTTCTTTCCTGAAGCATGGTATCCAAAAGCGAGCTGGCACTGGACGTTCACCAGCAAGGAGTCGCACGCAGGATCACTGCGAGCTCCTTCCACCCCCCGCTAAACCTGCCAGGTGCGGTGGCCTCCGTTTCACAACACTGTGACCGCTTTGAGAAGTGGCTCCAGCAAACTCGTTTAACTTGAACTGCAGTGGACAAGCAGCAGGGCTGGAGTCGGTTACTGCACCTCAGCACAGGACAGCAAGGCAGTAATTTAGCAAGGGGGATTAACACAGTTGCTCATGTAACTCCACCTCTAGTGCTCACTCCCTGTAGTATCTGCCATGTACTTTGTTCTCTGCATGATTAATCTTCTCGGTGAAGACTGAAGCAAGAAGTCAGTAAGTTTTTTGGCCTCCTCACCTTCCTCTACTGTTAGTTTTCCCTCTCTATAAAAGACTGGAATGATTCTTTCTTGTTTTTTTCTCTTGCAGTTGGCGTTCTGATATTGAATGTTACCTTGTCACACCCATTTCTAATGGGGTCTTATTTTCTGCCTTGGCCTGCCAGATTTGGCTCATGATACTCTTTTATATTTGTTCTTCCTTAGTAGTTGATCTAGTTTCCACTTCTTTCTAACATTTCAGTTCACAATATAACCAAACCGATTACCTTCTTCATTACCTTTCCCCTATCACACTGCATTTATCCCATTAACATTTCTTCAAGAAAATGACAGTTCTCTCAACCCGAAACTTGTCCCACAGGATCATCTCCCACAGTCCTCTGAAAGTCCTGAAATCAGCTTTCTTGAATCTCATTGCCTCTGCTGTTCTCACTAGGACCCACAAACTCTTACCGTTTCATGGGCTCAGTCGTACTGCCAGGTTCACATTTGCAGCTGAATCCTTTCCACTAGCCAGAAAAAAAAAATGCCAAAATATTTATTTTAGATAATAAGACAGTCATGTTCTCTACTTATGGTATGACAAAGTTATGCCAGGCATACTGGGCTTTAAAAACACAGTCCTATTTCTTTGTGAAAATCCTACACCTGGCTGAATTAGAAATGTTAAGACATCCAGTCCTCTTGCAACACTTGTAACCTGACACATAGCCCTGTAGAGATCCTCTTGATAATTCACCAGAAACCACTTAATCACCTGAGCAAGATTTTGTTCAAGCAGAGCAAATCAAATCACTGTACCACAATCCACCACTACAGTGCTGGTACAGATAGCAATCACTGGCCTTGCAGCCCAAGGATATGCAATAAATCCTTTCACTCTGTAGTTTGCTGTATACGGACTGAGTTCATCAGAAACCATTTACCTATATCATCAGCACTGCATACATCTTGGACCTCACCTATATGCTGTTTTGCTGGTATTCAGTGAGATTTTATTGCTGCAGTGCCTGGCTCCAACTGGCAATATGGGTAATAATTTCCATGTTGCTTCCAATCAGCAACCTTGTCTTGCACAGGCAAAGGCAGGGAGAGGGATCATCCTACAAAATACCCTCTCTTCCCCCCTTCTAGCTTATGTAACCACCCGTGTGCACCTATCAGCCTGACCATGTCCTCCCAGCACCTGGCAGCTTTTGACCATGATGGGCAATTTGAGCAGCCCTCACGGAAGGGTAGGAGCCTCAGCTGCATTAAGCTCACACAAATCTCAAGCTGAGAGTGACCCAAACTAGCACTCCCTCCACCGCAGGAGAAGCTACACTATATACACCTCAGTTTTTGGAACACAAGGTGCAAATCCAGTGGAAAACAGGCTGCTCTAATTCCAGCACTCGGAGAGCTATTTACTTCCACCTCTCCTGCTCTCCTTGTTTTGCAGGCAAGTCTACACCACAGAATTAAAACACAACTAAATGCAGTGCAATACAGAAGGGATTAAGCCATGACAAGGGCTCCCTCACACCTGCAAGCCCTGAGCAGCCTGACCAGGTGGAGATAAAAGCGTGTGCCCAGGGCCTGGGGGAGGCTGTGGGTCTGAGCTTGGCTCTGAGGAAGGGGTGGCTCCTCTTCCCTCACCAGGCCTGGAGAAGGGGGATCCCTTCTGAGACAGGATTGTGATTCACCCTGAGATTAAGAGGGGGTGATTGCAGTTGATAAAGGCCCCAAAGCTGCAGTCTGTGGGTGTCTAGCAGGTGGCAGCCTGACTACTAGAGAAGCCTTGAAAGTAAAGAAATATGATGAGCAGCTTTTCTGTCCTTAGGCAGCCTGGAACGGTAGAGCAGCCCAGGCAATTGGGCTTATTCCTGGTGCTAAGGGCAAGCTGAGCGCTGGCTGGAGGCGCCTCTGGAGTCCTCTGGGCTGAGCCTTTCGTTGATCAGTGGTGACAGCAGGTTTCCTGCTTCATCCGCAGGCTCTAGGTCAGGGCATCGCCTAGGCGCTGGAGTCTGTGGCTTCCTGACTCTATTTTCTCTATGGATGAGTGTTTTTATAACACTGAAAAACAGAAGCTTGTTTCAGCGCTGAACAGTTCTGTATTCATGCTCACAGGCCAATATGAAAAGGAAAAGCTGTATTTGTACCTGTTGTGTAAACAGCCTGTCCCCCACCCCCCATCCTCCTGGAGGAGTAACACTAAATACCTCTACCAAAGCTACTGCATACATTAATCCAAGGTATAAGCTTATTCACGGCTCTAAAATCAGAAGCTGAAACGTGTAATCTGCTGATTTACTCTAATGCCTAGAGGCTCTAAATGAGATTGCCTTCCACCGTCTCGCCGGCTAGGCTTTGTTGCTACATCAGCTCTGAAACAAAAATCCTTTTCGCTCCTTTCCTAGGTAAATCGCGAGGCAGGACGCAGCTAAGAAAATCCTTCTTCGCTCTTAACCGCTGTAGCTCGCACCGCCCTCACGACCCCACTGCCGGCGCCTTCTGTGCTGTGAGAGGCGGGACCGCGCCAGGGGCGGAGCGGTGCGCGCCCACAAAAGCGGCACGGCTCGGCTCGGCTCGGCTCGGCTGGGCGCGGCATGGAGGCGGCGCGGGACGTGGTGGGCTCGCTGCTGCGGTGAGTGGCGGCTCGGGCGGTGCGCGGCATCCCCGCGGGCTGCCGCAGCCCCGGGGACGGGCCGCTGTGCCGGCGGCTGGGGAGCGCCGCTTTGCGCGGGCCGGGCGGCGGCCCCGCTCCCCGGAGACCCTCCGAGGAGCCGCAGTAACTTGTCAGCTCCTGGCCCTTCAGGGGCAAAGGAGCCTTTCCAAGCTCCAGCGGTAGCGAGCGGCGTAGTGGAGACGCAAGTCTGCCCAGCAAACGGCCAAAAACCTTTGGAGCCGGAGAGGAAGCTCTGCTGAGGGAAGCACGAGTAGGAAGCTCTACAGTTTTAACCCTCATATCTGCTTTTTTGAGGTGTAGCAACAAGGATGTGGGGCTTGAGGACACCGCCTGCCTCCCAGCAAGCAGCGAGGCTAACGTGTTGTGGGCTAAAATGAAGCTTCATTTCAGGCATGAAGTCGTGGTGGAGTTTACCAGCCGCTTGTATTTGATGACAACATGACTGGAATTCAAGGCCTCTGTTTGCATTTCAGCTGCTTTTACATGTAGAAGTCTAATTCTGTGCATCACTCAAATGCATCTTGTTATAGCTGCTGTTCTGGTATCTTTAAAACTATTGTTCTGGCAGAGAAACCGAGTCTATAATGCAGCAGACTGTCAGGTCTCCTAACTAATTTCTGGCTTTCTGGGGGCTTCGCTGTTACTGTTGTTGTTGTCTGTCTGTGAACTCTAACCTAAAGTCCAACCATGCCATATTCTGAAGCCACTTGTGTTGTGCAACTTTGACTTTGAGTGTGACTGAGGGCTGTTGCACCATATTCTTAGATAAACATACATGGAATATTGCAAACAGAGGTAGAGTGAAATATGTGCACAGGGCTCAAGGCAGCTTTTAATCCCCCCCCCCCCTTTTTTAAACCTCCTCAAAAAAAGCTGAATTCATCTGTCATCATCCTCCCCCCTTCCTCCCAGCCTTGACACTACACTGAATGTTTGGGGCAGTACCTGCAAGTCCCTTTCTAACTGATTTTAGTTGTACAGAACAAAATGAGATAAGATTCTCAAGATACTTACTTTTTTTGATCATAAATTCTTTTTCTGAGTTCTTGCATTTCCTGCTGACATAGGATGCTTCTCCCTTTGGGGAAGACTGAAGACCTAATCCTTCCAACTTTAAACAGTAAGAAAACAATGGTGGGCTTGTTGGTATCTAATAAGTCATTCAACTTTATTAGAAAGTTAGCGCTTTACAGTGCTCCCTGTATCTGTACCATTCATTTGCTGACTTGGTTTGATCAGCTTTTGGTAGGAAGCTATTCTCAGTAACTCCAAGCTAACAGAGGTATTCCTGGCATCAGGAATTCCTGTCTGGTTTCTGAGAACTGCTGCAGTAAAAAGTGATCCTTCTAGGAGCCCTGGGCCTAGGCTGGGCTGTTTTAAATCTGTGGCCATGGGAGAGAGGAGAAAAAGAGACTTTAGGCAATAGGCCCAGAAACAGAAGGGTTTCGTTCTGTTATCCAAAAGAGCGTAAAAGCACAGTGGCTTCTGCTACCTTGTACCTGTCGTTACCTGAAAAATCACCCAGTGCTAGAGCCTAGATTCACTACTTTGTAAGCAGACTGAGTTTAGATATGGTATTGACTGGTTTCTTGAAACAAAGATGAAGTGGTACTGATGTTAAGTAACTATTGATGTTAAGTAACTCGGATTTCTGTATTTCTGTTCAGTGACTGAGTCCGCTGAAGCTAATGGAAGTCCTGGTTTAGTAATCTCTTTTCCCGCTTTCCCTCCTGCAGAATTAGGCAACACCATAGGGTGATTGGGGTGTTTTTTTTTTTTTTTTTTTTTTTTTTTTTTTTTTTTTTTTTTTTTTTTTTTTTGAGTCCAGAAGAAAATTCTGCTCAGAGCTGCAAAATGGCCTATAGAGTTGGCTCTGCTTGTGCCAGAAATGAACCCTTGCTTCTAAATTATCTTGAGTCCTGCCTGTGCCCTGCCTCTATATCAAGGGGTATGTCATGGCTTTTTCTCATATGCTTTGCCTTTTGTGTGTGACAGCTTTGCTTGAGTAACAGGAAAGAAAATTGTTTAACAGGACTGGTATTTTCTGTCATGACAAAATACCCTATTGGCAATATGGTCATATGCATCACAAGCTCTTCTACACTTTGTTTTCAATCCTAATTTTCAAATGTGTGAGTAGAAAAGGAGCTGTACTAGCTCTAAAAGTGTTGTCTCCTGTATCCTGAGCATCGCGCTTCCTAACGTGTAGGTGCCCCATGGAGTTGCCAGCCCTGGCTGAGCTGAACAGGCCTCATGCTTGAGGAAAAGATGTGGGTGGTTCAGAACGGGAGCTGCCCGTAGGCTAGCAGGGTGACGGGGGCACTGTTACACTCATCAGTGAAGAGCTCAACAAACACACCTGGTCTTAGCACACGTCCCTTTACGGATCTTAAGTGCCCGCCCTGTGTCCGTGCTACTCCCTGCCTTCTCCCTGGCCTTGACCCTTCTCTAGAAGAAAAGTGCTTGATCCTTTGACTGGAAACATCAGTGTTTCAGTAATTCCTGTAGATGAAGAGATTGCCAGTTTACTTCATCCTCCTCTGTGAAAGTGTATGAGAATAACTTTTCCTCCACAAAGCTGGTATCTTACACTGATACTGGAGAACAAAGCAGTGATGCGTCCCTTTCCTGCCCCTGTGCAACTTCCTGTGGAGGAGCAATAGGTATTCAGGAAATAAAACCCAAGAATCTGAGAGATGCAGTGCAGTCCTACATAAACAAGATTTATTTACAAACAGATTGGCCCTTTCCAGATATCATACAGAAGGAGATTTTTGGCAAACTGTCTAGCTATTGAATTAACCAATACAATTTGACAGCAATCACTTAAAATCACTAGATGTAGATGGGAGCAATTCTGTATTTTGCTGGATATTGGAGTAGACAGTCACCACTTGTGTGCTCAGTTTTTCTAAGAGAACCTAAATAGTCACTATTAAAACATGATTCTCAGAATAAACTCAGAAATATCTTTCTGGAAGCGTCTAAATTCTTCTAGGCTCTCTGCTGTTATGCTCTGACACTATCATTATGTACTCTGATTTTAGCTTTCACTTCATTTGATTCATTTTCTTCTTTCAATACCTTGCGACACAAATCTTATTTTGTTGTTTCTGAAGCTAGATGGAATTTTGTAAACCTGCTGGCCTCACTGCAACCCAGACCTTGACATCAGCTGAGCTCAGTAGCAACTTCAGCAGTGTTTTCAAATGTCACAGGCAAGAGAAAATTCAGAGCTCTGTAGAGCTATATAATATTTAGTTTTGAAAGCAAGCTCCACAAATCTAACGTGACCTATGAATTACTTGCATAATATGCTTACGTCACTGAACTCAAGAGTCCTTCTCACAGTGCTTGACATGAGTGTTTTTATAACTAAGCTGAAATTTTCTTTGTCTTAGATCTTTGGTATCCATGGGAGCATCTGTGGGAGCGGTAACAAAACAGACCCTGTTCCCTCCTCTCATGCCTGCAGGGAGACCTTTTCGTGTATCAAATGCCTCCAGAAGCAGCCGGAAAGGAATTGTTGCAAGCAGTCTGCAAGAGCTAATCAGCAAGGTATAGCAAAAGTTCCCGCTCTGGCTGAAATTTATAGTGAGGTACTGTATCCCAGGAAGGTAACCCACAGGCTTCTGCTCTTCTAAAAATGTTTACTGGGGAAGTTTAAGGGAATGTGGCAGATAAACAAGTCTGAATATTTAATTATAGGGAGAAGGATCACAGTGACATGCCACCTTTCATATGCTATAATCTCTTTCATTGCAGACCTTAGATGCCTTCCTTATATCTGCTAGAATTATTACTCTGGTTTTGGAGGAAGATGGCACAGTTGTAGAAACAGAAGAGTTCTTTCAGTCCCTGGACGATAATACACACTTCATGATCCTAGAAGAAGGACAAAAATGGACACAAGTAAGTGTTCACTTGGAGAGAGAAAAGAAGAGGAAGAAAACTTCCCCTAAAAAAGACAAGTGTTACAGAATCATTAAGCCTTCCTGGTTGATAAATCAAATTGGTTTTGTTTTGTTTATTTTCCCTGTTCTTGAACATAGGTCTATTGACAAAGATCTGCTGTGAGTTGAATGAAATGTTACAAATGAACACAAATTTATAGGGGAAAATCCCAGTTTTGGAGAAGCTCATTAATAACTTCATTCTTGAGCTTTTGTCTAACATAGAGGGAATGAGGACTTTGATTATGTTAACTTTTAAGGAGATTGTACTTTTTAGCTTATCTTAGAGCCTCAAATTAAGCAATACAAAATAAGTTTTGCTTTGTAGTGAATGCAATAGTAGTTTAGTGAAGACTAGAGAAATGCCTGTATTCAATCTTGCAAATGACTAAAAGTTGTCATTAAAAATCTAATGATAGCCTAGATCTTTGACATGTTTTAAGAACTACTTAGTCTAGCTAGCTTTAGCCTTCTAATGCTGGAAAATTACTGTCCAGTTTTGGAGTTTGTATGAGTAGCATAGCTGTATGTTAATAAGAGTCAAATTCTTAAGTGCCCTTTTGTGGAATGGTTATTGCTAGAAAGCTGTCATCAAACTTTTGTGTACCAGGTACAAAGGAGGAAACAGCTAGCTTAGGGGCAGTAGCAGGCCAACCCATTTCTGTGTTTATGTGCATAGCTCATTTTGGCCCCATTTAGTACAGTGTAGGCAGCTTGCATGTTTTTTCTCTGGTGCTGTCTCATTGGTTTATCAACCTGCTGTGCTGGGGCTGTGAGTTCCAAGAGCAGAAAAGAAGTTGCAGCTATGGATATGACTTTATCTCCTTCCCCCTCTCTGCCCTATGTCCTGTTTGGCATGGCTGCAGGTCTAGCTTAAATGCTGCCCCTCTTCAGTATGTCCTGAGTGACAGTGCAAGAGCACCACAACTCCATCATAAATCACCTGGAGTGTGGAGGAAAGCTTGGTCATGCTTCACCCATATATCCTGAGATATATGGAGCTAATGGGATATGGGATATGCTAACAAGCCTACCCAACTACGTGTACTTCTGTTGATGGGGGGGGCCTGTTGATAGCCTCTGAGCTGAGTACGAACAGAGAAAAAGAAGCTGGCATAAAGCTTCTGGTTAATGATACCCTACAGTGCTTAACTCAGTCATATTTATCTTGGCACTGTCTGAGCAGTGGAGTAACAAGTCTTAAAAGCCCCAGTCTTACCCAACTTTATTGCTTCATTTAACATGCAAAAACAGATCGGTTGCTGCAAATTAATTCTTAATAAAATGTGTTAAGTAAAGTATCACATGTATCCACTAGGTGTCTCTCTAATGATGGGACTTGCTTACTAATTTTTTCTTTTTTTTTTTTTTTTTTCTTCAAGTAAGTGATCTAATCCTGAAAGAGTACAAGGGCTGCTTTTTCATTAAAACTTGCTGGGCAGAAGAGGCTGGAGTTAAAGTGGAAGATAACCTTCCACATCCCTCCTCCTTTGCTTTTTCTTTTAAAAATTAGCATTAAATTCTAGGTATAATCAATAGTGGTTTCCCTCTCCCTCTTTCTTAGTAAGAAGAGAAGGTGTTACATGCCAGGATTTGAAATGAGGACTTAGCTGCAAATATAACTTTCACAAATGTCATAAGTAAGATTGCTAAATAGTATTGTGCTTCTTCCTAAAGTGAAGGACCTAATGTCTCACTTCCCGTTGAAATATCAGGGACAGCTTCCACTGGGATTACCTGTGGTCTCAATGTAGCTTGAAAAAGAAACCAGATTAAAGTAAAGAAATATTCAAGAGCTGTTACATCACTTTAGAACATGAGCTTTAAAAAGATCCAGAAACTGGATCGGTTTGGAATAGCTTCAGATGGATGATCAGGACTTGGACAAAATTATATAAACTGCGAACATTGCTTTTCTGTAAGTGCTAATGCTTTTAATTGTAATTAGAACTGATTTAAGACCTAGCCCAAAGACTGGAATAAGTGAGTTGCTTCTAAAGAACTGCACCATTAACAATTGTCTTGCTATATTCTCCGGACTTGTAAACTGTCTCTCTCTTTCTAAATTAGACAAGAAATGGAGTCACCCCTATGAGACAAAAGAAGAAAATGGGAGTAGCTAATATCACATTTGATCTGTACAAGCTGAACCCTAAAGATTTTATTGGCTGCTTAAATGTGAAGGCCACTTTCTATGAAATCTACTCTGTGTCATATGATATCAAATGTATGGGAGCCAAAAGCATATTGCGGTAAGTATATGCTTCCAGTGCTAACAAGGCTTGTATTAATGACAAGAACCTGTGTTTGCATACCAGTTCTGTGAAGCAGGTCTGTTTATAAACTTGGTATTTTTAATTCTTACAAATTAGTCAACATGCTGAAGCTTCCAGTGAAAGGTAGATAGCTATATTATAAAAGTTTTTTTTTTTTAAAAAAAAAAAAAAAGTGTGTATAACTTGCTATAGTTCTTCATAGTGGAATCTTAAACTTTCACCAAGACAAAACTTTATCAGTTTGTACTCGTAAACAATCAAGGTGCTGGCTTTTGTTCTTTGTCTGAGAGAATTCCCCAGACTTTTGACTTGTTTGAAGAATACAGGAGGCTGAGGGATGAATATTATGGTCTTTAGCTGGGTACTTCAATAGGACAAAATGAGATAGGAATCTGAGCCTTAATGGCAGAGAAGTATCTTGAAGGTTGCTCAGATTTTACAAAACCTGGCTGCCAAATTAACCTCCCTAAAGGCACATGGAGATAACAAAAAAGAAAGAAGAAATGATAGTCTGTACTGTCCTCAGTATTTGTCATCTATACTAAGATCATGATGTCACTGTTTTTAAGCAAACTAATCTCTAAGTGAACTAACAGAGCCTAAGCAAACTAACAGAGCCTAGAAAAGACCCCTGCCTCCTGCAGGACCAAGCTCTAGTGGATCCTTGATTTGGAAGAAGGGGCTGTTGGGAACTGCTGCCTCATTCAGAAGCAAAAATATTTGTCTGTCCTGTCCGCTGCTTTCTAGTCTTGTGCCTTGTCAAAAACAGCTATGTCTGTTTTTGACTGAAGAAATAACTCCTTCACAGAGGTACCATACTTCTGCTTTGACAGTTGTTTAAGTTAGAGCCCTGAACTGCTGAAAGGTTTACCTGACATTTTGAGGATCAGATCTACTCCATACAGAACACACAAATCTGTGCCTCTCAGTGGGGTTTACACTTCACCTGAGCAACACGTAGTCTTTAGTTTGAAGTGTTCAAGTAGTCCCTAGCCTCATGTGCAGGTCTTAAGGGAATAAGATTAGCATTATGATATTTGTGTCTGACTGACCTTCCCACTGTGCTTAGGTGATCCTTTACTTAAATTTAAAGGTGATGTGACCATAAATGAGACTTGTATCTCTGATTGTTCTACAGTAATTACACTGCTGCATACTACGTAGCACTGGCTTCATTAGAGTTTCTCCAAAGAAAAGGTCTCCCCTTGAACTGCTGCACTCCTCCAGTTCCTGTGTTTGTCAAGCCTCTTGAACCAGAACAAACTCTAATTTCTGGCTATCTGTTGTGGCAATGGGTATCAGCACAGGAACTTGCAGCATTAAAGAATTGTAAGTGACAGTTCTGCATGCCAATACAGTGCAGCTGGTGAGAAAGAAGTGATGCAGGGAAACAGCTGAAGTAGACATGGAGTTCTACTGGAAGCACAGCTAGTCTACAAAGACTGAACTATAAAGGAAGCACTAGCATGAGGGTGGGAAATTAGCCCACTGGCAAAGAACAGTGACAAGAGAGGCAATAACCTTGGATGCTCTTGAATCTGACTGTGAGACGATCTGTCTCAACTTGCTACTTAAATTGAGGTTAGACTGCATTAGTCCTTCGGCTAATGAGTTCCAAATTACTAACTCTTCTGCCATATCCCTGAGCCCTCCCACAGAGTGTGAAGGAAACGACTTTAAAATACTGCAGTTCACTGGTGGGAGGGGCTCGCTGCCTGCCAGATCTGATCATTTCCCCTAACTGTTTCTCCCTGTCTTGTCCTACTGAAGGATCAAATGTTCAGTTCAACAAATAACTTCCTCTGTGGCTTACAGGACAACTGCTCTCATGTGCTAGTGACACACTGCAGCTGCTCAAAAGCTTGGTACCAGGTGCAGTTTTCTTTACACTGTAAAGCTCATTGGCCTGTGCTGTACCATGGAGGGAAGGACATGCTGAATGGCATGTGTGTGAGTACAGTACTTTTAAAGGCTTCTCAGGCTCTAAGTGGCAGTGTATTAAACTTTGGGGAAGTACTGTATTTTAACTGCAAACATTCTTTAGTTATGGCAGGGAAGTGTTTTTTTGTTTGTTTGTTTGTTTTGTTTTTTTTTTTTTTTTTTTTTTGCTAGAACTCAAAGGACAACTGAATAGCGAGAGTAGGTTCACAATTGCATGTTTTTTTGGACAGGAATTGAGAAAATCTTCCTCCTTTTTTGCAGAAGGGGGAGACTGGTCTGGTTTCTGCATCTTCAGAAACTAGTTCCTTCCCAATTTCAGAATTGTTTCAGTTCTTTACTCCCGCTTCCCTAGCATCTTAACCTTATACTTGAGATGGCCTGCTTAACTTTGAGGGGATGAGGCTTGAATATAGCTATTGGCACTGATGTCCCCATTGTCTCTTGGAGAATGGAAGCAAGATGCAGGTATGACTAAGCTGAAGAATGAGGAACCGCTGAAATGTGATAATCTTCATATGCTGTGGTGATCCACAGTCTATCCTATAGACTATGCTTGCCTGGGTTTAGTTTGTGGATCTGTACTGATTCTCAAACCCTATAATACATTCGAATGCTGATACTGTCTCACTACTTCAAAGCATTAATTTGTTGGGAACTGAGAATTCCTAAGGTTTACAGTTTGGGCAGTATTAATGTGCCTGATTTCACTTGTCCTGCTGAAGGGCATCTTCTGTAATGTAATTGCTCAGCTTCAGTGCTAATCAAGTTTGATCTGTAGCTGGGAGACACAAAATGTTCTCTTAGTGACTGGCCTAATGGGGAGAAACAAAATATATTCAGGCTGCAGAAATGCTGCTGGATTCCCAGGCAAAGTTAAATGTTCAGTGGTCCTCTGGTAACTTGATTTTGCAAAAGTTCAGAACTCCTGTAGAAATCTAACAGGACGATAGGACTTGCTTGTTAAATACGTTTTCTGGTTCTACCTAAGCCTGCAACATGTCAACAGTTTTCTGTCAATCAATGGTCACAGAAGTAATTGCTCCAAAGAAGGTGTGGAAATGACTGGCTGCCCAGGAGTGAGAAAGAATAAGAGAATTCTTGAATGTGCCTACCTAATCCGTCTCAGAGTGGTGGGGGGAAAGAAGGACATGACAATGTTGCTCTGCTAGTGAAAACTTTCTTAAACAAGTGGCTTTTCTTTTAGGAAGGTGCTTCAGCTAATATCCCATGCTGCACAAATAACTGGACAATTTCTTCTCTACACTGGAACTTACATGTTGCAGCTGATGGGTGAATATGATGAAGGCGGCACATGTACAAGACGAAAGCAGGAATAGTGAGCACAGCTGCACTTCTAATACTGGATCCTTTTGCTTAAAGATGTTATTTTGCCCAGTTTTGATTGTAATGATGTTTAAAGCAGGGGCTGTTTACTAAGGTGAACTGACCTTTTTTCCCCATGTGGGAATGCTTGTAGGCCTCAGCCATAAAATGTTTGGTGTTCAGACTCTTAACAGAAAAAGGTTGAATGCCTAATGTTTGAGAGTTGGGCAACTGGAGAGAGAACAAGTCTTTGCCCCAGCAACTCTAAATGGAGAATTGGTATACTTGGAAGCATGCAGGCTTTGTATCCTTTTTTTTTTTTTTTTTTTTTTTTTGTTGTTGTTGTTGTTGTTGTTAATTCCTGACACTGCTGGTACTAGTGTTCTACTGCACCTGCAGTACAAAAGGGTGGAAGGTACTTATTTACAATAGGAATGCAGAATATAACTGAATTTTAGTTCAGAAACTGATCACATGAAGTCTAATAGGAGAAAGTGCAACTACTAAGCAGAAGCTTAAAACTTAGCCTTACTTCTCTTAAAGCAAGTAAAAACATTTCATATGCTCCTTACATTTTTCTCTAAATCTACAGTTCTGGTTGGTATAACTCATACCAGTTGGGGGAAAAAAAAAAAAAAGTTGCTATAACTTGCAATAATTTGCCTTAGTTTCAGGAATGTGGCTTACAGGCAACCTCCTGAAGCCCTTTTCACAGGTAATTCTAATTTTTACAGTTCAGCTACAAGATGAGGCACTATATCCCAAGTTGCATTTAAGATGCATGTAGTGTGGATCTGTAGACCCCTGAACTCAAAGCCTCTGTGTTCAGGGGAGAGCAACAGGACACTGTCTAGTCTTGTATAACATACTCTAAACTGGATGCTTGCAGTTTCTTAGTCTACTAAGACAAGCTGTGTTAAAGGGCAAAGTTTTTAATATTTAAGTAGAATTATGTAGAATGTTCTGCAGTTTAGTGATTTGTTAAAATGACTTGTTCCCAGAAAGTGTTTCCTTAACAGTGTGAACAAAGTGGAAAACAAACAGTGGTGGGGATCTTGTGTCAAAATGCAGACCCCTGTTGAAGGAGAAAAAAAAACGAACTACTGTTGTAGGGATTTCTTGAGGTTTTTATGTGCTGGCTTATGACCAATTTTAGGTATATGATTAGATGTATTTTTGCTCAAGAACAAAAGAGTTAAGGAGATAGCAGGTACAGGTAAATGTGTCTTTGACAACAGATGCTACCCAGGAAGAGAAACTCAGTAACAGAGAGAATGAGTGGGACTGGGGAAAGAAAGCAGCAGGAGCAAAAGGGAAAGGATCTCAAGATGCCTGCCACACCTCTACTGAGACAAGAATTGTTTCACTATCAGCTGCATCGATTAGCCCTGTTCTGGGGTCCGAAGGCTGAAGAAAACCTAATGCTCTAAAAGAGTAACAGGTGAACAGGAAGGAGCCAAGAAGCATGGTTGCTGGTGTCCATTCTGATCTATCAGCTGGGTTTGTTCACTTCAAATGTCACTAATACACAGAAATATTGCTCTCACTTTTATCTGCAAATTTCACCTTCATATGCTTATTTGTGCCTTCCCTTTAAGAATCTGACTTAGCTGAAGCTGTATCTTTCAAATCACTGTTGTGGTGAGAAGCAGCCTAAAGGCCAGTCTTAAAGGGACTGACAGACAAGTTTGCCAGGTCTCTTTCTGTTTAGTAATGGTATTACAAAAGAGTAGACAGGTAAGAAAGAAACCATGTGTTTTTTTTCTTTTTTTCTTTTTTTTCTTTTTTTTTTTTTCTTTCCATCCACTTCTGAGTGTTTGCTCTTTCTTAGTTTGGAGGAGAGGCAAGACTCCAGGCAAGGGAAGGGCTGGTTCTTACTAATTTCTCCCAAGGAAGAATGGCTGCAACTTGTAGCACTGTCAAGTTTCCTTTAAAAGAAAGCGCTAAAACTGCTCTGCAGCTACTGAGGAAAGATTACATTAAAATGAAAGTTTTATAATTCATGTTTATTCTCTTCCCCTCCACAACACACTGAAATAGTAACTGTTGGTCAAGGTCTTTCTATCAATATCAAGGAGTAGCATTTAACTGATGCAGTGCAAGGGCCTTGTTACCAACTCTTTCAGCTTTTAAGGCCATTTATTCCATTAAAACAAGCCTGTCTTTGGAAAGTAAACTCTGCATGTTGCTCCTGGGAATACATATGTTGGAAATGGGAGTGCCAACATTAAAAAAAAAAAAAAAAAAAAGTATTGTTCAATATTGGATTAGCTTGTAAATTGCCTCTTCAATATCTGTAATGCAAAAGCTTTTGTAAATCTGGACTGCAGATCTCTCATTCCAGCCTCCTATAGCTGGAGGGAATTACTACTGAGCTAACACTCCATAGTTTCCAGTGGCACTATATAAAAATTTTAAATCTGTAAGACTAACTCTATATGAATTTGAAATGTTTTCAAGCGGCTGCTTCTTTGAGAGCTTAAAACTTGAGCTGCTGAAGGTCATCTGAGCTGCAAAGTCGCCATCTCAAAGTATCTCTGTGTTCCAATTCAGAATGCAAACAGCTGAACAAAGTAACTCAAATTTGGAAATTTCCAAAACACTTCTCTCATTGTGCAGAAATACCAAGTGTTTGAAATTGCTCTATTGCTACTGAATCTGAATTTTGCTACAGGCTTAGTATTTGGGGGATGATATATGCTACTGTACAAACTTTGCCCCCCCCCCCCCCCAGAAATAAAGTTTTGGCTTTGAGTCAAACTGGAGTGCATAATTCTCTGAATTGGAGCCACTTTTTTTTTTTTTTTTTTTTTTGCAGCCTGCTGAAGAGATGCAGCTTTCACTTCAACTATACATGGTACACAGAAAAGTACATCTTCAGCATTTTTTAGCTTCCAGAAAACCACATACAAGTGGTGTGCACTATCTGTTAAGATACAGATTTAAAGAAAAAAGGCTTTTAACTGCAGGTATGCAGAGATTAAGCTAGCTTTTCTACTTTATTTCTTAATTTGTTTTCCTCATTTAATCTGCACTTGTTGTTGCAGTCAAGGCTTGGTAGCACTGAAGTGTGTGTCAAAGGTGTGAAACATGTTTACTGCCTCCCCTTGCATTAGCCATTTTGCCTGTTGCTTTGTATCACTTACTGACAATCCAGTGCACCAAGTCATACTCTCTAGTTACCAAAAAAGGAATTTTCACTGAAGTACTCGATCTTGTTGACTCAGGCACTATTCATGAGCTTCAGGCAAAACAAAGCTGCTCTCTTTGTAACTAGAATGAAGAATCTACTAACTTTTTTTCTTTCTTTGTGCATGTGATTCAGGATTTATCATTACTTCATTTCCTTCCTTTTGTAAACACATGAAGCTGTTGCTTTCTTAAACCTTTCTAATTTTTTCAGAAGAAATGGGGTTACAAACCTTTCTCTCTAGAGGGAGAGGATAACTCCCTGCAGAGAAGGGAGTGCCTAAAAGGAAAATGGGACTTTAGGCTAGAAGATTTTTTTTAGTATAGAGTGCAGAGAGGCAGGTGTCTGAAAATTAGGAAATGTTGGTAATTCTCAATAGTACTGTGAAGATAAATACAATATGTGTGATCATTTGTAACTGACTGGAACTATAAATCATTTCAGCATACTTCTTCCTGAGATAGCACTTGAATTAAAGGCACAAGCTTCTTTTAAAAAGTGTTTAAAATTGAAGTACTAAGTATATTTTTGATTTAATACCTCTGGTTTTACTGGAAATACTATCATAATTAACATGTCACTTTAGCTGTTTATTAATAAGTAATCCTTATGAGGTTTAAGTATTTATCATTTTGTTTTTATCTTACCCGGTTATATATCCAGTTAAAATATTTATGAATATTGTTGTTTTCCTAAGGGGAAAGATGGTGTTTTACCCCTTCACAGCTTTCAAGTCCACTAGTTTAACTTGCTATGACATTAAGATGAGTAGGAATTATAATGTGTCAGTGATGGCAAAATTTTCTGATACGTAGTGCCAATTTTAAGAAATACCATCCATGAATAAATATATTCAAATAGTGGCTTTGGATGATGTCTCTATTAATTTCCAGAATAATTTATGAAATAATCATGAATGTTAATGGATCCATGGTCTGCCACAGGCAGTTTGAAAGTGTTGGACTGCAACACTGAGGTAACTGGATGCTATTATAAGGCTCTCAACTTTTAACTCTCTCCTGCTGACTCACTTTCTGGCCTCAGAGAAACCATGCAAACTGTTTCCTTTCATATGAAAGGAATGCCTTCCTCCATCTGTTTTACCAAAGCTGCAAAAGCCTACAAACTACTGAGTATAGTAGACGGCTTAGGAAATCTCTGGTAGGAGCTGCTCTTTTTCATTAACTATAGATTAACAATCTAGTTTATAATGCCTCATGGAAAACTCCCTGCAGTCATATGTACATAAACAATAGTACAGATTTTCTTTTTGATTTCATGAAAATATGAATTTAATGGAACATCCAGATTCCTCTAATCCAGGATTAATTTACAGTCTTCAGGTAAATGCATCTGTGATATCAATGTAGCGCATTTCTGCCTAGCAAGTACATCCTGTAATCAGCTTAAGTGACAGTTTTGCAGAGTTTCAGTATTGATTTGTATCTCTTGTTGAACAGTTCCCTCTCCCCTTTCTGGGAGAGCCAACTTCTGTTTTCTTGCTCTAGAAAAGTGCAAAATAGCATAGTCTTTAAAAAAAAAAAAAAAAAAAAAAAAAAAAAAAACTTATGATATATCTGGTAAGTAAAATCAGCAGCAAATATGACAGAATATTTTCAGAGTAGTTACAGCTTTTAGAGACAAACCCCCAGTTATGGACAGGACAGGGTCAATACTGCATAACTGCTAATAAAATGCATGCTGACCTCAAACTTGAGCAGCTTTTTTTTTTTTATTTCTGAAGTCTTACAGCAATCTGAGCTGTTCATAGTAGGCTTCTCAGTTATGAATATTTACTAATAAATGTTCATCCTCATTTGACAAGGAATATTGACGTAGTACTAATAGTTATTTTATAAAGTACCCAATGAAATGTAATACTAGAAATACAGTATACCCTAATAAACTCTGGAATCAGTGTAATATATCCCTTATGGTTCCAATAGAAAAAGTACAAGATCATCAATTTTCTAAAAGTCTGTTTTAATAATTAGTCAGAATGCATGATGCATAAGTTAGGTTTTTTCTTTTTAAAGTAATATAACTATTGCCAGCACCACCAGTTCATTGTGAGCCTGTTGTGTGTTTAAAAAAAACAAAAACAAAATAACCCACTGTACTTAACTTAAAACAGTAGTTTAATGGCAGGTGGATAATTCATCTACTATAGAACTAGAGCAGTCTCAGATGTCTAAGTCCTTTAAAGTCCAGTTCTGTATAATAATTTCTCATCATATTGTAATTGTACTGTGAAGTACATAATCGCTTATGTAAAAATATTTGTAATTACGAAGTGTTTTGCCTTGCGTAGGTGCTTGACTTGTTTTGCTGCTTGTCTTTATTTAGTACAGTGTTTTTGTTAATGTTTCCCCCCCCCATCTCCAAAATCAGGAAACAAAAAAACAAGAAAATGCAAATAACCTTAAATAAGAGTAAGAAAGGCTATAGATTACTACTGAACCAGACAAATTGGAAGTCTACAGAGGTACTCCAATTTTTTTCTCTTGAAAAGCTCAAGTGGAAATGGTATTGTTTCAGTGATTTCTGGACCAAAGGTACTTAAATGAGACACTTTCCCCACTACAGGTTTCCTACTTTCTTGTCTGCTTAGGAATGCTGCCTTGAAAAGCTGTTAAGGAATATTGTTCTAATCTGCACCTGGCTCTCTAGGTGAACATGCTTTCCAAATTAAAGTCTGTATGTTTCACAATAGCAAATGTTCTCAGAAAGAACTGATTATTCAACAATAAGCCTATTTTATCTGAAACCAGTAATTACTAAATAGTTGCTACAAACAGCTACTTCCATTTCCCTATACAGAAAAGCCATTTTGCCCTTGGATGAGGTGATAAAAGCTGGTTTTACTCATCATTACAAGCATAGTCTGCAAACTACATTAATATCAGAATTTCATCTAGATAAATAGTCTGTAAGAGAATTTCACCTCTGTGATCATTAGATTCAGTAAACAATTATCTTCTCATATTTCTTGGTCCTCTCTGTCCCTGATATGGTACCAGTGCCTTAGTTTTCACAAGATCAGTGATCAGTGAAAACAAAGCAGTTTTTGTCGTCAGCAGCATCAGCAATGACTAAAGGCAGTAGTAATCTAGTCACTTTTGTTTCTTTGACTTCTACCTCGCTGAAGGTTTTTTTTTTTTTTTCTCTAGAAAATTCCTACTGCTGATAGGAGACCTGCTTTTCTCTTGGAAGCTCCCACCACTTTCCCACTGCCAGCTAGAAAGCTCTAGTTTTTCTTCATCTAAACCTTCCTCTGTCTGATATGGTTAACTAGATGTCACTAGCTTCATGTACTCTGATCTTTCTACTGTTTTCCTGTGCCTTGCTCCACAATTCCCTTTACATATGCTACCTGTTCTGCTGCTCTGCTCTGCTATTCAGCTTGTGGCGTTCTATTTCTTCCAGATCTGCTTCTGCCACATTCCAACCAAAAATAAATAAATAAATAATGACTGAGGAAGAGCGTGGGAGTATCATTAAGGCAACTGCAACCCCCCCCCCCCAAAAAAAAAAGTCATATCAGTCTTTCTCTCTGTTGTTCACAGTATATGTTTTCAAGTAGAAATGGTCTGTCTCTGCATGTAGGATTTTTATCATGACCATGCTCTGCATTAATGAAGTTGTCCTGACATACAAAGTTTTTGACCACTGAGGGCAACTGTCTATTCCTGACAGATCATATAGGCCACACCTAACATAATTAGGAGTTTCTGTTCAATATAGAGATGTGATACCACAGTGAAATCGTTTGATACAACATAGCTGTATCCCTCTGCAAATTTTCTGTGTGCAGGCAGTAACTGTGTCTCCACACCCTTCCTGCAAAGCAATGGCATTCTGTTGTGCAGGCAACATATATTGTAATCCCATATCCTCCTGTATTCTGGCACACTGTTTAACAAATGGACCATGAAAAGGATTATTCAACATGGGCAGGCAGTGGGTTGAGTCCTGGCTCTAGGCCAGACTGACCTCTTACATTCTTAGCATTCATAAGCTTTTAAAACATTAATATGGTAATGTTGCTAATAGGCTGTAGTCTGAGGCAATAGCATACACCCTCAGTCGCACTACTGCAGGCTGATTTTCTAAAAGAAAAATGACCAGTTCTTTGCATGCAAAGGTTGTGTTCCCCTCTTAATTCTTGATCAGTAGTTTTCCGAGTGGGATTCTTCAGCTGCTTATGCGCAGTCAGTATCAGGCCACATTCCTTCAGTGGCAGTACCCCCGCCCTTGACAGCGTTACAGATTGTCCTGTTAAAAATAAGCCAGGCTTTGTTGAGTTGCAACTTCTGCGGTGCTGTTTGTATTAAGCCTGGATGGAATTGCAAGGAATGGTGCTCTTCTCCTTGCAAATGTAATCTGAGAGAATCATTTGCCCTGCAGCCCAGAAGTAGTATGCTGCTTTGGTTTGGACATGTGTAACAAATGAACAGGAGCTATGTTAGTGAGTGAAGGGTGGCAGCCAGGAGCTGCTCACCATCTAAGAGGGAAAAGAAAAGAACTGTGTCTCACCTGTGAAACTTGAGACCTAGTGAGAGCAATTTATAAATGATTTTAGCTGCCAAATTACTCTTTAAAATAATGTTTCTCACAGTGAGATGAATCACTTTTATTTGAAAAGCTACACATTTCAACCTAAACGTATACCTTGCTTAGTAAGTATTGAATAACTGGCTGTCTAGACAGGACTCCAACCCATTGTTTTAGAGGTCTATTGCTTTTTCTTTGTTCTCAGAGAATAAAACCACAAGAAGTTATTTTGTGTAATACAGCCTACACCTATCCTTTCTCCCTTCCCCTCCTTCTCCATAAATCCAGATCTCTACTGTTAAGTGTTGCAAGATGTTTTACTCAAAATTTTTAAGCAGACTGTGCTGGATGGGATAAGATGCACATGCTCTCCTGCTTCAATAACAAATTAAAATACAAGAAACAACATCTACAACAGAACAGAACCAGTGCTTGGACTCGACTTGCATAATTCCAAATGACTCGAGAGAAAATGTAAGTAATGGACTGGTAAAGTTTGCCAATCGTATAAAAACTTTCAGGGCAGCAAAAATACAATCAGTTGGAATGAGTTTCAGAAGTATTTCTTTATACTGATTTGAATAAAACAATATCTGACTGAATTCAATATCTATAACTGCGTAACAGGGAAAAAAACAACTCTTGTCTACGGTGAAGGGATCCAATTTATTTGTCACTACTTTTAAAAGACACCTTGAAATCAGTGTACATAGTTGAATGAAAAAAATCAGCTCAAAACTCAGCACAGCCAAGAGGGTAAAAACAAAATTAAGACTTATTAAAACACTAAATACAGAACAGAGCAGGAAGTATCATACGCCACTGCATAAGTCTGCGGCCAAAGTTTGAATGCTTCACTCAGTTCTGGTCACTCCTATTTCCAAAAGGCTACCTTAGAGCTTGTACAGATACAGAGAAGGGAGACTATCAGAGCTATGGAACATCCTCAAACACAAGGACGTTAATTAGATTAATGCTTTTCATTCAGAAAAGGGCTCACAGGAAAAAATAGAAAGGGGCAAAACAGAAGTACTAAGAACTTTACGTTACACAAAACTACAACAGTCATTAGGAACTATTAATCACTATTTCTTGGAATAGAAGTATCATGGACCACCAAATTATGGTGGCAGCTTTGAAACAGAAAGTATATCTTCATAAACAGAATTCAGTTGTGGCAGTTAATGCTGCATAATACTTCAAAGGCTGAAAGAATAACAGGGTTAAAAAGTAGTTATGCAATTTAATGGATGCTGCAAAAGGACTGTTAAATACAATGTTCCAGACTCAGTCTTTGGTTCAACTACTGATTGCCAGGACTTAGAAGTGACATGCTGAGGGAAGTGTCACTATATGCTTTCCCGAGCACTCATCACTGGCTACTGACAGGGATATAATGCTAGACTAGACAGATTTTCAAATACAGCTGCTGTTAGGGTACTTATGTGGTCAGAAGATGCTATTTCTTCTGATAATCTTTAATGCGACTGCTCTCTAAACAACCATTTTCTTCTCATTCTGATGTTTCCTGCACTCAGAACACTAAGACTGTACTGATAAGCTCTGCTCCATATTGACATCTATTCAGAGCTGACTAAACTCCAAACACAAGTCAGCAATATCTCAGATTCATCATCCTCTTGCAGCTGTACCTCTCACTCACTGTGTGATACAGATAATGCGGAGTATATGTTCCAGCTAAAATTTGTTTTCACGCTGTTCCTCAAACAACTTGGACACCGAAATCTCTGACATGCAGATAGGCTGCAAGGCTGAACACAGATAAATTCCTGCCCTAATTTTGTATTTCTGTGCTCTTTTGGCTGCAGCTGTGAGAAAACACTAAGCTAGATACTTCATTGACTTTGCTAAACACAGAATAGCCTGTTTTCTGGGAGTTTGTTTATGTAGCTAGGTCACCTGTTAAAATGGAAGTTAAAACACAGCCACACCAAACATGTCCTGCCTGGCATAACAGGCAGGTACATGCCTATCTCTTCTACAGCTGCTGCAGCTGTTACACAAAAATAACTTCCACCAACCCTGCAGGGAGTCCTGACTGAATGATAAGACAGGCTGAAAACAAGGAGAAACAAAGGGCTGAAAGAAAATGCTGGTTCACAAAGGACAAAAAATGTGCTATCAATGAAAATACAATAAGGCTCCCAGTGCTGGAAAGTGCAGAGGCAACTGCACTGAAACACATGTAAATATTGAGGCTTGGGCTTTTAGTATTTTTCCATTCATCTTGTCAAACACTGAGAAAAGTGTGTGAAGAGAAACACACTTCAGTGTGTGCAGCTGAGAAACACCTTCTGATAAAATGCTAGAATTCCTTCAGTGTTGCTTGGAGCTATCTCAGACACATTAATTTCATACATAAACATATTTAGCCCTGACTTACTGTAGTCACTGTGACCTTCATTTTAACATTACGAGGTTCAGATCACCTCATGTGTACTGAGATGTCAGCAACAGCATTACCTCTGCTGAGAGCTACTGTTACAAAGCAGACAGGTGGGCAGCATTAAAGCATTAAAGCAAACTCTCAGTACTTAGTGTGAGTGTAGGTGGTAATTAGAGATACCACAGCTTGCACAGCAGCAAGCTTTAAGGAAGAGGCGGGGGAACAAAATGAGAAACTCTTTGAGGACTATAGGAAATGTGGTGACTTTCCTAGGAGAAGCTTATAAGCTACAAAGCACCTACTATAAATACATATGCCGACTTTAGCCTTATTAAACAGCATGCTTTTGTGTTTGCTGCTGTCTCCCTTACCCTTTTCAAAGATTTCACCCTGCCAGCTAGTTATAGAGCTGTTTCTAAACTTTCTTTGGCTGCAATATCTGTGGGACTCATATGTCTGTCAAACTTGGTCACAATAGGACAATATACTGAAAAAGGTGGTGGAGATACACGTGCACACACTTGCACAGAGCATGCTTTCCCATGCTTCCTCAGGAAGCCAGGCCAAAGACCAAAGCCAAACCATTTTAAGATTTTTATCTTTTTTTCTTTAACATGAAAAACCTTTAGACCGATGAGGAGAGAAGGAAACTACGGAAGCCAGGCCAAAGACCAAAGCCAAACCATTTTAAGATTTTTATCTTTTTTTCTTTAACATGAAAAACCTTTAGACCGATGAGGAGAGAAGGAAACTACGCGAACCCTGGGGCCTTCCTCTTCAAGGCAACTGGGGAGTAAGTGGCATTTATTAGCCTACTACAAAATGTCAGATGGGATCCACCATGTGGATTATACTTACTGCTTTGGCAATTAACATAAATCTTAACCAGCTTTACAACACTGAATGGACCCTTGCTGATACTCTTATGTATCAAAATACAGCATATTTTCCTTCTGAAAAAAAAGGACTAGTAGGGAGTAGCAGCTATCACGTTAACTCTTCTGCTGTGACATGAACTTCTCTATAGTCCTTAAAAACTTCTGGTCATAGCAACAACACTGGCATAAACATAGATGTGTTTCCTGAAAAGCAGGAAGTAGCTTAACAATCATATCATATGACCAGCTAAATACAGAAGAACTTTACTGGGGTTTTTCCAGGGCATTAAAGTAATTTTCAATGTGATCCTGTGGGAGAGATGACTATTGCCTGCCCCGCTATTACTGGAAAATCCTTCTAGACTGTAGCATGGGCACCTTACACATTTTATCCTGCCTTGTGAAATGCATCATTCTGTACATCTATATGTTCATTTTAGCCTGTATAAGAGCAAGAAGTACAACAGAAAATTTGAAGACTGGCAACACCGGAGATTTTTGTCTTCTTTTTTATCCAAGAACATATGATCACAGGCAATGGCCATGCAATCTTCTCCACATTGCCCTACCATTTTGTCAGGACCATGAAGCTGTAGTCTTTTCAAGTAAGCTGGACCTCCTACAGGAGCGAGATGAGTATTTAATTTGCCATTATATTTTGATACTACTGCTAAGGCTAACAGCCAAGATCCTCGTCAGTGCTGACTGACAGAGTACATGGAGCTCCCATTGGAGCACCAAAGACCTGTCCAGTGCAAATGAATTGTTCTAGGCTTTCGCTAACCATACATCTCAGACTGATCCAGACTAGGCCTAACAGTCAAATGTTCTTTTTTCCACATCTTGTCTATTATAAAGGATCATGCCTGCCCCCCCCCCCCAAAAAAAATGCAAGTGTGGACCTTTTTACAATTTAATCTTAAACTTTTGTGATTGGGAAGGAGAGATACTTTGAGAATGTAAGTCACGTATACTATTTAAAAGGTTTTCTGGGACATGAATTTGCAAAGTTTGGCTGATAGTCTGAAGCTGTTGGGATGGCCTGCAGATTTTCCAGGGCTAAATTTATTCACTGTTTTTTTGTGGGGGAGATTGAACAGCAGAAATTTATGCAAAATTGCAAAAGAAATGAAAAGCAACTGAAACAATGACAAGAGGGAAATCTGCAAGTAAAAATCTTAAGAAAGTTTTCTTCCTGTTTTGTGCATAGATAAAATAATGCATACTCTAAATATTAAATTAGGCCATGAAGTAAATGAGAAGGAAAACAAGAATATGACTGATTTTAAAAGGTTAGAGGTCAATATGCATTATAGGTATCCGAGAAACAGGCTACTTAGCAAAATATAACAAAAAAAAATCCATTGTACAAAACCGATGCTGTGCTCCTATGTTAATCTACTTATAAAATGGATCTCATGGACTCAATCAGGTAAGACACCTAGGGAGAAATCTTTAAAGACATTTAGGTGCATTAAACTTCCCAGAGGTGTTTGCTGGGGTTTTTAAATATATCCACAAGTAATCCATAGCCGTTAAGTACATAGGATTTTTGAACACCTAAATGCCTTTAAAATCCTGGACCAAGCCTATAAGCACTTAAAGAGAATGTATAGGCTTTTGCATATTCAGGTTATAATGTCACCTGGATCTCCTAACTCAGCTAAACTACTAAGTAAACACAAACATGGATGAAAAGGATTTGAAGATACATTTACATTCAATGACAACAAGTGGGTGTTACTTCTTTTCAGATTACTAGCAACAAAATATAGAGAAACTGCAAGTTGATTCAGGTCTGGCTGAGCATTAGAATCTATTTAAATAGTTATGAAACGTGTACAAGTGAGCAAACGCTTTGGGTAAACTGTTGCTCACCTTCATCTACATTGACAGTTATACAGTCTTACACTAAGCTAGTTACTTTGTGTGGGGGGGAAAACAGGCTAAAGTTTTGGCCGTTAAATGTTATTTATGTTTGACTGCTCACTCACAGACAGTAAGTGAACCTTTGGAAAGAAATGGACACTGGTTGGTAAAATCTATATTGCCTTGAGGAGGCATGTGGATTAAAGGTTCTACTACATCAACCAATATTCCCTCACAGATTCTTTATCTTCATTTATCTATATCTGTTATTTGCTTTATCCATACTTACCTGGGTGAGGGGGCTCTCTGTTCTTTGTGTACATGTGTATATGGAGGTCTCAGTGCCAGCAACTGGAATGGGGCCATGAGTCAAGGGGGGCTATATGTCTGTGATGCCAGTGACTGGAGAGACCACAGTGCACACAGGTTGTGTGGGTCTACACATCGGTGTGTAATCACTAGTGAATGTCAAGACACACTGGTGAGTAGGATAACAGGCCTGAGAGCCAGGTTTGGGCTGGATATTGGAGAAACCAGTTGGCTCTTGGAGGGAGCAGGAGGCCCAAGCCAGCTACCAGAGAGACTTTTGGGTCTGGAGATTGGCTATTGTTAAGGTCAAAAGTCTCGACCAGATGCCTGGGAGACTTGTTTGTGTATTTGTGTCTCTTTGAGCGAGGCAAATGGGAAACCACAGGATCTAGCAACTAGCTCCTGGATAGACTGAGTGTCTAAGGCCAGCTACTGGAGGGATTCATATTGTATATGTGCACGTACATCTTCCATTAATGGGCCTTCAGCCTGACCAGCCAGAGAGAGGAACAGAATGAGGTTGCTGGGGCTGTTTGTATGAGTGCTGTGTTTTCTCTCTGTCTTGATCAGTCTGACCAACCTTGTGTATTTGTGTGTGGGTGCATGTGTGTATGTCTTTATTGGGAATACACACTCAGCCTCACTGTTGGCTGGACCTGGGAACATGGAGCTGTGGAGCTTTGCCTCTCTTGGGCTATTGGCTTCAGC
The DNA here is from genome assembly GCF_028389875.1 of Rhea pennata. NCBI lineage: Eukaryota > Metazoa > Chordata > Aves > Rheiformes > Rheidae > Rhea > Rhea pennata. The sequence continues at coordinate 108,656,893 of NC_084664.1, read as the reverse complement.
ACCCCCTAATAATTGTGTTTTTGTTTAGCATTTTTACATTACATAAAGTAGTAACTTTTTTAACTATGCCTAGGATCTTTTATGCCACTAGAGTAAACATATTTTTTAAATAATAATTTCAGAAAACAATGTTATAATGAGTATAAGAATGATCTGAGGTCTAGTCATCAGAGTACAGGATGGCATACCATTGAGAAGTCTAATCTTTGCTCTGACACACAAGCCCTAAAGTTGAAGAAACCCTATTCACATAAGTCTTCCACAGCTTGTTTTGGGGACCAACTAACATGGTTTGAGATTTGCAACAAGCAAAGCCCACTCAGACAGACCTGCTGGAATATGTTGGGAGAGAGTGATCCAGAGACTGAATTTTAAAAAATGACATGCCAGCAGAAATGATCCTAACAGGACATAGTGATCTGATCAGGCAAGTATGAGTCTCACAGCAATATATGAAAAGATCTGCAAAGTGTGGGAAACTCAGGTCTGGAGGGCATATCCAAGGATATAGAGATTCAAGCAAAGCCTAAGATGACCTCTAATTGGGCTGCTGAGCAAATAGCTTGCTCATGGATCTTTTCCAAAAATGCAGATCACAGATAGAAGGACACTTATTTGAGTCCTTCTGCAGAGAAAATGGAGCCAAATAGTAGCCAATCCTGCAGTGGTGGCTGCTTGCAAGTCAAACATGCTGATCCTCCAGCTGCTTCACTGTTGTCAGAAAGACATTTGACTCCATCTAGCAAAGTGTGTGTGGAGTGCTCTGAGGTCATTTGCCTTGTGAAGGTAGCTGTTAGCCCTGCTGAAAAACATTTACTGAACAACATTTGCTGAAAAAGGCAAGGTTGGAGGGCAGAGTACTTTGCCTAGCTGGCATCAGTCAAGTCACAGCAATTTAAGGGCAGGTAGGAAGGAAGGAGCTTCCCAGCCTAGAGACAGATGTGGATTTTTGTTGGGGGGTGTTATTTGGGGTTATTTATTAACTGATGGGGGTTATCTTGACTATGATCTAAGCTGCAGAGAGCTCCCAAGGTCCTTCTCCTGGAGAGTCCCAGCTGGGTGGGTCACCTTTAATCAGACAGATAGGACAACATGGACAGGCAGCGAGGTTCTGCAACTGTGACCACAAGGCTGGTCTTGCACAACACAAGAGATGTAGTCATACAGCAGAGATGGGTACAGACAGACAAATGCCTCCTACCAGGGTGATGTATCAGAACAGGCTAAGCAGACCGAGGCCACACAAGAAGAGTCACACGGGCATTTAGGCAGGCAGCCAGGCTAGACTGCTCTTTTCTACCTGACAAACCATCAAACAGCTACCCACAAGAATCACAAAGGAGATACAGCAGTTCTGGGTAACTTGTTTCCTCTCTAGAAGGGAAATAAAGTCTCCCTTTTCACTGCAAATGAAGTTACTCAAACTATGCAATTCCGGGGCACCCTCTGTGTGGGTGACCTGAGCTCTCAGGAAAGCGGCTCCATAAAGACTGCTTGCCTTCACAATCACAGGTTTCAGTTAGTGACTTGTTACCTGCCGGTGAAACCACATCACAAGGCAGAGGTGCCGAGATGGAGGTTGACAAGACAACGAGAAGGAACGGCCCTTTCTTCATATACTTCCCTCTACGACGAAGGGTAGCAATCCGCCTGGCAGAAGGGGCAGCAGGGCCGACAGGACCAAGGAATAACAAGCAGGAGAGTGATTTCCTCACGAGCAAAACAAGGACCGCACTCGGCTGCAGGTAACACACCTGGCGCCTGTCAAAACGTACTGCGGCCTGGAAGCAGAGCGCCGAGGGGGAAGATGCGGCTCTGCAGCAGAGCCCCGCGGCCGCCGCTCTCCGCGGGGCGAGGGCGGCCGTTGGCGGGCGGGGGCGGCCGTTGGCGCGGCGCGCGCGGGGCGCCGGCCGTTGGGCGAGCTGCGCCGGGCGGGGAGGGGAGGGGAGGGGAGAGAAATGGGGGGGGCGCCGCCGCCGCCGCCGCGCAGCCCATAAAGCGCCGCCTGGGCCGGAGCCGCCGCGCATAGCTGGGCAGCGCCGGGCGTGTGCGGCGTCGCCATGAGGGAGATCGTGCACATCCAGGCGGGCCAGTGCGGCAACCAGATCGGCACCAAGGTGAGCCAGCGAGCGAGCGAGCGGCTCCCCGCGCCCGCCCCTGCCTCCCCGCCGCTTGGGAAGCCCTCCAGCGCCTCGGGGCCCCGCGCCCGCCGCGGCAGCCGCCCTCCCCGCTCCCTGGCTTCGTCCCGTAGGGGCGGATTTTAACCCCCTTTCCGCCCCGCCGTCAGCGCGGCTGCCCGGTTCGGCGTTGCCGAGAGGAGCTGGGCGCATCGCACCTCCTCCCTGTGGCCGTGAGGGGCTGTGGGATACACTGAAACCGAAGAGGGGATTTTGTTCTGTTTTGTTTTATTTTACCTTTTTTTTTTTTTTTTTTTTTTAAGATTAGCCAGGCAGTGACTCCAAAGTGAGGAAGGGCGGCAAAAAAAAAAAAAAAAAAAAAAAAAAGGAAAGAAAAGAGAAGAAAAACAAAAACGCGCGCCGCCCAGCGCGGCCGCGCAGGGTTTGCGGTGCCGCCGCCCCGTCCGTTGGGGTTTGAACGCTGGGTCTCGCGCGGCGCCCGCGCCGGCGGGGCGGCAGGGAGGGGCCCGGGCGCGCCAGGAATCCGGCAGCTGCTGCCGTCCCGCCGCGCCGCGGGCAGCTCCCGGCCCACTTCTGCTCTCCCTCCCCTAGTTTTGGGAAGTGATCAGCGATGAACATGGGATTGACCCAGCCGGAGGCTATGTCGGTGACTCAGCGCTGCAGCTGGAAAGGATCAATGTCTACTATAATGAATCATCTTGTAAGTGCGGGATGGGGAGGGGGGTGGGAGAGAGAGGAGACTCCCCCCCTCCCCCGGGGAAAGAGATGCCCAGAGATCTGGGAAGCAACAGGTTCATTAAGCGTTATTACACATGTGGCTGCCCTCTTCACTTGCCATCCACCACCCAATATCTGCTGTTATCTCCCAAAGCAGAGAGAAATGACATGCAAGAGCTGTCCCTATGGGCATGGGCTTACAATCTGGAGGTGGAAGTTTGTTTATTAGCTGACACTATAATAGGTGTTTGCTCTTTTAACATGTGATTAATTCATTAGATGTCTTATTAATTGCCCTGAATTAAGCTGTTGGTCATATGAGCCTGCAACTGGAGTACACTGGCCCTGATATTGGGACTGAGAGGGTTGGGCTAGGAAAAAGTAATGGAGGACTCAAAGGTGAATCATTAAGATGCCAAAGGTGCCTGAGTCCTGTGAATCTGTCTGATGTTGGAGAGTGTTAGATTGCAAAATGGGGATCACTAGTCCTTCAGTCTGCTGACATGAACCTGTAAGTGTGTTTTGACTTCTCTACAGCATACTGATATTATTTACATGGGCTTCCTCCAAAGCTTCCTGGATGCAGAAGTTTTCTCTATGGTAGCTGTGCCAATCTACTACCATTTGCACTGTTTTAGTAGAGGTGATTCTTCAAGCATAAAGCTTGTAAAGTGTTCTAGGATTATTTGGACAAAAAAGACCTTCCATTCATGCCATTATACACAGAAAAGAACATGTCAAACATTTCTTCTAATCAAAAATTTCCCTCCTCTGTATCCATTGCTGAGTTTTCAAAAAGCAATATGCCATCTGTATGACCAAACCTCAAAAGACTGAAAGTCTGTTTAAGCAGAAGTGATATGTTCCCATGATACCGTTTTTTATTATGATTGCCTGTATAGGAAATACTTGTATATGTACAGCCTAAACTAGACTAATATGAGAGAATGTATTGGAATGTGTAAGAGTTAGTTTATATCAGAACACTAAGGTCATACTTGCTTTCTGTTCTAGCCCAGAAATTCGTACCGAGAGCAGTCTTAGTGGACTTGGAGCCAGGAACCATGGATAGTGTGCGATCTGGTCCTTTTGGTCAGCTCTTTCGACCTGATAATTTCATCTTTGGTATGTGATTGTCACTTTTTGAAAAATGCAAACACAAATATCTTACAGATGTTCAATTACCAAGCAAATGATCAAAAAGCATTCAAGCTATGTTGCCTCCTTTGTATTCCAAACAGTTTAAGGTCATCATTAGCACTGAGAAATCTAATAATTTAACGGTGCAATTCCAATTGACTAATTAGACAGCCTTCCAAAAGATCCTGTTAGCTGAAACAGTCATTCTTCTGTTAATCACTTTCCTTCAATTAACAAACTACTGAAAGTTTCCTGTGATATTCAGATAATCTACATTTGCTTTCAATATACATGGGCTCTAAGGAAATTTTGAGACTCCTTATTTACAACAAAATTCATGGAAATTCTGCAGAAAATGGAAAGAAAAACCTCAACTACAGACCAGCCAAACCACAGTTAACTTGATTTCATATTAAATCCTTGAGTATGACATTGTTTGGAGGCTATGTAATTTATTTAACTTTTTCAGCGGATCGTTAAAATGTAGGATAGTAAATAGCAGAGGAAGACTAACAGCAATATGAAAACAGATTGTCATATATATCCAGTTATTGAGTTATTTTTCTGACATAACGAGGAACCTGAAGGCATGTGGGGAATTTCCGGTCTTACAGCTCTTGGAGAGTTTTTTGTGGCTGCTGTTTTAGTTTGCACTGTGCTAGTACTCTATCTAAACTTAAAAATGTACATTATCAGGTTTAAACTTCAGTGTGCTTGTGAAGTACAGAAACATTTTCAGTCCCTTTACACTAAAGAAGAATGGAGTGTGTGAAAGTTAAGTGCTCCACTTGCCCAAACAGGAAGTCTGAATGAAAATTACCATGAGAACCCGTCATCTCCATTTGGTTTTCAAGTATGCATTAGCCACAAGACCATCTTCCCCTGCCAAGGCAAGCTTAGGTTGCAACTTAGTTTGGTATATTGTGTTAACATAAGGAAGAAACAGTGCCAGGGACAGACAGAGGAAAGATAAACATTATTTGCAAGGTATAAAACAAACTTTACCTCAGATCATTGCCGCTTGGGTGGAGAGTAAGAAGCAAAGTCAGCCTTCAACAGACTTAAAACTTTTAATGACGTTCCTGTTCTTCTCCAGTGTACACCATGGCAGTGATACTAAGGTTTCTTTCAAGTGATTTTTAAATTATGATAAGAAGAAAGGCTGGGGCGGGAAAGCCCTAGACCAAGGAATCTTTACATATAGTGTTTCTATACTTGGGTGTCCCCATTCATTCCCTATCTCCTAACCCCCTGCAGCCCCCTGAAAATGAGTTCACTTGACCTTTCAAAATACCTGAAACTTTAGTTTGGCATACCTCCAATAAAACCAGAGTAAAAATCAATTCAGACCATCTCCAACAATAGCTCAGTTCACTGTACTCTCTTTCTGCCAAGCTAACAATGAACTAACAGCATGTGATCAACCAGTATCTGACAGAGGCTGCCTGCCAGCATCAGGCACTGTCCTCCCAACCTGCTGAATAATGCAGAATGGCTGCTTGAGCGCTGAAGTAATGATCTTCTGTGTCAAAAGCCAACAAAGCATTTTGTATTCTCTTTTAAAAATTTAGCCTCAGCCCACAAAGGATTTTGTGGCAGAAGTTAGCAGTTCCATACTTGCTGTATCCCAGGCTGCTAGGGCTCATTCTGATGGAGATGTTTGCAGTCTCTGCTTGTTTGTATGTACATGTGTGGGTTCCCCTGGTGAGCACTTGCACACCATCAATGACAGTTCTGTTCAAGAGCCCTGATCACAAATCCAAATTCAGGAATTTCAGTTCAGACTTTCAGCTCTGACCAGCAGAAGATTGGAATGGACACAAACCTATCTTTGTGCTTTAATGTTTGCATTAACAAAGTGGTGATCTAAAAGGTGAAGGAGCATAAGTGGAATGAGCTCGCTGTAGGAGAACCAGCAGCTCTCCTTCTAACAGCATGTAACTCCCCACCAGGAGCTATCATAATCTCTGACATAGCTTCTTTTGTTAAGCAGCTTCAATTTCTACATTTCTATGTTTCTCGTTCTTTTCTTGTCTGCATCCTTGCTGTTTCCGGTTCATTTCAACTTAGGTTATGTCTGAACTAGTAGGGGCGACCACAAAATGGTTATTGGCCAGTCAAAGGAGCTATCCTTCCCTCTGTAAATCATATGCTGTCCACACTGTGCTTCTAGGCATCAGTGTGCAAACTATCATTCTCTCTTCTCAGGTACCTGGAGGTACCAGGAATGAAGGATCTGTTATGGGACTGCCACTTGTAGACTTCCTCTAGATCTTGGTAAATACACAGTGAGAAAAGGTAAAGGCAGAATGAGTAGAGACTGCATATAATAATAGAGAGTTTCCAGTGGTTGTAAGATTTGCTCTAAAAGTCTTGATCATTTTTTTGGTATATTTTCTACCTAGAGATTTAGTTCAGACGGAATCTGATAATTTTGTGTTTGTCTAAGACTTTTAGAGGTCTGGTAGGTACTTGCTACATGGAGTGCATTCAGTGGGGTTTCACAGGGTCACGATCAAGATTTCAAGATACGTGGCAGCCTCATCAGAGCCATGGCTTCTCCACACTGTGTTGTATTGTCATGGGTAAGAAGTCTGGAGCTTCCATGGCTTGTTGTTTATGTACACTGATAATCGCTGATCAGTAATAACATTGATTGTATTGATACAGTGCCATAGAATCAGTGAGTCTTGAAGCATCACACTACTGAGTATGTTGGAGGAAATCTCAAATGGAAGCATAGGAGGACCTGGGCAGGTGGCCAGCTAGTGGTGCAGTGCAACATTACCATGTGAGTGGTTGATAGTATTGGCTCCAGTGAAGCCATTAGTATTGGTGTAGACACCCACTGCTCCAGTTAAACACTGCAGCTGAAACACAAAGGTGATATTAGAGCACTAGAGAGAGGTAGCAGTGATAATGTGGGCATCCAGGAGTTTGAGTGACTCCGATTAAGACCAAGGGAGGGCTTGGAGGAGGACAGGATGTCTGTATTAGGCATTTCATCAGGGGCAAGTGCAGAGTTCTGCATCTAGGGAAGAGTAACCCTAGGCACCAGTACAAGCTGAGGACTGACCTTCTGGAGAGCAGCTCTGCAGAGAAGGACCTGGGAGTGCTGGTGGATGACAAGTTGACCATGAACCAGCAATGTGCCCTTGTGGCCAAGAAAGCCAATAGTCTCCTGGGCTGCATTAGGAAGAATGTTGCCAGCAGGTCGAGGGAGGTGATCCTGCTCCTCTACTCAGCCCTGGGGAGGCCTCATCTCGAGTACTGCATCCAGTTCTGGGCTCCCTAGTACAAGAGAGACATGGAGCTACTGGAGAGAGTGCAGCGTAGGGTTACAAGGATGATCAGAGGGCTGGAGCACCTGCCCTATGAGGAACGGCTGCGAGAGCTGGGCCTCTTCAGCCTGGGGAAAGAGAAGACTGAGGGGGGATCTTATCGATGTGTATAAGTACCTGAAGGGAGGGTGTCAAGGGGACAGGGACAAACTCTTTTCAGTTGCCCCATGTGACAGGACAAGAGGCAATGGGCAGAAATTGAAGCACAGGAAGTTGCACCTGAACGTGAGGGGGAATTTCTTCCCTGTGAGAGTGACGGAGCACTGGACCAGGTTGCCCAGAGAGGTTGTGGAGTCTCCTTCTCTGGAGATCTTCAAGGCCCACCTGGGTGCAACCCTGTCTAACATGCTCTAGGTGACCCTACTGAGCAGGGAGGTTGGACTAGATGATCTCCAGAGGTCCCTTCCAACCTTATTCTATGATTCTGTGATCTCTAGGCTTACTCTGCAAACTAAGCAAAAGGAAATAGAATGAAAGAATCAGCTCTTGCTTTTTTTTCCCTGCTGTGAGCACATTGTTTCCTCATTTTTTGTGAGTCAATTACCATATAAGATGAATTCCTATTCTCTTCCATCCCTGTGCTTTGCTCTCTTGGCTCCCAATGTCTCCCTGCCCATTGGAGTAGAATGATAAATTTACTCAAGGGACAATCTGCAAAATTAAGCCCTAAACTCAAAATTTTACTTTGTTAGGATCCTTCCACATCTTGGCGTGCTATTTGCTTGTTAGTGTGCAGACTGATGTGCTACCCTGTCTGTAGCAGGGGACATGTTGAAGTACCTTGCAGACAGTTTTGATCCTCTTTAGTTTTGAAGGACATCATTATTTTGTACTTTGTCCAGCTGGCCAGGAAGTGCTGAGCTTCCTAAGCTCTCAAAAGAGGAAAATATAGCAACATGTAGAACAATGCACTGACTAACCAAACACAACATAAGGAAACCAAGTTCTAACGCAGTGAAACTAAAATGCATATTTGAACAATGTATCACTCACGAGTGCCACTCACTCAACTTGCTGAGTTCAGTAGCACAATGTCTTTAAGCAGCAGACACTGCAAGGAACAAGAATATTAAGAACTGATCTCCCTTTCAATCCTTCTTGTTATCCAAGTAATGAAGTGATGCCATAGCAAGACCATCCATCGTAAGACAGAGTAGATTATGCAGGGTATATAAAAGGAAAATAGAAGCTCTGGGGAGAAAAGGAAGGATTCATTAAACGTTAGTAATTCAATTTTGCAAGTTACTTTGTAGGTTCTGAAGAATAGTGAGTTCCTGGGGAAAACAGTAAAAGTTTAAAAAGCACCCAACTCCCAGGATTTCAAGAAACATCTTTAAAGTTTTCTATTGATCAGTATTTTGATTAAGGCTAAGTAATCCTAAATTAAAAATCAATATAGTTCTTGATCTAATAAATTAAATAACACTTCTTAAGCCCAGCCTCATCCTTGAATGATAACAATGGGTCCTCTGAAAAAGTAGCAACTCACAGGAACAGTCCAAGAAACTTTCATTTAGAAATGTATATCTGTAATTTAGCTTTGTATACCTATGTTCCTTATAAACAGAGAGCATTTAAATGTAAGCAGTCTCCTCGTGTTTATGAAATAAGCAGGACTGGGAGTGTGAAAGCTTTCAAAACAATGAATCAAGTCCATCTTTGCATTTAAAGAACATTAAATACCTGAAAAGAAAAAAATCACTCAACCAAAAACGCACAAATGATAAGTACCAGGGATATGAAGCAAAAGGAGACCATATAAAATGTTTTGGCTGATGTTTCCAAGGATATTTGTAAGCAAAACTGGAGAGTACAACTAACTGAGATTTATCGCAGCTTTTATTATAGATGTTATCTGAATTCAGTATGCACCCAAGTACCATAGCAATAATTTTGTGTGTATATATATGTATATTTTGTCTCTCTTGCATTATTTTAGGACAAACTGGTGCAGGAAATAACTGGGCCAAAGGACACTACACAGAAGGAGCAGAGCTGGTTGATTCTGTACTTGATGTAGTAAGAAAAGAGTGTGAACACTGCGATTGCTTGCAAGGATTTCAGCTCACTCATTCCCTGGGAGGAGGGACAGGGTCTGGCATGGGAACCCTTCTCATCAGCAAAATACGAGAGGAATATCCTGACAGGATAATGAATACATTTAGTGTCATGCCCTCTCCAAAGGTTTCTGATACAGTGGTGGAGCCTTATAATGCTACTCTCTCAGTCCATCAACTGGTTGAAAATACAGATGAAACCTACTGCATTGATAACGAAGCTTTGTATGATATTTGCTTCCGCACCCTGAAGCTTACCACTCCAACATACGGAGACTTAAACCACTTGGTTTCTGCTACCATGAGTGGAGTGACTACATCCCTGCGTTTTCCAGGCCAACTAAATGCTGATCTCCGGAAGCTGGCAGTAAATATGGTCCCTTTCCCACGCCTTCACTTTTTCATGCCGGGCTTTGCTCCTCTGACAGCCCGAGGCAGCCAGCAATACCGAGCACTCACTGTTCCAGAGCTTACCCAGCAAATGTTTGATGCCAAAAATATGATGGCAGCATGTGACCCAAGACATGGGCGATATTTAACAGTGGCTACAGTCTTCCGTGGTCCCATGTCCATGAAGGAGGTTGATGAACAGATGCTGGCCATTCAGAACAAGAATAGTAGTTACTTTGTAGAATGGATCCCAAACAATGTCAAGGTGGCAGTTTGCGACATACCGCCTCGTGGTCTCAAGATGGCTTCCACATTCATTGGCAACAGTACAGCTATTCAAGAGCTCTTCAAAAGGATTTCTGAGCAATTTTCTGCCATGTTCCGGAGAAAGGCCTTCCTACACTGGTTCACAGGAGAAGGAATGGATGAAATGGAGTTTACAGAAGCAGAAAGCAACATGAATGATCTGGTTTCAGAGTATCAGCAGTACCAAGAAGCTACAGCAAATGATGGAGAGGAAACATTTGAAGATGAGGAAGAAGAAATCAATGAATAAAGAAGTTATGAAAAAAAAAATTTCCAGGCCAAATTCTCAAATCTGGATTTCTAATAATTAGGCTCATAAACCTTCATTTAAGCTTAAAGAAAAAAAAAAAAAAAAAAAAGAAGGCATGATCTCAGATGTTAGAGGTGCTTTTCAGAGTCCATTGAGGTCACTGGGAACTGAAGATGTTCAGCACTTCTGGATATCAGGCCATTTCTATTCATGAGACAAATATAAGGCATTCAGTTAATATTTTGGCCTAAGAGTCTGAACAGAGGTTGCTAGTTTGGGGTATATATATTTTTTTTTGTTCCAAAATTTGTCTTCCATGAAGTTGTACAAGAAGTAAAAGAGGCATGAAAAGCTGCACTATTTTCATCCAGTTATGAATAAGAAAAACTTGTGAGTTTGAAGTAATCATTCTGTATTGAGTGTATAATACTGAACTGCCAGGAACAAAATTTATTCATAATAAAAAGATTTAACTGTTCTGTACAGTAAATGTGAACAACGATATTTCACATCAGACCTCTGGTAGCAAAACAAAATAAAAAAGATTAGCATCCTCTCAAATGCAAGTGTTTTGAGACTCACTGTTGTGTAAATATCCAGTGAGCTGCAGGCTAGTGTTTTTAGAATTTATACTTTGTGACTTTGTCACTTGCTGCAGAATAATCACAGCTTATATAAATTAGGCATTTGTGATATGTTCCTTAAGGACACTTAGGATTCAGACTGGCACCCCTGTTTCTTGCTGCTGGTCTCCTGTCTTTCTGGTTACCACCAGTTACTGGAGCTTCTCATTCCACCTCATCTCTCTTCCACATAGCCTGTGTAGCTGAACGTCAGATACTCTACTGAACACAGTGAGAGGAGTCATAGATTGCTTGCTCATGTATCTCTCTAGTCAGGTTTGTAAGTTCATCACATCTGTGGATGCCCTGTTATCCAGATACATTAAAATCACAAGGCAGATTAAGGATAAAATACAAAAAAGAGCATTTATCCAAGATATTCAAAGGAGGTGGTAAAATGAAAGATGAACAACAGTTAATCTCCTTATACTAAAGTTAAAATAGAAAGATCTGTCTTACCTAGCTGACTTGCTGCCTTAGCAAAGTGATGCTGCGTATTAACTCTCTACGCATGTTTTATGCTTCTGGTTATATCAGTTAAGCAGCTCCTCTCCACTGACAAGCCTCCACTGGAGAAGGCTCTGTCTTCGTGGAGTCCTATTTAGGTCAGTTTCTAGGCAACAGAAGAAGCAAACAAAGAGAAAAACCTTTTGGAAATCCAAACTTTAAATGTTTCAGGAACTCTGCTCTTTTTTTCTCTCTCCTTCCAAAATACTTTTTAAGCAAAAGCATTTATCAATACTTGCAAGGCACCTTACAAACATACTAGTGTAATTTCCAAAGATCCATCGCTCCTAACAAGATACGTTACGTATTGCTAATTTGAGTCTCAGGGAATGAGACAGCTTTTTATAATGAATATGAACCAGGCATCTTTATGGATCATATAACCTAGAATTGTCTGCCCAATTTTATTCTACATCAGACTGGAACTAATTTCATTTTAATCAAGTAGACGTTTCTCTTGGACAGTGACCTCATGGATTGATGCAGTAGTTAGAACGTGCGAACCCAGCTGGCTTTGGCACTGGGGCATAGGCAGAACCTCAGGGAGCCTGCCTCTCTCTTTCAAAGAGCTATGAGAGAGTCGGTTCTCCAGTAATGCAAAAAGAAGTTATGATGCAGCAATAGAGCATCTCTAACAATGTATTTTATAAAAGGTGGGCTACTGTAGCTGTGCATTTAGCATGAACTAAGAGTATGCTAAAACTCTGAATGTATTAATGAGAAATTAATACTATGGTACACAGCAAAATACTTGAAAAACATCGATTAAAAGTTAAAAATTTAGTTGATGGCTTTATAAACAGGAGGTAATTAGCTCCCAGATGGAGGACAACATACTACAGAGAGAAGAAGAATCTGTTATCACACATCTACCACACAGTTTTTTATTTAAAGTGCTAACATAACTTTTTCTGAATGAGCCAAGACCAGCTAGCTTGCTTACAGTTTGTGAAACTCTATGTATACTTCAATACTTTTTAAAATATATATACATATAACTAATAGAAGCATTTATAAATGGGTCCATAAATGCTTCTATTAGACAGACAGATACTAAAAACACTAGGAGCTTTGGAATTCCCAAAATGAAGTATTTATTCATATGGCCAGCCAGACTCTTTATTGCTTTCCACACATTGGATTTTTGAATCAGACTATAGATTCTGACCCTGTGGAGCCCCTACATGACAACGTCTTCTGATCCCATTTTGCCTCTCATGAGCTATTTCATTTATGTGCTTGCTCGCAATGGATGGGAGTTGCTAGAATGCATTAAAAAAAAAAAAAAAAAAAGGGAGGCTCTGGGGAAAGCAGCCTAATCCCCTCTTTCTGAAAAGAGAAAAAACTGGGATTCTTTCCAGCTGATTAAAAAAAAATACCAAATAGACAAACAAAGGCAGAAATCTGAAGCAGGAACATCCTCGGAGACCAGTTTGCATGCAAGCAGTAAGATAACTATGGGAAGTATGAAAGCAAATAAAGCCAGGCTTCCCGTTCCTCTTCATACTTTCTAATCATCTGCTCTTCCAGACATAAAACTGAAACCTCTTCTAGTAATAGGCTTGGCAGAAATTTTCTTCAGTTTCCCTTCCTTTCAAATAGTTTTCTACTCTTCAATTACAAACATTTTATTTTGCTATCTACCTGACAAGTGCTGTATAGCTTCATTTTTTTTAATACTTTTATCATTTTTCCCTTTCCCTCTTTTCCAACTTAGTCCCTTGCAGCTTTCCTTGCTGTGCCTGTCCCACCTGCTTTGCCTCTTTTCAGTTGCTTTGCACCTGGTCACAGAGAAACACAGGGGAGGAGTATGCCAGGATAAGGCAGACCTAAGGCATTTGGGAGGAGGGCCATGTGTGCAACTTCCATTACAGCTCAGACACAAACACCTCTGCAACACTAGCATGAGGGAAAAAATAACCACCTGTCCCACCAAGCATTTGAAAACAAGCAGCAGGAGAGATAGGAAAGTGTGTTCTCAGGGTAAACGTAGCTGTAACTTGACGGGGAAGCTCCTTTGGAAAGCTTGAAAGGAGCAAGGAACAGGCCGCTCTGCCATTTTCAGGCACGACAGCCCCTGCGCAGGCTGCCTCACCAAGCCAGCCTTAGGCTCTCCAACGCTGCATACCCTGAAAAGCCTTCAGCTCTGCCTTTCTGAGCCTCTGTTCTCCTGTTTCTTCTCTTGCATTCACAGGTCCTGAGGAGGTGGTCACCTCCTCAGAACAGGGTGAGGCTGGGGAAGAAGGTCTGTCCAGATCTGCTCCTCCCAGCGCTGGGAAGGGCACGGAAGTCAGCAGCTCCCTTCTCACTGTACAAGCCCCGGTTAGTTGAAGCAGCGTTGCGCCACACATTCGCAGGCAAATATAAACTGAACTTATTGGCAGCCACAGTGAACTACACTTGATTGACTTAAGTTAAACCTTCAGAAGCCTTAAATATGGGAGTGTGTGTGTGTGGGGGGGGGAAGCTAACAGTCCTCCTTACAGAAGCAGATTGGGTAAACAGTTTTGTTTAAGTATCATTTTAATTCCAAAATCCCAGCACAATCACCTTCTGCCACTTTTTGCCACAACATACCAAAACTTCCTGAAGTAAGACAACAGGGAGCAAGTTGATGCTCTAGACTAAGGGCAAAGGGACCTGCACCTCCTTTACGTTATCATATTTGGTTGCAATAAGTTGTTGACAAGAGTGGAATTTACAATCTGAAGAGGTAGGCAGCACAATCTGAGTGGGAAAGAAGATTGCCTGGAGAGCAAATTGTTCTGTTACAGTTAGGTAGTGCCTCTGTGAAGTTAGGTCGGGGTGTCCCAACCCCCCTTCACCCTCCCTCCAAAAAAGTCTCAGGAAAAACAGAGCACTGACCTTTACGGCATAAATATGTTCAGTCCTCAGCACTGCCTGGAAATTGCTTAATCCAAACAAGGAGAGGGGGGGAGTCTTCGGCTAAACGGAGGGGGAAATAGAACAAACTGAAGGCATTAATACAGACTGAAGTACAGCACTAGAGCACATCCAGAGAACACAGAAGCCAATCACTACTTCTCCATATGTGCCAGATTTAACATTTCAGAACAAAATTTACTAATTTGCAGTGGTTCTGAACATTGATTCTAATAATATGGAATTTGAACTTTAGTTTTATTCATGACATTTTCTCTTTTATTGCTCATTCTACAATGACTCCAACAAGACAAACATACAAAAATGTTGCATAATAACAAAGAAGTGCAGTAAGTTTTCCCTACATTGCCATATTCTCCCTATTTCCCTTGCTCCCCTTGGCTGCTAGCCAGGCAACATCATAGATGGCAACAGCAGCATTAAAAGAATCATCTCCATAAACAGTTTATTTCAAATAACTGGAGCAACAAAGAGCTTATGTCTGACCTTTCAAAGAGACTTTTTTCCTTTGCCATCCTACTGCTTTCCAGTATGTTGGAACACAGACAGAATCAATCACTAACTATTCCCTTAATCTGCCCTCTCAGTCATATGTCCTTAGAGGATTTTTTGTCTACCAGAAGTTTGGTTTCTTCTCCCCATCCCTCCCCCCAAAAAAAACCCACACACCATAAAACCATACTCCCTCTTTCTGGCATAGAGAGATGGTCAGGTAACTTCCGAACAGCAGAATTATGAAAGTCATAAAGCCTTAGCGTACAGGAGACAAACAAAAGTAGACTGCTGTAATCAAATTTGGCACCTTTAGATTTAGCTACTGTTTTTGGTATTTACAAGTAAAATTGTGCTATCATAATTTAACAAAATCTTATGCTCAAGTTTTGTATTGGACTGAATTCTGTATCAAGAAATCAGCAAAGAGACAGCAAACATCATTCAGAAAAGTATTGATTTTATTGACTCAAACTATTTACACAACACATTTGTATGTTCAATATTTTACAGAACTCTGTAAAAAAATTGACTAATAAAACTGCAGGAGCCAAGCTGAGTTTCAGACTTAAATTAAGACACTGAACCATGACTATATTTAAAGATATTTAAGGGGGTATCAGATTTCACTGCCAACTTACATGGCAGTTCTCTGTAAACAAGCTTTTTAAAACCAAAATGAAAGGGTGGGGAAGGTCAGATGAAAGAGTTGGTATTTCTGCAGAGCTTGTACTTTGTAAGAGCAGCTTTTGGATAAGCATTCGACAATGCATTTTGTATGATTATTTTTTTTTTTAATTAAAGAAACAGGTCACATACAGGTATGCATTAGATCAGCAATCACAGAACTTTAATTTTTATAAGCTTACATATATTTAAAAAAGACACCAGTTCCACAAAGTTTGTGCACGAATCCAAACTGTTTCAAAGTTTGAGAGGTTCAGTTCTGGCATTCCACTGCAGCTCAAATCCAATGTGTTTCTTCAGTTGACAAATGAAAGACAATCATCCTTTAAGAGCGAACTGATGATCGCATATACAAATTGGGAGCAGTATATCCTTGTCTTATCACAAGAGGTCACTCTTCCACCATCCCTAATACAGTTTGGTTGAATAAATATCTTTGTTTTGGAAGTACAAGCTAGGTGAGTTCCAGACTGCAAGTCAACAGCACTGCACGCTTTGCAGTTAAAATGGCATCCCTCCTCTGATCTGCCTGGCAACCTGTTCATCTGTTGTCTCCTCTTTCTCTTTTTCACGATCTTTGTTCCAGTCTTTAAGGCCTTCTGGCAGTGAAGTATCCTCATCCAAACTTCCTGTACCTTCAACAAATTCTTCGTAAGTAGACTTTTCTGCAAATGGTCTTGGGCCAAGCAGGTCTAGCATATCACTTTTATCAAGCACTTCTTTTTCCAGTAGCCGTAGGGCAACCTGGAATAGCAGTAAATTATGTCACACAGAATACATTATCACGTCTTTTTCCTAGAAAGAATTTAAGGTAGCTTTGGACCAGTACAGATTCATTTTTGATAGAAGAAACAGATTGCTCAGAATTCACTGAAGTGACCTTTTCCCCCACATGCACTTAAATAGCAAAAGCACTGTTTTTTAAATCCTGCTTACAAGATTTGGCAGTGTCCTCCCTCTGGGCCACTGTTACTGTTATTGTTGCTTCAAAACAGCAACCTGCTGCTGCTGCCAAAAGGCTCTAGGAGCCGCAGGTAATTTATGGATAGGGGACAGGGAGGTTCAGATGATTCACCAGGGCTGCCCTTACGTTGTAAGCTATAGAGTGCCCCAGTGCCGTTTGTAACCTGCTTGGTGAGCAGCATTGTTTAGCACAAACCACATTCAGTAATCTTTCTTGGGACGGCAACCTATTGCAACACCATTTAGTAAATGCAGTCAGCAAGCCTATCAGATAGATGCCTGTCCTGGAAAACCACCCTTTTGCTGCATCAGGCTTCCTAGAGCAGAGGAAGAACATGCATGACGGGAATCTCAACAGCAGTGAGGCCAACCAGAAGCAACCTCAGGGCAGGGAAAGAAGATGGCAGAAAGATTCTTTTTTATCTGAAGTTCAAGAGTAATTTTGAGAAAGGAAGTTTTACATACTTGTCTTCTTATTTTTATATATATATATATATATATATATATATATATATATATATATATATGCATGCGTATTTTGTGACACACTGTCAAGATAATTTTAAATAACTTTTAACAAACTTTCTTATACACTTAATGTTCAATTTTTTTTAATCTGGCTTACCAGTTGGAATTTGGTGACTAAAATATCTTAATGCTCACCTTTTCTACTTCCTCCTTCTTCTCAGTCAGGAGAGTTAATGTCCTGTCATAAGCGGTGTTAATAAGTGACCGTACTTCTTCATCTATCAATCTGGCAGTTGCTTCACTATAAGGCTTCTCCAATACCATATCTCCTTGACGAGGAAGATCAAAGGAAATCTGCCCTACCTTTTCATTCATGCCAAATTGAACAATCTGGGAGGGAAGACAGGGCAAGATTATGAAGATTTTGGGGTATACTGGTGCAAATTCAGTAACCAAAATTAAGAGGAAGTAGTAATTTCTCTGACCAATTACTTTGTCTAAAGCCCATCTTTCCCTAAAAACTCCAGTCTACCTAAGCAGAAATAAAGCTCAAAGTTCCTTAGTTGATTTTGTTATTCCTCTTAAATAATTAAGACTGAAGCACTCATGTACCACCACTTAAAAGCTGTTATTCTTATGATATACATAATGCTTTGCTATTTAAATACCAAAATATTCAGAAAAAAAAACCACACAAGTCTTTATTAAGCAGTACAATTGTTTTCCTTTGCCAAAAATATGCAAGTTCATCCAATTCAAAATGTTTCTGAAGCTACATTTTATCACAGCAGAGGCAGAAATAAATTCACACTACTATCTAGAACTCTTTTACATGTTTACCCCATGGCCATTATTAGTTAGATGATTACTAAAGTGGCACTTCTCCAAGATGAAAGTAGGTATGACAAAGAACACTCAGAACTCAGAGGAATCACCTCACTAGAGCCAAGCACCTTAAGCTGCATCGTAATGAAAAGTTAGAAACTTTTACATCCCCAATTCTCCTCAGAAACAATGTTTTTACTATGAAAAAAGTCTGTTTGCTAAACATTTTATTTAAAATTGAACTACTAAAGGACAGAAAGAGTTATCAGTAACAGAATTTCATCATACATTTAACTTTCAGAATGACAGCAACAAGCAGCATAGTAGAGATCACAAGGCAGGTGTGTGTCAAGGGTTGCAAAGGAGAAGAGAAACGTACTTTCAAGCATATCTCTTGTTCACCTTCCAAACATCTTAAAAATAATTTCAGCTTTTATGTTGGTATAGGAAATGGAATAAGTATTTAAGTGTAGTACGGAGCTACACATGGATGAGTCATTACATTGATAAGATTTCAAATTACTCACCTGCACTAGTTAATACGGTACAAACTAGTGTCAGCCTCAGCCTTCAACTGACAGCAAATTGCTTAAGTGCAAAGTTTTCTGGATTTAATTACATACATGAATACAAACTGGGTTTTCTAATCGGACAATAGTAAAAGAAGGATCAGCAAACCAGATCTGTGTACTAAATACCATTCTTAAAAATACAATGTCCACAAACTTGAATATAACTGCAGTATACACGTTTCTGCAGGGATCCAGGACAGTAATCAACGCCCAATGCAATATGATAAAATTACTTGAGTCATCAGCATCTCTATACAACAACAACAAAACATTCAGTCATATCTTTTACTAAATTAGGTTTTTGAAAGGTATACCTGATTAAATTGCATCCTTTCAAAACATGAGTGTCGGATAAGGAGATTAGCACATACCTGAGCATATGCACTCTGGGTCACCTTCTTCAAATCATCTTGGGCTCCAGTTGTAATTCTTCCAAAGAAAATTTGCTCAGACACACGTCCTCCCAAAGTCATACACATTCTATCAAGTAGTTGCTCTTTGGTATAAAGATACTGTTCTTTGGGTAAATACTGAGCATAACCCAGTCCTTTACCACGTGGGATAATAGATACCTACAATCAAAATTAATAGAAGGTCAGAATTAAAACAGTGTAACACTCCAAAGCATTCTTTGACTTAGTTTGTAATACCACAGTCTATACCACAGTCATCCTTGAACTTTAACATTATTTGTATTCACAGTTTTGTCTTCATTGTGCCTTACCCCTAAAAGCCCTAACTAGCTCTAAACTGGGGTCCCAACTACTGGAATTCCTAGAAAGAAGCGGCATGACCACTGAAGTATCTTTTCCATTCAAAAAGACGGTATGACATTTTTAAAAGAAGTCTTCTAGAATTACATATTTGGCTTAAAGTATAAACAAACATATTGGGCTTCTGTAACAGACATACCATTAGTGCACTGCTAGTATTCTGAATAGCCAGAAGTTTCCATGTTTATTAATCTCCTCCCTTCCAACAGCGAGTTGCTCAAGCTTAAAATCTGTCTTGTAAACCAGACAAGATTAAGAACATAGCTAAGAAAAATTGATGGTTAAAGCAAATTCAGCAGATTGGCGTGTTTTTGACCTACAACTTGTCAAATTGTGCATCTAAGACTCAAATTAACATTTTAATCATCTCTAGGTGACCATTTTTACAGTGATATCCCTGAAGATGCATTTACCTGCACCTTATGTAAGATTTTGTTAAACCTTAGATCTGTACTATAAAAAGCCTTAGAGAAAACAGTTATCAAAGCAAGCAGTTTCATGGGAAGATTGTCTTTCACTTTTCCAGGTCTTTTGCACTATGACCCCTGTAACACTAGAATAAGAAAACAGTTATAAGAAAGCTATGTGAAGTGAACCAAAGTAGTATACTAGCATTTACATACTTATACTGTCTTTTTGTGAGATTGCACATTTTAATATCCTCCCAACACAAAGGTGGGGGGGGGGAAGGAAAGAAAACACTATCGCTGTTACACGCAAACTACTTCTTCCAGTTAATTTATTTCCTTTACCTTTAAGAGTGGGTCAGCATGTTCCAAAAACCATCCTGCAACTGCATGCCCTGCCTCATGGTATGCTACTGTCTTTTTTTCCTCAGGTTGCAGTACTTGAGTTTTCTTTTCCAAACCTTCAAAATACAAGTTTAAGTTTCAGACACACCCTTCTCTACTGAAATCCCTTATCTCATGCTGAAAGGTAGATCTAGATATATACTTAGACATACACAAACAATTGAAAATGTTTAAAAACTTAAAATGTGCAAGTTTTAGAAATGTGCATCTTTCAGGTTTTACTTTATCTTGTACCCAGACCCTCGATCAGATTTTCTAGTTTTAAAACACAAGTTCTTAAGAATATTCAAATGCTTTACATAAACATCTTCTCTTCAAGGATCAAAGAGTTTTAAAGAGTCTTCCAGTCCAATAAAATATTTTAAAGCTTTGTGAAGTCCAAACAACTATTCCTTTTATTTTAGCAAATTAAGAAACTGTCCTGATGAAATTTCTCTTCTTACCCATTCTCCATTTCAGAAGTCAATAACAGGGACTGGCTATTTCCTTTCTAAAGCTCAAGTATACTTAGGTTAAAAAAAGAGAGAGGGAGGAAAAAAAATCCAACTCGTACAACCCAAACAAACATACTGCCCAAGCCAAACAAAAAGGAATGTAAACTATCACCCTTACTCAGAATGTGTCAAAACAAAACAAGAACTAAGCAACTTACTCAATTAACCTACCTCCAATAACTCTTTCAATTGCTTGCTCGAAGTGTTTTTGGTTTATAGCATCTGAGAGATGTCTTGCAGCAATTAAAGCAGCTTCATTGCAAACATTAGCAATATCAGCACCTAAAGACAGAGTAGAGCGTTGCTTATTTTCAACATTTTTCTCAAGATCTAGCACAGAGATAACATTAGATTTCTACAGATTCTCACAGAGCCTGAAGATTAAAGGTAATTCTCTCTGAACTAATCATTACATACAGTATAACTCTTTAATAGATATTTAAATACACGTTTTAAGGTTATAGAATAGTTTTTTCTTCTTGAGTTACCAAATAAAATTTATTACCTGTGAAGTACTTGTTTAATATATCATATTCTACCTTCAAGTTTTCTGTCTGCAGATTACGCTTAGGTTAGTATAGACTTAGTAGAAAAGGTTTCCTATTTATGAATCTAACATAGCTCAGATCTTGTCGTGAAAGGATACCCTCTAAAAACATAAGTACATTACTTGCTTCAAGTCATCCACTTAACATTATTTGCAGTTCTGCTCCAAAGAAAACTTAGTTTAAAGGAAAAAAACCCTTGCAGTTGATAGATATGTAGACTATTAGGTCTTTTCAGAAAGAGAGTTCTATATAGACTACGAGAAGATTAAAGACTTCAGCTATCAGTCAATACAGATTTTAAATGGATTAAATTATAAACTAGAATCGAAAGTTTTCGCATCCATTCCTAATTAAATACAAAGTTACAGTACATCTTCCAGAGAGATGCTCCAGCATCCAGAAATAGAAATTCCCCTACAGAGAGCATATATGAACACCACAAAAATAAAACCAGTCTTCTGTAGTAGT
Organism: Rhea pennata; assembly: GCF_028389875.1. Lineage (NCBI taxonomy): Eukaryota > Metazoa > Chordata > Aves > Rheiformes > Rheidae > Rhea > Rhea pennata. Next base: position 108,635,418 of record NC_084664.1, on the reverse strand, counting down.
GTTCAAAGAGTCAGGTGAATGCATTAAAAGCAGAAACACACAAACCAGCATAGTAAGGAGAAATTTCTGGAATGCTTTTGCTGAAGACTTGTTTGGTATGTGACATTCATTGATACAGACAAACATAAGACCTTCAGAAATCTCATTAACTCAAACGGGCAAAGAGAATTTCACACTGTATCAGTAAATAAAGAAAAATAAATAGACAGTCAGGAGAGTGGATGCAAGAAGCAATACAAGCAGTAGGAAAAGAAAATACCTGCAGCTTAAATAGTAAATATGGAGAAACAGTGGCATTAAGAAAAAAAGATTACTTACCAGAAAACCCAGGTGTTAGTGAAGCAAGTTTTCTTGCTAGGTTATCTTTGTTTAAGATGGTATCCAATTTCAGAGGTCTAAGGTGGACTTTGAAAATAGATGCTCTTCCTTTTATATCTGGGGGTCCTTTTAACATTAAAAGATATTTATTTTACTTTACACATATTTTAACTGAGTGCATGAAAGAAACCACACATGTAAATGAATAGTTGCAGCAATTTCTATGGTATGCTACCTATGCAGAAGTATATAGTGACACAGAAACTTACCAATATAAATCTGTCTATCAAAGCGTCCTGGCCTCATTAGAGCAGGATCTAAAATATCCGGCCTGTTAGTGCCTGCCAATATGACTACATTTGTGGTAGTGTTAAATCCTGTTGGAGAAACAAAATAAAAATCTGTATAAAGATGTTTTCAAGAGGAGGGGGAAAAAAAGCAGAAATAGGAAGACTGTTCACTTTATAGGACCATATAAGAAGCGATACTTTAAACAAACAATCTTAAAGTTGGAAGTACATCTATTTATTAGAGCATTGTCCAGCTTTTCATAACAAGCAAAAAATGGCATTGGGCACTACTTTTTGAAGCATTATATAAAATCCTAGTCTATCTTCAAAAATACAACTATAGATTAAGTGCTCCAGAAACTGTAAAATCAGCATGGCTAGCTGGGTGGTGTTTTTTGTTTTTCTTTGGTTTTGTTTGACTTTAAATACAGACTGGTCTCATGCAGAGATTTTATTTCTATTCAACTATGACAAAGAATCATTAGATGCAGAAAGCTGATTCATTTTTCTGAACAAATCTGGGCAAGAACATCAGGCTACAGCAAACTGAGTTAGCTTTCTTTATTTTAAGCAGCAAAAAACCCACACTTATTTTCATTTAAATTAGATCTCAGATCCTAGTTTACAGGTCTGAACAAGCATATTAGTTCCGTTCCTCCCTCCATTGGCACATGCACATACTTCCTCCTCACATCTAAAACTACAAACACATTAAGGTATCAATCAATGCAATCCATACTTAAGCTTATGAGGAGACCCCTATTATTATAATGCAATATTAGAAATTAAATACTTACCATCCATTTCTACCAAAAGTTGATTGAGTGTGTTCTCTTGTTCACTTTGTCCTCCAAAGTTGCCCCTTCCTCTCTTCCTCCCTACTGCATCTATTTCATCAATGAAGAGAATGCAAGGGGCATTTTTACGAGCAAGAGCGAATAAATCTCGGACCTTAACAAAAGAACAGAATATGTATCAGGTTCGTCATTGTCCAGCAGCACTGGGGTCAGTGTGTGCCTGCATGGAAAGCAACATCAGTAGCAGTATCGCTACAGCCACTATTTTTGCTAACAAGTGTTCAAAAGCCTCCTGCCAGCTCTCCAAGCAATGAAAGTTTACATTGTAGCTATTACACTGTAAGACTCGCTAAGGTGGCTCCAGTGGTTGACATCATGTTTTCTTAAACCATAATTAAGATTATAAAATAAGCAATTTAAAAGCCTTAAGCAGCAACTGCTTTCCCTGAGTAACCGAAATATTGCCCTCAACAGCAACTTTAAAAACTGCAGCATGCTTCAGCCATTTTAATCAGCTTTTAACTGAAGTGACTGTGAACAGATCGAGTATCTTCCTTCAGCCAACTCACAGTACTGCCAAATGAGCTTTCTCTTTCAGAACAGCCCTTAACACTCTTACTGGAATCTATCAGAATATGGCTAGCAATTAACAAAAATTAATGGATAAGTAATATAGCTATCAGCACGTGTTAGCACTTGTTGCAATATGTTCTGATCTGTGTGGCTGAACACATCTTGTTAAAGAACTAAATCCATTAAACAAAAATCAGGTTGCTTGCTAAACTGTGCTTATAGGGTAGGGTTTGAGGTAGGGGTGAGGGAAGAAAACTCCAGACTCCACAGACTTAAAAGAGAAACCTTGCTTTCAGTCTGTGGAGTCTGGAATTTTATTCCCTTTTAAGATCTTTGGCATGTAGTGTTACAAGCAGAACTGAAAGCTGAAGAGGCATGCTACAACACAATTCATCTCAAGCAAATAAAAGGTTTTTACTGGAGGTAGAACAGAGTGATCTAACTCTTACAGTGAACTTGTTAAGGCTTATAATTTATAAAGTGCTTATCATTATACTTCAGCAATATGCTGCTACGGGGACCCTTAGCCACCCTCTCTTTCTTTATATGGACTAGAAAAACTGAACTCACCTCTAAATATCTACTCTGAATCTAAGTTAACTTCCTCTGAGAAGCTGGGAGGAAAAAAAAAAAAGCCTAAAAGATCGGTAAACACCTGAACAAGTGTTTGGACTTTAAAAATTTAAGCAAGCAACAATATTACTTCTCAAATCCCACTGTAATGGTTATAGTGAAGTGTGTTTGACTGCATGCAACACCACAATGTTACTCTGCTTGCAAGTGTATCAGAAGGACCTCATTAAACCAGTTCAGCAAGCAGACTGACCTAGTGACTGAGGAATCTAACAGCAAGGAACAGGAAATGAACAATTATGGAAGAATTTTGACCTGGGTGAGAATAATACTTTACTCTTAGTATGTTATAGGCACAATTAGAGAAGCCTTCTCTAAAGATAAACACGATACATTAGAAAGAAGAGGTGTCTGTTTTGGACACTAGGCTTCACAGAAGAAAGTCCACAAAGTCATTCAGCTTTGTAAACAGTTTGAATAAAGCACAACGAATAAAGCATGAAGAGACCATGATAAATACGGAGAAAAAAAGAAAACAGCCAGAAACTCAAACAGAGTTCTTACCTTTTGCTCTGAAGAGCTAGAGATTCAAAAACTACAGAACTATCTACCCCAAACAATTGAACTAAAAATTAACACAATGCGTATGAACCAAGACTGTACAAGCAGTTTTAATTCTAGGTTATCCTAAGCTTACAAATAATTGATTTAACATTATTAACAAATCAGCCATGTTGAAATCCTGACTCATAGTCCAAGCAGCAACTATTATATCAACAGACGTCACTTGGCAGTACTAGGTGATCATCATCGACATAGATTAGTGGAGAAAGGTGAAGATATTTTGCTTTTTGGCTTTTTGAGAATGTGAAACTGCATTCTATTTCAGGACATCCAATACTTTTCTAGAGGATATGAATCTGTTTCTTTTGTTGCTGTTTCTCAGCAAAGTCCCCTCTACACTGCACACTCCTTTCTTCAACTCCCATCCACCTTATCTATTTAATCACAATCTCCATACCCTTCGCTTCCAGGCACAGTCTCTTTTTTTGGTCACCACCCATGTTTTCCTCCCTGTTATCAGTTTCTCCACCTATCTCCCTGCTCTCAGTCTGTGCCCTCTCCCCTCTATAGTACCTCCTTTTGCCAATCTCCTTACAGTTTGTCTCCCTCTGCTTTCTACCCCAAGTCTCTACTCCAAACCAGCTCCTGCATTTACCCTTCCAAATCAGCACCTATTCTTCCAAGTTCTGTGCCTACACCTCCAAATTCCTCCCCCTCCCCCCTTTTTCCCCCAGAAGACCCCAAACTGCCTGGCTTCAAGTATCTTTTTACTCTCAGCGGTATTCCTGGAAAAAGTCCTTCAACATATCATCAGAATAGACCTAGGCAACACAGGCATATGCACACAAAGCTGTGAAAACACAGTAAGGATAACATCTTGGGAAAGTTTATCTGCTAACTTCTAGCAAGTCCGAACATATGAAAACAGTAGTTTTTCAAGGTTTATAGAATTTAGTCAAAAAAGGGTGAATTTTTACAGAGTGAAAGCTGCACATATCCCCAAAAAGTCATTCCCTGTCAAGTTTCAAATTCAAATTGAGACTAGAACATTTCCATTTACTGCCAGCAGAATTAATTTTAAATATGGGTAAAACAGGGTATTCTTTCCTTAAGATTATTCTCAAAAAGGGCAAAACAAATTAACTCATTCTCAAAAACAAACAAAACCTCCAAAATAACCCTCAAAAACCAAGGAAAATCCAAGTTAGTTTGAAGTATACTTTTCAAGGCTTAAGACAAGATGGTTGGAATTTGGTCAAGTTATAAGCTGTGGGAAACGGGATCTAGTTTGGTACATAATGAAGAACTTTACTGGTGCTACCAGCCTCATTTATAAAAATTCTGATAGTATCTAGCACACAGAGTATTTTAAATTAGCAGATTTAAGTGTCCTCCCTTCCTAGACAGGGAAGGATAGCTTTCAAACAATGTTTAAAATGTAGTTTTATTTAAAAAAAAGAAAATGGGTATACTAGAACAAAGTTAGCTATTAGCTAAATCCTTTTACTTAAAATAGCTCATTAAAAAGTTATTAATGTAAATATATGCACTGTGAAAATTGGTGACTTAAAATTAAGACTACTAACTAATAATTCCCCTGAAAGTCTGACAAATTTGAGTGGTAGTTTTAGGTTTGCAAATAGCATGACACAAGCATAATGTATTTGTAAATACACCTCAAGGTACATGTAGATCAGTAGGGATTACACCACTGAGGGATTGTTTTATTTTCAAACTCCCTTGATAGAGTTAGTAGGGCAAAAGAGCATCAGAAATGTTAGTTTCTGGAGTTCAGATGATTTTGAAAAACCAAAAGTATTGAAGCATGTGCACAAGACAGCACATGCGGGAGATTGCTCTCTCAGTCTCCATCCATGAGCTTTGGGTTCTTATTTCAACCAAAACCATATCTGTATGCCCCAGACTACTATTTGTATTCAAGAGTCTGACCTTACAAAGAGAGCAAAGTTCTTTGAAGAAATACAACAGATTTAAAGCAGGAGTAGACATTCCTATAGCAACAGTCAAGTAAACTATGTATTTCTGACCCAGGTAGTATGTTTACCTCAGAGCAGAACTTGGAGAGTTCTGTTTTTAAGTTCCTGCAAACAGGTAAACCTTAATGTCCACGTGGCCTGAAACCAGATACTGAACTACATACGTTTCTTTTCTGAAAAATGCATTTATGACTCTCATATTTGGCAGACATCTGGCATCATTTGCAGTGTAATCTGTATAGATGACAGAACTTCATGTATAATCAAACGTTTTGCCTACCAACCTTGACAATGACCTTTCAACAACCAACACTGAATAACAGAGCAAGGCCATAAACTTACTCTAGCTGGACCCACACCAACAAACATCTCCAAGAACTCCGAGCCATTGACTGTGATAAAAGGTACGTTAGCCTCTCCTGCCGTAGCTTTAGCTAGGAGTGTCTTCCCAGTACCAGGAGGACCTGTCAGGATGGCTCCCTGCAAGAAAAACAGGTATATTTTCTCATGAAGAAAACAACATAACTCTATGAACTATCTCAATTAAAGATCTTGCCTACATTATAATCTTAAGTCCAGTAGCTTTTCTCTCACTACAGTCACAGAACTGTGAGGAAACAAAGCAAGGAAACAGAAGTTCGAAATTTGAGCTCTCATTTAAACTAGTTTGAGGGGAAAAAACAGGTACAGCATTGCTACATGTTTTCTTAGATTTACGGGAAGAATGACTTCAAAACACTTTGATCAAATACACGAAGAAAACAGCACCTCAGCAGTGGGCTCCCACTACAGCATAGCCAAAAGATTACAGACAATTCTCTAACAGTTGCATAGAAGACAATATAGTACATATGCATACCATATATCATTTCTGACCCATATTTAGAAAGGTAGAAAGAGAGGTATTCCATGACACAGTACTATAGCACTATATATCCACTGTCGGTCCGTATTGCCTACTTATTTCTTCCCGATTCCGAGAAGAAAAGGTGTGAAGCAGAACCTACATAAACATTCCTAGCCTACTCCGAATATCTTGAAACACTACCACAAGAACCAAGTCTTCACCTGCTAAGTCATTGTTCCCTTACCTTTGGAATTTTCGCTCCCAGATCCTCATATTGCTTGGGATTTTTCAGAAAGTTAACAAACTCCATTATCTCTAATTTGGCCTCTTCACAGCCAGCTACATCTTTGAATTTCACATCTATTTCATCCTTAAGAACTTTGGCTGTTGTTTCACCCACACTGAAGAGTCCACCCATTCCCCGTCCTGTTCGACCTAAGCCTGCAGGACCTCTTCTTAATGTGTACAGTAAAGAACCAATAATCAAGATTGTAGGCAGCAAACTCAGGAGAAATGATCTGAGGAAAAAACAAGAAAAAAAAAACAGAAAAACACCACATTATTTTCCCTTCAAAAATCCAAACAAATATCAACAAGAATGAAATAAAGGATAGTAAACAAGTGCTTATCATTAGTGATATGAGCTACTAGATCCAAAGTTAGTAGTCCTGATGAGACTAACTTATTTCACAGACACATATTACTCAAAATTCATGACTGCATAGGAGAACATGTGGCAAGTGCTGGCTTCGCCATAAGTGACCCTAAATAATTTCAAGACTAATAGTCTATTAACTGGTAGATTTACAAAATTTTTGCAAAATGTTTGCTTTGGAAAACAAACAAAATCAAATTGTGAATAGGAAAAAGAGTCTTTATTACATAACTCAAACTGAAAAGCCTGTTATAAATACAGATAAAGGAAGAGTTAGAATTCCTTTTTCTTCGCACTTCTCCCTGCCCCACCTCCCAGTCAATCTGGAAAAAAAAAGTTAAACAGTCTTAGAAGGTAACACCTCCTCACACTTGGTGTTTAACAAGCTACAGTTTTGGATTTTGTTTTGTTTTTAAACCGATCAAAACATCAAGTGACAGTGGTGAGTTTATGAAGGAAGACTTTATTACCTAGTAACAGGAGTTACTAGATAACTATTTACTAGTCACTTCCTATGCAGTTTATTTCAAAAGACTAATTATACCAACGGTTATATTGCCTATTTAAGTCATACTAAGTAATATAACTGGAATATATTTTCAAATAGAAATTTCTCTCAAAAATATATATCCATCCTTCTTCCCCTAGCTCTGTCTCCTTTTAATACATTTTCTTCATCGTCCAATGTCTGTATTTCCCTTCCCCAAGGCTACAGTCATCTTTTTTTCTGATTTCCTTTCTGTTACTCATCATTCTTCACTGTCCTCCAATTTTCTACAGGCCACACATCCTAATACTAATATTTTTCATTATCACAGTATTTTTTGTAGCAAGATCTTCAAGGAACAGGTCACAGGAGGGTCCACCAACATTCAGCAAAAATAAAATGCAGAGAAACAACACTATCGCAAGTGAGTAAAGCATTTCCAGGCTTCACTGATGTCCCAGATTTCTGGGGTGAAAAGGGTAAGAGTGATTTTCCACTATCCCTCAGTGTTCAGCAGATTCTGATCTGGCAGTAAGCAGCAGCAGCATGATCACATAGCTGCTGCTCTCCCGTGCTCCACATTTCCTGCAGCATTTCAGGGGCAAAGCAAGAGGTTCCAGCCAACTGCATTCTACAAAGAACAGACACTGAGGAGGAGAGGGCCAGAGAGACTGGGGCCAGGAAAGAGGATTTCAATGAATAAGAAAGGTTTAAGAGAGGCTGAGGCAGATACGGGAATTGATGAACTTTTCCCAGGCTACAGCAAGGATCCTGAGGCTGACAGACAGCCTCTTTGCAGAAGTATGGGGGCTTGACTACTCATTTTTTTTCCAGGTATTTCTTTAAGTAGGAACTTGACCGGTTAGGTAATACGCTGACCTTGACAACATGCCTCTTTAGACAGAAACACAGAAATGAGGCAGAGATACTCTGTAGAGGAACAGGGAACAGAAATCCTGTAGGATGGTCTAGGGTTAAGGGTACCATTTCTCCTGTTGCCACAAAGACAAACAGGCAGCCGTTTGGTAAAATGAACTACAAAAGTAAATCAAACTTTACCCTCCCTCCACAAAAATCCAAGTAAACATAATGTCAAGATGAAAATAGGCAGCAAACAAGCACATATTGTTAGTGATAGCAGCTACTATGCCCAAAGCTGGATTTCTTGACAAACCACACCTACTTCACAGACACTATCAGGAGTTATTTTCAAACTGCTGACTTGGATCAGAACAAAATCAGTTCTTGGGATACAAGATTACATTCATCTTTTAAGTCAATCAGAAAACCACACCAGAGAAGTTCTGTAGTTTCTGCTAAGTCCAGCTCAATAAAACTCACTTACAGAAAATAAATACAAAGAATACAAACTAATTATTGGAACCACTATTCCCTATTTGGGTAGCAAAAGTGCTGTAAAACAGTCTGTACTATTTTTATTAACTAATCCAGAGATTAAAAGCATGATGCAGCTTCTAGCTCCTGCTATCAGGCAGGATAGTACAATTTACTTAATCAGCAGTATCTTCCCATTTGCAAGGCCAGAGAACTGGATCTCTGCCAAGTTTGCAGGCCGAAACTGGTGCCTGCTGTATCTCAGCCGATACGCTACAGTTCTACACTATATTTTGTCCACTCAAAATTTATCTAAATGTCATCTCTGGAGCTTGAGAGCTGTGTCTTGTTGACTCCTGCTCTATTACAAGTCACTTAGGGGAAGGACCAATTGTGCATGTAAATATGCATGTAATAAAAAGCCATATTTAGGGGAAGAGGATATGAATTTTCAGAGACAGTACTGAACAGGTCCTGTTATGATTAACATTCAGAGATAAAAAAGAACAAAGTGTTCAGTATTTTGATAATAGTGCCATCTAGTGTAGTATAATACGTATATCTTACAATTCCAGTTTTCTAGTGGAAGGCAGACCATTTCTTATCAATACATTTATTTTTAAACAGCTTCTTACCCATCACTTTCCGTTGAGTAGACTACAGGTAATCTGTTCTCCACTTCTATTCCCAGATCTTGTTGCACAGTTTCAAGATTCCGTTCAAAAGTATCCACACTACCAATATTAAACCAGACGTACTGCTACAAAAAGAGCAAAGGTCACCAAAGTGCCTCAATCTATTTCAGTTTCATTATAAGCCAACTTCCAACACATACATACGCAATTCTCAGAACAGACTCAGACAATCCCTCCCCATTTCCCTCCGCCACCCCCAATTTACAAGGCAACTTAAGTTTATAACTGATGTAAGATACACCTAATAAATATAAGGTCTACCGACCTGAATACACTGTGCATTTGTCACGGCTTTTATAGAAATCGTATCTAACAGTATTTACGCACGTAAAACAGATTTATTTCTGGAAAAAGTGTAAGTTTCAGTGGAAGGAGAGCAGGTGAGCAGATATTTAGAAGGAAGCTATGCAGCCACAGAGCAATGAACCTGCAAACACAGCAGTCATACAACTGTTTCACCTGAAGATCTCAACCTTTCAGGGCACTGAGGCACATTGCCTTTTAGGTTAAGAAAGGCAGTTCTCTTTTTGAAGTCTGTATTACCTTTACAAAGTCAGTTACCTTCACAAAATACAGCATATACTTGTATGATTTATTTCCAAATTAGAGAAAATAATGGAGACACTACTTTGAAACAGTGCTGACAGTAAGGCTTTTTCAATAGCTTTTTCTTTTTTGCACCATGACCTGCCTGACTTGTCCCTATTTACCCCAATAGACAAGAAGAAGAAAAGAAGTGGTCCTAAGTATCAACTGATTGAGAAAACAAACCAACTGATGGTACGTGGGCTAAGAAGTAGGTGGACAAATAAGCCTGAAGAGCATGTCATATTGAAACCCATTGATGAAGTAATTGTTGCAGATTTCACTTTACCCTGGAGGGACTTGCAGACCTTGTTTCAGAAAGTCATTAATGAAGAAACACCCCCCAACACACGCACACACACAGAGGAAGCAGTAACTGGGTAAAGTTTCTCCAAAATATGGAACATGATAAGAAAGTACCCAGAAGAAAACACGTGCATTAGACACGTCTGAAGTTGGCAGAGACTACATCCAAAATACAGTTTTCACATTTATGTATATGAGAATCTGCTCCCCTTCCCCCCGCCAAGTAATTGTAGGTCCCTGCCTCCAAGTAGTATTCTTTGGAAAACTTTAACACGCGTCAGCCCTGTTCCTCACTGCCTGCTGGGAAAAAAGAGTTCCCTGAAATACATACTTTTTTCAAGAAACAGAGCTCTTAGCTTAGTTCCAAAGACAATAGTATCAAGTGGAGACAAAGTTACTCAAAAACCAAGAAGAAAAAATTTTAACTGGCTAGGATGCTTAAGTCTGTGGGAGGAGTTCTGATCAGATGAAAAAGAGTAATTGCAGACACAAAGATTAGAGGAGTGAAGAATTTATGAAAGCCCTATATTTCCATTAAGACTATAGCACTAGAAAAAAAACTAGTGGCTACAACCATACACTAATTTTGTAATATGCCACTGGCTTTGGACATCTGCAGGGCAAAATATGATCAACATAGTAAAACAATAAACACTATGTAGGATAATGCAACAATAACTCAGGAAATATTTCATATTAAGAGACTATTAATGCCCCCAGACCAAGTTTTCTGCATCAAACTTCAGATAAAGAGTTGTCTTTGCTGTTTTTAATGCCTCATTTATACATATTAAAAGCAAACATTTACCCATTCATGAGGGGATTTTCCTGAAACAAAGATCACTCTAACAAAGCGCTTGTTTACCACTTCAAGTCTGTCCACCTGTGGGAAGAATAAGAGAAGTTGCAATGCATTAGAGTGTATTATGTATGACATGGGTTTACTGCTCTTCTGTAACAGCTAACATATGAACATATCCCTCATCTAAGTCTGTTCTTTTGTTTTCCATCAAGGAGAATAAAATTCATGTTGAAGATCAGGATGGTACTACCATCTACAATTTGCCAGTAAGCAAAGTATCAACATTTACTCTTCATAAAAAGCTAGACTGAAGAGTTTCAAAGTATACTGAATGGTTTCAGATACATGAAACTGCAAGAAATTGCAAACTTATTTCTATTACAATTCATTTCCATAAACTCCAAAAATCAGGAATCAGTTAGGTGATCAGTAGAAGTTAGAAGGAAAGGAAAACCTCACATCTTTCAAGCCACCAAACACTCCTCAAAACAAAAAACTATGCACCACCTACCCCACCCCTTTCCCCCCAACCTCCTTCAGGTCAAATCATAGGTACAATGAAATAGTTGAACAAGAACATGGCTATTTCACTGGTTAAACAACAAAAGCAATAGAGCACATGACCTCAAACTCTTGTAGAAGCTTCCAAAATAAAATCAGACTCAACAGAATGAGGGAATAAACTTTTTTTTTAATATATATAGAAAAGAAAACTTTCCTGTACTGCCATGTAAAACACTATAACATCAATTAGATTTAAAAAATGGTTACGGAATCGGACACCATATGAACTAAAATCAAGAACTCCATTGCAAGTTCAAAGATCCACTCAAAAAAAAAATCTGCCAGTGTGTAAAAAGTTTCAAATGGGTAGCTTCTTCAATTTGACAGTAACTCTTCAGAAGTGGTGTAAAGCTTACCAAAGCCAATGAATATGAAGCAGGATGGGTTACTTCCATTTCTTCTTCCTCTTTCCATGTAATAATTGGTTTCAGCATCCTTAAAGAGCTTGCAACTAGCAATGGTCTACAAGTCGGGCTCAAAACATACACAGGCTAATAAGAGCTCCCTGAACTCACAATATGGGTCCGTTTCAGTTCTAGCAAAATTGAAGCAAAATATGAACTAAGAAGCCACTCTAGATCTCACCTGGCTTCACAAAAAATCCTCTGAAATTTCTTTTGCGATATGTGTAACCCTAGCAGTGCTGGTGTTTTCATCCCATTAACTGGCCACCATTAAATAACAGCTTTTGACAGCTACATTTTTCACTTGTCTGAATACCCAGACTACATCTTACAGAGGCCCAAGGGACTGTTCCTGGTTTTGTGCAACAACCTACTTTCACAATGCTTTTCCATAACATGGGTTCAGGTTTTATTCACTGTAACAGTTCTTTCTGCTGAATTAGTGTCTTACTGTTTCAACACAAGTATAATCAGCAAGTTCTTCTGGCAAGATACACAGTTGCCAAGTAAGAACAGGAGCGTAAGACAAGCAGTTTAGGCAGAATGGGAGAGACAGACACTGCAGCTCTGCATAGAGCAACAAGACAAAGAAGGGTAGGAAACCTATTCAGCAGCTTATGAAAGCAATGACAGGGCAGGAAGCATGCTGTTAACACAAAATCACATCTCTGGAACCTAACGGAGAAAGCAAGTCCATGTTTTCCTAACATAAAGGATAAGCTAAAGAGATGGAAGTAACGAGCAAAGAACTAGAAGCTCCTAAAGTGGGAAAGATCTGTGCAAGACATTCACTTCTCTGAACTTGGGAGCATCACTGACCTATTTGTCCAAGTGCAGAGAGCTACCAAGCTATACAGACAGATAGGATACTGGTGATAAAAGTGATTGCTATTCCAGTAATGGCCCTACACAAATGAAAAAAGAGGAAATAAGGGGAGGAATAAATAAAGGAGGCTCTTCTACAATATAGTTATGCCAATTTACTGCCCCTGGAACAGACTGTCTCATTTTCCATCTCCAGCCTTCCATAAGCACTGCTACTCAAACCCCCTGAGGAGCTGGTTTAAGGAATGAAACCAGCAAAAAAAATGTATTTGGGAGGGGGGAGGATATAGGGGGAGGCATAGGGAAGGAGGGAGATAGGAAGGGCTTAAGAAGTGTTTAAGGTTAGAAAACGTTTTCTACTAGGTAAATTTCTTCCAAGAGCAGCAGGTATATCTGCTAAAGCCATTACATCAGCTTAACTGTAATGTAAAGTCACACCCTGAGACACTGTGGTTACACTGCCCTTCTAAATTAGCATAAGTGTATGCTGCTGCTCAACAAGAAACTTCTGTCCTGAGCTGCCCACTCCCCTCTCCTCTTTTGAGCTGACACAGACATTCAAACAATTGATTTAGGTCAAAGCTGATTCTATTCTCTCTCTCTCTAAAAAAAGAGAGTCTTGAGCTAGTGCTCACTCCACAGTTACACAAATACTAACTTAAGTGAGGAGGTAGAGAAGAGCAAGGAAAAACATAACGTAATCTTCAGAACATGGATTTTTCATTTTGATTCCCAGCTACTCACCATTCCTTTAGAAAGGTAGTTATTGACAAAGTCTTTCCAGGTGATTTCTCTCCCAGGGACCCTGAAGAAGAAGTAATATACGACCATTGTCCAGAAAAATGAGCTTCCCACAACGTACATACGGAACTCCCTGACATCCCATGGAATGTCACCCTAGGAAATAGAAACAAAAAAGTTTGAGTCTATAATACTAGAACCTGTTTTTCTATGTACTTGCTGTATCTATTCCTTGCATCTTTCCCCCACCTTCCAGGTTACTACATGGAAAATGTCAAGCAAAGTTTTGTTTTGTTGAATGACTGTACTTTAATAAGCTTCAGCTATAAATGAGGAATGAGAGTGTCAAAACAAAAAACAAACTTCAAACTTGAAGCATTTTACAGACTGTAGTGGAACATCTCCAACGATAACCTAAGAATTTAAGTTTTGCCAGCTCTTCCTAACAGTTATTTCTGTTCTATGACCACTTCTTCTCCATTTTAAACCATTTTTCTCTGCCTGCCAGAACTATATGCAAGACCTACAAAAATAAATGAGAAAACACATACCTACGAAGGAGAGGAAAAAAAATTATGGACACTAAATAAAAACAGAAAAATATTCTTTATAATTTGAGCACAAGTTACTATAATCTTCATTCATTCTACAGTTAATCACAGTAGACAAACAGAGAGAAGAAAAAACAACTTATGTATGTATTCCATTAAGTTTAGAGAGGTTAACATTCTGCATTTCATTAAGCACTGTGAACTGAGTAGACTTTTTCCAAATTGACATACTGAAGCAAAATATGCAGCCTTTAAGGCTTCACTATAAGAGTACTAACCACCAGCAACCATATTTCTATACCTTATAATTCCATTAAGGTTTCTCTGTCAGTTAATGAAGAGTTAGATGCTTCTGAAGAGACATTCAAAGGACAATTTATGTAAGGAACTGAGTGGGGAGCCACCCAGAGCCAGTTACCATGAAACACTCAACACTGGAGGCTTAAGGAGAATCTAGGGCCATCAAACCCATATGGCCCCAGAAAGCAAAACATTTGGAGATTATTTCATGGGGACAACATATTTACCACAAAGAAAGGTATTTTAAAGTCAAAACCTTCTGTAACCTGGTCCACCAGTTAGTGTCTTCTTTCTTGCCACCTTTTTTTCCACCACTGCCACCTCCTCCACTACTACTCCCAGTAGGCTGTCGTGCACTAGCTGGCTTTGCTTCTAACAAAAAATAAATAGATAAATTATTATTAAATCATTATTTGCACATTTACATATTCTTTATTTTTCATTATTATTTCTACATCTTATGCCAACCTCACACTCACTTTTATTTTGTAGTCATTTTGATTTTAAAGAGATCATCTGAAAAAAATGAACTAGTTTATAACGCTATGATACTTAGAGAATGCAGGCTACTAAAAAACTGCATTTTCCTTACAAACGGAAGTGTAGTCAATCACTTGTTAGAGACACCTACAGCACACAGTTATGATCAAGAGTTCTGTTAATTGTATAATTGATGATATTTGCACACAAACAACCAAAAAATGGCCCAAGTATAGAAGGAAGTATGTTATGGAGACTTCATGAAACTTACATTTCTACTGCACTAATCCAAGACATGTGGAAGATTTCTCTAGGGATGATTTTTACAAGGTTTAAGTAACATCTCCTTCTCCCAACACAATTCATCCCACCAGTCATGCTATGCTCCTTTTAAAGTTCGGAGTGCATTGACACTGAAGTTTGGAGCCCTGTTTAATATTCTAGAGATAAGCACAACACAGCATCAGCCAAAAACACCTGAGGAGTTCACCTCAATCATGCCTGTACTCGTCCAACTCTCAAGGTGTCTGTGTGACATATTGTAATGCCATATGCCAAGACATATTCTAGACTGCAAGATGGAATACAACACTAACACACCCTCATTACAATATCCAACCCTAGCTCTTTCAGGATTAGTTTGGGTATCTCTGCATGAGATTACATTTTGCCACACAAAACCAAAGGAAAACTGCTGTTCCTATTACTACTCTCATAAGAGCTCAAAGGCCTGCGGTCTCCCCTTTTCTCTGGAAGTGAGGTTGTATAGAGTTCTGATATGACAGAATGGCTGTTACTGCTTTTTCTCTTTTTTTCCTCCTTTTTGCCTTCTTCTTCTTCTCTTCCAAAGTAAGGCTCCCTCCAGGACTGCCACTACTAACTCCTCTTTCAAGCAAGAGGCTACATGTTTGGTTCCAGCTAAACAGCTAGTTTCTATCCCCACCCAGAATGCCAATTCTGTATATTTCCTACATCAAGAAAAGATATTTTAGCTTGTACTAGGAAAAGTTCAGAACTAAACCTGTAGAAAATACCTGAATGTATGACTATATTAACTAATATGGGACACTGACAAAAGAATTTAAAAACAGCAGTCCAACAGAAACGAAAAGGAAAAAAGTATTATTCCAGAAGACATACATGACATTGAAGCAAAATAGTGTTACAGAAGACAGCAAAAAAACCCCAACCAACCAAAAAAAAAAAAAACCCACACATGCAAACCCACAAGGTTTTGCTAAAAATCTAATGAATACACATTCTAGAGAAACAACTGAAATCAAGCAGGTTTCTTTGTACCTTTTGTTTCTGCAGCAGTACCTTTAGTTCCATTAGCTTTCTTCCCATTGGGAAAATATTTTTCAAATCCTATTAAGAGAGAGTTAAAAAGCTCATTATTGTTTTATAGTTTACAATATATCATTACACTTCAATAATCACAAGTTGAATGTATATAGCAGCAAAGAAGTTCGTAATACATAAACTGCAAAAATTGTCTTGTTCTTGCCTTCTAGAAGAGCTCTACAAGGTTCCCATAAATAAATCTACTATACTTGAGAAGAATAATCAAGATGTATTTAATAATCTAAAGTCAAGTTGTTCTTTAAATCAGGCAAACAGTTCAGAGAACTGAACTGCATAAAGTAAAACAAACTGCAGTCACTCATCTTTATCAGTTCCTAGAAATACCATAAAACAATGATCCATCTTAAGATTAATGGCTAGTTAACTAAAGACATTACTGCCCCAGAAACAATAAACCTAAATGGTACACAAGTGCAGATCTCAGCAAGGAATGCAGTCTGCTTCACTTCAGTGACCAAAGTTATAATCACCTTTGGGAGGTTGGGAGAACAGCCGTCTGCAAGCAGCAATCACACTTGCCAACACAGTACTTCTGTCAGTAGTAACATCAGTGGTAACTTTTTCACGGAGCTGAAAGATGAGAAATAAATATAAAGCAAAATAAGGTACTACAAAAGTCTTTAAGGTCTCTGAAAGCCCTGAACTGCTACAGGTCAGGTACTATAAAGTCTATTGTAAAATTCTTCATTCCATTCCAGAAAAGAAAAAAAAATGCTGTGGACAAGAGTGATTAAGAGAACGATGGAGGTCAATCAAATGGATAATTTCTAGAATGAGGAAATGTTTTGTTTACTAAAAGTAGAGCTCTATCACAAACATATTATTCCTTATTAAAAAAAGTAAACAAACTAACAAAAAAACAAGCAGAAAACACTTCAAGTTGTGAACATTAACTATTTCTACATTCTCCCTACAGAAAATATTTCTTAATACCAGCTGAAAGGTACTTAAACGCAACACTGACCGAACAAGTACGATCCAAGGTATTTTTTGTGAAAAAAATGATTTTTTTTTCAAATGAACTCTTAAGAAACTAACTGCTGTATGTGAAAGATCTGCTTGAATGCAAGAGAAAGGGGTATGTCAAACTACACTTATATATAGCTAGGAAACCACTTGAGAGCAACACTTCAAAAGGCAGACCTAAATCTCTATGCAGGCTGAGATCCACTTCAAAAATCCCCAAATTTTTATCATACTTTGATCCAAGACTAATTGCTTACAGTTAGTCACTACTTAAGAGCAACAAAGGAAATATTTAAAATTACTAATACTTAAGAAAATTAAGTTTTTATATTCTAATGATACTTCAAAACAGAGTAAATTACAATTTTATTACAGGGAAAAACTCCCTTTCTTCCAGAAAAGGGGCATGTATTTTGGATAAAAATTCTAATTCACATACTTCCTGAGCTGTCTCTGCACTTTTCAGAATTTTTTTTTTTCCTAATGAAATTGATTTTATTTCTGCCACTATTTTCTTTGTCCCAAGGGAGCACTCAGTTTCCTTCTGCTCCTTTTGATTAGGATCAATTTATCTGGAGAGCCAGTAAATTCATAAAGACAACAGTAGTCGGTCCTAGAATCATGATGAGTTATGATCCTGGAAGCATGACTCATGGCATCCACGCATGACAGCAAACATCCATCTAGGACTCTAGCACATGTAGGACAGCATCTATGACAGAAAGCCTGGTGTTAATATCTCCATAACAATTTTGTTATATTCAAATTATAATGGCTGAAGACAAAACCTTCTATTCTTGCATTTTAAACAAACTTGCAGGATACTAGAGCCTACGCTAAGACTACTCAAGGAATTCTGACATATCGTAAGTTGAATATTAACTCTCCTGAAGCCTTCTTTCTGGGAGCTTCCCCTCCTACCTTGTTAAATGAGAAAACAGATTAGACCTTACAGTGACTGGCAATCTAGTTCCACCTGCTGGAACCAAGAGGAAAGCCAAAATGCCTTTGTTGCTTGCTTTTGCTACATATAAGCCATGGTACAAATAATTATTAAGCCATTATTTTGTGCCATTGTAGGTCTTTGAATCAAGTTGAGTACTGAAAATTCAAGAGGCTGATCATGTAAAGCATGCCAGGTAAAGATCATCTGGAGAATACTTCATCTACAGAATAGCTGCTAGGACCAATAAACTACAGCCTCCAACAAGGACAATCGTATGTGTGCTCCTGGAAGAGGCTTTAGGAGAAGTGGGATGAATCAGTGTCATCAAAATAAATAAAGAGTACTATATGTACATGTGAGAAGAGAGTGCTACATGTAACTCAAGTGCAAAGAGGCAGTGAAAGCAGCAACAGATGAAAATCAAAACATGTCCAGTAATACCAGCTTCCATGTCACTGGTCTTCTACAAGAGAAAAAACAAACATTTATTTATACTGTAATCTCAGACTACTTTCTCCTTCTAAAGGGACAGGAATGTTCAGAAACTTTTGCTCCAGCTAGTATAGAGAAGCTGCTCATATTTATAAGAGCAGCTTGAATAAGCCTAATCAGTTTGCCTAGCTCAGGTAGGCCCAGTGTGGGTTTGTTAACTCACTGTTTAACCAACTGAGGGGAGAGGGAAAAAAATAATAAAGAAAACACCCCCAATAACCAAGCAAGTAAGAAGAAAGGGGAGGGGGGAGGAAGCCACAGGACTGAGCTTTGAGGCAGACCTAAATAACAGAATTGGTTTGCTGCTGAACTGCTCCTACAAATCCTCAGTTCTATGAGAAAGAAATGTACAGCTGCCTTTTGAGATAATATGCAGAGATGTGAGAGTGTTAAGGTTGATTTTATAGGAAAGGGGAACAACTGAATTTATGGCATATTTTGTAAATCACCTCACTAAGGCTAGATAACATGCCTTTTTAAACTGCTTGTAGGGTAGTGTTTTTTTTTTTTTTTTTTTTTTTTTTTTTTTTTTTTTTTGAAAATATAAGTCACCAGTATGAAAACTGATTACATTGCTCCTCATAAAAAGCTTGTTCCCGGGTTGGTTGGCAATGGGCAGGCCACAGCAAGCTTAGCCAAAGTAATAGACCTACTACCGAAGCAGAGGGAAAGCAAACAAAATACGGTTTGACTAGATGCTTAAATACAACGGCTGTTCTGTGCTATGTACTGGGAAACCTTGCCCAGCTCTCTCAGTCACAGATGGAAGAACTGCAACAGTATATAAAACAGATAAATGTATATTTTTCTTTTTCTCCAGGCAAATTTTGTGACATCTTCCTGAAATCAGCTTCTTTTGCAGAAGTTCAAGATAAGTCTAGTCTGAAGTAGACAAAGTCAGTTTTACACTGAAAATCCACCAGAATTGTGATGAAGGTTATTATTCCAGAGTACAGCATAAACTTAGATCTGCAACGCTAAAGAAATCTCTCCTCCCTGATTCCAGCACTAAATAAAATAGATAATTTTAGATAAACAGAATTACTAACTTTATGAAAACATTGTAGCTGTAACCCATGCTTTTTTGAACCAAGGCTATTCAAAGCAAACAACACAGGAAATCCACTATTTTAGTTAAGTAAGAAAAAAAATATAAAAAGGAAGTCTCCATTAATTCAAGAAAGTTGCAAGTTTACAGCTTTATCCGCAAAGAAGTTCTAAACTATGATCCTTAAACTGAACATACAGTGAACCAAACAATTATTTTGGTTGTCTAACAGTCAATGGTTAAGTTATGCAGTTAATAGTTAAATGTGCTGAGGAACACATTTTTATCTTCCTTCAAAAGTTTTCCTTGTTCTGCTACATCTGCAAACACACAGATGTTAGGATAAGTAAGAAGCTCTTTTCAGAAGAGGACTTTGTTATATTTTATTGAATTTATTAACAGGAAAGAGAATGAGCTTTCTGACAGATCAGCAGTACTGCCAAACATGCTCTATCTGTTTACTGTTTTAATGACGTTAAGCTATGGCCAAACATAAAACACAAACTCAGCAAGGAAAAACAAAACATATCTACTTATCCTTAGTATAAGTTACCAACATCCTGAAACATGTTCATCTCAAAATTATCTACTTTTGTAGTGGTAATTTTTGTAAGTAGAAAAGTATGATTGTTCTCCACTACAACCTACAGGATAATTAAGGAACTTGCCCAAGAAGATCCAGCAACTGAACAGCTCCCACTTCCCAAGCAACAGCACAGGCCTGTCACTCTCACGTATGCTAAAGGTGATGAGAGCAACATACACGTAACTCTGATACATCAGTCTGCGATAGCCTTGGTACCATCGTACCAAGAACTAACTCCAGCCGTCACTATTTATCAGTTAATGCTGACACAGCCCAGACTCAAGCCTGCGTCGCCACCGCGCCGAACAGCCCCCAGCGGGCACACGAGTGGCTCCTTCCCACCCGCTCCAGGGCGCTTCAGCGAGGCGGCAGCCGGTCACCCCGAGGCAGAAGCAAACCCCGCCGGGCACCCGCCGCCCTCGCGATGCGGGCGGAGCGGCCCAGTAAGGACCGGCGGCGCCCCGCAGAGCACTCCCTCCGCGCGCTACCGCCGCCGCCCGCCAGCGCAGGCCCCGAGCCGCAGCGGCGGGCGAGGCCGCCGGCCGGACTCCGCCGCCGCGGGCAGCGGGGCGCCGCGGCCCGGGGCCACCCGCTTCGCGGGTCGCCATGGCAACCGAGATCCCCCCCACCACCAACCCCCGCGCCCACTGCCTCCTGCCAGCGAGGCGGCGAACGGCCGCCGGGCCCGCGCCCGGCCTCTCACCTGCGCCAGGCAGGGCCGGGCCCCCGGCGGGCGCCGCCCGCAGAGCAGCTGCTGCAGCAGCACCCCGGGCAGCCCCCGCCGCCGGCAGCCGCCGCGCGCCAGCAGCAGGTAGCGGTGCGCCATGGCCCACACGGCCGCCGCCGCCGCCGCCGCCGCCGCCGCCGCCGCCGCCGCCGCCGCTCCTGCCACGCCCCCGCGCACGACGTCTGAGCTCATCACGCCGCCGCGCGCCGTGCCCCTACGTCCGAAGGGCGGCTTACAGGCCCGGGCCCCGCCCCCGCCGCCCGCCCGCCTCCTTCTCTAACCCCGCCCGCCGCGGCCGGCGTGTTTTCTGAGTCAAGGTGACGTCAGAGGGGAAGGGGAGCGGCGGCGCGTAGCAGTGGTGACGTCACTGGAAAGGCGGGGCTCCTCTGGCAGTACAGGTCGAGCCGGAGGCGAGCGCGGGTGGACGTCACGGGCACGTGGCCGGCGCTGCACGCTGGCTGTGGCCAGGCTCTGCCGGGTGTGGTGGAGGGCGAAGGAAGAGGTGGTGCGGCGGGTGCTTGGCTGTGCAGCACTTCCGAGCACCAGCTCCGGGCAGGGGCTCTACCTGGCCCCGTTTTACGATTTTTTTTTAGTTCCTCTTGCTTTCCAGCAGTTTGGATGTTCACAAGCGATTCCTCTTTTCTCTCTGCCTGTGCTCCTATGTAGAGCCTTTGATGGCTAACAGGAGCTGAGCTCACAGCCACAGGAAAAACAGCCACAAGGCACGAATCCATCAGAAGCCTGAGCTTCGTTGGTTCTGTGTCACCTACCTGTTTTATTTTAAAGCAAGCATTTCACTGGAGGATTGGAGGATTCAAACCAGAAAGGCTAAAGAATGCACTTTAAAGGTTCTAATTTAAAAGACTATATTTGTATTGACAAGGAGTTCCTGCGAACCATAAAGGTGTCACGGAAGAAAGTCAAGGGAGTTTGTTTAAAAAACTCCCTTGTGATTGAAGAAACTTGTGATTGAAGATTTTTAATATAGGATAATTAAGTTTGCTTTCAGGATCTTGTTTGGTTCAGGGCTCCAGCTGTCATCCCTTAAAGATGGGAAGATTTCAACCGGTCTCTGTGTCTGACACTTGCTTCTGCAGGAGCCATTGCTGCCATGGAGAGTGTTGCCACTGGCTCCAGTTTCTTCTGCTGTGGTGATTAGTGAACCTGTACTGAAGAGAAATCTCACATTTTCTCAATAGGTTTCCCAGCACTGGGCCTGGGTGGAGTCATCCTATAGGCTATGTGTGCTCTCGTGTTGACATCAAAAATGGCCACACTGAGGAGTTTTAGATACAGTGATAAAGGAAGCTTTTTCTTCTGCTGTAAAAATCTTTCACCTTCACCTAAACAGATGTGAAAAGACAGTGGCCATGTCAAGAGATTTATTCCAATTGCTTTTTATTGATAACAATACACAAAATCTTTTAAAGATGCAACAGACATACATTATCATGAACTAAAAATAGCACAAAATATTATCAGCTTATTAGACAGGAAACTACGTGATGCGTCCACAGAAGCTAGATTACATTGGGGAAAATTGGGGAAAAAAGAAGAATGATGTTTTTTTTTTCAATTCTTTACTTCCTCTATGGGTACTATCCACAAATACTTCATTAAACTTACTGATTTGTTCTCCTTTGAAATAAGAGCAACATTAGCATATTTTTATCTACTTGGTTATAATGAAACATATGAGAAATAGCTCAATTAAACATCAATTTATTACTTGTTAGCCTTAAAGGACGGGTAGCTTTTTTCACTGATATCTTTTTTGTCCTTAAAATGTCTAACAAAGTCAAACTTTCCACATATCAAAGGTATGGCAAAGTGAATTGTTACTCACAAGCTTGTCTCCCTCTGCTTTTTTTTTTTTGTTTGTTTGTTTGTTTTTCTGCCAACGTAATGGCATTTTATATTGAAATGTTCAAAGTTCACTAGAAAATGACTGTATTTGCTTGGTGCAAAGATAGATTAAGGAATAACAACATCCGCTCTCTGCTAGGTGTAGCAATACCTATACCATATTTGGCTATGTACTACATCAAAAATTGTCAGTGTATTTAAAACAAGACTCCAGCGTAATTCATTCCTAAAGATTTGCGTGTTAAGAGCCCGGCCGGGCTGCGGGCTCCGCCCAGAGGTGGGCGGCGGCTGACGCAGCGCCGGCCCAGCGCGGCCGCTGCCGCCGCCGGCTCTCTGCGCTCCGCCCCCCGCCCCCGCCTGTCTTTGCCGGCCGGCCGGCTTGTAGCGCGCCGCCGCCGCCGCCGGAACCGGCGTGCTGCCTGCCCGCCTCCTTCCCCCCGCCGCGGGGCCGAGAACCACCATGAAGATCTGGAGCTCGGAGCACGTGTTCGGGTGAGCGGCGGGGAAGGGAGCGGGGGCGCCGGCGGCGGGTTCCCCTTGCCGGCACTCTGGCGTCGCTTGAGGGCAGCCCTCACGCGCTGTGGTCTGCACGTCACGGCCCCCGCCGTTTAACGGCCGCGGCGCGCGCGCGCTCCGCACGTCACGGCCCCCGCCGTTTAACCGCCGCGGCGCATGCTCTTCTTCCCCACCCCCCATCCCGCGGCGCTTCACGTGATGGCGGCGGGCCGCTCCTGAGCGGTGCGGGGGCCTCGGCGGGCTGCCGGGCGGCCCGGCCCCGGCCCCGGCCCCGGCCCCGGCCCCGGCCCCGGCGACTCGGCGAGGGCAGGGCGGAAGCAGGAAATACCCCAGGCCGGCCTGAAGGAGGCAGGACGGAGCTGGGCGGCGATGCTTTACCGGTTGCGCGGGCACACGTAACGCTTGCGCGAGTGCCGGGGGTGGAGAGCGGCGGTGTGGAGGAGGCTTTTAGCGGAGCTCAGGTCTCTGAGTCAGGGAGGGTAAGCTGGAAATAGGTCCTGCTGGTACCTGTGCCTGCCTGCAGTTGCTCTGGGCTGCTGTACTGCCTGAAGTGCAGATCTCTGTCAGGTCATGCATTTTCATATATGGCCAGACCTTATGGCTGTATGAGAGTTTCTCCCATCTCTTTTTGATGGCATAAGCAGTGGGAAGTCCTATCCAACAGAGCAGTCATAAAAGTGATGACACAACATAATTGCTTGAGATAAGATGTAGGTATTAAAAAAACTGTCACACTATCAAAAAAAAAAAAAAAAAAAAATCAAAGCCACTGATGCATTTGATGTCTTCCAAGAGGCATGAGCAGGGTGATTTTATATGTTAGTTTACCTATCAGATGTACTCAAAGAGATGGCTAGCAGAAAAAAATCATTAAGTGACAGCTGTGTAAGTTTTTGTAATGTTCCTCTTTTGCTGCACTAAACATTTTGAAGACTGTTCTCATCATGCAATTCCAGTTTTATGTAGCTGGAAAGCAATAGGCAAAAGTGCCTGCACGTGTGTAGTATCGCCTCAAACTGTACAGGGAGCTGATATGGAAGGCAGTAGTTTTGGTGATGTATCACAATTGTAACACCTCCCTTGGCTATTTTTACAGATTTGACAATGTGGCATGCATCCTGATTTAAAGGAGGCAAATAGATAAAGAGAGCTAATATTACTTTATGGTAGCATTGTGACACTGTTAGCTGCACAGTGTCATGGGTGCTTGCCTGTGAGCCTAATTACCTAGGCTGAACAAACACAGCAATTTAAAGGAGAGGTGAAGTGAGAATTAAGTTAATAGTTAGTGCTTAAAGTGGAAGAGATAGAAGAAGGACATGTCCTGGAAGATTTAAGACAAAGAAAGCAAGCTGAATAGGAACTTGAAATGGCATGTTGACTTCTCAATAACTTCAGGGCCCTAACTTAGGGCCTTGTCTTTAAGAGGTTAATAGTGTAGTTCTTAAAATGCCACCGATAACTCATCTCTTAAAAATAGTGTATCTCTTAACAATCTTCAAACCTGATGAGTAGAAATAGTGATAATTATTGAAACATTTACCAAATAACCAAATGTGGTTTTATACCTTTTTCTAGTTACATTAACATAACTAAATTAGTTATAGTGACACAAATATTAGACATTCAACTTTAAGATTAGTCTGGTGTAACTAAACTAGAGCTTCTTATGATAGGCAGAAGCTAATAAAGCCTACTTATGTGTAGCATAACTTCTGAATTGGAGATGGATTTCTGTCACCGGGGAGACACAAACTCTATTTGTCATTTTCTCAGAAGTCTGTACTGTAAGGCCTTCAAGGTGTGCAGATGTAGATAGTTCAGTTTAGGGGTTAATGGAACTTTGTTGTGCATTATTAGATCTCTGACTCTCTTATAAACCCTCCAGGGCACTTCACTGCAATTTGAGCATGTCAGTTTGTGGGTTTTTTTGTTAATTAGGATGTTTAGGTTATGATGTAAAGATCATCAACTTCCTTGCTGTCTTTAGTCCAGTCAACAGGAGTGATTCTGTAGCTCTCCTCCTGCATCAGTAATTGAGGACTCTCTCTTTCTTGGTTGCACCAGTAAAGCTGAAAGACGTTTTCATGCTGTTCTTGTTAGAACATGACTTATTTTTGCAAGCCTCTGTTTGTTCTTTCTATGGTGTGCTGTTAATACTCTTCTGTACTGATATAATTTAAGACAAAAAGTAATTTTCTTGAAAAACAAATTCATTTAAGGCACTAAGTGTAACTCTTCAGTACAAGTTGGCACACTTAGGCCTTATTAAGATGGATACCATTAGTCATATTTTAAGGGTATTACAAACCTTTCTTTCCATATCATGTATCAATTATTTTAAATGCGGATATCATTGTTTAGGAACAAAATTCCTGTATTGGGCCAAGTCTGTTATTTAACTAGTCTCTGCTAGGATTAGCTTTGGTTATCTCAGAACAAGATGTATGAAGTCCCACAACATACGTGTGGGACAGCCTGTTCCTCACTGTTCTGATCCCAGTAATTTGAGATTACCATAGATGTCACTGAGACTGAAACTTATTTAATATAACTGGTCTGTAACAATGAGAAGAGTAGCCAGAACTCTAATTCATGCCAAC
The DNA here is from genome assembly GCF_028389875.1 of Rhea pennata. Classification (NCBI taxonomy): domain Eukaryota; kingdom Metazoa; phylum Chordata; class Aves; order Rheiformes; family Rheidae; genus Rhea; species Rhea pennata. The sequence goes on along the minus strand of NC_084664.1, from coordinate 108,609,614 downwards.
AAGCTTGCTGGAAGTAGTAGTAAAGGTGCCTCAAGATTTAAAGCAGTAAGTTGATGTGGCTTCTGAAAATCTGTTTATTTTGAATTTTTCTGGTTATTTATTTATGCTATAAATGCTCATTAGCCTCTCTTACTTCTTTTTGCCTTTATTTGGTATACTTAGAATTATAGAAAAAATTAGGTAGGAGCAGGCTTTTGGAGATTATCTAGTCCAGTGTCTTTTTCAAAGCAGGGCTAACTTAAAAGTTAGATCAGGTTGCCTTTCCAGTTGAGTTCTAAAATACATGGAGATTCAACAGCCTACTTGGACCAGTGCTTAGCCACTCTGTCAATGTATTTCTTCTGTATAGCTAATCAGAATTTCACTTGTAGCAATTTGTGACTGTTGCTTCTTGTCTTTATTTCTGTTAGTTTTGGAGTTAATGTTTCCTTTACTTTCATGTATATATCAATTCTTGCTTATTGTCTTTCCAAGCATCGCTGAACTCTTGGGAGCTGCTTGGGTGCTGTACAGCACATGTAGTAGTACACATGAGCTAGATCTCTGATTTAGCATCAGCTAAATACTTAAATACAACATAGTTATAAATGTTGTCTCCTCTTTTTTTTCCAGGCACCCCTGGGATACAGTTATCAAAGCTGCTATGAGAAAGTATCCTAACCCAATGAATCCATGTGTGGTAGGAGTAGATGTCCTTGACAGAAGCCTTGATAATCAGGGGAGGTTGCACAGTCACCGTCTTCTCAGCACAGAATGGGGACTACCAAGTATTGTAAAAGCGGTATGATTTTACAGTCTTATAGTTTGCTAATGATGTGATGCATTTTTCTGTAATCATCTTGAATTGGAGCTAAATTCAAATAAATTCAAATAAATCCAAATAAAAGCTTAATTTATAGGAAATATTTTCCAGAAATATGTAATGTATTACATTGTAAAGCTGTAATACATATATATATACATATGCAAAGCTGTAATCAGAATATTTTGTAGCAGGAATATGTTGTAGGCTTTAATATGTTTGCAGTGTAACTGTCTATATATGCCTTTCAGACTGGTCTGTGTCATTTTATATAACTGATAGCATTTACCACTATGTAGTCTTGCTACTGATTACGGTGTTTTGGTATCAGTTAATTACTGTGTACTTATTTGCGGTTACTAAGAACTTGAAACTTACTATTTTGATTTTTTTTCTTTTTAATTTTTGTATTTTTGTTTTGCTTTCAGATTTTAGGAACAAGTAGAACTCTGACTTATATTGAGGAACATTCTGTGGTGGATCCAGTGGAAAAAAAGATGGAACTTTGCTCCACTAATGTGAGTGATAGTTTAATAAGTTTCTGGTAATTAATTCTGGAGACTGGAGGTTCTGTATCTCTTAGCTTTAAGAAATAGATATTTGCCTCCTTCATTAGGAGGAGGCGATTTCCACATGTCTTGGTTGGTGTGAAGGCCCCAGCTCCTGCAGGAAACTTCCAATACTTTTGGTTGAAGCATTTGTGATTTTGTTCTGAATATAAGGTTGTTTCTCAGAATGTGCAAAAGATGTGTAAAACAAAAGACTTTGACTTCGGGTAAAGTAATTTACTCTGCATTACACTGACACAACTGAAGTTTTAATTTGCAACACTGTTTTTCACAACATGTAGATAAAGTATTATGCAATATTTTGATAATTTGGGAATTTTAACTATAACTGGAGTTATCTGTAGGAGTTGCTTTGTCTTTGCTCAAGAAACACATCCTTTCTGCATATTAATCTTTTGTACACTCAGAAAAGAGTTGGGGTGGTCTTAGTCTTGAAGAGTCTCTCTGAATTGTATGCCGTAAATCAGATATGGTTCAACTTTCAATGAAAACTAACAGAAAGCTGTTTGTACTTTCTGTTGTGAATAAGAGTTTTGATTATAATTACATCTAGGATAGTAGAAGATGTATCACCCTTTATAGGTATTTTTGTTTGTGTTTTTCTATCTACACTGCTTTGTCTCTGACATTAAAATGAGTGCTATGCACTAAGTAGTACTATTGAAAAATGAAAGGCAAAAACTGAGGATTTCAAGTCTTTCTTTTCTTTTTAAGATTACTCTCACAAATCTGGTGTCTGTTGATGAGAGACTGGTTTACACACCTCATCCTGAAAACCCTGAGAAGTAAGTGAGGATATTCCTATGCTTTTTTGTGTGTAGGAGAAGGAATGTTAGTTCAATTCAGTTTAACTGATAAATTTTCTTTATTTTCTTACAGAACTGTGCTAACTCAAGAAGCAATTATTACTGTCAAAGGCATTAGCTTGAGCAGTTATTTGGAAAGCTTAATGGCAAACACAATATCTTCTAATGCCAGAAAGGTACAACATCTTTATTCTGTTCTCCATTTTTTGTTGTTGAAGTAATTCTCAAGCATGCATGCTGAATACTATACTTAATTTCACTAAACTTTATGCACAGAATTTCAAATGACATTTTGTGTGACCTCAACAAGACTATGATTTACCAAAGCATGAAAAAGTTTCCCTTTTAAATCTTTTTTTTATCTAGAATTTCACATCAGGACAAACAACCCCCTGTGTGTATGCTATGGTTGCCTTTTAATAAGAGTACCTTTTTTAAACAGTCATCTCTCATTCCTGGGAGTTGAAGGCTAGTAGTGAAGAAAGCTCTCTCTCAGGCTTTATAGCATGTTTTCTATGCTTCTGTGTCAGTTGCTCCAGTTCTTATCTATTATTGAGTCTCTTTGCCCTTGACTTGAAGTAATGTAAGCAAAGGCATATTCTGTGAAGAGATGAAACTATTCTGGATTTGTAAGTAATGTTAGCCCAACTCCTCTGTCTTGTGCTTACCTTTTTATATGGCTTGCAGCCAGAGAGCTGTGCTTAAGCATAGGCAGATCTGTGGGAGTGCTTATCACTGGCTCCTAGGGCACTCTGTCCTATACTTTTTCTGTGAAGGAAGGGAAAAAAAATGCAGTTGCTGAAGAAGCATAGGTGTCACTGCCCAACAGCAGGATGAGTGTGACTGAAATTTGAGCCTGTGTTCTTCATTGCTGGAGGGGTTCAGTGTGTCAGAACCTGGACATAAGGACAGAATGAGTGAACCAGGGGAGAGAGAGGAGGCTGACCTGGATGCAACAAACAAATAGAAAAGAGAATCTGGCCTGCGTAACTGCTACTATTGTGGAGAGCCTGTGCAAAGAGCCAGCTCTTTGTCCCTGGGAGAGATGTTGCTTGACCAAGCAAATGTAACCCAACTTGATAGGCAGCACTGACCAACTAGATAAGAGAGAAGAAAGTCCCTTTCCTCTCTGCCATATGCCTCTTCAAAATGGAGAGGGAAAATGGGTTAAAAAAGTAGGGGAATGGGGAAGAAGGAAGGGATAAATTCAAGGTATTGAAGAGTAATGGTAGGCAGCTGAGCACTCTCTGTTTCTTTGAAAGTCATCAATGGAACATGCTTCAGTTAGATTTTTAAAGGGTAACGAAATGAGAAGGGAATTGTAATTGATACTGGGGCATATACTCTGGCAACAGAAATCCAAACCCTAGCTCACAATCAAAGTCAGCCTGACTTGGAGTCAAGGAAGCAAAGTACTAGTTAGCTGGAATGGCCAGATAACTGGGAATACTTAGAAGTGCCAGTTGAATTTAACTCCTGGCATTTCTCAAATTCATGTATCTCTAATGAAACCAGAGAAAGAGTATAAATATTTTTTGTTATTCTCTTGATACCTGTTCAGGCCTCACCCTTGCGAGAACTTTGTTTTTGAAGATTCTCCTTCTGTCTTGCCTTTCTAAAAAAAACACAGATTCATCAGCTTATTATCAAAAAGAACCTTGTCCTGTCTGTTTCACTAAAAAGTCTGTTCAAAGATGTTGAACTTGGTAGGAATTCATACTTGCTCTTACTAGCCCTTTCTTCACCCAGTTAACTACTGAACTTTTACTAGATCTGCTAGAATGCTATGCTGTGCTGCTGTATTCTTAGTAACCTTCTTAGACTTTATAAAAGTTGCTGGAAAATGTTTTATCATTATGAGGAAGTAGGAAGCAAATAGTGAGATTTTGCCATGAGGTTTAGAGATGGCAGATGATACCTTATTATTGCATTGATGATGAAAAAATCATTTGCCGTATGTTGCAAATCTTTTCTGTGTTACTCCAGGGGTGGGATGCTATTGAGTGGATAATTCAAAATTCTGAAAGCACTCTAAGCTAGCAGTTCTCCACATCTGCAGTTTATACTAACTAGTGGTAATGCCAGCATTATTATTCTTGGTACAGCATTTCAGCTTTCTAGCAAATGTGTGCATGGGCTGTTGTGATGTGAACTTCATAAATTAACCTGCATGTATATTTTATATACATTACATACAGGAATGGCAAACATATTCATTACATTGAAGTTGTAGAGTGGGTCAGGCCTAGAATGGATCAGTTAACCCATACTTATATCACTGAAAGACCAACTTGCTGCAGCCATGTCTTATACCACGGTGTTCCTCGTTGGTATGAAAATGGAATGTTTACTGAAGATAACTAGGCATGTGAATGACGTTTGGAGCGCGGTACACGCTTCCCTCCCCCCTGCCCCCCCCAGCCACAGCACGTGATGGCAGTGGCAGGCTGCCCCCGAGTGATGCCAGAGCGCTGGGAGGGGGAACCCGCCGCTGCCGGCGCCCCCGCTCCCTTCTCTGACGCTCACCTGAACACATGCTCCGAGCTCCAGATCTTCATGGTCGCTCTCTCCCCAAGGTGGGGGGGGCATATGAAAGGAGTACCTGAAGGAATTAATGATTTGGTTAGTCACTGGAACTGGCACTATAAAAATGAAACAGAATTGTACCTTTAGGATATAAAATTGACTTCTCAAAACAGATTGCCTAACGACTGTAATCTTTTGTATAGTGAAGTTTGTATTTGCTTTTCTTATGCCTGAGGAATATTGCTGCCCTTCTGTCAACTTCTGTGGAAATCTGTACAAAGCCTGAAGCTGTAAGAATGCCAGACCTTTCTTGGTGTTTTGTAGTTATATTTATTTTAGTAGTGTATTGTCCTTTAAGCAATGTGACTATGAGAAAATCTGACTTAAAGGTTGATAGAGCTAAGAGCAATCGCCTCTGTGGTACCTCTGTGCTGATTGTTTTCCTTCCACTAGTCAGTCTAGCCTGTCTCTGTCATTCCTTATTCAACTAATAAGATTGCTTTAAAAAAAAGAACAAAAAACAAACCCATCATGCTGCTACTCTTAATTAAGAATGTAGGGTTTTTTCAGACTTCCTTATTTTGAGATCAGCATATGTGGTGAGTGTTTACTTTTAATTTCTCATTCCACTAAACCTCTATGGCTGTTTTTCTACCAAATTTTAACTACGAAAGCTCAGCATTTATCAGTTATCTAGGCTCTGTCAACAAATCTCCACATGCACTGTTTGGTCTATTAAACACACATAATACTGCTAACACATGCTCTAAAGACTAATGCAATATGCATGCTTTATTATGAATGTGCTTGCTTAATGAATTATAGAAATTATTGTGCACTGTGAAACTTTATAGACCAATCCTCTGTCAGATTTTTTTTTTTAACTGGGTAGTTCTGTGATACCTGGAGGCTTTGCATCTCTTTAAAATTTGTAACTTAAATTCCCATGCAAGATACTACTGAACTTTCTCACCAATATTATGTGTTTACTCCCAGCTGCAAAACATAGCATACAGCATATGCAGGACTAAGGAAATGCATGCAAACCTATGTAATCGTAAAAGCAGAAGGAAGTACCTTGAAAGTCATGGATTTTTGTTGTTGTTAATGAATATGTCAGCTAAAACACTCTGACCTGGTTGTTTCATAGTCAGGACCTCAAAAGGATCTCAGTAATTTTTCTGCTGAGCGTTTTCTATATCAAAACTGCCTGACTGTCTTGACTAGCGTGATTAGATAAATATAACATCTAAGTTGTTGTCTTACTCTGTTCACTGTACATGTGTTACCTAGGAGGACATTTCAACTTGACTTTTAAATATCCAAATATGTGCTTATTGGAATGCGATTCCTCCTCCCTCTTTCTACTTTGTACTTTGAAGAGTACTCTACTCAACTATTTCATGGTTACTTACAACTTGTTGCTATGCAGTAGCCTGCTCTTGTCTGGGTGCTTTTATGCATACTTCAGTACTGTTCCCAAGTCTTGCACAGAGCCTAGAGATGATGAAATCTTAGGATGTTATCACCTGCTGAAACATGGTCAGTTTAGTGTTCAAAGGGAAAGAACTCAAAAATTAAAGCAAACTCTTCTAAGATTTTTTTTTTTTCCCAGAAACTCAGACTTAACAATTCTTGCAGCAAAATAGCGTATCAGAGTTCAGAATAAAACTGTATCTGTGGGGCTTTCCCTCACCCTTTGCCTCGGTCTCTGCAGAAGACTTGAACACTGATGCTTGTTGTCTGAAAATTTTGTTGTCTTGAGGTTCAGACCCTTTATCTGAAAAACTCTGTCCTAGGCTAAAGTCATGTGGCTTCTACTTACTGCTCTCCACTGCTTGTATTTCTTGCTTTTAGGAGGGTAATAATGATGAATGTCTCTGGTTTCTTGTTGGGTAAGGCCAGATGTTTTACTGGTGTCACACCACCTGCTTGTTTTGGCAAAAGCTGTCATCCTGAGAACGTGGAGCTCTGAAATTTTGGCATTAACTTAGTTAAGGTGCATCTGTTTATCTTTGCCTTTACTGTGGGGCTGTACACTCATCTTGCGGTCACTGTGGCATGGCCAGCTGTAGAGCCTTCATAAGGCAGAATGTTTTCAAAGTGCTTATTAGCTGGATTTGAGTGCTCTTGCTAAAGCGTTGGTTTTCAGTACCTTTAGCTTTGAGACACTCCATACCCATTCTGAGAACTGAATAAAACAAGATCGTGCCTTGATGTAGAAGGCATGATTGTAGCCTTTCAGTTCATTTTTGTTTTATATGCTGAAAAGTTGCTGTACATGAATATAGAACTCGGTGTGATTCTATTTTTGTAAACTCTTACTAGAGGTAAACCCCTTAGTTGCTCTTTCTAAGAACATTTGGAAGACTTACTTACTTTCTGCTGGATCATTGTCTAAAAAGCAGTCCATATATAACTTGGTTAAAGATTCTGAGAACAGTAGCTAGATTGTTTTTCACAGATTTGCTGTTGGGATAGCAGGAGCAGTAAACTGTAAAAACAGCAATGCTCCTACATAACAGAATTTAACTGCTGAATTAGGCTTTTTGCATAGGTGCTCTATTGGTAGCTCTAATATTGCATTAAGTTCTTGCATGTGGGTTATGCAAATGTCTTTGCAGTGAAGTTTCAATAAGAAGATGCTAAGAAATTGCCAATATAATCCCATATCAAACTATGCAGGATATGGAAAATAATCTTAAAACAAATCTGATGTCTGACAGAGGAAAAACTATAGGAATATGAATAGTAGCATTGTATCTGTCTGATCCTAAATTATTTCTCCCGGCAGGGTCGAGATGCCCTGGAATGGGTGATTAGCAAATTAAACACAGAATTGGAGGAGTTGAAGTCAACGCGCGAAAACGTGAAATCAGCTATGGCAGCAGCATCAACAGAAAACTGAAGCAAAGAACTACCAAGTAAACTAATAGAAAAGTCTTATTCTGCAAAATTTTTGTAGATCTCCCTTCCAAGATTGATCTGCATGTGTTTTATGTTTATAAAAATATTGAATCAGAAGAAAAATCCAGGAAAAATAACCTTATCCCCTGTCTCCACAGCAGCTCCTGTTGCCTACTGAATGTGACCTCCTGCAAATGCTCTTTTGGTTTAAACAACCTCCTTTAAACAGTGAGGAAAAAAAAAAAAACGTTTAGCACATTTCAAACTGTGCCTTCTATAACAAAAGTAGAGAATATTTCTTGTAATTTATACCATCTTAGCTTTTTGTACTCTAACTTTAAAAGAACTCCTGTGTGTGTTAAGGGTTTTTCATAAGAGCATTTGTTCTGTGAAGGTCTGATAGGTACTAAAGCACTGAATTTTGAATGGTCAAAGAGGCTACAAAACAGACAAAGGGAACTATGTGAGAGAATGTGATACTATAGAAAAAGATACCTAGAGGATCATCCTGAAAAGCTGAAACTTGTGTGGTACTAACTCTTAGATGTTTAAATGTGCTGTCTGAACAAGACACACAGATACATTACCTCTTGGATGTTTGTATCCAAACATAAAGTTTCTATTGATGTTAATAGTCTAAACTGCTTTTTGTAGGGAGAAGGTTGTAATTTATTGTCATATTTATTAACTTGCTGTAGTTCCTCTCCTCACTACCAGAAGAGCAGTGGTAATTCTTGGAAGGTGCTGGAAAATACTTTTCTTTTGTAATACAGCTACTTATAGGCTACTTGAATGAAGAGACTGTGCTGTTCCACTGGTTCTTGCTTTTGACATCATGTCTTAACTGAGGAAGAGACTCTGCAATAAGTAGAAGAGCTCAGATGAGAAATAAGCAAGAAACTTGAAATTCAGAGAGTATTATCTTATAAGCAGGTACCTTCTCTTCTCTAAAAGAAGACAAAAGTAGAAGGAAAACAAATGGACTCTCCTTTTTCAGTGCTTTCCACAAACTACTGACTACTGGTTTAATTTAAGGGTTTTTTTAACACTTTGCCATATTGGCACAAAATGTTTTTAGGATCATTTTAAACATTTGTCATTATGTGGAAAAATACTCTAGTAACTGCAGAAATGGCTTTCTTAAAACATACATAAATACAGATTGATAACAGAGTGTTAGCCTTTGTTTGAAGTTCACAAAAATTGGTCCAGGCGTAGTATACATTTCTTATGCAGCCCTCTGTTTAGGGCGTTTTATTTTTTTTATTTTTTTTTTGTACACAAACTGAAGTAAATGTTGCAAACATGTTTATTGGTGCCAGTGGCAACCGTGTGTTTAGGAAGCTGTTAAGAGAGCATGGGTAAATTCTGAAAAAGAGTAGAAGAGTAAAAATGTTGGTCACTCCATTTTAAGCTTGTAACTTAAAATGTCTGTAGCTTAAAGGAGATTGCAGTCCATATTTTGTACATTAACATGGTAGTCTAGCTGAATTACATGATCCTAATGAATAAACTCGATTTTTAAAAAATGTATTAGTCAAAAGCAATTAACTGAGAAGCTAATAATTACATTGCTCTTTTAATATGGACCTAAAGCCTTTATTGTTTTGGAACAGAAACTTAGAACTTTAAGGTGTGGTAGCAGCTCCTCTTGTGGAAGATGTGCCGAATAGTTTTGGTGTGAGTCAGTTGTCATGCTTTTCCAATGAATGTCACGCCAATCTCTTGACAAAGAACGCAGAAGAATGTTATAGCTTCCTGTGATGTCCTGCTAGATAGGGGAAGGCAGCTACAGCAGAGCTGTGCAAATGATAGGAGGAGATAAGTGTGTGTGTGTGTGTGTTTATGTAAACCTGTACTACAGCAGTCCCATGTATGCCTGTTGCAGGTGATGGAAACTTGACTGTGAAGGGGTAGAAAAGTCTTAGGACGTGTTCATATATTGCTTCAGTTCAGCGCAAGAATTGTCTAAGTCACTCCTTACACTGGATTTGAAATAATTGCTTAGTGCTGTGTTCAAGTTGACTAACTAATGTATAGCAACTTCCAGTGCTGGCTGGTGTTCCAGAAAAGTCACTGCAGGCTCCTGCTTTCTATCCAGAGCCAGCCTTGTCTGCCACGCTTTGGTCAGTACGAGTTATACATCAATTTTCTAGATGGCTTCCTTTATGCTAGAGCTAGACAGCTGGGCGCATAGTTGTCTGCTCTCTCTGCTCTTTCACTTGCCACCAGTCAGCACCTTGCCTGCTTGTGCTCTGTCCTCTTCTGCTTTTCTCTAGGCTAAACGGGAGCGAGGAGGAGGGAGAATTTCTTCCAAAGGCCTGGCTAGTCACCCAGCTGCCTCACGCCGCTGCAGAACGGTGCTGCTCTTGCCCACCTTTTTGCCTCTGGGCTAGGTGCAACTCCTGTGCATCTGGGCTTACCGATCTTCCTGTGACGGGTAGTTTACATATGTGTTTGTAGGACCATGCAATAAGTGATCACATTTGGACTCAGTAGGCTTTGCTTCGGTATTTAGCAGGTGAAGCGATATGTAATTTGCTGTAAGCTTCCCTGGAAACTTTCACTCTTATGCCTGCTACGCATTTGATTTGAATGCCGTCCTCCCACTCTTCCCCTCCCTAGACCGTGAGTCCTGTCTGTGCGATCTATTGGTATGCACCGTCCTGCTGTACATCATAACACAGTTTTTAAGGCACTGTCTACCACAGTGTTACAGCCTGAGGTTAGCTATTGGGCAAACAATTCCTTCCCCATGTTTTCTTTATTTATTTACTGATAATGGCTACAACACATTTCTGAAGTCAGTTTTATGTCATGTGTGCACTGGCTGAGCTGTTTATTAAAGACACAAAGCCAGTAGTGATGGAAAATCCTAGACGGCTTGCTGAGGTAGTAGTTGGTTTGGTGCAGCAATAGCCTGGTACATGGGAGGAAAAAACTTACTTATAAAGCAGGAATAGTGTTGAGTCAATGCTCGTTAACTTGGAAGGATCTTGAAATGCTGGGGGAAGAAGCAAAAGAGAGCTCAGCACTGACAATCAATCATACTGATTAACAGGTAACAACTGCAGAGCTGAATAAGAATCCTGTGGTTTTAGAGTTGAAAATAGAAAGAAAAGCAGCAATTGCTGTGTTGTTTTTTGTTTTGTTTTGTTTTTTTGGTGGGGGTGAGATTCACTGTCATTGCTCAGGCCCCTGAAGTTTGCAGCTTAGTGTTGCTGAACTATTAGCTTGCAATTCAAGGGAAATAATGTAGTGTGTGTGTGTGTGTGTGTGAGAGAGAGAGAGAGAGAGAGAGAGAGAGACATGTCTGTGTAGGGAGGTGGTAGTGTTTTGAGCATTTATTGCGAGCTGGACTCCTGTTGATCAGCAGCGTGACCGCTCGCCCTGCAGCGGGTTCTCAGGCCCCTGCTACAGAGGGGGCCGCGTTTCAGGCTGCCAGCTGGTTTGCGACTGCAGGGGAAAAGGTGAAGGAAGGCAGCAACAGTTCCCAGGGCTTAGAAAACTGGGCGCATTAGCTCTTAGCCTTGAAGGATTTTAGGATGTTGAAGATACCAAATTTGAGGTAAACCTTGTTTGTGGTTGATGTCTCTCTGTTTTTCCTTGCTAGTACAGAAAGACTAGTGTTAGCAACAAAAGTCATTAACTTAAACCTGTGCAGTAAAACGGTCTTGTGTGTCATCTGTAACTGTCTTGCACAGACGACGTTTTCTTTCTAACTTGCTTTGGCTCCAGCCTCACTCTTCCATGCCCCTCCACCATGCTTCCTGCCCCCCCTCAGCACATCAGCAGGCACAATGGCGAGAGCTTCATCTTCGTAGGGAAATGAGAAATTCTAGCATCAGTTACAGCATTCGCAAAAGACTGCTTGGCACAAGCAAAGAAACTGAATTACAATACTTAAAATATCAAACATTTATGTATTTGATGCTATAAAGTAGCACTGGGTAAGATGAACTCAACAGTAACATTCCTTGACCTAACAATTTTCATTTAAATCCTTAGGTGGCGCAATTTTTCCTATTCTTGCATCTTAGATTGTGAGCTCTGAAGGCCAGGAATCTGTAAAGTGTCTGTGTACACTGTGGTGCTATCTAAATAAATGACATGTTCTGTTTAAAAAAACTTGTGTAACTCCTGTCCTATAAAACTGGCTGTTGGTTTTTTAGAGGAGTCTTAAAAATATATTTTTTTGTGTTAGTCTGTGCTGGGTAAGCAGTAGGACAAAAGAATAGGCTTCCTGGAACTTGCTGTTAGCCACAAATTACACTGTTCCAAAGCTGTGTAGTTGTCCTTTGTGTCTGAATGGGTATCTCCTGCTGGATCAGGCACCTACTGCATTTTGCAGTGAAACAGGAATCATCTAAAATGATTAGTCTTGATTTGTAAATGAGAGATTACTTTTTTCATAAATTATCTTTGCCCCTCTACTCTCCTCCAATGAACACTACTTATCACAGGTCAGAATTCAGTACATTACTTGCCAGCCTTTAAATTACAGCTCCAGCAGGAAAAAGGCTTTTTTTTTTCTTTTTCTTTTTTCTTTTTTTTTTTTGTGAAGCTGAAGACCTGTCCTCTTCATTCTTCCACAGTTGAGGTTTGAGGTATGTTGTTTTTTTTCTTTTAATTGATAAAGTAAAATAATCAGTAAGGACTTTTAATTCAGGAGCCTGCTGTACATACCGGTCCTTACCTTTCTCCAATTTTTTTAAACCTAGTTTAATCTCTGTAGCAGCTAAGATTTAGTGCTACAAAGAAGTGTAGTACTTGATAGACTTGATATCATCCACTGTGCTCTGTAACAAATAATGCTTACTATATGTACAATTAGATCAAGAAAACGAGCACTGAAATGCTATTTTAAAGAAATTTTTATTAGTAATGCATAAACAAGAAATTACATTTCAGTACCATGTAACATGAAAACAAGCAGAAGAAAATTCTATTGTCTTTCTCCATTTAACTGAAGGAGCTGATGTACCTGAAGCTGCAGGGAAACTACACGTGCATTCACGGCAAGGTGCTGAAGTTTGAAAGGAAAGAGTTTGCGCTTTATGCCTGTTTATGGCCAAAAGAAAATGCATTTTTTTTTTAATAAGGGAATGGGGGTGGGAAACCAGCTTTAATAGCAATACACCTCAAATACACACTCATTTTATGTATTGCATCTTTGTTTCACTTCCAAGTTCACAAGTTATGTAACCAGCAACCTCTTCAAATAAAAACATGCTGTTTTAAACTTGGGCCTTGGCCTCTAGCACTGCTGTAAGCTGGATCACGAAAATGCATCCTCTGCATCTATGGATGGGTGAATCAACTTAATTGGATGCTTCGGAAGCCAAATTTCCAATTTTGGAAGTTATGTCAGTTCGGGACCACATCTAGCTTCAGCACCCTTCAACTTAACCCTCACCGCTACTTGCTTGCGTACAGCGCGGCGCAGTGGGGCAAGGGCAGCTCCCAGCCCGTCCTGGGAAAGCCAAGACGTCGGGGGCTCTGCGTTACCCACCCGCACGTCTCTGGGCGGAGAAACCCGGGGAGGGGTGAGGGCTAATGAGAGCCCTCCAGCTGCGCGGGAGGCACCAAGAACTGCCACCTCCTCCTACACTGCTCACCTTTTTGCACTTGCAGGTGGGTGGGTTTTGCTTTTTTTTTGTTGTTGTTTGTTTTTTATCAAGTGGGTTAATAACCCAACAGGTCTCTCCCAGCTCTGATCATACATTAGGAAGGCTGGCATCTCTAGATAAAGACTGTGTGCTTAAAAACATTATTTAGCTATAGAAGGGTTTATCGGCATCTTTCCAAATAGCTGCTTCTAGAACTGTTCTGCAAAAATCTCACTCAACTCAGCTTCAGCCATGCAACTCCAGTGGCTTCTTCTGTTATTTCAGGATAGAGCGCCAAGTCTACTGAAAGTCAGTTGAGCCAGGCATTGCTGCTGTAAAACAGACCAACTGGAGAAGAAACTGAAAATTCCTTTAGTGAACTGCAGTTAGGTGCAAACACTGCCACATAAATTTTGCTGTGTTCATTAATTTGATTAATATTGTTTAGCTCCATCTCCTGCTTATACTCCATGGCATTCTTTGAGTGCTGACTAACGCTGTAAAATTCATTCATAAATCTTTCCTTAGCAAACTGTTTTAAAAGTTTCAACTATATAGAAGTCAACTAACTTTTCGTAGTGATGCTGGTTGTTTTCAAGTACTTAATGCTCATGGGACCTTGCAGTGCAGATTAATATTATTACCTCTGAGTCCTCATGAAACTCTTTTATTAGCAGCTCTCCAAATTCTTTAAACAGCTGTAACCACTTTGTAGTCCCTGTTTTTGCAGGTGGCGCAACTGCAGCACAGAAGGCTTAGTGGAGGCAAACGGAGCAGGATGACCACGGGACCGGTTCTGGGATTGATTTCAGTGCCAAGCCAGGAACAAGCAGGTCTGTGGCTCCCTCCCTGCCTCGTGGGCTCTCCCGGGGCCGCCGAAGCTTGTGCGCCCTGCGCCAAGGGGCCCGCACTTGAGCAAGCTGCCAAGTGACTGACCTGCACTTAGAGGGCAGGACACAGGCTCTGAGCCTCGCTGCATCGCCTCAGGCTGACACGTGCCCCTCTCTGGTTGCTTTCCTTCCGATGGGTACCTAAACAAGCTGAAGCACTTCAGTAAAAATCAGACAAAAACAACAGAACAGATTTTTATAGCTGGGATCAATATTCGTAAGTGTTCCCAGATTTACCCTAGATACCTATATACAAAAGGGGGAAAAAACCCACCAGCACAGATCCAAGCTATGAACAGAGTAATGCCGTAAAGTTATATAGTAACATAAACATAACCCATGTACTGTAGCACCGGAGCACACAGTTTCAGCACGTTTCCCAGACGCCTGTGCGGTGCCACCATTTCACAGAGGACCACGCTCGTAGGAAAGACATTCCTGAAAGACGCAGAGAACTGCTTGTTGAGCTAAAGCACGAAGGTAACAACCAGCACAGTCTGAAGCTGGTGCTTTACAGCTATTTTTACACAGCATGCAGCCACTATCTAACCACAGAAGCCGATCCTGAATTTTCCAAGGAGACAAAGGAGGTGCTTGAAAGAGAAAAGGGACTGCAACATGCGTCGCAATAAAGATTCTCCTTGTTTCTGGTTAAAAAGAAGAAAAGAAAAAAAAAAAGTACACCAAAAGGTTCCCAGCACTTCTGTCTCAAAGATGAGGGATGGAGATACATGCAGGACGAGTGCGCCTCAGCTCCCGTGTCTGCTGTAACACTGCTTTGGTAACAGAGGGATGTGGCTCGAAATGATCACTACACGCTAATCGTATCTCTGGGGTTACATAAGCAGCTTTATTGCTATTCTAAGAACACTTTGACATGTTTCCTTCCCTTCATGCAGCCCAGCCAGTGTTCAAATGTTACTTAATCATTAACACTTCTTGCCAAAAGAAGCAGCTGACTGATCTTTACAAAACTATAGAAGCATGAAAAAGGCGAGAACTGTTACGTTTGCTTACACATGAATAATTAACACAGACGAAGGCTATAACTGAAAGGCATTTTATTTTTGCCAGGTAACATCCCTTCCTCCTCCCACCCCCCAGAGAAAGGAAATAAGGGGGAGGGGGAAACAGGACACAACACACCCCATAAGCAGCACCGTCACCGTGAACATTTGCAACTTGAGGTTTTTCCGCAGGCGCGAGCCGCGGCGGAGGCCTGCTGGCGACCCCCGGCTCGGCAGGGCTGCCCGGGACGCCTCCGAGCCAGCTTCGCGCGCCAGCTACCGCCGCGACTGCCGCTGCCGGCGGTGTTCTTGGCTCCTTGGGTCTCTAATGCTGCACTGAAACAGGTCTTGGGCATAACAACACAGCTAGAAAAATGAAAATTTTAAAAATTTGCGGATGTAACCTCACTGTGCCAGCCCCCACACTCTTTTCAGCGGTAACTCACTCTAAAATGCCTCCAAACTGTCTGCAGGGGCTGAAAGCTTTAACTCTAATAAAGATAATAGCCAACACACATATAAATAGGACTCGTTTTCTTTTTAAAATGTGATGGAAAAATCAGTTCCCACTGCGTGATTGATGGCGACTTCCTAAATATTAATAAATATATTACACGTATTTACAAGCTTCTGATTTCTTACTCTGACAGGAACGTGACGTTTTGACGATAAATAGGACATGCTGGGCAGCACGGCGAGGTGCGCAGGCAAATGACTGGAGTGGATCTGGGATGCTAGCGCAAGCGGCGAGATGGAAAGCTAAAAATAACCCACTCCTCCGCAGAGATCCAGGCAGCGAGCAGGCTGAGCTCCTCCGAGCCTTGCAGCGCCGGCGCAGCCACCGCTCTGCCTTTTGCTGAATTAAACACTGGCATAAAGCAGAGTAACTGTGGCAGAGAGGGAAGGACGGGGGGGCAAAAGCGGGGAGGCAGCCCGCTGCGGCGCCTTTCCTGGAGCTCGCCGGAGCGCGGGCCAGCAGCCCGCAGGGCTCTTCCCAGGGCGAGAAGCGGGGCGCGCGCGCGCGAGCGGCCGCCCTGCCCCACGGCAGCGCTGCGCCGACTCCCCCGAGCACCTGGTACGAGCCGCTCGCTGCCTGGGGCCGCCCGTGGCCCTGGCGTGCAGCGGGGACCCACGTCCCTTTGCATGCTCAGGATTTACGTGGGCCTTGGTTCTGCCTGCTCTGCAGTGCCCCAAACCCCTCTCAAAGGAAAAATAAACACGCTGGATCTCCTGCACCTTAGTGGCTTCAGCTGGAGTGACTGTAACATGTGGCCAGGGCATTTTCAGGAGAAAATCGTTAAGAAGAGCAGGGGAGGTTCAAAGAGAGACTGCACGCATTTCTTTGAGCCTAGTTTTCCTGGTGTGACCACTGTGCAGCAGCCACGAGGCCTGGCTTTGGCACAGAAACAAGAGACAGTGCTGATGCGGCTGAGATCGGGCAACCCGCCAGCAGCAGCAGAGCTTTCAAATCAGGCCCCGGTGCTACTCATCCTCCTCTCCTACAGCCTTACTCACTCCAATACTCCAGCTGCTTCAACTTGCAAAACCCATTTCCAGAGGTACCCCAAAGAGCGGGCCAAGGCGCCTTACCTCACACGGGCCAGCAGAAGAGGGAGAGCTGGCCGTGAGCCCTGCTTTTCCCGTTTGCATCAGTTCAAAGTTTAAAACGTTATTTCAACAAGCTCTGTGCATGCAAAAGTTCTCATTTTCTGAGAAGGTGTCTAAAGAAAAATAAGGATGGATGAGTCCCCGGGAAGGTTCACGGAGACTTTTGCATGTGCTTTTCCAATTAACTTAAATATACGAATGGCTGCTCTGAAGACTGTAATGTAACCTGCAAATATCCCTTGAAGGGGAATCCTTGTGGCCCTGGGCAGCAGGAGGCAACCCGCAGTGAAACGGGAGCGCAGCTACTGCACGGGGGCCAGGCAATACGCGGCCACTGCACCGCGCGTTGCCTGCGCTGGCTGCTGGGGAATCTGGCCTCTGCTGGGCTTCTAAATGCACAATATTTGGACAGGAGAATCTGTTTTGATACATATATATTTAAAATCAAGTTATGTAAATCCAGTCCCAGCTACTTTGGAGCAGTTCTGAGGTATCTCTCATTAATCTGTAGTATAGAAATGTTAATAAATAGATCTGAAATTTTTCTGCTATATCATTCTATAATACACTGCTATATAGTATTAAATATGCCTCAGGGTATTAAAAATTTACGAAAAAGTTACAGTAGTTGATTTTCAAGTATTAATAACTTGGCTATGTTAACTTGTTTTTAAATGCCAAAATGCTCAAATTATAGACTAAACTCTGACTAAATTCTGACTCTATGCCTGAATTAAAAAAAATATTTTGAATATAAAAAAGTGCAAAAAAGCATGTGATGTCAGTTAACATTGTAGGAACATCTAGCGTTCTCTTGTGAGTGAATTAAACAGGGAAAAAGAGACAGAAAAGAAAAAAGAGAGTGCTCCCAATCTGAGACAGTACTGTCCCAAATTTCAGCAGAATACTAAATTCTACAGCCAAGTTAGAAACCCCAGAAAAATGGGGTTAACAGTGGATACGCTGTCAGAAGTAATTATAGCAGTATTTGTGTTCCATTATAATACAAATGTACACCTTACCCACCTTTTTTCCTCTGGGTAACCACAAGAACAACTTTACAGATACTCAAGTTAAAATTAGAGCCTCCCTTATTTCCCATCCTCCCCGTAACCTGTACAACTCTGTCTACTACTAAAATTTACTGCTACTAATCATCATCATCCTCATACATTCAAGATAGAAAGTAAACCACTAAAATCTGCTCAGGAGACACTTAGCAGTACACTAAGGCTTAGAAAGCGGAGCAGCGCAGGGGAATGGCCAACCACAGGGGCGAACAGCGTCATCAGATATGTTTGCCCAAGGATGCAGACACTGTAAAGTCCCATGCTGAACCCTGATCTCAGAGCAACAAAAACAGTGTGAAGAAAGATCGTTTTGACCACAATCGCACACACTAGGTAGGCGCTGCGCTATACAACTCTGTGCCATTTGAACTAGGATACGAGCATTACTAAGTTGGTAATGCCAATATGACTTACTGTTTGCTACTGTGCTGACACTGACACCTTGTTAGATATGGTTCTCCTTTAAACATATGTTTCAGCTCATCTGAAAAATGATTCAAAGAATGGTTAAAAAAAGACTGAAAGCAAGAAAAGGCTTTCTAGTTTCAAAGCACACATACAAAAGAGGCAACAGTTTCAAACTATTGTTTTTCTTCCAGTGCAAACAGCTGACCCGCTGCGTATCATTCGGTACTGATACAAGCACAGCATTCTGCGTCTCTGGAAACCCTCGGAGCAAGAAATCCTGGGAGCTAATGCAAATTCAAGCCTGTTACGTGAAACGAAGCAACGGAATGGCAATCCAGTCTCATGACCTTGCTCATGGATAATGACCTCGTGACGACAAAAGCAAACAAAAAGGCACAAGGCTCAGATCTCGTTGATAGTTCGTTCAGATGGGCAGTATTCAGAGGTTCCTGGCGATGACATGTAGAAAGACTGCGTTTTCCTTTTTAACCTGGCTCGCTTGTTGGCCAGAGAGAGGCTGCGCCGGCTTGAATTGATGATTTCTGAAATAAACTTCTTGCAGTCCACGCACACCTCCATCGTGCTCCAGTCCTCCATTAATTCTTTGGGAAACTGTAGCTCTTCATGTGACCTATCCACAGATTTGGACCTTGAGGCCAACCTGAAAGGCAAAAGACCCGCTTCATTATTTATCAGCATGCTGCCAGGCCTCAAAGTAGGCCCGATGGAAAATGCAAGCCGGAAGAGTCTTGACTCAAGTCTTGCTTCTCCCTGGCCCAAAAATGAACCAGGGAGACCAAAGAGTAGAGAGGACAGCTTTTATCTGGTTCAGTAAGATTGCAGGGTGACTAAACGAAGGCAGATATAAAGCTGAACTTAGCCAAACTAATCTTACTGACAAATACAAATTGATGATGTATCTGTCTAATTTTGACACAGCATCATCACACATGTGATTTATACAGAGGTTTCTGAATAAAAGGAGTGCAGGAACTACTATACATCATCCCAGAAGAGTGATCTTCAACATAAAATTTCTGGGATTAGCTTTGAAAACCATCCGTGCATACACAGTATAAAAGCCAACAGATACTTTGATAAAGTGAAAACGAAAAATTTCTTGTCGAGAAGACGTTCAACTGAATTCCCATTCAATTAGTGATTCCAGGATGTGAGATTTATCTCCTAAGAATCTATTCACATGGGGAAAAAGTATTGAGGATATTTTTAGAGATACTACAGGAATTCAGTTGTCCTAACCACATGTTAATTTTTCACCTGTAATGTGAAAAAGGCTTAATTCACAGTTAGATTTACTCTGAAAATAAGCAAAAGAAGTGAAAGGAAGAGATATGTTTTTTCAGACTTCAGAAAGGTTGCCAGAAGTATTATAAACACTAAAAACTAAAAAGCAGGTAGCTAGAATCTTCTTAATGATTTACAACTTGAGATGAAGTGCTTAGGAAGCGTTTCCAACAGACAGATACAACCTACGGATGCTTCTCACCTAGGCATGCTTCTCAGTGATCGCTGGTGACTGGTGGAGGGTTTCTCCGGCCTCATGAAGCTTTCTCCTCTCTGCAAGGTTGAAGGTCCCAGCGAGAAGATGGGGAGTGTGGAATATGGCTTTGATGGCAATCGCATCTGTCGTGAGCACAGCCAAAGGAACACATGAAGCATCATTATCAAAGATTACAGATTTTTAAGAAGGGATAAACCATACGTTTATTTACTTACTTTTTTGCAACACTGTGAGCATACAGGCCTGCGTAGGAAAGTGAGAGCATGAATTATCTAATTGGGAAAAAATTATATTTAAATCAAGAATATGGGATGAATGTTTTCAGGAGTTAGAATCCTGTCTTATCCCATTAAAAAAAAGCATTTTTACTTAGCTTCAAGAATAAACTAACTTCAGAAGATAAAAGGGCTAAACAATAACAACAGCTAAAAAGAAAACAGGGAGAATGAAGTAATCCCCTTTTTTCTCTAAAGGAACATCCTTTGGTAAGTGACACAAGAAGATCAGTGATTCCACAGATCTCTAACTGTCTCACTGTTTAACTTAAATTTTTTCATTTTGTCAACAAATAATTCATCCCTTCGCCCCCCCCTTCAATCCCCTAAAAGTAATCCAAAAGGTAACATATTCTTCTATCTTGAAATATTTTCCCCCAAAACAGGCACTTCGGAACTGTTGATGGAGGAATCTGAATAGTATCTATCTCATCTCTCCTAAGCATAAGAAAATAAATGAGTGTTTCTCTCACTTTTACCAAAAGATTTCAGTCTAAGGAAGTAGTTTTGCACTTAGGTAGGAATAGGTTTTACATACATTTTTTAACTTCAACTGTAATTACAGAAATTAAATAAAAAAACAATAAACACTGTGCAGCAGAATTATTGGCAGGTTTCTAATGTATAAATCCTTATATTTCACTCTGAAATGGTACTTATTTATTATTAGATATCAAATATTTACCTCTTACAGAACTGACAAGTGTAGGACCAGGTAAAGAAAGAAAACCTTCTTGTCCGACAGCAAAAGCAGAGCTAAAAGAAGAACAGAGGAGTTCAAAATTTTAGACAAAGTCCTGCACAATGATGAGTTAATCTGTCAGTAAGACCCAGCGCTGGGGTCCACACTTCCAAGAGGGTATTGAATGATCCAGAAATTTATCTTTACGTATTTAGAAATACTCTTTTACATGCCAGCCTAAATTAAATAACCGCTTATTTTCACTCCTCCCTTACCAGTTTTTATAGCATTGCTATAGAAAAAATAACAGCAAACTAAGAGTAATGACAGCAAGGAAGATTAACTATCAGAACTAAGGAACACAAGAACAAATGGGCCTAAGTTCAGCCACGAATAAATGTAGGCTGTAAATCAGACTGTTCCTAAGAGCCTGTATCAGGGTCTGGAACACCAAGTGGCTGCTTGCGGTAACATCTGATGATTTTCTTCAGTCCCACGTTCTTGAAAACTAGAGGAGATCCAGGAGAGAACTATAACAGCAACCTTACTTAAGGCAAACCTACTTTACAGTGAGATAACAAACCCATTCTATTTAGTTTATCCAAAGGAGGTAAGGATCACAGCTTAACAACATTTACATGGAAAAAAGGCAATGAACAATGAAGAGCATTTTAATGAAGCACAGGATGACATACTAGGATCTACAGACTGAGAGGTGAGACTAGACAAATCTGTTTAGAAATAAAAATGAACAATGTTAACAGCAGAAATTAATTAAACAAAGCATCTACTTACTCTGGAATTTGATAAAACCTCATTATTAAGTTTTATAGACCATGTCAATATGCGATGGCTGAATTTCTAGGTGAACTTTTAAGACTCTAGTTCCCTCTTCCTGAAACACATTAAATCTACTAAATAAATCCACACACATTAGACAGGTAGCCCTATAGCTAAAATACACTTTAAAGTCAAAATACATTTGTTGATGGTGTTCAATAAACACGAGTCAAAAAGAGGGGGAAAAGGACACTGCTTCTATTGGAAAATACCAATTACCAATCTGCGCATCACACGAGAAAAAGGCATTAGGCCTTTTTTCAGCATTAGGCATTAGGAATTAAACCTTCTTCTTGGGTCACGTGTTGCCTGACTTCTTTTGAAGGTTCTCGTTCCCTCTTTGCTTGATACACAGACCTCTGAGTATCCAAGCTAGAGCTCACAAGCAGCAGTATGAATTAACACATCTTTAGATACCAGGGTGAAATATCTCTGTTCATTTCATAATGCAGAAAAAACCAAACAAATGAAAAAAAACAAACCAACCATTCACAGACAGAAATCAGTAGATGCAAGTAGCAAAAGCCATCAGAGATTACATTTAAAAGGGAACTATACTTAAAAGGGAGTTACTGCTCTTACTGAGGAAAGTATGCACAGCCAGGAATGGAAAGAGGTCGCTGGCCAATTTAAGGAATATTACTGAGATTCTGTTCTGTTCACAAAAAAGTCAGCAAGAAACCAGATTTGGGACTTACATTTAGGATTCTTTCAATTTTCAAAAACTTGCAGTTCTCCAGAGTGCTTTTAAAGTACGCATAATTCAAAAACGCCACTGCAAAGCTCAAGCTGCTGGTTAGCACAGTGCGTCCTGCCTGCAGGGTGCACTGCCTCAGAGAGGTGGGACCTGAAGATGTATCTCAAAGGACCTAGGGACCTAGAGACTCTCAACAGGCAGCTCTAAAAGCTGGAAGATGGAAGCCAGGCACGGACAGGAAGGGAGAAAAAAAAAAAAAAAAAAAGAGAGACCTAATCTTTACCAATCTTTAACCAGGTGCCACTAAATTCAGTAATGTGATAAAACTTGTTATGGGCTTACCTAGAATATAACTGTGTTCCTACTCTAGAAATGGGAAATAAGTGAAGCCTGGGAAGATTCTGTTCATTTTGAGGAAGGAGAGGATTCATACCGAAAAACCTGCTTTAATTTTCTACTGCTAGTCGTAATTCTATTTCCTGGAATAAAAATGCTGAGCAATACTGCAGAAGGTGTAGGGACTGAAAACACTTTAGTCAGTGAACATTAAAGCATGCAAGCACAGATATGCTCTGATTATTATGCTACTGCATTTTTATAGAAGATCTAAACAAACAAGCTATTTCTACAAAAAGCTTTGATGTCTTCAGCATATATTTTAAGGGAACTGCTCCATGTGTTATATTTAGGGGGATGTCTGGTGGGTATTTATGTTTTTTCTTCCATACACTGTGCAAAACAGGTGGATCTGAGCAGCAAGCTTGGATTGCAGATCCCAGCTTGCTGTTGGGGGGGACGTGCGCAGGAGGTGTGCGTGGCTGGTCCCCCTCAAAAGGCTTCGGAGCCCCCTCTGGCGCAGGCATACCTTTCCCTTCTTGAGAGCAGTGTAGACATCTTTATATTGCTGGTACTTTTCCAGCTCAGCCTTCACCAGCACCTGACGGATGTGCATGACTTCCTCCACCGTCAGAGCGAGACACTCCACGGGGTAACAGAACTCCTCCTGGAAGCCAAAAAATCCGTATTATTTTGAAGCCAAAGCACTTCCTTCCTAGTCAGCCAGCCACCTGGTTAGTAACTCCAGAAATTGAGGATTTCTCCCCTCAAACTGGAATAGCATTGGCACATTCATGGGCATCACATGAGTTTCAAGCCAGCTGACAACGAAAGTGTGATCTGCACGGTCTGAGGTTCAGCCTTCACAACAATGAGAGTTTCTTCAATTTTCCTCCTCAAACCACCCATTACTTGCCTTTTCCTCCTATTTGTCTTTCATTTTGAAGATCCGTTTTAACCAATTAACATTCAGGTTTATAGTTTGGAAGGGAAAAAGTAATTTGGCACACGGTATTACTTGGGAGTCTTCTGTCTGAAGACAAGCAATTTCTCTGAGACTTTGTGGTGCCCAAAGTGGCCAAGGAAAGTTGTTAGTAGCCCATTCTAGCAGAAATTTTTATTCAGTGGTACCACATTTTGGTGCTCCCATAGTCAGAATCCCACCCGAACTACAGAAATATGTTGTGGTCGAGGCAGGAAAGTTCTCCTTTCGGCCGCCAGGACAGTAACAGCAGCATGTGAAGCTTTATACAGTAATCTTCAAATATAAAGCATGAGACTCAGTTATCCAACACTGCACTATTAATAGCAAAAAAGTTAAATACAGAGTGATTACAAAACAACTTCCCACCTATAGAATTTCTGTACGTTTTGTACTACAGCATTTAAGAGAAAATTATTGAGTACAGAACTCCTGGTTTTGGTACCACAGAATAAAAATCATCCCCCCAATTTGTAATCCAGCCCTGTAGTTGATTACTTAGGTCCAACAGAAAGACAGAAACCTCCGTGGGAATTCCCATCACTTTATGCTTAGTGAACCTTTTCAGCCAGCCCAGAGGGGCTGCTGTGCTGAACCGGCAGCGACAAGCGACGCGCTCTGAATACCCCAAGGAAATGGCTCCTCAAGCACAAAGACATTGCTGACAGTTTCAAGATCTCATTTACAAATCAGAGCGATGATTCAGACTAGTTGTGAAATGTTCAATTCACATGAACTTAAGAGTTCCTTTCTGTCTTTCCATTAGATTTAAAAGAAAATCTTTCTACGTTGCAGACCTGGCAAACATTAGCATTTAGGAACCACCACATTTTTAAAAACTGTTGTCTTACCTATCTAGAAAGGGAACACAAGGGAACTTCACTCTGTTTAAAGCACCCCACAAAAACTAGAATTGAGTTAAGTTTGTTCAATTTGTCAGCTAAGCCTTTGGGGTAGGTACCTCACCAGTTTTCTGGAAGAAACAAACTGTCAAAAGCAACTGCAGTTTCCTTGGAGGTGCAAAACTCCACAGCCACACAAAAATAACTTCTGTTCAGTAGGAGCAAACTCCTAGCTAACCGTCAGCTATCAGCATCTCATTTTGGGTCCTTCCCATAGCAACCGCCTTGCCGTGGAGAAAGCGCGGCGGGCGGCCGGGGCGCCCCAGGAGAGGACGTGGGTGGGAAGGCACCGAGCGCGCGGCGCCCGCAGACCCCCTCCCTTCTGCGCCGTGGGAGACTGCGGATCCCTCGGCGCTGAAGGAAGCTGACTCGGGGCTTTTAATCAATCAGAGTCCTTTGGAAATACGCTTCTTATGCGAAGGCACTTCCTTCGCCCTCCTGAACGCCCGTTCCTTTAATTTATGGGCCGATGCGGTCAGCGAACACTGTGCCTTTGGGGACGGTTTGTAGAGCCACTGTGGGTGCAGAGCAGGTACTAGGGGAGCAGTGTGGGTCTGCTGCACCAATTAAAAGTGCTTATCGCTACAGCAAACAGGAATAGCCAGCGGGCAACGGGGGAAACATAGAAAATGACATGTTTAAATGCTAATGTTTTAATTCCAGAGGTTACACAAGGACAACAAAATGTTAATGCAACATTGTATGAAAGATAAATATTATGCTGGTTTCTGAAAACTGCTCCAATTTTTTGCTTTTCAGAATAGAAATAAGTACACGAGAAAATCTTTAGTTTTAGCTTTGAGGCATTTAAATCAACCAAAATTAAACTAAGCATAGACTAAATTGCATTAAACAATGATGCTTTGGAGTTATTGCTCATATTTCCAACAATAATCTATAGCCAAATTAGGCAGTTCCAAGTGTGAGAACTTAAGTTCTCTGCAACACTTGCATATAACAGAACACATTAAAGACAAATCATGGTTTGGATGGTCTTGATTTTCTGGAATTGTACTCAATACTTATTTTAACATGAAAGAGAATTCAGTCTTCTTATTTTTAAAGGAAAAAATATTATTAAAAAAATACTGTTTTGAAGTTTCCATAACCCTCATGAGAATTTGCTTAACACTGACTGTGAAATCCTAAAATATATACCATAAGAGCTTAAGGTGTATGTATATACCTACTACTTTTTACGCAAGAAAAACAGGTACTAAGTATCTATCTAAGTATATACCCATAGAGTGAAATAAAGTGCTTTGTAGGTCATTCTCAGCATACACTCACCTAATAGGTCCTTACGACCAATGCGTTTTCACACTAATATATTCCTTGCAAATTTTCTCATTAGAGGATGACACTCGGCATTCAAACAAGTGTAATATGAACTAGTGCTGGATTAGCCACCATATGCTGCAATTCACAATTAGTCAAGCACTCTAAACTCTTCATGTTTTGCAGACTAAAACTTTCTAAAAAGTAAGCTAGACATCTGAACTATAATCTCTCCTGCAACAGGTTTCACATTTACAATTTTTGGTTGGGACAAGAAAAAGGAGGAAAAATTTAAAATAATCATGGTCAATTCTATATAGGGTTTTAAAAAATCAGCTTTTCTTTTTAGTAGAATTGCCTACCCTGGTACATAGCTAGTAACTATTCTGCAAGTTCTGATAAGTAAGTGTGCCGAGGAACAAAACCATATTTAAGTTTTTGAATAAAAGAGGTGGCAAATGCCCTTCCATTCTACATGATATATCTTGTTAGAACCACAAAAGCTTAATCTTTTTAACATAGTCCATGAATTACAATAACTCTGATGGATTTTTGCTGCAGGATCTTCATGTGCTGTAACATTTAAGGTCTGTCGCACTGATAATCTTATGATGTTGCATTTTTAGTTTGCTGTCCTTTCAGAACTGATTTCTTTTCCCCGTGAGGTGATTGATGAAACACATAAATATCCTACACACATTGAAATCAATGTCAATCAGGTGCAATGTCCCGGCCTAAGCTTTAATTCTTGCCACAGCTTAGGAAGTGCTCCCCTAAGAGGGAACATGCTGGTGAAGGTGATTTCCAAAGCCAGCAAAAAGAGGCAAACCTTTGCGGGTTTCCACCTGCTGGCAAAAGCTCTCTCACAGAGATAGTACATAGCCCCTGCCACCCCGCACATGGCTGCTTCAACGGGATGAGAGCTGAGCAGAGAAGCTGTTTGCATAGCTGAAAAAAGTGGTCTGAAAGTCATCCTTGGAAATAAACTGGTTATCCTAGGAACCTGAACAATAGATAGGAAGCAGAGAAGCGAATGCTGTGTATAAATGAAACCATTAACTTTGGTCCTCTGGATCATGAAAATAATGCCAATAGTGATCATCATCATCATAATTACTACTATTTAAAAAGCAAACAAACTACAAAAGCATTCATATGCACACCTCAAGACATTGGGTTCATCTCACTGATTAAACAACGAGTCAGCTCTCATGGGTAAGCACGGCACCAGACCGGATCCTGAAAAATAGCACTGAGCTGTCCTGCCGTGGTTACGCCTTTCCATTTGGCACTCGTAGGGTAACACATTAAAAGGACTAAGGCTGGCACCTTTCCAAGTCTGTTTCCCCTCCCCACCTACTTAGCTCTAATTCCCTCTGTCTGATGAGATGCCAGGTCACAAAACCGTAGTTAGTATGCAAGGCAGGCCAGTTCCCTGCTAATCCTGCTAAGAGACTGTACCAAAGTCCTGCCTGTTTGCAGTGGCACTGAGGAACTATTTATTGACGAGGCCTCTTTCACCTTGAAGAGAAACCATAACCCCAGGAGCAGATGATAAGAAACGAAACTCCCTCAATCCTGGAGGAAGGGATGAAGAAGTGTAAAATCAAATGAAAAATGAATAATATTCTGCACTTATTAGAAGCTTTTACTCAAGGACCTGCAACGATAAAAATGCAGCATCTGGCACAGCCTCTCAAAGAAGCTGGCATCCTCCGGGGAAGGGAAGATGCTGCAGCGAGTCGAAGCGTGGAACTGGGCCAGTGCCAGCGTATCAGCAACTACCTACTAAAATTAAAAACAAAGTATTGTGGGAGTTGTCTGTCACACCCTAGAGGGCACTATTGCCAAGATTAAGAATTAGCTCTCTAGGCATCAAATAAACCAGGTTCTTATTAAAGGAACACCATCTCGCTACTGATTTTCCTTGTTTTTCACTTCATAGCCAAAACCAAGTTAGGTGACAGCTCTGAAGCAAAAAACAAAACAAAACAAAACAAACAAACAAAAAAACCCTAGCAAAACTTATCCCATCTGTTCTAAAACATTAAGCAACATAGCTCAAGAATTCTGCAGATGTCTTTCTGCCCCATTTGGCTGATTTATCTAGCGACTTTTTCTTCCTTTCCTTTAACATTTTTCATGGGAGAGTGGAATAAATCAATGAATTTTTCTGCAACATTTTTACTTCATACAAATCTTTCTAGGTGTATGTCAGTAAACAGACTGACAGAGGAAAATACAAATGTGGTCAAAAAGGTCCTGTAAAGAATTTGATTCAGCTATTTAAAACAATGGCATTTTAAATAATAATAACAGATTTCTAAAATAAGAATAATGGACTTTTACATTCCATGATCCCCTCAAATACACAAGATGAGAGCAATGTTATGATGTAACATATTTAGATACATTAAAAATGTGAAAGAGTAAATGCCTCAGTGTAATATATAATGCTTTCTCCCCTCCTTCCTTTAAATAATGTGTGGGTGAATGACCATGGGCCTATCAGAAAATAAATCTTGTGCTTCCACATACAGTGAGTGCTGCAGGTGATGACAGAGCAATTCATTTTATGCTGATAACATCTTCAAGCACATGCTGAAGGAACCCTCCAGCTCAGGTCTTGTGCAATAAGTTATTCTCCAAGTTAACATCTGCAGAATTCTACTCACGCTGTGCATTTAGCAACACTCCTGCCTTCACCTGCCCTTCACCTGGAATGAGAAACTATGTTCTAGTTGGAAAGATGTAATAAACAAAATCCACCAGAACCTCTGAAAAGAAGTGGAGAAAACAAGTGAGAGCATTTGGAGATTATTTTGTTACAGTTCAACTTCATCATGTAATAGGTTTGGATCTCGGCCACCACTTCTTGGGTCAACAAGAACGCTCTTCAAAGCCCATTAATGCCACTGTACCAAAAGATGAGGCAAATTAATGTTGCCTTCCTTTCAAAACTTGAACATGTTTATCGATTTCTCTATCCACTAGCACCTCATGGGGCATACTTGGAAACCCTGCTGGTAGGAAAAGAGACAAGGAACATATCCTGCATGAAATGACAAAGCACTCAGTATGTCAGCAGAAAAGAACCAGGATTTCATACCCTTTGTCATTTATACTCTGTTGGAAAACAGTTCTCAATTAAAGCTAACTGATCAAAAGTACTGTACTTTCTTTCCAAGTAGCAGTACAGGTTTTTGCCTTAATGACTTCAACAAAGCAGCACAGTCAAACCTTAATTCGAATTACTGAAAGAGCTTTCACATGTATAAACATTAACCACACAAGTTCCTAAGATGGGAAGAAAATAAGCCATTCCATTAATTCGTTCATGCATTAACTAAAACATTTCCAACAACAGAAAAACAAAAAAGATCCACTGCTTTGGAATCATCTCTACTCAAATGGAAAGTCAGTTATGTGAAGCATATCTGTTTTGGTAACATTTTGAAATTAAAGCAAGGCATGTGGCTTTAACCACATAGTCCTAATCACAGTGCAAATGTTTTCTGAGGCACCTGTATCTGGGTTTTTGGATCAATACGCTAGAGAAACAAAGTTGAAATCTTGATTTCCAGATGTCCTTAGTAGCCAAAGGCTGTTTCTGAATTGAGGAGTTTTCTCTGAGTCAAGTTCTAATCACACTGAAGCCAAGTTTTACTTTTCATTATACTGTTAGCATGCCTCTTTTTCTCTCTCCTACTACCCACTCCACTTACAAGTGATCTGGAACTCTGCTTTGAAGGTGGTAAGAAGTGTCTCACATTAGTTGGTGTTTCCTTTTCAATGGAGTGTCGTCTCTGAGGTGGCTGCCGTCTCTCTGGTTGTGGTGTAGATGATATTGGCAAGAACTTTGGAGGCGCTAAAGATTTAACCGGTAGAAATAATGAGCTCTCATAAGAAAGACTGTTGAATAGCATTGTTCTGTACTTAAAACACCCATCACTTCGATAAAATTTCTCCTACTGGTGGCTGACGTTATGCATATACACACACAGAGTATTTTCACTACAGTCTGTTAGATGAATCACATTTTTCAAGTCTGAGAGAACAGGAATACTCATAAAACCAGCACATATAGACACACTACTTCCAATCACCAGTGTATGTACCATTGTACAATTAAGTATTTCAAGATACTGGTTTATGCAACTTATTTACCACTGGGCACAGAAAATACAAGATTACATATTTCAAGAGAAAAGCTTTTCCAGTGGAACACTTAAAAAAAATTAAAATATTTTTACACGGTAACACCTACAGTAACTGTAACTGAAAGAAAGAGAACAGATCCTGCCCTCTTCCCAGTAAGTACTTTTATTATCAGGAATACCAGTGATTGCTCGGTATCTTTCAAAGAAGTACATTCATTGAAATGCTGACAAAGGTGCAGGAAAACTAGTTTTAGGGTGAAATATGTTTTTGTAGCAACAAAGCCTTTTATGAGCACAGCCAAACTGCTCCCTATTCACTAATCTGAGTTCTTCTGCACTGCCATATCAAATTCAAGATCCCAGTTGTTCTCTTTAGACTTACTTACTACAGAGTTGGCCTGAAATTCGTTCAAGACCGCTTAAAACTGATATAAAGATGTCATTCCACAACAATGCTCCATGACACTACTGAATTCTCTAAATAAGCCTGAAGCTCAACTATGCAGAACAGGAATTTTTGCAAATGCAAATAAGGATCT
The DNA here is from genome assembly GCF_028389875.1 of Rhea pennata. Classification (NCBI taxonomy): domain Eukaryota; kingdom Metazoa; phylum Chordata; class Aves; order Rheiformes; family Rheidae; genus Rhea; species Rhea pennata. The sequence continues at coordinate 108,579,199 of NC_084664.1, read as the reverse complement.
GATATGTCCCCACCTCAGCCTGGGAACTGAAGATCATAAATACATAAATACTTCCTTTGCAAGGTCTAAATGAAAACTTTTGGCTCAAAACAACAGAAAATTAAAGTGAAAATGTATTTTCTTGTGTAGGCTGACCAATTCCCCCCTTTAAAACTAGAAGACATAGGAACCACAGAGAACATACAGTGCTGTATTCTAATATCATGCATAAATATTTGGCTGAAAAGGATGTACACACTTTTTTCTGAATATGTTGGTAAACTATATAGGAGCTATAGCCTATATAGGCTATAGGAGTTTACATTACTGTAAACTTGTCTTCATGAGTTAACTGAGTTAATGTCACTACAGGCCAAAATTAAGAACTGATCTTCTCTTTCCAACACACTGTCTCAGTAAAATGCCTTTTCACACTCTTCCTGCTAATTCTAGGACAAAAATGATGTTTAGTCCAAGAATGTTTTAAAAATATTTTTCTACTCTTAAAACACTTGCACTTGTTTCTCTTGTCTCCAGAAGTTTGAAACTTTCTGTTTCACAAAGATATCCCATACTGGATAGCACAGGCTAACGCCTTCCAGTCATTAATCAGACTTGAGCTATTCAGTAGGCTCTAGGCCTGCTGAACAAGCTTCACAGACTTATTCCATTAATGCTACTCAGCTTGAGCTTTCTATAAAAGAGTTTGAGACAAAGTGCATAAAACAGAAGACAACAGAAGTAGAGAAAAGCAGCCCCTGTGCTCTCCTCTAATCAAACTCACTCTTTCTGCTGCTTGTGCCTTCCTGAAAGGGGTCTTCCACCTGGGAGGGGGAAACGCTGCTGCTACTTGCTGATTTGTGCGCTGACTCCTCCTGTATGGAAACAAAAAGAAAAGAAATGCAAGTCCCTCTGATTTTTTTTTTATCATATTGCTTCTTATCCACACAGAAATTACAAGCTATCAAAGACATATTACACCATGAAATCATTCAAAATTCTAGAAGTACTGAGAAAAATATTGACTCTAGGCAGCACTGAGTAAATGGAATTTTCTAAGTCCAACTTTTTCAGAAACTGAATAAATAGTATTGGATTGGGATTCAGTGTATTTAATTATATCCTAAAAGAATACGATCAGAAAAGATGTAGATGAATCCATTGTAATCTGCTACTTTTCCTCAAGTAACTGCTCGTGGTATTCAGGGTCTTCTAAGGATTTGTAACTACAAGGGACAAATTAACTCAACTTCTTATCTCAGACTAGCAAGGAATCAGCACTTGCACTTCTCCGGTCTCCAGAGGAATGAGACCCACTCCTATATGCAAGTGACTCGAGTAAAGAGAAATTAATCAGATCTCCACCGCACTGTTCCTTAATCTGTAATCCTGCTGCATTTCTTCCTTCCTTCAGTATCTCATAGAAATCTTATTCATTACGTAAACATGTTTCATCACTACAGCCAACAGTAATTCTTGCAAGATGAATGGAAATGAGGCAGGCTTTGACTAACACATTTCAGCTATCGAAGGAGTTATGTCACCCCAAATAAACCCTTTGCCTTCACCTCAGATCTCTGTCTTCAGCCACCAGACACGAGCAAGATGCAGATCACCGCAGGAGCCTCCCGAAGGAGCGGAGCTGAAGGACCGACTGTGACTGCTATTTAGTTCTGTTGGGAATGCTTTTAACCAAAGACATTTGCACCGTTTAAGTTGCCGACTTAAAAGACCAAACAAGTGATCTGCTCTAAAAGCCAGCAAAGAGCTGAACTTCTCTGTCACAGACTTCTTTAGTTACATGAATTACAAGCAGGAAAATCTCCACTAACCAAAATAATACCTTCTTGGGTAACAGAAAATGAGGAAAGAAAACCCAACAGGATCATCTCAATGAACACCACGCATCACAGGACAGAGACCTTTACCAATTCCCACCGGGTGCTCTGCGCTGAGCCCGAGGACAGGCACCGCGCTGTACACTGTGCCCGTCCACGTGCCGCAGAACAGCATTACTCAGAGACTCAAAGCAGCCCCGACCCCCAAACCATACATGCACTAATACCCCTGTAAAATAGTTGCAATGAGAAACACGTAGGGAAATTTGAGCAGTATATTTAGCTACGTCAGCTGAAGCACTTCCAGAACCCGGTAAAATCTATTTAGAGCTAGCTCAGAGATCGTTACACAGCACTGCCTCAGGCCTCACAGTCACCCTAAGAGACTACTGAAGAACTTGCAAGGTAACAGGGTGCACTGAACTTTGAAGGTGGTACAGCAGTGTTCCCAAGATGAGCGTGACACGTTTAAACTTCAGGAAGAAGAATAATCACCCTTGGAAGTGAACCGCTCTGAAGTAAACTTCTCGCTTTGTGGAAGTCAACTTATTGCTGAGTGAAAGATTGCTTTTCCATTGCCAAAGAAGCTAAAAAACTAAAATGAAGAACTAAATAGTCTACTTGTCAGTTAAAAAAAAAAAGAAAAAAGAAAAACAATGTGGCCGTGCTTCTCATTTTTACCAAAAAAAAAAAAAAAAAAAAAGAAAAGCAGCTAGTGTTTCAGAGCAGGCTTGCTGAGCAGTAGCTGGGGGGCGGCTGGCTCTGGGCACCCCTTGTTCTAGAGAAGTCTCTCCTATGGGCGGCCTCTACCTAGTTCCGACCAAAAATGAGGACTCTTTCAGAGCGTTTTTGGCATTTTACACCATGAAGTTTCATAAAAGACTGAATGATTACATAAAATCATCTGTCAAGAATCTGTGTATTAAGTTTGTGTACACGGTTTTCTAGTTTTCTATTCTCCTTTTTCTTCCTGCTTCTCCTGTGTCTGAAACACTGGTGGTAAGAAGAAGGGAGACAAAATAAGTTGAACAATTGAAAATATCAAGAGGTTAATAAATTTTCAATGTAAAATTGCGAAACAGAGATAAGAGAAACTTTTCATACGACATACTAATTTTGATAACAGCCATGTTTCAGTGGAAAGAAATAGCCAAAAGTTGTTACTGTTCTTCATTCCACTTCTGAATCCAAGGCGGATGTGATGCCTCAATCACATGCTGCAAAGACACATAGCACGCGACATCTCTGTTTGGCTCCCATTTTTGCAAAAGTTTTCCAGTTACCTCACTGAATGAAACAGGAATAAAAATACTAAATTGTGTTGTGATCACTTGAGGAATGTTTCCTTGAGGATTTCTGGTAGCCATCCCTGTGGTCTAGGAGTTGTGAAAAAGCAGAGAGAAAGAAACGAACAGAAATAGGGCAATAAGGGCCTTCTCTGCAGGAAAGAGCTACAGGAAGGATCCCAGGAGCGACCCTTCCTGTTCTAAGGAATGGGAGGGAATGAACTGTCAGAACCAGTGGATGTATACAAAAACCAGTAAGTATAATCAACTCAGGGAACATGGAAGCCAGGAGCTGATGCATTAGATTTAACGCCTACACAACAGGTATTCCAGGTTGGCCATTTCAAATTCCTTTTTCTGTGTACAAACACATGAGCTGAAAATGCTATTACTGCCCCATGATTTCTGAAGGATGGAAGGCTTTTTTGAGAGTGAAATCTTGTGTAGGAATGACAGACAAATATTTTCATGAATTTCTTCCTATCAATACAGTAATTATTGTATTTTACAGTAGACAATATGACATTTTACAGTCAAAGTTGCATCAACTCAACTGCAGGCTTTTGCATAGAGCTAAATCACTATAATTTTACTTGTACTGAGAAAGCTGCAGCTTCAAACGTATCACCTTAAAGCACCTGAATGTGCTACTGATGTGATTTTCATCCACAAACACCTACGGTTTCCTTAGAAAGACATAATTTTTATAGCTGTATCAAAAATGGGCATTAGATTGCTACTTCCCTTGGCCACACAGGGCAAGATGGTACATCTTGCTCCCCTTCTGAAACTGTGATTGTAGTGGCAATGCAGAAAAAGGCAAGGACAGGAGGCAGAAACTGTCTGTACAATATTCAGCCTTGCAAGCAAATGGAGGTGTATCAGACCTTTCTTTTCACCTCTGGCCGGGAATACGGAGTGCTGGGGCGTAGCCAGTATCCCAGCTGACAGAAGAACAAAGGGGAAGCAGGGGGGAAAAAATGTGTCCGCGTCACAGCTCATTTGGAGGTCTGCGGCTCAGCAGTGCCAGTGCTCTCAGCCTGTAATTTAGGGCATTACATAGCCATAATTTAACTGCCAGTGAGTAACTTCAAAAAGGTTAAGCTCAATTCAAATTGCAAGCAGAGAGGTGGCTGAGTCGTTCATAGGAAATCAGGACAACACACTTTTTTTTCTTCTTCTTCTTTTTTTTTTTTTTTTTTTTTTTTTACATGTTATGTACAAAGCAAAAGTCAGCCAATAAATAAGATGTTTTGATAATGCTATCTTCACTTTCCTCCAAGGTTCTGTGTCTCATCATCTTTGTCAGCTTGGAAAATTTCACCCAAACTCCTTCCGGTTTGTTTACTGCTTTGCACTGTGCTTGAGCCCCAATCAGTACTCTGCTGGGCATTTTAATCATCTTAATTGCTTCACCACCTACTTCTGTTAACTCAGACCAATACAACATCTGTTCTTTGTGAAAACATTACGAGATTGATTTATTTTCAATTTATCTTCTGCAATATGCCCTAAAGTTTTTTTTGTGTGACTTTGCTTGCCTACACAGTAATCTCTAATCAATAATCACAGTCACACAATTTATTTCTTATTCCTTGAAAGATCACTTCACATTTCCCTTCACAGAATTTCCTTTCATTGATTTCTGCTCATTTTTCCAAGTCAGATATCATGTTGCATTAGCTCTGGGATGCACTGAGCTACAAACTGGGAAAATATGAGTTCAAGATCCAACTCCTTTATTGACAGCTCTTCATATCCTTGCATCCTGCTCAGCACCATTAATATTAACAAAACCTCATATAGTTGCTATTTTAATTTTAAAGATTGCAGAATGCAAATCTCTTCTGCTTTGAGACCAGATGCAGCAAAATATACACTCTCACAAGTCACCCATAGGATAACCCTAATACAACAAGGGCCAACCTTCCACTGGTCCTGAAAGTATGCATCAAAGAGATACATTTGTCCCCATATATACTTCTCTGTTACCCCCTTATCTCTCAGCTTTGATACCTTTGTCAGTACCGTGCGGGGAAACCCATCCCTCCTCATTTACTAGAGTGGAAGAGACAGGGAAGACTGCCTTTCCTAGGCTAAAATTAGCCTCAGTGAATAAACTCTGCTGGTGTGTGCTTTCCAGCGTGCCTATCTAACTTTCAGAAAGGTGGGAACTCCATTAATAATACTACCTGTCCAGAAGACCAAGTTCATTCTTGAGCACGTAACATTGGTACTTGAGGACTATATATAACGTGGCTTTTACATTAAGAGTTCTTTTAAGCTTTTCTCCTTTTTATACTGTTCTAAATCATTAAATCTCTGCTTGAAAAGGGACGGATTCAAAGTTGTTTCCCCATCTAAATGATATTTGATTGTTCCTACCTGTGAAATATTTGCTGGGTTATACTTCCCCAAGCCTCCATCACAAACTGACCCCCTGTCATTTGCATTGAACTCCAAGCTTTTTGGCATAGGGAATGTTCATCATTAAAAGCCGGCACGGTAATGCTGGGCTCTCATCTCATCAGCTTTAGTGACAGCTCCTGCACAGGTGCAACAAGAGTGCAATACATTTGCCTGCACTCCCAAAAGTATAATTTGCAACATATGCAGATAGATACTGGGCACTTAATAAGTGAATACTGGGTTTAAGGCCAAATCATCATTTAACCTTTTTATAGAATCCTATGATTTTTAAGGTCTGATCTAAATATTTTTGAAGTTATGTGGACTGATAAAAGTATCATGGAAAATACAGATTATAACATACAAAATCATTTCTTTAGTTGATCACCTCAGCAAATTAAGACTCAAGACTCAATTCCGACAAACTGAGAATCAAGCTGTGCCTTGGTGTTTTACCTCTGAATCCGAGCTGTCAAGTTCAGCCAATGTGGGAGCCTTAAGGAGTCTCTTTCGTTGTACTGTTGCTTGCGCGGCACCATTCTGCTTTCCTTGTGGTGCCAAGCTACCGTTCACTACAGAGGTGCCTACTAATTTTCTTCCAACCTCTGGCGTAGATACATCTAGCAGAAGAAATAAAACAATTGGTGCTTGGACACTGCACACTACATAGAACAATCAACTTTTATTTTATCTTTCCAAATCTAACTGTCAAGGCAGTGCACACAAAAGGAAAAAATTACTGTGATGATAGTTATACATGAATGATTATTTTATTTTAGCAGTACATTGCTCAGAAAACTACAGGTCATGACTTGTGGTACAGATGCAACATGAAAGAATGGAAGCAGTGGAAAAAGCAGCAATGCATGATACTAAAAAAACAAAACAAAAAACCCAAAAACCAAAACCTTCAGTCAAATTCTAATGAACTTTTAAAAAATTTCCTGTATTAAAACTGAAAATATTCTTCCTTCAATGTATAGTCTATAATTAACTATATAAGTATCAGAACAAACATAAATGCACAACCATATCTAGACAAGGGAATTTCCAGTGAATCTGAAGAATTCACCCCATGGAAATGATGAGTTTTAGCATGGAACAAATCCAGTTATTCCTGTAAGGACACAATTACACTTAATTGTTGTGTATGCAGAAAAGTAATAAAAATGAACTAAATAACTAGCATTCGCCAAAATACATGTACAGTTCTTAGGTTTGCATGGAAATTTGTATTAAAAACATTTCTGTGATGTCAAATCTTTATGTAACAGCAGAAGCATGAGGCTCCAGCTCCATTTTCATCTATGGGCATTTTATAAGGAGGTAACTCCATTGAGTAAATTACTCCGGGTTTCTGCCAGTGTGCAGTGAAGTTGCATCTCTGATAACATAAGCATGGGGTTTGCTGTGCTCAGCCTCACCTATGTTTAGCTTAGCTTAGATGAAGATAATGACCTGGCTTCGGTAATTGAGCTTAGAGTTTGGTCTGATAAATCAGTTTTATCCCTGTAAAAGTACAAAGAACAGTGTTCTGATCTGAAGAAAATTATGTTGGAGGCAGCAGGAAGAGAAGCATTTAATCAGAAGATAGATCTCCCATTTGCATGGATGCCTAAGCATCTGGTCTTTCTGCAAATGTGTGCTTCTACTCATGTAATTATAGGACTCCTTCTCAGTCTTGGAATAACAAAGTACCTCCAGGTATTCAAGGTTAAGGTAATGAAGGGTTATTTTTCTGATTTTATATATGGTGAACAGAGGTACAGAAGGCTAAATGACTTGTACCTTGAGTTACCCAGAGAACTATGACAGAGTAACCATACAACACAGATATTCCCAGTGCCAACAACATAAGCGCTCACACATCACTTGGAGTTACGTATTTAGTTGCACTGAATAAACAGACAGACACTTGCCACTGCTGATACACTGCAATTTGCATTGGTAAAAGCTGTTTTTGCACAAAGTAGGTTAAAATTACAGTCTAGACAAAGTCTCGATTGCAGTAGTAGGTCTGTTTTACAACATTCTCACTGGACTGCAATTTTAGGAGGAGTTAAAACAAGATACATTTAAAAGAGTTAATTAGGTCACTGTTAAATGCTGGAAACTAACAGGGAGAAAGGACAGGGGATATTTTGTAGTTTCTCTCTAAATCATACCTTCAACTGGGAATGTAAAAGAAGGGGACATGTGGACTATTAATGCCATGGTGACATTCCAAGCCTATGAATCTGCATACTACAGCGTTGCTACTGTCTTTGGGTCCTCCCTACAAAGGGTCGCAATCAAAGACTTAGACTCTCTAAACCTTAGTTCCTCTCTTCAAAGGCTTTACTAACAGACATCCTGAGCACTCCAGCTTCTCAGCCATGTTTTTCTTCCCACTAGTTCCCCCCCCACCCCCACCAAAGGAGTACAGCATGGGTGTCCCTCCGTATCAAATACACTCCTGCTGTAACAACTGCTCAACACAATCCCAGAAAGCAAGAGGAGCAAAATGAAAACCACTCTGCCTCCCCTCCCCTGCTGCCAGTACCAGTTCTTGAGACCTCATAATTAGGTGGCACGAAGCCAACTGCAGGCTTTCCCAAATGCACGAGGGGAAAACTTTTGATACGTTTTTTGATTGCACTTGACTGGCCAGTGCAGCAGCCCTGGCAACAGGCACATGGCACACAAGGGCGACAGCCTTTCTCTCCAAACCTTCCTGGCTGAGGCCTCCGCTGCCTGACAGCAAGGGGCTCCAAGGATGGATCAGAAGCATTGCTGGACTCACCAGGAGAAAAATGATGGGAAGACCAATAGCATTGCTCTCCTTCCGAAAAATAAGATCTATGACCAATGTAGAGAAAGGAAAGGGGAGGAGGGCATCCACCAGGCATCCCCTGGCACTGTGGCATGTGATGAAAAGAACTGGATAGTTAGGATCTATATGTCATGAATCAGTATTTTTAAAAGAATTTAGGCCCCTTCTCTAGAACAGTTTCTGATTCATTTAGGATGTAATTTATGTAGCCAATCACTACCTGCAAAGCCTAAAACAGTTTTTATTTAAGCTCACAAATGCGTGAGTTGTTCAGAAACATTGTTTTGAAGTCTTTTTGAAATACAGAGAAACTTCAGGTGGCTCTAGAAGATGACAATTTATTGTATTTGCTTTGAGGGGCTCTTCAGTAAGAAATGACATTTATTACTGTTCTTTCTTCTAAAAAAAAAAGGAGGAGGAGTGTTTTTATAATTTGAAAGCATTGCAACAGTTGCAAAACAACAAAAAAAAGTAAACTGGAAAAATACGCAATTTATAAAATCAGTTTTGGCTACTGCTTTTGAGTTCAATTTATCACTCCTACACTTACAGTACTGTTTATATATAAAATATACATATATATACACACATGAATAAATGGATTGCCATAATATAAGGAGGAGATCATGAAATTTTACAGTTTCAGCAAACAGATTTCAACAAAGCCAACTTGTTCTATAATTAAATCCAGAATTTGTTAACTGATAGGCAGTAAAAAAATGTTACTTTATTTAAGCTATTTCAGTGATGTATTCAGACAGCAGAAACACTACCATGTGGCAAATAACCACACAGCACCATAAACAAGATAAAACAAGAAACAACCAATAGATTAATGTTTATAAAAATGGATACGTTAAAAAAAAAAAAAAAAAAGTAATGGGCAACTCTGAAAAAAGAAGCTAAATTTACTTTAAAAAAAATAAAACAGGATAGCAATTTGACCAGCTCTAGTTTCATAGAACATCTGAACATTTTGAAGATGATTTAGCTGATGCCAAAAAAACCTTGTGCAAATAACAGCCTGGAATTAAGATTTTATTAGAGAATTAAGACACATGGGGAGAGTGGCATTTCTCCAGGTTGACAGGAAGTCAGTACAACGAACAGTACCTGCAACTGGAGGAATGTTTGGTTTCTTTGAGATTCTTCTAAAACTGTCATTAACAACAGGAAATGAAACAGAAGGTCTTGCATTTGATTACTTGACTACATACTTTCAAAATCAGCATGTAGACCTTTATGTGTTGGCCTCCTGTGACTAGTCTTAAGAAAAGATAACTTTAAAAAAAATGGTAATTTGAAATTTGCCTTTATTTACATGTAAGATTATGTCTCTTATGAAACAAGGAATTAGGCTAACTACAGATTACAAGCAAACTGCAGCAGTCATATAACCATATGCTCTCTCTCTCCTTACCAGCTCTCATTGGCAAATAATGAGAACAGAAACCTCAACTTGGTTCTATATAGCAAATATACTCCTTAATCTTAACATCTTACATTGAGTTTAAAATAAGACCAAAAAAGATTTGCAGAATTAACACAGAACTATCTTTTGTTAGTTATTATGGTAATACACTGGGAAATATTATATGATGAGTAATGGTAACAGAGATGTGTTGTTCCTTTCAGTGGACTGAGATGTTGAAGTCAGGCACGAGAACTAATAAATTAGTGTACCGAAGGGTAAGTGTTTCCAGGTGCTTGCATTGCATTCATTCCTGCACTAGCTAAACTAACAATTACTGGGGCTTGGTGAAGGTCCTCCCTCCCAGTGATCTGAAGCACAGATTCAGTAAGGCCAGCAGTAATACTTGTCATCTCACAGGGTTGGGAGAAAAAGGAATAATCCCCCTGGAGCTTGGGTTTAGAGTTCTTCAGTTTTCCTCTTCTTCTCTCTAAGCCAGCTTGCATACACCCCCAAGGAGGAAAGAGCTTGTGTGTTAAGACTGTCCAGTCTTTTGAGCCACATGCAACACAGCCCACGGAAGTAAAGTTGGTTTTAAACTACTTTTCTACTTTGCTAATAGAAGAAATGGCCAACAATTGTCACAGTCCCTAGCTGATACCAAAACAGCTTTCAGATTATTCTCATTACATTTGACTACTGCTTGGTCCTTCTATTCTGCCGGTTGGAAACGGCAGGGTGAAAGGAGGTCCCACACACGCCCTCCTTCTTCTCTTTGCAGTGACAACAGCTGGGAGGTATGTGGAGCACCGTACCACCTGGATACCAGAGAAAGCCTCCTCAGACCTGGTCTGCACTGCCACAACAGTCACACACAGCAAGCTTAACAAAGCCCTGCCCCTGTCTTTTAGCACTTAACAGGAAACACTCCTGGGTTTCAACAGGTTTGTGTTTTTGTGACTGCAATTTGGTCAAGCAGAGAGCAATGAAAGCAGTGAGAGCACATATGCGAAAACAGCAATCATAGGATGAAAGCACAGTACAGCCTCCCTCCCCCCACCCCACCCCCAAAATAAAGAGGAAAGTAAAAACATTAGAAAAGCAGAAACGTTCAAAACTGCTGCTCATCTACCGACTCTGCACGGCCCAAGCCATCCAGCTCATCTATACTGCTCTTCTGCCATCTCACATCAGCCAAACATCAATCATCCTGAATTTACTGCTAAAGCCACTCTACGAGACCACTCAGCCCCGCAGTACGACACTACTCGCTGAGAAGCACGTGACTGGAAAAACAAAAATTTCAATCACATTTAGGAGATGGTTAAAGAAAACAGGAAGAATTCTTCAGTGGTCAGTCAAAAAAGCAAAGTTTTGTATTGTACAGATTGCTACAAAGCTGCTTCTCAAAAAGAAAAATATTATGGTAATGAGTTAATGGATTTATGGAGGGAGCAAGTATTTTTTGATTTAAACAAATGAGATGTCTCAGGATTCTTAAAAATAACAGGCAGAAGAAGCAGCAAACAGACACATGTACAAGGATGGATCTGAACACTTCCCTTGCACTGGTCGTTGGCACACTCAGTTTTATATCTTTCAGCATCTCTGAAAGAAACAATACTTTTTAAAAACTGAAGTGTGGCTGTTTATGCTCTTATCTGTCCCCCAGGGGACCCTCTAGCTTTCAGTGGAGTTAAACATGATACTGAATACACGTCGAGTTTGAATCCCACCAGGCAGCTTTACAGTATGCGACCAAGGTTTCCCCAAAGGGCTTGAGCTGGTTTAACAGCTTGCCACCGCCATGGACGGGCAGAGCCTGCTCGCTCCTCCCGCCCGCCCTGGCTCGCCGCGTACCCCGGCCGGGCCACCGAGCAGCTGATCGGACAGAATCACTGAAACAGCAGAAATTTAGCTTGGCAAAAAAAAATAAAAGTTTTTTCCTGGGTTGCATGAGTTTCATCAGTTTATCTTGTGAATAAAGGCAGAGAGGAGCAGCAGGAATCAAATGCTTGGAGAGGGGGGCTTGGAGGGGAGAGGGGAGCTGGGTCCTCTCCCCTCCTCTCGGTGAGGGCAAGCTGCTCATTCGGCTCAGCCGCACCTTGACACCGCATTCACAGATCACTCCAGACCTTCCTGTACTACAAGAGCGTTGTGCTTGATTACATTGTGGTGATCAAGTAACTCCTGCACGGTGTTTCTTTACTGCAGAACACTAGCATTTCAGTCGGATTACGCCTTTCTGTGGGAAAAACGACCAAAAGGGATGAGAGGGCACATGGAGAGATAGATGAGGAAAACTCTGCAAGTCGCAGATGAGATGCATCTGTGTGAACCAAAGGGGAGGGACATAGCTGGTGTTGCTTCTTCACAGAATGAGAGGATGGATTTACGTGGAAAACGTTTTTCTCAGGAATCACCTAGAGAAAGCACCTACTTACACAGAGCATCCACAATCAGGTACTACCTATAAGCATCCCCTGCCAATCAATATGGGAAAGAAAAGATAAGCTCTCTCCTCAATGGACAAGTCTTTGAGGCTAACATGGAATATTTATATCCTCAAAGACAGGAATCTTTGGGCTTGAGCATCCTGGAAAGTCAGTGCACAGAGAGGGAGAGCTGAATTCACTTTATGGCTAGTCAGCACAAACTCTTTCTGAAGTAAAGCACAGTTTGCACAGCTGGTGCATATCCAGCTAATGACCCAGTAAAAGGAAACTTTAAATACCATGAGTCCCACGTAGTTGAGGGATCAGCCATGGAATCCTCTGTATCAGCTAAGTTACCAGCCAACTTTAGCCATTTACTTTGCAAACTGGTAAAGAATGAAGGTTTAACCTCTTTTGAGTGAACGTCTTTGATTTCACAACTCATAAAATGCACTGTGAAGACACTGGGAGAATTGAGAGCTTCTCTCTAGATTAGCATCACATGTATATTTATTCAAATCTAGAAAGGGAGAAGACTTAAAAAGTAGTTTTTAGATCTTCTGAGAAGTGAAGTACTGCAAAAGATGATCAAGTCAAAAAGTGACTGTAAAGATACAAAGGTCAAATTAATAAATAATAGGCAAATTAGACTTGAATGTGATGTTGCATTCTGCAATTCATTATAGAGTCTGGAATAGCTCTGGACTATCTCATTTTAATTTTCTAATTTTAAACAGAATTCCAGCACTCTATTATAGCTGAAATACATTTGATTCTTATCTCTAGGCAGCCTTTTGTGGTAGAGGAAGCATAGGTATTAAAAAGTAATTTACCTCATGTCTAATTTTCACTGACCATATCTTGGAAGAATCCCTTCAAGTTTCTTTCTTAAATGGGAATTCAACAAACAGATGGAACAAAGTTCACAATAAGCACAATAACCACGTCAAGTGTCATTGCACCTTTTACCTGACAAGTCAAAACTGTGAGACATGCTAAGTGGCCGCACTGCTGTAAAAAAGAAATAAAAAAAAAAAAGAAAGAAAGAAAATGATTCAGCTGTTAGAAAAAAGAGGAGTAATGAAAGCAAAAGATCTGCTAGATCCACTACAAAACAAAAGATCCACTGTATTAGAGACATTTTGGATTATGTTGCTTAAATCCAAAATGTCAGCCACACTACTGCCTTGCTGTAGTAAAGCTTGCAAGGGTGAAAACTACAGTAGCATAAATGAGACTTGCAAACACAGCAAGTAAAAGATATATTATAATGTATAGTTGTAGAACAACATTTTTGGAATACAATAAATCAAATACCAAAGCATGAGGTAAGTATCTTAAAAACAGAATATTTTCACTTAATTGTCATGAAGGAGAGAGAGCACAAGAGGGAAGAGAGAAAGGATGAGGGTGAGAAAGAGAACATGCAAGACAGAGTGAAAGAGAGCAAGAGCAAAAAAGAGCGCAAGTAAGCAAAAGAGAGAGTTGAAAAAAAACCAGAAAGTACAAAGCCACATTTCACACAAGTTTCAGTGACCTGAAATAAAGATTTCTCATTTTTTAAAGCATAATCTCCAATGATTATAATTAAACTAATAAAGAGAGACACCAAAGTTAAGTTTCAGCATTAGTTTCCTAGAAGAGGAAGGGGAAAAAAGGCCTAACGTGGTGTGATTTGTGCTGATTTTTGTTCTTTTTTAAAAGCTGTCCCTGCTTAGGGTGACTTAGCCTTCCAAACAGATCCATAACACTGGCCTTTCCTTTCTGGGTCTCCAAAAATTTTGTTCCCAGATAAGAAAGCAATTAGATGTTCTTTATTTCTGGAAAGCTTGCACAGCCAATAGCTTTGTTCCCCATCAACTTATTGACAAAAGCCTGTGCATGAAAAATACCCCCTTTGGATACTGGACAAACCGCACGGCAGAGCTGCTGAACTCAGCTTCCTCCAGGCTGCCGGTCCCACTGTTGTCCTGGCTTCCGATAAACACAAACCACCACTGTGTTCAACTCATCCGTATTTCTAATACGGTGTTGCTCAGGGACTAGACCCTCCATTCTTTCACAACGGAGACCAAAATTTCAACGTATTAATCCACGCAAGCAGGCTGGGGCAAACTGCAAGAACGCACTCGGGTACATCAGAACCCAGTACATCTACCAAGATTAAATTGCCATTATTGAAAGAAGGTTGCCAAAGAAGTTTTAGATGAAAGGTGCCCAGCTGCAGGCCAGTTACAGCCCACCAGCATGGCTCGCCGGGCCGGCCGTTCGCTTCCAGCTGCTCTCTTTCGTTCAGTGGCAGCTCGGGAGTGGACATGATCTTGCCTGCACGCATGGGACATGTGTAACGTACCTTCGCTCCTGCACATTTCACTCTTAACATTTTTTCTTTATTTTCTTTTCACTGTAAACAACTGTGTCTGTCCAGATGGTGTAAGGGTCCTGCATTGGGCTTCTACTTAAGACTTCTAATCCTTAAACCTCATCACTTTACATTTCATTACGCTAAATTACACTCAATGGTCTTCCAAACTATAAGGCAGATTTACTTGTATCATACTGAATGTCACTAGCATTCCCAGTTCTGGCCCAGCAAACACATTTTATTCTAAAAGGACCTTAGAGATTTTGGGAAAAAATATCGTTTCAGTTTCAATGTGAAAAAAAAACATATTTCAAAATACGAAATAATTGTCTTCAAGAGAACTACAAAGTGTTTGCTCTTTTATCTTCTTCTTCATGACAACAAGTATTTATATGACCCTACATAGAAACCCCACCCCCAAGCTTCAACGCTACAGTTGTGTACATCCCTTTTTACACCTGCCATAATATGACAGCACAGAAAATTAGCTGGACTAAAGGGTAATTACCACACTACCAAAACTTAAAATCTACCTTTCTTTTACAAAAGAGGGAGAACTGGTGGGAAGTCAGGCCTTCCTTACTGGAGGCTTATGCTAGGTAATCAGCCCAGCAAATCCTAAGCAAAAATGTTCTAAAATCCAGGACTGTTTTCAGAAACTGTTGACTAACTAGGTTTTATATCATCTCTATCAGTTAGAAATGGTAAAGAGCTATTGGATCAAATTTGCTGCACCTGAAAGTGCATGATAGTTCCCAGATGGAGAGCGTAAAATATTGAAGTTGAATCTTTGAAAGAAAAGCATGGGTGTTCCACATTTATAAGTTTCCTGATTGGAAAAATGTTTGGCCTTTCTAATGGATATAGCAAGCATAAATTGACTCCAAAACAGAAGCAGGAAGGCCTAAAGAAACAATATTCACATCATAAATAAGCAAAAATATCATGTTTTTAAAACTGCACCCAAGCAATCACCAAACTCTACCAAGCACTCAGAAAACAACAAAACAAGACTGATGAAATTGCTTTTCTCTAGAGACAACGGGTTGTCACAACCCACTTGAAACTGGCATATGCAGCAGGCACAAATATTTTGCAAAAAACAACAACAGAGTACACACGTGGGTTACTTCACGCTTTTTCAGCCATAAGATGTGACTTTTGCTCCTCAAAAATCCAGAGAGTTCAGCTGTTCTAGAACACATTAGTAACTGTACTCTTTAAGAGAATAAATATAAGTCACAATATAACACTGTACTTGTCATGCTTTTGTCATCAGAACCACTAAACAAATTAGTGATTGCTGAATAGTGTAACTTGTATAGTTTTTAGTGAGCTGTTGAATATATGCTGTAGAAATTAACTGCTTTGCAATATACATCTAATTTTTTGCCATTGAAAGTATATATGAACACATGCTCTGTAACTTGTAAAGTGAAGCAAAGATTTACCTTCAAAATAGAAGGAAAAATTTCAGAAAACCAAATAAGAATAAATTTTCAATTAAAAAAAGGAAATCAATGATGCTAACAAGAGGAAACAAAGAGAATAAAATTAATTAGAAATGGATATATAAAGAATACTTCCAGATATGTACAGAATATTGCACTGAGGAGAAGCAATATCCATGCTGGTCTGAGCAAATTTAACATTAACTGCCATGTCCAATATTCAATATAATGCCATTAAGTTTATCTAATGCTGGTATCAGAAACATGATGAGATCCAGTTGAACCACACAACATCTTATTTTTAAAAATAACTTAGCACAAAGACTGCACAACTCTAGCAAAGCTTGCAAGCTCTTTCTTCTTCTGAAAGGATAGGAATAATTTTATCTTCAGTGACATCCATATAGACATTGCTAATATTGTGGCTTCTTACGTGGGACAGTTTTCTGTGGATATTGCTCGTAAAAACTACCAACATACTTACCCAGCCTGCTACGCCTTATCTCATCAGGTGAGACAGGGCGTAACTTCCTTTCTGCCTTGATTTCCTCCAATATCCTTTCATGAAGGCTGCGTGGCCGTGGTGGGGTTGGTTTTAATTTTCTTGCAGAGGCCTTGGGACACAAAGATAATCATATATTTACAAAAAAGTACTCCCTGAAAGTAGATCCCACACATTTTTTTTTTTTTTTTTAAGAGGAGGGGAATTTTGTAGTACGATTTTACACACACACAACTGTAAAACTTACGAAATAGAATTGTATTTTTCCCTGATTCATTGTGATTTCACAGACGTAACGGGCTGCTGGCAATAACAGCTATTACCTGGTAGGTGCAATATATCACACTTCATGTTTTAAAGAGACCGTTTTCTATATACACAAGACAATACTCTCGAAAGCCAAGTAAAGGATACGAAAATAAAACATTTAAAATATTCCCTGGACAGAGACACGCTTTAAAATCGCCCACATTTTCATAGCGACAGAAGCGTACTAGATTACATACAGGATTTAATGGAGGTCGTGATCGGATGAAATCCAGGATTATTTCATGTGCACTCTTTTTTAATCGAGGTGGAATGTCACCATTGACCTGGAAAGAAGAAAGTGAAATATGCATTTCTATATTTTGCATTCATATTTCTGCAGACGATGAGCTCAAGCAAAAACTCAGAGCATCTCTGACAGAGCCTGCAGGGCTCTGACACCGGCACCAAACAAAAAAATCCATCAGTCCTGAACAGTGCAGCGAGCCATTTGCAGAGCACAGGCAAGCTAAGAGGTAGATGAGAGCTTTTCAGCTCTGCAGATTGCTACAGACCAAACCACAACTGCAGCAGCATTAATTAGCAATACTTACAATCCTGAAATGATGGGATTAAATATCATGGCTGCAGCTGTGTCTACAGGAGAACACAGACAAAGCAGGCGTCTTGCTTGGGGGAAAAGGTGCCAACCACCCCATTTTTAAGAAGAAGCGTTTGAACTTTTCCTTAATCTTGACAATGCTGCCAACCATTACACAGTCTGTAATATTCTGTTCCTAGGTTCTGAGAAAATACAGATACTCTTTAGGGCCCAAATTTTCTCAGTCTCTGTGCCCTTGTGTGGAAATCTCAGCACAAAGAGAAAGAGCACCTCTGAGAGAGGTCTCACAGCTACCTCTAAACCCACACTTCAAAATTTTATTAAAGTTGGATAGCATATACATAAAGTAAAGTAAGTCACTAGAAAGGCATGCCATCAAAAGAACAGGAAGAGAGGTTCCTCTTTGTAAATCACGTATTTGTGCAGAAGAGGAGCTGGGCGGGAGGCGTTCGTTGGTTCTGCTTTGATCCGCAGAGATACAAAGGCATTTCTTTCTCAGGCGTCTCACTTTGGAAATGAGACTATATATAACAGCTCAGAGGAACTAGTCAGCAATTCACCATGTGTATATGATGTAAAACAAGGCAATGCAAGTTTTTCCATCATCTGAACAATTATATATTGTAAACTGGGAATAACTGTATGGATTTGCTTGAGAAACGCACCGCTCAGGCTGAGGCTTCACATGGCACAACGCCCAGGCGTCCTGCCACGGAGGAGCACGCAGCCCGTATCAGATATCCCTCCGGTCTCTTCTAGTACTACCACAGACCCTGGCTATCGGCCCTGCTTTCTAAATCGGCGGAAATTCCCAAGACATTGTATTTCTTCAAATGAGGGTCCCAAATTCGGGTGTTCTTAGGTTTTTTTATAAGGCCAGTTGTCTCGGCTTTCCCTGGGGGACTTCACCCTTAAAAGCTCTGCAGTCCAAAACCATATGTAAAGACGCAGCTCTGGTTTGTCACACCACAGGCATATGTGCTAACCATGAGGAACTCTGCTGTCAGCAAAACGAGTTTGAACGACCATGAGGCCACCTGAGCAGGCATCTAACTAAACTTTACCAATGCATGTAACTTGTGTGCAAGCTGTGCCTACATCACACGGGCTCTCTTCCCAGGCTGAGGCAGGGGAGCCTCCACGAAAGACTGGCTCCTTCCCTGAATACAGGGTCAGATGCAGATTCCCTGCTGGGGGACACGACACTGCTTTCTCGGGGGACTCCTTCTGGAGGCGTCTTATCCCAGGCGTGGCCGGATTTCCACTTGTTCCCCCCACACACCTAAGCTTCCTTAGAATAAACTTTACACAGTTTGGCACAGACAAGCTGCAAAACTGTGAGACATGCATCATCTTCCTAAAAGTAGTACGGAAAAATTAAAACCGAAAGGATTTATACTAAATGGTGATCTGACATTTTACAGTGAGCAGGATATTGTTTTAAGTGATGCAACTGACTTCTTTTTAAACAAAGAGCAAATTTTCAGGAGCAACATGACTCGCATGATTAATAATGAAATGAGAAGTCTCGCTTCCCTGGTTAGTGCTCTTCAGATGCCAAGGTTGATAGCTGAAGCTGAAAGTTATTAACATGAGAACAGCTGTTTGGTAAAGTGATAAGCTCTGTTCCAGCCTCGGGGAACAACGCTTTGCATCACAGTATGAAATACATAATACATGGCTCTGAGCCTTTCACCTCAGGGCACTCTATCCACTGCCTTAATGCCACCAGGCTATAATTAGCATCAGCATTCCCGTGGGATTGGAAAAGAAGTTCTGGACTCGCCTAAGCAGTTTTCCACGGGAGGCACAGGGAGCTGGTGGCAAAGCGAGAGGATGTTTCGGTGAGCAAGCCAAAACCGGGAGGTGACACGGAACCTGCCTGCTCCCCCCCCCCGAGGAAGGTGCTACCACAACCTCCTCCACCGAAGGGGAGCTCTCAGCCCTCCCCGGCGACACTAGATTTTTTCTTTCCTTCACGCTCAGCCTCGCTCAGTGATGAACAGTTTCATGTGCATCCTTTACTTTTGATTAATTGATTAATTAAAATTCATGGCTCTCAATTAAGGCCTAAGTCAGAGACACATTGTACGAATGCAGTCTCGGTAGCTGCAGTAAAAAAAAAATAATAATAATAATAATAATTTTTAAATCTCCTCCAAATTGTCTTTTTGTTAACATATAAGATTGGCTCCAATTGCAAACCGATATTTAAACGAAGTGTCCGAAAACATTGTAAAAACTATTCTAAATCCTCATCTGTGTAAAATGGGCTTTTCTACAGCAGTGTGCATTAAAGCCAGTAATGTGGGAAAAGCATAACCAATTATTACAAGATCAAATGGAAGTTTAGAGGTCTAAACAGCCAAAGCGCAGAAAAATTACCATTTAATAATGTACTGGTCTGTCACCCACTACTTCAAAATTCTTTTATATATATATATATAAAAAATATGTATATATGTGTATATATACACACACACACGTGTGTGTGTGTGTGTATGTGTGAGTTCAGATATGGAGAGAAGAGCATCATTATCCAGGAAGAATTTAATAATTATGTATGTAATGTGGAGTTCCTGTGCTACAGAAAAGGTACCTTAGAGCCACGCACTGATTAAGTAGGATAAGAGTTATCTAGGTATAGTTCAGTAAGCACTGCTCAAGAAATCTGGTGAATGATGCAAAATTGGGTGGGCGGGGAAAAAAGAGCTAACATATGAAGTCAATGTGCAATTAAAAGCTGTAGCTTAATGCCTATGCCCAAAGAAGAAAAAAAAATGACTGCAAGGATAACATTAATTCTTACATTTCGCAATTTCTGAGTGCTGACTGTACCAACATTCACAATTTTTAACCTTTTGGGAAGGAGTGCTCCATAGGTGAAAAATTCTATTCAAACTGTTCAGGCAAACATTCAAATATTACCCAATAGCCAGGATTAAAGTTCTCTTGTTCCTATCCCAACCATAAAAACAATGACTCTTGCATAAGATGATCAGAGAGATGACAAATTTGAAATTATTGTATGAAATTATGTATGTACTGAAATAGAAGTCACTGAAACTAATGAAACTGGCTACTTACCAAAAGCACTGAATTTGACATCTTCAAAACATTTGAAATATTTACACTATGCCAGAAGACTAGTGAGAACATACAGCCCCAGTTATTGGTATCTGTTAGCGCAACACTCTCGATAGGAGCTATTTTGGTTTTTCAGAGTAAGTAATGCACCTTATTCAAGTATCTGCTCTTTTCCTAATTTCTACTAGAAGTCCTCATCAGCCAGGGACAAACCAAGCTACTTGTTTAAATACAGCATTGCAATCATAAAAAGAAGAATAAAAACTTTATGTTACACGTTATTTACTTAAAAATGATCCAATGCCTGTTATTATTAAGTAGCATGCCTTTTACGAGCTGCCAATTCTAAAAGTACACTTGTAAAGTTTAAAGCAAAAAACAGTTTTAATAACAACTTTGCCAAATATCTGTTTTGATTGAGAGAAAGAAACATAATCCATCTTTCTATGGCTGCTTTAAAATTCAGATTTAGGATTCTTGTCCTTTGCTCCTCTTCTGTTGTTCTCACCATGACACTTTTCTCTGAAGGGAATACACACAAAGCTTTGACCCATGACAGTCAGCTAAAAGACTCTATTTATGAGACCTAACTAAACTTGTAATTATCTGTGAATCCCTCAGGCTCCACACATTTCATACTGAACTGCATTCTCATTATTGTGCACATTTTGTACATTCTTCAAGCAGACCCTGCAGCAGAACATCACTTATTGGTTGGAAAGTTTATGATAAGAAAGAAGTTATTTTTCTAACACAAAATCACCAGCAGGTGTGGTTGGACTAAACCAGCAATTAAATCACAGACCGCCCTACAGGTATTGTACCTGCAGTACATTTTAATCCCAACTCACGTTTACGCCCAAAGGTTACTCTGGACAACCTGCCCAGCAGACCAGAGTGGGACAAAAACAGATGCTGGCTGGTATTTTGTATACAGCAAGAGTCTGGATGACCAGAGTAGCAGCTGTGCCCTCAAGACCTAGTATGTGATAAAGAAAATCTTTTCAGCAGAAGCAGAAGCATTCAACAAACAGTGAATGAAAGGCTAGCCTGACAAAAGCAAAATTAGATGACCCAGGGGTTCCCATTCAAATGAAACTGCTATACTGATTGCATACAGTAATCAAGGCCCTGAGGATGCTCCTCTTCTTTTGCAGGGGGTAGCACAAACACTTACCACAGTTCTCTGAACTGTTAGAGGAAGGATAGGTAACATCTGGGCATATATTTTACTGTATTGATTTAATATTTAAACAACATCTGCTGCAGAAAATAATTATAATATCATAGCCTAAATCCAGATCTTGATTGCAAAAGGACTTTCAACTCGTATGTAAGAGACATTTATATTTGCAACAAGATTCACGTATTTGCTCTGTGTAGTTGTTCCAGCTTCTTCCTCCTTTATTCTTTTTCTAGTGATCTCTAGTAAGACAAACTGTATGTGCATACACTTGCACACATGCTTGCTCTCTCACTCTCTCTCTTCCTGTACATACAAATTGTGTTGAGGACTTTATGAATTTTTCTGGTGGAAATGTGGCTTTCTCACTAACAGAAGTTTTGTGAGGATTTGTCAGGAAAAAAAAAACACTTGAATACTGAATATTCTAAAAAGACGCTTCCACTGTATCAAACAACTGGCAAAAATAAGTAAGTGCAAAGTATAATTATTGACATTACTCAAATACATGCCTCTGATAAAGGGGTTTAAAATGGCCTATGAAGGACATTTACTTACATCAGTTGCTTGCTTACCACAAAGACTTTCTGTATGTTGAACACAATATAAACCAAAAGCAATCAAAGAATGGAAAGACACCAGTAAATACCAGTATGGATTCTGATAAATACAGTGTTTCAGGTAAATCTTACATGCATCTTTCCAACTTTTGTTGTTTGAGTTGTACATGAGTATCT
Organism: Rhea pennata; assembly: GCF_028389875.1. NCBI lineage: Eukaryota > Metazoa > Chordata > Aves > Rheiformes > Rheidae > Rhea > Rhea pennata. The sequence continues at coordinate 108,556,836 of NC_084664.1, read as the reverse complement.
AGAAGGAAACTTATCAATAGTCTCCAGCTTATTTTCTTGACCTGAAAGCAGCAAAAGCTACAGTGAAAATAGTTCAGTCAACTTTATAAAATTGAAGACTTGAAGGTAAAATGCTTCACACAGATAATTGCTTGAAAATTCATAACAGACCATCCAATCTCAGCAACTGTGGCAGTAATGTAAGTTTGCCAGCACTGCAGGTTTCCCTCTTTCTTCACAACACAATTCATGTCACAACATGGTAGCATTGTACCCTTTGAAATAACACATTTCTCTCCCCCAAATTACATTGAAACTTAACATAAATGTTTCCCTCAATAACCAAAGCCTAAAAAAAAAAAACTCAGTACATAGCATGACAGCACTGTTAATTTGAACATTAAGGTTGGCATTTGTTCAAGCATATGTAAGCATGTCTTTTGCAATTTTTAAATGCCTGCCATATGGAAAACGGAATGCATAGCATTTTGTTGGTTTCACTTTTTTTCCCCCTCAATATACTACCTACATTTAAGACACAGTATAAAAGCCATGAACATGACTAATCACACAAATTCATAATTTCAAGGTTCTCAGAAAAAAGGAAAAAGATAAATAAAAAGGAAGGCAGGGAAAAAAACTTATCAGATTTGACAAAATCTAGTCATTTTCTTGACTTACCATAACCTTCCTTAAGGTATAGCGTTTGGATCTAATGTCATCCATCAGCATTTCATAGGGTGTGAGCTGATATTCTATTGGGAGGGGGTTGTACTGACGCTCTTGAACTTTCTTAAGTTTGACACCATTCCGTAAATCTCGCATTACTTGTACCCAAAAACGAGCCTGAAGAGCGAAGACAGAGAAATTTTATTTAATACCTTACTCTTGAATACCAACTCAAATTAAACCAATGTTGCTCATTCCCTTTCAGGACATCACCACACCAAACAGAGCTGCACTACTTTATTTCGAACACGTTAAAACAGGTAAGAAAAGCAGCTGTTTTGAACAACCAAAACTCATCTTATTTGTTGTTATTTTATATAAGGTTATATTCAGTCCTTATGAGCGTAACAAAACTTCGTTGCAACCCAGCAGACCGGCAGTCTCGCTTCAAGTGACATCCAGAACTAAAAGAATATGAAAAAAGGATATGAAAATTCTCATGTACCTTCAGATTTCCATTTCAACCACACAGCGTGCACATCAGTAAAGTTTCCAGATTTGTAGCTAACTCTATGTGAATTAAAACAGTGAGTTAAAAAGTGCTTGAATCCTAACCTTTGTTTCCCTTATGTCCAGAACTATCCCTGCAGAATCTTCCAGCTGTTCTTCCTCAGATAGAAATTTTGGGTTGGTCTTCAAATTCTAAGGTTTAGAGATAGCTTATCGGTACTGCATTCCCTTTCACCCTGCCTGTAAGAGCACCACACCCTAATTTCTCCCTCACATTTTTTTGGCAGTAGGAATGAGTGGAGAGAAAGAATTACTGGACAGGAGATTGGGAGATTGAAATTAAATCCTTTTAAGAAACTCATAATGTTCCTCCACACACTGGCCAGAACAGTAACTAGAAAATACTACAAGGTACCTTCTCTTAAGAGTTCTTCTGTAGCATTTTTATGTTACCACTCTAGAAACTCACAGCTGATGGCTCTGACTACTGTCTAGCTGCCACTTTGAAGGGCAGTCAACAGGACTTCTGTCTAAATGTCCAACTTTTCAAATTACCAAAGCTTTCCCAAAACAGCTTAGTCAGAAGAAGAAAGGTAAGAGTGATCAGCTTGGATACTTGCATTGTTTCTCTTGCCTGCGAAGAGATTTTCGTTCTAACTTGTCATGATTTATTACTAATTCATACGGCAAAAAAAAACAGACACTGATCCTACCATAACACAAATGATTCTGGGCAAACGATACAATGAAATATAAACTATTAATAACGATGCTGATTCGTTATTCACTGTTCTCTTACCCAGTCAGCATTTTTTAAGTCATCAAGGTCTGTGCTGCTTTCGTCACTTGCTTCCTTGTCCATTTCTTGAATCTTCTTCAGATTCTGCCAACAAGAAGAAAATTCGTCAATAAACTGAATGGCGGCATTACTTTAAAGTAAAATGGAAGTTTAAGTTTTGACATCTTCTGAAATACGTTATTTGGGTATTCTGATGAACATTTTACAACTTGAATAATAATACTGTAAGAGTAATAATAGTAATTTGAAATACTATTTGAATATATTTCTCATAATTGAAGAGGGGACCTTAAATGCTGGAGAAAATCTGAAGCTTTGCATATGAACCTAGCTTAATAACATTTCAGAGGAAAAACTATTTTGAAGTATTTTAAGATTTCTAAAATTGGGCTATCCACAGAGGAAAGAAAAACCCGGTAGGCCTGAGAGGTTACCACACAGAAAAGTTTACTGACTTGAAAGGATACATTCATGACAAAATTACTGTCAGTTGCCAAATGCAAGACAGCTCATTTTTGTAAATGAAGAAAGTCCCACAAAGTTAGTCATGAGGAGAAATAAATCATGAAACATCCTTTCAATAGAATAGTGAGAGACTTACATTTATAATAAAACTAAGTAGCTTCTATAACATGGTTATTGACTTTGGAATCTCAGTATTATAACTATGTAGGTAAGGAATAAAAACAGATCTTTAAAAGGTAAGAATTACTATTTATGAAAAAGATCTGATGATGCAAATATGAAAAAGACTGCATATAAAGGGACAAAACAAAGGCTTTCATAACGACAAGAATTTAGAAATGATCAAAAGTAACAGTAGACCAAAGAACAGGTAAGTATCACATAAACGGATGCAAGCAAGAACCTTAAAAGACAGGTCTGGGTGGATTTACAGGAATTATCTTAGACACATTAAAATGCATATTCAAATGCTAGTTTTTGTTTTACTTCTGAATTAAAATGCTCTAGTATCAGCACTATAAACAAATTCTCAATACTCCATTTTCCACAGAGTTTTCTAGGAAATCTTTCCTTTAACAATGTTTAATTTAATCTGTTTTCTAATTATTTACTCCTGTACTAAACATGGGAGTTACATCTTCTAACTTCTTGAGCTTATGTTATGAGACTAAATCAGCAGGTCAGAGATATGCAGAAGATTTATGTATTTATCACAGAAATGTTGTCTCACTTTTGAGCCTAACACACTTTATTGTACTAATGGAACGGGACGGGGAGTCTCGGTTTAGCTTTACAGCTTCCTACAAAATCTAAGATGTAAGTATATTTTGCAAAATGTTTTTTTTTCCCCCTGCAAGTAGTACCGAAACTGTCAACGTTTGAAATGGAAGCACTGGAAAATCCACTCAACAAACAGAGGATGAGTATTTACTCAATCTGATTACAGAGACAGCACACGTGAGTCACCCATCACAAAGGTTTTGGAAAGAGAACAAATGGATTATTTATTGTCTTACTTAAGTAAGTAGCACATTTGCTTTCAGGTCAAAAAAGAAACACTACTGTTGCCCTTTAAAACATAACACATAATTTAGAGAAAGATTCTAGAGAACCCATAAATCATCTATGCTATAAAAGCAAATATGTCATCCCACAATGTGGGAACACTTTAGCATAATCTGCAGTATCATCACAAGATACCCCATGGGGAAAAACTGTTTGTATGGAAACTTGTGCTGGTTTTGTTGCTGTAGTCAGCATTCAGTCTAATGCTTACTTACATTCATCCCCTTTCCATGGAAAGAAAAAAGAACAAGTAACATTAAGGTCTCATTTATACACATTTTGCCATCCAAGGTTTCTTCTTTTCTGTATCACACTAGCACTTGCAGTAATCATTTCAAAGATGGTTTCTGTGGAACGGTAAATGATTTGCTTTCTCGCAAGCTGCCAACATTTGTTAATAATCCGCAAAATATAAAATCATCCTCTTTTGCCTTTTCTTCTTCATAACCAGAAAGTTAACCTCAATAAATGAGCTGACAACTGTCAGATTTGCTGCTCCTTTCCACACTGGAAGATACACATTCATTTCTACCAAATTATCATGTTCCAGCAGCTTAACCTTTACTTTGAATGCTAAACAAGATCTGCAGCAATCACCCATTTCACCAGCCATGTTCCCTAACATACAGGTTGCTGGGCTGCTTTATGCCCAGGGACATCAGGAGTGACATAAATACTCCATGAAGCTAAAAAGATTACAACCTGCTTTTCTAAACAGCAGAATATCGGGGGCAGAGGAAATCTGAAGAGCTGAAAGATTGTGCAAATAAGGCAGCCATCTAATTAGTTTCCCTGAAACGCAGCTAAACGTAGCTGACGGGAGAGTTTCCACTTGAGAAAGCGCAGGTATACAACGATGCCAGCTACTGCACTCTGTAGAGCGGCAAGAGCAAAACCTACCAGCCAGAAGGTAGCGGCTCCTGGTATCATAAAACTGCACTTGGAGAGATTACAAGTGCAGGCTTACTGCCAAAGTTAGGATCCTGCTGCTCGCCATCCCAGCTGAGGGCTCCTGCTGCTTTCCCAACACCAGTGTAGACACCCACTCAGCAGGGAATTGCCTGGGGAGGAAAAACTGCAGGAAAAAGTTCACCTTTTCCTAGAGTGAGCTCTTCCCCACACCCCCGGGTTCGGTCCTATATCCATCTCACTGTGCAATCAGTGGAGAGCAGCAGAATGGAAACTAATTTTCCTCTGTTACTTGAGTTAGACACCTTTGGAGGTCTAGGGGAAAAGGGAAATAGAAGGTATCCTATCCTTGCAGCCATTTTTATGAAGGTTTCTTTAACTCTTCTCCACCTGTCAGGTGCTGCTTAAAATTACTGTGACATACGATTATGTAAAGTCTTCTAGACTAAATGAAATGTTATCATTTCCTTCCACCACTCTCAGCCAGTGTCAGTGGGTTTTGGATTCTGTTTCAATTGCAAATTATAGAAACCAAAACATTTACAATACAATAGACTGTTTGTCAGAACTTCATTGCAATCCAAAAATCTATGAGTAACCTCAGCTGTGGTATCCATTTGTACTTACCCTTGGGACAATGGATTAAGAAATGCTATTGCAGTATAATAAATATATAGTCTAAATGGGTTTCTATTTTGGAAAGCAAAAGCACCTTAAAAGGGGTTTTCTAAATGACCCCAGAACCTCAAACCCACACCACAAATCTGATTCATGTACTGCAGCCTGGGCAAACGTTCAGGAACTAAAGGGTTAGATTTGTAGGATGTCTGCACTTCAACTTCATCTGTTCTTTTTTTATTTTTTAACCTTATGGCATTTGGCCAATTTTAAAATTGAATTTTGCGACTAGCAAGTGTAAGAAAAATATAAAATTTCTTTGAATTTATTCTAGTACTATTTAAAGCAGTCAATTAATTTGTTGTTGCTAAGTGGCCCACATTTGAAGCATGTTCTTCTTTGCTCAGTGACAGATGGAAGGTTATGTAAGACACTTGTCAGCACAACGTCAATGACTCACTTCAACAAAACACACTCTAAAATGAAACACTTTAACGAACACGGAATTTGCAGGAATCCACATCTTGACTTTGTCTTTCACCAATTGCAATTTCCAATTTTTATTTTTAATTCTGAATAATTTTTTACTGATGCAAGTAATTCTTATACTGTGACCTAGGAAACTAATAAAGTAGTCTCACATCTTTGATCTCAGTTTAGAAATATATGACCTACATACTAGGAAAAACTGCTTGTGCGTGTTCAATTCTCAGGTTTGATATCTATGGGCTTGGCCAGCAGCATTATTCCTGTTTCTTGAAAATGCCCCATTTAACTCAAAAAAAAGAGGTGTTGAAAGGAATATGATCAGTAGAACAGTCCTGAAAGCCTCTCCATTTTTTTATGTTTGTGAAAAGAGCTTTCACTCCTATTAAACAGGCTTTGGAATGGCTCCTAAACTGATGGAGCAAAGAAATCCCAATGGTCTGCAAGCCTGATGACAACTCAGTTGCAAGGGTGGAGTCACAAGCCTGGAAGTATGAGCAGAAGCAGGATTATGAGAAGATTTTGGGAACTCATGTCTTTCTTGGACAACACTTTCTGAAGCAGCAGGATATTCTAGCAGCTTTTATAGTCACCTGACTATTAAAGGTAACTTGGCTAATGACCACATTTCTGGAATAAGTGATCCATTAACAAGAAATACAGTAAAACATTATTTGACTACCTATTAACTAACTACCTCTATTATTGTATTTTTATACAAACAATATATATATGTATCATGTACAGATACAAATGTTAAATGGAAAATAACAATCTACTTTTGTAATTAATTATTTTTCCATTAGAATCTTTAACATGAAATGAAACAAAACTGGAAAAAAAAGAAAGGAACAAGAGAAGTTTCATTTTTACTCATGCACATCATTAGAATCTGCAGGTTTACCTTCTTCATACAGGTCAGGTTGAAATACCTCCAGACAGACTGACTGAATCAAGTTTTTACATTAGAAAGGACAGAAACAAAAGAAGATCTGATTTAAATGAACAGTTTAAATAAAGAGGATAAATAGGGAACCTTGTATATATTCTGCCCAGAACTTTTGTTAATTTAAAAGGCATACTACGGATAACGCAACTTTGGACAAGCCCTTGAAAAACACTGACTTACACTGCAATCGAAGATGTGCACGATTATAAAAATTTACAAAGTTTTAATTAATCTGTTAATCTTGATGTGTCAGGGTGTAAACCAATCTCTAAAAATTTTTCAGATGAGTCAATCCTAATGTGGCAGATTAAGATACACTTGCTACTGGATACCACTTATATGCTATGCTGGCCAACATCCCATGCTGTTTGTTGTTTAGCACCAGCTTTGCCAGTTGCAGTGTTTATCACCCACAGAGCACACACAAATGGTTCGCTCTGCTCCAGGCTGGCATCAGCATTTACTGGCATCACACAGCCACGAAGCACAAGTAAAACATTAACTCCAGGGGAAGGTAAGACTGGGCAGTAATGGGAAGCTGAGGGAGGACGAGGGGTGATACCCCCTCAGTAAACCAGATTAGACCTGGAAGAGAAGCACATGCCCACAGTTTGGATGCTAGAACCAGAGAGATTCCAGGTCTGATCCAGAACAGCATTTTCTGCAGTCTCTCCCTGTCTCCCGTAGTCGTACTGGCTACCATCTGTGAGCAAGAATGACTTTTTCCACAAAAGGAACATTTGGTTTATCTCATGGACATCGCTCATTTGCACCCATAATTCTGCCTGTGACCCACAATTCTGTCTATGGCTAGGTGCAAAACAAAGGTGATCTCAAAGTCTTTTGGATCATCCTGAAAAAGACTCATTTTTTCTTTTGCATGGGGTCATTTTTAACAAGTATTTAAATTATCTTCCCCTAACACACACACATTCATTTTCTCCATCTTCTCCATTCCTTTTTTCTCCATATATAAAAAACAAAGGAGATGTTGTACTCTGTTTTTGCCAGCAGCTGTAAGCCTGAACAGCAGGATATAGAGTTAGGAAGACCTGGCCTATCCAAAGACCACTTCGGGATGATGGCAGGTGGCTCCCAGGGTGGATCAGCAGCAAGGGCACCTTTCACAGAGCTGCCTGAATGGTGTACGGAGCCTGCCAGACAGCTGGAAAAGCATCCTAGTAAACCTGCTAGGAAAACTTCATCTTGTAAAAAGATACAAAGGTAGGTCAGATTAGTTAACTGAATTTCAATCCTACTTCTGGAGCAGCTGCTGCTCCTGCTATTTCACAGAATTACTTATTTTTAGAATTTTTTTTTGATTTTTTTTTTTTAACTTTTTTTTTACTTTTTTTTTTACCGTTCCTTTAGTAGTATTACACCCTTCTCATCTTTAGCTTGAGTTCTGTCCTGCACATCTAAGAATGGAAGTGTCTCCCTGTCAACAAGTCATCCTTATTGCTTGTCTCTGACCTTTCATACACAGTGAATTAGACTAGAGAAAACATCCGCCTGGCATCAATATGTGACAGAGTGCCTAAAACATTTTACTTGACATCCATTGAGACGACCTGAACAGCTCATTCATTGCTTCATCATTTCTGAGTAATGCACTCACCCAAACACAAGCCAGTAAAACCCTTTCTGAAACTACGCTCTACTTACATGACAGTGATGTTCACACGATAGGTTGGAGAGCACAGGACTGTTTACTAGATAGGTTAGTAACTACAATCTATCAGCCTATATCTACTGCCCCATGATCTGCCTCCCACTGGATGGCATAATTTTCAAAATCCTCACAAGTTCTTATAGTGTCACATTGCATATAGCATTAGAGCAATATTTTTCTGCCTCTTTTATAGTGGACTTCTCTGCTAAACTTGTTCTAGCCTACAGTCTGAGGATGGCCAGATCTGGTCCACTGCTAGGGAGTGAATTTCTACAGATAAACATGCTTTCTCTTCTGCTACAGTGAAGCTGGCAGCTCTAGCACCTACTGAGCAAAGAGTACGAGCTTCATATATCTGGGAAACAGAAACCCTGATACCGTACAGTAGCCCTGGAAGAAAGCCAAGAAATTTCAAAGTAATTTTTATTAATACCAAAGTTATTCTTGGAGGATTTTGTTTTACTTTGTAGAGTTCTTTGATTTCATTTTGTTCTCCTCAACACAATTGTGCCTAGACCCAAGGGCTTCCAAAGGAAGCTCTCCAAATAAAGTGGACAGTTTCTGAAGAAATCCAGCAGTTTAAAACTCCTGACTTCCTCAGTGTCACAAACGTGGCATCACATGCCATAAGGCTCTTTTGTTGGAGGTGATCTACACATCTTGGTTGTTTCTTTCCACTTCTCCGCCAACGCAGTCACCACAAATTCGTGATATAATATGACCTTACTAAAGTGTGATGTGTTTCTCTCCTAATAGGCACACTTATGTGAGAATATAAAAGAAAAAAAAAGGAATTTATTCACTTTAATTGTATTTGACATATTACTCATTAATTAAGATTCTTGTACGTATTTGAAGTATAAAAGAACATATAACCATAATTTTCATTGGCACAAACCTAGTATGATCACATGACTTCAGCTCGCCTCAGATAAAAACTACAGGGGTCATTTAAAATAGTATGGCAAGATTTACAGCATTTCACCTTGTATTTTCTTCATATCTATTTCTTCCTACATATGCCACATTATTTTCAAGCATTAAATAGCTTCATTGGATACAGGCTATGAATAAGGAACAGGTACGTCATAAAATCAAAGTGTATGTATTCCAGAAGCTGCTTGTAAGATAACTGAGTTTCTTGGTTACTTCTTATATGTTTACTGGGTGACTGATCCAGAGTAAAAATAAACCACATGATACTTTGTAAGTGCAGTGATAAAAGTCCCACTGATTTCAGTAAGGCCAGAACTCCACCCAGAAGGATTATTTCGTTTGACCTAAATGTGCTTCGAATCAATCCCTAATAGCCTTTGAGAGGGAAATGATTTCTTTCCTTTGGGATTAACTCATAGTATGCTCTATGATGTGATCAAATGTCGTTTTTTCAATGTCCAATCACAAGATGATTAAATAATCTGTAAGTCCAAAACACCTCATTAATGTTTATTAAAAGTTTGAAAAGTTGTTTTAACAGTTATTTTTAAATATGAAATATACAATATTTTACTTCAGGACTGACTAATAATAGAGATGGCTTATAACTACTCCTTGTGCTCAAAATGCTTACGAACTACTGGAAGTGTATAGTGCCTCTTTGAGCAGAAAGAAGGACTCCAGAGGGTCTGTATTTGACCCTCTGTATGGATGTTGTAACAGCTGCTTGTTGAGGCGCTTCTGGTAAAGGTTCTTCAATTAGTACTGGTTAGACCAATGGTTAGACCACTAAGGAGCAGTCAAAAGCCAAGCTGTGAAATTAATGATGTGAAGGGTCAGGAGACAGATCTCACACTGAGACACTGCATCCTGCACGGGTTCTGTATCAGCTGCAGTGGATGCAGCTGAACCGCAACACAGGCGCTTCAGAAAACAAGTGGCTCCTTAGCCATGCTGACACTGTCATTATTATCCCTGTATGATCCTGTTTCAATTTAAAATTGCTTTCAGGTTGAGTAGAACTGGAAGAAACATGTAAATGAAACTTGACTCAAATGCAGCAGAAAACTAACTCTAAAGAATTTTCCCCTTTGGAAGGATGCATCTCTGATCAGGTTGCTGAGCAGAAGGAAAACAAATGCCAGTCCCCTACGCCTCTGGTTTGAGTTCTCCACCAGTGTGAAGATAACAGCTCTCTTGTGCTGCTCTGGGGCTCATCTGACCTTTGACAAGCTGATTCAGCTATTAACCTGACAAGGATAAATTCATCTTTTCTGCATTTGCTATGTTTGCTTTCTAGAACCAGAGCAAGGAAAAGTGTGGGAGTGTGTGTGAGGGGTGGAGCAGTACTGCCTCTTGCAGCAGCAGCAGTATTGTTGGATCAATCCAAGAAAATCTTACCCTGCTTTTCAAGGGTACTTTGGATCTTGAATTACAAAAGAAGAAAATCCTTCAGGGATTATACTAAAAAAAATATGAATGTGCCATTACTTGAGAGATTGGCTTTGGGGAAAAACCAGCTTCAGAAGTATCTTTCTATTCCTGCCCTCTTCCCCACTCACTGGTTTCCCAATATAAACAACTCCTTCCCTGCATTAATATAATTGTTTATGGAGCCTTTCTGCAGACCAGATCACTGAAACAATCTTAATTAAAAAGAATCCTCTCCCCTAAATCCTCTCAAAGTTATTTTTCACCCATATCATTTAATGGAAGTGGTTCATAGGATGCTCTTTCAATCAACAGTAAAAACCAAGGAGGCAGCAAACTTATGCATGATGACCTAAAGCCAGATTTTTTTTTAAGTTGGCTCTGTAGTGAAGTCTATGTGACAGCCTAACCAGCTATCCATACATCAAAGGTAATAAAAGCTGCTGACTGGGGACAAAACACAAGCAAGGACAATCTTGGATAATTCTCCGGCAAAAGCAAGGTGTGAGAAGGAACTGAAGAACAACAGGGAAATTTCTGAGACGTTATAACACTGCTGAGAAAATAGACAATTTTTCGGTCTCAAACACACTGCATACTCATGTGCCCAGAAGAGTATTGTGCAAGCCCTCTGGGAAAAATTCCCATAATCACAATTAATAACAGTTTCTCTGAGACACCCAAAAATGATTACAGGCCAAAAAAAGAAAACTCATCTGCAGAACTCCTTGAACACAGCAGCCTATTTCCTAATTTTAATTTCATTTTGTTCTCCCCAACACAATTGTGCCTAGACCCAAGGGCTTCCAAAGGAAGCTCTCCAAATAAAGTGGACAGTTTCTGAAGAAATCCAGCAGTTTAAAACTCCTGGCTTCCTCAGTGTCATCCAGTACTAGTTAGTACAGAAGTAGTTTTGAAAAACCCACTTCACATAACAACAAGTTTAAAAGTAGAAAACCTTCTCAGATTGCTTACCTCTTTTGCACTTTTAATTTTGGCCAAGAAAGTGTACAATTCCATTGTTTCAGCAAACAGAGCCCGACATACTGCTTGATAGTGGTTCGGTGCCTCTGATCGGGTTGGCAAATGGGCAGCACATAGCTAGAGAAAAAAACAAATATCAATATAAAAACAATGCTCCATTGATTTAATCAATGCTACAGAATTGGAAATAACATCAAAGGGAATGCAATAGCATATTTAGGGCACAGAAATCCAAGAGAGATATTTAAATTTTGGCAGAAATTGGAAAGTATTTCCTAATTCTTCTGCTACTCTTTATTTTACACATAGTTATTTCCATAAACAGTAGGGAGACTGGTTGACATTCAAAGGAATACTTCATGGAAAACTCTGAAAATCAAGACATCACCTTTTAATTAAAAAAGCACCTGAAATAATTGTCAAAGGGAAAAAAATACCCAATTTTGTAGTACTAAATTTGGGGGGGGGTACATAATAATTAAATACATTTTAACACTGTAACTGTTGCTTACCTTTCCATGAATGTGGGAAAGACCAACTTATGAAAGGATTGAAGGTGTAGCAAGCAAATAGGTTAAATGTAATAGTCAAGCTGAAACACCAGTTTAATATATTTCAGATGACATAAAGATTTCAAAAATCAGCAAGAGCTGTGAAATAACGCCAGCTTATTGCATTACTTCAGACATTCACAAACATTTCCAGACACAAGCACGGCTGATTTAAAGAAACACTGTATAAGTAAGATAGATCTGTTCCTTCACACTAACTGCAAAACATGCCAAAAGTCTACTTAAATTGCTAACACTCATTCATAACTATTGTTATGGAGGATTCACAGGGTATTCATAGGCTTATGACATGGACACAGGCATCTTCCCTGAGACTGGGAGTCAGAGATTGTTTCTACCCTAGCAATGTCAATCAATTGCAAGTCCAATTCCCGAGTCAACCAAACTAATTTCCATGTGGCTCAATTTTGTATCTCTGAAATGGAATTTTACAAAAAATTACTTAGTGCTATACCTTGCCTTTCAGGTCCTGATCATAAAGTATTCCTAACATCATGACATCGGACACTCAAGCAAATCTGAGTTTTGCCTGAGTGATGACTGCAGTATAAATAAATAAATAAATAAACCTCCAGTCTTGCATTTAGGACAAAATATGCAGGGCCCATCTCCTGCAAGGAAATCCTCTCTGAAGCCAGCCTTCGCATCACATTTCAGATAGAGAATCTGAATGGTATAAGCAACATCTAACTTTATGAACAACACTATTTTACCAGACGAGCGCAGCAACGATGGAAATAGTTGTAATACCTTTTTGTTATACTTCTGCTACATCAAATCTATCACTCGTAAGCTTAAGTTCCTACAGGATTCTTCACAGAAATCCTGTCTGGAAATAAACAAAACCATAATGTCTCTAATTTGTTCATTCAGAGCTGCTAAATCAAAAAAGTCCAACACATCAACTAGAACACTCATATTGTTATCATTCTAGCATATACATCAAAATAAAATCTTAACTTCGGCTTTAAAGTTTGCCTTGTTATTGTGGTTTTTACAGTGGCTCTTTACTACAGAGCAAAAAACCCAAATCCAATCAAAATGTGAGGAAACGGGTGGCTACGTTCAGAAGACCTCCAGAACCAAAGCTTTTGAGACAAAAAGCCTCTTTAGGAGAAGAGCCTTTAGTTAGCTCACTGGCATTTTTGTCCAAGTCTCTCCTGTACTGCAGTGAACGTTGCGGTTACCGTGGGCCGTGCTCCGTGTCAGGCTCTGGCTGCACGTTCACGTTGCCTGAAACCTGATTCAATCCCCGCTGCCACCCAAGGGTGCGGTGCTGCAGCCCTGCTGCCTGCTCCCACCGACGCGCTCGTGCTGCCACCAGGGTTTGTGCCACAGCTCAGATAGGACGGTTCATCTAGACAAAAATTAACTCAGTGAAGGAAGGGGGGAAGGAGATGCTGCTTCTTCGGGGCCTCGACCCGGGAGTAGTGGTGCAGGCAAAAAGGAGGGACGAGAACATGCCACCAGAGCGGGGAGAGCGCAGGAAAGCGAGGAAGGGCACAACAGCTTCTTCTCACTGCAGTCACACTTACACTGGCTTGAGCTGGCTGACAAATCACTTTCTACAATCAAAACCCAACTGTTACATTTAATTTATTCTAATTAGTGTAAGAATACAGAGTTCAACGTTCAGATTTGGTCAACTTCTTTGACAAATTTCCACACGCGCGCTCTGCGCTCTTGCAATAACCTTCTCTAGTTACTCCAACCATTTTTCTTGCGCCCTTTCCACTCTAGCTTGCTCAATCACATCAATTTAAAATTACCTTGCCCTGCCTTTTGTTCTCCCTTTGGCACATTTCTCTCTCACAAAGGCAGAATGACTCAGTTATAGAAGTGAAATTTAGCATCGCCACCCTGACTTCCAGCCAGCACTATTTGTCCCTTCCCTTCAAAATAATGAAAAGAAACAAAACTAAGCGTAACTGCCCTACGCCGATTTTTTGGTGTAACTTTTAAAATCTAAAAGTGCTTTTGCTCTTTTTTGGAAAGTAATGCAGGTAACTTCATAAAACTGCCTTTGATTCATCACTTTCAAATTTTACACTGCTTTATGATGACAGTCACAATTTTTTCATACTCTTCAAATTTATTTCTGTGTATTCATGGTGACAAAGTCAACAGAATTTACTTATTTTTACTTTTTTAAAACAAATCATACCATTTCCTTCACAGGTAAAGGGAGAGAAAAAAAAGAGAGAGATGGCTGTCTAATGTGTGCTCTAGGGACAAGGCACACCACAAAGACAGAAGCTATTAAACATTTCTCTTGACTTAATGTCAGAGAAAAGTCAGAATGACACTATGCTTAAACTGACCAGATACTGAATATGGCTGATTTGTGTTCTTTTCTCTCAGTAACTAATCATGTCCCTACCTGCCTCACCATGCTTTCAGTAAGTTACTTTGGGCAAATAACTACAGCATAGATACAAATGGTTTCACTCTACAATATGCCACTTGCACAAATAACAATAAGTATAGGAATAACAGCAAAAGCAGTTTCAAAAAGGTCCTAAAATGGTGCAAGTCTTCATAGTTGAGAATAAAATTTTATTGCTATTTGGACTGTACACAGGTTTTTAAGAATGCCTTTTTTCTTTATTTAGAAGCATGTTAATTAGAGACAATTTGCATCAAACATTCAGAAAGTTAATGAAATGCAGCACTGGCAAGTTCAAGCAAGGAATGGATGTAATCTTAATTTTCTTATTGAACACAAAGTAAAGTAAAAAAAATAAATGTCTGCTACTAAAACTAGTAGAAAAGTAACCACATAAATGTCAACTATTTGGTTTGTAAAATGTTAGAATGTAAATATTTAAAGAGGGCCAGTAGCTCCTACTAACTTTTATGTTCCGAAAAAAATCAACCTCCGAGAGATCTCATGTCATGAAGATGCATTAGATACAGAAAACCTTGTGGTTAACTTCAGTTAAGTGATCTAGCATAAATTTTTGGACTAGGGTAGATAAGCCTGAAGAAAAAGGAAAATGCAAATAAGACAGACTGAATATTTTTCCCTCATTACAGCTTATTGTACTTACATGCTGTTCAGAAAGCCTGGCAATCCATAACCTCTATATGAAAAAATAATGTAAAATCTGGAAAAGCAAGGCATATCAAGTATGAAACATCATTTCTACCTTGAGTTCAGGATAGTCATCCTTAAAAAAACTTTTTAAAGCTACATCTTTAATTTTATGTATGCTTTTAATAGTGTTTCAAAAACTATGTTACTGTAAAATAACACAAAAATCACATAGTCAGAATGTTTTACTAATCGAGGTACAAAAACACTGCCACTTCATGAACACCTCCTCTTACCATGTCATAGCATTCATGGTGCAAGAATGATTTAAATCAGATCTTCAACCTTTTCCAGCCATTCAGAGTTTATCAAGGAAAGGCAGTTTCTGCATGTGTTTTTTTCTGCCACTGGCCTTTTCATCCCTCATGATACAATTCAGAACTATCTTAGGAGGAACCAGCACTAACAGTGCCCAGAGCTTAGTACAAGGGCTGTTTGTTCCCTTTCCAGGAAGCCAGTCAAAAAGTATGGCTGAAAACAACTTAGGTAGTTTTTGCAAAATGGTAGAATTATCACAAATATTATCAACTACTGAAGTTTTAAATAACTTGATCTCTAAGCTATTCCACTGGTAATCATTGAGAAGAATTTTTTTTACCCTTTTTTTTTTCACTGAGCCCATCCAAAAGCCAGCTTGACCCACAGCATTCAATCTTTGCTTAGATCACTAAGAAGATTAGAGACTGTTTCCAATCCACATTCAGAGTTCACACATGGAAAAAAAAGGCATTATGCAAATACTGTAGCCTTGGCAGAGCCTTTCTCCAAATTCATTCCCAATTGACTAGGAAACAGAGCGCATCAAGCCAAACCAGTGTCAACAGAAATCACAATTTAACAATTAGAAGAGATCAAACAATGCTTCTGGATCTCTTTGAATTCATTCCATCAAGGACTAAATAAAATTACAATAAATACTCACAATTGACTCACCTGCTGAAATTCAGCTAAGTTCTGGAAAACTTTTTTTTTTTTTTTTTCCCAGAATAAATACTGGAAAACTTGACCAAAACACCTAGCTTATTGGAGTTCAGATTTCAAAACCAAAAAAATTGTTTCCACTTATAATCATCTTGGGCAGAGTGCCTATATGAATGTGCCACAGAGAATAAAAGGATTTCTTCTTCCCATGGGACACAAAGGCAAGCTATTGATATTATGCAAAACATACTACCAGTTTGCAAATGCCAGGCTTGTTAAGTGTTGTTAAAGTCCTGGAGGATTAACATATCCTTAAAAGTCGTACTTTTTTCTTAACCAATAAGAGTAAACTACTTTCAAACAACAGACCACTGAACATACAACCAGGCTGGTTTTCAGCCACAAGCCAGCCACTGTGGCACTGTAAAGAATGAAACTCAGCTTGACTCAGCTTTGACTTTCAAAGTCAGAGTGATTTTCTGAAAGACTTTATCTCCCTGTAGATAAGCCAGACCTTGTGATTAGGTGTTTTTATTATTATTATTATTATGCATGTGAACTTGAAGAAGCCATCTGCCTGACCAGCAAAAGCAAACAATCTCACCGAGACAATACTCGTGTATCTATAAAACTCAACCGAGCCTTTTGTTTAGCTTAGCCTTTATTATCCAGAATATCTGGTCACACTAAACTTAAGGGATGGACTGTTTGGAGGAATAAGACGCCTTTTTGCACAAGCTTGGAAGACATTTCTGTCTGCTAGGAGCACTCTTGTGCATAGTGCAAGGGAGCTGTGCACAACATAGGTTTTGAGGAGCTTTCATGATATCTGGAACCAGCTCGCCTCCTTGCATATCTCAAGGAAAAGGTCATTTCTGTGCAAATTGTGTTGTTTGCCAACCTACCTTGTTATGTAACTGTTCCCTAGCAAGCTGGTGAGGCTTTCCCCTGGCTCCGGGAGGTCTCGGATTTGTTGTTTTGATCAGGTTTTTCATTGCTTTGAGGTGGACAAAAGAACTATGCAGTTCTTAACACCCTTAGGCACACAAGATCACAATTTCACAGTTTAAATATTTTGCCCCACAAAATAGCATAACAAATACATTTTCACCTTACCAATTTTCTTTTCTAATAAGAAAAACCATATGCAGAAGCAAAGGTATTGCATTTGAAACTAACTGGTACAAATCAATGAAACCTTTCTAGGTTTCCTCTTTTCAGGACTGCAAGCAATAGAAGAAATGTAGCTGCTAAAATTGAATGCAGAGCTGTAAATGGGAATTAGATGACTTGAGGACTGACAACAGTGCTTTGGATTCTAGACCTTCAAAGAAGTGTCCAGTTGTCCATATCACAAAATCATCATCATTACCTACCCCCTGCTTGCTAACTCAGAAGAGTCCAAGGATGAAAGACCTTGAGCAAATTGCTTGCATATATGCTTAAGTGTCAAACAGATATTTGCACATGCTCTCCTGAATCAAAACTTAAGTCAGTGAGGGAATAAAATCAAAAGATTCATGTGTGCAGACTGCGCTTAGGAAAAGGCTGCGGTGCCTTTTCATACAGTGACACTGCTGTGCCATTTCACACACTGCACTCGTTTTTAGAGACAAGAGGCAAAACTCAAGCAAGTCACCATTTCTCACAAGTAAACTGGTGCACCGTAAAGAGCTCTCTTCAACTATTTTCTCCTAATCAGAATCTCTGTCCTGACACCATTTCTTCCAAGGACTCATTGTCCTGAGATGCTGAGCACTGTGACCCATTTTCTTTCTTAAAAATCTTACCTTTCACGGCTACACAGAAATAGTCTTGCCTGCTTTTCCGTAACATTAGACTGAATTTAAGCAATGATGAGAATCTTGATAAAATTTCAATAGACAGCAATTGCAAGGCTAACACTTCACTGAACTGTCTCATCTATTAACTTGAACCTTTTCCAACTCCAGAAACAAATTAAAGCTGAAGATGATTTTTATTCTGTTACATTTATATGATACTACCTGTAGGAAAAAAAAGCCTTACAAATATTCAACATTGCTACTGATGCTTTTGAAAGCATTTAAAACTTATGTGGGAGTTAAGAAGGGGAAATCACACTACAGTATGTGTTACAGACATTTCAATTTTTAAGCCCAATAGTATATTTTTCGTGTTCTGCGGAACTTATCATTAATTTTTATCAGCTCTCTAGGTATAGAAGGAAGAGGACTTTGACTATCAAACATGGTCCTCAAATGGAGGTCTATGTTTTTGTGAGATGATGCTACTTCCAATGGGCATTTGGCAAGATTAATTTTTTCATGACTAATTTTGTGTGCTAGTACACACTTTCTGACAAAGCTGTGTTCATACAAATTCTCATTTCTTCTTGGAAACTGCTTAGCTACTATTACATCTCAAATACATCCCCAGTATACAGCTGCTGCTGGAATGCCTGTTCATATGTTTTGTTACAATGCCTTTAAGCAATGCCTCTGTACTAACAACAGTCTTCTTCCCAAAAGAGCTTGTTTCAAAAGAGCCAATTAAGTGAAAACCAAGCCTACATTCTTTCTTAGTTTCACCGAGAAACTGTGCTCCATCATTTCCTAACAGAATAATGGAGGAATTAATAATTATATAGACATAGTAAGCTGAATTTGCTAGCTCTTCTCTGAATAGTCAGTGGAACATCTATGGGATTATCCACAAGCAAGGGCCAAACCCAGCCAATTACTTTTTTCCAATTCTTTTATATTAAACGGCAAACCCTGCAAAAGGTAACTAAAACCACTAGTTAGCCTGTCAGCAGCCATCGTTTTCTAAAGCTTTCTGCTTCCCAGCAAGGCATCAGCTCTGCGTGCACTCGGCAGCTCTTGCTCCCCGCGTGCCACGCGGCTGCCGCAGAGTGAAGGACGGCACGGAGGCACAGGGGGAGGAAAGCTAGCTCCAGAAGTGGAGTAGAGGTGTAGATGGGGAAACACGATAAAACTGGGTAATTAAAGGAGAAGGGGAGCGTCAGTATAAATTAACAGAGTTACCTGTACGGTTGTTTCACTAACAGCCCTTTCCGCCGTGGAACCGCCCTTTGCGTTATTTAATAACTTGGACCCAAACAACTGATAGCGAGGAGCTGCTACCCTGCCAAATGATTTTGTATGGTTGTCAGCAATGCTCCCCAGGCCCTCCTTAGGGTGCTTCCTTACTGGAACGACTTCGGCTGTGCGGGGGAGCAGAGCGCCGCGCTGGTTTGGCACAGGGAGGCTTTGTGGATGCAGCGGAGCGAGAGGAGCGGGGCCCCTCTCCTCCTTCTCCCCCTCTCCCACCTCTGCTTAGGAGCACACGAAGCAGCCGGGACAAACCGCAGAAAATAAAGAAATCTGCATATGGAGGAAAATAGAAAACAACTTTACCAAAAGGCGAACGAAAATGGCCAAGGAGTCCCAAATCAGAACCTAAATATAGCTGATACATACAGAAGGGAAGGGGGAGAATAATGTTAATGAGAGGTAGTTTCTACATCCATTTTTTAATAATTCCTATTAAGCTCATTACTAAGCAGTTCAGGTGCTTGGAAACTTACTAAATGAGACAATATAATAATTTAAGGCAGTTTTATTCATGAGCCACTTAAAAGCCAATTAAAATATATCAACTAAAATAAAAACATGCACTTTCCTTCGCAGCAATTTACAGTTCAAAAACAGAGCTTTAAAATGCATTTGTGTGGGTAGTTTGTTTATTTTTTATGTAAAGTGCTGAAACTTCTCTCAGCAGACATAATAATAGTTTGCTTTTATGTTCTGTCCTGAAGCATGACTTTTCATTCCTATCCAAAAAAACAGATTTCCAGCTGCATAACTAAACAAACTGCATTGCTAAACATAACAAGCTCTTAAACTTCACTCCCAACAAACAAATCTAGCAATAGCTAACCAGTCGCCTTTTGCTTTCATTAGAGCTCCGCAGATGGAAACCTACTCATTCATGCGTGCTGCATTCTTATTTGTAGTACCTTTGTCAGGGAAATCAAGTCTTGAAACTCTGATTGCACTAAAGAGGCCTACAGAAAAATTGGGGCTAAAAAAAAAAATAAAGTATGCTTAAAATTTTTTTATTAAAATTTATAACCATAGAATCCACATTGCAATTGTTTTATAAAACCAAAACAGCTACAAAAATATTAACACTTGAAACATTTGTGACTAAGATAAATATGAATCAAATTATTTGACTGACAATTTATTGCATCTCTATCAAAAATAAAATAATTCTGACTCAAACACATATCCTTGTTTATTCAAGCAGAACAGATACCTAACATGCCAGAACCTAAAAAGTGGTGTTTTCTCCTCAATTCTCCGTGCTTCAGGAGGGGAGAGCTTCTATATCCATCCGCTCCATTCACACTCTATTCCTGGAGATCGTCTCTAAATACGGTAATTGCTAGAAATTGAATTATCTGGACTGAGCGGGTTTGACATACGCCCTGCGCATAGGTGGGATTAACCACCTGCAGGGAGCGCAGATGGCGTGCATCCCGCCCCGCCTGCGCGGGAGGCGCGGGCAGGACGGCGCTGCGGCTTGCCTTCGGCTCCGCACCTAACAGCGGCAGCGGGAACAACCCCCCCCCCGCACACACGCGCTCCGATAAGCGCTCAGAGCCGCTTCCCACCTCCCGAACGGTGCCGAGTCCCTGCGCGCGGCAGGGACCGTAGCCGCTGTAAGGGCTGTAGCACAGCACCTGCTTCGCGGACCCCGTTGCGCGTATTCCCTCATTCTCGTGAAACTCAGAGCTACCAACAAACTTTGGATTTAGGCCGTGGCTATCCAAGTCATTTACAAAGCTATGGCATATTTTTTCCATCGTATCCCTGCATTGTTGGTCCATTTGCACTTCCATTTGCTAGAAAGATTTCAGTGTCCATACGAAACTGTGGAACGGACAGTTGTAGTGATTTATTATACATCTTGCAGCCACTGGCATTTTTCCCCAAAATCTTAGGTCCCAAAGTGTCAGGAATAGATACAAATTTATTACTTCCTGTGGAGAGTATAAATACAACCCAAAGGGTAATCTCTTGCTTCAACCTGAAAATATATTAATTTTAACATCATGACTCTTGGGGAAGAGGAATGACTCTCTAACTGTTTTGGATGAACAAAGTAAAACTGACCACAAGGTAAGAGCCTAAAGATAGAGAGTGAGAGATCCTTTCCCACCAAAAATCTGAATTCAAAAACACTTGTGCGTCTTTCTATGGTTTGGCACTTCTTCCTAAGAGCTGGCTTGCTTGTTTCTGAGCGTGTCAGTTGTAGAAGGAGGCAAAGCCACGCACCTTGGCCAATCTGTGACTGCAACAACAAGGAAAGTTTGTTACGTTTTTCAAAAGAGCTACTTGCACTTTGAAATGCTGAGCATGCTTTTCAAAATGAAATTCTTTTGCATACTCATAAAAACAAATTCACTGGAAAAGAGAAACGTAATCTAAACTATTTGATAAGTCTTCCCAGCTCTTACTACTTTGTTTTTAATTCAGATGAAATATTTTTGCACATTGTTTCAACCACATGAAAATCTGTCTCACCATTCTTATCTGAGGAGGAGCCTTGTAGAACCAAGCATGTTTTACAGTAAAAGGAGTATGTCCTCGACAGAGAAAACAGTGGGGAAAAAAAAGAAAGTATCTGCAGAAAGAAACAGCTAGCAACACCTCTTCATCAAAATCTGAAGGAAAAAAGAGAAAATGGGGAGAGACTAATCACCCTCCCTTAGAAAACCACTGTATGAGTGCTTCTTTTTTAAACAGAGCTCTTAAAATAATTAAACTATTTTGTGCCAAGTATTCCACAGACCTGCCCCATAGATAATTATTTGCCAGTTCTCAGTTACATATCATGAAAGATGTATCTCTGCAAGTGAGGTAGGAACTCCCAGCTCAATTTTTCAAGTTCAAAGCCTGTTTTAAAACCACCGGCATTTACAGAGGCATCTACCGCGTGTCCACTGAAACAGATGCCTTTTCATGACAGATTTACCAATGCCTTCCAAAGTAGACATATAAAAAGGAATTAACTCTCTGAAAGGTAATTAATACTGTAGTGACCTCAAGCAGTGGCGAGTAAGGTTATCGCGCAGGCGATCACTGCAGAGCACTCTCCTGCGTATAGTCAAAGACCAATTGTTACTGTTCGGTAACTCTTCTGTATCGGCATTTTTCATGACAAAGTCACTTGTGAGGGCTGAAACTCCAGGGCAGTTACTTCTAAAACAAGTAAGACTTACGAACAAAGTGCAGGCAACTAGAAACGCAAATACCTTAATCTATTTCAAACATTGCTACCTTAAGCTAGATGAAAGCTGGTTAACGTCAGCTTCATACAGAAGGGCTGATTGCAATGCACAGAGGGACAAATCCAAGACATCAGCAAAACATCTAAACTGGAATTTGTTGATAGCTCTGAACTGAATTTAGGATGTACTGTCTATCCCCCAAAAGCTTAGTGTAAAGCTGACGAGCATTGAAGTTTTTCCTAGCAGCCAAGATAGCTGAAAATATCCTTCTCCTGTCAGAAAGCCCCAAATTAATTGGCTCTAAAGGACCTCTCGCATCGGTATCACTGAGTATACATTAGGATCCCACAGCAGAGAAGGCTTGAAATGCAAAGGAGAAGGAGGCAGGGAAAGAGGGGCAATGCAAGCTGTGCGTGACAGCAATGAATTGCTGCCGAGAAGCCATTATGCTTGCAGCATCTTCATTAAAAGGCTTAAATAGCTGCCAAATTAACCTCAAGAGAGATTATCTTTACCTGTCAAAGTGGTAATGAAAGTTATTAATCATTTCATTGCAGTAGGCATGCAAGACAACAGAGATTGGTGGGGGATGGCCTAGTTTTCTCACCTCAGCACTTTGCTCCCTGGTAGGAGATGCCAAACGTCTTGAGAATCATTTTTACAGTAGAAAGTGTCCCGGACCCTATAGAGACACCTGCCCAGTTTTAACAGAGTGCTTGACCCCAGAGTCTGCCTGGAAGGGCAGACCTGTGCCATGTCTTCTGCTTGCACCTGCATGGGGAGAACATCTCAAAGGAGGGCAGGCGAGCTCCCATCTCCCTCGCTCCTGCTCTAGCTGCTCAGGATAAAAAGTGGGCTCAGGTAGCACCAAAGAAAAAGCGTCAAACAAAGAAAAACTCACACTGCGTTCATCTCTTAACTATTTCATGGTTGGTTTGGTTTTTTCCTAAGGTTTCCCATAACTGATAGAATTTGTAAGTGGAGCTCCTTAGCCTGAAAATAGAAGAAGCAGAAGTAAGTCTTCAAGTACTAGAAGCTCTGGCACTTTTCCTCTGAACCAGACACCACCATGACCAAGTGCTTTTGGCAACCGGCAGACAGAATCTCTTTTCTGGAAAATCCGAGGCTGAGAGCTCTGGCTCTGAACACATGAAACACCATTTCCAAGACAACAAATTGCAATAAACACTTGCTCACTTTCAAATGTGGAAAGACATCACATTTTTTAAAAAAGAACATAGTGTTTAAATTGAAAGCAAAGCAGACCACATGTTGACCTCCAATTACACTGCCCAAAATGAAAAACCAGGACATCTGTTTAAGACACCAAATGACATCACTTTAATTAATGAAACCTGTCTGTCAACATAATTCACTTAAATTACTTGTCACGTTCAAAGCAGCTTTAAAATTACATTAAAGAGATTTACACAAACTGTCCCCCAAACTGTCCCCTAGCCTCTTGGATCAAGCTAAGGTGCAGGAATACCTTCACTTTCTATATAGGTTTTTAAAAAATTAAATGCAAACACAAGGGCAAAATTACTCACTGAATATTTTTATTTCCAAACTTGTGTTGCCTGGAAAATGTATTTCTTATTTATTATCTTTGAGCCATCAAAAATATTTCTACCATGACAAGATTCCTCAGGCCAGACATGAAAAGACTTAATAAATCATGCTGACTAATACTCTCCTCAACTTGTTAATACTGCACACTACCACAGAAGTCAAAGTCTAAAAAACATTTTTTTCCCCCTCAGTGCTGCCACGTTTCAAATATCACCTTACAATCTCTTGATTTTAAATAGTGGATTGAGGGCAGGAATATTTTACATCTACCTGTGTAAGTATGTGTATAGATGGGGGCTTGGTACACACAGGATGATACAGTGGATTGATCAACATGAATTGATTAGTAGAGATCAGCTCACAAAGAGATTTGATTTTTGCCTCTTCAGAAAAAAGGCAGCCTAAAACCCCACCTAAAGCAAGTGTAGGTCTTAGTGCTCACCTCAAGGAATATAAGAATGCCAAAAAAGAAAAGCAAAAATAAGTGCTCATTAAGACTTTCTTGTCCCAACTCCAGGTTTGCTTTGTCCTAAGAGAGAGACGGATAAAAAAAAAATCATAAATCTCTCCTTTGACTTGAATCACTTGAAGCATCTTGCTCTTCTTTGCCATCATGAACTCAAAAACAGCAACAAATTCCTATTTTTTCTAGTGTTTAAAATCTGCTTACTATCCTCTTTGTCAGAGAAGTAAATACAGAAATAACAATAAAACAAAGGTTTTCATTCTTTCCTCAGGGTAAAGCGGAGGGGGGGTCCAGTTTTCATCCCAGCAGGCTTCTCAAAGTAGGCTTATCGTTGCCTTCTGTACAGGCTCTAAACAAAGCCAACCCAGAGCCGCGTAGGACGTGTGGCCTCTGCGCGCAGCTGGCCTCCCTTCGCGCGATCCCTTAGCTCTCTGCCCTTGCCAAGCCCTCAGCTAAAGCTTCTTTACATGACTTAGTCTGGGAGCCTAAACAGCCAGGAGCCGTGGCTGCTACTAAGCCCTGCCAGCTCTCTTTGCCTCCTCGCACAAAACCCCCGAATCCCCCTGTGCCCACTGTGGGAATACATACGCCCCCATGTTTATATAAATTATATAAATATAATTTATTACGAAGCTCAGTACATCACTGGACCAGGTTGCCCAGAGAGGTTGTGGAGTCTCCTTCTCTGGAGATCTTCAAGGCCTGCTTGGATGCAACCCTGTCTAACATGCTCTAGGTGACCCTGCTTGAGCAAGGGGGTTGGACTAGATGATTTCCAGAGGCTCCTTCCAATCTCAACTATTCTGTGACTCTGTGATCAAAATGTTCAAGTAATTTTCCATAACTACACATAAGAGACTCATCTGCCCAGAGATACAATCTTTTAAAGGGTACATATGCCCCAAGCAATGAGATAAAGCAAAACTAAAGGTACCTGAGGTGTGCATTAAAGTCATCCCCCAGAAAAACACTTTGCCCTTGTATTATTTTCCATTGTATTATTTTTATTAAAGACATCTATAAATCAATCAATTTAAGATATACTCAGGGCCCTGCATCTGGGGACAATACAGTCTTTGGAAAGCTAACCCTTAAGACTGCTTCTGTTACAAAAGTATTTAAGTATGTTGCAACTGTGGTCTTTAAACAAAAATCTACTGTAAAATCTCTTTTAATGAGAAATGCAAAACGTTCCCTGTCTTCACCAATCTTTGCAATAAATATGGTATTCTAACATTAAAATCCAAATTTTCAGGGGACAGCACCATCTAATACGCACTATTTACCTCTTTGTATCAAATAGCCTTATCTCACTTAAATATTTTTCTAAAACACAGCATGCAACAGTAGACTAAGTGAAGACGAGCAGAAAATAATATCACAGTAATACAGTAATCAGGAGCATATTAAAAAAGTCACCTAGATAAAACAGACAGAGAGATTATTATTTTGGAAAATTAGTAGCACTTTTAAATTAATTCAAACAACTTTCTTCCAAATGCTGCATTTCTTTCAATTCTATTATGAGCACTGAAACAAATGTACCAAAACGAACTTTGCCTCAAGCCTGAGGCACGCTTTTGAATAATTCAAAGGCAAGAAGATCACAGTGGCTTAATTAAAGGGCCTTCTCTCAGTTTCTTGACTTTTCCCATGTTGCTGTTTTAGTACAATATGCCTCTATAAGGAATTTAATAATTTTGTAGCATCTCACCACCTTCATTTTCCTTGGGAATGCAATTATATCATCCTCAAAGTGATTCAAAACTAATAATATGGACAACTGAAATACCCATAGAAATACCCATAGTTTGTAACAACAAGACAAATTTCTTAGCATCCTCAGATAGGGATTTGAACCCTGGTAAGAACTGGGAAAGGCAGAGTTTCCACAGCCGCTTTTCTTCTTGACCTCTGTCTCGAGTGCTCCCATCCTTAGAGTACTGCAGCTACAAGGACACTCACATTGCCCATTTCAGACAGGAGCTATACACGCACACCTTAAAACTGCAGAAACAAGGTAATCTACAGTTTCGAGTACAGTCCGTGAGCACAGCTACCAGGAACTTTCTGCATGTAACTCTCTATCAGAGAGGAAATCCTGTACAGCAATTTTGCATGTCACTTAATTTACTTGCCTACCACAGAATGTATCACATATATAGTGTAAATACTACAAACAGTACTGATAAGGTACATGGCATATTCCCTATGGGATGCTGGCACTGCATGAACTTCAAAGAGCACTTGTGCCCTACAGATATGATAGCACATGGCATGTGAATCTGTATAAAACTGACCTACATTTTCTAAAGTACTGAAATGAGTCAGTATCGCTAAAAAGCTAGCTATACTGCCACATATATCCAAACCCACAAAGTCTTCACGAGTGGAAACTAGATTCTGACAAGACAAACCTTTGCCAAACGCAGCAATGAGACCAGCTGCTGTCCTGGCCAATTTTCCTAGTCAGATCTCCTGCCTTTATGGGGCTGAGTGGGAACTGGAAAAATCCATCGTGGCTTTCTGTGCACCTCCGGGGTTCAACACCTGGAGAGAGGAGGCACCTACAAGTTGAAGAGAGGCTCGCTGGCAGCTAAGTCCAGCCTTGGACAGATCTGTCAGCGTTGCTTGGCCGCATGCCAGAGTCAAGCTTTAGTGCAGCAAAGATATGGGTCACGTTGTAATTAACAGCATAACAGCAGCTTTTTTTTTTTTTTTTTTTTTGCTTTGTTATGGGTCACTACAGTGCTACTGTATTAACTGACCAACTAAAACTCTGATTTACACAGTCATTAGTTCAAATTTCAAATTAATCCAATCAAAGAGAAATGCAGCCTGTGAAAGTTAACTCTCATTGATCTATTTCACAGGATAACATAGGTTCTTTGATAATTCAGAGTAAACCTCATATTCAGATGTGCTATTTCTAACAGACTGCATTACACATTTTACCATTTATATTTTTAAAGAGAAGTAGAGCTCTGTCACGAGAAATATGAGAAATTCTACATTTTACCACTATGGGATAATATTACCACCCAAAAATGCTTCCACCTCCACTAAAAATTCGAACTTTATTTGTACCCACATAAAAAATATTTTGTAATAATTATGGCATAAAATAGATAGGAAAAAGTGTATGCCCTGCTATGCTTCTTTTAGATGTATAAAGGCCACACAAAAATGTCATGAGTATTCTAACCAACCCATATATAAAAATGATCTGAACACCCAATCTGTATTTCTTGTTTTTGTTGCACGACTCCTTGGATTCCTCAGACTATTTTAGACTTTAGACAGGTTATACCAGTATAATTATGTGAATTATGGGTACAGGTTTTTTTTAACTAATGTAGATGCATTGTTATAAGCCATAAAGGGAGGTGAAGAGGCAAAAATCATCATAGAAAAGGTGATTTGTTTTTGTCTCACAGCCTGGAATGACATACCAACCTACCTGAGCCCACACTGATGGAAGGGATGTTTTCCACTGTTCTGTATGAAAATAATTAAAGTAAAATAAAAAAACAGAAAACCCCAGACCATTGTTTTTTATTGGAAGGACCAAAGCCATTAGTAGAGCTTCTCCCAAGTGCATTTCATATAATATGGATCTAAGCAAAACCAGAATAAACTCTGAAAATAAAAGTTGTACATAGTAAAAAATTACTTCCTCTTCTACTTAGCTTTCACTTGCAGAGTTCTCAGTTATCACAAATCTACTTGTTCTACAGCTGTTCATAAGGCCCTCCATATCAACACCATATTTTATCATTAATAATTCTATTTAAAAAAGACAACTTTTGGATATTGCCTTTGTATTATGGAGACTCAGACACGTAGAGAGAGACTTCTGCATATTTTATTTTCAGCTCCTCGGGCCTGCATATTACCAAAGCTTCAAAACACTGACTCCTTTCATGACTCAGTCCACAGCAGAGCTTACTCAGGCAGTCCTTCCATTGCGTCCGCACAAATGCTTGTGGGGTCACACAGCAAAACACATTATGGAACTTATGGATTAAAAAGTAACGTTTTGTGGTGCTTTGACTAAATAAAGGTGGCATGGATCCCACCGCGAGTGACAGCAAAGACAAAAGAAACATGCTGTATTTGAATGAATAGCCAGTATGCAGAAGGCTTGGGCAAGTGAAGAACAGCAGGTCTGTTGCACTTCTAAGACAACTCTGAGCTAGCTCAAAGAATGGTGAAGGATACAAAAATACCTGCGTGTGGTTCTTATTTTGTCTACATCTATAGATTCCTTTGCTAACCCAATCTGAGTGATTGTTTTTCTGGGACCTTCACAAGGTTTGTGTGCCTGTCTGAAGACACAGGGCAGTAGACACGAAAAGGTGCATGCTTAAGCAGCATGCTGTGGGAGAGAGAAGCCCAGGAGGGAACGTTTTTAAGCCACAGAGTGTAGGAGATGAACACTGGTCTTTGGGACTTCACACAGCTGGAATTAGAAGTCCCACTGCTGCGATGCAGCGAGAGAGAGAATGCATAGCACCAAAAGGAGCCCCTTGCTCAGGTCAACCTTGTGCAGGTCCAACGTCAGAGGCCCAAGCTCCCGGAGGGGATCCAGCTGGGGGAGCTCCCTCACACCAGTATGAACACATGGCAGTGTGTTCACAAAATCATTTTGGGAAGTCTTCATGTTTCTTTCTAGCTTCTAGTTCCTGAACTGTTAAACTGCAAACAAGAGTAGCCAAAGAGGAGAACCCTCCAACAAACTTAGAGAAATGAAAACTAGACATTGGCACTTTCAGAGACCCAAACAGTTGGAATAGGAGGTTCCCCAAGGCTAAAAAGGATTTCAGACAGAAGGTCTGTACACATAATGAAGTTCCAGAGACAGAAGATTCTTAATTTGCTATCAGACCACAAATCAAGCTCAAGTATCATGATCAGAAAAGTGGAGGACTGCAACCCACTGCAATTTCAGCTTTTCCCCCCCAACAACATGTGAAGAGATATACTGCCTTTTTCTAAAACCAGATCCACCAAAATAAAGACTGCATACAACACCTGAGTGCACTAAGAACGACTTAGGGAAACAAACTGATCA
This sequence comes from Rhea pennata, assembly GCF_028389875.1. Taxonomy (NCBI): domain Eukaryota; kingdom Metazoa; phylum Chordata; class Aves; order Rheiformes; family Rheidae; genus Rhea; species Rhea pennata. Next base: position 108,527,385 of record NC_084664.1, on the reverse strand, counting down.
CCTGCTATCCTTATTGAGTGCAACATTTTCACAAGTGCCCAATGTTTTTGTATTCCTTTCTAATAAAAAATGAGCTGACAACAATTAGGGCATTAGTTACCATCTCAGTAATCTGCCAAATTCTTCAACAGCTTCTGACACAGTTACATGGTACATTGCAGATAGAAGTTGCTTGTTTTGAAAGGAAGGGTAAATGCTATTTTGCGGGCTCATAAAAGCCAATTCAGCCTTAAACAGAATTGCGTTTACAGAAAACTACATCTTACTAATTTTAACCTCACGAACTAAGCGAAATTATAGGCCTTTGAATTCTAGTAAAATGAACTCCTTAACCATCTTTCACAAATAAATACCTAGATTTTCAATTCCTTCCAGCTGAATGAAGTTAGTCATATATTGAACTACTAAAAGATCAGTGGCCTAAATTTGCAACTTTCTTAGAGACCAATGCCTAAAGAACGATTAAAATATCTGATACATGTCTGACAATCATTTATTCTTCCTCTTTGCTTAGGAGGAAAGTACAAATTCAAATATCTGCTAATCAAACTGTTAAAAGCTATAATGTTATTTACATTTGTTACAGTGAAATAACGCAATACTGCACATGCTGCTCTGAAAATACTAATTTTCATACAAATTAAAAGGTCAGCATGGAGATTTCCTAATTTATCAACATAACATAATCAAGCAGCAATTGTATGATAGCTAATTTTTGGTCATAATTAACTGTGGTCATTATTGCATTACACAAAAGCAATCATGTAGGTAATGCCCGAGAACTGCTCAGAGGCCACTGAGCTACCAGGGGGGCCACATGCCTGTATTTGTCTCTGGGACAATAAGGTACAGCTCGGCTGTAGGTAAGCTGCTTCTTAGAGCCAAGTTTTGTTAAGGTTCAGACTGATAGGGGAACATAACATCTTCGCTCAGGAAGACCACTGACTACTTAGATATCTATGAGGTCTGCAGTTCAGAAAAAGGAAGTTTAGCAGAGGCAGTATCAAAGTCTCTGGCCAGAATAGGGGTTAGTGTCATAACTCTCAGATATTATTGACAAAATGCTTCTGTTCTGCAGAAGAGCTAAGCTAAGGGCTGGTAGTGGCAGCAGCCATTTGGCTATGATGATGTTCCAAATTGGAAGAAATGACAGGGCTAGAGCGAGGGCCACACAGTTCAGCCCAGAAAATACCATGACAGAGTAAAACCTGACATTAAAGGGGCTAATAAGGGCTATGTTGCTTTATTCGTATCTGGGACCAGAAGAAGCTGCTGACCTAGAATAAAGGATAATATTAGAATTGGGTTTAGGGTCGGCTTTTGGGTCAGCAGATGTTGAAGAACTGTGGCTTAGAAAGAGTCTCTAGGTCAACATGAAAAGGGCTGGCTTAAACCATCAGACTGCAAAGATCTGTCAGATTACGTCAGAGATAATTTTAAGATTAGGAGTGGAATTGGGTTTGAGCATTCTCTGGAAGAGGCTGATAAACTGTATCACCTCGTTTCAGTATCAGGGAGGGCCATATGCAGTGATAAAGGTACCACATGATAGGACTCTACACACCCTTAGCAAGCCAAACACTTCCTGGGATGCCAGACCTACCGTGCATAAATTCTCTGCTGACCCAAGACTTACCAGGCAGTAACATGTGCTGTAAACCTGATACTTTCCAGCATCATTTCTGTCCCTGCACATGTGCACAGTAGGTCTGGCATTCCCAAGATGTTCAGATTTCCTGTACTATATGTGTATAGGTACCACCTCTCTTTTGCATGCATACTGTGGAAGATGAGGCAGGGAAGCAAATAAGGAAAACATCTCTCTGAAAACATCCAACCCTTACTGTCTCTATTTCTCTCTTTATTTGCACTGACACTGCCATGTCTGAAATACAGTCTATAGAAGTTAAGCATCTGGTAAACAACACTTCCGCTCTTTATAGATGTACTTTTAAAACAGTGGATAAAATCTGTGTAGCAGGTTGGCCCTGCCAAAGAGAGCAAAGGCCAAATTAGCCACATATATGGAGCAGCAGCACAAAAGCTTGTCTGTGTCTTCTCTGAATAGGAGTTCTGGCAGCGCTGATCTTGGCAGAATTGATATCCGCCACATTACTCAGAATTTTCCAAGGGATTCCAAGGAGTCAGAGTTTAGAGCTGACCTTGCCCACTTTGTGTTGCAGTAAAATCTGACAAGGATCTTATCTACGCTTATGTTTTAATCACAAAGTAGGCTCATCCAGATTAGCAATCCATGGTGAAAAACTCAGTCTTAGCTGCAGACAGGCCTTGGACACAACAATGAAACTCTTATGGAGAACTATGATACATTTAATCACATTTCAAGGACGAAACCACGTCCATACTAGAGACTATACCATAAAAAAAACTTAAAAATCAATGGGAGTAGTATATAACCCATCTCTACCATTTTTCAAGCTTGCAATTTAGGAAATGCAGGATAGGCAAGAATTCGAGTTGCTCAATTCAATAAGCAAACCTGCTTCAGCATTCACTACAAGCTGCAGAGGAGAAAGCTTCACAGTGAGTCTTGCCAAGGGAATTACAATAATCAAGCCTTATGGTCACAAGACCTCACACAACAGTTGTGAAACAGTCATTGGGTAAATAAGGGTGTAACCTGCAATATAATTTACCACTAGCAAAAAAAAAAAAAAAAAAAAAAAAAAAAAACAGACACATCCAAAATACGATCTTAACTATGAAAAGGTACAAAGTCAAGAAAAGGGAATCTCACAAATCCACACTAATGTCAAAAATATAGTGGAACATATACAATGATGCAGATTTGGTAATAAAGGCAAGTCACAGAGTTAATCCTGCAGCCAATAAATTGAAGAGAAACTACAACAGAGAATTCTAAGTCATCTAGGTGTAAAAGTTAGGATGACTTAGAACTGATAGGTAAAGTTGGGTGAAGTCACAAAAGCAGTACATTTCTGTAACAATAAGAAATTAATGTTAAAAAATGATAAAACTAAAGAAACTCATTTAAAAAACATAAATAGGCAGATATCTTACACTAACAGATATCTACTAACAAAGTGTAACCAGAAGGGCACCATTCAACAGCCTCAACAGCTGATGTCTGACTGAATCTTTTTTCTATCCTCTTTATGTTTCAAGGAAGTGTACGAGTGCAACTAAAGGATTGCAGAGAAGTTTTCCAGACTCACGTTGTTTCCAGAAAACTGAATAAAGAACTTTCAAAATGATCACCTCTACAAACCACTGGACTCAGGTCTGTGTGTACGAACATTCTCTTCTGCCCATGTACTAAGAAAAGCTTCCTCTCACCGTCCAACTTTGATTGTTCCACCACTTCATGGGTTTTTTTGCCAAAGAGGAGGAAGAAAAGATACATTGCACCTATCCTCCATACTAACCACCCAAGACATAATGCTGGGCTGCTCTGAACGGCTCTCACAGTGGTTTAGGAGGGTGCTCCTTGCCTTTGCTCCTAATAGCCATTTCTGAGAAAAATGACCGGGTAAGAGGGAGTGGTAGAGGGAGGTGAGAAGAAAGCCATCGTCCTTGCCCTACGAGAGCACTGACTCAGAAAGGCTGGGAGTGGCAGGGTTTGAAGGGGAGAGTACAACATCCAGCCAGGCCATTCCCAACACAGGTCAGCAAAAGCAGCTTCAGTCGTTTCTCCCTCTAACCCCTGCTGCTTCTCTGAGGGAGAAGAGAAAAATGAAGGCATCTAAGTATGTAGCATCACTTCTGATGCAGGGACGAAAGAAGATATTTTGGGCAGGGGAAAGGGAGACAGCAAACACATGTATCCATAGATGAGCTGCAGCACTGGGAAGCAACTGGAATCATGAGAAAGCAAGCACAGCCCTGTCATGGGGAAAAGCAAAAGCGAGGGGATGCGAGTCCACCAGAAGAAAGGCACATGAGAACGTACCTATGAATTTTAACCAGGCTCATGAGCAGTGGCACTCACTGACACTTTTCCAAATAACCCCAGGAGTTAGATACATATACAAAAGCATCTCAAATTTTACTCCCATTCAAATCTCCTAAGAGCTTTTCCCTTAACTGTCAACCCAAGAGAAGTGGCAGGTTTTAGTTAGGCCTTGTAGAGGGGGCTTTGCTTCTGCAGTGTGCAAGGTCCAGGATGTTCTGTTTTAATCTCAGCTTCCACCCTTACCTCCAATTTCTGTGACACTTACACTAGTTGTGTAGGTTCTAGTCCCTGAATATCACTTGCACCTAAAACAAGCAGTACACAGTGTTCAATCCACGGGCACAAGTTAACATATAATTTTCCAACCTATATTAAACTCTCAGATTATTTATGGAGTAAACCAACTATACAAGTTTTGTCAAAATCCATGCTGTGGATGTGTCACTACTACAGAAACCTCAGTGGGCTTTAGAATTATTATTGAAGACTACTCTATAGAAAATAGAGGATTAAATACTTCTAAATGATTGTCCACAGTAGCCCAGATAATATTACAGAACCTGTTGCAATTAAAATTCATTAGCCTTCTTTCTAAATCTCACAACTCAGATCGAGAACTGCATTAATGAAATACTCTATTCTGACTCACTCCACACAATTAAGCTACTCTTTTAAGCAGTCCTTTGCTTCAGTAGAGGAAGAAGGCAATGGAAGAAACTGATAAGAAATAATTAAAGTAATACTGCACTAATGAAAAGGTGAATTAAACAGCTTGTAAACTATCCAGGTGTATTCAGAAGAATTCAACAGATGATATACTGGAAGCTCAATATGCAGTGCACAGATTAAAGCAGAATGTAATATTAATGGTACACCCTACGATAAAGTTGATCATCTACTTTCTGTTGCTTACTGACAAAGGTGAAATACTGTAGCATGCCATTGTTGCAAATGAACTGTGCAGGAGGAAGATGACTTACCAGAGACGTAGTATCATGTTGGAAAATAACACAGAAAACAGAGCTGATTTTCTTATCGATAAGAACAGTTAAGTATGATATCAAGCTGCCCATTACTGTACCTTCATGACATCTTTATAGGAACGAATGACCTCAACTTCCTCTTTTTCATCATCATCGTCATCTTCCACTCCTTCATCCAGAGCATCATATCCCTCATCTTTACTCCCATCTGTTTCTGTGGTATTAGTCATATGATCAATAAGCTGCTCCAGTGGAGGACTCAATTCCCGCTCTTCATTGTCCTTCAAGCCATAGTCCAGGGCTTTGTATATAATAATCCCCAGTGATTCAATAACCTAATAAAAGTGAAAAAGAGATACTTGTTAATATCATTAAATGGGCAAATAGGTTAATCTAAGAACACCCTTGTCTGGTGTTTGTGTAACAAACTTTTAGCAATTGAGAGGATGATAAAATATCAAAATTAAAGGGAAAGTGCCTCTCTACTACCCACAGTAGTACACTACTAGTGCAGCACAGACCACGCATCAGCAGGTCATATCACATACCTATCGTTTTCTTATTCCAAAGCTTGAAATAAAAATAAAGTAGGGCCCTTTTACACTATTTTGCTCCTTATCCTTCTAAAATGACAAACCTCAAAATAATATTACTCTAGTTTTTGTAAAACCATATTACCTGCATACAACCTGTTCTTTGTTCCAGGGAGAGGGAAAAGGTCAGGGGCAAGAAGAAAAGAAAAAACAAACTAGCTTGAGATGCTTCCTTCCTCCTGCAAAGAGTAATGACAGTTGGAAACTGGCCTTCAGTTGCATCTCTTTGATCTGAGAGATGTTTGCACACAGCTGTAGACATGCTAGTATTAACTCGCTGAGCATTGGGCCATCTGCTCATGACAGCCTGTCAGCCTGCCACCCAGCCAGCAAAGGCACACACACGCCACTGAAGACTAATAATAACTGGATTTACCAGTAATGAGCTAGTACCTTGATTTTTCACCAGATTCAAGGCTTCTTTTTTTTGTACAATGTAAAGAGCAAAACAAATATTTACTCAGTGTAACCTAGCAATAAATTGTTATGAATTTCCCCAAATGCTAAATGCATATTTCCTTTCTTAGCATTATTTTCCCTGCAAGTAATACTGAAGCTTCTAGCATTTTGAAGATATTAAGAGATGGCATTTCTTCAAACCGAGGAGTTTGGAAATGGGTGTTATCGGAGAGGGAAGGGAAAAATAGGTTTGTAAGAATAAACCACAATAAGATAAGGCAGATGCTGAAAGATCTTTGTCTGACAGCGAAAGCAGGATGCGAGCTATTGCATTTAATCTCTCATCTTTCTCATGTGTTGTGATGGCTAGCGTGTACACCGATGAGAAAACTCCTGGAGCAACGCTAACAACAAGAGCATTTCTAAACACACCAACCTTTGCCAGCAAATGCCATTTGCTCTTGTCTGGCTTTCAGTATTATCCTGGTCCTGGCTCCAGTATACTTGAAACATACATTTTTGAAATTCTAATTAAGTAAACAGGAAAATACACATGGAATCACAAAACGTCAAATTTCACTCTCCAGCAGCTAATTTCAGTGCAGTATTTTTAGTCTGAAAGACTGGAGGTTAGCAAAGATTTAAAATTATATCATGTAATTTATCTAGACAGAAAATTTCATGTACTAGCTGCAGTCTGACTGCTTTACATTTGTATATGTCATTGAGATCACTTTGCAGTGCAAAATTCACGTTGCAGTACAATGGTTAAACACAGAAACAAACTAATAAAAACCTCTCATTTATTTCTAATGATTTTAATAATTGCATTAAATATAAATCATTTTTCTATATTTTTTCTGGGATACATATTTAGAAAATATTCTTCAAATGCAGTTCAGAAAAGTGATTGGGCAAATTAATGAAGAAAAATCTGTCTCCATTTATTTAGTAAACCAAAACAAAACAAAACAGCTTCTGACATGGGAAATCCCAGCAAGACAATAAAGTATGGTAGGGAGATACCACTGCATGTTTGCTCAGTTCTCATACTCTTCCCCAGACACCTGCTCTTGCCACGCTGGAGACAGGACACTACACCACACAGGCCTTAAGCTTGATGCTTTACAACTATTCTTATATTTGCAATTCATCTGGTCTGCCTCTTGGAGAAGCTATTTTGGAATAGCTGTCTTGAAAAACTTGCATTGTTTAAAAAAAAATGAATAAGTGAAAAGTACATAAAATAAATATATTCTAGTCGCATTCATGTACATTTCTTGAAACTCAGACTCTTAGGGCAATCTCAAGATATAGCACCGCAGCAACTGAAAGGGAACAAAGCATCACAAGTTAATTCCAGCATGTAGTAGACCTAACCAAAAAATAAAAACAACTGAAATTGATATTTTTAAAATCTTAACATTATTTCAAAAAATTGTAAATGTTTAGCATACGTGAGAAGGACAGAAATGCGTAAACTAGATGTCAAGAAAATACAATTTTTTGTGCCGTACTCTGGTGGCTGCAGATCACAGATGCTGGATCCCATCAAAAAACGGGAGGGAGGCGGGAGGCACAGAAAGTGCACCCTGTCTCTGCCTTTCTCTGTTTGGGAACGGGATAAGGCACTCGGAAGCACCAGGGCTAAAGCCGGGCGGCAGCTGCTGCTTCCTCCGATGCACCAGCTCGACGCACTGGGGCCCTCACCGCCCAGGAGCGCGGCTTGCGCGTTTGCACGTACTGTGACCACATCTCACAACACATGCAAAAGCCCGAAAGGCAAGCGCCTTAAGCGAGCAGCTTGGCCTCGACTCGCACGAAAATCAGAAACGTTCAGCGCTCGCCGCGACGCTGCTTTACCAGGGAGCTTGTAAAACGGCACAGGGCCACACGCAGGCACCAAACGAAAGTCACGGAACCACCGGCACGTCTTCACCCGGGCAAACGCGCTAAGACAACCTCACACCAGCGAAACCTGTGGCTACAGAGCCAGAAATTTAATATACAAAAGTTGGACTCACTGCTGTCACTTTGCCTGTCAGACAATCAAATACGAACAAAAAAAGGCGAAACCTCTTCACAGCTGAATGGATGAACTGATAATACACAGGTTACTGAACTGGATAACCGGAGAATACAACTCATTTTTTCAAAGTATTCGTTATTAAAAAGAAACCATTCGTTTCATATTTTATTCTTGTTAATTTAAGATAAAATAAATACTTCTAGCACCTAGCAAGCACCAAGTGCTGAAACAGCCCTGAATGAGGCCTATGAAGACATCAGAGGTATAGTAGGAAAAAAAGGGTAGGAAGAGCCTTAGTAAGAAGGCTCTGTTTTAAACCAGAGTTGTATCCTGGCACAGCAACACGACTACGTAACATTGCAACACTTGCACTACTAAAGATAAATGATACCACTTGATTCAGATTTTAAAAAGAAACAATTAGTTCTGCACCTTGAATTTTATAACTCATTTGTTCCCGGCTGACTGCAGTTTTGGCAGAGGACCTGATCTCTGCAACTCAAGCAGTGGCTGAACACCTTAAAAAAAAAAAAAAAAAAAAAACACACACACCTCCAAAAAACATTTCCCACTGACCGAGCTTGCACTTTGTCACGCCTAAATCGCCAGCGAGGGCGGGCTCTCGCCTCCCCGCGCGGGCGTGCGCTCCGGGCTCCGACGCCCGGCTCTGCACGTGCGGCACGGCGCCCTCGCAGCGCGCGCCCCTTCCCAGGGCTCGCTTTAATTTTCAAGCAAAGTGGCAAAGCCTAAGGACAGGCCTGTGCCTTCAGCAGAAAAGAGCTTTTCTTGGGCTCAAATTCCTCTCCCTCCCTAAAGGTCTCTCTTCCTCCAAAGGCCGCTCAGGTGCTGCGTCCCCAGAGCGGGCTTAAAGAAGCCCTGAAGCTCTGGCTGCTAAGATGAGGCAACCAGCTTTGAACCTCCCCCCAGGCATAACAATATTTGCATTACTGCTGCACTGGCTTTTAAGAATGGTGACAAAGAACTTCATTAAAAAAAAAAATCTACTGCAGGTATTTTTTTTAAATGCTGAAATTCCTTGTTGTAACACACGGTGCAGCCACCTCTCGAGTCAGCAAGTTCCCCTTGCGCGTCAGGAGGAGACACGCAAGCACGCACAAGCTGTCGTAACAAAACTCCCTAAATACAACGCAAAAGGTGCGCATGTTAAAACGCTATGCAAAACCAACTTCTCACCTCCCTTTAGATGACAGAGGGAGCAGGCTACTGACCCGATTATTTCTCTTTGTAACAAAGCAGTTTGCTCCTTTCTTAAGCATCTAATTCACTAAGTGAAAAAGACTGCATTTTTAGCAAAGGTGAACCATTAAGGCTGTTAGGATAAACTAAAGCATACTGTTTGGTTATTTACCTCATCAGTAGATGTCCTACATAACTCTCAAGAGTAGTTCACAGAAAAGCATGTCTAAATAGGCTGTTACAAGAGTTTCATTGCTGTCACTGCATACCTCACGTAGATTAATGTAGTTTTTACCACAACATTCTCTGGTGAAAAGCAGATAGCATTACCCACGTTTTAATAGCTGGAGACGTCACTAAATTTAAGTATGACCTTCACTAAATTGGAGCAACTTGGAACAGACTATCAGACAAGAAAAGCGAACACTTTCAGCTGCTTCCAGTTGAGCAGCGAGAATTCAGAGCAATTCCAACAAATCAGATGAATTAGTCATTACAAAAGAATATAGACATAAGATACAGGATTATTTAACTTCTGGGTAGTGTTGGCTTCTAACTGAAATAGAGAGTATCTCTTTCTGCGATATAATGTGCCTTAGTATTTAATGTAAAGAAGTAAGAAAAGAAAAAACAAAAAAACCCACATAATATGCAGTGTCTAACAGAAAATAAAACATGAAAGGAAATGAAATATATTCTTTTTACAAGATAAAGTGTTTTAGATATATTCAGAGCTATGAAAACTTCTTTGTTGTCTCCAGAGTAGGGCTTTTCCAAAATAACTTTATATGTGTGGGTTTGTGAAAGCACAGCATGGGTGCAAAGACCTACTTACTGCGTATTTTTTGTTATTCAGGTATACAGCAAAGAGATTCAATGGAAGAACTCCTGATCAAGACAAAACCAGCTTAAAGCATACAAAAGGGATGCTAGCCATTTTTTTGATCCCCTTCGGAAATGAATATGTAAAAATTAAAGCAGTTAAATATTCTTGGATTCAGTTGCCTCTAAAAAAATGATAGTCATTTAACTGTAAGTTTATTAAGGCTCAAGTGCATTATAACTCTCTCTGACTTATTCAAAGGTTCTGACAACTATAAACCTGTTTTTCGTTGTCCAAGTTTGACTATGGAGATTATCTAAGAAAAACTGCCATATATTAGCATAAATGAATGCAGAATTTATCCATTGCATCAGTCCATCATATTTTATATGCTGCATTAGAACACTGAAAAAAAAGTAATTGTTATTTTTCTTCCAGGTTTTGTTCACACGTTATAATCCCCAAGATTAGGAAAATAGTTTGTCTTTTATTTAAGGCATTTTTCTATCCTGGAGGAATTTCTCCAAAATGACAGTTCATCCTAAGACAAAAAAAAAAATAAATTGCACGATTTAACTGGAAACTCTAGTAACACTTGAAGCTCCAGTAAAAGAATGATGTGCAATAATTAAGTAACACGAATGTTGAAAGTCATTCAAATGTTCTTAAATACACCTCTATACGTATCACAGATTTAAATACAGGCCATATTAAGGCTTCAATCCTGATCACATTTAAGTGAATGGCAGAGATACCAATTTATATTTGTTGAAACAAATGGGCAGAACAGGTATGTTGTTACACTTCTCTACAGCAGGCTTAAAACAGTCTGAAATTTGTCTTAAAACAGCCTATCTATGTAGAATTTTAGATGTGGTGTCTGTCTTGGGTTTTCTGAAGCATTTTAGGATCATAGTCTACAAAGACAATTTCCACAAAGCTTCATTCACAATCTTAGCAGCTTCCAAACTAAGCAAGTCAAAATAAAGTTAGTGAAAGTCCTAAGGACTATGGAAATGCTATTTGGAAATATCAAGAGAATATATGTTTTTTACTTTAAGTTAGAGAACCAAAATCAGACCATGTTACAAACTTCTGTCCTAATTCCTTTCTCATATAAAATGAGCACACAAATACGCCATTAGTCTTCAGAGTTATCTATCAAAATAAATTATCTTTTCTGCTCATATAACCCTTCAGTATGCCTGAGTTTACTAAATAAAGTCAAATCCAAAGGGATTTTTTTTCCTTTTTAAATAATAATGAGGTATAAACTTTTTATTTAGAAAGTAATGAGGTGAACTCCCTGAGCAAATCAAAAGAAAGTGAAGAATTTAACTGACTACCACAATTACACCAAGCCACAGAAATTCCAGGGATTCAATTGCTGCAACAGGCAAAAAATGACATTTGTCACATCAGCCTTTTGAATAAAGCCTTGTCTATATTACAAAAGAGTACCAATTTAACTCAAGTAAAAGATTTTCTAATAAAGAGATGGCTCTTTATTAGAAGTTACAAGCTCAAGTAAAACTGGTATAAACAAAAGTGAAATTAGTGCAGTAGCTCTAATCTTCAGAATTCATGGGTGACTGGTCTAAATTTGGCTGTTACTGCATGTGTAAGAGAGGATCTATACAAGAGGAATAATCCAAATAAACTAATCTCGCTCAAAAACACTTAGCTTTGGTCATGAAGCAATACAGAATCAATACCACTTTTATTCAAAATATCTGCAAAGTTCAACTAATCATGACAACACAAAAAGTCAGTTTGTATTAACTTTTTAGCCTTCTCACAAAGATTTCTGTTAATCTACTGCAGTTGTCTGGTGCAGGCTTGGCTCCTGTTTAATTAATCCAAAAATTAAAGTGAGTAAACATCTGCTGCAATGTAAATCATTTCTTGTTCTGTAACTCAAGAACTTTCTCACATCTATTTCCCCCCAAATTAACTACAAAAGCCAAGCAAACAAAATAACTGAACAACAAAAGCTACTCTTTTAAATACAAATTCTTGATTAACAAAAGCATTGCATTTGCATGTACGTCACGCAAACTTTCTATCAGTGGCTTTCTTTACAAAAGCTACATTGGTTTCACAGTATTTCTCAGAGTTATGTATGTATTTCCCGCATTTCACTGATGACGAATTCAACAAAGACAGATTATGCATGTGAACAAGTTCACACGGAGTTGGGAACACAACATGCTTCCTGGTTTAGCTGTAGCTGCCCTAAAATCCATTTTCTTCCATTCCTGAACAAATGTCCTCTTTTGTCTCCTGAACAGACTTCTTCCCAGTCAGCCAAACTTTTTTTAATTTCAAGATTAGATTAGCCTAAGCTTAGTGATGTTAAGAAACAAGCCCGAGCAAAACAACGCAACAGCTCCATTTTTAAGTTGTGTGTCACAAAAGAAGACTAAAGCAGTTTGCTGCTTCATAGTGACTAACATACTCTATAGTTATATACAAAACTCAACACAAAGCTACTGACCATTGATGGGGAACCAAATAACCACTGATATGGAATTTGCCCTTTCCATCCATACTGAAGAAGAAACTTTGGAGAAGTCGTCTATGGGATACTGACTTTTATCACATAGCGGCCCAAAACTTACTGTGCTTAGCTGCCCCCGCTACGTTGGGGAAGAGCGCTCAGCGGTACTCGGACACATCATTTATCTCCTAAAGAAACTAACGTGAATTTGCAGAGACGGCCTGGGAACAAAAAAGCTAAAAGCCTAGAGACCCTCGCTGAGAGCTTTTTTGTTAGTCAGGTATGCAAGGAAACACGCATGAGGTTGGTACTAAGGACACGAGCTGATCGTGGAATATGCGAATTTGCACATGGGTTATCATGACAGTCTGAGGAACTATTAACGTGCCAGAAAGCTACTCTGTCTAGGTCACATATGAGCTCTGTAACTCTATCACACAAACTCCACAGTTCAGGCTGACAAAGCCACTGCAAAGCTCCTAATTTTATGAAATTTTATTTTATTTTCTTCCATGTCCACTTCCTAATCAGTAGCAACATCCGATACAACTGTTTGGGTCACTGGTGTTCAAACAAATGCCTCTCCAAGCCTGAATGCCTCAGTGAACATAAAACACTTTAGTAATGAGTTAAAGGAGTTACTGTACAATTACTTTCGAGCTCCCACTATGGTTTTATTGGAAAGGCTGGCATTTGCTACAATAATTCAAGAAAGCACCACTATGCTCTACTGACAGGTTATCTACTCATAAAAAGATATTAAGCCTCACATTACTTCTGGGTTCAGAAATTCAGATACAATGATATGTAGGGAAGGTTGATTTACTCTAAACCAGAAGAGAAAATAGGATCTGTGCCCAAGCCTTAGAAGAGAATTTACTACTTACTCTTTGGGTAGAAAAAAACCCAGAGAATCCATTTTCAAAATGACACACGCTTGTATTTCCTTTGCCGTTCCTTCTGAACAAGCCCCGCACAAAAGAAACACATATCAAAAAATACCTCTATCACAACTAAAATTATTGATACAGTAAAGAGAGTTTATAACCTCAAGCATGAAATACTGTAGCACAAGATATTCCAGTATCTGCCATCTCCCTAAATCATCTATTACTGCTGAACTATAAGAGTTTATTATCCCTAACAGAATTGCCACATTCCTGAATTACAAACTGCTGAACGTTGTTCTACTGCTTTTTGCCCATAAAGATACTATTCATGAACTCTAGCAGAGTGAGGACAACATAAATTTTCTTGCAATTACTGTTCAGAAATGTTATGCTATTCCCCAAAATTTTATTTTCATTTTATGCTCAACAAAATCAAAATATTCATAATTCATGCTCCCTCTAGACATCTTTATCATATAGGTAGATTTTCTACAACACTCAGCACTTGACCTTTCTAATAGAGTAGAGAGATATCTACATCATTTATTTTGCTGCTCAGGTTGCAGCCGAGTTGTTAAATATCCAGGCTTTAGTGGGAGTGGAGTTCATTCAAATATTTACACCTACGTTAGCTGCACATATACTTGGGAACAATAAAAAAAAGCTAAAGTAAAAAAGGCTGTATGTATACCAATTAACAAGACTTACTGCCTCAAAATTCACGGCCAAATTCTCTGGCCTGTTCAGTGCATTTTGCACCACTTGGAAAAATCTGAGTGTCACATCAAATTAGGCCTTTAAAGAGTCAATCTCAAAGCTCTCCTGTGCTGAGCTCTTGTTAATGGATGTGATGAAGTCAACTCCTGCACTAGCCACACTGCCATCCTTGGCAGAAGGAAAAGCAGAAAGATGTGTATTGGGGTAAGAGGGGAAGGGGGAACACCAGGGCAGAGTGATCTAGCACATGCACAGGGTCACTACAGGACAGCTCTGACACGGTCCTACACAAGTCATCCGTGGATCAAGGATTCACAAGTAGCCCCTTGATGGCTCCTTTTTGGTTGCAAAAAAACCCCAACAGAAAAAAAAAAAAAAAAAAAAAAAAAAAAAAAAAAAACACCTGAGCTAGGCAGACAGGGAGTGTATACCTCCCTGGCAGAACATGATCTCTACCTGGAAAAAGAAAGTGAGGTTTCAGTGCTGTGGCGAGCTCCTGGTTTTGAAGACACCGCCTATATTTTTGTGTAAATTCCCAGTTTAAAATTTCTAGGTAAGTGTTGTCATAGCACCTCCAGGTCAGACTCTAGTTGCCTACCCAATTTTCTTAACACAAACCAAACAAAGAATTCAAAATCCAAATTCAGTCTCATCCTTATGCCTCCAAATCCTAACCCCATTCCACAATAAAGGCATCACATCCTGTGTCAGTAGTACTTTAGCCATTTCCAAGTGTAAGAAACGTGTGGAAGTGAATGTCATCTTCCTAATTGCTTATTTCTTGTGAGATCTCAGACTAGCCATTTCCTCACTCATCTAACAGTTTCATCACCAGTTACATATGAGGATATTGACCCATTTTGAAAGCTCTCTGGATGAAAAGTGCTGGGCAAGTCTAAATTATACGTCTGCGTGTTGCAAACAAAGACTTAAGCTCAGCTGGAAGTCCTTCTAATCACTCTGTTTTCCCTATGATTTTTGTTCTCTATAAACTGAGGGAACAAAAAATGAAGAAAAACAGATGCCCTGAGGCTAATGTTAAGGCTTATCAGCTGAGCGCAATGCAACATATTAACTGGCTTTCCTTTGAAAATCTAAAGCAAAACATAACAGTGACTTATTTAAACATAAACAGCACAAGTAGCCAGAGAAAATAGCTACTAACATCCTAACACCAGATTTTTCTAAACTTCACAGAAAATAAATACTGACAGCATCATTCCTTCATTCTGCTACATCAATATAATTATATCTATCAGTCTAAACCCTAGAGAATGAATGTTTTATAGCTCAAGAAATAGGAAAAAATAGCAAAACATTTTTAATGATTTTGGATAATGTGGTTTCAGATTTCAATCCTTAATTTAAGAATCTCAAATTATTTTGAATAGCCTTGATGGGGTCCCCAAATCTTTTTTGTGAGCAGCTTTTGTAATATACGCAGCATGACTGTTTCTATTATAACTCTTATAATAACTCTTATTATAATCTCTTTGAGTTCAAAGAGAAACTGCCTGGTGATCTCTTCAGACAAAACAAACTGAAAAAAAGGCTGCTTTTTTAGATGGTTCCCTAACAAGTTAAATCACGTTCCCGGAAGGAAGGAAAGAAAAGCAATGTAATGATCACAAGGTCCATTCCGAAAGGGAGACTAAATTAAGGTCTTTTGGAGAATTCTGTTGAATCTCTATGAGAACTTTGCCCTTGGAGTGGAGAAATCATTCCAGTCTAGCAGAGAAACACTTCATCATAGGTATCCTCTTTTCATAAAAGAGATACCCGCTTGATGCCATCAGAGACTCTTTTCTCCTATTATTTTGTAACACCCTACCAAAAATCTAGGAAAATAAAAATGTAAGAAAATTATCATTGTATTAAAAACATAAGCTTAGTTTTAACATTATATTAGTCGATACTCTCGAAGGAGTTGAAGATCTTCCATCAAATCAGATAGAAAGCACATCTAGCCAACGCCTCCCGCAGGGAACTGTATTTCAAATGCCAATGAACAATTTATTTCTGCAAATTCTAGAGCTCAGAGTGGCAGAATTTGGTTTTATTTTCTTCTCGTTAAGCCTTTTACATGGATTATTTTTCTCCTTTGTCAGGTGAGGTTGTTAAGCCTTGCGACAGGCCATGAAGCCGCACGCTCTCCTGCAAGCTGTAGGACAGGCAGAAAAGTGCAGATGCTGGCGTGGGTAGATGCCTCGCAGAGAAGACCGGTCTTCTGTAGGTATTGGGACCACGAAGGCGAGTTAGACCGACAGCAGCGAGGCCAGTCCAGAGAACACAGCGGCGACAGTGTAACTATGACTTGCCTCACAGCGCTGGGGGAGGCAGAGGTGATGTCCTCACCTTCCCGCCTACCTTTTGCTAACAGCAGGGTTGGTGGGGCAAGGAGGTCTTCCAGATCAGACAAACTGACCTTGCTGGAAAAGCCTGCTTTTCCTGACCAGCTCAGAAAAGAAAAACCAGTAAAATCGGCCAGACGATGTCCTTGATCCAGCCGATGGCGTGGCCCGTTCTGCGGCCAACGCCGGCGCTGCCGGGCGCGGGAACGCCGGGGACGCCGGCAGGGGTGGCTCGGGCTGCCCGGCACCCGGCACCCTTCCCTACACCTACCATGGCTCTAGGCCAAAAGAAAGCAGAGCACCACAGACACCTCAGACCTGTACTTACAGGTAGAAGAAAAGTCTCTATTTTAACTGGAAGAGCTAAAATTATCCTTAATATGGAGCGACAGCACAACCGTCTGTCGTATCTACTTAATATTTTTAGAGAAAATACTAGGTGTAAACATACTACTTTTTCTGACAATTTTTTTTGTTTTACAAGGCAATTCCTTCCCTAATCGGCAATTTTATCTATGAACATTGCCTTTTACCAAATATTTGTTATGACAGGGAGGGAAAGAAATTAGGAGTCCTTGCTTTGTTAAGATTAAAAAAAGAAATTTGATTATTTTAAAGGAATATAAAATCAATCAACTCATCAAAAGCAAGACACAATAAACTAAAAGAACTCTAACTCAAATCTTAACATTATTTCAAAATAACAGTTATTACTAAGAGAATTCTAATTATATGAAAGAGATCTCAAAGTGGAACAAATTACTCCAAAAACCAGTGTCTCCTTTCAGCTTTTTAATTTTTTTTAAACTGAATTAAATAAAATCCTTAAAATGAAATCTGCAATTATTTTCAATTATTCTTAGAAGTATTTTTACCTAGTAAGTAATATATGACATTCTAATAAAGCTAAGGTGCAAAGGAATAAGCAGATTAGAAACGCAATTTTCCCTGCTCATCCCCCTCAGCTAATTAAGCTAATAAAAAAGTATTCTACCAGAATGGAATCCAGCTTTTTTTTCTGGCCCAGAAAAGTCTCTATTTTCAGATGGTCAAATTGAGGTAACGAATAACGTTTGTAATCATTTTAAACACAGCTCCCAGCTAAAACATTTCTTCCATGAATTGATCGACCTATGGAACTACTTAAGAGTGTCTTAAGAGCATGTTCTGACCTAGATATTCATACAAAGACATTTCAGGAAAAAAACATTTTCTTTTTTTCTTACAGAGAAGGTACACTTAAAACTGTGGATTATTGCTCACTAGAAATCACAGCTTCAAGGAGAAACTTCCCACAGAGCGTAAATGCTTCAGTAGTTGCTGTTCTTGTGGGAACACTATATAAAATTTGTGTTAGGCAAGATGAGTGATGTCCACCACAGACACAGACAATCACAATTCCCTAGAAATTCTCAGCTGAAGGCAAGACTTAATATTCTGAATGTATACATGGTATTTGCCCAAATCCCTTTTTCTGGCCATTTGACTACAGCTAATTTTTCTAGCCTGCCTTAGAGCTACTTCCTCCAAACTGTACCTCATCTTACTACGAAACTTCGAGGTTATCCTCTGTTGGACTATATTGCTTTTTCCCAAAGTTTTAAAAACCCCGGTCTATTGTTAACATTAGGCTGTTCTGAAAGATCACTTGTCACTGATTCCTAAGGAACAATAATCATTACCGTTAAACATAGGAAAAGAAACTTAAAGAGACTATCAGGTCTGCTAAAAAACATTTAGAATTTGCAGCATTCATGACTGACGGCCACATTTACATTGTCTCTTGTCCGATCACATCTTTTTTGCTACTTCATTAAAAAAAATGGATGTACAACTAATGATATTTTATTGCTCTTCTATAACTGGGTAGTTAAGACATACCTGATCATAAATTATAGCAGCACAGAATAAAAATTCATAGTCCTACTTCCAGATTTACTACCCTTCCTGCGTGCTGTGGAACAATGTGGAACAATGTTTCAGACTTACCTTGTGCAGCTAAACTAAGCTAGCACAAGCACATGCTTGGGTAAAGCACCCAGAGTCACTGAAGGGTAATACAGTCCTTCAGTTTTTAGGCAAAATGGGATTTTTATTGCCCTTACCAGAAGAGCCATAGTCCTCTTTGCAGTGTTTACATTAGCATTTACATTAACAGATCAGAAAAGCATTCTGGAAGCGAATCTCTTGGTCCTCCCTTATTGAGCTTTGGCTTGCATCGTAGAGGGCTCTCAAGAGCGCAAAGTGGGGTTCCTTCCGGATGAAAGCAAAAGGCAAGCTGTGGGACACACTTTCTGCGGACACCGGGTCCTCAGCACTGACTATCGTGATTTACACCACACCACCTGTTAACATAGTGGACTGACTTGAGCCTGAAAGGTCATAAACAATTCTAATGACAGATTAGAGAACAACTGAAACTTTGCAAAACAACCACAAAACTATTAAGTCAGTAGAGAAAGAGTAACAGCAGCCAGCATCCTCAGGAAAAAAAAATGTAATAATTTTGAGCAGAACCTTGTATTTTTAATTGAGAAGCTCAGATGTGGCATGTATTTATCTCCGTCTAAAGGGAAATTTATGGCAGGTGGCTGCACCTGTGGTACATCTGGACCAGCACTTGTACCCTGTAAAGGACATCTGGCAGGTTCCACTGGCGTTCCCTCTGCTTCCCACAGGAGGGTGAACGTCATTATGACTGGGTATGCTGATGGTAGGGAAGATAGTTTAATAATACCTATATTATCACTATTTATAAGCCAGTATATTAATTTAAGGCATTCTATTCTGAGTCAATGCAAACAACCAGTAACATAATGGGAAAGAAATGTATTTTATATCCTTCATCTTAATCAGAAAATATACTGGAAAGAGAACACAAATTTCGTAAGGTGATACACTTCAGAAATCACTTTCACATACAGGTGAAAATATTGACAGAATGGGAAAGTTCTCTTTGAGGTGAAAATCACAATCCTATTTTGCAAACATTTGCTCGCCCACAAGAGGAGTACAAGAAGCAGCCTTTCATCATTTTTTATAGAGTGCATTAAATGAAGTCAGAAAGTGCAGTCCAATACTTTTCCTATGCTTTGGCTTGCGTTCAGATGGAAATCTTGGAAATTCCTGAAAATTGTAGGGTGGATGGTTACTATTATTAGAAAGTACTAACTCCACTAGAATAAGCAGAAGAGTTAAAGTTTCTTCTTTTCAAGCAGAAATGTCAATAATTCAGATATTACAAACAAATACAGCCTATTTTTCCTCCTCTAAAAAGTCAGTTAGTATATATTTTCTTGCTGCTACAGTGTTATGAAACTGTGAAAGTAATTATCATCAGCATAAAATTAGCAGAGGAACATGACAACAATCATAATGTAACAGATCTAAAATATAATCTGGAGCTTTGAATATTAAGAGGTGAAATATAATAGGTACACCTATATTGCAGTTCAAAGCGCCTTCTACCCAAGCCTTCTCATACTATGCAAAAGAAACTGTATGCAGACTAGGCAATGGATATTCTAAGTTAAGTAAAATAAGTTAAAACAATAAGAGTTTAACATTAATGGTAAACTTTCTGTTTTATACAAATAAATACAAGTATGTTTTAGTGATGACATCTATTTGTTTTGTTTTAGGACAGTCCTCACTGCTGTTCCAATTTCAGTCAGACTACAAATGATGAAATATGGATGAAATTTATAGTAAACATCCACAGCATCCTGTGGATAATTAAGGCACTGTAATCACCATCTCCCAAACCAAAGCCTTCCAGTGCAGTATTCTTCTAATCTATGTAGCATCCAGCCTGCAACATGGTTATGGCCTCTCTGCTGCATCCCTGTTTGTTGGGAAGACAGTAAAATGGGAGTGTTGCAGAAAGAATCCACCAAGACTTGGCTGTCTTTACAAACAGAAAGGGGTTACATCTTCTAACACCTAAAACAAAAAATTCAGGAAGGCCAAAAGGATTCTGAATTCTTTGACCCACAAAATACAGCTCCTCTTCACTTAACACTTCTCAATCAGCAAATGGGAAGACATCAGCT
The DNA here is from genome assembly GCF_028389875.1 of Rhea pennata. Taxonomy (NCBI): domain Eukaryota; kingdom Metazoa; phylum Chordata; class Aves; order Rheiformes; family Rheidae; genus Rhea; species Rhea pennata. The sequence goes on along the minus strand of NC_084664.1, from coordinate 108,506,917 downwards.
TCTCAAGGCAAGCCAAAAAGTGTCTACAAGCTAAATTTTCCAAAACACATCCTTCCTACCCTGCAAAACCGACTCACGACATCCATAACCCTAAAAGGGGAGGCAAGGAGGCATATAAAAAGAGCTACTCATAAAAGTTACGTACTTGATTAAAACATATAATGGAGTAAAAAATATTCCTCCACCAAAAAATTCCCCAGAGTAGAATAAAGAACTTCTTTTGCCTGTTTTATAGTACCTCTCAAACATTAATGAACACTTGCTTCTTGACAAATTCTATCAGATGGCTTTGGACAATACACAATATGATTTTTAATTCCATCTCAGTGGTTGATAAACTCACTTTGCTCTTCCAAAATCCTTCTCTTTACACCACACACTTTTCAATAGGTTCAAAAACCCACACAGACAAGAACTATTACATTTTTATCTATATAACCCTCCCTCGAGATAACCTGCATCCTATTGAAAAGACTTGAAAATAAATCATCAGATAATCTATCTCCTCAGAAATCATGCACATGCAGTGATACCGGAGACAATGAGGAAGCAGGGAGCTATTAAGTGGGCAGAGTAAGGGGTGAGAAAGGAAAGTGGAATTGCAAGGAAACAAGGTACTTAAGAGTAAATTACCCCTTGTACAACCAACAACACATACATAAAACAGCATTGCTGAAAAAAGAAATTCAAAAACAAGTAAAAAACTAATAACCAGTGTGCTATACACCTGAAAATACAATAATAAACTGTGATCCATCATCTAAAAAACAAATGACATTGGAAACAGAAGTGGATATATTGTTCTAAGCCATTTTTATCACAGAGCTCTTTACCAGAGAGATCTTTCTCAAACGAATGTTTTCTAAAGAAGAGATAACTTCAGAGCAGATCAGCATTTGTCCCGCACCACCTTCAACAGTTTGCCAGACTGCACCTACACTAAGAGAGAATATAAAGGACTCTAATGAGGACTTGACTCACAAAGCAGCATTGATGCACAAACCTACTTTACAAGCACCCAATTGTAGCTGTTGCACAATGCCCAGCCTGTGAGATGCAATCTCAGGTGGTCTACACCTGTTCAGCAGGACTTTGGGCTGTCAAGGTCAGATATCTGGAGCTGGTTGTAACTTGAACTCTGGCAGAGTTTAGATAAACGCAGCTAAATAGAGAAGAGAAAGCTCTACTGTCTCCTAAGTATCCTATTCCAATAGGCAGAAAAGGGGAAAAAAGACAAAAAAGAAAGTTTGTATTAATAATGAAGGCTTGGCTCTACCTTTTTTCCTTCCCTCTCCAGTTCCCAAACTAACGGGCATTGTTAGATATCTGATTTTAGTTTCAGATATTACAGGTATCTTTTTCATAGCTTTTTCAAGCAAAATGGAGTAAAAACGGGAGGCGGCTTAAAATTTTAAAGGGCATAAGAAAACTTGCTGAGTCTCTTGCTTTTACTATTAATTATCAACACTAAACAGACGTAATTAAAACCAACCAAATGGAAAAACGTATGTAATCTATGCCTTCGGCATAACATGAACCATGCAAAGGTCAAGAAGGTAACTCTACTGGATTATTTCATTAATTTTATCTTTGGTAGAACAGTCAGACCAGGAATATTCAGCAAGAACATTACCAGTTACTGATTTTCGGTCATTGTTGTGAAACATAAACTTTAAAACCACAATATGTCCCGAGACAGCAGGATGTCTAGTCACGATGCACAAAAATCTTGTAATGTGTGCACAAGAGTCCCTACTATGGTTGAATGGACAATATTAGTTTTCTCACTTCCCAACTTTCACATGCTCAAGTTCACAAGTTTTCTTTTGTGAAAACAAGAAGGAAGAAAAAGGGGAGAAAAGAAACCAAAACATCAGTTCTATCATGGCTTTACTATCAACACCCCTTTGAGCTGGAACCTCTAACTCTGCCCAGCTGGTCCAGCAGGACCAAAACACAATGCCCAGCTGCTCTCTTCCACATAGATTGATTCATCTTTTGCAGATACTTGCACATAGAGAGAGTTTTCTCTGATTCTTCTGAACAGGAACACATCAAAATTGTGTGGCCTATATGCCCGCCACCTCCATGCTCTTAAATCCATTGCTCAGTTTGCTTCATTTTCTGAAGGGAAGAAGACAAATTGTGCTAAATTCCGAAAAATTTTTATTGATAAAACTTTCACCCTCACTTTTTGGAACAGTGACTTAAAATATATAGGAGTGTCAGTGGTCTTTGTTTCAGGAATGCCTTTTGATAGTTTTAATAAAGTCTTCCAACATTTGGCCACAGTATAGCGTTAAAAATACCCACAACTCTGGCTGCAAATCCTTAGTCTGTGTATACTTCTCTTTTCCTGCAAACTAGAATTGCCACTGGGGGTGGCAGAATCCCTGAAGCACTGAACCATCTGTGCAGAAACTGAACTCGGTGAAAGCTGGGCTCTCAGCTTCTGAAGGGCTCAGTAACATTAAGCAGTCTGAAAGTCAGGTCCTAGGTATCCAGAATGGGATGGCTAACATTAGATCATCTGTGCAACAAAAGGAACAATTATGAAAATAAACATTTGTAAAGCCTTCTGAAGTTACAGTGATTAATTTAAGGCAAAAGCCCACGATAGTCAGAGTCAACCCTTCCCTGAAAACTGATTTGAATGTTGAAATATCACGTAGGACAACTCTCCGAACAAAATGGAAAAACACTCCTCTGATCCTCAGTTCAGCGTATCTACTCTGTACTGAATGAGGTGGAAATCCTATGGAAAAAGTGTAAGATGATGTAAACACGGAAAGGGTCTGCTGTTTCAAGAACACCTTCAATTAGTCTTTTCTAGTTTGTATGCTCTTGAATTTACAACTTCATTAAGTTCTTTCAACATGCACGTTGCAGACACAGTATCCCACTCATACCTTCCTTCTTAATGATCTTTTAAAACACATATGTACATACCACACTTTACAAATCTTTCAACTTGTGTGCACACACAGTGTGCATATGTGTGAGTGCACACTGAGGGAGAAACACCACTACCTGCAGGAGTAAATCCATTTTCCCATCTATCCCCTGCAACAGCTTTAAAGCTAAGCTGCTTATGAAGAGTTGAACCTACTCCAATTGCTCTGGAAGCTTATTAAAGGGAGCAACTTTGCACCACAGCTGCTAGAGAGAGATCTGTTAAAAAAAATAATAATGATAATAAAACCACTCAAAACCAAAGCAAGCAGCCCCCTAGCTTTGCCTTTTTTCTGAAGACAGTGTTCAGTCCTCGTTCGAGTGTCCGCCAAAGCAGAGCGCAGACCTGCGCTCCAGCAGGTTCACTCCTGCGGCTGAAGCTGCTCCGGAGGGGACGGGCAGCCCGGGAGCCAGGGCTGCCTGCGCCCCTCAGGGCTTTGAGCGCAAGGAGCCTCCGGGCCGGGCGGCCGAGAGCCCGTGCAGAGCGCAGCTACAGCGCCCTGCGCTCTCAGATGTAAAACCCAGTATTTGCTGCTTTCACGCGGCCTCTTAGTCCCGCAGTGGAGAGCTACAGATAGCGTAATTCACCTTTTCACAAGCAGATCATTAGCTACAGCCAAAGCAGCATCCGAAACAGGGGTTACAGCCCCATCAGCAAAAGATATCAGATGTTAACAGTCCCTTGCTATCAGCTTGCTTCAAATTAAAGTTAATTAACTTGAGCAAAGTTTGTGTTGTTCCTTTAACTGCTTATTGCTAGTAGCACCCGCACATTTCAGAACGCAGGCCCGTTCAACAGAGCCTGTGAAAATCAGTTTATTTTTTCTTACTGTTTAACTTTAGGAAGCTTTGTTTACCAGTGTTTTCCAATGTGATTAATCAAATTGTACATTTAAGCATAGTTTGAACATACAAAGGACATACAGAGGTTCTCTTCATACACTGTCATAGGTGTTACATGGAATTAATTGTGAAAACAATAATCACCCGGAACACTATAATTAAACTTTAAAAATCAAATCCTTAGTAAATTCCTAGTTAGCCAAAATTAGTCAGTTCGTACTTAATATACTGCTTTTTTCCCCTAAGAAACAGCCATAATGCCTGCAAAAAGAGAAGCCTTTATAATCCTATTGTCCTTTCAAATCAATGATGCTATACACAGAACAAAAGAGCAATTATTTCTAGACATTTAACAGACTTAAAGATGTTAAAAGCAGCTCTTAATAAGATCATGGATGAACCTGTGAGCTTCCACACTTCTTCAAAGGTGTATTAAGAGAAGCATAACAATTTCAGCCAATGCAAGCACTATCAGCAGCGGAAATGAGAAAACCTCGTCCTGACTGAAGGAATGGCTTTGCCTTTAACAAACGCTTTCACTGTGTATCCCTCCAGAGCCACACACTCTGCAGGATGCCATTTGAACTTCGTTTAAACACTTTTGCCAACAATTGCCAGGAAAAAGCCCAAGGTGATGACACGTTCTGTTCTATTCAGATGTATTTGCAATATAATTCTGCTCAGTTTGGTGGTATTAGAGTGTGTGACAGTAAAAAAGGGGGAAATACAGGCAAATATTCTATCTATTAAAGAGTATCATCTGAATGTTAATGTTGCCAGGATGTAGGACAGATGTCATCAAAGAGCTTTTAACAACAGAGATTGTTAGTAAACACACTGACTAGCAAAATAAGTAGGAATTTTGCTCTGTGCCTAACAGGGCCCAAGGGTCAAGAACAAAAGTTCCCTTTTATAAGTAGGAAGGAGGAAAGTTAAGGAAGGACTCACAGGGATTTTTTTTCCTCCTTTCTTTCAAAAAAAACCTAAAGGATTGAAGTCAAGGACTTTGTCCACATAGAAAAGTAATTTTATAACAGCAAGCACCTTTACTGTTTTGCCTGCATATTAAAAAAATTAAAAAACTCAACAGCATTTTCCACATCGACTTTTTAAAGAATTCAGAACAAAGGATGAACAAAGTATCAGAATAAGTATCAGGAAAATGAATTATAAAGATACCTGCTTTTTAAAAGCACACAGACCTTCCTGCAGAATAAACTTATTTCACTGACAGACTGTTTCTCAACTTGATATAATATTTGCATGAGCACTAATTCAAAACTATTGATGTACATCATATCAGGTTTCTGTACTTACTCTCAGGGCTCATTTAAACAAAGCCTTGAAAAAGCAAGAAATAACTTGCTTTTAGCACAGATAACACCAAAATAAAAATTGCATGGGTCTAAAACAGATTCAAGAGTCAAGCAAAGAGATAAATTGACAGTATGTATGGGAGAGCCTATTATTCTGCATGGTTCAAAACCTTGAAAAGCCCTCCTCATTAAGATTTCATTTTTAATCATTAAGATATTCTCTATCCTTATATATAAGGTTCTTATACCTTTGTAATGCTACATTTCAAAGGCTGGAGCACTCCAGAGCAGGCTTTGGGAGCAAATGGGCACACACAGTGTCCTTTTCACTCCACGTCATGAAGATCTGGAGCTGTCCCTTCCCTCCATCCCTCTCCTTTCCTCTGCTCAAACTGGTCATTTATAGTTATCTTACAGTCTCTTAAAATATAATTAATATAACTGTTGAAAAAGAAAAAAAAATAGAAAAGAAAAACAAAATGAAAAAAGGCAGGTAATCGAGAGGAGGTAATTGAGAAGACAGAGCCAGGCTCTTCACTGAACTGCATAGGGCAAGATCAAGAGTCAGTGGTCATAGACTGAAACAAGAGATTCTGACTGGACATAAAGAAAGGAAAAAAATCACAGGAAGGATAATTAAGCACTGGAACTGGCTGCCCAGAGATGCTGGGAGCTGCTGTCCTGGTAGGTTTTCAAGACCTGACTAGATCAAAAAAGCCCTGAGCAACCTGGTCTGAGTTCAACCCTTCCTGGTTTGAATTTTTTAAGTAAACATTTACCTCCAAATTTTAATGTTGTGACTGCAGTGGAAAGAGAAGTGGGTCCTTAGTAACCATACTGACAGCAATGAGCTAACTTGTGAGTAGCAGCAAATGCAGAAATCATGAGATGTACTTTTTTAGCATAAATACAGTGATTAATCTTAACAAATATACATTTTTTAAAAAGGCTGTTCCTTAAGAATCAAGTCTGAGAGGCTGTCAGTATTTATTAGGTTTCATCTTTTTTTAAAATGGCATCCTTCTGTGAGCATGAGTTCATGCATGTGCAAACATGCACACAGAATTATTATCTACTTACGGAATAAATACTATTGTTATGTGTTACTAAAAGCCCTTGAAGATTTATGTATGGATATTTTGTAATAAAACAGTTCACAGGACTGGTGTTTTGTCTGGTAAACAAAGAATCAAGAATTTTCTTGACAAATATTAACAGCTGAATTATCTATGTACCAAAGTATGTAGACAAAGTATAATTATAATTTGATAATTTATATAGTCTTAGAGTACAGCTTACACTGAATAGAGTACAAATCATTATCTCTAAAATGTCCCTCTCCTTTTTTTAGGGGGGAGGCGGGAAGAGGGGATAACAAATACAAGCCACTGAGTTGCTTGAATCGCAGACATTAGCAATGTACTGAGGAACTTCCAAATCAAAAAAAAAAAAAAGTGCTAAATTACAATATAGAAAAGCAACCAAATATACTGAAGAACTAAAAGTCACTAAAAATCCATAGGGGACAGAACTCACTCCTGATATAGTAAGTCCTTGTCTGCTGTCTGGCTTAGCTGCCTCCTGTGCAATACCAAACATAAATGTGTCAAGAGTCTTTCCAAACCTGGTTCTGAGTGGGAGAAGACCAGCTTGAAAGCAATAAACTTCATCTGAAGACAGGATGACACTATGCAGTCTTGGAAAAACAGCAAGTAGGAATAGATCGGAAATAACAGTTTGCATATTCAGAAGAATCCCTGGTTATGTGGATAATTTATCGTAAGAGCTGAAAAAATCCACATAGTTGGTTGGTTTGATAAATTTTCCTCATTTGAACAATTAAATACTTTGACTGACTCACAGAAGGGCTGCTGTTCTCTGAAATACTATGTAGAGCCACACCATAAAATCCAGTAGGTCTCTCTCTCTCTCCTCAGTAATGACAGATGTTTCCACCAGAACAGCAGTCTGTACTAGCATCACAAAAAAATGGGTTTTTTGTTAAAAGCAGAAATTATGCTAATATATTCTAATTTTGGTAGATGAAGCTTCCATTTATAGGTCATATATAGAATCAGGTCACAAATAACACCTTGATTTTTCCCCTCAGGAGGAGGCTTCATTACAAAGATATAACTCTTCAGAGGACTCTCTATTCAGGCAACTTATCTTTTGCTATTAACTGTTCTTTATGCTAATTTTCGTAGCATAAAAAGGCTATGTTTTCTCCCAATAGTTTTCTAAAATATAAATATTGTTTTTAATTCCAGTAATATGGCACAGCATATTTTATTTACCATAAAAAGCTAAAGATCTGTTGTTCTATAATGTAGGGTTGGACAGTAACAATTGTATCAGGTGAACTTAGTAATGTAATTTTTGTTCTAGGCATTCCTTGGGAATCCAGTAAAAGCTCATCCTGAAAGCTTTTTAATGAAAATGTAATAATAAACCCTTAAAATATTAAGGCCTTGGTTCAAAACAAATGATGAAGTTGGTAGCTAAGCAGTCACAGAAAAACTAACCTAGTCACAGGTGTGGCTAAGCATGTTTTGTCTTACTACGTTTTTCCAATTGCACTTGAAATATTGGTTTCTAGCTCTCATCTATTCATCAAAAGACTCATGCAATTTAGCTTGTTCTTACAATCCCGATTCCTGAATTATGTAGGAGAGGTTAAGGCTTTTTGTTTGTTCGTGTTAAAGTGAGTCTCCTAGTCATTAAGGAGAAAAGGCCAAGCCCCAGAAATTCTAAAGGATTTTGGACTTTGAGGAAATAGAAGAACCCAGACTTATGAATTTTTTTGGGGATGGGGGAGGTTTTCTAAGACCTGACCCAATTTCAAATGCTTGAATTTTATAATGCTGCCTTGCATCATTTCAGATTTATCTTTCCTGTAATAATCATTATATAACTTACACTGGTTTGACAGCAGCAGATTGTCTAGGGATGCTCTGCATCCTTTTAGAATATCCAGGCAAAATTCATATAGATTTTACACCAACATTGTTAAGTGCCGGGGGGGGGGGGAAGAGGGAGAGAGAGACAAATTTGCTGCATCCCTCTACCAAGAATCTTGCTCCTACAAACATTTAGCTGACATCAGTCAAATACTACCCAAAAAGGACAATGTTGTTAGCCATGATCACTTCAATAATTATTTCTGTAACTACCAAAGGCCAAAATACACTCTATTACAAACACCAGGCTTATTGCACCTTTTCCTTCATCTGTACTAAATTCCCCAGCTTTTGGGTTTTAAACACTTTAATTAATACTGTGATACTCAACAAAATAAAAGCAGAATACAAAGAATAAAACCAAAGAAACACACCCTTCTTCAAAGATCATTAAGCATTTAAGAAAGTTATACTTTAACCCTCTCCTGAAAATAGTCTTAGCTAATTATATACTCTGTCAGTTCCTTGGACATAGAATAGACAATGCTTTACTGCATCAGGAATCAGGAAATATTTACAACAGATAAAATATTTACAGTATAAGTAACAGATTTATTGTATCATGTTAATTCAAGGTCATGAAAGGGAATCATGCAGAAAGCGGAAGGTAAGCATTCACAAGCCTCGGTACCATTTTCTACTCTAAGCATCACTCTGCTTTCTGGGTAGGGAGGGAGGGGAAGAGGAGGAAGACGGGAAAAAAACAAAAACAAAAACAAAAACCAAGCAAATTAATTACATTTCTAAGAAGAAACCTTTAGGGAAAGAAAGGCGTTTGGCTAGGCCTTTTTCTGCTCCCATATGGAAGGGAGAATCATGAGATTTCTGAAAACCCTTCTATTGCTATTTTTATGACTGTGATTAATACAGCTTGAGGCAGCTATAAGCTCCAAAGACTCCCACACTGAGTGTGCAAGAAAAATATCATGAGACCTAAGAAACAGGATGTTTCTGTTGTTCTGAGGAAATGGTAATATTCTCTAAACAAACAAACAAACAAAAAATCCCACCATTCTTCCTAAAAGGCAACACAATATATTTATAGCATTGCATTGTTCTCTTAAAAGGTTATCTACCATATAGAATTTCACATAAGATCTACAGTTTTATGAGATTTCCCATTTCCACATACTGCTGTTAATGGAAAAAAAGACGCTTCCACTAGTCATCCATTTTAAGACTTTATTTCTGATCTATCATACGGTATGACACTCCTTTCGGGCAGGTCTTGTTATGTGCTCCCAACACTGTTAGCACTTTTAAGTACTTACATTGAAAATTGATTTCTGCCTACTCTTCCTTTGGGAAGTACATATCTGTAATCCTAATTTATTTTAGATAAAGATGCTGTTCTTCAAAACACTAACGTCCGTAACATAGCACTCCAACATTATTTAACCATGAAATTAATACTCTTCAATAATGAAACTGCCAATCAACTGTTTAAATTTTTTCTTGCTCACATTGGAGACCCTTTGCAACAGGCAAAGTCAAAGGAAATCATCAAAAGGAAAAAAAAAAAACATTTGGCAATAGCAATAAAAACCAAGTGTTCCATGTCTCCCTGATACTTTTTAGTCCAAGTACCTTAAGTATTCTCCCACATAACTGTAATTACAGTGTGGCTCATGATTCATACCCTAGATCAGAGAATAGCAGCAGCAAGGCCTCTGCATAGAGTGTTGGTGCCAAGGAGCACGTTTCCGTGGTAAGGAAGAGCAGCTATTCTGACTTGCTGACTGCGAGTGCACCAAGGATATGCCTACGCTGTGCACACCAGACTTTCCAAAAAGCCAGAGCTCATGTCAGAAATCTGTCCGTCCAAATAGCCTAGAGCTGCAAGAGAACTACTTTAGAATAAGTTAACCCGTGCAGAGCTGTGTGCCACCATGGTAATACTGATTCAGAAATAACTCAAACATGCTGAAACCAACAACAGGTATTCCATACGGTTACAAGTATAAAGCCCTATATTTTCAGCACGACAGACTCAGCCCAGACTGCTCCACAAACACTGAAACTCCTATGTTACAAGGAGGTGGTTGAGTTAAAAGTCAGTTACCTTTCTGATTGCAGTAACAGGCATTTATACAACCAAGGCTGCGGAGGTATAAGCATCAGGACTAGCTGATAGTCAAAACTAGCTATCTTTCATATTAAATACAATCTTATTAAGTACTGATAATCATAGCTACACTTAGACCGTATTTTATTAATATTCTTCAGACATAACTCAATATTGGAGCTATCAGATCCCTACAAAAACATAAAATTGCTTAGCAAGTAAGCAAGGGAAACAGTCACCCCGCTTCTTCCTTTCACACTCTGGTCTTTCCAGATTATGTGCTACATATAAGTGGTAACATTACAGATATCCAGTCTTTTGTAAAAAAACATAGGTATATGTCTGAAACTTTACAGAACACTTCCTTTTTGGAAAAACTGTGCACAAATCTGGACCACTATAATCTCTGCTCTATTAAGTCTTGAAGGCAGGCCAAACATATTGGCCAGTTCAAGATGCAAGAATCACAACTGCAATGGATTCGTGGGGGAATTTCAGCCCACTCCACATCCATCAGGAAATAACACAGTCACACTGAACAGAAGAGTTCTCTTGCGAAACAGGTATAAAAATCTCTTTGCGCTAACTAATATACCAAGAGCTCTCTCTGGTTAACAGCCATATCCAGTCTGCAGCGGATTTGTAGGTCGCTCTAGTCCAAAAAAATAATTTTCATGTACCATACAGAGATTTCTCTGTTCTTGTTTGCAAATCTATATATTTGCGATACAGTAATGCTTAATTAGAGAAGAGAAGATGGCATAAAATGTGAAAAAGGTGGCATCAGACGATGATGGGATGCTCATCTTATAGAATTTGTTGGATATAGCCAGCTGACTAAATTACAGAGTTTTCATTTAAAGAAAATAATCCTTTTATTCACAGATGTGCCACATGTCTTAGATAGCAAACTGTCGTCTTCTCTGGCAGTCTTCTTTGGATTTCTATACTTTTGAAATAGGGTCTTAGCAATTTAGAAAAGATTGATGTTTTCTTTTTCCTTTGACAGTGCATAACAACAGCGTATGAGCTTAGCGCTCCACAGATATCCACTCATTCAGTGCCAGGAAAACGGGCAAAGGATGATTTTTAAGTTCTGCGGAGTCCAGAATTTCGGCACCAAAGCAGGGCCAGTTCTGACCAGCACATTGTCGTTGTGGAATTTCAATACTGACGTTCCTCGGAAACATCTCCAATTTCAGTGTTTCAAGAAGAAAAAGGACAGAGTATTGACCGCGTTTCCTCAAAAAAGGATAGGCTTCTCCTGCTCCTGATTACAGGCGAGGGAAGATATCTCTCTGCATGCATTAGCTCCTCCTCAGAGAGAAGCAAGGTGAGGTGCAAAATATATTTGTTTGCTTTAGAGCTGAGGGGGACGGTATTTGCAATAGTCTGTATTGATGTTAACATAGCTGATGGAGGTCTGTGGATCACTTACAGCATTAGATGACATTTTGTATCTGTTACTTTATTTTTATTGGCCTAAGAGTTTAAGCCTGCTCCATTCTGACTCATGACATTACCAGAGATCATAATTTCTCCCCTCAGAAGTTCAACAAGACCATTTTTTTCTGAATTTTGTTCTCTATGAAGCAACTACAATTCTGCGTTTTTCACATTCTTTTCAGCCACAAATTTTCCTTGACCTTCAAGGAAACAGGCCCAATGATCCCAGTAATAAACCCCAACTGAGCTGTGACTAGTTCACAGTCACCACATAAAACAGACATCAAGGGCTGCGAGGTAGAAACAAAAATGGGTAGGCCACAATCGCCCCGGTCTGGTAGCTCTTCTGCAGATGGGCTGTTGCTCCTGTCACCATGCTATCTCCACCGGACAGAGGGAGGGTGTGGAAGTAAAATACTGCAACAAATCTAGAACCAATTTCTTGGACATCAGAGCATGTTCAGTCCTGTCAGCAGTTAGGGCGTGGTAATTCACTGAGACAAATGTAGTACAATATCTCAGTATTTTCTTTCCTATCCCGCTATGATACTCTGAAGATGGATGAGGCATTAGAACTATATGGGTCCATAGCACCCATAACCGCAGCTTAAAATTCTTTGTGAACCCCTACCAAAAATGGGGTTTTGTATGCCTGTGCTCACACACACATGTTGGCTGCTAGTAGCGTTGAGAGAGAAAAGTGGTGAGTGTTCGTATTCCCCTCTACAGGGTTCAGCATCTGTTTGTGGCCGATTTTCTGCCTTTCTTTTCTAGCTGCGATCGAAGAAACGCGTTTGCCTGTTCAGGGATCAGTGAAGAACACAGTGCCGGGAGCAGTAAAGGCGGGCGTCTCCGCAAGGGAAGGTGAGCCAGGAGCCGAGGGTGACCACACCACAGGCAAGGCAGTGTCCTCACCAACAAGGGACACTCCCAAGTACCCCGGCAGGAAAAGCCGAGCAGGTCTGGTGACAGAAACCAGTCTCAGCCACAGGCCACAACCACCAACAAAATGATGAGGCAGGTCTGAGGTTAGGCCAGGAAGGCAAGCGTCTGGGTCAGGATCGGCGAGGGACATGGTCAGGCACAGGAACAACTGCTGCACACCTCAAGAGACCAAATGTGAGGGCCTCGGCTCAGATGCAGCTCCTAAGCAAAAGGGAGAAAAGGCTCCCATAAAGCTTCTTGCGACTCTTCCTCATGCAGCTGCTTTTGCAGCAATTTGATCCCAGGCAACGGCTGCACCGTAGCAGAGCAAGCCTTCAGCACTGGCAGCCAAAGCCCTAGGGGATGTGCAGGGCCCTGACACAGGGCTTGGTGGTGCTTTGCTACCACAAAATAACAAAATACTGTGTCCTCAGTAGGAAAAAAAAGTACTCTCTTATTAAATAGCATGTGGCAACTAGCAGAAAATAAAGTCTTACTGAAAAACGTTCAGATAGATTATGTAACAGAACGTCCTGAAATATATCCGGACTTTGAAAATTAGTTTGCCAGACAGTTTTATCTAATTTTATACAGAGTTTAATTTTCCTTTCTCTACAGAACTTATGAGACAGAAATATTAGTTATGTTCTTCAGGAAGAGAAAGAGATGAATTTCCTCCCCTGGAATGAAGAAGATTTGGTAATTTGCTTACTACAACTGTTTCATAATAGATCATGAGACCTGTTTAAAAACCTATGTCGTTTGTTTTTTATTTAAATGACATCTATTATATTTGGGAATCTTTGGGAAAAACTTGTAATGAAGTCACTGATGGTTTTGAGTTGGAGAATAACAGCCTTTTTAAGCCAGTATTGTTTATGAAACTAACAGCAATTAGATCCATCAACAGTATCGCATAAACAAGACTTCCTTTGAAAGAAAAGTTATCAACAACTACTGAAGGAACTACCGAGAACAAGCACGTGCACAACTTTCCCATCTGCAAATCAGCCGCACATATAATGTTACTGTGACTTCTGCAGTGGCAGACTCCCTTTGGCTGGCATGAACCTCTCCAACGCACACGTGGGTGCTGTAGCAGCTACCTCCTCTCGCCTGTTCTTACCTCATTCCTCACAGGGCCTCTGACTTTAAAGAAACTCTGTTCTGTTTTGCCTCGTATCATTGCTCACTCCTCCAAACCACCTGATCATCCTACACTCCCAGTGACACTCTGAGTCAGCTGGTAGAAGTGGTTAGGACCAGTGCAAGACTTTTGCCTCCTCCCTGAAACCTTAATGCATCGCTCCTGACATCTCATCTCCATACCCGAGGTCAACGTGGGAGTTCCAAGCTATTAAAATATTCCACGACTCCCATGCATTTGATTCTCATTCTCTTTCTCTCTCCCTCAAAAAGAGAGCAGCTAAGAAAACATTCCTAATATTCATGAAGTATATAAAGATCTTTGTTTTATATTTCACCTAAATGGACAGCTGTCCAACAGCAAGAAACTTGTGTTATAAAACCCTGGCTAATATAGGTATGGATAGATAATTCAGTTTTAAAAGGAGAGAGCTTGATGATAAGCAATCTCAGGTATGGAAAGTCTACATAAATAACAACTGGCAAACATGTCTAAATTTGAGGAATCTGCATGTGAAAAAAAAGCATGTATGCAACAAAGCAAAAATGAGCCATGACATGCAAAGAGCTCTTAATTTATATAGAATCTGTCTAGTCTCATATGTCTGGAAAATATTTTAGCACCAGCTTAACTTCAAATAAACAACGATAATAATCTAAATCAGAATAAGAAATATATGCAACTGTCTAATGACAAAGGTTGCTTAACAGTCTTTTTAAGATCATTCAATTAAATGTGAAACTGGCTATATTATGGTAAAACACGTATGGTAAATGTGTTACCATGTATGGTAAAATACGCTCCAAACATTACAATCCATAAGACTCATTTAGTAATGACAAATTTTATGTAACACTAGGTTCAGTGATGTGAAGTCTCTTGTAAACTTGTGATCAGTCATAAGACTATGTCTCTTGAAATTATCATTTCATTTAAAGGGAAACTGTTTTCCTAGATATTTACATATTTCTAATCAGCATATATCTACCTATGAGAGTTTAACAGAAAGCTACCAAGCCTTAATTTATTTTTTCCTTGTGCGACACAAACTAATTACTGTCAGAGTTTTACAAATGCATGTAAAATAAACACCACAATACTGTTGCTAAAAGTAAACACCACTGTATTTACAGTTCTTTTTTCTGCCTGCTACTTCACCATGACAAAACAAATACAAAAGAAATCTCAGTCAAAAAAAATCTCAGAATAATTTGCAAAGTTTAAATAACATCATTCATTTGAGACTGGTGTGAAGCTGCTAGAGAGAAGATCACACCAGCCAATTTCCAAACATACAACACACATTACCTACACAAATGAAGAAAAAAAAGTTAAATTACACCAGCAACATGAATTTCTCAAGATTTGTAACCCAAAGTTTCAGTATACAAACAGACAACTGTGCATCATAAGCATTTGAGTTTGGAAAGTCAGTTTCTAGCTTTAACAGGACTCTGAGGACAAGCTCTTGCCCTTGTCTTTCATACTGTGCTGCAGAACCGGTGCTCCAAACACTAACCCCCATGCCCTTGGTATTTCTCTACTTCCAATTCAAATCTAGGGCCAACAGATTAAAGAGAAGATGGAAAGAATGTGCCTCTACCTGTGGATTACATTCTCAAATAACTGCAGCTACTGCTAAGAATTTCTTTTTCTGTGTTTGCCTGCAAATATATTCTTCTCAATCAGGGTAGTAAAAGACTGGAGCAGATTTCCCAGAGAGGCTGTGGGATCTCCACCCTTGGACACAATCAAAATTGGACTGGACAAGTTCTTTATTAACCTCATTTAACTTTGAACTTAGCATCATTTGGGGGGGGGGGCAGGTGACCTCCAAAGATCCTTGCCAGCCCAAATTATTCTACCGTTCTGTGATATTACAGCTTTGGCCAATTTCAAAGTCAGTCTCACCAGCTTACAGTTACCAGAACACAGAGGACTTCATATAGTCAAGGATCCAGGAATCCAGCATACCCTTAACAAACTCAGCGCTGTTCCCAGAATTTCAATCAATGCCCTGCAGCTTTACGAAGTTACAGAGTTTCTAGTGGCTATCCCAAACATGTCCAGGCTGAAGACCTTCCCACCATCTCTAACACTGCTGAGGCTCTTATGAAATAAACAGTAATCAACAAAGTCTACTTACTTTGTAAGTCAACTACCCTAGCTCATATAAATCAAATGCTGGCACAACATGCTAGCCATGTCAGAAGGATTTCAATAGGGATGACCTATCACCGCAGTTTCTCCTCGGTTGAGACAAATCTAAGAGATCAAAGGAAGAGTCTATGAATGTTAAAAGACAATTCTTGCTGTTCAGAGCAAGTAATAAAGCTTGTACTCATAAACTCTGTGCATCCAAAAAGAAAACACAGGCAACTTGTATGCTTCAAAAGAAAATCAGTCAAAATCTTGTAAGAACCTTCCTAAGTTTGCCCAAGACATTCTTCCTAGGATTAAAAAAAAAAAAAAAAAAAAAAGTCTATATAGGATTAGCAGACAGGAAGACCCAACTTCATTGAATGATATACCAGTAAATATGTTGTCAGATGTACAGATTCAATAGGGTATTGTTTCATTAAGCATCTCATGACATAGGAATCAGGTTGTTTAGCATCTTATGACTCAATGGTGTTCTCTGCAAGGGTAGAAAAGGTAATGCCAGTTTTTCTTGGCTGTAGAAAACCTGTAAGACATCCTAAAGTCAGTCACTGGAATGGAAGAAGCTGAGAGATCAGAGACTTTAGGCAGCAATTACATCTCTAAAATGGACTGCTACAGTGAGAGTTAATCCCCCATCTGTGTGTCAAGAGGACACAGTGCCAAGCAGCAGGAATCTGTAGGTCAAGGAAATCAAGTGCCAAGAACATAATCCAAAGAGTAAGATGACAGTAAGAGAGACAAGGGATCTGTAAGAGCCATCTATATGTTCAGGATCCTGACCCTCTAGCTGTCAGAGTTACCTGAGAATGCAAACACAGGTAGGACTAGGCATGTAGAGTTTATCAGAACCTGTGGCTGAGGATGATCACTTGCTGTATCACTCATATTTGATTCCTTTGTTCAGGCTTTTTGTTCAGGTTACTCCTGTGAGAGCTGTAGGGGAAAACCTGCATTAGTATGCTGAGGACCTCTGAGATCTGCTGTCCTAAGGACAGGGCAGAAATGAGCCAAGCCATAGACAACAATGGAAGTAGCCTGGGACACTTGGATTAACATGGTCCCATCATCCTTACATGGAAAAATTCAGCTGAAGCAGGCTTTGTTCCCTCTGTTTGTAGGGCTTGAAAACCCTAACTCTAGGCTTAGTTAATGGATCTCACCAGAACATCACAGAAACTCAGTGTGGGCTGGATACCAAGAAGAATGCTTTGAGTAGGCCGTTCTCAGGAGGTAGATTGCTCTCTACCATCAGTTTGAAGGAAAGCAAGAAAAAAAGCAGATCCTCATTCATTGTGGGGCAGAACAGATGGAGATCTGGCAGTAAGAGAGGTCACAGGCAAAATAATCAGAAAGCAATTATTTTTAAGGGAAAAAGAAATGCAAGAAAACAGTAAAAGAAATGAGTGAAGATAATTCCAACAGAATGAATCATAAAGAAACTATATTCTGAAAAGGATGCACCCATGATACACCGTGTTGTGCTGGGTGATTAAAAGGGACCGCACAACCCTTAACCACACGTCAGAAGGGAGTCGCAACAGAGCAGCGTCTGTGAGCGCTGTAGGAGTCTTTGGGCTTGTGTGTCAGTGGTGTGCAATAACCCAATGCCTGCCCGTGCATGTGAGCTATCACGGGAAGACCATATCGCACCCCATCCAAATCTGTACAGAGCTGCAAATGTAAACACACAAGTAGCTGTTTCAGATATAGGATTGGGATTGTAAGAACATAAATTTTTACGAAGTCACTACTCTGTTTCATAGTTTCTGTACAAATGTTGTTAGGGAGGCTGTTTATTTCTAAGTCAAACAATTCTAATTTTCACTGTATCAAAGCCACAAAGGCTGTAACTGTCAAAATGCCTGAAGCAGCTGATGTTCTTTGTTCCTATAGCAAATAAACACATGAAAAAGCACAGCAGTCAACACTTTTTTCCTGTTTTCTATTTGGAAAGCTTTTTAAAAACTTGCTATCACAGTCAATTTATAAAACTGTAATAAGCCACATCAAGAGAAACAAGCAGTATCACATAAATTCAACCATCTTTGGTGAACACTGTCTTTCAGTTATACACAACAACAACAAAACATTGCCTGCTATCCTGTAACATTCAAGTTTGCTACAACAGCAAATGCATGACAGTGTGTACATGTATCTGTTGCAGAACCCACTGCCTGGTAAAATCTGTCTAGCTATGCATTCAGACATAAAAATTGAAGGACCAAGACCTCCATAGATATATAAGCTGTCTTTTTTCAAAAACAAAGGAACGAACCACTGGCAGGAAGGGGTTTGGAATCTCATTACTTTGACAGTTTGCATTTCAATATGACACCTGAAATGCCGGAAGAGTACAGAAACGCTGTGTTGAACCGCATATTCACAGTAAGGTTCAGGCTGTTTTTTATTATTATATCTTAGTTCATGATATGTTTGCTGAAAAAGTGATACTGGTCCTCCAAAGTAGATTTAGTAGAATGAAAATTTTTCTAGGACCACTGGTTTGTCCCTTTGTTTCCTTACAAGGTATTAGTTTTTGGCGCTTCTTTATCTTATTATTGGATTCTTTTCTCTTTTCTCATACCTAAATATGATTGCTACTTCAAATCTTCCCAAATTTGCTTATTTTCTTATACATAGTTGTTCCATTTTGATTTTCCCCAAACATTCTAACTACTTCAGTTTTGAAATGTCTTCTCTGTCTCAAATATCTGGGGGAAATCTAGGGACAGGTTTTTCTTATGTTTAGGAACAATGCTAAGTTCACCTACTGCCCACAAGCAAACAATAGAAAGTAAAGTCTGCCTTTGTACTAGCATGCCAACATCTACATGCACAACCCTGAAATATGAGGGATTTATCTGAACAAGTGGGTTACTCCTTTTATATAATTTTAAAATGAGTAATCTACATGGAAAAAAAGGGACATCCTCTCTCAGAAGTAAATTCCTCGTATTTAGATGAAATCTCTCTCAAGGGAATTAATAATTTCTTGGCAGCAGAGTAGCTGATTTGTTTTTTGGGGTGGTATTTAAAATCTGAAGGAAGATTTTTGTTTTTGTGGTTAAGGCATTAGTCTAATCTTAAAGAATCTACATTGCACACTGTCTCTGCCATATAGTCCTAATGTCACACTGGGCAAGTCTCCTGGTTTCTTCAACCTATATTCTTCCTTCTGTGAAACGAGAACAGCATGTATTTTCTCCCACCAATTGTTCACCATGCCCATTTTAGTATCCAAAGAATTAAATCATTGAGACAATTCATAGAATCTCAAGTTCAACACACACATCATTTACTGCATGTCTGGGCCTCAAGTTGTAAAATGTGCTACTATATTTGCATATTAAAGTAGCGTAAGACATCAACTGGAGGATCCGTGAGTTGCAAATAGACAACACTCCAGAATGCTGGGAATCCAGAGATCAAACAACAACAAAAAAAACTTTTAAATAAACATTTTCTTTGTGCAAGGGAATGAAGTACATTAAGAAAGTTGAAAAGTTATTTTGCTGTAATCCTTCCAAATAAGTTGTTAAACTCTGTATCACAATTGCATGTTTTCTTGCATTCTCTTATTTAATACACACCTTATTTTTTCAGATTAATTTTTTATTTAACTTGATCCTGAAACATGAAAAACAAATTGTATTCCAATATATTTTCCTCACTAGAATGCTTTAAATTCTATAGGCATAAACACACAACAACTCTTTTAATGACCATGCAGTGCTATTATTCAAATGTTCTTTAGAATTTGTGATAAAGGCACCAGACCTAAAGAAAGTTAGGCTCTACACTGGCTCTGTCTACTCAGATCTAGATAACAAGATAAACAGAAGCTTGATAAAAGTAAAGGTAAAATCATAGGAAAAAAATATTTAAAAAGAGTTTATATTTTCAATAAAACTATAGCAGAAGTCCTCAACTACTTTAGGTTGGACAACAAAAACTAAAAGTATTATGAAAAAAGTAATTTTGGATGTTAGAAATATATTCTAGTCAAAGTTCATTAGAAACATTACTGCAAACTCCACACAAAAAACGTTTTTTGGAAAATTGCAAAGTAAGAAGGCCAATGAGCAAAGACCACAAATTGCTTCACTACATTCGTGCAACTTGAGCTGTATTTATTTTCCCCGTGATGAACAAAAAAAAACATTTCTGGAAGATCTGGGGATGGCAGAGAGCTTTCACTCCTGGAATGACAGGGAAACACTCCATGAAACACTTGAGTGCACACAGCTCTCTAGAAGAACATAATGGGACACGCTACAGAGCATATTCAAAGCAAAATACCGAATTACAATCACCGATACGATGAAGGGGTTGGAAATGCAGTTTAGAAGAACACAAGATACTTTTTTCTCACATATGATGCCTGAAACCTTGGTAATGGCTTTGCTCTAAGGCAAACAGAGCTGACAAGGCAGTGAGCAGCACATCTTCCTGAGCAAACAGAGCACGGGGTGGTTGTGAAGGCAACTTGTTTACTTTCCAGCGAGTCTGCTCCAGGCGTACCACAGCGTGAAGAAAACAACTTGAACATGCAGGCCAAAGGTGAGGAGAAAAGCAGCACTGAGCAACCCAAAAGCATGATGCAGCCAGAGAACAGCTTAGAAAACTTCGAAAAAATAGTTGATGTTATTGCCGAGAAAGGAGAAGGTGGCAGGCAGATTGCATTAGCCAAGGCAAAAACAACAAAAAATGCAAAGCCTGAATTAAGGTCTTGGCAACAGGGAAGAGAGGGGTGCTTTCAGCAGATGGCAATTAAGGACTTGGCAGGCACCTGGAGAAAAGGAAAGAGTGCTGGTCAGAGATAACACTAACATGCACGCTCAGATAACAGGGAAAGATAGAGACACAGTGAGAAGCGTGCAGCGGAGCTCTAGGGAGTTCAGGTAGCAGGGCAGCATCCCCGAGGCCCTATGCAAGGAGCGAGCAGAGGTGCCGGGAGGTGAAACGGCACATGGGGAGCAGAGGCGGCACCACGAGAGTCACCAGTCGTTAGGCAGCGGCAGCGATGCACACCCACCAACGCAGATGATTACTGTCTTGGCCTGGGAGAAACAGAAATACAGGAGGCTAATGAATGAACTCTAGGAGATTTTGAGAGAAAATGGGAGAGGGAAGCCTGAAATAAAGGTACAGTAAGGACGAGGAAAGGTGACAAGAGAATCTGGACATGGGTGTTTCAAGCTTAGAGAAGAATATATGAAGGAGAAAAACCTCTGCCAATTTAAAGGGATATCCCTACCTTCTTAATCAAAGCAGGAGTTAATCTACAAAGTGTGAACAGCTCGGCTTATCCTAGTTAATTATTTAACCTTAACTCCTCGTTGTGGGTGAAGCACTAGAAGTATCATAGGCGCTTCATAACTACTACAGGTTAGTAGAAGAGCGGGCCGTGACAGAACACACCTTGAGAATTCAGTCGCACACAAATCCCGACAGAAGCTCATTGTTTTATTTACGTTCAATTTACCCTCTGTATTTCTCTTTGATAAATAAAGGTATTTTGCTGCACGCTTTACGGCTTCCAGCAACACTAAATGATAACGCAAGAATTTGGCAGTGAACAGCTTCAGAGTCTTTCATTCACGGCGTTAAGGAGAGGTATTGGAGCATCTTTGTTTTTAATCACTGACATTACAAACACGTAACAGGCAGACAAACAGCTTAAGATGAAAATGTTAAAGCTAGTAGGTCATGGGGAGCACAAAAGCTTACCAGTTGATTAAAAGCTCACTTTGGAACAAACACTCGAATGAGTTGCACTGTGTCGAGTCAGTCAAAAGAAAGTGCAAAATTAACAAAACCTCTTTTTGCCTCAGTGAGCCCCAAGACAGATTCAGTGTCCTCCCTGCTACAGAAAGCTCTCAGCGCTGCAAACTCTCATGGCTCAACTGCAAATCTTTCTTTGTTTAATGGCTCAACTTCTCAGGTCAAGTGATTCAGATAAGAATTTAAACATTAATGTTCATATGAAGAAAAATATTTAGTCACAGAGCTGCAAAAAAACCTGTACTTGTTATGTATGTGTTATCTAAAACCTAGAAACTAACTTCAAAAAAATATCATAAATATATTATTTATAACTATTCGCTACATGCTGGTCTCACTATATGCACACCTTGCAATTTGTGAATGGCTGAAGATGGTGTTATTGGAAATCTCTGAACTGGCCACTACGACCTGCTCCATTATTAACCTACTGAAAACATGTATTTCACTAAAATTTTAACTAAGCTTTATTTGTGATATTTTCCCCATGCAACGAGATTCCCCTGTCCTCTGTAAACCACATGAGGAGCACACCATCTTTCCCCTCCCTTCTCTTGCAACAGCTGGACATTCACCATCAGAGGACAGAGCTTGTGTTGCTCCCAGCAGAGACACAAGACAGCCTAAGAAGGTAAGGGAAATTAAAGGCTGAACAAAAAATAATCCTACTGTCTGCTTGTTCATAAAAATTCCACATGTTCATTTGCATTAGGTCAGCTAAAGCCGCATAAAAAGCCTTTCTTAATGTGATTTTCCTGTGTATAAATCGCTGGGGGGCTCCATACATGCAAAGGGAGATGGGAGTGGCCCGTAAGTTCATTTCTACTTTAAAACATGGTCTGCTTCATAGAAGAGTGGTTTAGATGAACTGTATCAACACATCTACTGAAGGTAGGAAGCAGGAATGTTAGAACAATCCATAATGTTAATCTGAGGTAGCACTGAAAAGAGTTAGTATTGTTATCAAATAAAGTAGCCATGGATCTGCTCCATTCAAAAATAAGTATTTCTGCTACTTTAAAATTCTCCATTTTTTAAAAAATAAACTTACTGATGTTGTTAGTTTCATCTTTCAATCCTTGTACCATTTGCTTCATGGTTAAATTTAAAACAACATTAGCATTTAAATTAGAAGGTTGGGAACTAGTACTCAGTAGTTGAGCTGCTGAAGTGAAATTAAATGTTCAGCTCCCTTGAATTCCTGTTTTTTTGAGAACTGACCACATTCAAAACTGATAAAGAAGCAGCTAGGTTATTTAACTATGTTAAAATTAGCCTAGTCCAGTAATAGCACATCATATTTCTTGGTGCAGCAACTATGAAATAGGGCTGCTTAAATATTCTAGGACATTTATACTAGTCAGAGCAAAAGGTAGGCTCTCTAGCTTCTTTCTAGACTCAGAAATGAAAAAAACCACAGTATAATTAGGAAAATAAAGGAAAAAAAAATGGTCTGAGCAATCTTCACCCCTGAGGTGATTTAATAATCTACTAGGACTATAAACTTTAACAAATATTGGTGTTTGTTTATTCTTCACAGAACACCAGTAACACCCACTTCAATCAGGGGAAGTTACTCATGTCCGGCAGTGAGACAGCTACAATATCAAGAGTCCAAAGAACGTCTGAAAGGGAAAATGAATGCAGTATTATATGCCAGCAACTAACTGGTTCACCAAGTGCTCCTTGCTCTCCCAGAAGTTTGATTTCCATTGGTTTAATAGAAACAAACTTCACCCTGAGCCTAGGCAGTAGGCCAGTGGATCACCATAAATATCAGGGTTACATCAATGAAAGCAGGATAGCTTACATTCACACATATTACAGACAACGAATGGTTGTAAACAAAAGGAAATCTTCAGAGAAAAATACTTATATTACACTATATATCTACTTTTTATTACATTTACCATTATGCCAAGAGATGTGAGAAAATGCGAAGATACAAAAATGAGCAAAAGAACAAGATTCTTGATTATCATTTCACTCTTATTTTTCTTAGAATTTTGAGAGAAAGAGAGAAATTGAGGAAGTGAATGCAAAACCAAAGACTAGCCGCTAAACCAAATATCAGCCACAGAGGTAAAAAGGCAGTACCTAGTCACACCTTTCTTAAGCAAGCGAAAGCAACCTCTGTTAAGTTGTAAGGTCCCCCCACTGAGAGAAAAAGCTGACAGAAAGCAACAAAGTGGCACTTTTTCTTCCTTTCACATTATCTCATTTCTTCCTGTTAAATTTAACAACTTTAAAACTAACAAGCTTATAAAATACGTGAGGGAAAAAAATATTTTTCAGCTGGCTATGAGGCAAGTAAGATCCTTTGGATTTGCAAAGTAATAGTAACAATCACTCCTGGCTTCTAGCTTGAACACAAAAATAAGACGACAAGTATCAAGCATAAGTTTACGAACCTTGTACATTAAAAATCAAGGACATTAACTTCCGCTGGACAAACGATCCAACCAAAATCATCTGTGTTTTAGGCATCAATTCACATAGGAAATAAGTAAATTAGAAAAAATGATAAAAGAACAGTGATTAGAATAGACTATTCTAAAACAGCTTGAGTGCTTTTTGTCCGTGTCATTTATTTTATTTTTTTGTTGTGGTTGTTGTGTTTCAAGATCAAAAAGTCAACAGCATACAACCAGGTAAAGTTTAGCACTGAAATTGAACTTACTACATTTTAGAGGTGTATTTTATGTTAGTTTTGAATTGCCTTACACAAAATCCAGCACACAGTAACAACGAGGTCCCCCTGCACTCAGTCACTCTAAGAAGCATTATCTGGCTCCTAGTGATTCTCCAGAAGAGGGGATCCTCGCTTGGATTATGGCTTTATTGTTAACTATTTTGCATGGCTGTTGCCTCAATGTTTTGAAGTCCAGCTGTTAAGACCAATTATTTTTAATTCTCCATATTTTTACTTGATTTTATGTAATAGGAGTTTTATGCAAATATTGTACATGTATTTATACAAATTATCCTCTTGGTCAATTATTTCCTCAAATTTGGTACTTACTAAAGAGACAGGAAACATAATATCTCTTTCAGAACTCTTCTAACTAGCAGATTTCATAGAAAAACTGTCATACAATCTCAGAAGCCTTTGAGGAGTTTAGTAGACCAGAAATGTAGTTAAAACTTATAGCTTATAACTGGCTGCTAATCAACAAAAAAGTATGAAACAGCATTTCTAATTTCATAATGATATTCTAAACTTGTATTTTATTATATGCATAAAAAACAACAACAACAAGAGAGAAGGACTATATAAAGGGCCATCCAATTGCATGCAGGCAACCAGTATCTAAAGCATATTTTTCCTCTACAGTTTGACTGAGCAATCAGATCACTCTTTCGGCCTGAACAACCAGGCAAATGTGTCCATTGGCACTTGCCTATCAAAAAAATAGCACATTAAAGCCAATTATTTCATATGATAGCTAGCATATCAATCAATGCATATGATATGACAGCATATGATTATACAATAGGTATCATACCACATACAAAATATAGCAGAAATGATACAGAGAAACTGAAGACACGTACAAATTACTTTCTTCTTCCCACATCCCAAGATTCATAGCCATACAAGTTAAATTTACAAACTTCTGGTTAACTTTTTCATTTAATTTTGTGATAGAACTTGGTAATTCCAATGACTCCACACAAAAGCTACATAAGGAACATTTCTGTGCTTTGAGATTAAGAAAAACAACAAAAACACACACCACACCTAACAATGCACAACCCATAAATGTTCTGCTACCTGCGCTTTTCACAGAGAAAATGCTTCTTGCAAGACCTAATTTTCTACCATCCATTAACTGAAGTACTGTCAGAAGACTGAGGTTGAAATCCTCCTCTCTCCTCTTCCCTAGCTAACTTAAAGGTTTACCAGTGGCATCACTGGAA
The DNA here is from genome assembly GCF_028389875.1 of Rhea pennata. Classification (NCBI taxonomy): domain Eukaryota; kingdom Metazoa; phylum Chordata; class Aves; order Rheiformes; family Rheidae; genus Rhea; species Rhea pennata. The sequence continues at coordinate 108,481,396 of NC_084664.1, read as the reverse complement.
TGAGGATTTCATCACAAACCCTGTGTTGCTTTAGGATATGTAGATTATTAAAAGCACAACATACTGTGCTGCAAAATTACGAAGACTTTACAAGGAACAGCTGATTTCTCTTACTGATTCTGGACAGATGGCAGGATCTGACTATCGCTAAATCAGCTTAGTCAAATAAGTTATTACTTCTCCAACCCAATATTCACTGTGTATTACTAATGAAATTGTTGAATGAAAATGGGCCAAACTTAAAGTGTGAACAACAGAAATCCATCTTCCTCAAAGGTGATATTTTTCCTGATATAAATGTTTATAAAAATTACAAAAAAACCCCACAATTCCTCTTGAAAAAGCAGTTCATTACAAAACACAAAAGATCAAAACAGAAACTCTACTTTTTGCTTACTTTTTAATCAAGAGTCTGTTAGGTTGTTTCTTTGTGGCAGTGAAGTAATTCAGGAAAATCTGGAGGCCAGAAGACTGAGTGCCACAGACTGACGTCTCAATGAACAAGCATAACGGATTTTCAGGTATCTAAGATATCCGGTCTCTCAAGGGCTAGACATGCAGCATCTCCATGAGAGAATCCCATCAGCAAGCAGTAAGCATTTTATTTCTCAGAACTGGCACCTAGAGCTCCAGCACTACTTAATGCTCTCAAGACAAGATACACGATTCTACCTTGAGTTTGAGAAGGCAATTGTGCAGCATAAATAATCCTCCTCTTAAGAATATAAAGAACGGAAAGTTTTCACAGAATTACCAGATTCGTAACCTAGCATTCGCACAGAATCTTACTTCCGTATTTTTCAGTGCATAATCTCCTTGCAATCAAAACTCATTTTGATGAAAGACACAGCCCATATTTTACTAATTGAAATTATGCTCATAAAAACATTTTTGCCTGCCCTCCTTGCAGTGACATTTCTTCTCTTGTCCTCATAAAGTTAAAGCTCAGTAAATGGAAATAGTGATTATCACTGTGCATAATAATGATTCTTTGCTGCAGCATTGCCCACTCAATCAGTATGTTATTTTCATTTACACTCAACAGTAATAAAAAGATATTCCTAGATATTAATATATAACAAACACATTTTATACTACTTGAATTTTGAATACGTAACATATTTTCATGTAGATATGGCATTACTTTAACGTAAAATTACGACACATCTTTTGAAATACTAACATTCTCTGCTATTAAACATGTGCTAGTTTTCGTTAAATTTGGAAGCAGTTTGGTTTTGTGTTTGAATACATGCAATGAATTAACAGATACATTTATTTATGATGAAGTAAACACAATATCCTTACAACTTATTTCTCTAAATTATTTTCTGAAATATAGTCAGTACTTGAAGGTCCCAGTGAAAAAAAGTAAACCAGTATACAGTCAGTTTTAGTTCCTAAGGCAAGTACACCATAATTTTTGTTGTATGGTAAGATATTTTTAATAATTATGAGATCCACATAACAGCTCTGAAATAAATAGAACTTATATATAGAAGTCTCCTTAAAAAGTTTCTAAAAATAATTCATTTCCATAATTTGAGATGAGCTGAATGGTGTTGAATAAAGTTTATTCACCACTGTCTGAGACATCCTATTTATTTCACTTTTGACTTTTGCACAGATCTAAGAGGTTGTATGTATCTTTATATTATCACAGATAAGAGTTAACTGTGTTATTCACACACAACATGCCCAACCCCAGATAGGTGTGTCTTTTCAAATATGTGGCAATTAAACCTTCCTACATATGAATCACTTAACATTCACAGAATACCTTCTACATGAGTACTAAACGTTTACATATGAGGCTGGTGTATTTTATATGATCTTCATTACCTGGGTTGAGTCAACTAAGTAGTTCTCTCAATCATGTACAGGGTCATCTGCCATAGGCGGATGCAGATTAAGTAAAGTCATCTTGTTCCTTGCTCCCATCTTCCTATTTTGGCTATGGCACATGGACCTAGAATTTCACACACTGCTCTAGCTGCTACCTTGAAATAAACAGCATACCCACTTAAGATAGTTTCAATCCACCACCAAAATTTGGTGACTATTATTAGCTGTCATTTTAAGAAGTTTCCCACATGTTTTAATACATTCAATCAGGTTTCATTCCCTTCCACAGGAATCAAATGAGTGAGATAGGGGCTCTCTGCTGAATTCCTCCTTCTGAAAGCCATAAACATCATCTACTCTAAGTCTAGAGCTGCAGCCCCAAAGGAATCTTGGAGGAAGCAAAAGCCTCTCGCTCCTTCACAGTCTCCTTTGAGATGACAAAGATAGACAGAAGAGCCAATATGCTAATGGCCACAGTGCTTCTTAGCAGAGACAATTTAAAATGAAGAATCTACCCCATAGGAAATGATAATCTTCTTAAGTTTTTCTTTATAAATACAGGCAAAAACATTAAAAAAGAAGAAAAATCTTTCCGCATGGAAGAAAACAAAGTGGAAAATATCCAAGCAACTCTTACCAGACATTTTCATTTGAAACAAAATCATTTTTACTTTCATTGACTATATTCACTATAGTGAAATATTTTTTTTTTTTGTTAGAAATATTTTAACAGGGATTTACTAATATCTATATTTTTAATGTTAGGGGCCTCCCATTACCTTCTCTAACAAAAAAAAAGGGGGGAAAAACCTTGTAAACAATATTTACAATGCAAAGCAGATGACACACTAGATTATCATATGTATCATATGTAAATAAGGTGCTAGGTTTATGAACTGAGTTTCAGCAAATGCTGAAACAAAAGCAGGATGCATTTGCATAAACTGAAATGGTTGAAGAGAAGCAAAATGTGCCTACTTCTAACGTCTGTACCTATATCGATCTCGAATTACCCCTTACACTGTATCCTTTAGAAAGCATGTTCCCATTTCATCACTAACACATGCTAAAATCTGGACAGCTTTGGCTTTTTACCATTCGTGCCTGAATCGGCTAGCCTTTCACTTTATCTTTAAAACAGTCATTTTCTGTAAAGTTTATCTATCTATAATCCTTTTAGCAACAACAATTTGTCACCTTCATACGTATTATTGATAAGAAAACAAACAATCTTCCATTGAAGACGCATGGTCTGGCCCCACCTTTAGGCTTGAGGGCTGAGACACTGCTCAAAGAGTTGAAGTAAAAAATCCCTTTTACATTTCAAAGAAAGTTCAAAGGCAACGAGAAAAGACTGCCCTGCAAAGGACACAGAAATTTTATTTATTGCAAGACACATTTATTTAAGGAGCAGACTATATGATTTACTCTGATAATAAAATTTTATATTATAATTTGAGTCCACATCTTGTTCAACAGGAAGGTCTACCTAGTTTTCACTTAATCTTGGATTAAATCTATGAATTTGACAAAATGATAGTTTGGACATTCCTACTGCACCAGTCACAGCTTAGTATTAAAGAAACAGAGACAAACTAGGGTCAAGATGTACATCCAGCAGACTTAACTGAATTTGTATTTCTGTTTCAAACCCAGTAAAACATTCAATGATGTCTCTTAGACCCCAAAACATCAACAAGTGATAAACTATAGGAAATATTGACAGTATCTGAAACAAGGACATCTTTACATGAACAAGGCAACCTTAAGATCATTTGCCTTCCCTACTTCCCTTCAAGTTCTTGACAAATGGGTTGTCAAAAATCCCTCGGACATTTCAAAACATGCATTAAGTATTTATTCCACTGTTTATTAGTTCTATCTAAAGTAAACGTGCTGAGAGATAATTTAGCCAAGAGAAATTTTCAAAAAAAAAATGTTGTTAAAGGTATATATTTTAAAGAAATCAAAATTGAACAAGTTTACATGGGTCACATGATACATCTCTAATCTTGTTTTTGGAAAAGCACATGGCCTTTCTTTACTCTGTTTCTGAATGTGAGACTAGATACTCCATAAGACAGTGTAACACAGTTGATAACACAAGGCATAAATACAATACATGCTTCATGGTAAAACTTCGCAATGAGTAACTTTTTCCTAAAAATACATAATTTCCACTATGAGATAATGAGAAAGAGAGCTGAACTAAATCAGCATCAGTAGAGAACACAAAATACTTCTCTTACCTCCATCTCTGAGCAGGGTAAATGGTCCGATTTACCTGCAATAACAAAAAAAAAAAAAAGTTTTCCAGTTATTTAAGTAAAAGACAATAGACACATACAACTAAAATCAGCTTATTTTTGAAGTTACTTCCAAAAATCATTTGCCCTACTTCAATCACACACTTCAATAATATTGCCATTATATATACATCACAGAATTAAACAATAAGAAAAGGGGCCTGTCCTATTTATTTGGATCCCTCACAATGTTCCCTTTTAAAAAGATATGTCTTCAATGCTTGGCTTCATTATTTAAATTGTGCGACTGAAGCTCAGCCATGAAGGGAACATGGAAACATGTTAGCTTAAATTAAGTGGCAGCAAATAATTAGTTCTAGAGAAAAAAATACCAATAATTCATAAACCATGAAAAAAGCCACTGTTTCACCCGATTACTGCTAGGGTATCAAGGAGTTCAACAACCACATGAAGTTCAAGCAAATTAAAGCAGAAACCTTACTGTAATATTTTTGTAAGTCCCTCTTGTCAATTTTTGCATTTCCTCTGAGCTAACTAAAGCCTGAAGAAACAACACTTCAGAATTTATGCAATTAAAAAAAATCATGTTTCTGAACTGTTTCTTTAAGTTGAAGTCTTAATTTCCCCAAGACAAAAAAAACTCTTTGGTATAGAAGTGCTCATGACTTGACAACTTATAAAAAATAAGACCGAATTTTCACCACATCATTATGGATGAACCATCTCACTAAAAGCAGCAAGTCGATCATTTGATAGTAATATGTTTACATCAGGAGTGTGAAGTAATTCTGATGAGATGATTCTGTTAGAAAACGACATTCAAGAAAATCAAATATCCAACAGAAACGTATCTGTTTAAAAGGGAAATTACTTGAACCTTTCCTCTGAAAGCACGCACGTATTTAATTCTACTTTTTGGTCTTTGCTTTTTGGCAGCACTGCACCCCTACCGCTCACACAAAGAATCTGCAACCGAGGAGCTTGGTGGCACGTACACCAGGGAGCTCGTGACCCGATGCAGAGTCCCCACGCGCTCAAAAACCTAGAGCTACGCACGCCCGCTCGGTTACCCTGCACATGTTGAAAGTGCACGTTACAGGTGGTGGCTGCAAGCTGCCACCCAGCCTGACCGAAGGATCTACTGCTGGTAATAGCTCGGAAGAGCCTGCAAGTAGCCCCAGCTAGGAGGACTGTTTTATCTGATCACCTGGCAAGCTCAAGGAAGTTTGGCCGAGTGGCCTGCGTAAGGTGTGCGCAGAGAAGCGCTCATGCTGACCTACTCTGTAAAATCTGAACGGCATGCAAAGCTGCCAGGGCTGAAGAGCGCCATCCGCACAGCAAAAGATTAATTTTTCCTATTGAACTAGCCACCTTCCCTTTGAGGCTAAAGGTTAAACATATCTTGGATGACGACGGAACACCTAAGGGAAAGTTGTTTACCTTCATTTTGAACTGGTGCCAACATAAGCTGAACGCTTAGCACCAGTGTTTCACTACAAAATGAAGAACAGAAGAGGGACTTAACAAGGCAGCTTTTAAACATCATTTCAAAAGGACCCCTGATTCTGGTTGATTCACTTCATGATCCACGTAGGAGACATTTTTTGTGTTTAATCTGGTAATATTCATGAAATACAAAAGATAAATGGGAAAAATTCACTACAAACTTTTTTTGAAACACTGTTTGTATTATTAGCAGATTTATGAATATTAAGAGCTATTTCTGTGAAACTCAAATAACAGATGGCCAGAACAACAGGCTTCTCAGAGGCAATACAAGATCAGAGATGTAGTTGAGGGGGGAATTAAAGAGCAGCTTCTTTGGGGCAAAAAAAAAAATCTTTTGGAAAATCACTACTTTGGAAAAAAAGTAGTAATTTTAAACCTATAGTCATGCAATGGCATACAGAAGTCAACCAGTCTTTGCAATCACTGATAAGTTAAGACATTTTGATTTACATCTCGTATGGTCCGATGAAATAGGAAGACTGTTTACTGGATCCCATCAGTAGTACAGACACAAAGCATTCATCACTGCACCTTAAAACAGTGCTGAGATCCTATGAAGATCCTTTTAATGAAGTCCTAAGCAAATACTGAAGTACAAAACAAATCAGCCCAGACCAGGATCTATAATGCAAACACTGCATTTCTCACAGTCCTTCCTGATTTTGACAACTCCGCTTCGTTAAGCTTTCATGGAAGATGTTTCTTAAGGAAAAGCACTCAAATTTTGGAAACTTTCATTATTTCATATATGGCACTACCAAAACTTACTACTGCTTTCAGAGTAAATCTTTTCTTTCGTTGTTGTTGTTAACATAACTAATGCAGAGAACAGATTAAGCTGGATTATTCATTCCAATTATCTGCGAACAAGCCGACTGGTGACAAAACGAGAGAGGAGCAAGATTTATACCAGTCCTTTAAAAAACAATAGTAATGCCATGACCCCACACACTGAGGAGGAACGGGGGAATAACAAGTAGTTCGCAAGTCTCACACAGCTCAGCTGCACACAGACAATATTCTAAACAAGCACAAACTACTGACCTAAAGCATTTTAATAACATACTCTGCATTAAGATAATTACCAACTGCCCACTCCTCACGCCGCTGTACCTTGGGTCCAGCCACACACGGTGCAGAAGGTCCCACCGAGCTGCCTGCAGTCCCTTACGAATCTGCTCCTTGGGAAATTGCCCACGTTTCTCAAGAGACCACTGTTAACAGTCTTGGCCCAGGAAACATGCACTTACTTGCATCTGTCAACGGCGAACGCGCTTTGCCTCTGTATAGCCCATGCAAACCAACTCACTTGCACTGACTAGGAGCAGAATTCTTTTCTCTTCTGCTGACAGGACTGAAAAAAACAGAAACTAGGGATCGCACTTGGCTAATTTGCACTGGGAGAAAAAAAAAATTCCCTAAGAAGTCTCAGTCTGTTCTCTCTGTCTGCAAGCAGTACTGAGTGCTCTCTAGTAAACAGGCAAAGACTTACAGATTTATCTCAGCTGCTACTTCTTCACATAGATCCACATTTCTCCAGACTTCACAACCATTCAACTAAACACTAGTTGTGTAGGATTTTCATCATTCTTACAGTCGAAAAATCACCAGTATTTTGACAACTTTCAAACAGTGGCTAATCCATTCATTACTAGTAAACATCATTATCTTCAACTGTGAAGTTAGCTTCAACTTATAAACAATCTGCAGTTTGGAGATCAAATAATTTTTGACTCACGGGTTGTTGAAATGCAAAAAAAAAAAAAGAAAAAGAAAAGAACAGTTTTTGCAAGAAGCAGAAAGAGTTAAATTGGAAGCTTCCTGTATCTCTGAAAACAGTCTTCAATAAGGTATAAACACCACTAAAAAAAAAAATCACAATCTTTTTTGATTCCTTAGAATCGCCGTTTGCAACTTACTTGTATTTTGAACCCGCAAAACGAGGAGTCATGCCAAACTTTCATCAAGCATTAGGATACAGTGACTCATTGCTCAAGGCAGAAGCTTCAGACTGCTGCTGAGATACAGTAAAATAAGTATTTTCACATGACCTTTCTGAATGCCATCAGAGAAAGACTATACTCAATTTATCAATGGCCCTTGCCTCACTCGAGCACAACTTCTGTGCCCCCCAAGGATTAACAGGTCATGCATAGAAAGGGTCTTCAGAGATTTGAAAATCAAAAGGAAAGCATATAAGTACTGCTGCCAATAGCAAAAAGTACACATTGAGGACTGAATTTTAAGACTGAAATAAATAATTCGGTACATTAAAATGGACTGATACAGAGTATTCATAAAAAAGCATGCAGTATGCACAAAAACATTTGTGCTCCACAATCCTAAGAAAAGCTAAAATAGAGTCAATGCTTATGGCTTGACACCACAATCACACAGCTGCTGTTTTAACAGTAAACAGCAGCTCCCAGAGCCACGCAGCTCAGAGCCTCAGAGCTCCCAGCCTTCCTTTAGCATCTAAAATTTCTCTTTATATATACAAAAGCATTTGCCTCAACACAGTTGCTTGCAGAATCACGACCAAGTGATTGCCAGCACTGATTTTCAGACCACAGTTTAACTGATGTATGTTTCAGCAACAAACAGCTGAAAACCATTTTGTGGGGAAAATTAACAGGTTACTTAAATACCACAGCCTATTTCTGCAGTTATGGGCAAAATAAACCTATTATTACCACTGTGGCAGAACCCAAGGTACCTTCACGCAAGACGACCACTGCCCACGTGTCCCGGAGGACAGTGGCAGAGATGGCAGAGGAAGGGATATAAGGGCTAATAGAAGGAGAGCAAGGGAGAATCTGGGAGTCATTATTTCAAATTCAACAAATTTAACAGTCTTTAGTCAGGTCCCCAAATTAATGATAAATTGAATCTGGATTTGCTGTCCAGCTTTTTAAGCCTCTAAAGAGGTACTGTAGCTTTTCTCTGCCCTTAAGGGAATGAGGAACTCTTTAAAAAGGCAAAAAAATAAAGTTCAGGCTCTCATTAAAACATCTAATTGCAAGAACTTGGGCACTAGTTAACAAATCTGACAAGATTTTCAATAAAAGAGTGAAGGTTAGTACCAATAAAAGGGAAACAAAGAAGAAAGCGAAGGCAACCAAGTAACATATGGAACACAGAGCCATATGTAAGGAACAGGATTCACAACTGACAGGAGAGATAGAGAAGGCAAAATAATGATGTGGCAGGAGCAAGCCAGGTTTTTGTCAGAGGATAGATACTTACAGCACAAAGAGATGAAAGAAATGCAAGGACAGAGGGAAACCTTGGGAGGTAAGAAACAAAGGAAGAAAAGTGAAAACGATAGAGAAAAGTACAGGAAAAGCGTGGGTCAGAAGTAAGAGCCTGCAGACTGCAAAGAGGAAGGTCAAGAAGCATGAAAATGAGAGCAGGACTGAAGTAGGAGCAGGTGAAGAGACCCTCAGAGAGCAGCTAGAAGAGAGCCCACATTTTTAAGCCAAACATTTAGGCTTTGGGGTCCAACATCTCTCTGACTAGAACTGTGCGATCAGAAGACAGCAAGAAACAGGGCAAGTTTTTATAGCTCATCACATTTTGGATCTTACTCATGAATTATGTATCAGACTACAGCTGATGATTTAGAAATGGTATGTCTCATTTTTCAGTTTGGGAGGAAAAAAGGAAAGAAAGTTACAAGAGAAGGCAACAAAAAGTTCTTAGAAGTAAAGTTGATTAGATTGTGAGGAGGAAGGCAGGACTTTTTGTCACTCTATCAATATTTTTACACCTTCATCTTTCTCCATTCAACTCATTCACTGAAGTTATTCCTCATTTTATACAAGTAAGCCCTGTAAAAAGCAAAAGTAATGACTTTCTTTAAAAGGCCATTGGTATCAATATGCAGTTATATTTTGTAATAAAAGCTATATTAAAACAATTTTTTAAATCCCAAATTAACAAGTTCATACCACCTTTTTGCTATTCTCTGAGATATACTAGAAATTATCACCCTTTGTCTTGTCCCATTTCTACCAGGCACAAGCAAACCGACTCCGGAAACCACGCAATTCTCGTTGCGCCATTACTCACCCTCTATACCAAACCTGTAAGTTTACCTAGGAATCAAGTCATTGCAGTACATATGCATCTGGAAGTGCTGCTGTAGTCTATTCATAGCTGGCATACTCTTCTGCAGAGGCTTATTTAAATGCAGATACTACATTCAGTGTTCTCTGGCCTGTCCAGGTATCATCTCTTCCCCCAAAAAGCATCAATGTGCACTCAGAGTTTGTGCATCTCAGAAGTTTCCTTTTTTTTTTTTTTTTTTTTAAGTTGTGCTACTCTAATCAAATTCTCATTTATTCTGGAGCCGTCTGCTTACTCGCTGGTTCCACGAGGACTTCTGTTTCTTCCCAAACTCTGACTCCACGGAAGTCACTGATCGCTTCTGCCATCATATTTGATGGATGCAGAATTTCAAGCAGGTTACAACTTTTCTAAGTTGGTAGCACTACACTCTTGGGTCAGGTAAGAACTTTTACCCCGTGTTAGTAAACTCTATGAAGTTAATTAAAAAAGTCTTTCTCTGTTAATTTTTCCTGCATCGTGGCTATGTCTTTTCAGTCTTGTATGTGCACTGTACAAACTGACTCATCCTCTTCTCTTCCTCTTAAAGCACACAGTAGTACTAAAACTCTATCACACACTCATATCCTAGTTATCTCTTTGTGTTACACAAGCTGGTCTAAGGTTTATTAGGAATGGAACAATATTTTTTGTCTCTTTCCTGGATCCAATGCTGCAATCTAATAAAATTATTCAGAAACAAAGAGACAATACTGTCGAGTTTTCTTTTAACAGAGATTATGGAAAAAAAGCTTCCTTGCTTTTACAGGATGGATTCTTGGCCAATTTAGATTCAGGATGTTATGTTTCTTTAATCCTCTCATCATCTCACACTTTCATTACCCCAACATCCCTTCTGCAGCCCTGACAAATGCAGTCTTGTCCTGGTCACAGCCATTTACTCTGCTACCGCTGTGCAGCTCATTTTCACTGCCTGTCGCTTTGATGACACCGTTCTGTCTGAATCCCCCCGAAAGGCTTCCTCCCTCTCCCTGTCAAAGCATACATAGCTACCTCCCTCATTTTCAAAGCACTTCTCACGTTACCCCAGTCCTTCCTATTAACTCTTACTGGGTACTGTGCAGTCAAGTGTCCAACCAGCTCCTAAAGTTGGACTCTATTACTCTCTTTTTTAAGTGTCTTTGTTCTTTGCCCCATGAAGCTCCTTGTATACATCACATTAATTCCCCGCAACCATAGCAGCATCATGGCAGACACCTCATTTTTTTCATTCTTCCTTTCCAGCCTTGTCAACAACGACAATTGCAATTTGGCTTTTCTTTCTACAGCAACATTTCCACTGCACTATTCAAGCAAAACCCAAATAAATTACATGTTATGTTATCTTTTACTTCAAGTCGTGATGAACTTCTGGATCCCACAATTCCTCAACAATTTTCTAGCTAAAGCTGTTCCTTGCTGGAAGGTTTTCCTTAGGATCAAAGGTAGATTTCTGACAACAGTCCTTGTGTCTTCACTGCCTACATATCATCTTTAGCGTACATGCCTACCAATACAGGTAGCCAAGGTCACCCATCATTGTTGGTAACATCCTTGCATTTGCTTTATGCAGACATTTAAAGCATGCTTTTTTAGCTAAAATAAAAAGAAAAAAAAAGAAAAAAAGAAAGCTTATGTTAGATTTTTTTCTATATCTTTCCCTCTCCCACCAGCTGTCTACATTAGGGTCTCCATATTCCCAGAGAAGCCACGTACTTCCTCGTGTACAGGATGCATCAGCATAAGCCGTAACTGGAAACCTTCCAGTTTACCCTTGCATAGTGGGAACTACACTAATCGCAGAAAGCCTAATACAAATAAGGCCTAAGCTTTCTCTCCTTCACAGTTCAGACAGCTGAGTGAACAGAGACAAAATATTAACTCATTGAGGTTCTTCTCTACTGTACAGTGCCATTTTCTTCCTACCTTGACTTCCATCATCAACACAGACACCTTAAAACTCTAGCAGAAAATGGTGAAGTTGAAGACAATAAACCTTACTATCTTTAAATACTGATATTTCTGAATATACTAGAACAAAACCTGAATTTAGAATTTAATTAAATGACAATTTTAGAAGTAGTATTTATTTTCGCAGTATTCACAGCAGCACCTGTTTTGAAATTTAAACAGCAAATGAGTCTACTCTCATTCACTGTCTTTCAAAAGGGTCAAGGCAATCAGAAATACGGTGTATTCATTTTTCTCTGAAAAGCCTCTGTATTCTTCCTCAGCAGTGTTTGAGAGACTGATAGATGAGAACATGGCTTCATGCACGCAAGCAAGATCTGCATTTATTAACCCTATACTCCTCCACACTGCCTTCCAATGCCAGGGCACACAAGGGTGTAAGAAGGACATGAAACTCATTAAAACTGCCCAAACAATGTAAGCCATTTCTCTCCAGCACGTCGCACGCAGGGCCCTCTGCAAGCCACTGCACAGCCAACTTTCCTGTGATCCTTCCGATGCAAAACCAGGATACGCCATGCATTGTAGCCTCCCTCTAAATACCTGGCAGGTTTCCAAGAGCAAAATCTGCATGGTGCTGAATTCTGATAAAACCAGCAGCGATTTCCCCCTTTGCCTTCTCCTCTCGGGCTGAAGGACAACGCAAACGAAGGGCCGCTGGCATTCCCCGCGGAGACAAGCTCCCTGGAGGGAGGGAACGCCAAGGCGCACCGCGAACGTGCCGACGGCTGGAAATCCGCCTCGCCCCACTCCAAGACACTCGCAGCCGTTCTTCTCCAGGAGTGGAGGAGGGGGCTCAATGCCCACTGAAATTTGTGATTACTTTAACTAAGCCTGCGATCTGGTACCAACAAAATCTGTGGGGAAAAACTCAGTTCCCCCAAGCTTTCTCACCCCCAAAACTTTCTCGCTGGGAAGAAGAACAGGCAGCTAGACGCTAACACGCTGGGAAGCCAAACTCCTTATCCTGCTTACAGTGACAACATGACTCCCAAGAAACAACCTTGTGTAGCACTCTGCCACAGCTAAATACTTGGCACAAGACTGATTCTCAGCTCCTGCGCTGCTTTGCTACTCCTGCATCTGTCAATTCAACATTGCTGCCAAAGTTTAAGAAAAAGTTTAAGGATTGCTCCTTGAGAAAATGATTTGCAGAAATCAAACCACGTCTTTATACTAAAAATTTTAACTCATTCAGAAGCTGCATCTGGCACTTCACATGATGCGCCTGTTAGTTAATTTTAAATAAATTGCAAGAAACAAAGAAGAGAGTAAAATATCCATTAGATAAAACTTATTCTGCACTGTGACTCCAATTTCATCTTGAGTATTTCTTTGCAGCCCACATTTCTGCGGTATTTAGACGTCAGACAGCCACAGTGATTCACACTAATATGACCACAGCGAACTCATCATTTCTTGCATATTCATGCTTACTTCAGATCAGGCAAAATGAGACGGCGTGCAATACACTACGAAAACAACACGCTGGAAGTGCCTCTAAAGCACACTGGGCAACCCGGCTGCATTTGCTCTCGGGTTTGCCCCAGCTCTCCCGACAGGCATGACCGATCGCATCGTTCTCCGCCGTCCTGAACAAAGCCCGAATGTTCGCGACCCAAAGACACCATTCTTCGGGGACTCCTTTATGTGCCCACACAGGATCCTATTGTTCCCAGGAAGAGAAACTAAGGGCCGCTGTTTGTTTCTACGATTTAGCCGAACCTATAGCCAACCTACAGCTAAACATTTTTTACTTATTACTGTAACAAAACAAATAGTTTTACGAGGAGAATGTTAACCCACAGAGCGCCTGCTGCTCTACCCAGCCTTCTGACAGGGGCTGCCTGACATACAAAGGCAGGAAAACAATTACCGTGAATCCTTCCTGATTCTCCTCTTGCAAGGGATTCAAATGTCAGGTAACATAAATGCTCCCATGAAGAAAAAGCATGGAGTGGTATTTTAATTCTGAATAATTTTACTTCCATTTAATCAAAGCCTAATTGAAATTTTTAAGAAAATAAGATAAAACAGTCATGGAATGTGTAGATAAAACTGAAAAGAAGATCTGGGAATCATTCCTCGGTTTTGGCTAATGACCGGGATTCAACTTCAAGGTTGTTTTTTTGTTCCTGATATCAGTGAAACTCATCTTTGTTTCCTATCTCAAGGACATTCTATTCAATTTTTAGGTATTTTTACTTGGAATGTCAAGTATTGTGCATTAACTGAAAAACTGACACACGAGAAATGGCTTTGGAAAAGTACCGTCCATTTCTACAAAATCTGCACTTCTATTTAAGATAACTTTAGTTCATATCTCAAGAATAAAATCATTGCTTATAGATAGCTTCAGGGCCAGTGCTACTCTGTACTGCTCCCCATGTCACAGCTCCAGGGCAACGGGTCTTAGTAATTTTCACTGCTATTAAGCAGAATATGTGAGCATAAGAATAACTATCCTTTTCAGAGGCTGGAGCAGAAATTGGCTCAGAATGCCCATGAATCACCACTTAAGGACACTGCAGTGAGAAATAAGGAAAAGAACTGAAATACTTCAAAAGATAATGAAGAGAAGTAAGCCTATTGTCAACTCTTCACTATTCGATACAGTGCACTAGCAACGTTCTCTGTACCATGCATATGACGCTGTCCAATGCAAAATAGCTACAAGCTCAAAAAAAAAAAAAAAAAAGAAAACCACTTGACTAGAACCACATTTGTTTCATGTTGCCGACAGTTACTTCTACCAAGACACACAATCTTTTGGAAAAGCTTCGTTAACGCTGAGCAATGGCCTATATTGCAGAAAAGCACTCAGAGTTACAGATATCAGGAAGACTGTAGGTGGCGGGGGAGGACCCCAGGAGGAACATTACTTCCTTTCAAATTCAGGCACTTTTTTAAAAATCAGCCCTAGGCTGATTAAAAAAAAAAAGAAGAAAAAAGAAAATAAAAAGAAAAAGAAAAAAGGTGGCCTCACTCAGTAAGGCCTACAAATGGGCATCTGGCAGGAATCTCCTGTCCAACCAAACCTCCTCCCCTTTTCTACTAGCAGGACCACAGGGAGCACTATCCCTGGGTTATTCCCCCTCCTACCTCCTCTTCCTTTTAAGCCTTTCAGCAATCTTAGCAGACTGGATATCTAATATATATATATATATGTGTATATATATATATGTATATACATGTAAAAGTATATATATATATACATGCAACGATTTTCAAGAACTAAGCACAAGTACGTGATGTAACTGATGTGCAACAAAACACACCTACTGAAGAAGACGAAAATAAAGAAGGGGTAAGAGACAAGAAAGAAAGAACTGGACAGAAAGACAAAGAGGTTAGGTCTTGCCTAAATTAAGATTTAAACGCAGTATCGACACGAACCGGTTGGGACACGCTAACTAAAACATTCGAAAAGACTAACGCGGATGTGACACGCAGCTTTAACATACACTAGATGAGCCGGATGTCAGTGACGAGCCTGAACGCTACGTCCAAACACCTTCCTAAAAGTCGTTAAAGATGTATTGTCAGAGGAAATAGAAGAAACCCACAAATAGCAAAGAAAAAGTGTCAAAAGCAGGAAAAGCGTGGTACGTTAGCAGATTTCCTAGAGCAAGAGAGACGAAGCCCGATACCGCCTCAAAACGCAGCACACAGCAAGCAGGACGCATCTCTTCCATGTTCTTGTGCCCTGCAGATGCCTCGGGTGGGAGAAGTATTTCCCCTGCCACCTCCGGGTGTTGCACAGGCGTTAATTATTTTTTTAAAACGGAGCATTACAACGATAAGCAGCGTTCCGCATCACGTTTGAGTGGAAATCACCACCAGGCTCACGCAAACGGTGTGGCAACGCCGCGTCGCGTCCTCCGCGCGTGTCGGCACTCGCGCGCACCGCCCGCCCGCGGCGGCACCGCCGCAGCCCCCCGCGCAAGACTCCGCCTCACCTGCGGGCCCGCCGCGCTGCTCCAGGGTCACGGCGCCGTCCCGCCACACGCGCAGGAGCCGGGCGGCCGCCCCCGGCCCGCCGGCGGCGGCGGCGGCGGCGGCGGGGCCCTGGCCGCGGCGGGCGCGGGCCCGCAGCGAGCCGCAGCACTGGTAGCACACGGCCCACGCCTGCTCCTCGTTGATGGGCTGGTTGTAGAGGCGCAGGATCTCCTCCAGCGACAGCGCCTCCGGCTGCCCCCCGCCGCCGCCGCCGCCCTCCTCCTCCCGCTCCTCGGCGGGCCGCGAGGCGCCGGGCCGCGGCTCCGCGCCGCGCTCCGCCGGCAGCGCCATCCGCAGCCTCGGCCGCTCCTCAGCTCAGCGACCGCCGCCCGGTGCCGCCGCCGCCACGCTCATCCTCCGCCGCCCCGCGAGTGCCAGCAGCCGCCGGGCGGCCCGAGCCGCGGGCGGGCGGGCGGGCGGGCGGGCAGCGGCCGGCGGGAGGAGCGGCGCCCGGGCCGCCCGCCGCCGCCGCCGCCGCCGCCGCGGGGGGAGCCACCCCCTAGCAACGCAATGGCGCCGCCGCCGCCCACGGCGCCCCCTGCCGGCGCCGCCGCCGCCGCCGCGCCCTCCCCGCGCGGCCGCCGGGCCCCGGCCCCGGCCCCGGCCCCGGCCCCGGTGGCTGCGTTGTCTTTCGCTCCCCTCTGCCCTCCCGTGCCCTTCTACAGCTTCACCCGGGCCGCGCCTCAGCCCGGCGCTGTGCGGGCCGAGGCGAGCGCGGGGCCGCGCCCGGCCTCCGCTGCGCGCTGCGCGCAGAGCAGGCGGAACGGACTGGGGCTCTGGAGGCTTGCTCTCCTTATCGCTGTTTCCCCCTTTTATAATTGCATACATGCTTACACACACACACTGCTGCAAGAGAAACACCACGAGCATTTTAATAAAGCTGTTTAATTTAGCCATAACCACCTTTTACGATCCCAGCCTTTTAAATGAAATTAGATACAGCAAAATAAGATTTTTAGAATTCATACTATCTAAAGTTTTGATCAGGGCACTTGTGCACTGCATAACAGGTAAAAAACACATTGATCTTCCGGGTATAAAAAGGTAGATAATGCCCAAAGAGATTTCTAAAGTTTTTCAGATCTGTCAGTTGCAGGCTCCGAAAGTACTGTTAAAATCTCAAAGCGCTCCAGTACGCAGTATTCTAGAGCTTCTCAAGAACAGACTCAGCAACGGAGTCACAATACTGCACTTTTGACTAAATGCACAAGCAAATACCAACGCGCACTTCAGCCGTACCTGCCCTGACCTCCGCTAGGGTTAGAGTTTAGAGCTAGGGTTACTTACTCCTTTTTGTTCTGCCACCAGCAGAAACAGAGTTGGATCACTCTTGTGTTACAAAGGCCAGTATTACCAAGCGAGAAATTTCCCTTAAATATATCCCAAAGTAGGACAGAATGGGAAGCAACTAACTGAAGTAGAAGCCTGAGAGTTGTAGTGTCATCTGCATTACCAGGAAAAAAAAAAAAAAAAAAAAAAAAAAAAAAAAAGACAGAAAATCAATTCTGCTTAAGAACAGGAATCACTGATTTACTCCCCACACAGGGAAGTCTTTGCCCTGGGATGCACACTGTGCTGACAAATGCACGACAGTATCTTTTGGAATGTATCTGACCAGCCACATAAAGTGAGCATCAAGTGGAAATACCTCAAGGCACCTCAAGGTACCTAAACATACTCTAAACATACTCTAAACAATTCTGACAAGCTGCTTCATCTAATTCTCCTACCATTCAATAGCAACACAATATAAGCAGTGGATAAAAATGGAGTGCAGAGCAATGAGAGAATTCAAACCTATAAATCACAAAGCATGCACCCTTACTCATGTTTTACTTACTGTAAAGCCATAGAAGAACATTATTCTAGTGTCTCTTGTCTGAGCAAAGAATGGAATTGCTACCACTTACACTGTAATGAAACAACTGTCACAGCTTAAATCATCAAAAATTCAAGTTCAAGTTCAATGGTCAGAAAACCAAACAACATAAGAAATAAAAAATAAAATAGAACTTTATTAACCTATAACCAGTGCCTCATCATCCTCTATTTAAAACAACATAATAGACCAAGAGGAAGTAGATATTGAGGATATGGTAGATAATCAAAGATACAGAATGACTTCTATAGAAGGAGAAATTAAATAGTTTAGGAATCTTCAGCCTTAAAAAGGAGATAACTGGAGCCTATGCAGATAAAAACATGAGGGAGATGCATAGCATGGAGAAGTCCAAAAGGGTCTGATTACTTGCCTTATCTCAAAGCATGAAAACTAAAAGACACTCAGCAAAGTCATCATCTACAGATCAAAGAAAAACAAAATTATAGATGGATAATTAATTATGGATCATATTGTCACAGAATGCTTAAGGTTAGAAGTATAAATAGGTTTAAGAAGAAATTGGACAAAATCACAGAAAACCCTTAAGCAAAATAGTCTGGCTACAGCTACCACCAGAACTTCTGAAAACTCTATTGCCAGAAGCTGGGGAGATAATAGGGAGAGATAAGCCTCTCTTGAATTTTTTTCCCTATTTTTTGTCATGTTACGCATTTCTGTTGGAGAAAAAGCATTAGGTTGGACAGACTTTCTAACCCAGTAGATATTCTCATGTTAAGGCATACAAGTCTCATTTTTAAACATCAAGAATTTACCAATTGTTAAATCCATAGATTAAAATCCAGGATTCCCTAGACCTTGCTGAACTGCTCTTAGATGAAGAGCTTAGAAGCCACTGTTTGCTCCAAGACAGGCAGAAACAATCTTTCTTGTGGTAAAAAGACAAAGTTTAACTTCAGTATTTCTGGATCTCGATCACTCATTAAATTGTTAGAAATAGTATATGGGTACACTGTTGGGTAATCTTACCTCTTCAGAAGTTTTGAGGCATTTTCATGAGGCATAGAGTAATACCTGCTGCGTAGCCTTTTCTGGCCTTTCCCCAACAGGTTTTAAGTGCCTGTCAGGAAGAAGCGCCAATCAGGAAAGCCTATGTAGCGTAAGTTTTATAGTACCTTTCCCTTACAGCAGTGCTAAATAAGTGAAATTGTGTCTGTGCACTTAACTTGATCAACTTCTATGCAAGACAATTTCAGAACATTTAAAAAGTATTGAAGTTGAGGCTTTCTGTCCTGGTAACAGCTGGGAAAGGAATCAAGATAAACCCTTGGTCAAATCTCTATAGAATACCACAAATATTAAAAACAAGAATACCTAATAATAAAGTCTGGGTGCACAACAGAGAACTACTAATAAAATCAACTAAAAAGAGTAAGTGTCACTGTAAGAGATGCAATGTAAAAGACAGGCCCATCTGTCCCTGAAAGCATCTTTCCTGAAATCCCATCTCAAATCTGGGAAAGCAGGGGAGAAGGGAGTTGCCTATCCATTTATTCTCCTCTGCTGTCCCCAAATACGGCTTCACACTTGTACTTGGTGGGTGGGTGCGTGTGCAAACAAACAGAACATTTCTCATTTTTGCCAATTCGCATTTATCTTGGCAGTATAGCCAAAGGTTACAAAAGTCTACCTTTTGCTTATGACCTTGGCAAACATTAAAAGGAACAGGAACAAAAAAAGTACTATTCAGTCATGCCAGGATTGCCTCTGTTTTACCCTAGACAATACAAAGGTACAGATAAAACAGATTTTAAATGAATTCTTACACGATTTCAGAACTGTAGAAGGGAAGTCAGTATCTTATTCATGCATTTTAATGACTAGACCTGTACTCAAAGATATTAAAGTAGCTTTTATTAAAGTAAAAATAAATTCTCTTTATAAATACAATCATTACTGTGTACACATAATTCTCAAATACACACACTGCAATATTCAAAAATCAGTAATATTTATATAAAATATGTTAGTCTTTAATGGTATTATTTATACACACATACATAATTTTGTAGATCTAAAAAAAGGTATGAATGACTTTGCTTCTCAAAGTACAGAGCGGTATTTACAAGCAAACATGATCCAAACAGCACACGCAGATTCAGGGTATGTAAACACTCGTACACGAACTGCAAGTCGCACTTGGTCTCCCCTACAACAGATTATTTCTTCACAGAAAGGAGACCTATTGACAAAAAGAAAAACAAGAATAACAGATACAATACTAAGTCATCATTAAAAGATTCAGATACAGATGTGCAGTTATTTCAAACATGACTAACCAACACTTCTATAATGATGTATGTAAGGAGTCTGCCAATATGAATAAAGATATTATTTCATTAGTATCAAATAGCTGTTGTGCCTTGGAGGAAACCAAAGTCACCACTGATCATTTTTAGGAGTTCAGAGAAATGAAATAAACCATTTTTTCAGGGGAGCAAACAACATACTGTTCAATCTTTATTTAATCCACAGTAAGTCTATCAATGAACTCACAAATGTAAAATAAATGCTCTGTACCCCATGACCCACTGCCTGGGCCACACAACTCTCCTTCTGGTTCTAATGTAAGGAAATTGATTTTCCATGATCAAGGAAGACTTGTAGCTCATAATTAAGTATTCCTATTTGGTTTTATATATACATATTAGATCTATATTTTATCTTACCGAAGGCATGTGGCAAATGCTCTCCTGGCATTTCTGTACACAAAATGGATAGGAAACCCTTTAAATGTGTGACCATCAGGCACTGCTCTTCTTATAGCATCTTGAAACTCTTCATTTCCTGCAGAAATGCTCGTTGTACGTTCAAGCTCATAGGCTGCTAGTGCTGGTGACAACAGATAGGATAGCTGGTCATCCCAAACAGTAGAAAGGCCAAGATCCTGCGAGGCAAGTCACAGAACAATGACTGTAGTGCAGAATGAATGTTAAGCTATTACAAGTTTTGAACATCTATAGATTAAAATAAATCTATGATAAATCTTTAATTAGTAGTTAATGGAAGTTGGCTCACAAAGCAGTAAGATTTGGATATTGATTCATAATACTAAGCCAGAAGAAACAAACTATAACAGAAACAAAGCAAGAAAAGAAGTCAGCCTGCTAGACTAAAATAAGACCTGTACAGTTGAAACTAGTTGTTTTAGCTACAGTATCTTTGCGTGAAACAAAGAGGCAGTGCTAGTACATAAATATGCAGTAAAAACATGGAAAAGCACAACTGAAATTCACCTCACTTCTATTTTTCTCATGTCTCTCTGGTAATTATTTGTGAAAAGAAGAATGCATAACCACACGCGCGCACACATACACACACACCCCCTTGCCTGTTACCACCCCACAAATACAAACAAGTAGAAAAATCTACCACTTCAACATTCAGTGTTGCATGAGATTCCTAGAGTAATTTCAATTTGAGAATTCCTTGTCATCCTTAGGTTGATATTACGTGGCAAGAGATAAAAAGGAGATTTCTGACATTAAAAAAAAAAAAAAAGAGTAAGACTAATCAGCATATAAGGTATCATCTCTTCACATCTAGCTAAGAATAATTATTTCGGGCACATTATGTCATGCAAAAACCATGATAAAGGAAGAAACTAATTTTTAAAAATACCACTAACTTAGTTTTGTAAAGCAGTCAGAGTGAGATTATAAAAACTGAAATTCTGGAGGGGTTTTTTTTGTTTGCTTGTCTTAAACACACTATAACATTTGTGATGGATACATAGAGCCTACTAACAAACAGATTTGATCATCATCTTGTTTCTTTTATGGACCACTCAGTTCTACAGATGTCACTAAGCTGAAAACCACAGACCTGGAAAGAGAGGGATAGGTGGAGGGGGAAAGAGCCCACACATGGGACTACCAAAGCATCAGTGCAAATAAATATGAGACCTGAACTAGCTCAGAACCGTCTTTCCAAATGTTTTTCCCCAGTTATTTGAATTTTCACACATTCTTCATTTCTGCAAATCTGATAGAAACCACACTGCAAAGACATGAGTATTTAAACCAACACACAGCTACTCAAAACAAGTACACAGAAAAAGAAAGAACTTTTATTACCTCAATAGATCAAAGTCTTTAAAACAGTATTACCTTTCTGTGTTCTGAGACTAGTATTCTCAGCTGCAATTCTATCTCATTGCTTGTTATTGCAGCATCTATTGTGGAAGCACAGAGAGAAGGAAAAGGAGGAACTGAAGATATCGTTCCAGGGGAACACACAGACTTTATTGCTTCTCCACTCATGGGTTTCCATTTAGATTCATCTCGCAGGTCAAACACACAGACCTCCACAGCATCAGAGGGCTGGCAATTTCCAAAGAACTTTTGATGATTGAAGACACATCCTATGGTGCGATAAGGATAGAGTGGCTTGGGTTGTTCAGCTAGAGGAGGGTCATCAGGATTGACAGGACGGTGGAGGTACCTGGTCAAAAACATTCAATTTCTTACCAATAGACATTTCAAGGAAGGTAAAAACATTAGATAGGGTAGAAATAAGTCATGTCTCCTTTTAAAAGGTAAGCCAAACTTGTAGGAAGTTTTTCCCCAAAATGGCATTTGTTTCCAAAAATTAGTTGTGTACATTTTGGAAGCATAATGTACAATAAAATAATACATCACTTTTTTTCTTTAAATTTACAAAAATAAGCTGATTTGTCAAGCAGATCTCAACAACAATTAAATTTTGCAACCGTAATAACATGCCCATACAATTTCCCCATTATTCATCATATTTTGAGAAAATATATACTAATCATAGTATATACAAACAGTGGGAGAATAGACTCACATCTTATTTTCAACACTATATATTAATCAACTCCTTTCACCAGGCCAAAACTATTGTATTCAAATATATGTCCCTACTGTAGTTTTACCAATGCAAGAGCATCACCACCCGAAGCTATATAATAACTTAAAAAATATGTTTCTAAAGGCAATGCTTCAGATAGCACTGCAAAGTACAATGGGATGGATCACAGTGCTCAAGAGCATCAATGAACTGGAAGTTCTTCACATGACGTTCCGAGCAATTTTTATTCTGACATGAAAATTGGAAGCAAGTACTATCCTATGCACTTGAGCAATATGACATGCAAAATAACAAGAAAGGATTTTTTTAAAACTGGGTTCCAGAAGTTCCAGAATACAGAAGTGCCCTTCTAAAAGGGCTGAAGTGAGAGAGAGGTTCTGAGGGAACTTAAGAGATTTCTTCAGGTGAAAAAGAAATACAATGCTGATTTCACAGATGAATGAGGAGAAAAATACGGGTTCTTAGGCAACCATGTCTGATTTTATCCCCAGCATCAAAAATGATTGCAATGATAGCATCATTGAGCAATCAGCTGTCATGAGGCAGTACAGAAAGTTACCATGCTGTATTAAAGCCCTCAAAATATATTACAGACTGTTGAAGAATTTCATCTCATGCCAAATCAGTTATTTTCCAAACAGTAGCAGTGAGGACAAAGACTCAAGGTGAGGGACCATCCGGATACTTAGCAACACTAGAGTGTATAAAACAAAACCCACGCGCACTCAACTCCCCCTCCTCAACCTCAGTATACATTGCTCAGTTTTCTTATATCCCATTTACTCACCTATGTCCTGTTAAGCTCTCCCAAAAAGTGATGGTTCCATCAGTCCCACAAGTCATAACCCAAGTGTGAGGGACTCCTTTTGCTTTTGTTCCTACGCACACAAAGGCTTCCAAACCATATCCAAGGAGAAGACTGCACAGAAGGTTAGCATGATCTTCACAGTCACCCTAGGCAGTGAATATTAATGAACAGGTTTGATTATCAGACATGGATAAAAAAATTGAGGACAGTAAAACATGATATTTTCTAAGTAACTCTTCAGCAAGTCATTTTTCCCTCTTGCTTACCTAAAGCACATAGCAAAAGTCAAGATTTCAATGTTTAAAAAGCTATCTATCTCTACTCTTTTTGTATATAATATGTCAGAGTGTATCAGCCTACTACAATTTCCAAAACTGTTAGGGAAGTCCAGCAGAAAGATAAGAGCTGTACATACACTACAGAAGAGCAAATCCAGGCACTAGACCAAGCAGTTGGTTTTGGATTTACTGCAGAATCACTATTTACTAGGGCATGAGGCTAGCAATACTTCTCCTTCCACTTTTATACCTTCCTCATTCTTTTGGCTAGGAGAGGAAAGATAGTCAAAATCATGAATTAGGTTTGTTTCTGGTAACTGTATAATGTAAAAAACTTACTGCTACAGGCTAGAGTAAAAGCTTCAGACAAATTTTACAAATAATCTTATTATTTCATATATTGGGACTAGTAAGCTTCTTTTATCACAAAAATTAACTCTTCATGTGACAAGTTTCAGTCTTCTGTAATAGAAAAAAAATAATTTTAAATAGTAGTAATTTCTAGTGATGAACAATCTGTATCTTTTCATTCAAATAGAGGGTATAGTTAATACTGAGAAGCATTTCTAGATAGTATAACAATATCATCAAGTAATCCAAAATCAGAAGGTATAAGCCCACCAGGACAAAAATAATATTCTAATTACAAGTCAAAATGTTAGTAAGGCAAACGTGAGGAAATAATAGCAATTATATAATATTCTCACACAGAGTTAGGAAATAAACACCTACTAGCCACTTAAAATCTAATTCTCATTTTACTACCTCAATGTGTTGTCAAAATTCAGAAGTTAAAAAAAAGAGAACTTCTGACAGACATAAAAAACAGAAAAACACTCAGAATCTTGTCCAGCTGCATTTCTCTTCAACCAGAAAAAGGCTTCCCTATTCAGATTCATTGATTTCTGTGAATTATCAATGTTAGCAAGAAACTTAATGCAGCATCTGATACTCTTATTCTCTTAAGTTCTTTAAAAAAGAAAAGTTGGTCATATTTAGTCAACTACTATTCAGAATATTGGAAATGTGAAAGATAGTGCTGGTGGGTATAATTATTAATTGCACAGATAACAGTTTTCCGCTACCATAAGGCATAAGCAAAATACCTAGAAGAGCATATTAAAACAAGTTTCTGGTGAATTTGTGTTCATTTAATAATGCCACACCACTTTTCCAATGAGGAATGGTCCAATGAGTGTCTCAGAGGCTAAATTTGGCTATTTTCTGTACAACTGTCCACTTCTGCCTTGGAGGAAACTCTTTCTCTGTACCTCCATTTAACAGCCCTCAATCCCCAAGTCACTATCATCACTTTTATGTGGAAGCTACTGGGTAGCTGAGAACATATGCCGTGACCCTTCATACAGTATCTATGCATGACCAAATATTTAGAGACAGTAGCTAATGTCTAGTCTGTGTGGTCTTTGAAAAAGTTTAAAAATTGGGATATAACTTCTGCTGCCAAAAAGAGCAGATCTTTTTAATATAAACACATCAGTGAGACTAGTTTTGAAAGCAGAAGTATTTCACTGGTTAGTAAAAGGACTGATAAGCCCAAAAAGTGATTAAAAGGAATTATTATTCCTATTTTCATACAACAGAATAAATAATCCACAATGAGTTACAATTTATGTTCCATTTATTATACTCATATAATACAAATGTCTGATAAAAAACTATGCCTAATTTTTCAGTGAAAATTCATATATTGCAAAAAATTGAATATGAAGGCTTACTGACAGTGTATTTTAGCACTTCCACAAAATTACTACTTTTTAAAAGAGACTTTTCCAACTCTTCCTGGATCACTCTGAAATTTAAAGCTGTGGCCTGCATGCTAGCAGGGATTCATGGAATAAATATATGAGATCTTAGAAAAGCAAATGAAGAAAAGCAAGCTTATTGTCATGTACAGTTATTGAAAAAATGGACATCAACAAAAGTAGTAAAACAAATGTTAAAGTCCACTCCAAATCCTTCTTGTCTACTGTAGTCCTCTTTAAAAAGATCTCAAAAAAACTATTATTTGTAATTGATAATAATCTGAAAAGCATTTAATCCACTTATTTGCATGCCTTACTAATTTCAACTACAATATCCAACTGTACTGTGTCATACAAAGACTATTCCATGTACCTTGTTTCTGCACAGAAAAGCAAAAAGGGTGCACCACTGTTCTTGCTTGCCACCACCTCCTCCGATGACAGGAGCTCTTTCATAACCCAGGACACTGACAAATCGTGCTGCTTGTCTAGGTGTGTCTAATAACCGGCCTGCTCGAAGTGGTCTGATATAGGAACATACTGGACGGTTTATCCCATTTTCATCCTAAACATCAAATATGGTTACTTGCCAGCCATACAAATATCACAAAAGATTAATCTTAATTCAGTAAATCTCACTGCAAGAAAGATAGAGTATCTCCAAAATAAATACCATTCAAGATTATTCAGACACAAAAATGCTCCCAGAACTAAGGCCTAAGATTGTTAAGGCACAATGATTCTTTCAGAGAGACATTAAAATTAGATTTTTCCCCTAGGTCTATCACTGGTAAATGCTCCAGACAAAAAGTTCAAACACCAGGAGCAATACTGGCTGAACTTCATTTCCTTAAATGAGTGATGAACTGCTTATGCTTCATCCACAGTCAATTTACACATATCATCAAACAAACAAAAATCCAGTTTAAAAGACAGTTATTTGCTTCTGAATTTGAGCACTATCTCCTTTCATAACACAAAGAATCAATGACATTTACTCACAATGAAGTCACTAGATTTACACAAACTGAGGGAAGAAAAATTCTAAGAATTTTGGATTTCTTGGAAAAAGTGAGAAATAAGACTGGAAAAAAGTTTGTTCTACTATATGTTGCAAGGAAATACTATGATTATAACTATTAAAACTATTTCAAGCAGTACCTTTCTTCACTGTGCCAAATGGTACATTCGTATTCCTGTATTTAAAAAGGCATCAAAGCTTTTTACAGGTCTAGAGCTTCAGGAAATCATAGTCTGATATTTTTACACTCAAAAGTTATTAGCCACTGTGGTCATATACTGCCCATGTTAAGGTTTTGGCATGTTTTCCCAGCAGGTTGGTGTAAGAAAAGCAGCAGCTACTGGAAGCTGACTGAAATCCTGTAGGAAATGAATTCACGGGCAGAAGGCAAGCAGAGATCAAGTCAGGACTCTGTATTTATCTAATACAGTCTCATCTATGTAATGCATGCTTCTGCATTATGCATACAGAAGTAGATAATGAGGTGATAATTGAATTTCTCATACAATTCTGATAATCTAATTTCTCTAT
Source organism: Rhea pennata (assembly GCF_028389875.1). Lineage (NCBI taxonomy): Eukaryota > Metazoa > Chordata > Aves > Rheiformes > Rheidae > Rhea > Rhea pennata. The sequence goes on along the minus strand of NC_084664.1, from coordinate 108,454,564 downwards.
TTCCCCTGGCTTTTAGTCTCTACCATTATAAAGCTTTACAGAGATTGAATAAGATTGTCATCAAGAGATTTTTTAACTCTTAGGAGTACATAACTGAAAGGAACAAAAAGGCTATTAAAGGCAGTTTTACTAACATTTGCTATGACTAATGGGAAACTCAAGATTGCTCTCTGTAGGCATTAGGCTAGCAGTGGGCCCAGTTCCTATAGTGTTCTGTGGTTGCCATTCATGTATTGTTTGGTAATAAAGAATTGAGTCCTCTAAACCAACCCACAAGCCCCTTCCCTCCAAGCCTCTTCCCAATTCTAGTATAGCTTTGCCGGTGCAGAAAGTGGAATACTGTTAATTCTCACACAGCTTTATTCTCAAAATGCCACAAGTCTCATTTTTACCCCAGGTACCCAAATTCCCAGTTCTACAATTCCCAATCTCTTTACAGTTTTTGCTTCCTTGCATTCTCTGTCTTGAAACCTTAATCCTAATTTGGAAGTTCACATCACTACTGAACACTCACTGCACAGCCAGAACAGTAGTTACTTGACTGAAGAGAACCAATAGGTACAGATTGTTTCAGGAAGTTACTTTGAGATAAGAAGCTACTGCACATCATCTGCTCTGGGCAAATTGCTCTTATGCATGTTAAATTCATAGCATGGTAAATGCAAAGTATCTTACCTTTCCTTTTTCCAAGGGACAGTTACCAAGGAGCAATTGACACATAGTAACTCACTATTGTAGCATGATCTAGTCATACATTTATAGTTAGTCTGCAATTCTAACCAGTTAAATTACCTTACAAACTACACAGAGCTCAAATACTGCAGGGATCAAGTAGCATGTCCAATTTTAATTGTTTCAGTCGGTATAAAATTTACATGAAATAGTTTGCATAAACCACTCGAGTCTTTCCCAACTGTAAGAAAGACTAAACTATCTTTAACTTGTACATCAGTGATTGTGATGTAGCCCTTACTTCTGCACCATTAAACTTCAGCACACACATAAAAGTTCAAACTTCACAAATTTATTTTTTTGCATGCTACACAAGTTGTAGCGCTAACCTTACCATAATAACATTATCTATACACATTTTATATATATACACACACAAACACACATAAACTTCAGAATAGATTTACAAAATAATAATAATTAAAAAATCTTACGGAACAGATTGCTCTATTATTAGAATTTACAAACCTGTGCAAAAATCTTCACTAGCCTTACGTTGTGGGTAGGCCTAATCTGTAGATACTCTCTCCACCACTGTTTAGCATATACAAGAAATAATCGTTCTTTTTCTGCTGTTTTTTGACGTTCCAAAGAAAACTGCAGGTAAGAAAATAAAACAACCTCATACATATTAACTCCAAAGAGAAAAACTGGAAATTAATAAATATATTAACCTAAAATCCTGGCATATGCGAAATAAAACTTTATATTTAAAACATGCCCAACAAATGAAGAATTTATTTTCAAACTAAAATCCAATGAATGAAAATCTCAAGTTATGTTTCTTATCAGAATGCTTATATAGGTTCATATACCAAGCCTGATTGAAATGGTGTTCATCTTCAGCAATGCATTTCTGTACAGAAGGATTGCTCGGATTGTGAAGTGTGGAAGAAAACCTGCATATACCTTCAGGCCAACATTTACTGGCCCTACAAGCAGGATAACTGACTGTTGAAATGATTCTCAAAAAGGAAAGATAGCAAGGAAATACATCTACTATCTGCAAAAAATTAAGTGTATCACATCTTTCTTATTTCTTTTCTTAAGGTTTTGATACAGGTAGTTAAAAAACTTCTACAGTAATACTTCATACAATGATTGGTACATGAAAATAGTTTAAAAAATGTAATTATATTTAAGTCAAAAAAACTTTTTTTTTTAAAAAAAGAGACATTTGAAAACCCCAAAATCCTTAATATCTATATCTAGTTAAGTAGCTCTATACTGAGCTTTTCCCTCTCCTGCTGCCCATCCTAAATAAATAAATAAATAAAATCAGCCCACCCAGAAATTACTTACTTGAGTATTAGTGATTTCTGGAGACAGCATCTTGTTTAGCTGTGGATACATTTCAAGTCTGATGTTTAAAACACCAACAGAAACCTTTGATTCTGTACCTTAAAATCAAATACATTTTGATCAATCTTCTAAAATTCATTTCACTTAGAACATTCCAGCCAGGCAGGAACCAGAAATGCAAAAAAAATAATTAAATATCTTTAAATATATGCAAAATAAATATCTTTATTTAAATTTCAAACTAGAATGAGCCAATGAGAATGAAAAGGGTAATTGGACCAAAAAGGCATTTATCTACATCTTAGATATCCAAGCCCCCCTTTACAGCCAACACTGGGATATATGATGAGTAACATTCTGGATGTGCTTAGAATAGCTATCTAAAATAGACTAGAAAAATCATACTGGAGAAGTGTTCACTTCTACTGACTATACAGGTAGGTCAGATGCAAGTGGTCAAAACTGAGCAAAGTTCATCTTCCCCACAACACCCCTCCTTTCTGAAGGACCCAGTCTGTGATAATAATAGCCCCCCTCCAAAAAAATCTCACTATTGTTGTTGCACAAAGTTCAAAATCTAAAATTATATAAACAGCAAGAAGAAATAAAGAACACAGATATGGGATTGTGAGTAGTATAAGTAATAAAAGCCTCAGATTTATCTCAGGTTTGTCTCTCTGAGATGGCAGTATGCTTTGATATTGTTGGCCCATTTTGTACAATGACAAGACTTTGAAAGAAGAGAAAAAGCACTGGATTTAGATATTGATTCTTTATTACTTGGAAAACCAGTAATTAAATTTAACTTCCTCCCTCACCCCTGAGTATCAAGCTCCAGTTATTCTGTATGCAATTCAAAACAATCGTAAGTGAAAATCGCTCTAATTGAAAGGCTACCTAAATCCATATTACTTAGCATGTTTTGTCAACAGTCAGCATTTTCAAAAGGAACTAAAGCTGTAAAGCAATATTTGTAAATAAGGTTACTAGATTTGTGTTCACTGGATAAACATTGCAGTAAACCATCCCCAAAAGGCAAGTAATAGAGATAAGAATCAGAACTAACTTACACAGTAAATCAAACCTTCAAAATACTCTGCAGTTATAATTCAATCTCTTAAGAAATCAGAGAGGACTGCTCACCTAACAGGTAGAGAAACTGTAATATAATTGTGTAACTGTAATATAATAAAGAACATTTAAATGGCTCATCAACTACTGCTTGCCCAATCTCCGGAAGAGCCAGAGTAGGAAGTCATGATAACCTGATCATAAAGCTAGCCTTTATCTACTAAATCATAATATCCTAGCAACTCCTAAAGGGGCATATACAGAAGTGATGCATAAGAATATACATTTATAATGACTGCGAAGCGCTAAACAAAGCTGTTCATCTATTCTAGCAGACGCATGCTTCCACCAGCTGAAATAAATGGTAACATAGCAGAAAACACTTTATCTAGTAGTTGCTTCTTTGCTGTGAAAGAGGCATACATGAAATTTTATTCTTCGATACGCTAGCCCAAGACACTCATGGCTATTAATCATTTGAAGGCATGGGGGTGGGGAGAGAGGGCAGGAAGCTTTGATAATTGATCCAGATTCTGTGAAAAAACACACATCTGACATGGGGGCCATCTGGAACACACACTGCCACTATCTTGCTAAGGTGAAAAATCTTACCATTGGCCTCCTACACGAACATTTCTAAGGATACCTTACATTAATTTATGAGTCAAACTATAATTAAACTACACCATAAATACTGCTTTGAGCATTTAAGCAAGCTCAATATCCAATATTTTAAGTATTTTCATTATACTCTCATTATGTATTCTTACCTACACCGAGGAGTTCAACAGCAACATTTGTTATACCATTCTCTGCAGCCAAGACAGATCGCCACTCCAAGAAATAGGATGCTACTAGTGTAGTCTCACCAAGTGAGTCTGTTTTGATAAGAACCATATGTACTGGATCTGATATTGATAACATAGCGGTTGCATCCACCATTTTACCTCCATCACCTGCCATTATTAAATGAAGATAGCCATAATATTATCATTCCAATACCTCCTTAAAATTAAAGGATATACATTTATATCCATTGCATACATTACATTTTAAGAAAATATTCTGTCTAAAAGTGTAAGCAACAACAAGCCTACCTTAAATCAAAGGTGGATTGTTAAAATCTTTAAATCAAAAAGACAGAGCTACAGAATGATTACAATTGATAAATTTAGAGAGGCAATAAAAAGATTTCTGTATTTGGGTACTCTTTTAATAGTACAAAAATTAAAATGATACTATTCCTAAAAAATAAGAAAATTGACTTACTATACATGAATATTTAAAAAACAACTTTCTCTGTAGTTAAGCTCTGACTCAATGATATAAACTATTACATGAGCAGCAGAATTAACAAAGTCTGGTTTTCTTTGAACTTGCAGTATTCTCACTCTCCCCTACATGTCTGCCCGCAATAACTCTAGCTTTCTCTGTTTTCTGGTACTCTATTACCTACCCTGAATTACTACATGATTCTGACAGTGTTAATCTCCTCTTCCTTTATCCCACTAGCTTAAACTTCTCCTATTTATTCCAGAAACATTTGTAACACACATAGCTTCCTACCACATTCCCTATCTAATAACAGAACAAAGATAATAAAGGCTGTGGATGATTTACTATTCTGCAGGTGTCTACAAACTAGCAAGCAGATTAAACTCACACTGAAGGTTTTCCCTTTATATGAAAAAATTTAGGTCTCCCTTCTTCCTTATCAGCATAAGGTTCATAAAAATATGAGCTTACCATCTCTAGGAATACTATCTCACTGTTAAATCTGGATAAAGTTTGTCAAATTCAAAAGTTACTTTGGAGTGGAAAGGAGGGAAAAGAACAGGTAAGAACTGATAAAGATCTACAAGTAGTGAAATCTGTTTCAGGAATTAATTTCCTTAGAAAAACATGACAAAAAGACAAAAAACATTAAACAATACCAGGACATTTTAGAGTAACTGTAATATTAGGAAAAAAAACCATCAGATTCAAACTCACAGTCTTCCTTACCTAGACTATCCTTGTGTACTTCAAGTAAAAAACCATCATGAAAATATGGTTCACAGGCACAAGGAACAGGTTTAGAACGGAAGCGCTGATTCCGAAAATGTAAACACAGTGTAAAGGTAGAACAGATTTGGCCAGGCAAAGGCTCAGGTTCCTGAAGATGTTCCAGAAAAGCTTTTCCACCCAAAACCTGAAGGTAAAGATACCTCCGTGTTGGGTCAATATTAGCTGTAAAGCGTAGCAATAAATATGAAGAGACTACAAACAGTTCTTAAGTATGTTTATAACATCTGTTAGATAACTGGAAAATAGGGGGAAAAAAAACAGTTTCAAAACAAGTGCTTAGGAGAAAGCAATGTTAAAATATAGGGAAGATAATACACAATAAATGAAATTCTATGTGGAATTAATTTCTGCTGTTTATATGAATTTACTTTAATATAGATAAGCAAGAGCATCTATTTCTGTACAATATGGAAACTTTAATCCAATTCACATCAATATATTAATTCGAAGAGGCTGATAAACATACACTTAAAAAATATCTTAAAACAATAATCCAAATATTAAAATAAACAAGCAACATACTTTTTTTCAGAACTGGTGGTTCTCTGTCAACAAAATGTGTAGATGGCTTTGGTGGAGCTGAAGTCCTCTCCATGTCATTCACATCCTAGAATTACAATTAGACTTCTTAAGTAATCAAGTGAGACAACAGTGCTCTCCCTGCTACCTTCCAAAAATTAAAGAATCCTCTACTTCAATTAAGTGTTGCCCCTTAGATTTATTATCTTCTAGGATTCAAAATATAATGAAACTGAACAAGTACTTTCAATGCAATATTTTCACTGAACAACTCAGAACTTGGAATTCAATAAAGCTAATACGAGCACTTAGAAGTAGCAGTTTTCACTTTATATTAAAAGAGTCTATAATAATCAAAATATGTTAACGCTTTAAAAGCTACTTACAGTTACAAATTTAAGTTCTTTCATAACTTCATCAATGATTCCTCGCTGTCTTAAGGCTTTTATCAGGTCTTCTGTGGATAACTGTTGATGCTCAGGTGCTAACTCTTCACGTATAGTCTCAGCAAGAACTTCTCTGATCCTGCCATGGACATCCATCTGAAGAGAAAATTCATCATATACTACAAATAAATATTCAAACACTCACAAACTTTATAAATAACACTTCCTAATAACCTCCACAATATTTTAATTTGCACTCAGCTGTATAACAACTGAATGTAAGACCAGTCTCCTCAAATACATTTGCGTTCTCCTTCTTGACTGAGGCTTAAGTATGCTAATAAGAATAAAAGAAATTAAGCTCTTTATATGGTCACAGTTATCACTAAAATGTTACTCTGTAAGACAACAAGTTTCCCCTAGGAATATAGAAAAAAACTGCACCAAAAGAATATCCCTTTCTGCACATGTGTGTGTGCCTAGTCAATTTTTTCCTGTTTAGTAAAAACTACTGCAGCAAGTCACATTATCTCACCAAAGCAGCTGTAGCAGTTAAGAATATACTAAACCTGAGCATTTCCACTGCTTGTGACAACACCCCCAGCCTTGAATATCCCTTCTTACCAACAGCCTACAAATCCACTAATTATAAAACTTTCGTTCTTTTAATTTCTTTTCTCCCTCAAATTCAAACTCAATGTGTGTACTGGCAAGAAACTGAATGTTTTTGACAAGGTACCTCCACCATCCTGTCAATCCTGATGACCCTCCTCTAGCTGAACAACCCAAGCCACTCTATCCTTATCGCACCATAGGATGTGTCTTCAACCATCAAAAGTTCTTTGGAAATTGCCAGCCCTCTGATGCTGCGGAGGTCTGTGTGTTTGACCTGCGAGATGAATCTAAATGGAAACCCATGAGTGGAGAAGCAATAAAGTCTGTGTGTTCCCCTGGAACAGTATCTTCAGTTCCTCCTTTTCCTTCTCTTACTTTTTAAAGAAAAAATACACACCTTTATATAGTTGCAGCTAAGGCATACAAGTAGGGAACCTCTGTCACAAGCTTTATCTATGATCAATAAGTCAGAATGTCTGTACTTTGATGGCTCAGCTGTGAAATTGCACGCATTTCTAAAGTTGTTTCTGCCACAGGAGTGATGTAAGGCTATAGCCACCAAAACACCGCGATAGTTCAGCGACGGGTGAGCTAAAGCATTGACATTTCTTTCCCGCTGTTTTCGCGATTCTAGTTTCCGCCTTAACAAGCCGCGAGTAAACCGACGGCGCGGCCCGCCGCCGCCTCCTCCCCTCCGCCCGCCCTCACGGGGGAGCCCCGACAGCGAGGGCGGCAGCACCGGGGGCCGATCCATCACACAGGGAAAGGGACGAGGGCAAAGCGCGAGGGCGGTAGGAGAGGGAGGGAAAGGCCTAAGGCCCGGGCGGCCGTTAGCCCGGAGCGCTTCTCCGGGGGTCCCTATCACCGAGGCGGTGAAGCCCGGCCAGGCCCCGACAAGTTCTCCGAGCAGGCGAAGCAGCTCCACGCCAAGGACGTGCTCCGCTGCCCGGGGCTCTCCACCTTGCTACCGCCCTCACCTTGACCAGCTGCTGGTGGATGATCTGCTTCAGCTCCGAGGCTTTCTCCGGCGGGAGCGACATGGCGGCGGCGGCTGGCTGGCGCTCCGGCAGCGCAGGGGCACCGCGGAGCCGGCGGCCCGCACACCTCCCGCCGCGGGCCGGGCCCCGCCCACAACCGCCTTTCCAACGGCCGCCGCCGCGGCGGGCCCCGCCCCCTCTCCCCTCCTCCCTGCGCGGGCAGCGGCGCAGCCGCCCGGCGCGCGCAGCCCCCGCCCCGCCTCCTCGCGGGCGGAGCGCGAGGCTGGCGGTTGCGGCCGTGACGTCAGCGCCGTGCGCGCCCGCCCGCCCGCCCGCGTCGGCGGGGTCGCTGCCTTGGGGGCGGGGAGGCGTTTGCCGCCGTTTGCCGCCGTTTGCCGCCGTTTGCCGCCGTTTGCCTCTTTCCTTTCCTTTCCTGCCGGCATGTTTGTCCCTTGCGACCGCGGCGGTGGCCCCGCCGGCTCGGACTTCGAAGGCTTCACTCTGCTCGTGGTGAGTGGCGCTCCTGCCCCCCTCGCCGAGGTGCCGCCGGAGCGGAGCGGAGCGCCCCGCGGCCGCGCAGAGGGACGTGCCGCTTCGCGGGGCCCGGGGCGGCTCCGTGCAGCTGGGGCCCGAAGCAGCTTCGGAGCCTTCGCTGGGGCCTTGGTGGGGCGCGGGCTCGTCGCGCGTCTCCACGGCTGACTCGCGCTTGGAGTACAGTGTAGGATTTATACGCTTTCAGATCCTTGGGATGATGCCTCTGGTTTTCATAGCCCAATTTAAAATGCTGATTAACTACGTAATCGATTGATCTTTAATTTAGTTTGTTAGTTTAGATGCTATATATACTGTTTCTCAGTGGCAAATTCATTAGCTGTGCTATATTTAAACTCAGCTTGGAATGGGTTTAGAAAACATTTTAATAATCTCTAATAAGAAATTGATTTAAGATAAATTGCTAGAGGTTGCTATGTGTATTATAGGGTAAGAATTCCAGTTCAGGCTGTGAAGTAGCAAAGCACTATTTTTCCTACAAGTAAGCGCCCTTACTTTATCATTTAAAGGTAACCTTATCACCTTACATCAAGGGTTACGTTGCCTCTGATGACTGTGCATGTTCACATGCTGTATGAGATTATTATACAGGAAGTCATTCCAGATCAGCTGACTAGTAACAGGAAATAGTTCACTGCTATTTTCTTTGTCTAGGAATAACAAGCTATTGAGTACCAGCCAATTTGTAGTGATAGTCTGTAGTTCTGTCCTTTTTTACTCTGAGGTTATTGGCACCAAATTTCCTGTGTTTCCAGGACTGATGACATTTGGGCCACAGCAGTTCATAGGCACGGGCTTCTTTATAAATCGGTGAGAGGCAACTGAAAAATTTACAGTTGTCTTCCATTTTCAGCTTCTGTAGAAGGATGCAAACTTGAAATCTGAATTTTTCCTTGTATGCTATCAGATTGGATAGGCATCAGCCTGTTTTGGTGGTAACACATGCTAATTTCACATCAAATGCATCTAAGATAGCCTTAGCATTTACATCCCTAAAAGATGATAAATGATTTACTCATGTATTTAGGTCAATCTGGTATTTATAGTTTTAATGTGCAATATCAGCATTGCCATTCAATGTCACTTGGGGGCTGCCAAGCTCTGTATTAGGTTTTGGAGTAATTTTTATCTACTCTGTAGCCAAAAAGGGGGAGTTGAGTGGAAGGACGCAAGCCTCCAAGCCTTTTTTTTTTTAATGTTTATGATGAAACAGGATTATCCACAGAAGCAGCCCGTATATATTTGTGGGACAGGGACCAAATTATGTATTAGTAAGCTGTTAAGATGTTGTCATTTTTGTAAGAAGGTGGAGCTACTTTAAGAAATTACATGTTTAATCAGAATTCAACTAACTTGAATTTTAACTATTTGCAAAGGCATATTGTATTGTCCATAAACACACTGTAGTTCTTTAAGTGAATTATGTATTTACTATTATAATGCTAAAACACTTCTGTTACTTCAGCCAGCAGTGTCAGTGGGAAATGTTGGTCAACTGGCAATAGACCTAGTGATTTCCACACTTGACATGACTAAAGTTGGCTACTTCTACACTGATTGCCTTGTGCCAATGGTTGGGAATAATCCATATGCAACTGCAGAAGAAAACTCAACAGAGCTGAGTATAAATGCTGAAGGTATGTATTGAATGCTGAAGATATTCGCAAGCTAGATCTTAAATATGTGCTTGTAGAAAGCAATTCTAAGAATGTTGCCTTTTTTTTTTTTAACCTTTTGCTATGGTGAACAAACTATTTAAGTTCAGTAATAACTTTTAAAAGTAAATCTGATTTACAGGTAAGAATGTAAATTTACACTTTGCAGAGGAAATTTACTTCTGTTATTTTGCATAAAACATGGAACCAGTAAGAAATGTTGAGTCACAACCATATTACACTGCAGCCAAAGCTCTCTGTGTTTTTAATCCTAGATAATGTGGAAAGTGTATATACTTACAGTGAGACATGGCAGGCAAGCTGAATTAGAGTATAAAAGGATACTTCTCTTGTCTTCTTCCTTTTCACCTATCTTTACCTTTTCCTAATCCAGTGGGTTCTTTTTTCCCTCCAAATTCTCACTTCTTTTCTGTGCGTTCATCGTAGTATTTCATATTATATTATTTTTTCCTCTTAAATCATGGAAGTCTCAAGATGTGTCATAATCTTGGCAAAGCTCCATTAAGAGTTCATCTGAGTCATTACAGGAGTTTTTTTTTTTTTTTAATAGATTTTACTTCATTCAATCCTTTGTATTTATACCAACTGAAATAAAATTCAGTGAAGATGATGGACAAAAATACATATCTTTTATCCTGTGAATTATATCAAGCTTTTCAGTAATTTAATTAGATAGCTGAAAGGTTTACTATCCTGAGATTTATAAACTGGATAAATCCAAATACTTCTAAGCCCAGATCCTTCTCTTGTTTTCTTTTTATGCAAAGTTGTTGTTCTCTCCTTATAGTGTATTCATTACCTTCAAGGAAACTTGTAGTTCTGCAGATCAGATCACCTTTTATAAAGGTACGTATGTTCATTGTTTGTTCTCACTTCAGTATTCAAATTCAGTTGTTCTACTGGCAAACAGTTTTCAAATGGTCTAGATGAATTTAGACTGTTGTTATAATGTCTTAAAATAAGCACAACTGAAACAAATACACTGTGTTATGAAATACTGTCTTATAAACAAGATATACAAAAAAACCCAGCAAAATGTTTTTCTATATAATGATACATTTTCTATAACTTTTTAAACTTTCTATAACTGTTCAACAAAAGCTGGCTCCTACCTTCATTGATGATTGAGATTGGTTGGTTTGTTTTTGTTTCAAGCTCTCAGTCAGAAACAACTCAGTCAGTTTGGTAGAATTTAGTGTAAATATATCCTTAGTTATTAACTGTCTTGACAAAACAAAATGCTCTGATTTTTGTCCATTTTTTTTGTATATAACAAACAGAGTACATTAGGAAATAAATGGGGATGACAGCAAGAATTAATCTAAGAAAAGATAAATACACAAAGACAATAAACATGAAGAGAAAAAAATAAAGATGTTAATTGTTAACTGTATAATGATCTCAAACAGGCAGAACGCCACACCAGAATAAATTGCATTGCGGTTTTTTTGGCAGTTCAGATTGTGGAGAAATACTGTGGAATGTTATTATCCCATATTGTTCTAGAAGTTTTTTCCATTGGTATTAATGGCACACAAAATAAGTGGTGCAGCTATTATTAATGTGGTCTTCATAATTTTTATCATTATACATATTTTTTTGATTAAGTAAACAACCTGAGTTGTCTGCTTTTTAAAAATATATCTGATATCTGAAACTGAAGACTGAATGGATATGAAGAAAAAAATCATTGTTCAACATTAAATATAGCATCTAGTATTGTAGACTTGTGGCTTTTCTTAAGGGCACTAAACTTTTTTTTTTCTTCTTTTTCCACCTCCCCCCTCCTTTTCTCCTTCTCCCTCTGTCTTTGCATAAAGAACAAGTACAGGCCATTTTCTGAAGCACTGCTTTCTTGGGTACAAGCCAGCAAATGTGCCAGAGTTATTCTTCTGTCTAGCAGCCATGCATACCAGCGTGATGATGAGCAACTTCTTGGGTATGTGTTTGTCCTTAAATGATTTGACTGTTATTTTTGGCAAACTGGCATATATCCATCTGCTTAGTACTTTTTGATAGGGTTCTTTTGTTTTGCTGTGTAGGTAGATCATAAGATACTTAATATATTATTAAAACAGTGTGTTATACAGCTTTAGACTCTGAGCTTTGTTAGTCTATTGACAATACTGAACAAAAAATATACTGTAAGTAAATTTGCACTTGGCTTGTGCCGGCAGCCTTGAGTTTTAACAGCTTTGTTGTTGTTGTTGCAAGCACTGTTAAGGTTTAGCTGCTAACCTACAGCTCGCTGATTAGATTTTTAACATTTAGTTAGAATATTTTAGTTTCTTACCTCTTCTTTATTATTCTGCATTTTGAGTTTTCCTCTTTTAGTTAGCTGTCTTTTTTTTTTCTTTTTAAATATGCAATTACCAATACTTGTTAGGAGGAAACTATACAGAGTTTTATTAGGTGTCATTGCCTTAAAAAATTTGCATTACTTGCTGATTGAGGGCTTTGATAGTCTGAGACTTACCAAAAAAAAAATCTTGAAAAAGATCAGCTGTTAGCACCATAATGTGTAAATGTGTAGAGCCCTAAAGATATGTAGGTCTGTTCATGTTCTAGATATAGTTACCATTGATACTTGCATACAGTTTGTAGAGTGGTCATCAAACATGAAATGAAGTGAGAGGGACTGACAGCTACTTTGTGTTTTGTGTCATTAGTTGTGGTGACTTATTCTGAATAAATCTTTTACCAGAGAGTTACTAAAGAGTGAGGGTATACATTATGAAAATACTGAAAGACTTAACAGAAGTCTGCAAATATTTGTAGTTTGAGCTTATAAAGTATATCAAAATGAAGCCCAAGCTTACTTTAGCTAACTTTAATTGAATTGGTTCCCATGTAAAGGAACAATAACCATCGCTTTTTTGTAAATAATTTTAACAACCCTTAAACAGTTCTCCTACTTATTGGCACATATCAGATATAAAAGCACTTTACTTGGGCATCTAAAATGAGGGTATCTTGTATACTCGGAGGGAGGGAAAATTGCTGGGGGTATTATTATTTTTAATAATTCTGATGCAGTGGTGATTTCTGAAGGAAGAGATCCATCTAACTTGCTTCAGATTCAAGCATATCTTGGCAAAATATATCATTTAGTTATATTTGTAGCAGAAAATTGAACAGTCCTTGATGCATGTAGCTCATTTCCATCCCAAGTAATAATACCTATGTTGTCTGGTATTCTCGTACTGAACATACTCTTGATTTGTTCCTAGGACTTCACTACGCTACATACTTACACCTGCCCTTGAGAAATCAGTGGAAAGCCTTATGCAGAGGTTAAAATGGAAAGAAATGGAAAAAATAGCAGCTTACCCTGGAATAAATGATACAGAGAAAGTTCTACATATACCTGGAGGAGGCATCACAAAACTGTTGTTTACTGAGTGGTGAGTGAGCTGCGTGCGGAAACATACATCTTGTTTTCAGTAGAGAGGTAAAATTGTCTTTTAAACTACTGATTCACTGGTAGAAGACAGGTGTGTGTAACATTGTCCCTCTTAGAAATATTTCCATGCTCTGTTTTGCTGTCTTTACATTTATACATTCAAGTGGAAGACTTAAGCAAGCAGCGTTTTACACATTTTTATTTGCTACTGTTTAATTATAGAGCTGCATCCCAAGTATGTCTTTATTCTGCCTGGTTTTGATAATATCTTTCTTCTCTGATGATTAGAATGTTTTTATGTAGGTTATATTCTGATTTTAAAAAGATTTGGGCAAAAAATATTCAGAAACTTGTTTTCAGAAATTGTTTTGGTTGAATGAGTTGTTAAGTTGGTGGGCACATGCTTTGATTTACTAATATTGCAAACTCATGGATTTCCCCCTTTCTCTCCTATGTTTTGAGTCACTAATAGAATTTCAGCTAAATGGGAGAAACTTAAAATGTTCCATCTGAGATTAAAGCCTTTCAGTTACATCTAATCAGGTATATTTCAGAATCTATGTGTTAAGCTTGATTATCTTGTGTATTAGTCCTCCATTCATTGACCAGTGAAGTATTTTTGAAGAATTGCAGTGTATTTCAGACACTGTATCAAAAGGTCTTTGTAAATACCCCAACAAGAGGACAAAAATTCAAACTAAGTGCATAAGCGATGCCCTAAATAACTCTTTCAAAACCTGTGATTCCTGGTGCGGAAAGTCAAGAACAAACTCAAGACTAAGAAAGGAAAGCATAAAGTGTGAAAACACAACCAAGCAAAAAAGAATGATTTTTGTTTTCTTTTTTTTAACCTCAGGCAGATTGTTGTGCTTAATTCATAGCTATCATTGTTCTGAGTTAATAATAAAACAAAACAAAAAAAATCTGCCTGTTTTTATTGCAGTTGTTCAAAAGGAATCCAAATGGCAGTTCTTCTAAAGTTCTGCTCTGAAGGGGACAATATCCCTGATGCATTTGCTCTTGTTAACTATCTTAATGAATGGCTCCAGCTAATTAAAACTGAAGTAAGTGCTGTTTGATCTAGAGTTCTTGTTTTGTGTCTCATTTTGTCAGTTATTTTCATTTTTTGTTCAATCTAGAACATTATGAATGTTTAGCTGAATTCTGTGAATTGAGACTGTCTTTAATGGGTTGAGTTCACTTTGGCCCTTGGTCTCCAAGGATAGTGCCAAATATATTTTTATTATAATATATTTATATTTTTATGCTTCTCTAGATTATATTACATTTTTATTGTATTTTTATTATATATTTAATTAAAATTACTCTGGGAATTCACAAGAAAAGAAAAAACATCCGCTTGTTGGACAGATGTGGAGGAAGTTGTCTAAAGACTTTAACTGGTTTGGTATTACAGTAGTCTTCTCTAAAGCAATCCATAATTGTATAGACACTTGAAAGGCATTTTAATGTATTTTAATATTTAAGTATTTTAATACATACACTGGAGATAGAATTCTGTTAAACTGCATTATTCTTTTAAAGCTTATAAAGAATTACTCTATTCCTGTTGCAGAGCAGTGATTCTACAGCTACTTCTTCACAATGGAGGATACCAAGTTCTTGGCGGTTACTTTTTGGCAGTGGTCTTCCACCTGCACTCTTCTGATAAGTTTTGGATTTTTTCTCTGAGTCACCTATATGCAAGTAAAATCCCCTGAGAAGATGATTGCCTAGTAATTGCACAGTGTTGCTGCAGCAACAGCAGCTTAATTTGTTGTGTACATAAATATTCCTTATTTAAGAAGAAAATTCCTTTTGCTTATGTGGCTAGCTAAAGAAATTAAGCTAACTTTCACTTACTGACCAAAGAAATATATTTTGTACAACTTGTTTATGGGAATTCTGCTTTTTTTTAATAAAAGTATTTGGGGTGAGAAACATTTTTCTTTGGTTAATTGTTACTGCCATGGAAAAGATTGCAATAGCCTTTTTTGATAACAGCTGAGAACTTGAGATTGATGTGCAGTTATAAATATTTTTATGAAGATGAAACCTTATTCTTCCATGTCAGCTTTGGATTGCCTTACATCACCAAGAAGGCTTTGGAAAAAAAGGCTAAGTTAAGCTCAGAAGTAATTTTGTTCTTTCTTTTCCTGACAGCTGCTGTGGTAGATTCAACTGGAAGACTTTAAAAAAAAAAAAAAAACTAAACAAAAAAAACCCCCAAAACAACAAAAAAAACACTACAAGACTACAGTTTGCTTTGCACTTGGAGAATGGATAGGTGGAGCAAATGCTTCAACTAATTGTACACTGAAATACTTCCAAATAGCCTTAAAATGTAGACAGTCTCAAGTTAAATGCAGTACTTGTGTAGGTCACAAACCTAGGTAGGTGCAGAATAATGTTAGTGTGAACTAATTACTGCTGGCATTAGGAGACCTGGAAAAGCTTTGTGTTTGCTTAATGACATCTGCAGGGTCGTTTTTTCTTTTTTTAAAGGTTTGAATTGTATAACACTGATGCTTCTTAATGCCAAATGCTGGCTAGAAATGTAAACTAATCCTTTGTTCGTGACTAGCTTCTACGGTACCTACAGCGTGCAGATACTGTGTTTCAAGGTATAAAAAAATGTTCTGCCCCCTCCAAGCCATGAATTGATGTGACTGAATGGAAAGAAACTTCTCTGAGGCAACTGACAAAGAAGCAACTAGTGTAGAACAGGCATTCAACCAAAAGATGGACCAAGTAACATGATTAAAAGAATCAGCATTATTCTGAGCTTAAAGATTTATTTTAGCTCATGATCTTATGATTGTTTCCCAGGGAACTTGAGTGGGTCTGTTTGGTTGGGGTTTTTTTTGGTTGTTATTTTTGTTTGTTTGTTTGTTTGTGTTTGGAGGGGGCAGGTGGTTTGTGTGTGTGGCTTTATTTTATTGTTTTATTTTTCCTCTCTCTCAACTGTAGACATGTGGAAGACTAAGCAGTTGTGCAGCCTATCTTTTTTTAGATCCCACCATGATGATTTATCATTCTTGCAAATACTGTTCATTCAAATTTTGCATTTGTAGAAAAGAACTGATGGTCTGAAGGTTCTTAAAATGCTATCTTTTATTTTGATGAATTTTTAGATTATGTGTGAATGTAATACATCACCTGTAACTGAACAGTAGGGGGCATGGAGAGATTTGGTAATTATTAGGAAAGTGTAAACTAATGCTGTACATTAGTTTGGAATGCTGAATCTTCCAAGTGGGCTGAAAACTTTCACCTTGGACCAGTAGATACCTAGGGCACTTAACTCTAAGCATATAGTCCTATGTAACTCACAAAAACTGCTTGCATGTTTTCATAAACTGTTGAATCTGGAACTGAGAGGAATACATCATCTTAGACGGTCGAATACTAAGGAAGGAAGTCAGAAATTAGGAGACTGATTATTGACCTGGTTTGGGGTTTAGATCTGAAAGCCAGTAGAGTGTATCAGTTTGCCAGTAAAATACAATGGGTCGTCTTCTGATCTCAAAGAAGCTGCCGGAGATTTTCAGGGAAGACCATTTCCTCCTCTGCACACTGCAGCTCTTCTAAAGACCATGTTTGGATTGAGCTGTAGAATGGGAGCTTTGCTGATGTACTGGAGAAGTTACGCTGGGTCAAGAAAGAATGGCCTAGCAATTTAAACATACTCATATTGGAGCATAAGCTCCTGTCACTTTAGAAGAGTGGATGGATGTGGGTAAGAGAAACACCTTGAACTGACAGCCAATATATAGAATGACTAGTGCTTTTTTAAAAAAAAAAAAAAAAAAAAAAAAGTGGAATTTTGTTGGAATCACTAGACAGACTAATGTAATGGAGATGCCTGTTAAAATCAGTTGTGCCTTCTGCAAGCTTTCATGAGATGAAAATGATCCTTAAAAAAGAGGGGAATGAATACACAAAGGCTTTGCTTTAATAGAAGAGAGGTTGGGGGGCAGGGGATTACTTGGGCTGTTTGCTTGCAACTCTTAAATGAAGGGTCTGACTTTGCAAGTTATGAACATGTCTGTATGGCTCTAACAGCTGCTGTATTGCCATTTGTACCCTTTCAGCACCAGCCTTACCTTAATTTAGGCCTTCGTACTAGACTAGCATGGGAACATAGCTGCGTTTGTGCAGGGGTCAGATGAACACAACTACAATGACCTTGAAGAACAAGCTATCAGGGTATGTCTTCTGTTATATTATCTTTCAAAATGCTGAACTGTACCCATCAAAGAACCAGCTCTTCAATCACAGCTTGCGTATTGCTTATACAGTGAGTACTTGTATTTGAAAATAATTACATATACATTTGGGATGCTTAATTAGGTTTTTCTAACCATCATAGAACACGTAGGGGGCAGGTTTAGCTCTGCTGGTTAGAGCGTGGTGCTGCTAATGCCAAGGTCATGGGTTCAATCCCTGTACAGGCTACACTGAGGGTTGAACTAGATGATCTCCAGAGGTCCCTTTCAACCTTACCATTCTGTGATTCCTACTGGGGAAAAAAAAGGGGAATTACCAACAGACACAAGCTTTTGCACTTTTTTTTTTTTAATAAGATGATTATCTAAGTTTTATCTGTTAGTTGGCTTTGTTTAACTGCCTGATTCCTTGGGGATCAAATTAACTGCTTCATTTAGGCCCTATTCACAACTGTCATTATTCTAACACCTGTGAGCCACACTGTTGTATAACTAATAAGCTTACTAACCATCTCTGCCTCCAAACTGTTTTTCTGTATGATACTCAGTACTGCAAACATGTTAGCATACGTGATGCATTAGCTTTGGTGTTTAAATAATTTGTTACATACAAATAGCCAACTTAAACAGGATTCTCTGCAGCTCTTTGACACAGGCTAGATCTTTGGTCAAGATCTAGAACACACTGTGTTGAAGCAAAATATACAAGGTAGCTATATTTAAAAAAAAATACACCGAAGTTGACTTCTGGGCTTTTTAAATGATGCATTAAAAAAAAATCTTAAGGGAGTTCTATTAGGTGAATTAAAACATTGTTTGGGCAACAAGCACCATTGTTTGAGCATCCACAGGAAGTTCACCAGGTAGGAAAAGTCTTGTATTAAACGCTGCGTTAATCACAATGGAGTTCGAAATATGCAGAGTGGTGTTACAGAAGCAGCAGTTAAGAAGGTATTTAATTGCAGACTGTATTCATCAAAATCAAAGCAGTTTTGATCACAGATTAAATTTCAAGGAAAGTCAGTAAGGCCTGGAACAAGGAGAAGCCGTAGTAAAAGGCTAGAGGCAGAAAAACAAGAATTCTGAAGCAGCAGCAAGGGAACGTTTGACGACTAGACCATAGCCCACAAGCATCCACAGTTTTTTTATGACATGGGAGTTTTATCTCCTTCTAATGATTACAGGTAAAAGGTGCAATTTATCATGAAAATACTTGCTCAAATAGCTTAGACACTTGCATGATATTTACAAACCAGCTGTTTTAAAGCAGCTAGGAGAAACTAAGTTGGAAGAACTGACTTGGAGAAACAAAGATGAGCTGCACAAATGCATGGTTTAAAAACAGAAACAGGCCAATGTTGCAAAATGAGTGCATGAGTGCTTTAAAGAGAATTTTAGTACTAAGGAGAATTCCTGCATTTGCTGCTTAGTTTTATGCATTTTTTTTTTGCTTTGGGAATCAGTACTAGCTGGTCACTTCTGTTGGCCTTTTAATTAAAGTAGTGCTGATGTTACAAACATCTTAGGAAAATGTATGTATCTGCTGGCTACTGATAAAATACATAGTTTTTTTTTCTTTTAAGAACAAAGCATTAAGATTTTTAAAGTAAGTGTCTAAAAAATGTAACTCTTTCGATTTGTTTCAAATGAAAAACACAACCAAGACAGATTCTTTAAGGCTCTATGAGTGTTTCTAAATGTAGATTTACTGGTAGTCCCTTGTGATTTGTATGCTCAAAGGCAGGGTAGGCAGATGGCCAGATAATCTCAGTACATACTGCACTAACAATCTGCTATGGAGCTTAATAGAAATTGAGACTGAAGTCTTGGTTTCAGCAAAGACATTGCCTCACCAACTGCTGTTCCTTTTATAGTTACAACATCTGTTATACCTCTGAAGAAAATCTATTTGTGCTCCAGCTCCAAGAATATAAAAATGTACATGAAGGCATCAGGTGAGTTCCTATATATAACATAGTGACAACATCCCTAAGAAAACAGAGAGGCTTGAATGCATTTTAACCTAAAAGCAACATCATTTAGATTACATTTAGTTAACTAGCAGCTAAAATGAATTTCTTTCTCCTTCCCCTTTATCCTATTCTTTTAGTTTCTTAGCCAATAAATGTGTGGGGGGGGAGGCATGGAAGACATGGGGAAATAAAAACTGTATCAAGTTAGCTTGCTCTGCTGTCATTTGATTGACTCATCTTGAACCCATGTTAGTCATATACAGTTTTTCACTACTAGAATCCCTCTTCAGCTATTAACCAAAACTCTAAGGCATGAAATCTAGTATTTTGAGCAACTAAAGGGCTGAATTTTATCATTTAGAGATCTTCTAAAATTCTCCAGCCTCAGAGAGATGTCTCGGAAGTCTGGACCTCAATGCTCAAATTTGCATCAGCCTTCTCATCTGCCTAGTTGGTCTGACAACCTATGTGTAATGCAGAAGCCTTTCTCTCTGGATTACTGCATCTTCCAGTTAGGATTTGTGTATACAAGAATATTATCCTTTTTTATTGAACTGTCCAGTTTTAATCAGTGAGCTAATTGCGTTTATTTTAATCAGAGACTCATAAAAATGATCATCTAGCTCTAAATATCTTCAAATCAGGCAAAAGAACTAAACAGCTATACCACACAGATGTCCATTCTAATTCTTGGTAGTGAGAAGCCCTGACCATTCTGGGCAGGCCACAAACAATTTTTACAATGTTAAGAAAATGACAGTAGAATGTGAACACTGTGGCACAAAATCTGTTAAGATTCTGCAGAGAATTTGTCAATAATTAAAAGAAGAATATTTAAAGATCTAAATTGTGGTATCTACGGTCTGATGTAACTACAACTACTAAGCATTTATCTGAAACCCTTACAACAGAGGCTAGATCATGGCAAAGATGACTGCAAAAAAGCAGTCTGAGACATTTTCAAAATGACAATTGCCATTTAAGAGTTTCTTGGAGCCTAAAAACTGACTAATAAAATAGAGCAAACTGAAATTAAAACACATTTTACAGGCATAAATATACTGATGCTATTCTTCAAATCTTGTAAGTGCTGTAAGCAAGAAAATACAAGCAAAAAATCTGGTTCTTCAACAGAAACTTAACATGGAGAAGAAAGGTGAGTATTAGGAAATTTTGGGAAGCAGCCATTAGCTTTCAAAACTGCACTGCAGGAACCCTGTCTACTTACCTGCTGTGAGTGACTTTGAAGGCTGGCTCCATGCTAAGTGAAGATTATCCCTAGTTTATTCTCCCTCTTCCCTACTCCACTAGCCTAATTCACTGGCTAATGGGTTTGGAGATTTAGCAAACTAAATCCTGCTCCTGAACGCTGACCCATACGTGTTGATTCTGAACTTAAAATTTGTTAAAACAGATGTCAAGCATGGTAACAGCTTTGAAAGAACATTGCTGAGGATGGTACCCTCCTCAAACTTTACACTACAGTCGGGGCCATGATACAAGTATACTAGACCCAAGCAAGGCATGCACAGCTGTGGACAGGAAAGAACCAAGAATGTGAGTGTTTTTTTTTTTTGTTTGTTTTTTGTTTTTTTTTTTAAATAAGCAGTAATAACACTTTGAAAGTTACTATGAAGCGGACAAATAAATTACTGAAGACTAAAAAGATAAAGGTGTCATCATTTGCCTTGCAGCACATTTAGCTTGTTTTAGATAAGAAGTACCTCCTCGGCTGACACACTGTGGAGTAAAACTTCAAGGAGAAGGAAAGGTGAGCAAGTTCCCAAGCAAGGGGCCCTAAAGGGGAAACACAAAACTTTTCCCTGTGGAAAAGATGCGGACTCACAAGTGCTGCAGGTGGCTCTTGGGCCCTCCAGCCCCTGCGAGCAAGGGGATCAGGGCAGGTCTGGCTGTGGTGGCGCTTGCGCCTGGCTGCAGCCCCCACGGGCAGTATCACCCTCCAGCAGTGAGCCTGGCCACAGCATCTGCGTTTGCTGCCTGCGCTTTTGCCCACCAAGCCGAGCTGCAGTGCAAGGTAGTGGTTTTGTCCTTGGGTCAGTAATAGGGCTGGTAAATGCCTACTATGACAAGTACAGTGCTGCAAAAATTCCTCTTGAACCTGGGAAAAACTGGCAGGGAGGTTAGCCATAATTCACATCTTTTTAGTTGTAAATCTACAACTCTGTCATTCTTCCATCGCAGTTGTTTTCAAGGCTGTGATTAGAAACTGGTGTTCTTCTTAGAATGCAGCCTCTCAAATTTCTTCATCTTTTTAAATATATTTTTATAGTAATCAAGAATTCTGGGCTTGTGCAAAACCAGCAAACCAATCCAAACACTTTAGTTTCCTGGGCCAGCAAGCCCAGGCTCCTGCTGTTTGAAGCACTGTTAGGCTGACAAAGCTCTGGTTTTGGAAATTCTGTTTCTTTATCCTCTTCGCTCCTCACAAGAGACTCTTCACAAAATCGGCCCGAAGCAAAATCTGGTCTAGCAGCTCTGGGGAGGGAGGGCTTTCAAAAAAGAATGCTGAAGGCCAACACCAGCATTTTGAAAAGAGGCCCCTGTGGGACTAGAGCCAAAATACACTTAGCCATCTATACTTGAAACTACATTGGAAGATGAACTAGTTACAATTACCTACGATAGCAGCAAGTAGAACAAAGTATGCACACAGTTCCAGTAGTCTTCTGCCTTATGCATACTTAAAGAGGAAAAAACATGGAAAGCATTATTCATATCAAGTTAAAAGGCGTGAATTTCCGAAAGCCATATCCAGAGGTATGTGAAGTGGCATAAAAAGGCTCCATTACTGTATTGTACAGCAATGGTGTTTACTGCAGTGTTTTTGACCAGATCTTGATCTCTTGTTCTAAAATGCCTGGTCTCACAGCTGCAAAGACAGACCTGAAGATGAAATCTGAATCAAATTGTAATATTTATTTTCCCCAATTTGATGTATAGTATGAACTATCCTAGTCACCTGAAGGAATTAAAAATACTTAGCCAGATACTGGTGATTTACACTATTCTGAGATGGTGCCAATAATGGCATAAAATATTCCTTTACTTCAGCTTCACATTCAAGCTGAATACAATTCTGGATAGTGTTGCTTTCATGAATCAGTCTGAAAACTAAGTTTTGTTAATATTTCAAACTACTTATTTCAGCAGATACCCGTAGTAGTCCTATGCGCCTGTATCTTTCATGCTTAAAGTGTTTTCTTCTCCTACCTTCAGCAACATTAAACTGTATCATTTATACAAAATCCATTACACAAAAAACATGCAGAGTAGTTGCATAGAAAACCCCACAGCATACTAGTTTAGATATTATTTTTTTTTCTCATGAATTAAACATTTATTTGAAACGTGTCAGAACTTTAATGCAGAATTTACATTAACTCTGTTATAGAACATACAGGGCTCAAAGCCCTGTTGAGTTTACTAAACTATCTCCTTAAACAGTTCATACCTTTCCAGTCCAGCCATTCCAAATGCATCAGGGAAAAGATCTGATTAGGGATTTAGGATGTGAAACAAAACATTACACACAGAACACACTGATGGCATAATCCAAAACCAATTTAATTAAAGATTCCATTGACTTTGTGTGCTTTCCACCAAGCTCTTAGTAATGTTAATTATATGTGACTGTGGGTACTGAAACTTCAGCTTTCCTGTCTTTCCGTTCCTTTAAAGGATCAATGATAATGAAACACTTTCCCTTATTCTGTTTTGTGCATATTTTATAGCAAACATTAGAAGGATTACCAAACCAACAAGTTTGATGAATGAAGATATAGTACAAAAATAGTGTGCAAACGTTCCTAGCCGAGACTACGATACTTAGCAGCAGATTCATGGAAGTGTTTGCATAAAGACCATTCTATCCAGAATATTTTGCCATCTTCCAGTGAGAGAGGAAATTAGGAAGCCTTTAGGTAAAATAATATCCCCCTCCCCAGAGTCTCTTAACGTTTTCTTCCTAACATAATGCGCACACAACAGCATGTTGTCAATTTAAAAAAATATTTAATGCTGCCAAAAACATAGAAAAATACATAAGAATGGCAGTACAAAACAAAGTATTTTCTAATTTATTTCTCTTACATCTTTCTACATTAATACAGGTATTATAAAAACATGACAGCAAAGTATTTTGTTTTGCAAAGTAGCATGCTGGTGGTATTCTTCATCCCCTGGATGTAGTTTACGCTGTAAACAGATAATTGAGGTCATCTTGGTACTTATTAGACCTCAGTTTTGTTCCCGAAGAGGGGCTCATGTCTTGCTTTGCATGTCAATAATTTGCAGTTTCTAGCTGCAGAATATTCACAAGTCTTGAAGGCTTAGGTGTCAGTCAGTCTCGGCCTACGACATACAACGCAAAAGAAAGTCACCGATTCAGTACACAGTGCAAGAGAAAAGAACACACTATGGGTTTGCAACTCACTATACAACACAAAGCAGCTTCTCACACATTCACTGTAGCAACTACTGATTAATTTTTGTGCATAGCAAGTGCTTCTGGAAAGCTGTTTCTTTTTCAGAAGGTATTTCCATAGTATAATGTAAGGCACATTACTTCCTGGAGAGCTTCAAGTGTAAGTCTCAATCCAGCAAGCCATTACCCATGCATCTATGCATAAGCACTGCAGAGAAATCATCTTCAACCTTAGTGGGAATAGAAGACAGCATCTCAAAATCAAAATTTTTCATGGCTTTGTAGGCCAATCCTGGCAACATGGCATGGAAATAAACGTTTCTAAGCAAGTTTTTCTTGTACTAAGGAGGACATTCCAACATTGAACATTTTGTTCTTAGGAAAGGTTAGGAACATACAGAAAGACCTTGGTATTTACAGCACCAAACTCCCCAGGGAACTACCAGCAAAACGCTTGAAAGTTCTATAGACACCACTTGACTTATAGCAGGTTTAAGTTAAAGCATTAAAGAATTCTTCCAAATATGAATCCTTCCAATTTAAATAAAGACTCAGACAGAGGTGCAATTTTGAACATATTTATTGTTAGTACATAAGAATGAAAGACTGATCTAAAACTTTGCAAGAAAACAGGAAGACAGTTTGTTATGTCAATTCTGCAAATTTCATCCTACGACTTAAGCCACTTGACCCCGAAGAAGAGTTCCTCTTCCGTCATCGTTAACCTCTCACGCAGTCAAGTCTCAGGTTCAACAACAATGTCAAACAGCCAGCTAAATAATTTGGTTAGCATTAATTAAACTTAAAGCTAACCAGGCTTTTTAATCCCCGACAGTCGGCCACTCCAGTCACACATACATGCACGCACGCTTTTTCCCTATTCACTTGAATATAGGTCAATATAAGGAAACAGACCCCTTCCCCCCAAGATATAATGAAATTAGGTAGGTTTCACTTGTAACATCCTACTTCCATAAACTTGTAATTCTTCAGAAACACAATATAATCAAACAGAAAACCTAAAGGACTAATTCCAAACCTTGCAAACCACTTGCAACTAAGGTCTAAATGTTTGTTAGCCATGGCTTTCTGAGATGAGCACAATTTGTACAATGCTTTGACAGTCACTTTTAACAACACTTTTAACCGGTCAAATTTTAAGTAGTCTGCTATGCAAACTGGTACGCTATTTCCAGAATGGGTGGCAAGTGGAGAGTGGAAATCGCTGCAGGATTTTGAATCAGAAGTTCAACAGCACTTCAGAAGCAGCATAGTTCCAATCTGCAGCTTCCTAGAAACGCGGATTTTTTTCTCCCCGTTTTTACACATCTCCTAAAACATAGGTCCCAGGGATTGACAGACCTTAATTTTAACCCACATCTGTTCTTATTTAACATCCAGTTGTTTAAAGCTGCCTTAAGTTCAAATTCTACAGGCTAACAATATCACACAGCTCAGTTTGCAATTAAAAGTCTCTCAAACCTTTTTGAAGTATTGAAGGCAAGAGGGCAAATTTTGTCCTGACTCAGCTACTGATGGTCCAGAAAATAGTTTCATCCAAATCATCTCCGAGAATATGCTAAGAAAGCTAATGCTTAATTTCACCTTCCCACTCCCACACAGTAACACACTATTCACTGTTCAAAATAGTTCTGTGCAACAGTTCTATTGATCCAGGGTTCTGAAATTATTAACAATTAGAATCTGGAGATACATCTAGTGATGTAGCCAGATCAGAATCTTACAGATTAACTGTTTATTATGCAAGCCCTACTTTACCGTATCAAGAAGGTAACACTGTGACACAACATAAGCATCCCACATACCACCCCCTTCTCCCATCCCCAAGAAAAGAAGAATGACTGCTCAGGATTTGGAGAACAAAAAAAGCCTAAGTTTAGAGGACAGAATTAAGAAAAAATAAAACTCAAGTTTTGACTTGACAACACATAATTACAGCTTAATGTCAGTAGGATGCTGGTGGCCCAGGAAAATCCCTTTCACGCAGAGAAAGGAAACAAAAAATTGTGGGATTTCAGTGCAGTTCTCTGGCATTTTTTTCCTTAGTTGCTTTTAAGCACTTAAAATCTGGAATATTTATTTGTACTCTATTATATTCCATATGGTTTTTCATAACCAAAATAACTTTATAAGGCATGTACATTTACAGTGGATATCAGTAGAGCTGATAATGAAAAATCCTCAGTCTTCACAATTCAAAAAAGAATTTTCTATCAGACTCTTCCTAACTGAAAGTTTCCATTGTTAACAGTGCAACCTGTCCTAAAATACTTAGGCTGCCTACCCTTACTGCACCACAGCAATTAATAAGTCCTTTCGCTGTCACAGCTCCATGGCTGGTCAGTAACACAACAATACAAATCATCTTTTAATGAATAATGCCTCTAAAACCTAGAATTCTCTCTCTTGAAAAACTGCATTTGTTTTTTTCGTCTTTTTCTCTTCCTTATCTGGACACTTACACATTTATTTACTATATAAACAGTACAGTCCAAAATAGTATTAGCTATTGTGAAATAAGAATTGCAAAGTGTATACTCAGCTTTCTGCAGTAAATGTCAGACCATTTGGGCCCCATGCCTGGCATGTTACGACTGGGCTTGAAAGTACTGGAAACTTTTCAAGTTAATTTCTTTGGATGGAGGAACTAGCAGAGTTAGTTAGTTATCTAGCAGAGTATTTTTCAGCAGGAAATCCAAGGAGTGCTTTACAAAAACACACCCTTCCATCCCTCCCCCACCCCAAAATTAGGCTAGGTAAACAAGAGAGAGAAAAAGTGACTTGTCTAATATCATCCAACAAAGCAATGGTTGAATATATAAAAATCCAGGTTTCATACTGCAGCCCAACAGCAGAAGTTACTAAGTCTCAACATGACTGAAAGCAAGCCAGACAGAGCCACACACAATCTCCCTATTCAAAGAGAAGGGTAGAAAGTGATTTGCATTGAAGTACCATTTAGAAAATGTCATTGTCCACATACTGCAAGGTGTGTGCTTCATTAATATTAAAGTGACCTTAGCATAAGTATTCCCAAAATTCTGATCATAAAGTGTTTTACTATCATGCCTCTTCAGTACAGTGGTAAAGGACCTTAAAAGCAGTTTAGGTGGGTCTTCTACACCTCAGAGTTATAAATGTGGTTAATAGAACTAAAAATACAGGAAAATATTACCAACATTTGTTTTCAATTAAAACCACCCTTGGAAGTCAGACTTTTCTTTGATGTACTTTCTACGTCCATTCCTAGTGTGTGAGTTTTATCCTTGTAGCAATTAAAATCTATAGACACACAAAACATTACGTTTCACATTTAATGGAATGTCAGAAATTTAACAATGCTGGGCTTCAAACAATAGCTGAAGTCTGAATACATTAATCAATTTAACAGTATGCTTTTCCAGTGGGGGCAAACTTTGCAAATGCCTTTAAAAAAAGTCAAATTTCCAAGCCTTATTTAAATAATGAAAACTACAAAAAAATAAATAAGGAATGCAAATTAACAGAAAAGAAATTGTTAGAGACCCCATAGCTGCTCATATCAGAAATCTGGGTCAAAATATGAGGAATGGTTGCGCTATTATTCTCATGCACAAATTATAATAAACAATTTCAAAATCAAATTATTTTTGGTCAGAAATGTGTACAAACTTAGCTTTTAAAAGTACAGTAAACTACAAAAAGATTAAATATGCAATTATAAAATATATTTATCCTAGGTCGTAAGAATATAAAATGTTTATGTTCATGTTGCTAGTACATTACACATTACACACACTTAAGGATAACTTCTTTGCATTAATAATGTAAATGATAACAACACTGTTTATTGCTTATGTCAGGCATGTAAATTAAAACCCAGTCAACTTTCAGTAGCTAAACCTCTGAGTTCAGGGTTTGCCTAAGAGATCCGGTATAACACCGTTTTTAAAAGTGTATAAACAGTTGCAGCAAGTTTGTACCTGGTCATATAAATGAAAAAGAAACACCAACTTTGTTGGGGGTAGCAGTTCACTTTCGTAAGTACCTGTAGTGGAGAGTCCTGAGATGTTGACATGTGATCAGTTGATATCGCCTCTCTAGTGTGTTTCTAATAATCTGTACCCATTGCAGGTGCAGAGTTTACTGCTTTAAGTCAGGCCCCTAGCTACTAACTTGCAGCAAGATTATCTGCCAAAGCAGACAGGCTTATTGTTTACTTACGAGGAATGGTCTTGAAAATACATTTTCCAGCAATAAGCTCCAACTAAAATCAATGCACCAAACCCAATCTTAGTGAGAATAGGTTTCCAATATAACCACCTTTTTCTTTTTCTTTCAGTTTCATTTAGCTTCTGCTTCATCTGCTGCAGCTTCTGTGCTGTGATAGCTTTTCTATCCTCTCGCAGCCGTTTTCGGACAGTACTTAGAGGAAAGGGTGGGGGGAAAAAAGGTAAATCTTAAATTGTAAGGCAGGAAAAAAATCTCTATTACAATACTAAAACCAAACTTCTCTTTCCAACACATTTCTAGTAGGTAACCCATCTATGGCAGTAGCATATAAAATCTAACAAAGTAATTTTTATTCTGTTTTATCTGAAACGACACACATCAAGACTAAGTGAAGCCTTATAGTTAGTAAATGACATATGGAACAATAATTGCACTTGACCTAGCATCTGAGCAGAGTTCTCCCTCATCAGTGCTCCATTCACATCTGAGATTTTTTGCATAGATGCTGCATAGATCATACATAGAGTAGGATGCAAGAATTTGTAGTGCTGAAGCGTACACTTCCACTGCACCAATAGGTTTGTCCTAATCTACTGATGTCTACAAGTTTAATGCTGCTCATCTTAGGCTGATCAACTAGATCTTGATCAAAGGCACAGGCTAAAAATCACTTGTGTTATCATTCCACCAGTGACTTTTCATAATTCTTGTCTCTAAGTCTCCCCCCAGCCTCTTTAGATAGCACTGCTCATCTGGTACAACAAAAACTCTTTGTTTCCCAAAGTCCTAGTACACAAACATGACACTCCCATCCATGCTGCCCCTCCTGCTCGCGAGGGACTCCTCAGTTATCTACAAATGCAGTGTTGTTCTTTCAAAACACGCAAGAGCACTCCATACTGTAGCAAAGAAGATAAAAACCTCACCAGGGTGTTCAGTATTCTACCCATCTGCTATTTCAGAATTTCATTCTCCCTATCTGCATTGAACAGCTGCTTCTTGTCTCAGATTGTAACCCCTAGAAAAACGCGATGTCTGCTCCAATTTGATGTATGGCTCTGCTCAGTAAGTCCTGGTCTCTGGCTACGTGTCAGCATGCTACGGGAACACGGGCAGTTTGTGACACAAGTGCTGAGTACAGCATTCCTTAGGGCATAGCGGTTCAGAAAGTTCTTCCCAATACAGCTGCTAGTACCTTCACTGAACTAAATCCAGGAGTTCAGACTCCTGGACCTATGTACGTATGTATGTATGGTACCTATGATCAGGTTAACTTGACTGAGAAAGACAAATTCACATACCACAGCTAAATCACAGAAATCTACTAGCAGTGGTAGATTTAATGCAAATGGAGGGTAAAATATGGCTTCAGTAATGTCATTTCAATCACTAAATAGAAAGCAGCAGGCAATAGAAACTTTGTGCTTCTGAAACATCATGTATTTTTCAACCAGAAGTTATCACTGTGTATAAAAATCAGTCTGAAATTATGTTGGGCATTTTTACAATCTAGGACCTAATTTGCACTGTACAGAGTTCACAGACTGCCTGAAAATGTTTTCAAGCACAAAGTTTAGCTTCTTCAACTCTAGGCATCTGTTTTTCTTCTGCCTTTAAGCAATAAAGCTTTAATCACAAGAAATAACTAAAGTTGCATTAAAAAGAATTAAGAAAGACTGTCAAATCTTCTCTCTCTACTGAAGAAGGATATTAAACTGAAGTTTCCCTACAATAAGAAAAGCACACAATGATTTGGCTTAAGAGCATCTATCCCTTCTAAATTATTGTTCATTTTGCCTACCTTTCAACATTTCCATCTGTGATATCTTGAACTCTATTGGACAAGTCAGTATTTATTTTCTCCATTTGATCTTGTTTCTCTAGGCCTATGCTGTTTCCATTGTACTTCTCTGTGGTTATTTTGGTTGGGTGTGGAGGAGACTGCTCTGAACTTGGCGCTTGGTCCTCCTTAGAGAGCTCCTTCCACCTTTTCTGAAGCAGAAACAAGATTTTTCAACCAAAACAAACAAACAAACAAAAAAAACCAACACAAACAAAAAAAAACCCACGCACTTATAACACCAAATACTACCTCAAACCAAGATATTCTCCCACAGAATAGTCACAGTAGTAGATTAAAGGAACTATTAGATCAAGAAAAAAATCTAGATAAAGAAATAAGGTTAATTGGAGATGTACCTTCTTTAACAATAAGCCAAGTGAATGGGAAACTATGCAGTTAGATAGCATTAATACAAACACTTGATTGT
The DNA here is from genome assembly GCF_028389875.1 of Rhea pennata. Taxonomy (NCBI): domain Eukaryota; kingdom Metazoa; phylum Chordata; class Aves; order Rheiformes; family Rheidae; genus Rhea; species Rhea pennata. The sequence goes on along the minus strand of NC_084664.1, from coordinate 108,424,115 downwards.
GCTGAAATACTAGACTCTTGTTAGGAATTTTTTCCTTAAGGTTATTCCAGTTCACAGATTATCTTCAGGTAATTTCTTCTATCTAGTACACATTCTCACTAAATTCACTGTAATGCATAAACACACTTTCAAATACTTAGTATACTAGCATAACTGTAACTTTGTTCACCATACTAAGCTTAACCAACAGATTAAGACTCAAACACGAACGCTTCAGTGAAAGCTTGCACTCTGAAGAGAAAATCTGATAACCTAACACAAAATAATTCATGGATAAATCAAGTTTTATAACGATCTCTACAAATACCAATCACTGTGTCACTGAAGGCTGTAACAAGCTATATGAATTTTACTTAATACCCTTTAGTGAGTAACATTTTCTTAGTGGTACATGAGAGACTAGCACAGTGCTAACAAGGATGTTCACAAAAACGACTGATAACTAAAAAGACAGATTTTCTGCCCTAGTCTGGCAATGTATCAACAAGCTGCTGTAACACTGGCAGACAAAAAGCAATACATGTGCTGAGAAATAGATTTTTCTTCAAAACAGAGCATGTAGCACAGGTTGTCTCTACCTTAGGAGTATTTTGTTAGGATACCTAGACCTGATGGTATACCTGTTCCTTGTTTTGGAGGAGTTCACATCACTCCTTTAGAAGCAGCTCTCATTAGCTGAATCGCCTCCTAAACTATTCCTATAGCATCCAAAAGCACCACAGGAGCAGGAGGGTTTTTTTTTCTGTTTTTTGCTTGTTTGTTAAGGGGAGGTGCTTTAGGCAAGGGGGCAGGGAGGGGTGGACCTGGTATAAGACTATATTTACAACGAGAGTAGTGTTTACGTGCCTTTTTACTACTAACAGATAAAAGCAGTGACAAGAGTACTTCAAACACTTCTAGGCAGACAGTAAAGGGAATGATTCTGAAATTTAAGAGAGTTGTTGAAATCTAGATGTACATGAATGCTTGGCCTTCTTAGCTGAAACGCTGCTATTACCAGACATTATCAAAATCCTACAAAGAGCACAACTACCTTCTCCTCTTGCTATTCCTATTTTAATATAACATTTTTTGAGATTTCTAGTAACGTATTTTCATCTTTGTACTTTTAGGAACGGATATGTAGTGCCAATAACAAAAAGACACAAGTACAGCATCAGTTTCCAATCAGATGATTTCTCTTCTACTAGCAGTCTTTTTTTTAATATCTCAAAAAGGAAGCTTACCAAGCTCATTCCCGCCAGAGCCATTTATTTGAAAACTTCCTTTCTTTCACAGTAAGCAGAAGTTCAGTACAAAACACCACTATAAACTGGCTATTCTGGCCTTCACTGCAGTTCATGTCCTCCTACCCCATATTCCATCAAATACTCTTTTTATTGTGGGGGTCTTTGTTGTAAAAGTGAATTAGAGCTTCAATTAATCCTCTCTTGAAAGCTCTGGGTAAGAGCTTAGGCTGGAAGCTCACACAATATTTCTTATGCTGCATTTCCCACAGCATAATTCTACTATTCACCATTTCTTCAATCTTTCCCATACCCTTCGTTTTCTGAGCTTGACCTCTATCAGACTGCTTCTTCCATCTTCTTCATGGAAGAAGATTTCTGTTATTTCTGTTGGATGATGCTACTGTGAAGAACTCAGACTGCTAACTTCGGGGTTTGCACCACCCCCAATAGCTCCAAAACGAGAAAGAAGCTTGCCCTACATACTTCTGCACTGCTCAACACTTTCTTTCCACTCACCCTCCTCCCTATATGCCAAAACTATGCCGTTGCCTTTCATAGCTCCAAAACATAGCAGGACCTTATGTGCAAGAACAGGGTAAAACGAGAGAGAGAAATCTTAAATGAAAGAAGGAAGGGTTACTTATGCCAGAGTTGTCACCTGTTACCTCATCTATTTTACGTCCATTAGCCCAGAGATCTACTGCATCATAGAAACGCAAGACTCACCTTGTTTTTGAAAAGTTATCTGAAAGGAGACGGAGGGAGGAAAAAATGTATGAAGTAGAACCATTTGCTCTATGTGCATCCTAATAGCTGATTATCCCAAACACGAACAGTCTGAAGACTTTCTTGCAACAAAACTTCATGTAGAGAAAACCACAGAGGTAACAGGAAGGAAAAAGATTCCCCCCCCCCCAAATACCAACTAGCTCTTCTCACACAAATCAGACATTCAATAAAGATATACAGTACCATGAAAAACTCAGTTACTTTTAAACACTTGCAATAAGAAAGATGAATTGAAAACTAATTCTTGACAGAGTGAATGCTAGACTTGTCTGTGAAATGAATTCAAGACTGCTGTCTAAACTAAATATCAGATCTAGAGATTGATATCAAACAACAGCTATTTATAAATGAAGCTAAACACGGCTGCTTTGAAACTTAGACTACAAAGACTATCTTATGATACTGTTTTCCAGCCTCTGGTAGAATGAGATTTAACAATAAATCAACTCCTCCACTGCAGAGGAACTTCCAGTATAGATCTGAAATCCACAGAGAGAGTATTTGTGCCCAGAAGATTTGTTTCTTGATAATTTTATTTTATTTTTAAGCAGCTGCTAACAAGTTATTGAAATCCACAACGCAGCTGCACCTGACAGGGGTCTTAAAACACATTTCCTACAGAACAAAGCCTTTTTAGGAGACATACTTGGGTCCATGCTGGCCAAGATGAGCACCAGTTAATAAATTTGTAACGTGACCTTTAAAGAAGAACTGAAACTGGAGACTGAATTTTACTAATCTTGTCAAACAGAAGGAATTTCTCATCAAGACTTCTACTTTGAACAATTAATAAAACAAGTGAAAACAATGGCTCAGACAGATGATCCCAAAGGTAACTAAGTTTGAATCTCAAATCCACAAGATTATCTGAATGGCAGGACTAGAAAAATAACATATAACGTTGAGAAGGATTCTGTTGCTTAATTGACTTCAAAGCTACATGATAGTACAGGCAATTTTATGAAGAAGAACAGAACTATGCTTCAGGAATTGAAGTACTACACTACATCTGCTGAAACTATGTCAGGAAGAAACAAAAACATGGCAGAAGTTTGATTTGAGAAACACAGTTAGCCCTATAACTGAAACACCTGTGCAGAGAAGCTAAGGTTTAGGGCCTGTATTGCCTGTTGGACTGAATGATGACAATGGAAAGGCATGTTAAGATATTCAGCTGACAGAATCACATGAACACCAGAGAATTTTTGGATTCACAGGTTTCAGGGCAAAATTACAATATTCTTGTTTTCTGGCTACAAAACAGACCTATGGAGCTAAGAAATTCAACCTTCTTCGTCTTTCTGAAGCCACCAATTAAAATAATTTACCATTAGTCACTCAAAAGAAACTGAGTGATCTCTGAAAAAACATGTTGTTGAAACAATGGTAATTTAACTTTATTAAGGAGGTATTTTAAAGTGGCAACTTTAGTCTTGTTCCTTCGCACTCCTTTTACACAATGCAGTGCTGTAACAATTATGAAGCAAATCAATGTTTTAGCTATAGAACTACGCAACTGGCACATCAAAAATGTAGCTCTGTGGGGCTTCAGAGCCATCCAGGTGAGCGTCTGATCCTTTCTTTCATCACAGGTAGTCCTACAGGTGCTATTCAATGGGAGAGTCTTCTCCTCTCCTAATACTAGTACTGCAGTAGTTGAAAGGAAGTATAACACATACTGGAACCTTTACTTCTACACAGTTTACAGATTTCAGAAACCCATGGAGAAATCGGAGGTTAGCATTTGGAGAGTGCTAAATTACAGTATTACATTCAGTAACCTCAGGCCCTCCCTATCCATCAGGGGACAGGAGTAAACACCTCTCTGTCTGAAGAATATGACATTTCTCTGTGGGTAAAAAAAAAGGCTCTAGCTGATCTTGAAAAGGAAAATACTCATAAATACTGCTGGCTAGGGTGTAACAAGAATTGATTTTCTGTAAGTGACCCTGAAGCCAGGACAACTACATGTACTACAGAAAAGGCTGGTTGAGGAAAGTTCATCTGAACAGCTACCAAAAAAAAAAAAAAAAAAAAAAGAGAGAGAGAGAGAGAGAGAATAAATGAGATGCCTTCTTAAGCACGTTCTTAATGTGAAGAAATAACACATCTGAAGTTGAAAGGCAGTATTCCCAGTTGACAATGCTTCCTTATATCCACAAACAAAAAATTCTGTAATCTAGATGGAGAAAATACAGGAACTGAAACTGCTCAAAACTAAGTATGGCTTTTTAATACACAAAGCAGAAAGATGATTAGAGAAACATACCATAAGAAGCAGCTTCCAGAAAATAAGGAGGTTAAGTTATTGTTTGCGTTTGGATGAATCATGCAGTGTTCCGGTCATAAAACGCAGACATCAGACTAACAACACACTGCCTAGGTGTTGGTTAGTGGTAGTGTAAAATGATTTATTTACTTACACGAAGTCAAAGAATATTTGTGAAAGAGAAGAATCTGACAGCTACCAGAAACACAGAAGACAGGAAATACATTTTAACTTACCAGCTTCATTTATAAATTTAATAAGTCAACAAAATAGAAAAGCTCTAGCATATGAAAGCAGAATTAAGTCTGTTATGCAACTTTCCCCTCCCTTCCTCCAGCAAATAACCAAAAACCCCAAAAAACCCTAGTCATTTAAAGTACCTATAGCTACTATAATTACTGGAAGCCACACTGAGAAAAAACTTGGCCATCTGCTTGCCCTAAAACTGTTTATACTGGCTTAGACCCTTAAGTATAACACAAATTTTTGAGGCTATGAAAAATGTAAATTTATTAATAAATCTCATCTGTAGGAACGGGCAATTTTAGCGTTCGTCTTTTCTGGATTGTTTTGATCATTGCTACATAGTTTCCCAACACTTGCCATCTTTCAAAATGATACGGAACGTTACTTTTGCCTTTCAATATTGAAGATATCAATATAACCTTCTTTTATATTAGTACAGACAAGTTATATTTACATTTTATCTCAGGGAATACAAATATATAGGATTAAAAGTTTAGCTAACAGAAACAGAAGTGTTGATTAACCACCCTAATACCTTCTAGGCAGCTAATGAAAAAGCAAGTTAATTAAACTCCACAAAATTAAATGTTTTGAAATAGCTTAAATCCCATTATTATATACTTTTAGCAATATACTGTTTACATTTAAATACATACAACTAAGTATTTACCTGTATAGTTGAATCCCCCATTATAAATTTTGCTCCTTCTATTACAGCCATATATGAAAATCTTAGCTGATCAGGAGTCTGAATAAGTCCCATTCGATATTTTCTCATATCCAGTAATACTTTCTTAATATCTACAGAGAATGGGTCCTTTTTTTCCATCTGTAGAGATTTATATTTAAAATTTCATAGTTATGGATAAATGAAGACAATATATAAAATACATACTAGTTTAAATGTATAAGTCATAAAATTCAAACCAGAAGTTAATTTCATGTGTTGCGACTACTTATGTAAGAAATCAATATTTCAAACATGTTTTCAAAGAAGAAAAAAAATGTAAAGCACTTAATGAAAACTCATTACGAATAAATCCATGATCACATATTATCCAAATAAATCAATACCATAATAGTAAATTAAGAAATTTAGATAACTTTGATTTTACTCAGGCATGTATTCATACTTCAAAGTCAGAATCAGAACCATAAAGTTACATAATATATTTCTTATTGCTCCTGAATGGAGCAGCAATTTGGAATGACTGAATAGGGGAGAGGTTCCATTATATAAAGCAGAATTCTTAATCCAAACAGTGTACACACTTTTCCCCATAAAGCACAAGTAATGCAATTATATGATTTAGAAAACTAAAACATTAACATAGAGTTTAATTCTTGAATATTAAAGTATACTTGCATGAAACGTGGGGTTTTTAGAATACAGAAAAAAGGAAAACTGGAGAACAAAGAACAAGTTGAGAGGGCCTATTCAAAACATGAAATTATTAACCAGTACAATTAGCTCAGTTGGTTAGAGCATGGTGCTGCTAATGCCAAGGTTGCGGGTTCAATCCCCGTACAGGCTGTGCTGAGGGTTGGACTAGATGATCGCCAGAGATCCCTTCCAACCTTACCATTCTATGATTCTTTATTATAATTTAAATGAAATCCAATCTTACATAGCCCTGTGCTGTACTTCTTGCTATTGCCAAGCAGAGTCAAAGAGAAAAGCTCTGGACTTTGTTAGTTACCATTTAAAATTCACCCAAATGATGAGCAATTATTGATGATACAGTTCAGCATGCAAGCAAAAAGCCCACTCATTCATGTGATACTGGAACTGGCTAACAAACCCCACCGCCCAAGAGGGCTGTAGAGGTGCTCAGCTAGGGGAATTCAGCACCACACTCCATTACACATTGGAAGAGATCCATGGGCATGCCTGAGCTCTCATCCTAGTTCAGGCACCATTTTTCTGCACCCTTGAGGAAAGGGTCAGTCAGATATGCTAGCTATTGTATGCTTATGGGAAAAAGACTTACAGATTTAGTTGTCTAAATATATATTCACAAGCCTAACTTTCAGCTAATATTTTAGTAATCTTGATCTTTTCAAATGACATCTTAAATGAAAAGAATATTGTTTCTTTTGCGGGAAACTGAAAATACTTTTAAAGTACTTCAAAGTGGATTTTAAAAATTTATTTCAAGAGTTGCATTTTTAAAATCATGAAGATATCAAAAGAACAGCAGATGCCTTAATTAAAATTTTCACAGACGTGTCATTTACCTAAATGCTTTTAAAACATTCTGACCAAAAAGCCGACAGACAGGTGAAAGAGGGGGAAAGAGCAAGAGGAGGAAGGCAGTGATGAAAAAAGGTGACCAAGCACTTACCAGAACAAGACAAGTGTCTACTAATGAAAACGTGCCAGATCGCCCTATCCCTGCACTACAGTGAATTACAGCTGGTCCATGCTCAGGACTTAGTGAACCAGATTCTCTGACTTTAAACAAGAAGTTCAGGAATGATGCTGGAGATTCAGGAACTCCAAAGTCTGGCCACGTAGTATAATGGAAATGAAATATCATCCTGGACTCACAACTCTAGAAGTGAAAACAAAAAACATAATGCAACTAGAAAGTGTCTCTACTTTTAAACAGTTAGCACACATGTCGTCAATCCAAATCAATAGGTACTCTCTATTTTAAACCTCCCACTTAGATACAAACAGCTCAATAACTAGCTTCAAGTTCACATTGCTGGTTGTTATCCAATTGCTCTCCATCAAACAGTTAATAGTTTTGCCTTTTGCAACTGTTACCATTTACTTGTTTTTTTCTCCTCTTGAACTTCCACAATTATATCTTGTTTGTTTTAATACTTTCCCCCAAATGTTTTTTTTTTAAAAAAAATATTAACAGTTTAACAGTCGATAGCAATTATGAAACTGCTAGCATTGATAGGACTCAAGAAAAATAACCTGTCAGCACTGTAAACAATTTACTCTTGCTCAGAGAAGAATTTAGTATCAAGAGGCATTGGCATCTTATTAACACTGACCACGCCATTGACAGTAGAAGAAAGCTTTATGGAAAAGCCTTATTGCAAGTATGGCCTGTAAGAGCTCATTTTGCAGAATGCCTAACAGTCCTTCTCCTGGAAATACTTATTCCTTATACATAAGAAAGATGCTGAGACCATGCACTATTCCTCTCCCTCCCTCCTAACATGACCAACTAGCTGCAAGTATTGTTGGCAGTGCGACATTGACAGAACATCTTTTTCCAGCAAGAACAGATCTATGAAATAGAATAAATTCTAGCATTCATCTCCTGCTCAGTCTTTTTCAAGTTCCTATAAAGGACAATCTGTGAAACTGCCTTCTAAAAGTCAAGACCACCCAGTTCATGATTACCACAGTAACAACTTTTTGCATATTCTGTTATTTTAAAGTTTTATCTTTTGCCTTCGATGTCTCATTCTGCAAAACCACAAATACTTTCACTGAAAACAGTGGCTATTAAGATCAAGTTGCTCTTTTTGGCTAAGAGCTCAACATGGACAGCAGAATCTGATCCTTTATATTTGGTAAATAAGAATACAAAAAGATTACAAAGGAAGTATTTTCCAAGATCTCCTAAATTGTATAAACGCACTGATTTACCTTTCTTATTTGTCTGAAGCAAAATACTGAAAAACTAAGTAGAAAATATCAGTAAGATGATCTCACTCTAAAACATAAGTTCTATTTTTTAAGTACTAAATTAACTCACTAATCAACTAGAATAATGAATTTGCTTTAATATTACAGAATTCTAAAGAAAGCATCTCCTTTGTAATTTCCAGATTTCTTTTAAGGAACACAAGTAATTTCCTCCATTTCTAAGAAAAATAACCTCCATTTTCTAAGAATAACAACTTATAAATCTACAAAGTTAAGAAGAAAACTGAAGAGATGAGCTGGATGTTTAAGACATCCTTTGAAGTGGTAATTGATAGGGGTATCAATGAATACCCCTGTCATCACTGACACCCTCTTCCCCCAACCCTTACAAAAGCATTCCAGATTAAAACCTCTCTTATTTCTCAAGAGGAAAAAAACCCCTGCACTTATTTATAGAAGAAAGGTGCACATTTTTTTCTTAATTCCAGGCTGTAATAAGCAGTAGTATCCTTCTACTAAAAAAAAAAAAAAAAAAAAGTACTGTGCTATAGGAATATATGTATACCATACACACATGCATGCACATATGCTCATCATCCATGCCATAACATACAAACTCACTTCCCCCCTTTCATCCCTTTCTTCCTCACACAGCAATTTGGTAGATGATCTGCTTCTACCTTCTGTTCACACACATGGCCAAGTTCACCCTGCTCATAGACAAAAGTGAAAACAGGTATCTACAAGAAAGATAGAACACTGCTGTTGGGTATCGTATCCAACTCGAACCCAGAATTACTCTTTTCTCCTCCTCATACCATTAAAGGCTTTACCCATATCTCCCCGATCCAAGTATTTTCCACTTCTTCAGCTTGTTTAACAATACTTACTCTTCATCTTTAAGAGCCTCATTTCAGAGCACCAGAACTGGTCGTGCAATTAAAAACTCCAAGTTCAGAGAAAACCAGCCAAATCCCATTTGAATATTTCAAATCTCTCACATTTTTTTCTGTTAAAGAGTAGAGCTCTTTCAAATGGGTTCTTGGGGGTCAAGCTGTACCACAAAGTGCTGTCTTTATGGGAATGTCTTTACTATCCTTTTTTGAAAGCTCTTTCTTCTCCATTTCTGAGCAATGAGCCTATCTATGCCCTGCCTCTACCATTTAGGTGAGATGATGCAGAACTAGTCACAAAAGTTTTGGATTGCTAAAGATCCACAATTTTTTTTTTTTTTAAAAAAAAAGCTGGACTCTAAGATTCAGCTAGGTAATATAAACTTATGTTACAGGCAGGCAGAATATTTCTACTCAATAACTGAATACTAGCTTATTCTATGATAACCACAATATATTCTTCCCAAGGGTTATTCCTTAAAATTAGCTACTGTGAAAGAAAAAAAAAATCCTAGGACAATTACTAGACAATATTTAAATAAACAAACTAAAATTTTTTCAAGGAAGTGAGTCAAACTAAGGGCAAGTTTCAGAAAACAAGAACTAGGCTAACCTTCCAGTAAATAAACATCACAGTTAAAATTAATAAGCTTGTGAAGTTATCACCACACTGAACAGTTCTCCCCTGACAGCTGGCAACACTAACAGAGTAGTCAGATGACAATCAAACCACAATCAAACTTCTAGATTTTAAGTACACCAGATTTCAATAACTGGTACACATCCTGTAAGTCACCATGGTAGAAGTTACATCCTTTAAATCTATAAAACATTGGCATACAAGTGAGCCTGGGTTCTCTTTTCCTCAGTAAGATACCAGTATTTTTCTTAACTCCTCAGTCTTACTTCTGTGATCATAGAAATAAAAATTAATTGCTACTACAATCTGTGAAAGAGAGTAATAAGGCTCCATAAATTTTAGAGTAAGAATCAGCCGTGTTCCAGAAATTCCTTCAAAGTTCTATAGCATTTACACACAAACACACGTAAAGAACTCGTTTTAAACTATGGACATTAAGATTCTACAAGAAATACCAGAGTATCACTTGCTATTACAAGTGCTCTCCGCCACAAGCAAAATGTCTTCAATACATTAAAATTCTGGATATTAGAAACTAACAGCAAATCAAATCTTATATTCTTCAATCACAATGATGCATCCTGGTTCAACAGGGTCAGAGAGGGAGACCCACAAAGCAGTCCTGCGTCAACCTCAAACTGACAGCAACGGCTGCACAGAGGGATGGCTTAGTATTAAGTTGAGAGGCCATGTCGCTAATGGGTTTTCCCAAATATTTGCTATTTGCAGAGTATTCAAAAGTCCATTCTGGGTCTATTAATCAACAATAAGGCATCAGATCACCCCAGTGTCACATCTAATCAAGTTAACCTTTTCTAGTCCTTTCTCCTCAAACGTTCTCTTTGCAAACTTCTCTGGCTGCTTTACCCTTATTTCCAGGAACCTAGTCTGAGATATCTAGGGAAAATACCTTCCCCTAGGTTTCTCTATTGATTTCAGGCCTTTCTTCTGCTCCATTTCCTCCCTCAATCCATCTCCATTTTCCCGTGAATACTGATGCTCATTTACTCTCCCATAGCTTCCTTGAATTTCCCAGTACCAACCTAATTTCCTTTTATCTATCAGCATTCATTATATAGCACTCTCCAAGTGAACTGCACTGCATCTTTCTCCATGCTACCTGGATTACCAGGTCATAAATTACTAAAGCATAGCAAGTTCTCCTTTTCTAAATACTAGCACTTATGCTTGTCACAAGAAAAGCTAAAAGCAGTAGTAAATAATACGAAAAAATCTTCAGTTTGTGGTGGAATCTTCAAGAAGTTAGCTGTCAATATCTAACTATTCTCCTAGAATATCCTAACATTCATAAAACTTTTACAACTCCATCGAATATAGATACACTTTACAGATTTAATAAATGACTCTCATGAACACCTCAAATATCACATTCTCCAACACACTTGGAGCCTTTGCTGCAAGTCACAAACATGCTGTAGTTTCTCACATAAATGGTTATTAAACATGAGTAGAATATTTTACTCTATCTTTATTTTCTGACATGGGCAAGGGTTTACAGATGCCTTCGTAAACAATATCCCTCAATCCTTCCTCACAGAGAGTTCTGAACTGAAACAATTACAGCAGAAAGCAGGGAGCAACTTTCAGAAGAGCTGATAATCGATACAGACATAAAATGATGGAAGATACACAATGAACCAGGATAGAAAGGCAGTTTCAGATTTCTGCATTCTAGAATGCAGGCCATGTCAGGCAAAAAAAAAAAAAAAAAAGAGAGAGAGAAAAGGAAAAAAAAAAGTTCATCACCACCACCAAGACAAAGCACACCAGAAGTATTTTAAAACTTTTGGAAGGATAAACATCATCTCCTCTCCAAAGTTTTATTGTACAACACTAGCCATATAAGCAAAAATAAACACCTGAAACTGCCAAGTGCCATGATGTTAATCCTAACCAAAACAAAAACTTCCACACCTGTATTTCTAACTTCTCTTAAATTATACAGTCAGAGGGTTCCCCCCCCCCCCATAGGTAAAACCATTGAAGAAAGACCTTATTAAAATTCTCTGTACATACGTATTTTGCTGATGTATTGGAATTGTTGCAGTAACAAAAACAATTTACTTGGGGTAAAAGGGTTTTACTAAAGACAGTAATTCTAGTTCTATTGCCACAGAAATACTAAGGTTTGTGAAGTGAATTCAGAGCAGAAGTGTCGCCTGGGTCACCTTATATTCCATGTATGAGGTGGCTAAGCTTCTTACTAATCTCCCCCCACCAAATCCCCTGAAGAGTAACTTGTATAAATGTAGTTAAGCTGATATTTAGAATTACTGTGAATATTCTTTTTCCTCAAGTTTTAAGGCGTACTTATCAAATTCTTATGGATGGCTGTACTTAAACTCGGCAGTGTTATCCTGGAAATTAAGTATTTTTTTCTGTTTAAGTAACCAAGTATGTTGTAGTTTTATATTAAAAAAACATTCTTTGAAGTTAGTATTTGTGGAGGAATACTGAAGAGCTAAAATAACAATTCAGTAAAGTAAGTTTGCTAAGGATTTGCAAAACTGAGCTGCATGAAATCAAGAATCTCTATATAAAGTAACGAGTCTGCACTAAGTCCAAAGCAAACCTAGAAACTTAAAATACTAAATAGCTTCAACCCAAGAATTCAGCGGTGCTGCTCACCGATTTTTGCATTTTCCAGAAGCGTTAGGCTTTAACATTAAGCCCAAACATCCACATTTTATTGCATCCCCTGAAAATAAAAAGTCTGATCTTAAGAGTCTGATGTTAGAGACAATTCTATTAAAAAAACAAAACAAAAAAACAAAACAAAAAACAACCACACCTTTCTGATAGTAAGATTTGCCTTAGCTTTCCAAAAAGGAGGATCATTTTCCTCCTTAGCTACTAGCTTATAAGCACTATCCCTCCTTTCTTTGCCTTTGCTGAAACAACAGGAATCCTTCAAGTCACTAGGACAGAATTCCATAAAGTTCTCTTCTTACATTGATTAGACCAGGGAACAATATGCCAAATTTTATTGCATTGATCTTGTGAGAGATATTTCAATCTCTCAATAAGCATTATCTCAAAGTACCATTAATAGTTACTGTAAATTCAAATAACTTTAACCAAATACACCAAGGTTTAGTCACATAAATAAGATGCAAATTAACATCGTCAAGCTTTCCTTTCCCAAATCCACTGATACAATAACCTTGAACGAAACTTGCCATATCACCACTTTCAACATAAGGCAAGATTTATAGGGAGAGAGAATATCTTACAAGACATAGCTGGAACAAACAGACAAGCTCCTCAATCTTGTCTTCAGCTCTGAAACAGAAGCAGCAAAATCCAACCCAAGCTCAGGCCAGGAACAATTTTTCTGAGCTTAACTTCATTAAATTGTCAGAGTGCTTAATTTTTAAGAGAAAAGGACGGTTGGTCCTGTGGAACAAAAGGGGAGGTAAGCAAGAGGAGGTAAAGTTACCTATCTACAGGTGATAATTACCCCTCCCCCCTGAAAAAAATAGTTCACTAGACTGAAATTATGGGGGAAAACTGCAGAGTTCCATAAAAACATTAACTACTGAGGCTGATTACTGGTATTTGGAAGAGCTATAATTTTCAGTTCCTAGATTCCTCCTTTTATGATACTTCTTACAGCTCCTCTTAGAACCATCATTACCATCAATTAATATTCAGCATATTAAAATACTGCCTAATTGAAAACAAGTATAAAAAAGTCAAAGCCGTTATCCTTTTTAGCATATAAATTAAAACAGATCTCTCTTGCCCATATGCCACACATACATCTTGAACATTATCAGAAGCAAAATGCATTAAAATTTACACTGCAAAAGCTCAGTCAAATCTTCAGTAACAGTTTGCTAAAAACATCTACAACAGCAGTTTTCCTTAAGCCTGGGAGTATAAGATAAGAGATAGAAAATAGGCTTACGCTGATATTTTCTAACTGTAGTAGATGCACTGTGTAATAGGATTTGATGTCTTCAGATACTAGCCTCACACGGAACCCTGTTTCCTTGAATGTCATAACTTCCTCTTCTTTTGTTGGCCAATATTGCGCACACTTCACCTAAGTTATTCAAAACAAACAAATCTGGTCAAGCATTCTAGCACCTTGGGCTGTGCATCAGCAACTTCTAAGAATCTGTTACGCAATATCATACACTGAAGTACATATTACTTGCTCCTAGTTTGAGTAATTCTGAATGTCCATAATGCTTGCAACCAAGTTATTACAGTTTTTCAAGTGCTATTATGCATTCAAGCTTTAGTCATTTATGCTTGCTTTTATCTCATGGCTAACAGTGCTTCAAGACATACCTTAGTCCTTTTTTGTCCCCTTCCTTCCACCTAGTTCTCTACAACAGGGAGATATCTACTGAGCTATTTCTACATTTCTCTCCTTCCATTCCCCCATGCACACTCCTGCACATAGAAGTTATGTAACACATTGTGCCAAAATTCCTAGAACTAATTTTTTGTTACAGAAGTCTTGCCTAACACTGGAAGATTTTAGTAAAATTAAAGAATGAATTAAGCAATGCAAAATCATCCCTCTTCCTTTATTTCTGTTACCCTGAACTCCAACTTTATCCTTAACAACAAAAGTTGATGCATAAGTAAGTGTCTTTTTATGGACTAGTCAAATCTTTTGGTGATAAAATTACTCTAGAAAAAAAATACACATATTTGTAATATCCACAATGTCTTTAGGCACATTAGCAAAAACTACAGTGTATCAAGAGATTCATGTATTCTTCATATTTATCACCAGTTGTAAAGAACCAAAAATAATTAGGTCTGTTGGATCGTTCCTGGCAGCAGTATGGCATTGTTACCAACTGCTAAGATCACTATACAAAGAAAAATACTGCTCTCTTAGATTTAGAATAACCTGAAGACACTCGAATCTAAATTTGTTTTCCTACTTTCTGTTTTATCCTACAGAATCCTACACTAGCTTCTACCCCTTTGCACTTCTGTCTCTACATCCTCCTTTCCCAGAATATTCCTTACATATGCTTATTACATGTTGAATGTGATTTTTATGTTTACACTAAACTGAATTCTCTATCTTGAAGCTAAGATGCTTTGTTTAATGTTATATTAAATACATACAAAAGCTATTTTACACACTTGTGAGAAAGTCTGTTAATTCTTCTAGCATAACAATCAAACATGGTTGAATAGCATTAAACAGCATTAAATATATGTGGCTTACTTTACGACTTACGTTAAATGCCTAATATTACTTACCGATTCTTTTTCAACAATTCTGTTCAGCATGACAACTGCTTTGGTTTTTTGTTGCCATACCATCAACCAAAAATGACAACATGTATTAGGTAGTGGACCCTGTGTAGTAAAGAAAAAAAATGGGTGGGAAAACATATAGGCTAAGCAGTGTTTGAACATGGTTAATGTTTTATTGGGTGGAACAGGAAAAAGTCTTCCTCTGAAAAGCTTAAACAAACCAGAAATACAACAACATACATGACAGGAAAGAAAACTATACTGCACAGATCACTGAAGTACTAAGTTTAAACAGAAACCAATCAAAATTCAGGGAAAGGATGATTTAATTTGACCCCTGGCACTATTGTGTAGTTAAAAGATAAAAACACAAAAGAAACAAAATGAAATAAGGTGTCAAAGTATAGTTGCAATGTTTTTCCAGGAAAACTGAAGAAAAGAGCAAGAAATATTTGAGAAGTTGTATATGCAATAAACTACACATAATGAAGTATTTCCTGCAGCTTTTTCTTAAAACGTGAAATAATGCATTTGCAACTCCAGCATACAGAAATTAGTACCGAAGAAGTACAAACCACAAAGATAAATAATATATATTCTTTAGATTATTTGAATAATCTACAGATTTTATATAAAATATTCTATATACCACACATACACATAGGTATGTATGTATAACACAAATTACCACTGTACCAACTCCTCTCCAACATATTCTCAATCCTTGTAATAACTTACTATCTAAAACTACTTACCTGTGTTAAAATATAGCATCTCTGGGCTTCCTCTATGACCACTAGGCTGGCATTAATATAGTCATTTTCTGTGTTCTGCAGTTTTACACGACTATGATCATCTGAAATTAAAACAAAGTTAAAAAATTAAACATCTATCCATCTTGGTAAATATTCTCTCACAGGCAAGTTTAGCTCTGGCAAGCAATTAGAAAATGAAATTCTTCAGCTAATATGTGGATGGAAGAACCAAATGGCAAACTACAAAAACATTTCAAACTAATTTCTCACATAGCTTTGATAGCTATACCTGCCTCATTTTCCTCACAACACTTCATTAGAGTTATTAATAGAGCTATTAATAGAAGCTACTTAGAAAATTGGAATACTTGTTTTTTCTTTAAAAAATAACAAACCAAAATAAAACCACCCACACATACACTAAAAGCAGCTCACCACTATCCCTCAACAGTTGCATTTCCTTAATGTAACACCACCACAACCCACAAAAGGCAGTATTCTATTCTGTGACACCGGATCATTTCACTGCTTCCCCCTCCCCCCCCCCTCCCCGCTTTGAGTTCAGAATTCCAACATTTTTTGTGAACTAGAATTTCACAGGATGAGGCAGAATCATCATAGTAAACTGTGAGCTAAAAATCTATAGATCTTGCATAATACTCACAATAATTCACACTGTTGATCAACTTTCTTTTCCTATTAATTTATTGTTTAATACAATATAGGTTTATATAGATCAAAGAAGTGACACATGCAGAAAAGTACCTATTTCAGAGATCTTCCAATTAAATGAAGTCTAAGCTAATTATAAAGTTTCCATCTCCTGTGACAAGACAGAAGATTCCATATTTCTGACAGGGACAAGCAGTCAAAGGATTGTTTAAAATCATAATATCAATATGAAACTATCAGTCTCATACTACAAAGCTGCATTAAAAAAACACTTTAACTGTTATTTAGAGGTCATTAATATCTGATTTGTTATCTTCAAGGAAACATTTAAGTATCCGACTTGTTCTCAATAAGTAATCTTTCTTCAATCATTCATTAGAGTAGTATTAAATAAGCAACATTTAAGTTAAAGTTGTGTACATAACTGCACCAGGACTGGGGTCCAACAGACTGAGAACCACCAAAGCTCAATTGCCCAGACAGACTATCTGTAAGAAGAATAAATAACAAATAGCAAACTGATATCACTTTAAGTGACTTCAAGATATTTCAGGAAGAGACAGATTTCATTAAGGAACTGACACTGCTAAGACTGAATCAAGCTGTTTTTAAACCTACATTCACCTGGTATAACCCACAGACCTCATTGAGGATGCTGCCTGAAGTCACATCTGCTGCCAAAACACGCCAGACTACTTTTCCCTCAGTCACGATACCCAGACTAATTTCATTTTGACAAGTATCTAAGGAATGCAAAAAACCTCTAAGTTTGGGATAATGACTACAAATTACGACATTCAGTACAGTTGTGATAGCTGAACTCAAACTAAGCCCCTACACTACAGCCAACTGATATAGCACAAGGCTTATCAAAGGAGAAATCCATGAATATGACTCCAGATGGGCAAAATGCTAACAGGAATCAGAAAACAGAGTTAGACTCTTGTTCTACATATTGCTCATATTATTCCACAAGCATTTTTCAAACTTTTTGAAACCAAAAAAAGTCTGCTTACTATGTCTTGTCCTGCTTTTGTACTCTTCCCCTAGTTACCTGCTACTGGCAACTGTCAGACACCAGATTATATATAGATCATTTTAAAGACAAAGAGTAAGTTTTCTTCTATTACGTTATCACCAATGGACAGCCTTTAACCTCATAAGCACGTGCTCATCTTGCTGAATTCAAGAAATTAGATCAAAAATAAATACTTTCTTCTTTTCTGGAAGGGCTATGATTTGGGATTGTCATCTTGCCTTCTTTAGCCATGAACTTTTACATGCAGTCGCACACAAACCTGCAGAGAACAGAAGTATGCCAAAAAAACTTTTCCTATTAGTGCAAAGAAGTTACACATTTAGTCTCTGTTTTCACTAGCATTCCAGCTGTAAGTCAACACCACTGTGACTCTCAGGAGTCTTAAAACAATCTATGATACATCTGTATAAAGAAAAAATATTATCAAAGCCAAGCCACAGTTGATTTAAGACACATGTATGTCAAAGCAAAATATATCTCCTTGCATTATTTTGTCTGGAAATGAAAGCGTTACTTTTCCCTTTCATGTATCACTTTATCTGAAATGTTTCTACTGGAGAGAAACCAAGACCTTTGTAAATATTACATGTCATTTGCCAACAGGAAAAACTTAAGATCTTGTTATAGTAAATCACACATACCGGTACTAGTGTTCTCGGAAAGATGACGTCAGCAAGCTCTGTTAACAGTTTAATCGCCCAGCAGCAGCTGCTGTATTACCGCCAGCAGGAGATAACTACCAAGGCCTTAATGAGGTTTCACACTATAATGCATATACATATTTTAAGCCGTATTCTTTCCTTCTTGTAAATGCTGCTTTGTAAACATTAGTAATCAAATTCTTTCTTTCTTTCTTTCTTTTTTTTTTAAATCCTCTCAGACACTAACTCTATGCATGGGTACCCTCCCGCCTCCCCTAAACAGAGAACAGAGGTGATGCTACAAACACACTGGCGTACACTCCAGAGGACAAAGAAAGCCACTAGGATTTATTGATTCTCTTTTCTTTCAAAGAGAAAAGGTTCCTAGAGGACAAAATGACCTAGAAACCTCATTCAAGTCCTGGCTTGCTCTTCTGAACTAAATGAAGCAAGCCAACTTTTGACAGTGAGTTAGCTGGAACATATTTCCCCTATGTAAATCATTTCCAGTTACGAAGTACTTCAGATTTATACGAACGATAAGCAGATCTCCAAGATTAGATTTAAGATGCATCTTAAATATTACCATACCCAAGATAGCTAAAATACAGCACTCATCTGAAGTACTAATTCCCCTTTTTCAATAAATTATGCAGCCTGAAAAGGAAGTAGAAACCTCAAAAATGTTTCTCCTTCTGGTTCCACATAAAGAAAACTACCCCAGAATCACCATGTCTGAGAAACTCTTCTATTATCCACTTCAGGTAAAAGCCTGTCCTACTGATATCCATTACAAGACTGTTCTAAATACAACCACAATTTCACATTTCACATCAAATTTGCCCTCCTTGCTAGAGAAAAAAAGATATATATGTAATTAAGTCTGAGATGGGAAGTGCCTGTCATTTTACACAATACAGTTAGTTCTTGCAGTTGGTTACCAGGAAAGGGTTTTATTTGAAAACAACTACATTTCCAGAAGTGAAACCAGTGCACAACTTTAAAACAATCTTCTAAGAGATGTCTCTTGCTCCCCAAATATGGTGTTCCTAGCAACAGGAGGGTGAAATGCTACTTAGTGGATTAAAGAAAGTCATAAATAAATCACGCAGCCATAAGCCATCCCAGCGACCAAGTCTGACCTTTCCCCTCCTAGCAGCCAATCTCTCTCATTCCACTCATCTAAGGCTAGTCTACGCTAGCTGCTAAATTACCCAAGTTACAATGCTCTGTCATTGGACCTACAATCCCAAGTTTCAGAGCTAACCAGAGGCAAAGGAAAAGGGAAGTGAAATTTCTGCTTTCTCCAACTAAGATCTCCAAAAGGAGCAAGTTGAGCTTATTTATACCTTGCTTCTGGTAATCTATCAATAAAATATTTTACAGAATCACTAAAGTCAGGGAATACCAATTTCAACTTCTAATATGGACTGCAAGAAAAAAAAAATGAAGTAAGCTTGTTTTGGACAGAACAGCTCCCCATTCTCAGCACATACAGACTGGAAGGCAACATTTTTGTGCTAACATTTAATCAGCGTTAAGTGCAAAACTGTCCACATCAGCTCCCACTCCATCCCCTGAAGAGCACAATACTTGTCACATTCCTCTCACCCTGGCATATACTCTATGACAACTGTAAGCCTATGGTTTAAAGGTCCAACACAAAGACTACTCATGGCTACAGGAAGAAAACAACTTCAAGATCTTCCAATAGAAATGTGATTTATTAGGTGAAAATCTTCAGCTAGCCTAAGAAAATGTGCTACCCACTACATTACAAAGGAAGACTAAATAATGCAATTTACTTGGGTCTTCCCTCACTCCCAGACCCAACAGAAACAAGAAAATAAATTTCTTTCTAATTTGCAAAGGGAATTTCCCTCCTGCTCCTAAATCTGGGAACAGTCAGCTGACTAAAGATTTCTAAAGGTGTATACAGTCAATCAGAGACACTAGACTAAAAATCGTATTACAGTGCAACTATCCAGTGACTCTGATATGAACTATGGATAAGATTTAGAAGGAAACTCATGACAAATCTGAAGAGTTTCATTAAAGATATCAGTTAAAAGTAATAGCCCCCAAAGTTATTTTCCTCCTAACAATGTTTTCTGAGAAATGGTTTCATCTGTCAGGAAATGACTGGCTCTCAAACCAAACCTATTTCAGATTAGCTTCCTGTTTCAATAGTACTACATAACCAAAATATTCCTCTCCCTATTCTACCCTAATACCAAACTGGCTAAGCAATAACTATCAAGGGCTTTTACAGTATCAAACATTTTTTTCCCCTCCTCCAAACTTTTCCTCCCCTGGCTCTACAGCCAACAAAACTGGACACTAACAAAAAGAGGCATGATACTGTAGACAACATGAAACTCCATCAGCTGTAATGGCTGAAGATGTTTAGCCTTATACAACTAACAGAAATCATCTTTTGCCTAGAAATGTACGTAACAGCTAAAAAATGGTTTCAATGTTTGTTTCCTAGCTGTTAAGTCAAAACAGGGCGAAACAGCAAAGACCAAATAGGGCAAAACCAAGTTAAAAAAATTTTTTTCCTGCATTCTAGTCAAGATCTTTCTACAAGACAAAATAATCTTTGCATTCCCTCTTACAGCCATGTCATCTCAGGTTTTACACTGGCTTGGCTGCTATCTAGTCTAACCATTTTATCATTGTCATGGAGAAATGAAATACTTTCATCAAATTGCTTCTTATGTCTTCTAACATGCTTATTCAAATAGCTAGATCACAGAATTTTTAACCATCAAACATTTTCCAACCCTTAAACTGAAACACCTGCTTCTCTTTAGATAGTTCTGAAAGTCTTTAATATCACTAAAAGGGATTATTATCACCAGTATTTTATACAAGCACTGTTAAATAGCCATTACATTTCTGAAGTAAAGGACTGAAAAGTTAGATTGTGTAAGATCTACTTGTATTTCTGCAATACCAGTTCCTTGCATATGTGCACCACGATCTGATGTGATCGCTACAATGACCAAATCGCACAGCTTCTACCCCAGCTGCTTTGGAATTTATGCTCTACTATCTCAAAATGTTGTTATATATTCCCTTCCAGTTCTTTCTCCTCATATACAGCCTTATTCCTAGTGCCTTAGTTTTGCAAGGTTACCTTGGTAGCCCAATTCAAACCACCTGTTTCACACATGCCAAACACTGAGGAATGCTTCATAAAGCTCATCATCTTCAGTCAGACATCATGTTATTCTTCAAGTCAACTAAGATGCAGTAACTTTAACCTCTTTTTTTAACTGAGCTACCACTTCAAGACTAGATTTTATTTAATTGTCTCCTTTGCTGCACAGGGTCAAGGGATTAATATGATGATGCAATACACTCCCTGCCAGCTAAGCTAGCAGAAGCAGGCTCTACCATGACAGATGGGGGGAAGGTAATTGCATACATTCTTTAGTACTGTGAAAGGCATTCCATTATCAAGGAAAATGAGTTCCAAAAAACCTACAGAAAATTAATGCAAGCCACACCTCTAACATATCATTGGAGGTATTACTAGAGACTACTTAAATAACACTAAAAAAAAAAAAGCTTCTAAAAACATTTCAAACACAGGAAAATGGTAAACGCTTGAAATGTAAACTGCCGTTCTCCTTGCAGTTGTGCTTAAGAAACAAGAGATGGGAAGAAAGGTTAAGTACGTGAATACAGATTTTTCCATTAAAATTTTTTAGGATATTGGACCCAGGAATAGAAGCTGGGTCTCACAGGCTGAAATTCAGCTTCTTACCTTCTCTTCTTAAAACCCTCTTTCTCAATTTAGGTATGAAAATGGATCATGCTGCATTTACTTTCTGTAACTTTACCACAGGTGAAAAACTAACTCTGTGCTGTAACTGCAAGCCTGAGGCACCAAAGTACTGCCAGACAGATTAACTATGGTCTGGAAGAAGCACATCTACTTTTGCTGAGCATAGCACTCAAGTTAATAAGCCTCGATTACCTTAAGCTATCTCCCTTATAGATGTGCAGTCCTCAAATTGGACTGTATAGCGGAATGCCAGGTAGATTTTGAAGAGTTCAGTTACATCAAAGTACAATATTTAAATTCACATTAAGCCTAACTGGATCCATTTGTTGTGACTGCATGGCGCAAGCCAGCACTCTAGCAGTAGCCTAATAGGCAACATGCAGCACTGCGTTTGACCAGTATGACTCAGTTTGAACTCTTTCAGTGCAGTTTTGAGAAATGCCATGCACATGCTGGTACCACAACTTTCAACTGGAAATAAGGAGTTCAGCACTTCTCCAAATCTTACTATAGATATTTCAGATTAGGCCCTCAAACAAACAAAAATCCCCAATACACCAACAACCCCTCAAGAATTCCAGCTCAAATAACGACAGAGCTTTTATAGGTCCCTCCTGCCCTGGGAAACTCGATACTAAAGGATATACAAATATTTAACCTGTCCTGACTTCAGTATTTTGCAGAAAAAAATAGGCTACACTGAAATCTTTTTTCAGTTCTTTTGAAAGCAATTACTGGTAACTTTCTCCAACTATGACTGCATTACAGGTAGTCTTTTGCTCGAGGTGTTTTTATAAAGATTTTGGAATTCAGTTGCTAAAGTAGATTCTGTTCAAAAAAGTCCACAACATTTACAGTACTAAAGGATTTTGTAAAAACAGCTGTCTTCACATGAGGTAGTGGGTCCTTACATCATAAAGACCATTTTATGTTAGCTGGTAAAATAAAGCACCTGATACCATTATCTATTTTTACAGAGAAAACTATAGAATGCTTTCACATATAAATTCTTCAGAATAGACAAAATAAGGTCTCAAGTAGCTTTTAAAGCACAACTAGAAGTTGGTATTTCTCCACACAATTCTATTCCAGAAGTGTGTAGCATTGCCTAAGCAGCCATGAAGGAAATTATCCGAGTTAGTCATAGCTTATTAACTTAAACTCTGTGCTCAGCAGCTGCTGATACCTTGATTTTTCAAGACAGAAAATAACACTAAC
Organism: Rhea pennata; assembly: GCF_028389875.1. NCBI lineage: Eukaryota > Metazoa > Chordata > Aves > Rheiformes > Rheidae > Rhea > Rhea pennata. Next base: position 108,401,059 of record NC_084664.1, on the reverse strand, counting down.
TCAAATAATTTCCCTATGACAAAAACCACCTTCAAAATAGTATTTATTTTGCAGCTCATATTTATCTATATACTTACAACCATAATTTACAGTTATCTCTAATTCACCAATCAATACAGTAAGTTTAAACTCCGTATTTTTCTCCCTTCTATTACACACATTTTGTCACGAGAAACACGGCTATCAAAGGATACATACCTACATCCAGACCTAAATAAAATACAAAACCTATAAGGATTATGATATACTAGCTACGACATTTAAAAGTGAACAGAGTAAATAAGAACAAACCAAAACATACTTACACGGACTAACGTCTCTGTATCTGTTTCGATTTCTGTTTTCTGGATATTTTGCAACTCTGTGAGGGTAGTCACTGGATTTATGTCGAATTTCCTTTAAAAGACAAAAATTCAGTTTAGTTAAAATCAGTAAGCAGATTAAGGCTAGTGTTTTACAAATCCTATGCAAGACTTTCAAGGTTACTAATTATTAACATTTTTAAACTAACTTTCATTACAGCTTATGTTATTTTCACTCATGAAACGTGTGAGGCACGCAGCCAAGCTGTGCCATTTACACCTTTCTAGGTTTGGTTACCAACACAAAACTAACCTAAGTACAATTTGGTAAGCAACTGATGTAACAGAAACAAAAAGAATATCAGGTACTTGTTGTTCACAGTTTACCTCATAGACTTGCATGTTATCTCCCATAGCAATACGGGAGTCAGATAAACTAACAACAGTATACCAGTTAGCTCCTCTACACCAATTGGTAGCATAAATCTGCACGACAATAATTCATTTAATGACTTTATGGCTTCTGTAACAACCACAAGACTACTGCAGACAGTTTGATGGTTCATATAGCTGTAATTAATATATGAGGGAGCACTTCTAAATTCACAGCTGTCACCCTATATCAATATGAAATCACAGCCTGCTTCTCTCCCAAGCATTAATGAAAACCTTTTGATAATCTGCATTTGGAAGGCTTTCAAACATACAGATATGCACACTATTTTAAGGAATAATACTATTCACACATTTTGAATGATGAGTTTTATTTATCTTTTGCCTCTAATGAAAGTAGAGCATCCTTTCCACAACTTCACCTTCAAAGAACACTAAGATGTATAGATTTATCTAATGCGCTCAACCGTGAAAACTCAACTAAGGTGTTACTGACAAACAGCTTCCAGTGAATCTAACTGTGCCCTTATATTCTGTACTGACGCCACCTCAGAAGATTTGTTGTAAAATATAGAATTTAAAATATTTTATTTTGAAATTTACTTGGTTTTAGATGTTGCTGCTATATAAAATCATTACATATTAAAATACATTTAAATTCCCCTTTACAACTAAGCATTCCTTTGTCTTCTTTATATGTTCCCACCATCACAAACAAGGTCTTCTCAAACTCCGAGGTAGTCAGAGTTTGACTGTCATTATCTGAGCATACTCTCAGATAATGAACACAAACAAAAAGGTCTTTAATACAAATCTAATATGCACAAGGAATCTCCATCTATTAGTGTTTATCCTGTGATGTTACTTTAAATGCAACAGCAGCTTATAAAGACCCTAAACCATAACATAGAGCAGTAACAGTTCCTTACATGTTTGTATAAAAATCACTTGATCATATGATTAAATTTTTATTTTGATGCAGCACATTGAGCTAGAGCAGAAGACAAGCTGCAAACACCTTACAACCTTTGGGAGCAACTACATGCATGGTCAATAAACACATCTGTTAAGCATTCACTACAGCATTCCTAAAAATGTAAGTTTTGTATTATTTCATTAAAAATAAAATATGTTGCGCCCTTTTAACATACCAACATTCTCTGTCAACAACAGACTGCTAATTTGGTCATGAGATATTAGATCAGTTAAAAATACTAAACAGTAATGCAGGGAGGTACTGTGATCAACAGAAGCAAATCTAAGGAAGACTAGCTCTAAAATCAGTTTCCTTTAATATGATCTAGCCTTCACAAATTAGAGAAACAAACGAGATACTAAGTGTAATATAAGGCATATTACACAAGAAAAACTTGCACAAAAGAAATAAATGGGGGAAAGTGTTACTTATTCAGTCCTTAATTCAGACTGGACAGAAGCTCCAGGAGTCAGCACAAATACTCCCAGCTTTAACAAATTTTACAAGTCTTCTCAAACACATGGAACTGAACAGCAAATATACTGAGCTGGTCTCAGCAGAAAGAGCAAGAAAACCTTAACACACAATTGCTTTTTTTTTTCTTCAGAACTTTTCTTCAGAGAAACTTATACCTCCCATTACAAGCATAAGCTTCCTACACACCACTGCCACAGGAAAATGTATCATAGGAAAATTCAGTGTAAAAACAAGTAGTTGGCAATTATTTTCTGTGAGTTTGTGCTGTGTAAGAACAGCATTTCCCTGTTTTGCTTTAACAGATCTGTACTCTCTGATTTTAATAAAAAACATTTACATTAAGTATACTGAAAAAATCCTGAGTTTGCAGACCTACAAAACCAGGAAGTGGTAGAATTTTAATGCAAAATCTTTATTCAAGAAAATCATACAAAATAGCTGTAAGAAAAACCAGAGAAAGTCCATTAAGAAGTTTTGCAGAGCTTAAAATACAATTTCCTCTTGAGTTTACTTCCCCAAGCATAATTGAGTATTATTAATATGACCCTGGAAAGCTAAACTAGCTTGCTTACTTAGTCTGGATATACCAGACATAACATGAGAGTACATTTTCACCTCATGAAAAATATTGTTTGCAGAACTCTTCCTACATGCTTTAGCACAGTAATTCTACATAACTTTTTCTGTTATCCCCTGTTAAATCCAAAGCACTGTTCTGTTCCATAACACATTTAGAAAGAATTTATTCAAAGTACACACACAAATCAAATGCACAGGTGATTTAACAGCGAAAAAGCACAACTTTTCGTTAGCAAAGAGGACTTTTGTTTTGGGCCACTTTCTTCTCAGTTGTGAAGGTAGTAGAATAGTATTTATAGAATAATTTTAGACAATGGACTCAAAGCATATAACTGAGGCCGTTGCTAATCAGTACTGTTTCGGGGGAGGGAGGAGGGGGGAAGCAGCAGCTTTATTTTTTGTGAAACGATCGAGCTGCTCCTGCTCCGGCACCGGGTGCGTCAGGGCGGCTGCGACGCGAGGGGTGTCTTAGAGCGAGACGGAAGCCGAGCAACCACTTCGCAATTAGCCGGAGAAGCGGCGAACTGAGGGACGATGACAAGCGCTGGCCGGGTCGATATTATTAGATACAACTTTCCACCCAGCCTGGGAGGCGCGGGGAAAACACCCCCAGCTCAGCTAACCCTCCGCTCTGACCACCGCCGTCAGCCCCTCCGCAGCGAGGCTGCTGCCGCTGCGCATGCGCAGCGCGCCCCACCGGCCACCCGCCCGCCGCGCGCGTGCGCGCCGCCAACACAGGCCGCACTGCACATGCGCGCTCCCCTTCCCTCAACCCCTCCCGACAGGGGAGCGAGGGAGGGAACAGAGAAGGAAAAAAAAAAAAAAGGAAGAGAGGGGGGGAAAAAAAAAAAGCAAGCGCTCTCGGAGCATGCGCGCCGCCTGCCCGCAGTTTCGCTGCGCGCACCTGAAAACGAGCCGTGGCCCAACGACTTCCGCTCCCCGCGGAGGCAGCTCACAGCGGCAACGGGCGCCGGTGGCCCGCGGCGCCCTGTTCGCACCCTCCCCGCTCCCCGCCGGCTGGCAGAGGGCCGGCGCCGCCCTTCGCTCACCAGATAACGTGCCTGCCAGTCGTTAGTGGCATCGATCTCCTGGAACTCCTGCTCGATGGTGGCGGACATGGCGGCGGCGGCGGCCGGAGCGAGAGAGGCCGCCGGAGGCCGACAGGCTCATACCCCCCGCCGCACGCCGCCCAGCACCCAGGAGCGGCGGGCGCGCTGCGCTCCGCCGCCGCGCGCGCACATACGCTCGCAACGGGTCCCGCTACCGCCGGCGCCGGGCGCATGCGCGCCCCCGCCTACCGGCCCGCCGGGCCACGCCCTCGGGGAGGGGAGGGAAAGCACCTGGTGTGACGTCACGGGGCGGGGCTCGGAGGGGTGGGCGCGCGCAGGTGGCAGCCGACAACGGCGGCGTAACGGCTGCCGCGGCGGCGCCTCGGAGCAGGGGCGGCCCGGCCGGGGCTCAGGGGGCTTCGGGTGCCCCTCGCCGCGTCTGGCCTCTCCACGCCACAGCTCGGGGTGGGCGGGCTCTCGGCGCCGTTCCGGTTGTAGCCCCAAAGGTGCAGCTGCGGAAGGATCTTGCGATCAAAATCCAGTGTGATTTCAGGCAGAGAAATAGCGCATTTTTAGCCACAATCGGCAGCGCAGCGCAAATCACGAGTCCTTGACCCCGTTTCGTGCTGTCCCGATTGAATGGAGTGCGTTCAGCATATGCTTTCAGTCTCGCACGCATCATGTAGCTCGATGCCATTCAGCTTTTCCACGCTGCCTATTTTAAAAAGCAGAAGTACGAAAATACAAATGTGTCAGACAATCAAATCACTGTAACTTATATTTCTGTTGCAATCTTAAAAGCAGAAATACAGAAATGCAAAACACACCAGTCCTCGGTGATTGCTTCAAAAAGAAAGCCCCTTATGAAACAGCTTCACAAACATTTAGCACAATTAAAGGTCATACAAAGTTTAGCAAGGGCTCAGTTGCTCAAGCTTCAGGGAAATCTGCTTTACCAATTAACATAATAGAGAAGTGCTTTTAGCTCTTCAGGCAGGGGAGCTGCCTTTCAGACCTCTGCCCAGATCCCCGACTAACATACAGGGATTGCAAAATTCATGATGTTAATTAGTGCAAGAAAGGAGAAGATGTGTGCTTATAATTTTTTTTTGGAAACAGATTTCTCTTTTCCACATCCAAATATCTGCCATCAGTTGTTGCATTTCCCTCCTGTCTGGGGGCTGCAATGCAGTAAAATGCTCCAAATCCAGCAGCTGAGGCGCTCTCTCACATTATATAGCTGAAGTCATTATTTTTTACAGCCTTTTGGGGGACAGTGCATGATGTGCCTCTGAAGCCTAGCTGACACATCAGTAGGTTCATAATGTGTTTTCCGAGACACCTGGATGAAATCCTCAGTAATTTTTCCTTGAATTGCAAGTCCAAACTTTGAAAGATGTGGCGAGATTAGCTTTTCCGGATCTTTCTGCGTGCGAGACAGAGGGACAGGTTGTCGGTAGTTTTGCAGGTGTGTTCTCATTAATGAAAACGCTACATGTGACTAGTTATGAAATACAAACAAGAGAACAGCTCTGATTTATGTCTCTGATGCAGGAGAACAGAGAAAAGTTTAAGTGCCCATCCTCATTCGGAAGATTTTTTTTTAATTAAAAAAAAAAAAAAGGAAGTTCTTTACATCCATATTTCAAAGCACAAAAAGTGTTCTTGACTTCCAGGAAGTGTGATCTTGCACAGGCTGTGTTTAGGACAGTAAAAAGACGTTCAGAAACCGTCTGTGAAATAACAAACCTTGACTTTTCTCTGGGCATGAACTTGCTGACTGCTCTGCATTTGAAGGTGAATGGCAAAACTTAGTGCATGCAGCACAGTGTCCTTTTGTACCCTCACCCTCAGGAGCTCTCAGGCACCACGAAGCTGTCTGACACACAGATGCCAGCCAGAGGAAGCCCCCACCACTGTCCCGTCCTCGCTGCGGAGAACAGAGTGACATTGCCTGGTGATGTGTTATTTTCTCTTCGTTTCAGTGCAAAAGCCCGGGAAGGCTTGGAGGTTGCTTGCTGCCCTGCGGCGTGGGAGAAGACATCATGCTTGGGTAAAGAAGACGTCACGCTCGGGTCCAAGGACGGCTCCATCAGCTAAGGAGCGCCCGGGCATCTCAACTGGGCGCCTCATTGAGGTGTAGGGGAGTTTTGAGAAGGATGCAGGAGGAGCAGGAGTTTTGATGCAAAAGCACAGGATTTCTGCTCTTCTGATAAGCAGCTGTGTATTAGAAGCTCGTGCTTGTCTTTGCTTATGATAACTGGGGATGTAGTTGATACTGTGAAAGCAACTTACTTACAGTACTAGGAGTCGGGGTTTTATAGTAGCAGTTATGTTTAGAATCTGTAATGCGAACCAGTGCCTAGAGACAGCTCATGCAAAAGTAAAGTAACTGTTTATTAATTGTGATTTATATGTGGATTAGAAGGGCATTAACTGGTAAATCAGGGAGTTTCTGGAAAAAATGCTGTCTTTTGATCTTTGATTATTATTTTTTACTGCAAGTATTCTGAAAATGTTGTACCAGTTCTCTGTTTCCTGGGAACTAAGCCCAGGATAAGCCCAGGGCTACAGTTAAAAGGTCTGTAGAGGAAAATCGTATCTACAGTACAAACTCAGTACACTCATTAGAAAATTTTATTTTTTTTTGCCAATAGTATCTTCCAGTCCTGTACTAGTTGTGCAGTTAACCTCAGAGGAGCTACTATACAAACCCTTAAACTCTTGAGATAGCATAAGACATAGGCACAGGGGGATAATGGAGTTGCTGGAATGTGTGGTACATTGTTATTATTTTCTGTCTTACTATAAATATAAGCAAATAGTTATTTCAGTGTTTTCCTGTTAAATATTTGCCTTGATTTGATAAGCCTCTTGCGCGCTGGCAAACAGATAGTCATCCCAAGGGAGCTGCTATCCACAGCAGTTCTGATCTCAGAATTGCTTTTTGTGCCCTGGAGAGAGTTATGTGTCAGCACAGCAAATATAAAGGTTCTTATGCTCGCTCATCTAAACGGAAAAGACCAAGTAAGGTAACATTTAATGGTGTTTTCCCAGTGACCTTGGCCTAACAATTAACTTTAGTACCTCTCTGGAGTGGACTAAGGGCTTGTTCCTCCACATTTTCATTTTTGGGTCATTCACTGGAAATTACCAAAGTATCACTCATTGGAAATGATCTGTTTTGTGCTGCTTTTCTGAGAATCATTTTGGATATTGGTAGATGAAGAAAAAGTTCTTCCCTGAGGTGACTTTATTCACAAATACACTCTAGGTCAGTATTAGCCTTTAAGGAATAAAGCTGTGATGTGCTGAAGCTCGCCAGGATGCGAGAGCATGGGAACATATCGTTCCTGATTTAAGTCTTATGGCTCAAGGCCTAAAGGACAAGTGGATCCTCCCTTCCCCCAAAGAGCTGGATAAGAATGGAAACCCAGAAGGGCTGGGCACACTTCTGGCATCTGGTAGAGAGCAGGGGAAGCTAAATAAAAGGGTCGATGGTCAGAATAAAACAAGAGTTCTTTTATTCTGTGCCTGTATAGTGGAGCCTTACTATTCCAGACACTTGAGGACTGTATTCCTTGTTCAGAGGAACGTGAAAATGCCATCACTGAAAATGTTTGCCAATGCGAATACCTTTCTTCAGTTATACTTTTGATTCCTTCCCCCTCAGTAATATTTTGGCATAAAACAAAATTAATAAAATAACTCAAAAATATATGTAGCAAATTAAAAATACTTGTAGCAGCAACAGTGGCAGACACACAAGCAGCCCTGACAGGTTAGTATTTGGCTAAGCAAATCTGTCCAGCCATAGATCCACAGTAGCAATAGTGTCCAAAGTGAACACACTTTGGACAAATTTGGAAAAATTGGCTGTGTTGTAAAACTAAAGGAATTACAGAGGCAATAATTATGCTTTGACAAAAAGAACAACTCAGTCTGTTTTATAGACCAAAGATTTTGTGCCAGTCCATATGGCATTGCACTCCTATGGTGAAGCTGAAATAATTGTGGAGTGTGATGAGGAAAACGCAGCTGGCAGAGGTGCCGGAATGAGCGAACGGCCAGGAGCTAGCAGGGAAGGCAGCAGTGTATCTGACAGGTAGGAAGGCGTTCATCTCTGCTGTGCTTTGTGAAGGGCTCTTCCAGCAGCATGAGCTGTGATGGGCAGCTGGCTGCCAAACTTCATGCCTGTGAACCGGTGCACCAGGAAGGGTGTTCAGCTGCAGGAAGCGGTGAAGTAAGTTATTAAGAGAGAGATGACTCGAAGTTATTATTCATGTTGTTTGTAGAGTGGATCTTGCATGTTGGGGACAGTTTGTGTACGTTGTTTTTTTTCCTCTTTGCTTGCTAGTCCTAGCTATAGTGACATTTATTAAAATCGTAGTTTGCAAGTCAGAAAGTCTAATTCAGTGAGCAAACAGAATGGGTTGATGCTGTCATTCCACATTCCTGGTTGGAATGGAAAATTTTACTTAATCGCTGGTGCCATTAATTAAAGCCCCTTTAAAATTGGTGGATTTTAAGTTAGGTGGTATTTAAATTGCATTTAAATTTAAGCCTTGGGATTTTTTACTAGAAACTGCATAGTCGTATATAGAAACTGCCTGTAGATGACATGAAGATTTCATATTGAAAACTTGCAGGGAGTTCCAATTGTTGAAGCTCACTAGTTTACCAAATTTTAAAATTATTTCCTCCTCAGATTTACTAGGGTCGCTCTACGTTTAGACCATTTCTAATCTCACAGTTATTATTCCAAAGCGTTATTTTACATTACTGTATGATGGTTAAAGAGGTGGCTAAGTACAATTCTGAAAACAGCTTTATGTTGCTTGGTAAGTCTTTAACTCATGTTCTCTCATAAGCTTGAAATCATATTATCATGATCTTCTAACTTGTCTATAGCACAGTCCCTGAGTTATAATGGATCCATGCTTGATTATACATGCTATTCTCATCTGCACTTAAGCTTATTTTCCACTTTACAAAATTAAGGACATTCTTTGAATTACAGTGGAAAAGATCACAATGCACTACTGTTATCACTGTTATTACTAGGACAAGTTCTTGTAAGAAAACAGTATTTTGGCAGAAGATGATTTTGCATTGACCAGTATCAGTAAATGTTTCTGTATAAATTTATATTCTTAATTTTATGTTCCATTTTTTCACTAGGGTTTCCCAGCATCTGGACATAGCAATTATATCCATTTGCCCCCCCCCCCTTTTTTTTTTAATAGTTTGAAGCAAAGTTCTAAAAGTCTTTTTGGCAATGTAATTTAAGATTGTAATCTATTTTGTAATTTATGCTTCTGCATTAGACAACTTGAAGTGCCCATAACAGAAGAGGGTTTTCTTTTGCTACTACCTGTAATAATTATTTAAAGATCATACTGTTACCAATTTCACAGCAACTTAAATCCAACATGTGGTAGTGAGCCTTCAACAACGCTTTTGTCTCCATAGTGCAATCAGAGGTAGCTCTGTGCAAGATTTGAGAAAACTTTGTCTGTTTTTAAATAGACATTAATATATCTGATTTCATACCATTTCCCGTATAGGCTTGTCCTATTGAGATAATCAACAGCCTTGTGGAAGCCACATTCTCTGAGTCACTGTTTTGATGGCAGGGCTCCATGAATATGTGGCTACAGTTTTGTCTGCTGAGATGTTCTGGGGTAGGTTATATAGAGGAAAGCGTTCACACTTGTTAATTTATGAAGGCATTGAATTCTTCTAAGGACCACAGAATACTAGATAATTTTTTTCAGATCTACACTTACAAGTTTGGAGGAAATAGACTTTGCTTGTTGGTGGCAATCAGCCATGAAGAAATTGCTAGTTTGTCAGGCAGTATGTTTCCTTAATGAAAAATATTAGTAGTCCATGTAAAATTTATCTTTCCTTTTGTCTTTGATAAAGTGTTATAATAATGCATTTGAAACTAATCTTCCAAAGTAAGGAGTCTTACAAAAATCTGTATTTTGGATAGCAATTATACTACAGTTTCTGAATACCTGTTCTGTGGTGCAGGCATTTAAAACCTGTAATTCATCTTCTCGTGGCATATGAATTGCTGTAATTGCCACGCCAGTTTGTTTGTTTTCCCAAAGGAAAGAAAACGTAGTAAAAGAAGGATCCATAGCAGAAGTTTTCCAGTTGGAATGCTGTCAAAATCTTTAACATCTCATTTTAGCCAGTGGAACAGTTCCAGCAGTTCAAGTCATGACACTACTACTTACTGGAATTAATAACTTGGGTAGAAAAGCATACTTGTACAGCATGTGCTCAGTATTCAAATGGGTGTATCAAATTCTTCGTGTCTTTTGACACATCTTTTACATCTTTTTCACAATATCTCACTGCATCCATAGAGATGTCACTAGACATTAGAAGATACTATTTTATTTTTTAAAACCTTGTGATACCATTTCTCAAATAGACCACTACAGCTTCTTTAGTGGCAGGCACTAGTAATTTGCCACAAAGAAAACCACTTTTTAAGAGGTCCTAGTTCACCGTTTTTTTTATCTTGTCACACTTTCAGATGAGAAATGTCTTGTTTATGTCAGATCACTCAGAGACAGATTCCTCTCCAAACACTAATTAACGATAAAATAATTTATTTACTTAAAAAAGCAGACTTGCAGTAATGGAACAATGTTACAAACAGATAAAGTAACAAAGCATGCTGTTAACATTATATTCATCAACAAATATCTTCCAAAGTCACTTCAGTGTCTCAGCTAACTTCTAGCTCCCTCTCTCTTACACTGCTTTTGGAACCTCTATTCACCCGATGTGGATTTTCCTTGTCTGGGATGGCTGTTTCCCTCTTTACCAGCCTCCTTTGGGCACTGAAAAGGAAAGGAGGGACACAGAACAAAAGCTAAGAATTTTCTTGTATCCCACTGGAAACAAGACCTGCTTAGTTTTGCCCTTATTTTTTCCTGACTAAGAAAGATTTATCTGAATCTTATGATTAGATTCTTTAAAGTAATTCTGTGAGGAGGGGAGTAGAATATATGACTACCAAAGGCCATCTGCCTACCTCCACCTTTGCTCTTCTACTGCGTATTATAACCACCACACTCTTGATTTCACATTCCTTCTCCCTTGACACATTGGTAATGCCTTATATATAATGTTATGAGACGTAATAAATGCACAACTTAATTTCTACTTTCAGAATTTCTTTTCCTCCTGTGAATCTGCTATAAAGAATATATATGACACCAGCAGTGGTGAAACTACAAATGGGATACATTATTCGTGAAACTCTGCTGTACATACAGTCTTTGTTCTATGGGTTTTCCCTGGGAAACAACACAAACCCTGTCATACCAGTATTTCTTGATCCCATGCAATATGATAAGGATCATTCTCATTTAACTGCCATCACCCTTGGAAAGTGGGATGAGGCAGATATAGCTCTGCATCAGCAGTTGCATCTAAATCCACTGTCAAATATGCATTAACATTGCGTGATACCTATACAGAGTATACACAGTTCTCCCATAGCAAGTGGAATAAATGGTGAATATCTTTGGAAAGGAGATTCCAAAGAAATAATTCAATGATTACGTTGTTAAAACCTATATATATGCCTCTCAGGATAACATTAAAAATTTCCCTTCTTGTCTTTTAACCTCCCACTCTTTCCTAAGGGAAAAAGTATCATAGAATCAGTAAAGCTGGAAGGGGCCTCTGGAGATCATCTAATCCAACCCTCAAGCAAGCGGCTCATATGGGGATCAATCCCATGACTTCAGCGTTATTAGCACCATGCTCTAACCAACTGAGCTAAATCTAACCCATTATCTTGGAATTATTTGTCCAGAGGAGTGAATCACTAATAGATTCAATAATAGATTAGATCACTGAAATCTATGCTGCAAATTAGAATAACCACATTACTCTAATTTGGAACTTATATGCACAGAATTTTATCTAATTGTTTTATAACATAAATTGCATTCATATATATGTATTTTACATCTACCAAACATTACGGGAAGTCATGGGAATTAATTAACTAGGACTACCAAGTGATGAATTATATCTTTTTTCCCAATAACTTTTAAATATTTCTGTAAAGAGTAAGGGCAGGTATACCACTTTGCCTTTAGCTGCATGAGGAACTCTGTGAAGTTTTCCTTTTTCAACATTAGAAAATAACATTGCTGGGGAAAATGGAAAAAATATTTTAATGTTTGACTAATCTGTGCAATTCAAGAGACAATGGATGAATAAATATCAAGCATAGAACATCTCTATTCAGCATTTTGCATGCATGGATACTCTGTGCCTAATATTGGTATATATTGATATATCATCTTTGCCTGCCATCCTCCCACGTAGCATGGCAGTATGCTGTGAATTCTTTTTGTATTTGAGATGTCTCAAGGTGATCTGTTGGGCTCAAAAGTTATGCTCAGTACTTAAGGACAGTACTTCAGCCACTCACCAAAGATGCACAAACTGTATTTCAGCTTGATGAAAAGCAGTTTTTTGGGGTTTTTTTTGGTTTTCTTTTGGAATGGTGACTAATTGCATGGTTAGAAATTATGTCTATTAGGCATACATTGCTTACTCAGCAATAGGGAATGTGAGTTACCTGGGGCATGAAGCAGTTGCTAATAATTAGTGTCACTTCTCTGGCCTTTCTTGAAAAGAGTATTCATTGTTCAGCAGTTGCTAATAGGCACCCTAAGTAGAGCTGTGTGGGAATGTTCAAAACGCCGTTATTCCGAAGGCATGATGTGCACATGTCTTAAAATACTCAAGTGCTCTTTTGAATGGGTTCATATGGTAGATGCTCTCTTAGCTTTGGACTGGGTTTGCTTTGACATGTGTCTAGAGTTTTCACTTTAAATGTCTGTCACAGCACAAACATCCACTGTTCCTATGAGACCAACTGGCCATGCTAATTAGTACAAGAAAGTCCACAGAAAATAGACCAACAATGTGCAGACCTTATTCTTGTCTTGTAATAGTGAAGTTTAGACATAATTTAATTGAAAATATGTAAACAGGAACTACAACCTTAGAGACTTTTTGTACTAACCCTTTAAGATGATGCAAATTCTTTGCTGACTCTAAAAATTGTTTTTTTGGGTTATCTCTCCTGATAGTAATGCAGATTTCTCCTTGTTATGATTCAGAACTAAAAGCACTTCCGAGCTGAGACATGTGATGAGTAGAGAGGCCAGTGATGAATATAAAATACGTTAGGTCACAGCTTTCTGTTTGCATTGGGAGCATGCCCTTGTAGCTGACTGTAAAGCAGTATTTTTAATTAATGAGAATTTCACTTTTAGGGTGAGTGGTCTTAACTGAATGAAACAAAATATTTTCAAATTTTCCAGTGAATAGGAATTCATTAGCTCTTGCAGGCATTTATTGTCTAGGAATTAAAGCATGAATTTCCCTGGAATCTTGTCTGGAATTTCATTAAATATTCTTAATCTAGATGTTTCAAATGCTTTGGAAATAATGAGCTATTATTTTCCGAATAAATTGTAAGCTTCTTCAATGCAAGCCACATGACATAGACACATTGTAAACAATTAAATGGTCTCTGTGCCATATATGTCTTACCTAAAGGCTTAGATAGGTCTAAATAACCTAATTTGGGAGTTTGGATAAAAAACTTCTTTTCAGTCTTCTTTGTTTTATCCTCTTTGTTTTCTTAGATGCTAGAGGGCATAGGAGTGTTTAGGAGACTAGGGAATCTTCTGGTGTTTTCTCTACTGGGAACTAAAACCTTCCTAGACAAATATGTTTAGCTTCTCCTAAGCATGGTCTAATCAGCAAATAGCTTCTGCATTGTCTGTCTAACATTTGTTGATACGTGCTATCTGGGCTAGCTACGTCCTCAAGCTGTCCCTTAGTTAGGTTAATCCCACTTCATTATCCTAGCAGTTGTCTCACAAGATCTAAAAGCTACATAAAAACCTGCATCTTTCATAAACTGGCAATTCATAAACACAACATGTGGAAATTGGAAATCCCAAGGAGTGGAGGCATCTATGCTACATAAAAAGAGATGAGAGTATTTTCTAACAATTTGAAAGCCTTGGCTATACAATGTCATATTACTGTTTCATTAATATTCCCAAAAGTCTAAAGCTACCATAAGAACAGGCACTTGCCCTAGCTGAGATTCCTGTTAACTCTAAAACATATTACAGAATTTGTTCTCCTGATCATGATGCCATAAGCACTCATTTTTAAACACATGAAATGGCCCAAAGGATTATTCTTATGCTAAACGTACAGGGTTGTTTGCAGGATGGACCCTGCGTTTGTAAAACTGCTACCCATGTAGATGCAAAAATCTATTAATCTCTTTTTTTCTGCTTAAACAAACAGCTTTTTTTCTTTTAGACAGGTGATCCTGTTGGATTTGTAGAATATATGGTTTTCCTAAAACATTATTTTTAAAGGCTATTTAGTCTATTACAGCTAAACAACATTTTAATGAAGCAGAAGTTTGTTATGCTTACCGGCAGCAAGAGTACTGATCATATAACAAGAGTAATGAGCAAGTTATTTCCATAGCTAATACTGCAATGATGACATCAGTGTTGTTGCCAGAAATCTTTCAAACTGCCTTGTACCATTTCCACCGCACTAGGAGTTCAGATTCTTCATACGCAGATATAATAAGCATTTAGTCTTTTTCGAAAGCAAAAAAAAAAAAAAAAAGAGTTATTCCAAAAACATTTACTTCTGCTGATAGGTAATGCTGAAATTTTAATTTAAAGATTAGTTTAAAGTCCTATCTTTCTTTTATTTGAATAGAAAACAGCAGGGCCAGTTGCAGATATAAGCAAAGTAGGTAAGTTGCCTACAGAGGTGGATGTTCAGGATGGCAAAAAATCCCCATAAAGAGAAGGCAAGTTCCACTCTTTACTCTGCCAAGGCCTTTTCTCCTGTGGAGACGAAGACCACATATTTGAACTATTCAAGCTACACAAACAACTGATTTCTAATGCCTGCCAGCAAACTGACTCAGTGTGAGGGTTGCTAGTGTGCTCCTGCAGCAATAGCAAACCTGACCCTCCTGACTCAGCAGTCCCATCTCTGTCCCTTCCCTTTTCCAGAGCAGCGGAGCCCTGGTGGTGAGGTGAGGGACGTTGCTTGCATGGTAAGGAGGGTGGGCAAGGAGAAATGGTGCCTCCTGAATCTGGAAATCAGAGAGTTGAGCCCCAGTGAAGAAAGAAGAGGGACTCTTCATCCCACTTGTAGGTCAGCCAGAAACCCACTGAGCCTTCTAAGCTGTCTCCCCAGCAGAACTCCCTCCATTTCCCTCTTCTTTCTTCCCCACTCTCTTCCTCATGCACTTCCACCTTCCACAAAAACCACCACGTCCTTTCTCACACATAGCCTGGCTAGTACTGCTGCAAAATTAAAATTTTCCTGCACTTGGAGAAGCTTTGAGTCAGCTCCAGTAACCTGCCATTTAAAATTTTCCAGTCTAATAAGCAGCTTACATTGAGCTGAATTTACATTTCTAAAATGTGAGAAAGGAAAACTCCAAAGAAGGGAAAAAATGATTTAGAGAAAATAGTTACAGTAATTTAAATGAAGTCACACTGGGGGTGGATGGCATCAAACAACACCCACAATAAGCCACCCTATGTAATGTGGCCCAGCCCCGCTTTGTGTGCCCTCGCTCTGCAGGGCCTCTCCTCCTTGGAGATGGAGGACTGCGGTCTGCACACAGTCTACGTCCAACGGGCTAGAGGCTCACGAGTGCGATCCCTGAGCAGCTGTGGGCTCTAGCAGGGGTGAGAGCATCAACGGAGGGAGACGAACGTGACAGACGGTCCCATATCCAGGACAGGGCAGGAGGGTTAGTTCGATTCTGTGCTGCAACTTTTACCATGGCATGAAGCTCTGAAAAAGCAGGTGCCAGGCTTCAGGCAGAGCAGGTCAGCCGGGAAAAAGGAGAATTAGTGTGATAAGGCCCTGCTCTTTCGCAGTTCTCCGGATCCTGTCTGACCCCACTGTCCAAATGACTGAATATTACTGTGATACTCACTGGTCTTGTGATACCCTTTTTAAAGGTGAGGAAAGATTCAGATGTTATCACTTACCACTAAAGGCATTAAAAGCTTCCATAGTTTATAAAAAATGTAAATACTCATTCTGTGAGGCAACAGCTTTAACATTTGATTTACTACTGGATCACAATTGTAGTCTGCAAAGTCCGCTTCCACATTGGCTCTGTTTCTTTCCAGACATAAGAAAACAGATGGGGGAAAGTTATTGCTGCTAGGGCCTGACTTTTCTGTCTATTTGCACTGCCAAAACTCTCAAGGTCATCTATTTCACATTTTTACTCCTACAAGCTCTGTTTCTATTTCCCAACCTGAGAGCAATAGCTTAAGGATAGCTCAGATGTATTTATGTGCCCTGAGATCAGCCTTCATACTGATCTGTTATCAATCCATATGGATTTCTTTCCTCACTGTCAATTTTGTTTTTCAGAATATTATTCCAATTTTCCCTTATATTCTTTCGAACATTTCTGGTTGAGAATAGTTTTCCATTCATAAGCCACTTAATTATATAACACCACTTGTGTTTCCCCTTATCTCATATGTGATGCCAACGATGACTATCCATGATTGGATAACTATTTTGCTGGCATTTCTTAGGTTGGTCAATTATTGGTTTGGTTACTTTGCCTTCTGGTCCAATATTTTTCATTATATGGTAAAAGTCGTTTGAGATGGAGCTTATCTTTTCTTTACATCTGTGTAATAAAACTTTTAGGCAAACAGTAAGTTTTACTTTCAGATTGAGACATCCAATTGATTTCTAAACAAAGCAAATAATAACAAGTTGTAAGTGCAACTGTGATTGCAGCAGCAAGAAAGCACGATGACATATAAAGAGAGGTTCACTTTTCCACTTTCCCTAAACATATGTGGGAGTTTTATTCTCGCTTTACTCAACTAAAAACTTGGGGACTTTATTTACTCTCATTCCTGCCCATGAAATCTAATTTTGCTACTAACTTCTTCCTGTGATCTGCCAGTCATACCTACTAAGTGATCCTCTCGATTTGACTTACCCTTCATAGCCCTAATTTCTGTTATTCTTTTCCTGAACAGGAATTTATTCCATACCTTTTGCACACTGCTTCAATCACAAGTGCTTTCCCCTGAAACATCCACCTTTCTCATCTATAAGACATAGTGAGGATGTTGCGCACAGGTTACTTGCCAGCAAATAATTTAGACCTAAAATTTTCAAATTCTATTTAATCATAAGCTTCCGGATCCCAGAGCTAAACAACCTACTCAATGATTGTGTTTACTAGATTTTTTTCCTGAACATAATTGCTGAATATTACTGCTTTTCATTTCCACAGTGTTTTAATCTAGGAATCTCTGAATTCTTAACAAACATTAATCTATGTCCTCTATGGAATATTACAAATTATTATGAATCCACTCTTCAAGTCAAGGAAAACAAGATACAGAAAAGTGCATGAATTTCACAAGGTCAGACATATCCTTCCTGTCAACACTGCTATTTTTAAGTGGTTTCAGGAATGGGATGTTTAACTATGCTATAAAGTGGTTACTGTTAGCATAATAATCAGTGATTGTCCCTAATGGATCAGTTTTCTAGTGCAGATAGGATTGAGGCATAGGACGGAGGTGGCCATAAAAGACAGACCTCCTCAGCCTCTATACTATGCTTATATAAATATTCTTAATGTGTATAACATGATTTACTTACTCTCTGGCAGGCCTTTGCATCTTTTAAAATCTCTCCCTATAGACAAGAGCATTTTTTTTTACTTGAAGAAGGTAGTCAAAAGAAGAAAAAAATGAAAGCACTAACTGTATTTTCTTTAAATCCAAGGCATAGTGTGGTTCAATTTAATTTAGTCTAGAAAAAATACTGAACCGCAAATCTTCAAAAGTATATATCAAGATTGTCATAATTTATTATGGTCTTCTTCTGTACATGATCAAGCAAATAATGAGATTAAAATACTATGGTCTTTTCCACCTCATACATACCACATGATGAATGGTATGTTCAGCTTCAGCTGAACAGTAATAGGAAGCACACAGCAGTTTGCTGATAGCTGAATCCTAATTTATGGCTCAATAACTGGAAGTTGCAAATTTCCTGGAGTTTCTGTGAGTTCAGGCATGCTTCCCATTACCTTGCAGCATGGCACAAAGCGTCCTAGTTACCAGCAGGAATGAGAGGATGCTTATGCTCCTCCTGTCCATTGCCATGGTGGCCGTCCATCACGACTGTGTAGCTTGTATTGTGCTACTGTACATCAACTTTTCTACTGCTTGTATAGTCCAGAAATGTAGTACGGAGCTACGGCACTCACTAGTTTTCAGTGCCTCAGTTTCTAGATTTGTTACATCATTCAAAGAGGAATGTCCTGTTAGGCAGTCATCTTACTTCTTAATTTCAGTTAGCTTAAGATAAAAAGAAATTATTTATTCACAGAATTCAAAATAGGCAATAGGATTACAAAGATTTCTGTAAGCCATAAGAAGTAAAATAAACAGTTAAATTACATATACTATTTCCAATAATATCCTTGATATCAAAAGCTCTGTCTTTCTATATATCTTATGCTCATGCTACATTATTAGAAAATATTTCTTTTTATGTGGCATATTAGCCTTTGTAGCCAACCTCTTTGGTTTGGTATAATTTGAAATCCTTCTGGGGAAGTTCAGACAGATTTAATCTTATTTCCACAAAATTTATTTCCTCTTAATGCAAGAGACGGTCTGGCCTTTTTTAAAAATTCAAATAAGCATTGTTTCATTTCCCAGAAGATATGAATGCTTCTTTGTTAGAACATCTGCTGTCATCTGCTGTATTGAGTGTCTGTTTAATGACTACTTGCCTTAACAAGGGTATAACTTGCTCCTTCTTCTTCTGTCTGGTGATGTTGATGTTTCAGCATAAGGTGTTTCCTCTATTGAACTTTAATTCTGTGTCAGTTGGTTCACTAATAAAAACACTTCATACGAATATCTGCATGGGATAAATGTTCATCTCATTACTGGGTGTCAACTGAAATCAGACACAATGGGAGATGAACACATTGGAATGCCAGTTCCCACATATTCCCTAGAATTTTCTATCCTTAAGTTAATGAAGATTTTGGGCCCAGTTCCTTAACAGCTGTAAACTGACCTACTTGCATGGATTCTAGAGCCTGAGGACAGGGCTAGGTTATATTTAAATAAATAAATGTGTGTTTTTGTGTGTAAAAATATCCCCCCAAAATGACAGACACTTTAGCTTACTAAACAAAAATGTAAGAAAAAAAAATTTAGTCTTGATTTGAAATGTACAATTTTTGTAGTGTCTTGTCAAGAAAAAGAAACCTTTTGGTTTCAAAGAAAAATCTGCATTTGTGCTATATTAAATATTTAGATATTTTAAAATACAAACCAGCAAATTTTGAAATGAAAATTAAATTAGCTTAAAATATTAAAAAAGGTAAATGTTAATTTTTTCCTATTTATCTTCCAAGTGTAACACATTGATAACAGTTATTTTGTGAGTCAGATAAGTTTGCCCTGCTCCAGCTATATTGATATTATTGACTGAAGAGACACATTAGAATCTGAGCATGAGAAAAGTATGAATTCACTAGTTGTGACACATACAGGGTCTTGACAAAGTAATTTTATTACTAAAAATTGCAAAATAATTGATTTTTTGACAGATGACTGACTAGAAACAATTCTTCTGGAAAAGAAATCTTTATAACTATAATCTACAGTAAAAGCAGCATGTTTCACAAAAATAGCAAACAAAATCAATCCAACAGAGTTCTGTGAATTAAAGAACTTTTAAAACATCTTAATGTTTTTACTAGGATTGACTCTCCAGCTATTTGAATGAAGCAATAACTAAAGTTTCAAAGTATGTCTCTAATCATGCTAAGAGAAAAAATCTTTCTCCTTAGCAATCCTAGTAAGTGCATGAATATTATTCAGATATGTTTGTTTATATAAAAGTGTTTCTCCTAAAACATGAAAAACTTAATAACTTCTCTCATTACAGTACTGAGACTATCACAGATGATCAACTTCCCTTGCTTTTGCTTTTTATTACTCTTATTTTTATGTATTATTTAAGAAATACTGAAATCTTGACCAAAAAATTATGTCCTTCTTTGAGATATGTTGAGCATGGCCCTACAATCCGCAGTGCAGTTATCTCTAGGGGTAAATTGTGCAATACCAGTTCATCTCTAGAAATGGGAAAATACCACTCCCATTCTCTGATTAGCTCCTCATTTAAAAAAATGCTTTACCTTTATGTCCAAATTTGTTGTCTTTTACCTCAGCTTAGCTCACTCTTTATCAGTTTTTAGTATCAGCAGTCTAAATATGAGGTCTACTAGTGTGTTAAATGCTTTTATGGAGTATGGTTGCATACAGTTCAGAAAAACAATGAAGTAATTTTTATGGAATGTGATAGCAGTAGCTTTATCAGTTACTACAGTTTACAGTTTGTGAAAAATAAATGCACTAAATATCAAATCCTAAACTGCCAGGTTTATCTCACAATCAGGTAATCATTTCTTTATCATTTTTTTAGTTGTTTAAAAATCACTGAACAAATTCCCTTCATCAAGTGGACTGAAGACTGAATTTGATTCCTTATTGCCAAGACCAAACTACAAGGAGGTAGACAGAATCAAAACTCCTTTTCAAAATGATAAAACTGATCTCCGGTTAAAAGTGCAGATACAAAAAACGTTTGGGGAAAGATCTGAATCTGATGTAAGAGAATTTGGACATATCTGATTTCAGGAAACATTACATCATGATTCTCTTCTTTAATAGCAGATTATGGATCCAGTTGAAAGCTGGTTCCCAACTACAAGGCAATCAAGCTGTCCTAATGGCTTGAGCACTATTTTGGAACTGGTATAAAGTATAGTTATAGCAATTATAGAAGTGTGGTTTGCTTTCATTTATCATCATCTCATTGTTATTATTTATTATTCTCTCTAAGTGCATTTTACTATTTGGATTTTAGTGAAAGAATTGTTTATTTTCTGTATGTTACCATTTGCCAGCTATTAAAGTCAGCTTCACATTAACCAGGAGATAACATGGCATTCTACACTTATGGATGAAACATTCCTTAAAAAGAAGGCAATGGGCCAATCTTGTGCTCAATGATGCAAAGACTAAAGAGTATTAAAGAAATACTAGCACTGCTCTTCCTAAGAGCTGCATGATCTGGGCTGAGAGCTGATACTGCAGGACACAAACTGGAAGAAAGTACTTGAGTTAGCAAGGGGCTGTCTGGAATGCAGCAGGTCTGTAATGAAAGTATTCAGGCCTCAAAAGTCTCAGCTGGTTTGGTTAATTTGTTTTGTAGCGCCCTCAGATTTCACACTAGTCACTACTGGCTTACAGCTCATAGCCAGACCTGAGTCATTTGTAAACTGTTTTCTTCAAAGAAAAAGTCTCTGTTCGGCTTCTTCTTCATAGTCTTTCATGTGATCCAAACTCCATCTTACTTCATTGAGTGCTTCTAATCTGTCTTCAAATTCCTTCAGTTGTTCCTTTTCTGTCTGCATCAAATTTGCATTCTTTGTCCTCCCTACAAAACCTTTCAAACTTGTCCCCAATATACCTCCTCTTCTCCTAGAAGCAGGTCTCATGCTCTTTTGCACCACAGTACTTTCAAGACTGATGTTAGTAAACGTTAATAGAGAAAAACAGAAAATAAAAAATATACTTTGCTAAAGAAATAAATTATAAGCTGGTGTGTTCAATGTTTTTTGGATTTGCATTGCTACGAGAACATTAGAAGTAAGGTAAGGTAAAAAGAGAGTAAGTACGGCCCAACTTAACAATATCTGCTGAAGAGAGGGCAATGACAATAGCCGTGGCTGCAAGAAAAGGGGAAAACAGCTGCAGCACTGTTCAGGAGGCAGCAACATAGCTTGAGATGGGTGAAAAGATGGGGACAATAGAGAAAGCAGGTGGGGATGTGGATGAGCAGCTGCAAGGGCTCCTACAAGATGGTGAGGGCAGCAGGAGAAAGGCAGATATGGGACAGTGGTGGCGGTGACATACCAAAAGGCTTGGCATTACTGTGTTGGGCATCCACAGCCACTGAAGACAAGTCTCTTTTTGAGACAGTCCACAAAAAGAGGAAACCTACCACTTGCTGCCACCTACTGGAATATAATATTCATGTCTGATTCACACTTCATTACAACGACTTTAAATTGTTTTAAATACTTCTTACAAAAATAGGAAGAAACCCTCCCAAAAGCCCATACATAATTTAAACTGAACAACAAGCCTCGCATGTCAGGTAGGCCTGCAGAAGGCTGTCCAAAGACGGCAAGGTTGCCACTTTCTGAGTTGCCAGGACAACTGTCTTTTCTCAGGAGAGCTCACCCTTGTATTGCCTGGAAAGAACGCTATCGTTATTTTTCTTACACGACTCCTCCCCAGGACTTACTTCTTTCAGTTAGGCCTTTTCTAATGTGTGCTGCCTTGTTGCTCTCTGTGAGAGGTTCATTCCTTAGAATCGCTTCGGCTGATTTTGCGTGCGCCTACAGAATTCAAGGACACATGCCCTGACGCATTCTCAAAACACAGAGTAACGCTGGCCTCCTCTGGCACACCGGCAGCGCTCGCCAAAGCACCTCCACCACGCGTGCGGCGGTTGCTGTGCAGAGGGCCGCGCCCCGGGTCAGCGGGCGAGGACGCCCGGGAGCGGCGGCGGCGGCGACGCGCAGCCGCCGCCCGCCTCAGCGCAGCCGCAGGGCACGGGGCGGGGCGCGCCAACGGCCGCGCGCGAGGCCCCGCCCCGCCCGCTCTGCCGCCCTGTGCGTTCGGCGGAGCCGCGAGGCGGCGCGCGCGCAGGTCTCTCGGCGGCTGAGCGCACGTTGGATGTTGGGGGGGGAGGGGCTGTGAGCGCGCGCCGGCGCGGAGAGCTCTGGGGGCGGAGCGCGAGCCGGCGGCGGCCGTTGCCCCGCCCCCCGCGCGAGGAGGGCGCGCGCCGCGGCCGGGCGGGTGGGAGCGTGGCGGCCGGGCCGGGCCGAGCGGGGCCGGGCCGAGCGGGGCCGGGCCGGGGAGATGTTCGTGGCGCGCAGCATCGCGGCGGATCACCGCGACCTCATTCACGATGTCTCCTTCGACTTCCACGGGCGGCGCATGGCGACGTGCTCCAGCGACCAGAGCGTCAAAGTGAGCGGGAGCCGCCGGGCCTTCGGCGGGGCGGGGTGGGGGGGAAGGCGCCGGCGGCGGCGGCGCCACCACCACCGCAGGCCCGGCGGGAGAGGCAGCCGGGCTCCGCCCTCCCCGTCCCGGCGGCCTCCAGGCCCGAGGGGGCCCGTCCCGCCCCCGCTGCGCCGAGCGGCGCCAAGGCCGGGGAGCGAAGCGTCGCTGCGGCCGCTCGGGACCCGCCACGGCTGGCGAGGCGCCGGGCTCCGGCCTCCCCCTGGCTCCGGGGGGCTGCGGTGGGCAGATGCCCCAGCCGCGATTCTTGGGCTAAACGAGTGCGCCCTCAGACGCGAACGGCAGGGGCTGTAAAGCCATGATGAATTTATACATAATATTTTATATATGTGCACGTGTACATCGCCCCCAGTAGAAATTCAGATTTTTTTCGACCCCTTGTTGCTGCTGGGAAAACCACGCGAACACCCGATCCGCCGCCTTAGAGCTGAAACAGGAGCAGTAGTTCTGTAGTTTTCTGTTTTCGTGTCACATGGGAGGATGTGTCTGTGTGCCCAGTACCCAGAGAGGCTTTTCCTATTAGTATTAATTGTTTCAGATATACCTATTTTTTTTTCTCCTGACAGCTTTTGCCTTGTTTTTACATCCTTAAAATGTTGTGGCTACAGCAGTGGAGCTTGTTACATTGCTTCGTCTGAAAAGCTGAATTTATCCGAGGGCACTGAGGGAGGAAGCCACTGTCTCATACTTAAAGGCCAACACTCAATAGCAAGCCGAAGTGTTCTGTGTGTGCTCAAATAAAATGCTAGAAGCCTTAATTTCACAGTCCTTTAGAGGAACTGAAATCATGATAACTGGAAAGTTAATTGCTTTTTCCATTATTTAAACATAGGGAGAAGGTCAAGAGTTACATTCTGTTAGATTTAAGTTATTCTGATTGCAGAGGACAATAATACGTTTTTTTTGACCTGTAAAACAGTTGTGAAAACATTAGTGCTTTTCAATAAATAGCTATGTCTAATTTAGATTAGACTTAAAAAAACAGCCCCTCTTTCCTCCCCTACACTTCAAAAAAAGCCCACTGAAACAAATAAGCTAACAACTAAGTCAACCTTTGATCTGGATTGAGTATGTAAAATTAAAGAGACTATACTAAGAAAGATGCCATGAGGTAGGTGAAATTTAGGAACAATGTTGTTCAGTGGTAAATGTTACTTTCCAGTCATACCAGTATCTTTTATAATAGAGTCTTGAGAAATTTTACTCTAACCAGAATATTACAACACTGCTGAAATAGCAATGTGTCTATTATTTGGTATCCGCCCTAGATGGGCCCTGCAGAATAGGAATTGGGTAGAAATTATGAAATTGGCCTGGCAAATTGATTATAAACAAAGTTGTATTAAAAATCTAGAATGGCAGAAGTGAGGTAATATTATTTCAATATGGTTATATGGTGAATGGGTGAGAAACGAGGAGTGGCTGTCAGGTGTATAGAGGTCTTTTTTTGATGAGATTCATGAGTTCCTTCATGATTTCTCTGAAAAGGTTGCAAAGACAGGGAAGATTTTTGGAAATTTGAGAAAAAATGTTGAGAGAATGGTTATGATTCAAGTCAGACGTATTAGAAACAAGATCTGTTAACTCAATAGGATCAGTTTCTCTTTGCTGCTCTACTCTGTCCTTGGTGATTGCCAGGATTCACATCAGGGTTTTGGAACTGTCTCTGAGCACATGCTATGGTGAGGACTATATGAGCACTACAGTAAAGCTGAGTAATTTTGGCATGCCCATGGATTAAAGATTAAAGTGTTGAAAATAGCAATAATTTTTGTTCTGTAAATAATTTGTTGTTTTTTTTTTTTAAATAGACTTCGTACTAGTGGATTTTGCAGATGTATGCCCTTCCTCGACCTGTGATAAGGATATTTTCAGGTTTGAGTGAAGTGCAGATCAGTATCTAGACCAGATAGGATTTTCTGGAGGAAAATAATTTATGATACTTTTTTTTTTTAATGGCTCCGTTATTCTGGTACTGCCTAGTAAACTTTATATATAAGCTGTATTTTGATTTCTCAATAGGTCTGGGACAAAAGTGAAAATGGGGATTGGCATTGCACTGCCAGCTGGAAGGTTTGTATTGATAATAATTACATAGTTGCACCATAATTTCTCCAATGTTTTGTCAAAATGTGCTTGGTTTTTGTGATTTGTAGAATATAAATACTTTTGTAAATACAGTGTTCCTTATAATTAAGTCTCCCTCACTTCTGTAAAACACCTGTAACACCTCTCACATAAAGCAGAGGTTGGATGCAGTCTTGTACTGTTAGTACTTAGATACCTTGGCTGAATTTGTTATCAGTAGACGTACTGGTAACAAGAGAAAGGAAGCTGGAAAACAATATCTGCATTTTTAATTGAATTCCTCCTTTTTGCATATTCTAAAACTTTTTTTTTTTGTTTTGTTTTTTTTTTTTTTTTTTTTTTTTAAAGTCCCTTTCCTTAGAAAAAAAAGTATTCAGTTGACTAGGTATGAAAGAAGAGTTCCTTATGAAGAAAGAGAAGATAAGTAATGCTCTGCAAATGCTTTAGAAAAGTACAAGGGAGCTTTAAAAAAAAGAGCTTAGTAATGGCTGAAAATCGAAAATAAAGCTGTAATTTTTGCATCAAGGCAAAATCTTATCTTGCAACCATTTGTTAGAACTTAGCATTTAAAGGAATAATAAATACTGCCTTGAAATAGACTAGTAATAATTAACCAATAGTAGTAAGACTTTGCGGTGCTTGTAGAAGTAAATAAGATCAACAGTTGCTATATTACTTTAAGCTTTATGAAAGAGGAATGGTCTTACAACTTCCTAAGATTTACTTCTTAAAAATCATGCATAATTGCTTGGGATAATAGAATAAGTGTATTTCCCTAGGCTATAGCATTTTGGTTTTATCTTGCAGACACATAGTGGATCTGTGTGGCGTGTGACATGGGCTCATCCTGAATTTGGGCAGGTCCTGGCTTCCTGCTCTTTTGATAGAACTGCAGCTGTATGGGAAGAAATAGTGGGAGAGTCAAATGATAAACTCCGAGGACAGAGTCACTGGGTGAGACTTGGACTTATTAATTACAGTTTTTATACAAAACATATAAATGTATTTTCTATTCCTAATTAACTTGTTTGCTTATCATAAAGGCTGAAGCTTTCAATGTTTAAACTCTAGAATTAAGCAGAGGACTGAAGATAAAAATTGTTCCAAACACTGAGTTACTGGACACTTCTGTTTTTGCAACATATTTTCTATTCCTGATAAAGTCGGAGAGTACACTCTGTTTTCCTGTGTTAATATAAAATCCTGACTGGCTGTTTTTCATCACTTTTGTTAACTTATAGGGTAAGCACTTTAAAACCTCTGCGCAAACAGCTGAATAGCAACATTAAAACCAATGAGTGTCATTTCTATTAGCGTTTCCTAATAAGATATTTCCCTTATAAACCTGCAGACGTGATTCCTTCTATAGCACAACTGAAGTTGTGCATTTTTTTTCTCTGAGATCGATGTGAGAGAGCTCAAATAAGCACTTTTCTTTTTCACCTTTCAAACAATAGCTCAGATTTGGAGGAAAAACCTTTCACTCAAAAATAGTTTTGTGGATAGCATTTTACAAAGGGAATTCTGTACCTAAGCAGATTATTTTGCAAGTATTTTTCATTCATAATGCTATATAGCTCAGTCAGTATGCTATTTGTGTCTCTAATAATTTATTTAGGTTATATCTTCAATATATCTGCCGTATACTGAAGTTTTATAATATTGAAATACCATTGGCACACAGGGGAGTGTGAAAGCTGATTTTCCTGTGCAGGTGGTAGTTGAGACTTCTGATTTTTCAGCTCAAACTCATACTACTTGGCAGGGGAGAAGACAACTTGGAAAAACAAGGGTTTATAGTTTTTTCCTTTTTCATCCTATCAAATATCTTTTGAGATCACCCACTCTATCAGAAATACTTGCTTTTCTGATACTTTTTGCCAAGAAAATGCTTTAAGGTAAAATTTGGGGGGGGGGGGGGGGAGGAAACCCACTGAAGTTTAAAAGCAACACCATCAGGCTTCACAGTTAGCATTGTTACCAGTATGAATGAAGAGGACAGTTTCAAAGTGCCTGTGGCCAAAGGCATGCAATAATCTCATATTTTATGTTGTTCTTCCCCCTCCCCACAAGAATCACTCTTGAGGACAAGAAAACTTTTGCTGGTATCAATACCTTTAAATCACTGTGAGTAGATCCCTGTTTGGAATTGCATCAGTGCAATGATCTGTCACTTCTGTAAGGTGATGTATAAAGATTTTTTTTAGCTCTTTAGCTCTAGAAAGAAGAGTTAGTACGTGAAATGCATATGATTAGATGATCTTATAAAATGGTGCTGTCAGACTTTCATTAGCTTTTCCTATGGTATAAATTTTTGAAGAAAATTGCTAGCATTTCCTTCAACAAATTCTGTCTTTGTTTGCAGGTAAAGAGGACAACTCTAGTGGACAGTCGGACATCTGTTACGGATGTTAAGTTTGCTCCCAAGCATATGGGTCTTATGCTAGCGACTTGTTCAGCAGATGGAGTTGTAAGGATTTATGAAGCTCCAGATGTGATGAATCTCAGTCAGTGGTCACTGCAGCATGAAATCTCATGTAAACTAAGCTGCAGTTGCATTTCTTGGAATCCTTCAAGGTATGTTATTAAGCCTGTAGATTTTGCTGTGTGAGGGTTTAAGGAGAGGATCCAGAGTTCTGAAGTGTTACAGAGTAAAATTCCCAAATATGTCCACAGAAAGTTAAGTGTATGTTAGGGCTGGAAAAAAATGCTGACAATTCCTATAATAAAGTCAGTTTAGCTGAGCCAAAGAAGTATTATAAAAGATTCTCCCATTCTGTGTGAGAAATACTCTCAGCTTGATTACTTTTAATAGATAATAAGCTAAAGAGCTACTGAGCGCCTTTTATTTATTCCACAAAGCTTAATTGAGATTTTTCCTATGAGAAAGTGTTCATAAAGGAACGATTCTTTTCTTGCTTTTGCGAGAAAATTTTTTCTAGCTGTTGCAACAGATAATAATTTTGACAGCTCTAACGAGGATGTGCCCCTTGCCGGTGCAACAGAATGTGTTGTGCTAGGAGCCACAGGAGTGTTGCTCACAGAAATACAAAGCCACTGTTCCTTTAG
Source organism: Rhea pennata (assembly GCF_028389875.1). Classification (NCBI taxonomy): domain Eukaryota; kingdom Metazoa; phylum Chordata; class Aves; order Rheiformes; family Rheidae; genus Rhea; species Rhea pennata. Next base: position 108,372,828 of record NC_084664.1, on the reverse strand, counting down.
TTGTACCCTCAAGGGCTCCATGGTGCACTCCCATGTTTAGATGGGATGTGTGGTAGTTGGGTAGTCCCTGCCCAGAAGAATACACATGAGCAGAGGTCTCCCTTTACTTTGCATCTCACAACCCCCTTCAGCAATAACAGGAAGGGAAAAAAATCATTCAGGGCAGAACTGCTTTGGATTCTGTTAGGTTTGGAAATGCTGAATGTTGTGCTGAATGTCTTTTCCTATGAAAGCAGTGGTCTATATCTTGCTGCTGGTTTTTTTGTTGGTGGTGGGATTTTTTTTTCAATTCACGTAGTTGTAGTCTGCGCTGAATAATCAAAGTACAGACTTATTCTTTAATGCATTGGTTAGTGTTAAAATTGATAAAATTAGGATTCATCTATGTTTACCCTGTAAATGTAATTCCTCTTCTGAAACATGAATGAAATTTACTAAATCAATAAGTAGGAATAGTGGATAGGATACAGACTCTGCTATGTAATGTTTCAGAAATCCTTATCTACAGATAACTACATAAATTCATTTCTATTTTCTGGATAAATACATTGTCACGATACTGAAATGCCAAATAAGGTTTCTCCAATGATTTATCTGTTACTTGATGTATAAGGAGGATGTTCAAGACAACAAAATTGAGGTTGCACGGGTAACAGAATGATATTTACTAATATTTTAGTGTGTGTTTTATATTTTCTTTATAGGTGTGTCAGAAATACTTTAAATACTACTTGTTTACTTGCTTGAAATGCTCTATAAAAATATTTACTGTTTTCCCTTCCAGCTCTCGAGCTCATTCTCCAATGATAGCTGTAGGAAGTGATGACAACAGTCCAAATATATTGGCTAAGGTTCAAATTTATGAATATAATGAAAACACCAGGTATGCTAAACTACTAACCAGTATAACCTTTGTGGGTAGTTCATAGGATTTGAGTAGTTCATAGGATATGACCTTTTACTTCATTCCTGTAATTACATGTGGGGAGAGGAGTGGTAAATGATAAACTCCCTAGAGACAAAACTGAAGAGTGTATCTTGAAAAAACAGCCTATGGTAATTGATAATTATGTTCCTGTGCCACAGAATGGGAAAAAAGGAGGAAGGACCTTGGAATATTTACTGATGTTAGTGGACATTATGGATTTTGAAAATTTTGTTCTCAGTATGGAAATGCCAGTGTTCTTACCCGAGTTTTAAAGCGGGAATTGTTGTTTCTCCTTCTGTTAATTTATGTATTTGATTTTGCACAAGGAATTAATAGAACCAAAGTTAAAATTCGAATTGTCCTACACTAGAGACCCTTTTTTAAAGGTTACCTTAACGATGCTCAAAAATGTAACAGTACAATGTTAAAGAGAAAAGTATGTTTATAATGACAGGAAGTTCTGTGAATTATTAACATGCTGTAGAAGTTACATGGTTCAGTTTGTGGAGTTAAGAACTAGAAAATTCCAAGAAGTGTATGCACAACCAGTTAATGAGATGATGGCAAAGAACTTGTTTCATTCAGAATGGCTACTATGTGAACAGAGCCAAGGTGTTTTGTGGATTTATGCTTCAGATGATGTCCTCTGTCCGCAATAAAAAAAAGTTAATGTAACTTATCTTGTGGTAAATGAGACTATAAAGGAATGCATGTTTATTATATAGCAAAGTAGGCAGATAGTGCTCTGCTCACAAGGACAGAAAATTGAGTAAGTTATTAGAATATAAATTCATTCTAGATTTGTGAATGGAAGAATCTTTTTATTTCCCTTCTCCAACTCGCAGAAATATATTCTTTTTACAGGAAACCTTGCTTTGTTGTATGAATGAGCCCATTGTTGTTACTAGTTATTATTAAATATCTGATACATTCAATTTCTTAAGAAATCAGCTTGCAGTTACTTAACACTTTCAATTTAGTTTGTTACAAAAATATTTTTAATTTAATTTTTGCGAGTCTCATTGCTAATCCCTCTTTCCCCTGTTCCTCTATGTGTGGGTCATTTAAATTGCGTCACTGGCAGTTTAGATGGCACTTAAGATTAATTTCTTATCCGTTGTTCTACAGAAAATATGCAAAAGCAGAAGCTCTTATGACAGTCACAGATCCTGTACATGATATTGCATTTGCTCCAAACCTAGGAAGATCCTTCCACATCTTAGCTGTAGCAACCAAAGATGTACGAATTTTCACGCTAAAACCTCTAAGGTGAGCTTAAAAGGAACATAGTTCAGTATAATGTGATGCATCCTGTATAGTCTTATTTTAATAGCATCTAGGAAGCAAAGAAATTATCTGTACCTATTTAAATAATTTAATCTGTGCTGAGCTGTTTTTAGGAGCCTGATTTTTAAGATAAGACTGTGAGCAAGACAGTAGTTTTGTTTGAATATCACTTAGCGTTTCTAATCTAGTAACAATTGTTACATAAACTCCTTGAAGGACCTAGTCCCCTGTTTTGTTTGTGTATTCAATACAGACCTTTGAACACTTGTATAGAGAACTGTCACTTTTCTCTTAAACAGGAAAGAACTAACTTCTTCTGGAGGATTAACAAAATTTGAAATTCACATTGCGGCTCAATTTGATAATCACAACTCCCAGGTCTGGCGAGTGAGCTGGAATATTACAGGCACAGTGCTTGCTTCCTCTGGTGATGATGGCTGTGTTAGGCTATGGAAGGGTAAGAATTCTACAGGTCATCCACTTGAAGTACAATTAGCTTTATGGTATGCTAAAATACATTTAAGAAAACTTAATACATTATTGGAGGCTTAAGTTCCTACCAGATTCTTGGAAAGTAGATCTTAATATTGCTGTGTGCATTTTAGAAAAAGAGATAACTTCTTTTGCTTGAACACTTGTTTTGTTGTATGATTTAGGCTGCTGTGGATACTGTAAAAACTGATGTACCTGAGTTTTTCTGCACTGGATTAAAATGATAGAAAATTGTTTAAATTAACATACATATAGCATTACTATCTTTGCCTGCCGCCAAACCCAGAAAATCTGTATTCATCACAACAGCATTCATGCAAACCTTTTTTTTTCCTGGAGTTTTTTTTTCTGATCAAATTTCCAAAGCAATTGTGAAAATCAGTGATAGTTTCCTCAGCCATTTTCATTTGATTCTTGGTTAGCATTTTAGTGAGGCCAAAGCTAATTCATTCTTGCTATTGAACAGAACTGAGGTTTAAGTAATAGATAGGCAGAAACTGTCCGACAGCTGAAAGATCAAATTCTCAGCTGTTTTGAATTTATATAACTGTACTGAAATACAATTCAAATTCACACTAGCTGCGTAGCTGTTGAAACAACATAATCGTTTCAGAAGTTGGGTTTCAGGAAATTAACTTTTCTTTTTGTTTATATGTGTATATTTGCAGCTAATTATATGGACAACTGGAAGTGCACTGGTATATTGAAAGGTAACGGGAGTCCAGTCAATGGTAGTTCTCAGCAGGGAATTTTTAATGCCTCTCTAGGTTCGGCCAGTACAAGCCTACAGAATTCACTGAATGGATCATCTGCTGGCAGGTAGGCTAATTAGTACAGAGAGTGAATTTCAGAAAATATTCTCTGAATCTTCTTAATTTGGATTAATATTCATGCCTGTTTTATGTTTAAGTGCAATGTCGTTTATTGCTTTAATGTTAATCCAGGTTATTCTGTTTTTTGCTTTGAAGTGTTTTATATTATGCCAGTGTTAAGAGAAAAACCAAGAATACCATAACGTACACTGAATTGTTTTGTTTAAATAAGTAATACAAACAATTGTTTTTACTTCATTCCTTTCACGTTCTTAAAAACATGTTTTTGAAGCAGTTTCAAACAAGGAGAAACTGCATCATACTGTGAAGTAAAAACTGCCCTCTGAAATACATATTTACAAGTGTGAATACCAGCCACTATTTCCATTTTTGATTGGGATAATGCAGAAAAAGGAAGTGGGGAGAAGGTTTCATAATATATAGTTTAACAATCACATATTAGCCTTACTCTGCATTTTTGCAGACAACATCAATTGAATAAAAGATCTGTTTAAAAAAAAAATCTTATTCATTCATACGGAGTTCTTATAGCAGATTAATTTCCTTTCTCCATTATGCTTTTACTTTGTAATAATAATTTCTGTAATTGCTGTTTAGTAGGTAGGCTTAACTGCCTTAACTGAAATCATTTTTAATCTGTCCATCCCAAAATCTGGAAATAACTCCTGCTAAACTATTGAATTCTACGTTGTACAGTGGAATGTGTGCAGTTGCTTTACAGGATGTGTCCTATATTAAGACTTACTGGGACCAAATTCCACAGCAGCAACTTCTAAGTTTTGGAGCCGCGGTTACTTTTTTCTAATGCCATGGAATTGCCTCCATTTCCATCCACATACAGCTACTAATGGGTCTTTCAGTTTAAAATAGTCACCTGTGAAGTATCACAGTTTGCTTTTGGAGAGTTTTGGTATGTTTGGTTTCTTTTCCCTCTGGCAGTGAATCCTGAATGACAGTTCTGACTCCATGACCCTTAGCTCTTTTGAACAGTTCCCTTATAAGATAGATGGGAGAGGAAGAGGTAGTAACAGGCCAAATACCCAGCAAGAATGAAGGCCAGAATGATACTGGTCATCTAGTTCCAGGAGGTGCTACTTATTTTGTAGCAAAAGTGCTGAAACACAGTCCTGTCTTGGAAATGTGATATCCAAAGATGTGTAATTATTTGCCTGAGCTCGTACAGGGAGATGATGACTATTTCATACCTCTTTGGAGTAGGATGTGTTTTCACAATCTCTCAATTATCTAAAACTGTACTGCTGCCACAAGGTAGCCTTACTTCCAGTGGATGTTTGTATCTTCTCCCTTAAGTTGGTAGTAAGCTATTGTGAACTGAAACTTTAGCTTTTTTTCTTTAATTCCTCACAGGCTCCTGACATTACAGGAGTATTTTGATATTTTGCCAATACAGAAGTATTTTGATAGTTGTTGTTGTTCTTATTACTTAAAAATTGCTCTGGGCTCTGATACAGAATTCACTTTTTCTTACAGAATTAAGTTTATGGCTGTGGAATTTCAGATTTTTTTTTCTATCTTAGATACAGCCTTACTATAAAACTGATGCACTTAACTACTTGTTTTCTCTCATAATCACAGTGACTTGAATTGCACAAGCATCATTGCTAACTCTTTTTATTAGTGGATTAACATTTTAAACAAAACTGTGTGTACTGAGATTTGCCCAAGCTGATATGATATATGGATGTCTGTGACTGTAGATGCTACATTTCAGTGTTTATAAATTTAAACATTTAAAACAGCTAAAGCATGGTCAGATTTCAGCCTTTGGAAAAGTTTCGTGTGTTAAAACACATCTGATCATCAAACTGGGTTAACAGTGAAAATTGGTTTAGAATGATTGACAATGTAACTTGTGGGGAAAAAAAAGTCAGTAGGGCTGTATTGTTATGCTGATAATCATGTGTGTCTAGATCTGTGATACGATTTCCCTTCTCCATTTGTATTATGTCCTTTTTAACAGAAAGCAGAGCTGATACCAAGCTAACTGGAGTAACTTTGGTGTTTTGCTGCTTGTTGCATGCACACAGGAATGGAAAACGATCTCCTTTTTTCCCTCCCCAACGCCGTTTGACCTCTCCCAAGACACCAGCAGCCAGCTAACTACTAAACGCAATTCAAAAGGCCTTTCTTAAACACATTGTATACTTTTTTTTTGTACTAGCCAACACAGTTTGATACTGTTGGAACTTCTGATAGAAAAACAGAGAGGCTCCTTGTGGAAAAAATTCTATCAAAACAGTTTTTTGGAAACTTAAAGTGAAATTAAAAGGCTAGTTCAGTAATAAATATGAGAATTTTTTTTTTGCCCATGATTGGGATGGGAGGACGGAAGTGACCATTAAAAGAATTTTCATTTAAATTGTTTAGATAACTGATTGTTTTACATCTCGTAGTGTTTAATATCCGATTAAGGTTCCCAAACATCACGACTTTGTAACTGCTTTGTAATATATGAAACTGTAGTTATAAAAGGATAAAAAAGGGGTGTGCTTTGACAGCTATACAGACAGTAGCTTTTAATAGTTTGGTATTGCTTCATTTATAACTTAGTACAACTTCAAATGTTTTGTAAGTACTGTCATACTTGATTCATCCTAGCTAACTAAGAGTACTTCTTCTAATATGTATTTGTACATTTCTGTGACAGTGATTCCATGGAGTAACTAAAATTCTGAGCATAGTATCTTAAAAAAATGCATGCATTTGAGCCATACAAAAATTGAAAACCAAAATGCAGCTTGATGTGGATTGTCCCATGATTTTATTAATCACATAATGTTCCTTTCTGTAAGTCCACAGAACTGTAACCTTTAGAAAAGAAAAACCTTTAGTATCTGAAAATTATACTAAAATGCACAAGTATTACGGGTAAAATGGCAGAAAGGTGATGTGAAATGGCATAATTCTGAGCCTTGCATTTACCAGAAAAATTTTCTGAGGGTTTTGCAGAAATATGTAAATACGTACAACAACTGTATTTCATTGGAAGTAGCTATTCTCTGTAAATGTATATTATTAAATTTAAAGTATTGTAAAAACAAAATGATGGTTTTTACGTCTATTCTAGAAGTGCTGTGAACTTAATCTGAATTAGATGCTTATGCAAAAAATGTACTTGCATAATATTTAATGCAACTTTTGTTGCATCTTTTGTTGCAAATGAAGCGTTACTAAAAGTTCTGTTAACAAATCACAGGAATTCTGGGAGAGTGAAAGCAGGTTAATAGTTGTGCTACAGAATCTCTTCAATTTCCAAAACAACCTATTCTTTAGTAAAGTGTATGTTAGGATTACTTTTGCAGTAGGATTACTTGTACAATATTCTTTTCTATGAACTTCAGTGGAAAAGATTGTACTTTTCATTTAGAGAACAGCTTCCAGAATTGTCTTGTTTTGAATTACAGCCTTGATTTCTGCTATTATGTTCTATTGGTTTTAGCATGGATATACTAAAGCATTTTATTTATTTTTTTTTCCAGCATGTCTTTTCTCCCCTTTAGTTCTCCTTGTATTTACTACCTTTCTCTTTTTCTTCTGTTTTTTGTTTTGTTTTGGTGTTTTGTTCCTGTCTTAACTGTTTCAGGTATTTCTTTCCCCCTCTGGATTCCCCACGGGCTGGATCGAGATGGTCCAGTCATGCCCAGCTCCTTCCTCCTCCTCCTCTGGTAGAGCACTCTTGCGATGCTGACACTGCCAACCTTCAGTATCCGCACCCTCGCAGACGATGTGTCTCTCGGCCTCTTAATCTATTACCTGAGAATGAAGGGGTTTAACATACGTTAAGTAAACTCTAAAGGGCCTTATGTTTGCAAATACTTCAATTTCTGGCTGCTTTTTTCTTCTTTCCTGCAGAAGATTTTCAAAATTTTGGGGCTTTATTGCATGTTTTGCGAAACAAACCACAATATTTGGAACACGTTATTTGTGCTTGTGCATCAAAGGGACAATTTAATCTGTACCCTTTGAACCATAGCAGCACAGACAAGCAGTAATAACCATGAGCTATCTACAGAGTACCTGACTTCAAAGTGCCTGTCTTTATTATTTGAAATAAGTTTGTTGTCGTCTTTTTTAATATATTGCGCTGACAAATGTGAAACTCATTGTCAAAACTCAACATGCTTTCAAGAAGCTGTTCAGTAACTAAAGGATGATGTTGGATCAGCTCATAAAAGAAATACATTCCTGTGTATACTGCAGCAAAAGAAAGTTTGGAGCCTTTGGTAGTTTTAAGAATTTTCCATCTTGCTGTATAGATATTTAAATTTTATAATTGTGATTGACTAATAAACTTATCTTAAAATGTCATTATTAGTATGCTAGTTTCATAATAGGCTAGTTTTTTTTTCTTAATAGGTTCTTGCTCAAGGAGATTTCTGGATTCAGGTGTCCATTCTCAGAACTTTGCTTTTATAATGTTATGTGCCATTCTTAAGTGTACAATTGCACATCATATTTTTCTACCAAGTATTACATTGTGACTTTTCTCATAGTTTGTGGAGGGTCTGCAGAGAATTGTTAGATTGCAAATCAAATTATCTCTTTCTTCAGTGATTGAATAATTTATTTACAACATCTTGAAGAAATAGTACTGACTTTAAAACCCGGTCTTTAATGCATCAGCATAGGAAAAGCATTGATGTGAATTAATATGTTGACATTAACTGTCAGCTCTGGCTGGTTTGAGACACAGGAAGGAGAAGGATAAAGCCGGACAGTTATTACGTGGTATTTCTACATTAGCATTACTCTGTTGCTGAGCTTGTTTAGCAGATCTTAGAAGGATGAAGGTGGGTTCTGTGCAGCATAAAAAGGCATATTTCCTGGTTGTGTGCTTCAGAGTAGGCTTATACTAATGATCTAGCCTTGGAAAGAGTAGTGTATGGAGAGGGCAGTCTGTTATAGCAGATTCCTGTGGGTTTCACTTCTATTCTAAAAGATGTATTTGCTTTTTTTCTTGTAATGCTTTCAACTATTTTTGCTCAGATACATGTTATATGTTTGTTTCTCTGTTTATCTTTGAGGAATTCAGCTTTAGTTTACTAAAGCACATGTGAGGTAAGAATGGCACTATGGAGCGCTTACTGGCAGCGTACAGAGGTACGCTGCTGGAAATCGCCAGCTTTCGGGAATACAGCAGTGAAATACAATGGGCGTAAGAGCAATTACTTGTACCTTTTTATCAAGAAGTTTATGTTTTTATGGAACCATGCCATCTTTTGTATGGTAAATGGCAACAGAGATGTTACGTGATTTAAAAAATAAGGTTTAAATGTGCGTAGGAAGTAGAAATTTAGAGTTGTCTATAACAATGTTAAATGTGGGGGAGTGAGTCATGAAAAAAATTGAGAGCCAGACTATTAAAGTGGAATTGATTCCTACAGTAGAAGAAATGTTTCTGTATATACAAACAGCAAAATATACTTCTGAAGGGTTAGCTGTTTCCAGAATTCCTATCTTATCCTTAAAAGACCCCCCCCCCCCAATACAGCTATTAATTTTTTCTTTACTGTGGTTCTAATTGTATCAGTCGGGGAAAAAAATAGTGTACTTTCCTGAGAAGCTACCAAAGTGCTTTTGGTTATATATGTTGCTGTTACCAGGTGTTGAAAGGTTATATTACAAGACCCTATAGTGTTTGCAGTAATTGGGATATATCTGACAATATAACAAAAAATGGTGTAAAATATATTAAAAGAGATTTTTTTTAATGTACACACATCCTTGATAAGCAAGGGAACGTTTTCTAAGGGAAAACCTGATATATTTTTTTCTAACTGGCTGCTATTGTTATGGAACCCAGAATAACCACTTATATTTGAAGCTACAAACAATTGCTATTACTTGGCAATTACTGTATTTGGTTCCAGTTAATTCAGTGCAGTTATATTATCTTCCTCTATGCTGAACATGTATTATTAGATATCCTGACTAATTCCAGTCACAGTTTTTACTAATGGAAACATGCTATTGCATATTCAGTGCAAATGAGTCACATTTCCAATAGAGTGGCCAAGCGCTTTGATTTCAGCAGCCAAGCTCTAGTATTTCTCTGTGCCTAATAGTAGCTTTTTTTTTCCATCTGCTATTCTGCATTGATGTCTCTATAAACCAGGACTATTTACTTCATGTCCTTGACTGTCCAACTCTTTCTCAACCTCACGCTTCCCTCCTTAAAAATCTCTTCCTTCTAGGAGTCCATCTTATGAACCCAAAGAGATGAACCCCTTGGAGGGATGAAATGGTAAGGGCTGAAAGAGGGAGGATTATAGCGTATGCATGCAGTATTTTAAATTTATTCAGCAGTTAATAAAACTTGTCTCTTCTGTTTCTCTTCTGAAAATGTACTTTACCCCATATATTGTTGATCCCCTTGGAGCACATCTCAGCTTGAACTTCCAAGACCATTTCTCCCATGTCAGTTCTAGGGCCTTGTAGCTTTAATGGAGTAGCCATCCAGTGAGTTTTTGTTGCTTTGAATATGATGTGACTTTCAAATGATTTTTTTTCTTTTTCTCTATTCTTTTGCAAAATCCATACCTGGACTATGACTGTAGAAGAATTGTATTGTAGGGCTGCCTATCGTGAAGTAACACTACGTGCAATTCAGATTTTTCAAATTTGTCAGAATATACATATCCCTGTTTTTGTGTGGTTTGCTTTAAAGGTGCCCACTGACTTCTCATACTCCTCAGAACGTGACATTTAGGCTTCAAATTTGAAATAGAGTATATTTTTTATGTAATCTCTTCATGCAAATAAAGTGACTCACACAGCAAAAATGTGTCAGACAAAATAACCATAATGAAGCATATAAATAAATCTGAAGCTTTTTTTTCCGTTGGATATGGTTATCCCCTGGCCCAGGACTGCAGGGACCAGAGAGGCTTTAGCTATATCCTTTTACAGTCTCTGGAGGCAACATTAACCCACACCGACTCTTTTTCTCCCAGCGCCTGCGGCCCGCAGCGGCAGAGCTGCCGCCCAAGCCGCACACGGCGCTCCCCCGCCCCCCCCACTAACGGCCCGGCCCGCCCGACGTGGGGGGCGGGGGCACCCGAGCTACGCCACGCGCCCCTCGCCCAATCAGCAGCTCTCTCCGCAAACTTTTTCTTTCTGGGGCGCTCTGGCGGCCAACCGGCAGCTCTCGCTCCCTCCTCCTCGCGTGGCGGAGCCGAGCGCGCCGCCCATTGGCTGGCCGCGGGGCGGGAGAAGCGCGCGCGCGGGCTCGGAGGAGTTTGGGAGGTGAGCGCGGCCCTGCGCAGGCGCCCGGGGCGGCGGGCGGGCGGGCGGGCGTGTGCGGGGGCGTGTGCGTGTGAGGGGCGGGGGGTGCTGTGTGCCCGCGCGCGCGCGCGCCTTGGGGGCGGGGCCGGGCCAGGCCAGTCGGTGCGGGACGGCGCGTGCGGAAGCAGCGGCGGTTTGAAGTTTTGGCGGTTGGGCCGGCGCGGCTGCCGCTCGGTGGTGAGGGCGGCCCGCCTCCGTTCCTTTCCCCTCGCCTTCCTCCCAGGCGAGTAGCGACGGGACGTGGTTCAGCCCCGGAGGGACCGGCTCGGTCCTTCCTCCTGCCCCTCGCCGCAGCCTCGGGGCTTCGGGGGAAGGCTCAGGCCGCGCAGGCTGTAGCCAGCCCCGTAGCGGCCCCAGGTAAACCGCGTTAGGCCGTTTGTAAGCCCCCAGGTGCGTTGCTGCTGCAGAAATGGAGGAAGGCTGCCCTGGTCCAAGCAGCTTTACAGGCTAAATATAGGTTGGCACCTCTTGCAGCGTCAGTGCTGTAACTTGCAGTACTACTGCTCTTTTTAGAAAGTTCGGGGGGTTCATAAAATTCTGTGGTGCCCAAAAGGCTTGGAGGTGGAGAAGACGGGGAAGAGTTTTTAAACGCGTTTGTAGATGCAGTGGGGCAGTTGCTAAAGGATACTGCCTGCTGTGTATAGGTACTTTAATTGTGAGAGCGCTACTGTGACTTACGTAACTGTATAGTTTTGTTATTTTCAGATGCTTCTGGACTAGGGCTGCTGCTGTTGCCAAGCAGAGTGTTACTTTAAACAGCTTAATATTGTACAAGATAATGGAAGACTTCAGAAATATTGCGGATGAGACATTTCCAAGCTTCTTGGGCAATTCACTAAGTAGCAGTACAAATGTAACTTTTGAAAATGTCACAATTTCCTCAAACCCTGGCTTACCTGTTGCAGCTTCAACTGTTGCCAGGAGTAAAACAGACTGTGACAACAGGTGAGACTGTTAGTTAATTTAAATTACTGTCTTATAAGACTTAATAAAATAAAAGCTTTTAAAACATGTAACCTTGACGGGGGTGGTTGATATCTTACACGGTAGATGATAAAGCTATGCAGTAGTCAATAGCATGGAATGACTGCTAGCAATGAAAAGTCCTCTTTAAATCATGCCTATCATAAAATACTTTAATCACTTATCCTTTAAAAGGATATTCCAATTCTTAGGTTGAAAAGATAATGATGAAAAGTTTCGTTTAACTCAGTTCTTCAGAGTTTATTTTACTCAAGATTGAGATCATTTAGGGAATAATACATTTTTTACATGTTTTTTGTTTAGTTAACTAATTCTGACACATTTTAGAAAGCTTACTGTAAAAACTAGTACTGTATGGATACCTGTTAACAAAAATTTGACATATCTTATTATAACTTGCTTAACAGAGAGTGGAGCAAAGAGTAATAATTAGAAACCTGTGGTCACTTCTTTCCCATATGGTTTAGCAAGAAGTAAGATGAGATTCTTGTGCTATGTCTTTTGAGAGCTGTAGATTCCAGAGGGAACAGAATCTTGCCAAATTAAAGCAATAACCACTAAAATGAGAATAAAGTATTTCCTTACAGAATTTCAGAGAATTGAAGAAGATCCTTTGGGTGCATATGAATACCTGTAAATACAGATGAATTCAAGGAGACTAAAAATAGCCTAATAATGGAATGTATAGGAGAGCTGCGACTATCAAGATTATTTTTGTCAAGTCTTTGAAAAACGAGAGGTGTATGTTAAAACAATTGTGTGATGTGTCTCCTCCCTGCCCTAACAGGCTTTCTGATGTCCAGGCATCTTATTTAGAAGAAGGTAAATGTTCACTTTCATCAGGATCTTCTCGCAGTACTCAATCTGATCCAGAACCAATGAGGAGATTTGCCCTCAGTTTTCAGGATGACATGTAAGTGATATCTCACCCTTCTGAAAAGAGTTAGCTAAACCTAATTCTGTCCTAAAAGGCACATAGTGGTATATAGGATGTAGACATATATGTGTTATCAGTTAATGGTGTGCTATTTCAGAATTTAGAAAATAAACTTGGCAGCCATGGGAGCCAACTTTTAGATTTTGGGTCTTATTATAATAACAATTCTAGTTTATGTAAACCTAGCTTTTATTTACTTAGTTTACATTAATTTTGGAGTAAGCTGATGTTTCTGGTTCATGTCATACATACAAATAATGGTTTCCATTTATTTAAACTTGTTTCAGTTAAGTATCATGCTGTTTGTGTGCAGAAAGGAACATACATTTAAGCTTCCTTGTAATCTCAGTGTTTCCTATTTCTAAAGAAATAACTAGGGTGTATTGTTATGTAGGGACCAAATAAATGAAATAACTTATGGCATTACTAGTGGTGGAAATGTTGGAAGCTGTCATACAGGTTATTCTAAACAGGACCAACTCTGTTCTCTTGTAATAGAAGTAGCAATATGCACCTTTCTTACTGATAAAAATGCACTAAAAAATGCAAGGTGTCCTAAATAAAGAATATAAGATTTAAGGGAGTAAGTCAGCTTCTTGCTTGTACTCAAGTGTAAAAAAAAAAAAAAAAAAAAAAAAGGGCATTTTAGATTTTACCTCTATGAGGAAAACTCTTTGAACATTTGAAATATTCAAGCAGAAGTATGATTCAGTTTATTTAATGTGGAAATTTTAACATCTTATGTGGTTAGTCTAGCTCTGTGGAAGTTCTACAAAACCAGAAATGAGACTTTCCTTCCTGCAGAGTTATAATAATTGATATTTAACAAAACTCTACAGAATTTTAATAAGTCATGTTCTTTATGATTTAGGCACTGATTTAATGTTACAAAAGTTATGATGGAGTTTTGGGCTTATGATAATCTTGTCTAGTGTTTGTGTGACTTATTCTCAGTTGGATCATGGAATGCATCCAGCATAAACCCCTTACCTTACCTTTTTGCAAAAAGTGGGGATAAGTCTAAAGGAGCAAATGGAGAAAAGTAGAGAGGTGATGAGGTTAAAGTTATCTTGGGCCAGTGTTTCTGTGGAACACTTCAGGTTGTGAAACTGCAGCCAATCTTGATAATTATCTTGTCTGCCACTTTATAATAAAGGAATAATTATCAAGATTGACAACAGGTCTGCAGAGTCTATGTATAGCAGAACTTCTAGAGACAAAGGCATTAAAATTGGAGAATGTATCAGATTTTTCTATTGAGAGAAGCTAATGTTGATTACATATTTTACTGAGAAAAGTTTTTATTGAAATAATAATTCTTTTCCTAGGGAAGTTGTTACACAAATTAAAGAACCTCAGTCTACTTCTGTTAGTCTGAAACAGTCCCACTCGGTATCTGGAGAGGAAGACCAGAATGTCATGGAACATTCAAATCACAGTCAAGATACCTTGCTTGAGGTATTACCACTTGAACGATTGGAAGGTATTAAATTTTGAAAAAAATATGCTTATTCTCAGTGTAATTAGTTTCTTATCCTTTAGATGTCCTCTCTTGACCTTTTCAGTGTTTTGTGGCATAGTATAAATGAATTTTGAAAAAGAGTATTAATTTGTGGGAACTGAAAACTGAAATAGCTTGTAGTTGATATGTTCTTAGATTTGTCCCCAAAGCACAAAGCCAGACAAGAAGCTGGTGAGAATCATATTTGCTATAAGGTATCATAAACAGAATGCTAGTAGGTATCTGAATTAATTTCAGGAACTTTGTGAAATGGTGTATGTAAGTATGTGAAATAGTATATGTAAGTTATTTTCAACCACTTCTCTTTCAGTAGGTGCGAGTCTACAAGATTGTATTTTAACTAATGTCTCTTCCTGTCCTGTTCTGATGGATGATATGTGGTCTTTATTTGCAGCTGTAGAAGCTAGAAGTTCATGCTTTTCTAGTGTGATGATGCATAAAAAAGTAGTTTGGAATACTTTAAGTTAAAACTAAGTTTTCTTGAAACATGCATTGAGTGATGAAAGCAAAATAGTATGCTGTAACTTGTTTTAAAAGCATAGCTATTGATATCAAACTTGTTTGTTACTTACTTTTGCCAATCCTGCAATTAGATTCCCCACTTCCTTAAAATTCAGTAAGTGCATTTAGTAAATACAGTTTTGAGCAGGGTAGTGACTAGAAGTATGTACTGAATATTTGCATAAGTTTTCATGAGGTAACTATTAATAATAATTTAATAAAGAACACATTACATTAGAAAGGAGTATGTTTTGTAACATAAATGGGCCCTCACAAAGCATGTTTCTTCTATAAGTAAACAGTTGACTACTACTTTTTTTTTTTTAGTAGTTTTGAGAAAGTGGCAGTGACCGTAGCAATAAAAATCTTGACATTTTTGAAAATAGGCCCCCTCTGGTATTTGTATTTGCATGTCCAATGATATTAGTTACTTAGTTTTAACTTGTAGTTTAGGCAAGGTTTAAGGTAGTAATCTGGAGTCTGCTTTTTATTCTTATCTATGACTTCAGAATTAGGAGTCTTTTTTTTGCTAAAATTGGTATGTGCGTGTCTAAAACATTCTCATCTAATGGGACTTGCGGTTTGATTATGGATGGATATAATAAAAAGAAAATTAGAAGCTACTTGGAATTGTCCCAGTAGATGAAATGCAACAGTGGGGCACAGTGTTTGTTCCTGTTCCTATTTCTGCTGCAGCAGCAACCTGGGATTTTTTGCATTTTTTTCACTGCCTTGTAGAAATCAAGGCAGTGATTGTCAAATGTGCGGGATTTTTTGCTTTTTGTGTGTGGGTTTCCTTTTTTTTAATAGAGCTCATCCTGAGGAAGCCCTGCCTTTTTAATAACTTTTAAATACCTTTGAAGCCCCAGTCTGCTCTTCTTTTACAGAATTAATAGTATAACATAATAAAATACTGATTATACTACGTTGTTTTGTTCCAGATTTGTCAACTGGAATGTGTTTGCTTCCAAGCAGTACGAATAATGAGGTAAAAACTCTTCTAAATACAGGAAATGTTTTCCTAATAATAGTCTTATACTAGAATTAACTCTGAGAGGAGGCGGAGGAGGAGGGAAATTGAACTCTTCATTATTTTATGTCATGTATTCATTAAGTTTGTAACAGTGCTAGCATACTGAGTATGTCATGCCTTACTCTCTGCCTCCTTTTCTGAGATCACTTAATATAGTTATTGCTATGGGAGCATGACTCCACCTAACCTTTTTCTGTTGTGAAAACTGTTGTTTACTCCTACCTTCTGTTTGCTGTCTTCTCGCTCTTTATCTATGCAAGGACCTTTTATTTTTTCCCCCATTTCAATAGTAGGTAGCTTGATGAGGAACCTTACTGACTGTTTTTGGAAACTAAAGTAGACGATATCAACCTGATTTGACTTGCCCCTGTGCTTGTTAATTGCTTTAAGGAATAGTAAGTCAGGGAGGGAGGGCTTCAGTGCCCTCAGCGTAGAAACTGCACTGTATCTAGGAATCCAGTCTTCCAACTGCTGCAACTCCATCACCTATTGACAAGTAGGGCTATGCTTCAGCTACTTGCAACCACTGTGTTGGAGAAGGTGGCAATGGTTAGCATGGAAACAAAAGGCGTACAGGCATCAGATTATGTGCCCATTATAGAATGTAGCCAGATGCTTTTCAGGTGTGTGGTCCTTGATGTGTCAGTTGATACTTGCTAAATATACTTGGCTTTCTTTCATTTTTCTTTTTTAAGGAATGTAGAGGAGAGTAAGTAGCAGTTGAATGCTTACAGGCTACCATCTGAACAACCTAATTTAAGTTCATAGAAGAATATTTACTACCTACTCCTTTCTGAAATTTTGCTTTTGATAGCAGTTGAATATGATGTGTTTATTACAAAAGAATATGAGACTAGAACCAAAACAGATACTACATCATGCTGTTTAATGCTGTAACATGCTGTTACACTTAATTGTAATTATTATACAATAATAATTGTATAATAATCTTCTTTATATATAAAAACATTTTTAAAGTTGAAATGCTACTTCAGAACCAGTTTAATATGTTATATGAAGAAATTAGAGCAAAAGGTTAATTTGAGTGTACAGTTTCTGTGAAAGTATAGGAATGTATTGAGAGTTGTCCCAGCTTGTACCTTAAGGTGGGATTACAGCTTATGGAGAGATTGATTTATTCAAATGTAAATTCTTAATGTGATGGTTCAGTACTTTCATTCTGAAATCTTTACAAGTTTCATGTCGTTCAGTTGCTTTTCTTCTAGCTCTTTTATAATCCCTATGTTTCTTGCATATATCCAATTTGAAAGCTAAATTGTGAAAAGTCCAGTGGAATTAGAATGTTGCTGGAATAAGAGAAAAAAGGGGGTTTCAGAATGTTATCAACCTCATTAATTGTTTATAAATAAGTGGACTTATGCAATAACTAGTAACTCCTAGAAGCATTTATATATGAATGTTTTCCACAGGTTGGTGCACTTGAACCTTCTGAAAAGCTGATAGAAGGTGAAATCTTAAGTGAGCATCTCAGCACTAGCCTTTCAAGTTTTTTAGAGAATGAGAAACTCTCATCTCTTGGAAGCTTAGAAGGAGACTCCACTGGTAAGTGTATTTTTAAGTTCATAGCTATCTGTGGGGTTCTAGAATTCTGACAGAGTGTTACAGCCTACTTGAGAAGAAGCATAATATTTTAATGAAGTTTTTTTTCTTTTTTAAACGGGATTACGCATAATCAAAAACCTGTGTTAGAGGAGCGAACTTTGGCCTGTTCAGGGACCTGCTTGGAAGAGTCCCATGGGATCCTAGATAGGGTCCTAGAAAGAAGAGAGTCCAAGAAAGCTGGTTAATATTCAAGGACCACCTCTTCCAAGCTCAAGAGCACTGCACGCCTATGAGAAAGGAGTGCACCAAAGGCAGCAGGAGACCTGCATGGATGACTAAGTTGTTCCTGGTAAAACTCAACCCTTGGAAGGAGGTATAGAGAAGGCAGAAACGGGAACGGGTAATCTGGGAGGAATATAGGGATGTTCTCTGAGTATGCAGAAACAGGGCTAGGAAGGCCAAGGCCGATCTGGAGTTTAATCTGGCAAGGGATGTTTTGTCAAGGATGACAAGAAGGGCTGCTTCAAGTACGTCAGTAGCAAAAGACCACTAGGGAAAACGTGGGCCTGACGCTGAACGGGGCAGGAGCCCTGGTGATGAAGGATACGGAGAAGGCAGAGTTACTGAATGCCTTTGCTGCCACAGTCATTCTTGGTAAGACCAACCGTCAGGCATCCCTGGCCCCGGAGAGCAGAGAGAAGGTCTGGAGAAAGGAAGGCTTCCCCTTGGTCAAGGGGGATTGGGTTAATGATCACTTAAGCAAACTTGACACACACAAGTCCATGGGCCTCGACAGGCCCGTGACCCGCAGTTCCCAGCGCTCAGGGAACTGGCTGGTGTCGTCGCCTGCTCACTCTCCATCGCCTTTGAGAGGTCACGGAGAACCGGAGAGGGGCCTGAGGACTGGAAGGAAGCCAGTGTTGCTCCGGCCTTCAAACAGCTGGCAAGCAGGAGGACCCAGGAAACTACAGGCCAGTCAGCCAGAAAAGGAGGCGATCGGGAGTAGTCAGCACGGATTCACCAAGGGGAAAAATCACGCTTAACCCACCTGAGAGTCTTCTATGAGGGGCGAGCAGCGGATGTTGTCTGCCTTGCCTTCAGCAAGGCTTCCCACCCTGTCTCCCGTAGCAGCCTCGCAGGCAGGCCGATGAAGTACAGGCTAGATGAACAGGCAGGGAGGCGGATTAAGAACCGGCTGAAAGGCAGAGCTCACGGGGTTGTGCTCAGTGACGCAGAGTCCAGTTGGAGGCCTGTGGCTAGTGGTGTCCCCGTGGGGGTCAGTACTGGGTCCAGTCGTGTTCAATGCATTCATCAGTGCCCTGGATGGAGAGGCAGAGGGCCTCCTCAGCTAGTTTGCTGATGATGCCAAGCTGGGAGGAGTGGCTGACACACCTAAGGGCTGTGCTGCCATTCAGAGGGCCCTCGACAGTCTGGAGAGATGGACAGAGGGGAACCTTGTGAACTGCAACAAAGAGAAGAGGGAGGAATAACCCCATGCAGCAGTACCGGCTGGGGGCTGACCCGCTGCAAAGGCAGGGAGCACCTGGGAGTGCTGGTGGACAAGTTGACCGTGAGCCAGCAATGTGCCCTTCTGGCCAAGAAGGCCAGTGGTCTCCTGGGGTGCATTAGAAAGAGTGTTGCCAGCAGGTCGAGGGAGGTGATCCTGCCCCTCTACTCAGCCCTGGGGAGGCCTCATCTCGAGTACTGCATCCAGTTCTGAGCTCCCCAGTACAAGAGAGACATGGAGCTACTGGAGAGAGTCCAGCGCAGGGCTACAAAGATGATGAAGGTACTACAGCATCTCTTCTATAAGGAAAAGCTGTGAGAGCTGGACCTGTTCAGCCTGGAGAAGAGAAGATTGAGGGGTATCTTATCAATATGTACAAGTACCTGAAGGGAGGGTAGAAAGGAGATGAGACCAGACTCTTCTCAATTGTGCTTGGTGGTAGCATGAGAGGCAACGAGCACAAACAAATACGGAAGTTCCATCTGACCCTACCATCTGGGTTGTGTTTTTTTTTTGTTGTTGTTTGTGTATTTTTTTGTGCGTGTGCTGTGAGGTTAGCAGAGCATTGGAACAGGTTGTGCAGAGATGTTGTGGAGTCTGCTTACTTGGAGATATTCAAAAGCGTACTGGACAGAGTCCTGTGCAACATGCTTTAGGTGATCCTGTTTGAGCAGAGGTGTTGGACTAGATGATCTCCAGAGGTCACTTCCAATCTCAACCATTCCGCAGTTCTGTGAATAGGAATATTAAAGAAAATTAGTACGGTTCATGAGTGAAACTGTTTTGAAATAGTAATAGGAGTAAGGGGTTATAGAATTTGTTAGAAGTGATCCCTCTGAAGATGGGATTACCTTAACCCCTCCACTTGGTAGTTAGTAGTCTTTAATTGGAAATACTTTCCTATTCAGGGTTCCAGTAATGATGGAGCAGATATTTTTATTTTTCCTGGCCAGTGAGCAACTTGCATTTTATTTTGTAATTCAGCATTCAGTGTTAATTTGGTAGCCAGACAGTAGTGAATATTTTAAAATTTAGGCAGGAAGTTTCTGGTATCTGAAGGGAAGGGCATTAACCTACTTTACAGTTATTTGGGAAATAGCAGATTGTTACTTCAGTTTTGTCAAGAAGTCAAGACAGAGCTAAATGAAATTATGCCACTCAATCTTGTTGCTGCTAATTTGAGTTCAAACTGTGGGTTTTAGTTACTGAAATGGTAGACCAACTAATCCTTCTATAACTTCTAAAGCACTCTTGTCTGTTTTAAGGATAGGTATTAATTCTCTCTTACAGACTGCAGAGATTTAGGCTGCTGCCATCCCTCTACCTCCTCCTGTATCATACATGGAAACAGAGCTATGATTTGTATTTTTCAGCTACTGACTGTCAAATATAACAGGTCTAGATCACCTTACTATAATATCAAAATTGCTGGGGTGCTGTTCCATTTGGCTTAAATCTCTTTCCACTGAAAGACTGGACCTTGATGTTTCTGTAAATCAGGCTCTGATCTTACAGGGCACCAAAAAAAATAAAAGGCAGAAATAATGGTTACTTATGTATGTTTTTTGTGTATTCTTGACAATGTGTAAACTTCCTTGGCAGAAGGAAATACTGAGCAAATTCCTGAGAATATTTTATTAGTGAAAGAATTGACATGCACAATTCAAAGTCAGAATCATTGGTGAACTCCGTCACCAGCAACCTGAAAATGAATGTTTCTCAAATTACTTGGAAAACAAAATCTGATTGTAAATTTATAAATACAGGGCCTGTTTGAGTATACTGGTTTTTGTAAAGGAAAACACAAGCAATCCTGTTTTTAGAATTGAAAGAGCAAAAGATAAAGATGTTAGATTTCCTCTTGAAATGTATTTTACAATGGTTTTAAGAGTGCTTTTAAACATGTCCTAGAAACCTGGCTGTTTAGTAATAAAACAACCCAAAACCTGAACTCTCTTCTCCTAATTTCTCTCTCTCTCTCTCTCTCTCTCTCTCTCTCTCTCTCTCTCTCTCTCTCTCTCTCTCTCTCTCTTCCCCCCCCCTCTCTCCCCCCCCCCCCACACACACACCACAAAAAAAGTATTGGTAAGCTTTTCACTTATTTATTAACAATAGTGTTGGTCTTAATAATAGCATGTGACATTTTTTGGCATTGAAACAAAACTATGCTATATTACTATAATTTATTCTGTTGATGACTATGTATATGATTTGTTGGCTGGAATGTGGTGGAACATGGATTATGAGAAAAAGAAGAGTCGCTAGATGACCCGGGAGTTAAGATGCTGGCATCTTATTATTTTGATGCATACCGCTAGTCACAGAGTAAAAGCCAGTAACATGTTTCTGTGCCTAGTTATTTTTGAGGGAAAATAAGATAATGCTGCTCTGACTATGTGTGTGTGTTGTGAGAATCAGTACACTAAAGATTGCAGAATTGCTGTGACGGAGGCATTTAAAAATATCTGTGGAAGGTGAATGGATTATTTTTTTTCCTTCTGTTTCAATAGATGATGATATTGATGATGAAGAGTTCTTTGATAACCAGCTAGAAGCCTATTTTGAGCAGCTGCTACCACCGGAAGTGACAAGAGGAGACACCAATGTGCAGGAACTCTCAGAACGCTGTACGGCACTGAAGCTTTCTGAAAATGGCTTCCTTCAAGTAGGTTTGAAGTGAAGTTCAAAGCTCAGCATGCCTAATGGCTCTTCAGTATGGTGGTATATTGAGTGTTCTCTGCCAGAGTGAACACTTCCTTTTCTGACAAACCCTGACAACTCTGTTGGCAAATAGCCTCTACAACAAAGAATTTTTTATTTAGTAGCAAAAAAAAGCTTGAAAATATAATCAAAACAGTTTAATTAGAATTTTGTCTTCTTTTTCCCTCTCTCAGGTTTTCCATGGAGGAAAAAAAGGGAGCAAATGAACCATTTTTTCCCCTTGTTCTTATAGTGCAGGTCTAGCAGCTGATGTATCTGTTTGTCACACAAGTTCCTGCTGTTTATGGAACAAGGAATGGGGGAGTTGATTAAGTAGCTGCCTATCCCAAGAGACATTAGTCTGGGAGGTTTCTGGCAAAGCTGAGGAGTGTTGTGTTACAGTGCCAGCTTTATTCAAGTCTGTGTTTGAGTTTGCCATCCCTCTCTACCCTCACTACCCACACTCCCCTTTCTCCTGTTCTCCTTTCTACTAGTAAGCAGTTCTGGAGGGGGATTTTGTGCGGGTCAGTTCTATTACTTTATCCTGCAATGGAAAAACGTCCCAAACTGTTAAGACTTGTCTTGTCTTTGGGATGGAGGAGGCTTGTGCTTAGAGGAAGACCTGTAATAATTGGAGTAGCATTAGTAGTAATTCCTGAAGAGGGACTTTGTACTGGATTACTTAAGACTGCATTTCCTAATCTGTCTATGAAAAGCATGTTTTTAGATTAAAAAAAAAAAATCCATCTCTAAGCTGTGGGATAGTTTGCTGTAAAGAAAAGGAATAATGTCCTGAGCAGCACATTAGTTGAGTATGCATTAGAATATTAATATGTGGTACTGAATTGTGTTATCTTGACCTTTCAGAGTAACACTGAAGGAGGGTATATGTCTGCACTTGCTGTAGTTAGGGCTAGACTCTCCAGTTGATGAGTTTAATGTACACTGAAGTTCACCACACCCTTTCTGGATTGCTTTTTAGGGTTTTGGACCATGTATACTAGTCTGATCTTATTGCACCTTTGAGGCATTCTCTGGAGCATTTTAAGTATGGTCTTTCTTCTAACATTTCTTTCTCTCTCAGCTTTCCAGTGCTTATTTTAGTACTAAAGATGATGAGATAGTTGGAATCCTCTCAAGTCCCCTAAAGAAGAAAGGTCTGTTGCTAAGCAGAAGCCTGTACTGAAACCATGGTGTTGTGAAGACAGGATTTAATTTTGATTAGCAGCCTCTGAATGCAGAGTATTCTGAATGAGGCATAAGGATGTGTCTAATATCTGTGAAGTGCTTGATTTGGCTCCTTTCCCCTCCTCCCCCCCCCCTCCCCCCCCCCCCCCCCCCCCCGCCCGCTAAACAAGCTGGTCAGCTGAAGGGAAACTAATGCCAGCCATCTTTTGATCTTGCTTGTAACTTGCTCATAATTTCCAGGAATTGGGCATGTAGTTTCTGTAGTAACTGACAATTTGAATCATACTTTCTGTGAAAAAATTACTCTCAGTAGTTTTGACTTGTTGCTAGTCTTATTTAGAATTGCAGTTTGAAGTACAACAATGTTCAAAGGAAAGAGTGGAGCTGTCTTTCAAGGCAGCAATTAAACTTGTTGGAAACAATCTGTGCTTGCCTCTGACAAAGGATTCTGTGTTATATTTAATTTCTTAAAATAATAAGAGAACACTAGCACTAATGGTTGGTTGGTTGTTTCTTTCTTATACCATACAGCTAGTTTCATAAAAGGTTTTTGGATCACTGTTTCATTATCTTGAGTAGCAGTCTCCAAGGTTTTGTTAAGTGTATAGCATTGTGGAAGCTTGTTTTCACAGGGGAATAAATGAGTCTCTTTAGCAGGTCTGCATGTGAAAGGTAAGCTTAGAGCAGCATTTGTCTGCCTTTTAGTCAGTCATTGAGCAGCAGTTTGTTCTGTCGGGTACAGATTGCCTGGGATTAAAAGTCTTTCCATTTTCTTGGCTTCTGCATTCTTAGATGAGATCTTGGCAGTTACATGCTCGGCCAAAGTGAGAGAATGTGATGGATTTAAACTTTAGAGCAACTATAGCTTCTGAAAATAGTATCGTAAAATTGATTATTGCTTCAAAATAACTGTAGCAAGTAGTAAAGATTAGAATTTTGTTAAACTTGACAAATGCTTGACAAATTCTGAGATCTCCAACTGACACTGGAGTTTCCAGACTCTGGGAGTAGTATGTTAATGTAGTCTGCACAGGCTGCCAGTTATTGGATGAGTCTTCTATGCATTAGCCACTTGTATTGGAGCAGTAGTTGGGTCTGTAGGCCTGTATGTGAAGAAAGTGATAGGTGACTGTTGGAGACCATGTTGCTATCGAAGTGTGAGAGTGGCGGGGAGCGTAATAAAGGATTTCTCAGGTCTTTTCTACTTGTGGCAAGATGTTCTTTTTCCAGTGTTGTACATAGGCAGTGGGATCAGTACAACAGATTCCAAACTGGAGTTGGAGTCCTTGTCCGGCTGTGCGTTCCAGGAGGTTGAAGGGGAACAGGAATAGTGTGGGGTGGGAATTAATGCCCTTGTTAAAGGGAGTGAAAGGACGTAATGGGAGGGAAGACAAGAGATCCTTCATCTTCTTGTTGCATATGCCCTTAGTGGGGGCAAATGCACAGATTGGCATAGCCAGAAATTATTGCCCTCATCGATGGTGCTGGCAGCCATAGTTGCCAATGGCAGTGGAAAATGAGCAAACTAAGTTTGATAAAACTCTTTACTGGAGAATGTTTTAACATTGTAAAAGCAATGGCAGCTGAAGAATTTCTTTATTAAATGTGTCTGTTGTAGTGGAATTTAAATCTTAATTTTTTTAGGAGGACTCTTGGGTTCCTGGTGCTTATCAGGCTGTTACAGGAGGAGACTCTGGGAATGCTAGTGATGAAGATTCACAAAAACAAGAGATAACTGGATGTCCTGTACAGAGAGAAACACTGCCAAGAACAGTACGGCAACTGGTATGGAATTGTCATTTAAGTTTTTCTATTTATCACATCCAGAGTAAGACTATATTAAAAGATGGATGCTTATTTGAAAACTTGTTACTGCTTGAACTAACAGCCTAAACTTTTGTTACAAAAAGCCTGATAATGCCACTTTGTTTTTAGATAAAGTTCAAACATAGTTAACTTAGACTATTTTGTACCTGTAATTATTAACATAAACAGTTAACAAATGCAAAACTTCTGACACTTTTCTGGTCATTATTATTATTGTTTTCTAAGAGTTCCGTGACTGATGGTGATGTGCTAGATTCCTGCAGTGCTGCTGAGTTGAAATTAGATTCACTGTATCTTCAGTGCATGGACAGCCATAAAGCTGATGTTCTGGGTGCTCTCCCAAAGCAAGAAATAAAATCATCTGAGTGTCAAGTTTCTGCTTCTGATGCAGAAATACTACACCCAGCAGATGGATTTATGGGGTATTACACCACTCCTAAGATTCCCCTTAGTGCACGTGCAGCTACAACAGATGCAGATTCAAATGAGCGTGAAGTTGGTCTGGCTGATACTTACCTGTCTCCAACTGCAGACAGCTGTGAGGATACATGCTTATCTACAAAAGACAAAGGTAGGTTGCTTTAGAAATAGCCCATCTGTACGATTGAGACCAGACTCCATTGCACGAGAAAAGAAATAAAAAGGTAAGCCATGCCTTTTTTCTCCTAATTGTGCAAGCTATCAAAAAAAAATTTCTTTGTAAATAAGAAAAAAGTTTGAATAAATTTTGACTTGTCCTTTTTTTTTTTTTTTTTTTTTTTTTTAAACAGTTTAATGCATTGCGCTAAACTGTTGCTGTTTCAGAATTAGTTTTAGCTTGCAGCTGCAGCAGCTTGAGCTACTTTTTAAACTTGCGGATTTGTGAGCGAGTGAATTCCTTCATACCCAAATTAAAGAGATTTTGCTATATCCTTTTATCTTAATCAACAGTGCAACATTTGACATGTCTTTCAGGTGATACAGCTCACAGCATTGTTTATCAAAATGAAGAAGGCAAGTGGGTGACTGACCTTGCATATTATACCTCATTTAATGAAGAGCAAGATTTAAATCTGTCTGAAGATAATAAAATAAATGAGGAGTTCATAACCGGATGTATGTAACCCTTTTCTTAGCTAGCTGTTATCTGTAGTACGGTGTTAGGTGTAAACTTTCTTCCTTTTTGTTAATTTTTCACAAATCAGTGTTTGATTCTAGTCTTTAGAGATTACAGATTATTTGAAAGCTGATATTGATAGTAGCTTATAATATTATTATTACCAGAATTGATTATAATAGTTTCTTTCCATGTTTCCCACTCTTCCAGTAAAGAGTTCTTATTGGAGGACATACTAATGCGTCGCCAGTACCTATTGTATATATTCTTTATTTGGATTTTAATTATTGTTATCCTTTGATTCAAGAAGAGTAAACGATAGTTATTCTGAATTGCAAATGCTTATAGTACAAGAAACGATCGTAAACAACAAATTACTGTGGCACTGAGTAGAATGTGAAAGTGGCTCCTGAATTAATTAGCTGGTGATTATGCAGATCTCAAATGTCCTCCTGTTTAATCAACTTAGCCTAATGGTACTACAGTATGTTGAAATTTATTGGGGCTTTACTGAACTCCATCTTCTATCAAATTCTAGGCTCTTTGAGCATCTGTCTACTCACAAATGTCTTCATTTTCCTTGTGCTATCTCAGACTGGTCTTCATGGTAGCCTGTATGTTTGTCATCTGTTGTACAGACTTGGATAGTATGCCTGTAGTATTGTAGACAAATCAATTTGATCATCTGTTTTAATGGATGGATTCAAACAATGTATGCAATAGTATTTCTCCTGTTCTCTTCCAATGTCCAAAGTTGGCATATGGATGAGCTAATGTATTCTGAAATTGTCCATTGTTGGATATAACCACTCAAGGTTATTGTTTCTTTCAGAGAGGATGCTGTGTATGTTGGTGTCTAGAGTTATTTTGAAAGTGAGTTCAAACAGGGCTGAGCTGTTGAAATGCTCTTGGTCAATGCTGTGATGCTTTCTGCCAGAACAAACAAATGAGATCCTGTATGCTAGAAACTCCTGTCTGTTATGCCAGAAAGGCAGTAGTCCTCCATTATTTTCCAAATCCTAGTGTATTTTAGACTCTTTTCTGCATCTCAAACAGTTTGTGAAATGATTTGAGTACTTGATTGCTGTAACTCTTTATGAAGGCTGCTTTAGCTTTTCCTTATCTGATGTTTTCAAATGAATTCTGCTTTTCAGTTGGTTTACCTCTTCACATGGTAGAAGACCTGTGCTCACAGATTCAGTGTGGATAGCATTTTTCTGGCTACTAGTTTGCCTGTCTGCAATTCTCAAGTGTGATACTTGATTTATAGGGACAGAAAAGAGCTGTTGCATCTGATGTTTTTCTGCGTCTTATTAATGAACGTCTGTCTGTGAGCAAACTATGCATACTGTATATCCTTGTATAGAATAGAACAGTGCAGGATTGCTCACTGGACAGAGTTTGGGACTTTAGAAAGTCCCCAGAATGCCGTATAGCTAATACAGAGAACTAAGACTGGACCAATACTGATTTGGGACTCAACTGGATATACTGCTGTGTCACTGATAGTGCTAAGTTACCTCTAGGAAAGATAATTGAATCTCTCAACAAAAAAGATATTCCAATTTATTTTCCTTAGAAGTACATATTACAACTTTCTGTAGATAATTTTATGGACAATAAGTGTATTCACTTCACAACTTTGCATCTGTTCTGAATGTATTCCTCCATTTTGAATGTATTCCTCCATTTATCTTGTGTGCTCTGTGAGCAGGGATGCTGGGAGCACAAGGTGATGTACTTTAAAGGTTGTAACATGCCTAATGATATATTAAGATGGAAATAAGGTGGTACAGCAATACCTTTTGGTGAGCAGTTTTTCAAATTATTTCACAGAAGAGACTTTAGGTATTCATTGTTCTATAAATACTAACTGCAAAAAATAATTTAAGCATTTGAATTTAAAAGAAGCATTACCTTACTGGGCCTATGAATTTGCACAGGTATTTCATGAACTTGTATAAGCCAGTCTTTTATTTGCTTCCATTTACAGGTATCACAGGGGCAGGTTTAGCTCAGTTGGTTAGAGCGTAGTGCTGCTAATGCCATGGTCGTGGGTTCGATCCCTGTACAGGCTGTGCTGAGGGTTGGACTAGATGACCTCCAGAGGTCCCTTCCAATCTTACCATTCTATGATTCTATGATCACCCTGACTAAACTTTCAAAACCTAGCGTAGTCGAAAGTTTGAAGGTGGCCATATGATACAAAAGTCTAGCTAGTATGGAAAGCAAAACCAGTAAGCAGTTTTGTTTGGGGTTAACGCTGAGAAAGAGAAGTTTCCTTATTCATCTCCAGGTTGTCCATCTAGATATTTTTTATTTTGATTCTTGAAGTTGCAGGGTGTTCCCTTTATTTTTAAAAAATCTCTTATAAACTACTTGTACTGTAATTTGGTGGAATAACTCATGTTGTGTCCCAAACAGTCTTGGATATAGAATTAAGTATCATGTTATTTTTACCTTCAGAGCTTAACTTAATATGCAAAATAATAAAAAAAAATGGCTTATGCATGCTTTATTTTAATAAATATTCTCTGTGATTTTAAGCTGAAGCAGCAGCTATGATTGCACAAGACCAGGAAGAATTTGAGAAAGCTCACAGGCTTGTACAGGTAAGTAATTATTTCAGTGTAAACAGAGTAATTTTCCAATTTATTTGCAAGTAACAACTTCTGAAATCTCTTTATCTGCAGACGGAAAAAGCAGACTTTCTAAATGCATCTGAATTAGCAGATTCTTCATGGAAATCTGCCAATAACTGCATTCTGCTGAGAACATCTGATCTTAATAAAGATGCCAGTTATTTACGCTTGTCTTTGGGAGAGTTCTTTGGTCAGAGATCTGAAGCTCTTGGTTGTCTTGGTGGAGGCAGTGATGTGAAACGGGTATGTATCTTAGTATAAAAACAGAAGTAGCACTAGTATTTTTCATCTTGTAAGTTCTTTGCTTCTTAATATTAACTATTTCTCCTGAGATCTGTTTTCCTAAGTTAACTACTAGGAAAATTCTGTATGTAAATGAAAAATCTGGATTGTTTTTTGTTTCCAAATTGGAATTTTTGACATAAAGTGACTAGCATGCATTATCAGTGAATGCTGATCTTCATGTTTTGGGAATGTATGAGAAAGGAGAGGAAGAAGGGAAGAAGTCAAATATGTGTGGGTAATTTAGTTGTGTCCTGGAGAATGGATTGAGTCAGTATGTTCTATCTTGGTGCATTCAAAGGCTGAGTGGCAGAGTATATGTCCAGATAGAGTTAATTAGAGCATGTGTACTTTCTTCTGTCTAACTGGTATAAATGCATATTTTATGTGAAGTTGTATGTATTTGGATTAGGCATTTGCCAGACTAGGAAGCATATGTTATTTCCTAACCGTATGGGAGCTAAACATCAGTTAGGGAGATGCTGTGGCTGAAATCGTGTTGCAGGCTCACTATTTACTAATGCTGTGTTCTGGGGTAACTCTTTTTTTTTTTTTTTTTTTAATATAGCCATCTTTTGGCTATCATATTACATCTCCAAAGAAGAGGCAACCTGTTGCTTTGTTAAGACAGTCTGATGCATCAGGAGGTTATGCTGGCCAAGAGACTTCACAATTTTCTGAAATGTTTCCAGGTAATAACAGAAGAGCCAGCCTGGGTCAAAGGTTGCATGCAAGTAGTTCTTAACTGATATTGTAACTAGTGAAGACTGTATTAAGAGTAATGCAATGCAGACCCTAGTCCTCCCCTTTAGAAAATTTACACTCTTGTGATACCTGCTTACTTAAAAGTAATAGATTAGAAATAGATGCCATTGAAATTTCCTGTATAAGGATTACAATATGCATGTTTTATGTATGTGTCTGCATATCTACCTAGCAAAGTAAGTTGAGGTAATACCTAATCCAGAGAGCGCTTGCTTAAAAGAACAGGAGTGCATTTTAAAGAATCTCTGCTCTTGATACAGTTGTTCTGGGAATTGGTCTTTGTGCTTGCAGAGTCAGTGCAATGACTTAAAAGCTTTTTTGCATCTGTGAAGAATACCCATCTGGCTTTTATGGACCATATTTTCATAACAGTTTTACACTTACTATTTTTCCTTATGCTGGGGCCTTGCAAAAACTTTTAATGGATCTCAAATAGAAATTAAAAATATTTAGTGTTAGTGTGTTTGAATTCACTATACGATACTCTGGATTTCTGTCAGAAAACTTCTAGGAGTTTGTTGAATTCATGACTGGTATTCAGTTATGTAAGAGCTACAATTGTTACATTGAACACTAGAAAGGTACCCTAAAATATTATGCAGTTCTCTTGATATGAGCGTTGCTATAAATACTAGAGAAAGTAAGTATTTAGGTCACTTTTTAATAAATATATTAGTAGTCACTGCCATCTGATTTTAAGTAGTACTGCTAATAATAGATCTTTATCAGCAATATCAGTATGCAGTACCTCTTTGAGAGCAATAGATGGAAAAAGTTGAGAAGTCAGCAGCCTGGAAAGGGTGTTACTTTAAACCAGGCATATGCAAACCCAAAATAACTGCTGAAAGCAGAACAGAAGACATGGATTGTTTGTTTGTTTTCCCAGTAACAACAAAAAGCCAGGCTCTTAAACATAATCCTTCAGTCACCAGTTTATTGTCATCTGTCTGTGTCAAAACCTATTCCCAGTATAAAAAAAAAATTGTTTTGATTTATTATGTTTTTAAACCTACAGAAAACTTGAGGAGCATGCATGTTGCAAGAGTGCAGGCATTTAGATAACTTATTGGAAATTAATTCCCAGTCTTTTTCTTCTTAGATGATGTGGTAGTACATGTAAAAGAACATGCAAATTCTGCCAACAGTGAAAATGGATGGCATAGAATGGAGACTGTAGCTGGAATACATAAAAGCTTTAATACAGAAACTGCTACCAAAAATAAAGCAAAGGTATTTCTGTGTTTTCTACTAGTTGTGAATATGAACTTGAACAAAATTGAAATGACTGTTAGTATTGCTAGGTGTTTCTTGGGTTAATGCTAAATTTGGACTATCACATTAACTTACTGCCTCTTGTTTTATTAATCACTTGACTCATAGTAGGCGCACTGTTTATTGGCAGATAGTTTCATTAGAATGCCATGATCCAGTGGAGAGTCAGGTGTTACCGTCACCACCTCTTTACTTCCTCTGCTCACTCCAGGAGCTGCATGTCCTGACAGCCTGTTATTTTTTCATCGGTACTCAGGCTATTGGTATTTTGTGGTCTGGAGCCTGCATTTCAGAACTACAGATCTGTCTTTTCCCTTGGATTTCTTTTCTGTTTTGCTTAAATTTTTTTTGACTGAAATAACTTGTATTTAGCAATTGAATGAGGTCATTTATTTGACAGAAGATCAAAATAAGTATGCAACTTAAGTTTGAAAACAGCGTATTTTCAATTTGAATCCTAGACTCATAGCTCCTCTTCCTTAAAGTGCTTTTTGTTGTTTTTGTTTTTTTTTCTGAACATGAGGTTCCTCTCTGCCCATCTCTCCAGCCTGTTGAGGTCCCTCTGAATGGTCCTCTGATGTGTCAGCCATTCCTCCCAACTTAGTATCATCAGCAAACTTGCTGAGGAGGCCTTGTGCCCCATTGTCTCGGTTGCTTAAGATGTCAAATAGTATTGGCTCCAATATTGACCCTAAGGAGCTTCACTAGTGACTGGCCTCCAGCTGAGCAGTGGCCCCTGATCACAATGTGTTAAACCTGACAGTTCAGCTAGTCCGCTCACTGTCTGCTGACTTACTCTATTTTTAATCAATTTGCCTATGTGAATGTTATGAGGACGTACATGTGTCACTGCAAGAGGGCACACGTTTTCTTTCCTTCCTGAACTTGTGCATGTGAGATGAGAGAGGATGGGAAGAGATTCTGGTCTGGAGAAGACTCTTTCTAGTTATTTCTGTGCCCTTTTGCTAATAACAAGCAATCTGAAAACTAAAGGAGAAGTCAGACTTCAGTTCATTGGTAGAAAAAACTGTGGAAATAGCTCTATCATCCACTTCTAGAGAGGCAAGTGATTTTTAAAAAGTTAATTGAGAAGATAGGGTAGTTTCTTCTCTGCTGTGTATATGTTCCTGAGGGGCGTTTAATCCTGGTTCTTCCAACTGAATTACAAGAGTCATGAAGAGGATTTTAACTGTAATAGGCTCCCAAGTTTTATATGAACTGGGGTGTCCTAACAGGCTATCTTTATTTATTCTACAAAAAAAGTGTTTTCAGAACTATATAAAGTCATTATAATGAGAAATTATACCTTTTGCAGTGTTCTTTCTTGATAGTAGATTAAAAATGTGGTAACAGTGTGGTAAAATGCATTACCGTGGAAGGAATATGCTGAAATGCAAAATAATAATAAAAAACTCCCCCAAACAAAACCCCAAACAAGGAATTTCTTCATTTGATGTTTAACTCATTTTGGTTTATTGTAGGACGGAATTCATAAAGGCAAGCTTGAAGACAGTTCATCTGATCATTCAGACTCTGTCCTGAGTATTAGTACAATTGCCTCTGCTATTGCAAATGCTTCTGCCAGTACCGATCCTTCTCAGCTAGCTGCTATGATGATGGCACTCTCAAATAAAAGTAAAAAGAAATGTTGCCTTCCTGGAATTGTTAAAGACCTGGAACTATCTGCTAATCGGGTTTCGTCCAGCAATGTGGAAAATAGCACATTTGATATGGAAAAATACCTCAAAAAAACAGATGAGACTGGACATGAAAGTGAGTACGAGGGCATTGTGAAACATGAAGCGTCTGTCCAGAACGTTATTTGTGATAGCCTTGTTGTGGATAAAAATGAAGATACTCTTACAGAAGATTTGTTAAATAATCATAGCAAGCAGCAAGAAATAGAGAAGCAGTTTGTGGATTATTTTCATGAAAAAGATGGCATTCAGGGTTTCTCTTGTCCATCCAGTGTTCTCAAGGATGGAGACAGAACTGCAAATAGTGCTAAATGTTCAGAAAAATTTTCTGATTTAATAAATGGTAAACATTCACAGTCAGTGAGAGCTAATCTTGTATCAGATATGCTTGATACCCTCAGCTCACCTACTGGAAATGGAGCAAAAGCATGTGGAACTCCATTAGCAACAAAAATAGGAATAGCAGAGAGAGGTCCGTTTCCCTACCAAACCAACGATCTTATTACCAGGTGTTCTAGAGAAGATGCAGAAACAGTAGATCAGGCAACAGATGCTGTTCCTGAACCATATAATAGTTTGAAAAGAATTACAGGAAATGCTATGCCACTCAGCAGCTTAGACCCTGACAAGCAATCTAGCACATGTATGTCAGTAAGTCCTACAAAAGCAAAGCCTCTGCAGAAATTGAACATTGATGAAAAGAACCAAGATGAAAAAACAGAAGAGAGAAACAGAGATACTGGTACTGCTTGCAGTGGGAATGTGAAACATGTAACTTTTGAGACTGTCTCCATGACTTCCCAGAATAGTAGTGGTAAGTAAACCTATACAAAAGTAACCAGTTGTAGAAAAGGCTCTTTAAAAAGGAGTTGTTCAGTGTGCTTAAATAAATGTTATTAAATTCTGTTTATTTACCAGAACATAAACTCTATCTTCCTGAATGTGACTTGCAGTCTTTAGAGGATGAGCAGTGCAGCTTCAGACCTTCAACTTTACCACTAATTCACTCATCGCCTAGTGATACTTCTGGAACAACGTTTTCGGGGTAAATTTCTTGGTGCAGCTTATAGTAATGCATTGTGATGATTTTTTGAGTGATTAAGTTTTGGCTGAAATGTTGTCCTTGACCTCAGTTTATAGAAAACAATTATTGGGCTATACTTTGTTCTTCCACTAAACGTTGTTTGTTTTTATTATGTGTGTAGGGAGCAGGTCTTCAACAATTATTCATTTATCTTCCTCACAGTCATGATGAGACTGAGATGCTAAATGGGAATATGGTTGTTCCTGCCTGGGGTTGTCCAGTTTATAAGCTGAAGGAAGATGCAAAATATCCAGCTTGTTAGTTATTCAGATACCTCAAGCACCTAAGATTTTGTGATGATAGAGCTGTAAAATACCCTATTTATTTTAACTATTTTTCTTCTGTGATTCATCCAATACAAATAAGTTATTTGGTTGGTGGTTATGGTGCACTTGTTTTATGATGCAAAGCTTGGCGTATCAGTACTGATGAAGATGTTCTGTTGCTTAATTTTACCACAGTGAAGCTGATCAAGGAACTAATTCACTTAGAAACCTATACTTCAAATTTTGCAACTGCAACTTGTATTTAGGTTTTGAGGATTTCTTAGCAACTAGAAGGGCAGCTTTTTGAAATGAACTTTGTGAGCCTTTATTATTCTTGTTATTAATTAATGCTATAAGGATAAATTATAAGATTGCTACTATGCTAGTTTTATTTTTAACTTGAAATAGGTGATTATGTAGCCTTAACATGTTTGTCCAGTAGCCAATGGCTATATATGCTCTTGTAAAAGAAGAGATACTGATTTGTTTGCCTTGACTTAAGTTCACTATTTGATGTTTAACTACAGTTGGTGTGCTGCAGGTGATAATAGAGTTGTAGGACATTTGGTATTTTTCAGAAATTAAAGTTTACAGATGTATATTTTTGCAGGTGTGGAATATAGACATAAGATTTCTGGTTAAAATTGTCAGTGATTTAATTAAAATGTTTTCATGTTATTCTTTAATTTGACAAAAAAAATCCTGTGTTTTCAGGTGTATGAAATGAAGAAAATCTGATTATTTAATAAGAAATACCAATGTGTGATGCCTGAAATATTGAATGTTTTAATTTTGGTATTCTACTGTCTAATTAGATAGAGTATTGATTTATTTTTCTATTAATAAATTGTCCTATTGTTTCTATGAACTTAGTATCTGAGTTCAGTTTTGGAACTCATGCTTTGCCTTATGAATTTATATCCAATGAAAATGAATTGTATGTACATCAAGACCAGAATTCGTAAAGGCTGATTGATAGTTAAGAAAATCACTTCTACCGATTGTACTAAACAAAGCAGCTCACTAGGCTGATTTATTGTAGTATGGTTAATGTCTAGCATTCATGTTTTTCCTCAGCAGTAGAAATATATTCCAGTATTGACGTGCTTGCAATCTGTTTTTCAGATCTGAGACTGATTTTATTTGTACATCACATTGCCAAAAGTCCTGCAATGAAAGCGTACTTCCTCAGTCAGTGTACTCAAGTCCTAGCATGAGCAGGTTAACATATGTCTCTGCATCTGACAGTACCCTTAAGAATATGTCCATAATACATAATCCAGAGATGTGTTGGGTAAGAAAATCTTTTAACAGTAACTGCGTACTAACTGCATGCTGTGTGCCTGTGCATGTGTACCTGTATATGTATATTAAAAAAATAATATGTATACTTTTGTTGGTCACTAGTGAAAGCTTAGCGAGGCCTTTACTTCCTCCTGAGAATACCACCAGCAGCAGCTTTCTCTCATGCTCAATCCGTCAGGAAAAAGGAAGAGTGTGTTCTGGGCTAAAGCCATTTTCTTCTAAGTCTAGCTGCTCTGGTAACACAGAGCAATATCTGTTCTTTTCTGTTTTGATATTTCCATATGGGATTTTAGTCCCAGAAGAAGGAACCCAAGGGCAGATCAGAATGGGTTTGTCTTTGTAGTCCACGCTGGTGCAGTGGACTATAGTGGACTGCAGCTCTTGATTCTTCTCCCTGTTTGAAATGCATATGGTTCTAGAGTCTTGTCACCTCATACAACTGAATGTTTCTTGATGCTTGTACATGGCTGGCTGCATACTAGTTTGTCACTTTGTCTTGAAGAGAAGTTACTGTTTGAATTGTTTTTTCTGCCCAACAGTTCAACAATGGGATCCTCAAGCAGCTTTTTCAGAGTTCTGACTTTGTACTAATGAGAATTTTTGTAGATTACTGTTACTCTGTTCTTTTGAGTTAATGATTTTTTTGCTAAGAGAGGGATGTTTATTTTGTCTATGCTTGTTTAAGAGCCACTTTTATGCCCCGGGTCTCAGGCCTCTTACAGACAACAGGAATGTTTGTGTTGATGGGAGTTTTTTGAGTCTGGATACTTTTTATAGTGCAATCTGTTTTGGCAGTGGAGCTCCCCTCTCCTTTGAACAGTAGGGTCCTGTTGATAAGGTGTGTGTGCTTTTTTGTTTGTTTGTTTGTTTGTTTTGTTTTGCTTTTTGACCTGGAGCCATCTTACCTCAGATACTAGTGCTGAATGCACTTTTGAAGTGTTGAAACTTGTAACATACTTTACTGCAGCAATCTAGTGGCCACTGTCTTGTCCTTTTTCTTTCTTTCGCTCTCCTTCCCTAGCGTCCCAAGTCCTGCTTGCTTAGTGTTAAATAGTTGCTTGGTACTGTAAATGCTCTGTGCCTTTTTATACAGCTCTTTTGCTCCTATGTTAGAGATCTCTAAGTACAGCTGTTTTAAGCTGGGACGTGGTGGTTCTAATATCAGAGTGTCAAGTATTGTTTTTGAAACCGATAAAATGGAAGCAATCAGTGATCTGAGTAGGCTTTTCAAGAGAAAACTAACCTCTGTAGCATATCTAAAGAATATTTTCATTTCTGAATCTGCAGAGGAGTTGCCCAGAATTTCATCCACTGTATTGTAAAGTCTAAGTGTGATGCCAATTATGAGAGAGTGTGCCCCCCCATTGTCATTCTTTCTCCTGATAATCTATACTGACTAGCACCATTCATACTGCTACTAGCCGTGCACAGTGCATGAGAGGCATGATCACTTCTGTTCTTGACCGCTAACTCAACAGGAAATTCCTTCAAACATGTTGTATAGATGCATATTTATGACTCATTCTTTTTTCCTGGTTTTATTTACCAGTACAAACAACAAGATTCTGGGGTTGAGAGAAACTGAGAATGTGGATGGGGTGGGCTCATTGCACCTACACCATGCATGCTTGCCAAAATGGAAGGTTTCTGGGCATGAATGATTTCTTTATGAAGGATTTGAAGGAAGGATTTGGATTAGTATATTTCTATGCATCTCGGATTAATCTTTTTGATTAGTGATTTGGCTCAAGACCCTTCAGTTTGTATTTTTGTTCTTAAAGAAAGAGCTGGTAAGGATGACTTTAATGGAGTTATTCTTGTTTTCAGCAAATCTCTCTATTATTTTACCATAATTTTCTGCTTTAACTCCTCAGCTTTACTAAGAACCCTGTCCAAGTATAGATTTGATATGCTACAGAATCTGCTTTTTGTTAGTGGGACCTAACCTCAGGGTTGCTCATTTCTTGTCGGAAGAAACACCTTCAGTCATAAAGAGTCGAGAGAAATGTAACCTTGTATTGATCTTGAGTGCTACTATTTAGAGCAGATTCTTGCATATTTAAATACGAAAATCCTCCTGATATTGGACCTAAAGACAATAAATAAGAAAATTAATTGTATTTGTTTCTCAAGAATATTTTTCTTTTAAGTAATAGTGTCTATGAACCTGTCATTGAGTCTAGAAAGCTGCCGCTGTTTTTTTCAGATTACCATTACTTTTCCACAGAATGAATTTCTATGACTTTTATGAAGTCAAATATTGTTGGCTCTGTGGAAGCTGTTTTAACTGCTGGTAATTTCAGAGAGCAAAGTATTTTTCTGGTATTAATTATTGGCTAGAATGTTACTTGAAATAACAAACTGCTTGAAATTAACAGTTCTTTTCTGAGTTGAAGAACCACAGATACTAAAAAAGCAGAGCTCCAGACCAGACTTGACAAACTTCATTTACATTGAATGGCAGTGGCAGTGTTAGTATATCTTGCTTTATGTACCCTATTTGTTTTTCTAGAATTTATAATTTGTAAACCATATTTGTTTGTTTAGAGTGAAAATGCCAGTGAACTGAGCACAACAATAATTCGAGCCAGTCCAACTCCTTTGCTGGAACACAGAAATGAAAATCTAAAAGGCTACTCCTGTCAAAGAAAGAAAAAAGGAACACTACTTAATATTGATCAGAAATCAGAAGAAAGAGAACTTTTAAGTCTTAAAAGTAAACTTGAAAATGAAGTATTGGGTGAAAAACTATGCAAGGAAGGTTTTTCAACAAATGAAAATCAGGTTGCATCCAGTCTTTCAAATATAACAACAAATCCTAAAGAGTTAGACCATGTTAAATCAGCTTTACCAAGTAAATCATGCATCTTTCAGCCACTGTCTGATAATGTTGATAAACAAGAAGCATGGGAGGATCATACAAGCAAAGCACAGAGATCAGGACTACCATCCTTAAACATATTGCCCATGTATCCTGGATTAAGCAGTTATATTCCATTAAATCAGAATGATGAACAGTATCTTCCTATTTCAAGCTTTAAATCCCATGTCACTGCTTCCGAGAGTCAAACAACTTCATCTGTTCCCACATTGCTTACAGGATGTTCACTTGCAACAGCTCCATTTGCACAACAGCACCTGGGAAATATACCATCTACTGGAAGTGCAGCTTTGTCTCAGCTTCATGGTGGCAGCTCTGCGGGTTTTGGCCTCCCAAGAGGGCTTCCTGGCTCTGGTATCCCAGCAGGACGTGTTCAGGATCCAGTTACTTTAGGAATTCCTTTAGGTCCAAATACTGGTCCTGAATCTCTGAGTGCGTCTTCACTTTGTAATCCACATTCTACTTGGAATAAGAATATTTTAAATGTAAAATCATATACTGGACAACCTTTTGGAGTTGGTAGAAATGAGTGGGAGTCGCCAGTGTCACCTGGTTTTGGTAAGACTTTTAAAAGTATATTTAAAATACAGCTGTGGACAAAAGTGGCTAAAATGAAACTGATGAGATTATAGTAAATAAAAATAGACTACTGAAATATAACTACAACTATTCTTTATGAAAGCTTAATATTAAAAAATATATTCCTAATATTCTATGTTTAAAAATCTTTTGAGACTGTCAGGAGACTACTGAATTCCAAAAATATATGTTAGTAAAAAGGCTAAATTTCGTCTTTTTTTTCTATTTTCTGTTTATTTAAAAGATCCAGCATTGTCCTCGGTAGTCATGAGGAATGAAACTCTACCTGCAGGTCCTTTCTTAGTTATAAAGGCGAAAGAAAAGCTGCCAGGTGCCTTTTATAGTTTCTGCAGTTTCTCTGTATCTTGACTTTCCTTTAAACCACAGCAATATTTATTTTTTTAATTTTAAAGAGTTTTTGTTTTGTTTTAACCTTCAGTTGTTCCTCTCTGCACTTTTTCTGGCTAGTTCTTTGAGATGAAATGACAAGCTAGTGGGATAGAAGTTTTCATTTGTTAGTGATTCACCTCTGGTGATAAGGATTCTGTGTTATTTTTGATCTTTTAAAATGAATATGATCTTACTGGCTTTCAGTTGAACAAGTTCTTGTTTTTTCAACAGATTATAGGTTATTTTCTCTATTTTGATTGTTATAAATCATTGATCTTAGTGCATTTTGAAATAGCATATAATAGAATCTGAACCATCTTGCTCTTATATATTTTTAATGCACGTAATTGCTAGGATTTTGTACAGGTTTTTGAACTTCTCTGAATAGCCTATTTAGCCTACACTTGATTTCTGGCAAATTTGATTCTTTGACCCTTGAAGTTAGTGTCCAGTGATGCTAATCTTAATCCATATTTTTATCTTAATAGTTATGTTAAATTTTCTGGTTTGGAGGGTAATAAGAATGTGTGGCTTTAAAATAAAATTTGCTGTTCAAGTAACTAAAGCTTTATTACTTGTAGTTATGTGTATATGTCCTAACTAAGAAGTCGAATATTTGATTTGACATGAATATCCATGAGTGGGTTTATGAATGAAATAATGAAGATTGATCTCTGCATGCCAGAGAAAACTCTTAACTGCTGTTTGTTTTGAATTGTTGCTACAATGTTACAGTTCCTCTGAAAGAACTATTTTGAATATTTTAGAAGTAAAGACTTTCTGGAAGTAAAATATTTGAAGCCAGGTTTTGCTTTGCTATGCTGATAATAGCTTTTGGTGGTAGCACTTCTGCAGCAAAATCTGCTTTAAGAGATTACTTAGTGTTTTTTGTAACGAAAGAATTCCTAAACAACTTTTAGGTAATGGTTATATTCTAGTTAAAAAATAGTAATAATAATAAAAAAGACCGTTTTGATCAGTGTAATATACTGATACTCACATTTTGTGATGTAAGCTAGTTTTGATCAAACTTTGTTCATTCAGTAGTTGAAACTTTGTGGGTTAGTAATTACATGGAATGTGCTATTTCTGTAAGTTTTTTTTTTTGTTCATAACAGTAGAAATCCAAGTAAGACGCAAGTTAAAAGCAATTTATTGAAATGCTAACTATCTGGCAGGAGAAAACATTCTTACGAGAACTGTTGAAGTTAAAAGTTCCTTGGTTTAAGAAAGAGTTTGTCAGATGAGATTAAGAACTTGACATGACAGATGGAATGGCCTGTAATTAATGTCTGTCTTCTGGGTGCTTGCAACTAACAGGAGCGTACTTTCTTCCCAAGGACATGTGAAAGTACCAGAAGAGTTGAAATTCCCTAATGCTTGTTGTGTGGGAATTGCATCACAGACAACTCTTAGCATTTTTAATCCAACTGAACGGTGGTTGCAGATCTGCATTGGCGTAATTAGTATTTCAGTTAATGGGGAAAAGGTAAGACTTTATTTCAAAGAAGTTCTAAGCCTAATGCTCTAACCTTATCAGAAGTCAAAATGTAAAATCAGAGTCCACTGTACACTCTATATCATTTGCAATAGATGCACCGTGTGTCCTTCCAGGGTCGTGGCTTCTGACTTTGTTTTCAGTATGTCTGAATAACTCCTTAAAAAAAAAAAAAACCCAAATAAACAAAAACCCAAACACACAATAGTTTGTGTGTATACACATGAGTGTATCTTTACTTCTTTATTTCTTTCTGTTACATTTTTTTCTGTAGTCACTTGATATGGTGAAGCTCTTATTTCAGCTACATTTTTACTACTCTGAGTAACTTAGTATCACTTGCAAACTTAATCTCTACCACTAGATACTGTATAGAAATATGCTGTATTTCAGGCTGAGACACGGTTTTAATGCTTTTAATTTAAAGACAAATGCAATATTTGAACAATATGGAGATGGGACATAGATATGAAGAAACAGTAATTAATATTGAGCAAAAACATGTACAAAAATCTGTGCTGAACGGTGGTTACCAGATAAATGTACTCTGTAGGTGTTTTGAAGAAGCTGTGCTACAGCCCTTTTGCTTGAGAAATTGACAGGTGGTTTTTTTTGTTTGCTTTTCAGATGGATCCTGTGAAATACCAATGTCTTGTGTTCAAGAACAAAACCATCATAGGACCTCATTCTACTGATGACCTGAAAATACTTTTCTTACCTTGTCATTCGGGGATCTTTCAGTGCATTCTCAGTATTTCATCTTGGCCAGTTTCTGCAGATGCTGAGACAATAGTTCAGGCAGAAGCTTTGGCAAGTAGAGTAGTTCTGACAGCAGTTGCAGAAAATCCTAATATAGAAGTAAGTACTAATTATGTTTTTTGTTAGAATTTTATGAAAAGTTTAATGATACTAAAAATAAATTAGAATGCAAGATTGTTTGTCAAAGGAGCCAAGTGTGAGGAATGAGAGTATAAGGGAGAGCACTTACAAAAAGCTCAAAACTACTTAAGAAGTTTTATTTGTGGAAGGGCATCTTGCTGTGCATGAAGAGTTGTTATGCAAATGTCTGATAATAATGAATTAAAAGATACTGCTTTTTCATTATTAGAAGAATTAGATGAAATGATAGGATGAGGGCTCTAACATTTGATGCTTTCTCAGGATTTGTTGTTGACTGTGTTAGATATCAGCAGGCATCAAAATATGACAAATAACATTCATTTCCAGTTGTAGGGATTTCTATATTGTTTTTGCATGAAGTAGCATCTGTCTTGATTAGTTCTTTCTTTCAGTTTATATAAGGCTCAAAGAGAATATTTTCTTATTTAGGACTAGTTCAAAATTAAAAGTAGTTGGTTGTATAAAATTGTTTCTTTCTCTTCTGTCTTATGAAGAACAGCCAAGTGGGAGATGGAGTGATTTATAAGAACAAAATTTGGCTCTGTATCGTCCTAGATTGTTGTTATGAGGCAGAAATGTACATGATACTACTTTCCAAATGTGCCTCAAAACAATGTTACAGTCTGAGACCTTGGTGACAAGAATAAAATTCTCAGTGCATTTACTATAGAATTTTTCATTTTAAATTGATTTATTAACTTTTTTTTGGGTAAATACAAATTTAAAAGTGATTTTAAAGGTATTCTATTCAAATATGTATGACTTAATATTCTGTGTTTTATGTTCTTCCATTAATTTGAATTTAATATTCAATGCATTTTTCATAAGTTTGACAAAAAATCCATCATTCTCAATATTCTTTATCGTGTAGTGTGTTCAAACTTGCTTCATATTTAGATTAAATTCTGTTCTACATATCTGCATGTTTTACTCTATTCTTGAGGCTGGGAAGGTAACAAACTAAGGCTGTATTAAGCTGCAGATCACAGTACTCAAGTGTACTTATATTAACAAAAATTAATTCCTCTTTAGTTATTTTCCTAAAGTTTAAATACAAAAGATGTTGCGATTGATGTTTTCTACTTGCTAATAATAATCATGGCTTAATTTTATTTTTATTTTTTAATTTAGCCAAAATAATTTGACTGTATACTGGATTTTGATGGATAAATATTGCACTGAATTTGATTTAATTGATTCAGGATCAAAGAAAACTTTCTTGTCTCTCAGCTAGGGTAGCAGGGGTGTATTGTAGGTAGGTATAGTGTTACAGGATGGAGTAGGTGAATAGTATCTTTAGTTTCCTGCTGCCTTCTTGTGGTGGTGTGTTCTGGGAGCTTTCCTTCCTTTTTATAAAGTGTTGCTTTACTTTAAAACCAGGTGGAAATGGGAAGAACAAATTGCTTGGATTTTGGTGACTTGACTTCTGGCAGCTGGAAGGCTCTTCCACTAAAACTTATCAACAAAACCCATGCTTTTGTGCCAATTAGACTTATTATCAATGCAGTAAGTACAGCAAACTTCCTACATGAAAAAATTAACTTTTTGTAATATTTAATTTTAATACCAAGAAACTTTATGGTAACTCTCATTAAGAAATGTATCCTTAACATTAGAGGTAAAATTCCAAAGAAATCTAGGATTAGTAAGGAAAATAAATTTTGCGGAGTGGGGAGCCTGATTTAGCTATAATGGTGCCTGTAAGACTGTTCTGGGAGAGTTGAACCGTGCCTGGGGCATACCTGCTCAAACTACAGGTTAATCTTTGATTGGTTTCTAACACTTGGAACATCCAGAGCTTGCCTTGTGTTTCTCAGCTTTGTCAGCATATTATTGTTAACGGCAGTAGAGGATTTAATGTTTTTAAAACTGTATTTCGTTGACAGAATGCAGTAGCTTGGCGTTGCTTCACATTTTCCAAGGAACCAGTTAATCCTTCTAATGAATGCTCGTTCCAAATGGATGCAGTTTCTCAGATAGCAGCTCCATCAGTTGTAAATCATGTGATACATGCAAGCTATGATGGACAAGTGAGTAGTTCATAGGTCACTGATTCTTTCAGTTGCTTACTGTCTGAAATGACAGTTCTGAATATCTGAATCAACAGTAATAATTGCTGGGGAGTTACTGATTTGAGCTATATATATATATATGTGTATGTATATATATATATAGTATATATTTTTTGTTGCAGTAGGTATTGTGTTTTTTCTTTTCAGTAATTCCCTCATCCCCTTAAGATGAATCAATTGATTTCTTTTTCAGGATCCTGAAGCTTTAACAGTTTGGGTTCTGTTCCATGCACCTAAGAAACAAATTTCTGCTTTAGGTATGACAATTTAATTTTTCCTTTTAACTAAAAATAATTGTCTTATGTGCGTACTTTAGAATTCAGGAACAAGCTGCAAAATTGAAACAAAATGTTTCAGCTCTAGTTTATGTAATATTTTGGGTATCATGTTCAATTTTCATAGCTGAAGGAGGAGGAATAGTTTTATTAGTTTGTTACTTTTTCTGTGCTATCTATCAGTCTTGATGCTTAGGAAGTTAACAG
This sequence comes from Rhea pennata, assembly GCF_028389875.1. Lineage (NCBI taxonomy): Eukaryota > Metazoa > Chordata > Aves > Rheiformes > Rheidae > Rhea > Rhea pennata. The sequence goes on along the minus strand of NC_084664.1, from coordinate 108,329,010 downwards.
GCACTTGCAATACAAAGCTATATGAAGTGAGTATCTACTGCAAGATATGTGGAATTTCCTTAGCAAAAGGAAATTGGTTAATGGCTTCAAGAGAAACCCTGAACGTTAAGATGGTTATAGTATAGATGAGGGATCTGAAGAAGTGTGAGTTTCTGATTTCCTAAGGGAAGTAGTATATAGTTTATCAACTGTGTCCTTGGCTTGTCCTTTTGGTTTGTGTGTTTTGGGGACAATTTCAGCCATACTTGACAGAAAGGTAAAAATATTAAGATTGTGAGACTTGCAAAAAATTGTTGACTGGGTAAGGGAGAGCTTCTGTTGATACCCCTGCTGAGGGAAGGGTTGGGAAGTATTGAACTGAGACACAAATCCGTAGAAACAGTCTTTGTTGCTGGCGTATTTGTTGGTTTTGTCACTTATGGAATTGCTCCTAGATACCTTAGGTCCAGCAGATGAATTCTTGGCCAGAGTTGATGTGGAAGTGGATAGTCCAGGACCTAGTAGTGTGATTAAAAGTATTCCTCTTCGAGCAAGAGCTGGAACGGCGAGGATACATGCTCCAAAGGACCTACAGGTTTGAGTGGATTTGAGGGCAGTGTGTTTTAAGAATACTCTGCTTCTTATGCCCTACTTCTTTTTGTATTACATTTGTGTGTGTGCATGTGTATATGCACATCAATATATATATAAAACTTATATATACGTATACATAAACATTTTTTTTCCAGACAATATGTCTATCTGCTAGTGTGGGTTCTTCATCCAAACAACAGCTGCCATTGAAAAATGCTGGAAACATCAGTGTATGTTTAAAAGTTAAGGTAGGTTGACTACTGCTTCTTGAAATTATGGATTTTGTACTGTAAACGTTGTATGGAAACTAGAGCTAACACTTGGGATACTAGCTTAACTGTTAGTTTGGCAGAGGGGTTAACAAATTTCCATAAAGATGAAAGGTAGCCAAGAGGATAGCTCATGCAACTGGAAAAAATGGATGAATGTTTTATTGCTAAGCTTCTGTTATATTTGTAAAAGCAGCAAATCCTGTGCTACACAGATGTTAGCCTATAGAGTAATGACCATTTAGAGCAGAGTTCTGTTAGCATGAGGAAATATTTTTAGTTTCTGACAAAGCTGCGTTAATTTTCACTGGACATCTTGCTAAGCCACTTAGTGCTTGTCAGGTATATATGTTCCACTTTATCTGACTCTAATCTTCCTGAGAATCTATGGCAGGTATGGTCCCAGACTAAAAAATAACTAGACTTAATTTTAAGTTAGCATTTTGAAGTCAATACAAGGACCAATCAGTGTCTCTTTTGCATTAAAAAAAAATAAATTGAGGGCTGTGAGACTGTTACTTGAGACATAAAGTGAACAGAGGATCAGAGCTAAAGCACATGGAATTGTTGATTGTTCCAGACTGTAATTACGTTGCAGAAATATATTTGTGAATAACCTGAAATACTGCAGAACTATCGTAAAAATTCTTCAGAAAATATCAGCCTTTGACTTTTAGCTTCTGGACATATTTGAAGAATGTGTTTTTAACAGTCTGAAGATTTTGGTAATTGCTATAGCGACCGTTCTAATCTACTTAAATTCTGTAGTAGCAGGGGATAGGTAGCTTTTTCTTATCCTTGCAATGAATTGGTTTGATGGCACACTGCATTTATTTCTCATGGTTTTAACCCTGAGTTTAGTCCTAATTCACTGGGAGATGCTTAAGACTTGACTATATTTGGCAGGCTGGCCTTGAATTGCAAGATCATAAGACAGAGTAATAAAGTTTTTTTCGTGTTTCTAATATATTAAAGCTGTCAGTATTTTTGAGAGTTGCGAGTTGACAGTGATATATGTTTAGAATAGACAATCTTGCTGAAAAACTTTTAATTACTTTAGAGCAAAAAATGCTTAGCTAAGAAGTTGGCTAATTTCCATTTGTTTTAATACATGATTATAGTCCATTAAGTCTCAGTTGAAGACTGGGAATAATGTTAATGGTATTTATTTTCAGATGACTATGTTTCAGAAAAGGACTTACAGATACGGAAATATAGTGTGATGTTGATTTGCATTTATTTCAGTCTTTTAAGGGCTATATTTTAAACATGACTTCTGAATTAAAGAGTTGTAGCTTTTTGCTTTGTGGCTTTATGGAAGTTGCAATAAACTTGTGTATTATCACAACAAAACAAAATACTATAATACGCTGTAATGATGTTATCTTTAAAATATACCAGAAATCAAATTTAAACTATTTGCAGTTCACAGAATCATAGAATCAGTAAGGTTGGAAGGGACCTCTGGAAATCATCTAGTCCAACATCCCTGCTCAGCAGGGTCACCTAGAGCATGTTAGACAGGGTTGTATCCAGGTGGGCCTTGAAGATCTCCGGAGAAGGAGACTCCGCAACCTCCCTGGGCAACCTGGTCCAGTGCTCCGTCACTCTCACAGGGAAGAAATTCCCCCTCACCTTCAGGCAGAACTTCCTGTGCTTCAATTTCTGCCCATTGCCTCTTGTCCTGTCATGGGAAGAATATTCGCATGACCTGTGACCTGTAATGCCTTTTTTAAAGAGATATAGGTTTTTCTAATACAAAAAAATAGGTTTTTTTGATCTTTAGAATTCAGAATTTTAGAAATGTCTTAAAATGCATCCATAGGATACTAACGCATTAATTCCGTTTCCAGCAGTCATTAATTGTATTCTATGCATTCAACTAGCCATGCACAACAACGGGTTTAAGAAAAAGAACTATTCCTTTTTAATGACTTACTGCGTTCTTAAGAAAATTAGACCTATGATACAAAGCCAGTGGAAGGATCGCTCTCCATATGTGCAGCATGAAAATTCACGTGTCAAGAAAGCCTCTAGCATTAATCCTGGGTTTGGTAACATGGCTGAGCAGCAGGTTCTACATAAAATAGGGAGATATTTAACAGAAGAATCTAGAGTTTACTCTTTTCCATTTTTACCACAGTGCGCTACCAAATGGTGGTTTAACTACAAACTCATCCAGACTGATGTGCTAATGGTCTTGATTGTCTTTGGGCAGCACTTCTGTACCATCTAGTAGCATCTCTCTTTCAAGATCTTTTCCTGCTGTTGAAGTTCATAGCCTATTCATTAAGAACTGCTAGCTTCTAACTTGAAAATTGCTTTTACACAAAGACATATTGCTTGACCAATAGTTGTATAAAATCATCTCCAACTTCTATTAGAGAAGTCTAGATCTAGAATAGAAAATTTCTGAGTCAGATTAAAAGGAAAAAAAATGCCTCCTCTATCAGGCTTTGCGAGAAAGGAGCTATGCTATTTGTTTCTTCTGTGATATCAGTAAACTTTTTTTTTTTTTCTTTTCCTGATGGTATTTTGGCACTGTTAAATTGTGATATTGGGGGCTGGAAATAGTGATACAATCAGAGGTTTGCTTCCAGTCTGGAGCCTGCTTAGTCCAAGTATTAGTATTCTCCTTCTCATCTTGATTCAGAGTTATGAATAGTGATTACGGATAACCATCAGTACTTATAATTCCTGATGATTGAGTAGGAATGATAGGGAAGTGGCCTTATCTCCAGGTTTTCTTTTTGCACTTCTTGGGGCATAGGCCATGTAAAAAGGATGTAAAACTAATGTGGTGATACTGGACACAAATAAGTGTGGTGATATTGGGCTCTAATTAATATTACGATTGGTTGGTATCACATAATTGGTTAGTGATCACAGAATGGTTGAGGTTGAACAGCACCTCAGGAGATCATCTAGTTTAACCTCCCTGCTCAAGTGGGGTCATTGGAGCATGTTGCCCAGGACCCTGTCCAGATGGCTTTTGAATATCTCTGAAGGAAGGAGACCTACAACCTCTCTGGGCAACCTGTTCCAGTGCTCTGTCACTAACAGTAAATAAGCTCTTCCTCGTGTTCAGGCAGAACTTCCTTTGTTTCAGTTTGTGCTCGTTGCCTCTTGTTGCGTGGTACTAATGAAAATAATCTGGGCACATCCTCTTGACACCTTCCTTCTAGATATCTGTATACACTGATAAGATGTATACATCTTCCCTCTCAGTTGTCTTTTCTCCAGGCTAAGCAGGCCTACCTCTCAGCTTTTCCTTATAGAAGAGATGCTGTAGTACCTTCATCATCTTTGTAGCCCTACGCTGGACTCTCTCCAGTAGCTCCATGTCTCTCTTGTACTGGGGAGCTCAGAACTGGATGCAGTACTCGAGATGAGGCCTCCCCAGGGCTGAGTAGAGGGGCAGGATCACCTCCCTCGACCTGCTGGCAACACTCTTTCTAATGCACCCCAGGAGACCACTGGCCTTCTTGGCCAGAAGGGCACATTGCTGGCTCACGGTCAACTTGTCCACCAGCACTCCCAGGTGCTCCCTGCCTTTGCAGCAGGTCAGCCCCCAGCCGGTACTGCTGCATGGGGTTATTCCTCCCTCTTCTCTTTGTTGCAGTTCACAAGGTTCCCCTCTGTCCATCTCTCCAGACTGTCGAGGGCCCACTGAATGGCAGCACAGCCCTTAGGTGTGTCAGCCACTCCTCCCAGCTTGGCATCATCAGCAAACTAGCTGAGGAGGCCCTCTGCCTCTCCATCCAGGGCACTGATGAATGCATTGAACACGACTGGACCCAGTACTGACCCCCACGGGGACACCACTAGCCACAGGCCTCCAACTGGACTCTGCGTCACTGAGCACAACCCCGTGAGCTCTGCCTTTCAGCCGGTTCTTAATCCGCCTCCCTGTCTGTTCATCTAGCCTGTACTTCATCGGCCTGCCTGCGAGGCTGCTACGGGAGACAGGGTGGGAAGCCTTGCTGAAGGCAAGGCAGACAACATCCGCTGCTCGCCCCTCATAGAAGGCTCTCAGGTGGGTTAAGCGTGGTTTTTCCCCTTGGTGAATCCGTGCTGACTACTCCCGATCGCCTCCTTTTCTGGCTGACTGGCCTGTAGTTTCCTGGGTCCTCCTGCTTGCCAGCTGTTTGAAGGCCGGAGCAACACTGGCTTCCTTCCAGTCCTCAGGCCCCTCTCCAGTTCTCCGTGACCTCTCAAAGGCGATGGAGAGTGAGCAGGCGACGACACCAGCCAGTTCCCTGAGCGCTGGGAACTGCGGGTCACGGGCCTGTCGAGGCCCATGGACTTGTGTGTGTCAAGTTTGCTTAAGTGATCATTAACCCAATCCCCCTTGACCAAGGGGGAGCCTTCCTTTCTCCAGACCTTCTCTCTGCTCTCCGGGGCCAGGGATGCCTGACGGTTGGTCTTACCAAGAATGACTGTGGCAGCAAAGGCATTCAGTAACTCTGCCTTCTCCGTATCCTTCATCACCAGGGCTCCTGCCCCGTTCAGCGTCAGGCCCACGTTTTCCCTAGTGGTCTTTTGCTACTGACGTACTTGAAGCAGCCCTTCTTGTCATCCTTGACAAAACATCCCTTGCCAGATTAAACTCCAGACCGGCCTTGGCCTTCCTAGCCCTGTTTCTGCATACTCAGAGAACATCCCTATATTCCTCCCAGATTACCCGTTCCCGTTTCTGCCTTCTCTATACCTCCTTCCAAGGGTTGAGTTTTGCCAGGAACAACTTAGTCATCCATGCAGGTCTCCTGCTGCCTTTGGTGCACTCCTTTCTCATAGGCGTGCAGTGCTCTTGAGCTTGGAAGAGGTGGTCCTTGAATATTAACCAGCTTTTTTGGACCTCCTTTCCTTCTAGGGCCCTAACCCATGGTCTCTGAAGAGGCCAAAGTTTGCTCCCCTGAAGTCCAGGGTTGCAATCCTTACTTATTGTCCTTCTTACAGGATCCTGAACTCCTCTATCTCATGGTCATTGCAGCCAAGGCTGCCCCCAACCTTCACATCTCCAACCAGTCCTCCTTTTTGTTAGTACAAGGTCTAGAATCACACTTCTCTTTGACTCCTCCACCACCTGTGACAAGAAGTTATCATCAGTGCTCTGCGGGAGCCTCCTGGACTGTTTGTGCTTAGCTGTGTTGTCTTTCTAGCAGATACCAGGGTAGTTGAAGAACTATGAGAACTGGGGCCTGTGATCATTAGGCTACTTCCAGCTGTCTGTAGAAAGCCTCATTGAGTTCTTCCTGATCAGATGGCCTGCAGTAGACCCCACAACAGTGTCCCCATGTTAGCATGCCCTGTTTAATCCTTACCTGTAAGCTCTTGACTGGCTCTTCATCTACCCCTAGGCAGAGCTCAATGCATTCTAGTTGTTCTCTCACAAAAAGAGCAGCTCCCCCACTTCACCTTCCTGGCCTGTCTTTCCTAAAAAGCATGTAGCCATCCATAGCAGCATTCCAGTCATGCCAGCTATCCCACCATGTCTCTGTGATTGCAGTGAGATCATGGCCCTGTGACTGCACACAGATCTCTAATGCACAGGCACAGCATGGGGAACAAACAGGAAGAATTAGTGTACAGGCATTTCTGAGATGCAGGTTTCCCAGGAGGGGTCTAAGGAGATGCTCTGTAACCATGTCCATACACACTCTTCTGGCTGCATGTACCTGCTGGAGGCATCCTGACTTGATCTGTGTTTTGCTACTATCCTGTTTCTATGACTCTCCCCTTCCCCCATCTTTCCTAGTTTAAAACCCTTCTTACTAGGCTGGCCAATGTGCTGGCAGAGATATCTGTGCCCTGCTTAGTGAGGTGAATCCCCTTGATCTTCAAACAGGGTCCCATGGTCATAAAAACCAAGAACCTGTTGCCAACACCAGTGATGCAGCCAGTTGTTGACTTAGAAAATCTGTCTACTTATCCTCCCATCCTTCCCCCTCACTGGCGGGATGGAGGAGAAAATGACCTGGGCTCCCAGACCCTTGACATCATGTCCAGAGCTCTGAAATCCTGTTTGAGTGTTGCTGATGTTACACCGCTACTGGCATGCCATTGTCATGTTGTACTGTTCAGTTCTCTGAATCTCTGTGAGGTTCTTAAAGCATTATGTATACAGTTGATTGATCTTAAGATGTTTCTGGTAGAAGTTTCCGTGCTATACCATCCAACTTCAGAGGAATTTAACTTCTGCAGGAGTATGTGAAAGTTCTGACAATGCCATGTATATTTAAATTAGCTGATGTGCATGTATGACAGACGCATAGTCAAATAATTTTGGTCTTTGTAGATGTGTTTACTCCCTTAGAAAAAGTAACGCACCCTCTGTCTTTCTCTCTTCCCTCCCCCCCACCCTTTTCTTCAGACATCAGATCAGGACAGCTGCTTTTCTGTTGAACCTGAGGATCTTTTTCTTCTTCCTGGAGAAGAACAAGAAGTGACTGTCCTGTTTTTTCCAAAAAACTTAAAGAATGCAGAAAGGTAATCTAACTGATTATATGTTGTCTTTTTTTTAAATAAGAGTTATTTTGAACCTGAAGGTCATAACAAATGTAAAGTTTTATCTACAGGGGAAACTTTGGCATCAGTTGTTTTGGGGAGGGTCATCATTCAGAACAGAGTAGATGTTTTGCTGGGGTATACCTGCTCCATAGATTCCATGCCTCACTTGCTGAACAGTACTAAATGAGTATCATAGAATCAATAAGGTTGGAAGGGACCTCTGGAGATCATCTAGTCCAACATCCCTGCTCAGCAGGGTCACCTAGAGCAGGTTAGACAGGGTTGTATCCAGGTGGGCCTTGAAGATCTCCAGAGAAGGAGACTCCGCAACCTCCCTGGGCAACCTGGTCCAGTGCTCCGTCGCTCTCACAGGGAAGAAATTCCCCCTCACCTTCAGGCAGAACTTCCTGTGCTTCAATTTCTGCCCATTGCCTCTTGTCCTGTCACATGGGACAGCTGAAAAGAGTTTGTCCTCATCCCCTTGACACCCTCCCTTCAAGTACTTAGACACATTGATAAGATCCCCCCTCAGTCTTCTTTTCCCCAGGCTGAAGAGGCCCAGCTCTTGCAGCCGTTCCTCATAGGGCAGATGCTGCAGTCCTCTGATCATCCTTGTAGCCCTACACTGGCCTCTCTCCAGTAGCTCCGTGTCTCTCTTGTACTGGGGAGCCCAGAACTGGACACAGTGCTCGAGATGAGGCCTCCCCAGGGCTGAGTAGAGGGGCAGGATCACCTCCCTCGACCTGCTGGCAACACTCTTCCTAATGCAGCCTGGGAGACCATTGGCCTTCTTGGCCAGAAGGGCACATTGCTGGCTCATGGTCAGCTTGTCATCCAGCAGCACTCCCGGGTCGTCCTCTGCAGAGCAGCTCTCCAGAAGGTCGGCCCCTAGCTTGTCCTGGTGCTTAGGGTTATTTTTCCCTAGGTGCAGGACTCTGCACTTGCCCTTGTTGAACCTCAGGAGGTTCCTCTCCACCCAGCTCTCCAGCCTGTCCAGGTCTCTCTGAATGGCAGCACAGCCCTCAGGTGTGTCAGCCACTCCTCCCAGCTTGGTAGCATCAGTAAACTTGCTGAGGAGGCACTCTGTCCCCTCATCCAGGTCACTGATGAAGAAGCTGAACAGGATGGGACCCAGTACTGAGCCCTGGAGGACTTCACTAGCCACAGGCCTCCAACTAGACTCCACGTCACTGGTGACGACCCTCTGAGCTCTGCCTTTCAGCCAGTTCTCAATCCACCTCACTGTCCACTCGTCTAACCCACACTTCCTGAGCTTCTCTAGGAGGATGTTATGGGAGGCAGTGTCAAAAGCCTTGCTGAAGTCAAGGTACACAACGCCCACTGCTCTCCCCTCATCTACCCAGCCACTCATTCCATCACAGAAGGCTATCAGATTGGTTTAGCTCATTTTTCCATCATAGGTCAATAGGTGCCTTATGGCTTGTTTAGCTTAAATAAATGGAGCAATTCTCAGGAGTCCCTTATAAGATACTTGCCTCTAAAGTATGCTAAAGTAAAGAATGCTTGAAAATATTTAGCAGCCCCTTCACTTACTTCTCTCTTCTTCATCCCACAAAGGTAAGGGATATGTTCTTTCTATTTTACAACTGATAAACTCAAGCACAGATCAGGATCAAAGGTATTCATAGATTCTGGATGCCAAAATTGAATCAATGTCGTATATTGAATTGAATCAATGACCTAGGTCGTATATAACACTAACTTGCATGTTCAATCTGCAGCTATATTCATTCAGACATTTGTATGTTATTACCTTTGAATCTCCTTGTTCTCTCAAATAGACTTGTTTGGTTCAAGTGACCATTTTGGTATCACCTAAGAGTTTTTTTTGGCAACGACAGGGTCAGACTCCAATTCTCCAGAGCATTTTTCATTGCATATCTTCCCAGTTCTGCTGTAATGAAGCAAGAATGAATAAAGGAATACAGCCAAAATATGTTTGGCTTCAGTATCCAGCTTATTTGGACCTAGCCACTGATAATAGATTGAAACTCTTTGCTGATGACAGTATGATCCTAATAGATTGGCACAAAGTGGTTAACCTCCCATATCATGAGGCCTTATGCATAACTTCTTTGCTTTACAGCCTTAAGGTATTCAGTAGAGTTGGAATCTTTGCAGTCCTCTTCCAAATGCTTGCCAAAGTAATTTAAAGTAATTAAAGCAGTAACAAGTATTAATATTGCCTGATGATAGAATACTGGACTGTGTCAGTAGGATTCATAGAAATTCAGTGACAACTAGACAGCAAGGCTAGCTAGACTGATGAGTTTCATTCCTGTCTCTAAGTGGGCCGCTGGTATAGTGAGTTCTTCTGCCTATTCCTTATAGGCAGACTTCTTGCCCTATGGCTCTCTTTTCTTTTTCTTATGAGTGTCTGTTTTGTTTTTCTGATTGTTCTTTCTTGTTCCCTGAATCTTTGGACGATTCTAATTTCCTTTTCTCTTCCCTGTATACTTCAGCTTTTTGTTTTATATCTTTGCTGACTCGTGTCTCCCTTACTCAGCCAGCACTTTTTCTGGTTTCTTTTCCAGTTGTTTCTCTGATTTCTTCTCAAAATTTCCTTGGACATTCAGATCTAGCTTTCCTTTTCAGTGTTAGTCCATTTATTTCTAGTTCCATATTTGAATTTGCACTCCTGATGATCTCATTCATCTGTTTGATTCTTCTTTTTGAAGAAGGCAGTTGTCTTCTCTGCTGTTGTCCTGTAGGATAGAGGCTGTATCTTGAAGACCCTGGGGTAGCTGATGCCTGACTGTGGGCCTAGTATTCTTTCCTGCAGTGATTTCAGGAAACAAAGTGTGAAGACAGTCTTGGGTTTGTGTATTATAACACTCTTACTGAGAACAGGATTCAGAGCTTTGAAACTCTTGAATATCTCATGCTACTTGAAGTTTCATAGGTGTTACAAAAGGTATTTCTTTGAAGTGCATAGAGACAATTAGATTTCCTGTTGCTCTCCAAAATTGGTCTGTTGAAGCAATCAAGTTAGCTTGTGCAAAAATAACTCTGTTACTGTAGTCTCTGAAATACTTATCTGAATTATCTCCAGATGAAACACTTCAAAATAAAACTTGAGGTGCATGGGCCTGCAGCCCAAAGGAATTTAAATTTGCCATGTGTAAAGATGACCTTTATTATAAAGCTAAAATATATGTATGCATATATTTTCCCCTTAATTGAGAAGATGGTATAAAAAGGCTTGTCTGTATTATTTTTTTCAGTTTTTTGTATTCATCTTCTATTCTTACTTTGTGATGGAGTCTTTATTTATTTATTTAGTATTTTGAAAATCCTTGTGCTGCCTTCTGGGCCTCAGTATGAAGTGGTGCTGAAGGGTGAAGTGGAGAGTGTGGAAAACAGACCAGTGTCCACGGCTGCTGGCTGCAGAGACATCCCGCCCATTCTTTCCAACAAGCAGTTCATTGCCTGGGGAGGAGTAACACTTGGAAGATCAGTGTAAGTATAAGTAGAGCTGCTATTCATACAGAATATTATGTTAAACTGTAAGTAAATGCATTATAAATTTCTTCTGTATTATTTCTATTCAGGTTAACAATCCATAGGTGATAAGGAGTTTTGTGTGCTCAATGAGAGAAACAATGTGTTACAAGTATTTTTAATATATGAAATTTTTGGAAACCACTGATCATCTTGAAGCTTTTTGTATTCTTCATGACTCTTTATTGATAGAATAATATCAGGTTTTGTAAGATTAATGTTATGTAAATAGAACTATAGTGAAAAATATTTTCTGAGTAAAATGATGTTAAAATTCCATAGATTCCTTTGACGTCTGTCTTTTGCTAGTAGTGATTATTTATTTGTTTATTTATTTTCCCAATTCCTAGATGTTAAGTCTAGAAGAATCTACTTTGGTAATGTTTGACCTTCTGAGTAGCACTGGCTGTTGAATTTCCTTGAATTTGAATATAAAATTGAATGTGCTCTGATATTAACACCTCTAGTGATGCACCCCTAATTATGGTTACCTATCCTTCAGTCAAGGAAGAGTTCCCATCTAAATTTTCAGTTAGTGTCAAATTTCCAGTTCAGTGTTTCAAGTTTTAATGAGGCTGTTGAGAATTGTCTAGATATACTTTGCTGCTTTTGTATGCTGAGGGTGCAAGTTTTGCAGGTTTCTGGACTTTTAAGTATTATTTTCTGAACTAATCCACTGTTATTTTGCTACTGAACGTTTTGAGTAATCCAATGATGTTCCCTGTTAATATTTTTAAGTAATCCATAGTTGTAGCCAACAACTCTGTTAGCTTTATTACTTTTTTTTTGTTAGTCAAAATAATGCATTTCTAAAATAGTATCTTTGCCTGTATTTATTTGGGGATAAGTTTCTCTTCACTTTATGCTGCTGCTGCTTTATTTCCTTTCTATCCTGAAAAATAGTTCTGTTTTACCGCTGGATTTAGGAAATAGAAATTGTTTCTGAAATTTCTGTTCCAACAGAATACAAAGTGTCTGCCACTTAGGCTTTGTCCTCTCTTTTGCCTTCCATCCTTGCATCTAATTGCATGATCTCTTCCTTTGTGAGAGTCTTAAGCGTTCTTAGACCCTGTTGTGGCTGGCTTTTGACTCACTAAAATGACAGAAGTTTCCTACCTCTGTTAAGGAAGTGTCTGAGTGCCAAAAGTCCTAAAGTCAATGGTCAGAGTGAGCAGTTGGTAGCAGTAATTGAGTTAAAAAAGCAAGGAGTAAAATCTTTACTTTTGAGCTAGGATAAGCAGTTTTGTTGGCTTATTGCATATGGTGGTGCCTTACCCTGAAGAAAGTATTATGGTTTCTGATTTCTGTCCATAACCTATGTTAACTTGTAATTAATTTGCATTGTTACCTGGATGATTTGCTAGCATAACCTTAATATAATATTTTAAAGAAAAAGTATCTAGAAAAGCTGTTGATCTTGTTTTTTCTTATTTGGAAATAACATATTTTGGATACTTAAATGTTTGCCACTTAATGCCAGGATATGACAGAGGAAAAAAAGTTACCATTGATCAACTTGATATAGCCATTCCTTTTTCTAGTGCAATTATTTTTGAGAAGTATATTAAGAGGAAAAGCTGTCCTTAGCTTAATTTGGTTCTCTAATACTATTCCAGTGAAGCTGGCCAAACTTATTTCCCCTGTCTAGGATCATAAAACTTTCAATGATATATTCTTGAAATGGTTTGAGTGAATGCTACGTTCACTGAAATGTAAGCCATTTCAGTATGACTAATAACGCATTTAAATCAAAGCACTTTTCCATCGCTGTTTACTCTCACCTTTCTGATGGCTGGAGGATTTTGATTTTGCATAAATCAGTGATTTTTATTTATTTTGATCATAACTACATATTTAAAAGATCTTTCCTTTTTTGAAGGAGTCTTATGTATTGACACAACTGCTGTTTGCTTCAAGAGTTTAAGCTACTAAGTACAATACTTGAACTTCAGAAGAACTTTTTCCTGTATGAGGACTGATGTAATGGTATATAATGTTGTAATATGTGACTTTGAGAATACAGAAATAACTTTTGAACTAATATATTTTGCTGTAACAGGAGGTGATTTTTTTCGTGAAATGACTGTAAAACTGACTGTCCCATTTCCGTGAATAAATACATAAATTTAAGTTTTCTGCACAATGTAACTTAACTTCATATTTTTCAGTCAGCAGAAGTTAACTCTAAGAAATAACTCTCTGTCTGTGACCCAACATTTAAGATTATTGATAAGAGGCCAGGATCAGGATTGCTTTCAGGTAACTGATGAAAACTTCTATTTCCTGTTTACAACAAAACTGTCAAGATAATCTGTTTATAATAAAAACATCAAAACTTGTTTAATACTTGTAGTACCGTTTGCTCAGTAATGGCTGAATTAGATTGGAAATCAAATTGCAGAAGACCTCTGGAATTGAATTTCATCACAGAAAGCAAATTTCAGATTTACTATTTTGGAATAGCAGATCATTGATCTGTCTTCAGTCCAGAAGGGTTAAATGATGTTAAAGGTTAAATATCTAGTTTTGCTAATTCAGTGGAACAGCAAAACTAAATATTTTTTCTACTTTGAATACAATTTATAGGAACATTCATGGAGTTAGCATACATTGAGTTGAAGTGGGGAAATCTTTCTAATTTTCTGCTTGTCTTTTCAACTATTCTGGTTCACTATGGGGTGCTGTATTGTTGCCTGCTTGATTCTGAAGCTGGTTGGAATCAGAGTTGGTTTAGTCCTTTCTGCTTTGATCTGTTAGATCTTGGCACTAAGATGGGATGCCTTCCTCATCTTTGTCTTGGGAAGACATCTAATCAGAGAGTAGTCAGGCACATTCTGATAATGTTACTGATGGACATGTTACAGTGCTTGGAAGGATGTGGCACATGTTTTAAGAGCCATATAGGTTTTGGATTTTGGACTTCTCACAGAGAAGAATTTTGCTAAGTATATGTAATGATGCATGAGATACCATGGTCATTGTACAGAGTTCTGGACATCATGCCTGATTTTCATTCTGGAAATACTTGGGAGATGGTTTTCTTGGGTTCATTAGAAAATCTGTCTTCTAGTTGTTAAGTGGTTCATCTGTACTTTTTCCTTTGAAGGGTGACTGGATTTTTCTGGATCATTCTGGAGGATGATCTTAAGTTTAATAATCTGAGAGATCCTTAACCAGTATGGCTCAAATTTTATTACTCATCGTTAAAAGCTGTTTCTGACCTGGACGGAATTGTTTAGTAGATTCTTGTTTACTGTTCCTGTTGTGGCCAGAAAAATCAACTGGCAGTGCTAGGTGCCAAGAAAATTTTGTATGCCTCCCTCTGTAATCATCTATTTGTCCTGACTGCTTTAGAGAAAATAAGACTACAAAATAAAGAGGGTTGACTGGAAATCTATCACTGGTAAAAGCTGTGAAAATGTAGTACTCCAACTGAAAAGCCATTTTTTCTCCATTACTCCTCTGCTTAGAGTCATTGTAGCCTCAAATATCTCCTGCTATCAACTTAATCCAGAGTCGGATGAAGTTAATTTTGGGTTATTAATGAAGGAAGTCTTATTACTCTGAATTTTCTTATGTATTTACCTACTTTTGATATGTGTGTGTGTATCTATTTATATATTTTTTTAATAGTTGCAAAGTATATTTGGATCAGAGGAACGCTTAACTAGTAATTGGGAGCTCAAAATCCGTCCCAAAGAAGATACTAATATATACTTGATGTTTGCACCTACTCGTGTAACTTGCATGTTTGCCAAGCTGGAAATCAAACAGCTGGGGATTCGATCACAGCCAGGAATTAAGTTTACTGTAAGAGTCCCAATCTAATTTCTAATAATTTGAAATATTCAGCATTTCTTGTATGTGTACAGAGTGGGTGGTGTGTTTCTTTTGCTTGGGTTTGGGAGGGTTGGTATGGGTTAGTTGGTTTGAGATGTGTTTTTAAGAAAGCCTAGCACTGAATAGCGCTCTCTACAAATTTAGATTTTTCAAGATATTCAGTACATATACCTGTTTACTTGCTAAATATGGTATGGACACTAAATTTTACAGTCTGAACATTCAAAAGCTTTACTTCATGCTTTTTCCCCCCTTACAAAAGAAATAAGGAAGATGTCACGTAGTATGTTAGAAGTTACCCAACATTTTGACTCTAAAACTGCTGAAGAAATCTGGACTTGTCTGATTTTTATAGAAAAACCTTAAACTAATTTTCAGCAAATGAAATTGAACTTGAAATGAAACTTGAAACTGAAGCTGAATAAGTTCAGACTTATATTTTTTCCTGCAAAGTCATTTCAGTTTACATTTTAAGTGTTTTCTCATACTGTGTTGTAATATATATTCTTTGTATAGTCCTTAATATTATCTTTTACAGAAGTTTAAGAAACATTTTTCATCTGAAGTGTACTACTTATTTTCAGATACCTCTGTCTGGATATGGAGGAACAAGCAATATCATTTTAGAAAATGTTAAAAAACTGTCGGATGGTTACTTGATAACACTGGATGGAATATTGCCTGCAAGATTAAGGAAAGTTTCTTTCCGCATAAGAAACACAGGTTCTCGCGCTGCTTATGTTAAAGCATTGTGTTTTGCAGACCTTGAGACAAAAACAGCTATGGATCCTCACACAATGACAGTGTCTCCAGAAAAATTTGTGCTAAAAGAAGGAACACACAAGGTAAGTATACCTAATGGTGGACAAGTTTTACTAATTTTAAAATATGTTTTCAGTGACTATGCATATCAGAAGTTTCTCATTGAAGTTTCACTTAATTTGTGTTTAACGTTGTATTTCACTTGTATTGCAGTAATTTTCCAAACATCAGTACCAAATGCAAGAAATTTTTTCTGAGTATGTTGACTGTCTTTTATCAGGTGATTACTGTAACGTGGAATCCTGTGGGAAAAGAAAAAAACTTACGTAAAACAAACACATTATCAGCAATATGTTTTTTTTGTGGAGATGAAATTTCCAGACAGCAATATCGTAGGTAAGATGGAATATCATAGGTTACTATTATGAAGTAGGACAGATGCTTAATAGTATGTTGAAACTAAAGGTGTAATGCTACCAACAGTATGAGTTTTAATATGCTTATAAAAATGACAAGAACAAAACAAAAGACCTTGATGATATGGAGAGTTCTGGTAAGTCTTATATTTGACTCTTCTTTTTTGCATACTGTGGCTATGATCCTAGTATAAGTTTTTTCTTTTTTCTTTCTTTTTACATTGTCGGAAGCTATGCATATTATTTTAGGAGGGGAGTGTTTATTTTTGTGTGTGTCTTCTGTATTGGAAGAGAGTTGTTGTTTCTCTACCTCTTTTTCCAATGTGTATGTAGCCTTAATTTGTAAGTTGAAAGGAGTAGCATAGAAATTCAGTAGTATTAAATTTTAAATGAGATCCTCACTTTGTTTTACTGACTTAAATTGAGGAAGATGTAGCGTTGCGTGGATGTGTGTTTGAGATAAATAACTACATATGGTCATAACAGATGCAAATAAAATTTCTAGGATATATCTTACCTTACTGTGCTTAAGGGAGGTTCAAGCAGAACTTCCTGTGGTTCAATTTCTGCCCATTGCCTCTTGTCTTGTCACGTGGGGCAAAAAAATCTTCCTAATTGCATTCCACTTTTCAAAGTGTTTCACAGATGTTAACCAACAGGTCCTTCTAGATTGCTATAATTTTCTTCATTCTTCCCTCCTCTTTAGTATTCATCATAGAATCAGAGAATCGGTAAGGTTGGAAGGGACCTCTGGAGATCATCTAGTCCAACCCTTAAACAAGTGGCCTTACAGGGATCGAACCCACAAGCTTGGCATTATTAGCACCATGCTCTAACCAACTGAGCTAAACCTAACCCCTTAAAGGGCTCGTCCAGGATTTGAACCTGGGACCTCTCGCACCCTAAGCGAGAATCATACCCTTAGACCAACGAGCTGCAACAGTTGTATATAGATCACTATATTTCAATTTGCGTAACTCAGAGAGAAGGCTTCAGAGTTAAAAGTGTGTTCACAAATGTGAGCTTGGTTTATTCCAGAAATGATAAAAGTTAAAAGGATGATTCTTACACTGGTAATCCTTTTCAGATTTATGTTTCCAGTAATATGTATAATTTGAAGTCTGGAGTATGTATAATTTAAAGTCTCTTCCTTATCTCTCTAACAGAGCCATGATGTATAACCCTCAAGTAGCAAAATATATAGTCCCAGAAAACAGTCTGTTGAGAAATGTCGTATTTGATGAAGAATTTCAAGGGGAGCAGCTAGTGATGGAAGGTAAGCGTATGCCTCATTAAAGGAAATATGTAATGCTTGTTGGGGCGGGGAATGTGTTTTAGACTTGAATTCTAGTTACTTTTCAACAATTTATTTTTTGTTAAATGCAGAAACGAAATGCCCAATTTTGGCAAAACTTGCTTTCTTTTATTGCATACCTGTCCATTCAGACTTACTGTGTTTTTCTCTAAGCAGAGCAGAAGCTGCCTGTGTGTGTTATGACACTAGAAATATTCAGTGTATTCTGAGAATTCTTACCTTAGCATTAATATTTGAGAAAGACATGAGGTACAGTTTTACTGAAAGTTGCAGACTTAGTTCTGTGAACAGGTAATACATCCTATATTTGAAAATTATGAGGCAGAAAACAAGTTTTCTGACACTTGAAGGTGTCTTTCCCCACTCAAATTAAGTAACTTTAAACTTTTTTCAACTTCTGCTTGTATTACCAAGGGATTAAAGTCTGCAGTTTATTCCAAATCTTTTTTTTAAGTTTGGCCCTTTAACGCTGTGTTTCTTGGACTAATTCTACTCACCTATGGAAAGACTTTGCAGTCTGAAGGCTGTTAGGACACCTGAGTAAAACTTGTAGCCTGAATCTTTCCCTATAGAGCTTTTGTATGTTGCTTTTACTTGGAAGAGCGATCGTTTATCATGGCTAGGTTGAAGTGAAGTCCTACCGAAGATACTTGAAGTTTTCATGTGTGCTCTGAAGTTGTTAACGCAATGTGAGAGTGCCTGGACAGTCTTTGATTAACTGTAGTTGACTTACTATTAGAGTCTTGCTAATAGTTAAAAATACTTTTTGTAAAAAACAAGGCTTACCTCTTCTCTTGGTTGTTTTTTGTCGTCTTTGATGCCATAATTTGAAATTTTCTAATGTAGCTTATTGTTTCTTATTTTGTCACAACCATTTCATTTACTGAGACTTATTCATCTTGGATATATAAAGTATATTTTTTCATGCACTGCTTTCTGTACTGAAGTCAATAGATTTGAGGTGAGACTGCTATTACAAAGAACTGGGAGACAGGCTTGTGTAACACAGCAAATGTGTCTTCAAGGATGGGTATTGGAAGTGTAGTTCTTAGAGCTGAATAGGTTATTCTTACTCTTTAAAGCGGTAGTATAACCCTCAAGACCTTCCTTACCTTCTTGTCACCCAATGTTGTTCAGTGTGAATAGTACAGTCTTATTTAAACTACTTATTTAAGGTAGTTCTTAGAGCTGAATAGGTTATTCTTACTCTTTAAAGCGGTAGTATAACCCTCAAGACCTTCCTTACCTTCTTGTCACCCAATGTTGTTCAGTGTGAATAGTACAGTCTTATTTAAACAAGTGTTTTTTTTCTTTCCTTTTTCAAGTGGGATATCTGTGGGCTTTTCTTGTTACTTGTTGTTGTAAGTATTTGACTTACAAGAACTAATACAATTAGGGAACATGTAATTAAGAAATCTGGAATTTTACAGGTATTTCTGTGTTTTGATGTGTCCTATATTCATTGTTGGATTATGTGATTAAAAGCTCATCTTCACACATCACACACTATGGAGAGCAGAGAAACAATAGCAAATAGGGGAACCCAAAAAATACCCTGACTGGGCTACCCCCTAGGCCATCAGAGGAGAGGGCTTAGCCCATGAGAAACCCATCTATGCCTGCATACACACGTGGAGGTTGTCTGGGTGTGAAATGCACCCCTTGCAGGAGAAGCTCTCCAGATCAGCTTAAAGACTGCAGGAGGTGGAGGGGTGAGATCATGGCCTAAGGGCTGTGGGACTCATGGGATTAAGGGAAAAACATTTGGGGATTGCACAAGACTTACTATGGAGTCTTTATGGGAAGAACCAAAGATGGGGAAAGGGAGGGATCAGAGTGGTTTGAGCAGGAACAGATATGGGAAAAGAGGGATAAGAGGCTGAAGAGGGGCTGGTGGCATGTGAACAGGCTGCTGGTCAGTCTGCTCGCCTGGCAATGCCTTGCGCCTCATTGCCATGCTGGTCCTGTCTGCTCGCCAAACTCCATTCCTAACTGTTTTCCTGGGTGAGGGGCTCTCTATATGTGTGTGTGGGGATCGAAGTGCTGGCATCCCCAGTCAGATGACAGGTTGCAGGGGAAGTCAAGCTGAACAAGCTGGGGAGTTGGACAAGTGGCTTGGGAGCCAGGGGTGCGTGTGTATGTATGCATGCTTGCCTGTCTGAGGGTGAGACCACAGGGGGAGTTACCTACTGGAGGTCCTGGCTGGAGAGACTGTGGGGTCGCAGGGTTGTCTGAGGGACTGGCCTGTGTGTGTTTCTGGGCAGGCTGAGTGTGTAAGCCTAGCTACTGGAGGGATCCACACTGTATATATGGGTATGTGTCCCACTAACAGACCTTCATCCTGATGAGCTACACAGGGGAACAGGATGAGGCAGGTTTTTGCTCTTTGGTGTGTGTGAGGGCTGAGTGTTTCTGTCTGTGTTGGTATCTGCAGTTGGCTGTGTGTATCACCACATGTTGTACATGTGTGTCTCTGTGTGCCTGCTGGGAACATGTGCTCAGCCTTGCTAGTGGTTGCACATGGGGGCATGGAACTGTGGCAGTCCTGAGTCTATCAGGTTGCTGAGTCAGCTCCTTTACATTCAGTTGCTTTGCTGTGGTAGTCAAATTTCTCTTACTTGTATAATGTATTTGTATTTGCTAAGGTATACATAAATTGCTTATTGAATAGATAGCGGTTGCTATTTAACAGGTAGCAATTCTTATTCTAAATATTTTAAAGCAGTCTGGAATGTTTCATGAATTGCCTACTACTTGTGTTGTCAAAAAGAACTTGTTTTGCAATGAAGATTAGCAATTCATTTGCGTGTGTGTGTGTGTGTTAAAAGAGAAGGGGAAGAATTTTGATCCTTTGCAAGATCCTCCTAAGAATAATTCATCTCTAGGTGTCACATGACATACTTAATCACATTTGATAGAATCTAAGCCTTTTTACAAAATTTTGTCCCTTGTGGTTGGGAAGCTTGCACCGTTATGCTGTTTGCATGTTCTGAGTCTGAAATGTGTGCGCTGTGTGGCCTTGCGATTAAGATAACTTCACATGTCATCATAAACTGGTCATTTTGATACTTTTAGTTAGTGAAAATTTTCACACATTTCACTTTTACATCCTAGTGGGATCTTTTAAAACTGGAGTTTCCTGAAAGAAACAGAGTTCAAGGAACAGGGTGGAGGAGGGAGACCAGACTCATAGAATCAGTAAGGTGGGAAGGGACCTCTGGAGATCATCTAGTCCAGCCTCCCCACTCAGCAGGGTCATCTAGAAATTGATAGAGTAGAAATAATGGCCATCCTACAGGATGAGTATGTTTCTATGCTGGACTCATATATTTAGTATTTCAGATTAGAACTCCAGTTGTTTCAGAAAAACATGTTCTACTAGAAGTCCTTCTGTAAGATTCCTGGTTTTGTTAACAAGTTCCAGGATGCATGTAAATGCTTCTAGAGTAGGTGTTGCTCTGTCTTATCCTCAGCTGAAGTGTAGAAACTATATACAAACATTAGTATTTGTCCCTGCTATCTACAGTGCAGCAAAGGCAATTAGAGTTGGATCGTGTGCACCCTGTGTGAGAAGTGCTCGTTCCTTTGTTCTACCAATTCAAGAAGAAAAGGCTTAAAGCAAAGCAGAGAACTTTCTTGACTTGATTTGATTAAACATTTTGAGCTAATATTTTAGTATCTTTAAATGGTATTCTGATATTTCTGGTCTTTTAGGCAGTTATAGAAATATGGAATTAAATACTGAAGTGTTAATCCTTTGTCTTTGATTTTAAAGTGATTTCCATCAAAATCTCACTTTCTACAATGCCATTAAAGTGTTCAAATTGCTGTGTGTTTAAGTTCTTCCATTACATCTAAAGTTAATGTTGATTTATGCCTGATAATTGAACCTGTAGTAAGTAAATTTTGGAACAGTCTACAGTATCTTAGCAAACTGATGATTAACTAGGATTATATCTCACATCTCTCTGTGATTTCAGGGTATTGTTGATTTGTCCTTACTAGAATTGCTGTATTACTCTTATTTTTAGTGTACGATATCCCAAGGAGGGCAAATGACATCCATCTCTTCTATGGAAGTATGCGTAAGGTTATCCTTGCTGTAGTTGGACATACAGTTTTTGATCAGGCTGATTCTCAGCAGTCTCCTCAATGTCATGTGGAATCAGACAGGTAATGTGACTATAAAAATTACCTTCAGATAACACCAAACTAAACTGCATCTGCCTTCATTTAAAATCTTTGAGATTTTTTTTTAAGGTTTGTACCCTTATGATGAAAATTGACTAGCTGTGTGAGTGAAGGAGCTGCCTATGCTGAAAATTTCCTCTATGAATATTTAGCTGGGTCTTCTCTGCATTTCTATATAGTTTATTTAAACTGTTAGGATAATTTTAAGACTATTCTCTAAATTGATGTCACTCGTTTACTTGTAGCTTTCTATTGTTCATCTCAAGAAGATGTTTTTTCAAAGATGCTGCCAAAGTCCATTTCTTATAGTCCTAGTAACGTGGTGAAGTTTTATGTCTCTGACTGAAATAGAGATATACCAAGGATTAGTGACATTTCCTTGTCCAGCTCATATGCCAATATGCCTTTTAGTGTAATCTACAGCTTATCAAGAGAAGAAGCAGTGCTGAGGTTGATTTTCCCCCCTCCCCCATCAAGTTGTCAAATTTTGGGAGGATTTATTTGGAGGACTGGCAGAGACTTAGTTTGTAATTTGGACTTGTCATTTTCATATATTCAGGCTGCTCTTGTATTTAGACCCCTAACATAGAGGAAGAAACATCTAAATCCTTTACAGGTCCTACTTAAGACAGTATAGCATGAAGACAAAGTGAAAACCAGGTTAACTCTAAGAAAGGTATTTTTATTGGTTGTTTTTTGGGTCTTCGTGAATTTTCCTTCTCAAGATCCTTTTACGTTAGTGAAGAAATAGCCTGCTAGTCCTGCTGAATCTGATCTCCACGTGTGTAGCTGCTGTCTTAGGATCGTCTGTGCCTGTTGCACTCCAGATGCAGAACATTTCTGGACAGTTGACAAACTTACCAGCTAGTGAGATATTTGTCAGACATATTGGAATTATACAACTAAAGAGTGGAAACCCATATGTCTAGCAGCAAGCAGGGCTTAATTCCATCCACCCTACTTGGTGACAGCCTGATCAGTTCTTCCTCTCCCCCCCCCCCTTCCCCCCCCCCCCCGGTAAAACAACATGAAGATCTTCACTTTGAGTACACTTCAATTCTTAGAAATCTGATTGTTTTTAATAATCTATTATTACGAAATTCCACATTAAGGAATTATGTGAATCAATTGCATTACTGGTTCCATTGATATTTTAAGAGATGAATCCACAGGTATTAATTCATATATCCTGAACTGATTCAGTAGCAGAAGCACTAAAAATAAAAGTAGAAATAATAGGAACAAAAGCTGTATGTTTGCATAGTGTTGTATGGAGCAAGAGAGTTACCTATTTTACCTTTGCTCATTTCTGGTTCATATTTTAGTATTTAAATCTAACTTGTTGTCAAGTAAGCTTTTGACTTGAGAAATATTCTGAATGCTAGAATAAGAAAGCTTCTTAGCTTTCATATATGAGTTTCTCTGCCATCTGTGTTGCAAGCAAAGATGTCATATGTTGGCCATGAAGATGATTAAGGAATTCGAGCTTATATCATACAAGGGGAGACTGGGAAAGTTGCAGCTGTTTAGCCTTGAACAGAGAAGGCTCAGGGGGATCTTATCAGTGTGTATAAATACCTAATGGAGGTCAGTAGAGAAGATGGAGCCAAACTCTTCTCAAGTGTTATACAGTGAACAGATGAGAGGCAATGGGCACAAATTAAAATACAAGAAATTCCATTTAAACATTAGAACTTTTATGATAAAGGTGGTCAAACACTGCAACAAATTCAAAACCTGCCTGGACAAGGTCCTGAGCAATATGTTTTGACTGAGCTTGCTTTTAGCAAGATGATCTCCAGAGATCCCTTCCAACCTCAACTATTCTGTGGTTTTGTGAACTCTTACTTCTCCCTGCAGTACCTTCTTAATCTGAATAAAACATGTATAGAGAAAACCTTTTACTTTATTAAAACAAGCAATTATCTTTAGGTGATAATCTCTTCTGTTGTACTCTTTTTAAACATCCTGTAAATAAGCTTTGTCATAATATAGCTGCTCAGTTAGTCTTTATAATAATAGACAATTGAATTAAATTGAAGGCTCTTGTGAAGAACTTTATATGTAAGTATGACACTAAGGAATATTAAAAGTAGGTTGATATAATTACTTGTAAGCTATTTTTATGAATACTTTTGCTTAATGCTATTTTATTTTCAGATGTGGCAACTCTGTCAGGCATATCAATGCAACTTTGGATGTTCTTCCTGTTAAAGGACCGCAAGGTCCTCCATTACCCATAAAAACTGAGGATATCATTCAGAATAAATTATTTAATCAACAGACTTGGAATGTTAAACCTGAATACTTGATTTTGACATCTCCTTCTATTAGTAAGTATTTTTCAAAGTTAATAAAATAACCATTCTAGTAGCCTGCCTTGCCTGTAATTACTTTGGATTTGTAAATTTGGCTTGATGAGTAATACTGCTGAAGTAGCAGTTAATCTAAACAGTAAACTTGGTTTGAACATAGCTTTGGTGAAATTGTCAGCATAAAGATGAGTTAGGTAGTATATGTGAACTAAACTGGAATTCTTATAAAATACAGTGCATTAGCAAGAGAAACTCTGAAGGCTTTAAAGCATGCAAAGGTAAAAATAGGACGAAATATCTTAATTGGTACATCTCAATTTTGGACATCTTAATTTTTGTTTGTGTTAACTTATAGCCTTTTTTATATTACAGATGGAACAGCTGATACTGGACACGTACAAATTATCAACAATTCTAATAGGATGTTGACATTTGAGCTTTCTTGGCCAGCTCACTGCCTTACTATAACCCCACAACATGGAAATATTGAACCAGAGTAAGTTTCTTTATGGAGGTTTCCTTAATTTATGAAAATGTGGTGAGGTTTTAGAGGGATTTACTTCAGTGTTTTCTAGGATGTAGTCTTTTTGTCAGTTAACATATAATCTAGCTTTTATATTTCATTGTGTAGGTATACGTTTCTGTCGCATGAAAAATTACATAGAAGCCAAGAGTGTTCTGCAGTGCGAAATACAGTTATTCTTGTATAGTTCTCTGGGAACTGGATGGTTGTCAAAGCAGAAGCTTTTAAAAAAGTTTCTTTCACAGCAGTGGTTTTGTTTAAAAACAATCCTGTAGAAAAAACTTAGCTATTCTTATAAAATACTTCTCTTCTGAATATTAGTATGACCTGTTCATACTTTCTTTTGCTAATGTGTTGATAGTTCTTCCCCCCACCCAGTTCTGACAAATGCATTGTTTGTAGCTTAATCTCTGGCTTCTCAATACCTGTAACATAAAAAGAACAACAAGCCAGAGTCGGATCCTCCCCTACCTTTGCTATTAGTGTTTTGTCACAATAGTTATTACATTACTGAATATGTGTAAAATTTCCCTGAGATGTCAGCAAAAAGTCTATCAGAGTAAAATGCTTGGAAGTTCTAGCTACCTCTTGTTTCTGAAAGTTTATTTTTTTTAGGGTCAGTTCAGATAGACTTTTGAGATCCAACTGTTAAAGTAGTCTCACTTCCCCCCAAATGGCTCTTGTTCCACAAAAAATAATTTCGCTGTTTGAATATTATTTAATTTAGCAATTGCTTTAATTTTGTAGATGTTTGCCCAAAGCAGATACTTGCTTTTCAGTCTGGCATCACTGTGAAAAATGTGATACCTTTAAAAAGGTACCTGAATTCTGTCTTCATATATGTGTAAATACCTGGATATGTTGAGTGGTAGGGACTTTCATCACTAGTGAGAACAAGAGGCTTATTTGGAGGGACTTGGATATTTGCCACTCCTTGCAGATGCTGTCAATACTAAGA
Source organism: Rhea pennata (assembly GCF_028389875.1). Classification (NCBI taxonomy): domain Eukaryota; kingdom Metazoa; phylum Chordata; class Aves; order Rheiformes; family Rheidae; genus Rhea; species Rhea pennata. The sequence continues at coordinate 108,303,816 of NC_084664.1, read as the reverse complement.
ATAATGATCTCAAAAAGAGAGGTAATAATGAACAACTTTCTAGGAGCTAAAAGAAAGGATGTAAGTGTCCCATACTCTGGATTCATGATTCTCTGCAGAATAATGTTTTAAATAAGAGAGAATTGAAGTGATTCTTCAAGCAACTTCCTTGCATTGCATCATTCTAAATTTTTTTTGCCCTTCACTGGAGAGGAATGAGCTGAAACCTGGTATGTTGGGTCTGAATAAGTAGTCTGGATCAAGAGCAGAGCTGCAAATGGGAAACAGATCTGTGGGAGCAGTTGACTTCAGCTCAACAGGCTGCACCTACCTGTTTTTCTGCTTTCTATGACCCTGTCTCTGCAGTGCCAAGAGCAGGCATGCTGCTGGGACAGGAGCCAGCTAGAATCTGCATAATGCAGTTGTGCGTGGGACGGCACAGAATTCTTGAACTGGTTTCCTCCTGGAAAAGAAGGAGATCAGATCTCAGTGAGAGTGAAGGAAGGTCCTAAGACCAGGAACATGCTCTGCCATGCTAGAGCATGTAAGATTATGCAGGCTGCTCCATCCGCCCCCCCGCCAAATCCTCAAGTTCCAAAGGATGCGGTAAAGGCAATCACTAACGTGTCTGAATATGGACTAACAGAGTCCTTTGTCCCTGCTGAGTTTGGCAGTGTTCTGAGAAAATCTTTTTTATGGAGGTGTCTCTGGGATGTTGCTGCACCTCAGTGTTAGGAGTATAGATAAGCGCTGAGAAACAAACTGCACTTTTGAAGCCAGGACTATTGGATTCTGGAAGGATTACAAGAGCCACCTTTGGAAGTATTTCTGGAACTTCCTTTCTGGATAAGATATGAAAAGATGCTTGGACTTTTTTGTGCTAGACTCCACTCCATTCAGAGTAGAGCAATAAAAGTACTGAGAGGCAATATTTTTAGGTTTGAATATGACCCTTGCGGGAGGCATATGGTCTGTGACTCCATGCAAATTTTATTGGCAGATGAAGTTTGCAGTAAATGTCAAAGAGAAGCTGAAGAGAGCAAAGGCAGTGGAATGGTTTATGACAACAGATAGGTGATAGTAACTGAGATGGTTTGTGTGTATTGCAAATTGTATTCTCACATATACAGCCGGTACATGAGAGAAGAGCACATGTGCAGAGATTCCAATAGCTACTGAGCCTTAAAAAATTCTCATCTAGAGTGATAAAGTTGTGTTTGCTTGTTGTGTGAATATACTTGTGGGCTATGCCCCTGAAATACTTCCTGCTGCTGAAAACTAAAATCTCATCCCTTTTTATTGAAAGGAGTATTTCAAGAAATACCAGTATCCTGATTTAATATTTTAAAACTATTAACAACTGTTAATTGAAGTTTGTATGGGATGGCCATATTATGATTCCTATGGGATGGCCATATTATGATTCCTATGGGATGGCCATATTATGATTCCTGTGGGTTGATTTTGCTCCTACACTAAATTTGTGTGCTGTGCTAATTACATTTTCAGCTAATTCTTCAGGTGTAACTTGAGTAATTCTGCTAATTGGTTCTGTTTGAATACTATCAAGACCTTTATTTCAGTGAGTTAGTAATAATCTTGCAGTTCTTCCTTGCTTGCTTTCTGCCCTCTTTTACTTGAATTTATGCATTGTAGAATATGGAACACTGTAAATCAGAATATATTTGTTCTCAATGGTCTAATTCTGTGTGATGTCCTAACTGCTTCAAATGAATACTATTCTTAGTATTTATAGAAGTCACTGATAACATTGGAAGGCTTTTCTTTTTTCTCTGAAATTGGTGGTTCTACATGGGAGAAAGGAAAGAAAGCTGTTTAAACCTGGAACTATTTTCAAAGATGCCTTAAATGCAATTTGTGCTGGATAGTTTAAGTAATACAATTTCATGTTTTGAAATTTGATATTTTTTTCCTGAGACATGTAGTCAATCATATGTCCACTTCCCATTTCCTGATAGGATGTGTATGTTAATGATGAATAAGTTTCACTGTTTTCCTATGCTTTCCTCCATCCTATACAACCATAAGTGACAAACTTGTACAGTTTGTTAGTGTTTCATGCTTCTAACTATTGAAGCTCGATAGTAAATCAGGTATCTAAGAATCTTAAATTTATCTGTAGATCTCTCCACTTAGCTGTTATCCTAAAAATATAGCTTTTCTTGAGCTGGAGAGATCAGTTACAGATGTTCAGTCTAATATGAGGATAATGCTATTTCTTTTAATAGGAGCAGCACACTAATTCTGGTGAGTCCTAATCCATCACTTGCTACAAAACCTTCAGTAATCCCTTGGAGTGGCCTCATTTATATACATTGTGATAATGGACAAAAGGTACATGCATTACTTGAGAGTTGTGTTGTGACAGTTTATTTTGGTTTGGATAAGGACTAGTAGTCTTGCTATACCCTTTTAGGTGTAGGACACCAGTTCTGTCGACTTCATGTATTTTAATTAAAATCATTTTCCCTCCATAAATTCGTATATGATTTGGTAATACTTCTGCCATTTCTTTGTGACCTGTCCAGTTAACCAAAAACTATTCTATTTGTAATATTTTAATAGTATTAACCTTGGTATTTAGGAAGTGTTTATACAGCAGAAAGTAGATGGTATTGGAGGTAGCCCTGGTCCCTTTCTCTGAGGGTAGAAAATATTGTAAGAATTGGCAAATAGCTTTGCCCAGTATAATTAATTTTGGTTTTCTTACTGAATAATAATCTAATGCCGCTATATTAGTTGAATATTTTAAAGTATGCTGCAAAATAGCTATTGCAAATGTTATAGTTGTAAGGGAATACTGTTTGTAGGTAGCTATAAATATTTATGGAAAACAGCACTAGTGAGAGGGGGATTTAGTCTTAATAGGTTACTGTAATAGTATTTGTATATAGGCAGTTGAATTAAACCCACCAGTAGATAAGCATTGAGTAAATTTTCCTGCTCTCCTAAATTTAAAATTTGTCCTTGAAAAGTTTTAAGCTTTATGAACTGAAGTTAGAGAAGACTGGTTGTTTAACTTTCAACTTTTTGTCCACTGTTGCGATGTAGAGTTGAACCATGTGAGCTCTTCTCTTACAGCTCAGGAAAATAGTGTAGTATAACAATGTTCACTATTTAAATCTTTCTTACTCTCTTCAAATTGTGTTAAAGCTTGTCAAAGTGCAGATTCGAGAGGCAGTTGCACAGGATGTGTCTGAGGCAGGCTCTCCATCTAGAAAATTCGATGCATTCGCTCTACCATCTGAAAATACTAATACTCATGTGGTGAAACCTCTTTCAATGCACTTTTTAACAAAAATGGAAATAAAGAACAGAACTGTTGTTTTTCCTAAAACAGAATCTGGTGAGAGCTCAGGTAATTTCTCTTATTTGTAATTGTAACATCTGTAGTATCTTATGTTTAGAGGATTTTTAACTGTATTGCATATTTAGAAACTTGAATGCCTTGATTCTTTTAATAAATAATGCTTAAAATTCTCCAAATCACTATATGAACCTGCTGTTCTGTTATCTAGGTACCAGATTTTTTCCTAGTACTTAGTTCTCTATTCTAGCTAATGGTGTTCTTTGCGATGATTCACATTGCATTCACATTATAATTTTTTCATTTAGCAGTGCTTAGAACATTTTTTTTTGCCCTCTATTTCTTGAGGATACTGGTCAAAAATCTAAATGCTAATAATTTGAGACTTCTAGTGGTGACTTGGAGGATATCTTTGCTATTTGTCATATTCTGTATTTATAGAAGCCAATTTTCTGGCATAAACAGTACATTCACTTCACATTGTCTTCAATACACTCTCTCCCTGACCACCTACCAAAACATCTTTAGTGCTATTCTTAATTAGAAGACTTTACCTCCAAATTTACTTTAAGCTTTCAAGAATTTTGATAGTGTGTTTTGTTTGATTATGCTCTAGAAGTTTTGAATTTGTTTGGCATCATGAAAACTTATGTTGTCTTGAAACACTCTTTTAAAAAACTTTTTCAACTAAAGATACAGAAGTTATTAAAGTCTTGCTCTGAAATGTTTTAAAGTGTTTATCATTCTGCCTCTTTTCTAGAGAGTTATCTGGAAATGGAAAATAAGGGTGATGAAAACCTGAAGTGGCATTTGTCATCATTTGCACCCCCCTATGTTAAGGTGAGTGAATGCTGCCTTGGTAATGTGTATTTTAGGCAAATCTCTCATTTTCTTTTTTCCTTTTCTTCCTTCCACTTTCTCTTTCTCTTCCTATCTCTTCAGAAGGAATATGTATTACATAATGCACTAAAGTTTTTCTTCTTGGACAATCTTTTTGCTTCTAACCATAGTAGGGGAAGGTTTTTCTTTTCTTTTCAGCTAATATGCTCCCTGACTGTGAATCAGTGGACCAGAAATTGTCCCACAGAGCACTTAATAGCTCATAAGGTTTGCTGGTATTCATCCAATACATCTTCCAGATTGCATATGCATGAAAGATGTGTCCTTTTCAGATCCAGAATGTCAGACTAACTTACCTTGTTTTGAGACTTGTGCTGCAAGGATTTTACTATATGTGATATCTCTGTAGGTAATTTAAATTTAGGTCAAAAATATCTGATTCACACTGTTGCCACTCCTGCAGTTATTGTACCTGTAGTATTAATACTGTAAATACTTTCCCATGTGTGTGTTGGTTTTTATTTTTGTATGATTTGAGTGCTGTGACAGTCATGCAGATTCTATGCTAGAATCATTAGGGTCTCTTGTCATGAACTGATAGAAAAAAGGATTAAAAAACTCTTTTAGCTCTAGCCCAGATTGTGAAGACTGAGTATACAGTATTCTAGTTGGTCTACCACTTCTAAATTACAAGTCAGTAGTCAGGACGGTTGCATAAATATGGTAATAGTTTCAGTCCTTATTCATTTGCTTTGGGGGATTTTATATTATCTTTTCACTTGAAAGTAGCTTGATTTGGTATATTTTTTCAGTCCTTTGCAAGGCTGATTTTTATTTATTTTTTTTTCTCAATTCATAACTTCATTTGCAGGATGTGGATGAAAGTGGTCATGTTTATAGGGTTACTTACTCCGCTTTCAGATGTTCCCGTGTTGCTGGTATGCTTGAAGCTCATGGAAAAGAGAAGGTAAATTGGTATTTATATTTCAAGAATATTTATGTATCTTAACTGTAAAATAATACCTTACATGAGAAATTCTCTGAAATAGCAATTGAATTTATGAAGTTAGTTTTACCTTATCTGATAATGATAAGATATTGGCCTTTTGTAATTGGGTACTGGTATGTGTGAGGTATTCAGCATCTGCTTACCCACAACTGGTATAATGTTAGTTGAATAGATTATAAAAATACATGCAATTTCTAGTTTTAATTTGTGCAGTTTTTTCAGTATTTAAAGGTCAACCATTCCAGAACAGTGGGATGTTTTAAAATGCTTTGTAAAATCTGCAACAAAATCTAATAATACTCTGTTGCTATGAAACTAGTTAAGAGGACTGTTTCCCCTTCTTATGCAAGATATTGCCATACTTGTTCAAGAACAATTTTCTATTCCTTAAGGTGATTTCACTTGACTTACAATTTTATCTCCTGGCCAGTAGAGGGTTTCATAACCACAACGATAAAACATATCCAAGCACATATTGAATATGTTTCTGTGGGGCTTTTTGTCCTTCATCTTACCAAGTGCTACTTTGGCACTAGATGTTCGTCTTCATGAATTCGTTATCTATTAATAATTATGTTTTATTGTGACTTTTCTTACATTGATTATTGATAAGATGACGCAATTTATGATCTAATTACAAGAAATAGAAAACTTGTTCCCTTTTCAGTTTGGTTATCTCCTAATATGGAAAAGCAGTATTTGAATTAAAACAAATGTCTCTGCCTCAGCAGTCCTGGCTCAGGTTTGTTTATTAGTCCTTATTTCATTATTAGCATGTGAGGCTGTTGTCTGGAGCTGAATAGGTGTATACTACTATCATGGTTTGCTGCTTCTATGCAATGACTATGATAACATCTGGCAAATAGATGCAGTTGTAGTAATCTATTCTGCTCCGCTATTGCCCTTCTCTCTTCTTCCACCCAACTCTGAAATCAGTGCAAGTTTGCTCTTGAGCTAAGCTGCTACAGTACTATGGAGAGAGGAGCCTTTGTTTTATAGGTGACCTTTAAGGATGCTCAAATGCAGAGCCTGCAAGGGAGTTTAAATTTCTATCCTTCTAGTAGCATTGTAGTTTACAAGTATGCTTATAGATTTGGAGAGCTGGAGGGGTATAGTTGTTCACAATTTAGCTGTTAGATGAAAGTATTGCTGCCTTCCAGCTGCAGGCATATTCCCATCCTCATCCCCTTCTCTCCTATTTTAGTAATAGAAATAATGCTGACTTTTCTTAAAGCAGATTAGCTGAACTCAAATCCTGTTTGGGAGTGCTTGCACTGCCCATTTCCTCAGATTTCTCATTTGAGGGTAAAGGAGGATGGACAGTAATGTCTTCTGCATTTTTTTTTTTTTTTTAGTGTGTGGATTTTGTGCTGGATTAACTGTATATAGGTGGAAAAATTCTGCAAAATTTTTCTTTTGTTTGGTAGGTTGCTTTACTCTTTCTACCCAGAGATAGAGGAGATTACTCCCAGTTCTGGGACCTTGAGTGTTACCCAGTTGAAAAACCACATAGGAAACACAAATTAAGATTTCAGCTTTCTGGAGCAGTAAGTATATAAATATAACAACTCTCTCCTGGGTGAAAATTCCTTATAAGCACCTTAAGGTAAATATACAGTATTGTCTCTGATATGCCCCAGAATATTTTGAAAAAAATCTTATAATACTTTTATCTCAAGCTTAAATGTACTGTTTTTCTTATCTTAGAAAAATACCTTTCTCATCTTGCATATGTGATGATGCATTTTCTTGTGCCATGCAAGATGCATGATTTTGCTTTCTGTTCAAAGAAAATAGAGAAGAATCTTACCTTTTCTGGGAATTGTTTCTGTATGGGCAGATTTGTTTATATCAGACATTAAATATGCCATGCTACAAAGAATTGTAGCAAAGTACCTGACCTTTGTTGTAATACGTACCAATACAGTCTTGGAAGCCCTGAACATATATTTGGGAGATACAGATGTATTTCTGATTTTTTTTTTCTGAGCGTTTTTATATTTAACATTATTCTGTTATCCTTAATTTGTATTAACTACATTGATAATATTTTTTTAATGTGGAAAAGTGATACAGAGTTTTACTGAATTCATTATGTAGTTGATACAGAAAGAACTAGTATTTTTCTGTTCATTTTTGATGCTCATTTTAGTCCTAGCATGCTTGTTAGAAATGAATGTTTCAGTACAATAAATCATTATTTAATCAGTGCATCTGGTATGACTTTAGGCTCACTTTTTTGAACTCTGCATTCAGTCTATGTAGGAAGGGACTGACTTGCTTTAAGTGTGTGTTTGCACATTATAAGAGTATCAGAAACAATGATGAAAATATTTAATTAAACTTTTCTGAGGATCTTTTGAATAGAAGAAAGCAGAAATTCAGGATAAAAATGGGTGAAGGGAGGAAGGAGGGAATTAAGCTTGGGCCAATAGCACTTATGGATCCATCTATGTGAAGATTGTTGCACTGAGTAATGCAGTACTGTTCCTGACCTACTTCCAAAGTCTCCCTTATCTCTTTTGTAAGAGAAAGACATGCAAAATTACCAGGCCAAAAAAAGTAAAATCTTGAAACTGTCAGACATCCCAAAAGATCATCTTATAAGTATAGATCAGTATAACAGCACATTTTTTTTAAGTGTTACTCATAGGAGCAGTTGAAGCTCCCCTTCACTTCTCCTATTGTTCCTCTGCTCTAACTTTGTGCTGAGAAGAAAAAGTTTTTTAAAAAAACTTTGAGATCTTTCTTTAGAGAACCAAGCCTGTTTCAGTAGTAAGAATCTTACTTGCTCTTGTTGCCCGTGCCTCTTACCTCCGTGAGAAAGCAACCTTTGCATATGAGGCTTGTTTTTCCCAGTTGTTTTCCACCTGAAAAGGTGACTTGGGAAGACCTGTGCAGTTTGTGTTTATCAGGGTTTTTATTAAGCTTTTATCTAATTTTTTGAGTTTTTCATCAGAAATCTAGTTAAAAGTACTTCACTTCTGAGAGCGACTAGGTGCCAAAGTTGTGTAAATATTTGAGCAGCACAACTTGATGTTTATGAACCAGCATGTCAAATTTGTTGTTCTTTATTTTTCAAAGCTGTTAGCAATTAGTTCTTTCGAACATCTTATACATATGGGAAAAATTTTGTAGAAAATATTTGAAAAATGTCAAGATCACTTTGAAAAAGTCAGAACTGAAAATGAAGTATTTCCTTAATCAAATAGGTAAGGAATTATGAACACCTTTACATATGTTTATATGTAAACATATAAATATGTTTACAAGAGGAGTCCACACAGATTATTTAATTTAGATTTTTGCTTTTTTTTAATCAGGTCCACTTCTAGTTGAGAAGACAAGTTAATTGTAATCTCCTATGTCCCAGGGATCAAGAGTTTAGACTGTATTACTACACCTTTGAAAAGGGCTTGAATCTTGCTGGGTTTGTGAGGCAAAGGGGGCTATTGCTATGGTTAATGTGACTCTTGATAAAATAAAGTGGGAAGACTGACAGTCATAGTGATCGAGTAGTATTTATTTGTAGGACCACTTCAGAAGAAATGCAAAATTTGAAAGAGCTTAAGAAAGAACTAAAAGAATGACATGAAGTTAGGAAAATCAGCGATACTGTATTTATTTTTTCCTTAAAGCTAAACCAGTTAACTGTGACTTTGATCATGCTCTATGTGCATTTGTAGTCCCCCATCATTAGAAAACATAGTCAGCAGCTCAGAAGGGTTTGTCTCTACAAAATTCCTCCTAGAGACAATGGAAGGAGGAATTCTGTATGCACTTTTAGCCCCTCCCAGTCTTAATACTGGTTATTCAAATTAATTTTTTTTCTTATCCTAAAAAACATTGATTAGGCTGTTACTAGGTATCTCACTGATGTGAGAATCAGCATTCTTAAATCAATGATATTACCACTGTGCATGACAATTCTGAATTATTTTGGTCTAATTATTGGTCCCTTTGGATGAAACTGATTGAATCAATAAGAACCTGCCAGAAGATTGAGGCGGGACCCAAGTTGTTCTGATTTCTCCTCTGTCATGTAGAACAGTTGAGGATTGTATAAAAGTGAACCCCTGTGATAGTCTGAACAAATGTTAACTGCATAATATAGGAATCAAATCAGAAATCTTGGTAAACAGTATCTGGTCTTAGATATTCACTAAGAAATTCCCAAAAGGACAGCTCAAAATGATACATTAAAGTTGCATAGGTAAAGAAGATAAGCCATGTAAATTAAAAACTATTATCAGCAGTCTAGAAGCTTTGTTTCATTTTGTTTATTCCAGGATCAAGAGAAGCAGAGAAAGAAAACTTTTCTAAGCTCAGTGAACAAAAAATGCTGATTTTAAGGCTAAATAGACACTGGTTTTATTCATATGCTCCTGAGGTTTCTTTAGAACAAAGGCACTTAAATATAACCATTTGGACAATGTTAATATACTGCTCTCATTTGAAATGGGAAAGATCAATAAATAGGAGTGTCAGTTAAATGATGCAGTAGTCAATGCCATTGTAAAGACTGGGGAGAACCTTTGATAGTTTTCAATAATGTGTCTCGTTCTCATGGAGTAAGCTTGCCTTATTGATAAATTAGAATTTGAATGGTTACAGTGAGATATGGCACTCATTATTTTTGCCTTAAAATCTCTTGAAGCAAGAGATACATGCAAAACCTTCCTTGTTTTTACATATTGGATTCTACTGTAATTCATAGGTTATTTGCAACTAAAGAGTATTCTTTAAAAATTAAGATAACTTGGCTGCTGCTACTTCTAACAGACTGATTAGAAGCTCTCAGTAAAAGAAATTAGTGTCTATAAGACACATTTGTCAAATACCAGTTCTATTGAAGATGAATCTTTTTTAACCTTTCCAGTGTAAGGGAATCAGTTGCTTGTCTGGAATGTCAGCTGCTTTTGAAAAATTTGAGACAATGTTGTATGACTGAGTGTACGAAATTCCCAGATTCTTTGACTTTGTCAAGATACTGTGACCCAGGGGTATCAAACAGTATCTGTCTAGCCATGTCAGACAATGCAGAATTTGAAATTGTATATCTGGCAAAGCATTCTCTTAGGATGATCTAGTTGCCTTGTGTTAGTGAGTATGCTGAATGTAGGTCCCTACTGGTGTAACAATGGTAAATATTACAGCTGAATTGCAGAATGTAGGAGCTACAATATAATCCATTATCAGATTCTGTTTCTCTGTAGAGTTCTTCCTTTGGAGATAAGGATGTATTGTTCATAATGCAAAACCATTACAAAGCTTTCTGCTTTTGTTAGAGTTCAAGCTATAATGATGACTTATCCCTTCCTCCTTTCTGAGCAGTTGCGTTGCTGACTTTGCTGCTCTTGAGGCATACGGGCTGAATATCTGCAGAGATACTGAGAAGGTTTTTTAATAAAATTTTCATTGTTAGCAGCAGTCTCAGGTCTCCATCTGCGCTGCTAGTTTGTTGCAGACTGGCTTGTAACAGATAGAGTATTTGTAAGACATGAACACATTACAGTAGTCTTCCCAAATCATTGTGTCTGCCACAATTATCTAGACTCTACTCTTCTGGAAAGATTATACTATAAATATAAAAATTTAATTTAGACAAGAGAAATTGTTTAAATGCTTAAATATTAAAATTTTAAGTGCAAATGTTAAAGGCTACTTTATTTTTGCCAACAGGGTACTAAAACAGAAAATAAAACTTTAATTTTGAAAGCTTCCACAGATGCCCTCACAGAAACTGAGCTTCCACCTATACCAGAAAGGAAGGCTTACTCTGAAGCATCTACAGTTAAAGCAGGGTAGGTATAGGCATAAATTTTGAAATGAGAGGTTCCAGCTGGATAGAATGGGGTTTTTTTTAAAAAAAAAAAAAAAAAAAAAAAAAAAAAAAAAAAAAAAAAAAAAAACCTTCACCATGATGTTAGTTAGACAGTGGAACAGGTTGCCTACACAGGCTATGCAGTCTCTGTCCTTCGAGGCTTTCAAGACCCAGCAAGACAAAGCCCTGAACAACCTAGTATGACCTCAGAGCTGACCCTGCTTGGAGCAAGAGTTTGGACTAGAGACCGCCTGAGGGTCCCTTCCAATCTCAATTATTCCTTATTAAACAGTAAATAGCTGCAGAAACATATCTGGCAAACTACTTAATGGCTTTTTTATTCACAAACACTTTCCAATACTTTTTCCTTCCAGCTGGGTTCCTAAGTAGCCTAACTATGATTTGTTGTTATAGCAGTAAAATCTCTTACACACTGTACTCTTCTGGAAACTCTACGATATATTGAAGTTGCCTGTGCAAAAGACTACTGTACTACATTCTTAATCATGCTGCTTTTCAGTGTAGGGTGGCTCTCCAAGTCTTATACTGTGGGATGATGTGGGTATCAAGAGAATAAAATCTTTTTGTTAAAGATGGCATTAAGACTTCAGGATGATTTTTCCCCCTCTTTATTTAATTTAGTATCATCAGAAAATACGAGTATTGTCTTGAAGTATAGAATCAATATACTGAGACTATGTAAGTAGGAAATCTTAATATCTTAAATTCCTTTTCAAAATCAGACAAAATAGGATAATTCGAGGATTGTATGCACCGGAAGACCTGTACACGTTTCCACCAACCAGAGTTGGGGAGTCACGCACATTAAAGGTTAACTTGCGGAATAATTCTTTCACGACACACTTTGTAAGTTTGACGGATTTTCATATATATTTTTGAAAGCCCTTCAAATGGGTCAATTGCACTTTTTTTGTTGTTTTACTTCTGATAGATTGCAATCATATGAACCTCTTAACTTGTTAGTTTCAGAAGTCAATATTAATAGCTATTTTTGAAGAATAATTTTTGGTCCTATTTGAAGAATTTTTTTGTTCTCTTGTAATATTTTAATTTTATTTTCTCTTGACTCTGAACTGCTGAGGACTTCTAACCTATTTGCAACTGAAAAAATAGGTTGTGGTTCACATGGATTTATTATTAGCCTTATGGCTTTTTTGTTAACTTTGTTAAAACATCCTGCAATATATTTTTTTTTTTTATTATGCACAAATCTGGGCATGTTTTATTTTTAAATCCTGTGTCTGTCTAAAGCTATATTTGTAAATTACATGATTAATCTTAAGCATGTGGTAAATTTAATATGATGGTCTTAGATGTAGTGGAGTTTTTAAAGTATTTTGTATTAAATTACAGCTGAGATTTGTAAGTCCTGGAGAACCTTTCTACATCAAGCACTTGAAATACTCTCTAAGGTGAGTAGTGCCTGTGCTAACATTGTTCTTGCATAACAAAACAAACAAACAAAAAACCCCCAAGTAATTGAGTAAAGTAAATATCTTCTGTATATGTACAGTGCTAAAATGTAGCTATAAATATCCAATATTTCAGCTCTCTAGTTAAATATTTATTTTTTGCTAAAGCTGTGCTTTGTAATCTTGGTTAGAAGCAGAATGAGCCCACACAGTTATTTCTCCATCTGCCAATTTCTTTCCTGTAAATTGCTTCTAACAGTGCTGCTGCTTTTAATGCTAAGCCTAATGCTTCATTTAACCATTTGGCGTGCTGTGCACAATCAAGTCACTCTTTCCATATATACTTTCTGCGCAACAGACCAAGCAAATTGCCTTCATCATACTTCTAATTTGACAGTCCTGCAGAACTGCACCTAATACCAGGTTTGAGTAGCCATCGGAATTGCCCGGTCATACCAAGTATTTCAGCATATTATCTGCATAAAAGGAATATTCAACTCGGTGATGATGATCCCTTCAAAAATCAAATCCAAAGATGATTGGATTTTATTACAAAAAGTATTTGACAGTTGCATTAGTCATGGCTTCAGGAAAAAAGTATCTTGGTCATTTAGCTGTAGCAGTGGGATTGTCACAAAGATAGAATGCAACTGTTTGCATTAAAAGTCATCCAGCACACATTCTTGGTGTTTCAACATGTTGGAATTTTAAATACAGTGAAACTAAGTATGTATAGAATAGAAACTGACTGTACATAGAAGAGAAATTATGCGACAAAAATCATAAATGGAACAAGATCCTCCGACTCCTAATCTAATTTCCTGTCTGTTAGTCAGTGGCACATCTGTGCAAAATGTCATAACTCTGCTTAGGTATTTTTTCCAGTCTTTCTACTTAATTGGCATCTTTTTATTATGTTTCTCACACCAGACAGCATAAAAGGGTTTTATGGAAGTAGGGACCAGGATCAAATCTAGTCAAATCAAGATGTCCAGCTAGATCTGTCTGAGGCTGTATAGCTGCAAACCAGGGACAGGAGTGACTTAATTAATCCTTCCAAAAAGGATGAGTAACTTCATTGGAAAACACTTTAAATATTTCAAAAAGATTGGGAGGGATACTGTCAAGCTGCTTGGTATATTTTCTGTGAGAGATGGTAAACTCAGTTGCTTTTACCCAAAGTAGAGTTAGCAGTAAGTTAAAATTACACGGATCACTTATAAATGGTGTCAAGTGAATACATTGTACCATTTAATAACTTTCTATAATCTTTATTCTAGCAACTTTAACTGCTTTTGCTCCAGCTGAAAATGCTGACCTCTTCCAGATTTTTTTCTCTAATTGTTTTACCTGAAAGTCAGCACAATTCTCTGAAAAAGCTTTCTGTCTTGAGAACATAAAGCATGGAAGAGTTACTTGACTTGGAGAGATACTTCTAAAAATTTCTTTAAATGGCTTTTATTTCAGGTTTATGAACAGTGTCGAGAATTTAAAGAAAGCCAGTTAGGTTAGGTTAACTGAGCATGCTTTAATGTTCAGAAGTAACTGAAGAAAACTGTTTGCAGGAGCTTGAATGTTTGGTCTGTAAATAAGAGTATAAAAATATTAACTATTGCCTAGCTACACTTTTGGACTTTGTTATATAGTAAAGCCATGATCTGTTGCACACTGTTTTCAGAGTTAGATTTGAAAGTAATCCTGAGTAATCAAGTTCATTGGAGATTGTTATATTTAAAATCAGGAGATTAGCCTTCAGAAGTTGGTGCAGTGATTTGCCAGTTTTTATTCAACTGGTTGTGTGTTCACAAGTACCAAAACTTAACAGTGCTCCTTCTTTTTCCATAGTTGTCTTAGCTGAAAATAGTAACTGACTTAATCCAAGTACAGTATTCTGCAGCCAAAACTGCAGTGAAAAGAGTAAGGAATTTTAAGTCATCACCAAATACTTCAAAACATAAATCCTGTTAACCCTAGAGGAATCATTTAGCTAGTATAAGTCTTGCAAAGAATAGAAAGGATTTGTGTCTGGAAGTTGCATTCAAAAGAGGAGTTCTATTTGACAGTGATTTGTACTGCAAAGCTGAGCATCTTTAACAAGATGACTTTCAAATGATTTAAAGATACATGTGAAACATTAAAACACTTCATAAATGTTCAAAGTTAAAGTTATGTTCTGTTTCTGGAAGGACTATGAGGTTATGCCTATGTAAAAGAAGTTTGAAAATTAAGATACTTATGGTACTTTCAGAAGCCATCTGAAATAGGCTAATTGTAGAGCTAGCGGATATTTCAAATAGTACTAAAAGGTAAAACTTTTGTTTGTGAATAATTGTTTTTGTTTCCAAACATTCTGGGTTTCAGGAGTCACCATTCATTGCCAGTAGACCTGGTTACTGTGGCTTAGATAAGGCTTATCCATTCTTTTCCTTTTGAACTTACCTGTTGCTGCTATTGTGTTTGGAGGACATCATCAGTTTGACTGTCCTTGAAATAGTCTTCAGTCATACCTGACTGTCAGAAATACCACCTGAAACTAATGCAGTATACTGTGAAGCACATGCAATATTTATAGACTGACTGAGTTACAGACATAGTGACAAGTTTGAAGCAAAGTAAAATGTTTCATTAAGAGAAATCAGTTAATTGCAGATGAATTCCATTTGTCTTGACACTGCTGTACTTGACTGTTTCTGGCCACTGTACTTCAGAAATCTTTCAGGTTGCTTCATTTCTAGCAATATGTTTTCTATATAGTAGCTCAGAGCATAATTGTCATTGAAGGAGTTTGAATTTTCCAGTTATGTTAGTGGAAGAAAACAAAAATAGATCTTTAGATTAGGAAGTATGAAGAATCAAGTGTGTTGAGCCATATCCTGAGCATAAAAAAAATCCACTGACTGCTACAAAATAAACTGCAGATAATGCCTGACTAACTCTGCTCTTACAGAAAAAAAGTGTATAGCACCAAATGGATACTTGAATTTTAGTGGTCAAATGAAATTGAATAATACAGCAGCTGTATGCTGAGGAACTTTGCTCTGCCTCCATTTCATGAAGGTCACGTAATATATATTTTGGAAATTAATATTTGACATCCAGATGTGGCAATCTCTTTGAAAGAGTGATACATGACTTACTAGTAAGTTATTGATATTATAATTTTGAGTTTAGGCATGTAATTCTTCAAGTAAATGTTAGGATGTGTAAGCAAACATCTTTTTGGAGTGCTGTATTTGAAACTGTACCTCCTTCCTGTCTTTCCTTCTAACTTTTTCTAATAGTCTTGGATGGACTGGTTGTATGGATGGACTTCAGTCTTAATTCTTACTGAAATTTGTATTTTCTAATCTAATGCATTTGTAACATAAAAACAGTCGTACTAATGCCCTTCATTTATAGATTAGGGTGTGTGAGTTTTTTGACTAAATGAATAGACACACATCTTGGCAGAATTGTTGTATGATATTCAGCAGTCAAGTATGAGACATGAAACCCTGATCTGACCTTACTCCTTTGCTGTATTGTGTATTGTAGTTTAGTAATATACAATATGTGCTTTGTATTAACCCAGTTAAAAAAAAAAAAAAAAAAAAAAAAAAAACACAGTAGCTTCAGTCTGTTTTCTGAAAGTCTGTTCTCTTAATAGATTGCTTGATTGATGAGGCTGGGTAGAAAGATTTCAAACTACATTTTACTAATATAATTATTTTAGCACTAAGGATAATAAAGCTGGAATCAGGCTTATATACAAGGAGAAATGCTGTGATTTCCAAATAGATGAGGAGAGTCAGAGCATAGACTGATAGGTTGGATTAGCGCAAAGGAAAGGATAGAGCAAAGGAGAGTAAAGGTATAGGAGCAAAATAAGAAAAAGTAGGGGAGGCATGTCAAAGAAAGTTGAGTGATAGTAAATATACTGTTAAGGGGAGAAAATTAGTCATTATAAAAGATGGTAATTCCTTCTTTCTCTATCTTACTAAGTGTTACTGCTCTTCTTTCACTTATTCCTGTACGTGCCCATTATTACCACCTGTCTTTTAGTTCTGAATATTCCTGTTAGATCCCATGGAATCTAAAGAATTGCCACTCAGCATTTCTAGCTTTTTAGCTTGTATAGCTTATATACTTTCAAAACTTGCACTTTGGGCTTTGAAAGTTAAGATAGTCACCCATTACATTCCACTGTGGTAGAAAAATTTCTTTACCATTTGGAATATTTTTGTTGTCTGAGTAGAGGAGAAATTAACATAAAAGGAAACACATGTGATGTAAAATCTTTCAAATACTGATTGAGTATGAGTATATTGATTTGCAGTGATTCAGCAGAATATTTACTCATGTAGAAACAACTAGAAGTAATTAAAATTACTCTTAAAATAAGTCTGTATTTGATAGGATTTACTTGGTTTTAAACATCAAAATGCACCTAATTATCTTTTTACAGATCGCATCATTACATCAACGTGCCAGTCCAGTTCAAGCCAAAGGCGGAAGGCAGATTTGAAGCTCTCTTGGTTGTACAAACAAACAAACATGGCTGTCTTGGTATTCGGCTATGTGGTAAAGCTGTTGCAAAAGAATAGACAGAACAGTTCTATAACATACCATTTAAAGTAATCAAAGATTTGCTACTACAGTTCCATATTAACTTCCCCTATTTCTTTAGCCAGTGATGCTGCTTTGATGGAAGGTCTTTTGGAAGGTGAATCATGGTGCTTGTTTTACAAATCTGTTTTCATAGTAAAGAAAAAAAAAGTCTGAGAAATAACATTACAAGTTTTAAAGTTGTGTTCTAACTTACATTACTGCACTTTTGTTAAAAGGGGAAGTTTTCTATTTTTGCATTTATTAGGAGTGGCTAGATACCAATGTATTTATTTTAAATATTGTAAATACAAAAATAAAAACTATGTATTAACAGTTGATTCTACGTGACTTCTGTCTTTCGTTAACAGTTCATTGCTGAAGGTAAAGGGTGACCAAGATTTCTGCTCCTAGGGAATGGCAGGATTTTTTTTAGGTGGCTGAATAAGGGGAGTAAATTTGTGATACAGAAGCTGGGCTGGTCATGGTTGTTCTTCCATTTAATAAAGTTGGGACTAGGTATCTGACAGATGGGCTTTTTGCACAGTTCAGTGGTATGGATATGTATTATTTTTTAACTGCCTCTAGCCCTCCAAATGATCGATCTACCCTAGCTGCTTTCTTTGGCCCGCTTCCTTTGCACTTCCCCAGCATTCACTGTCATTGGATTAGAGATGGGAAGTAGTTTTCCATTTATTCCTTTTTATCCATTTATGGATGTTTGTGAATTTCTGTTCATGTTTTTGAACCTCATGATATTCTACCTTCACAACTTCTTGTGGCAGCAAGTTCCAAAAGTTTGCTATCTGCTTTTTATTTTTTTAAGATAGTTTTTTATGCATGTTAAACTGGTCTCTTACTAATTCTGTTGAGTACCCTCTGGTTCTTGTGGAACTCAGTGAAAACAATTCCACCAGCTTATTCATTGTTACCACACCCTTTGTAGCTCCTGAACATTAATTCTTTCAGATTGATAGAAGTTTGAGTGAAATGCTTTTCAGTTTGAGATTGTGTTGAATTATATTTTCCAACAACTCAAATTTGGAAAAACTGAGGAAAAACCTGAAGTACCCAACGCATTATATTTTAAACACTCTACTAAAGTTATATTAAAGTATACACATAACATAGCATAGTTCTCTTGCACCTGCCATTTCTTCACAAAACCTAGTTTCTCAGCAGTCAGGACACCAGGAAAGGAAGGTTTACTACAAGAAATTAAGCTAGCCATAAAATGATTTATCATCTCCTTATTCTTCCATCGACAAGGTTCTTGCAACAAGATATTAGTTGCTCCTGTCTGCTAGTTACTATGTTTCTTCTACTTTCTCTCTAGCTGATGCTGTTTGTCCTTTCACCAACTGGGATGCCTTGTTGGTGTCCCTTTCTGCTCCTCCTGAATATTGAGTAGGAATGGAGAGGATCTCCTGTCTACTTCCTTTCCTTGATAGACTTGATGGCCTCATTTGAGAAATGCCTTAGTGTCCAAAAGCCTCTCTTGGTTCAGTTTTAGATGCACAATTATAAGTCTTTTCTAAGGCTGGAGAAAGTACTGAGTTCAATGTGCATATCTTCAATGTCTTTGCATTTTCTAATTGATATCTTCCAGCTGCCCTTGGTTCTGAAGGTGCCTTTGCCTCTTAATCTCAATCTGTGCAATGAGGCAAGCTTCTGCATCACCTGAAGCTGTATCTTGAAGAGTGATTAAAATCAACATTTCTCTATGGATGGGGACATAATTTTCTAATCACTTAATATAACATTTTTTCATTGACAGTTCTTTTTTACTGAATGGAGTAGGCAGCTGAAGGCAGCAACTTCTTTTTTTAATGTGTTTTAGTGGATAGAATTGGTACTAAGAAACCCAAAACAACTATAATTCTCAAAAATGTGTGTTTGCAGCAATTGAAGTTTATTGGTGAAGGTATGCACAAATTAGAGTAACTATCTGCCTATTTGGATGCATTCAGTAGAGTTCAGGGAAGACTTCAATTTGTTTTTCATCAGAATTTCATAAGCATTGATACGACACTAATGCTGATGATTTTAGAAACTTCTAAAGCTATAGCAAGATATGCTGCCAAGAGGCCTGTCTTAGAAAATCATTCACAGCTACTATCATTTATCCTACTGAAGAAGTCCTATAGTCTTGTAAATAAGATTTTGCCAGTATTTGTAAAAAGACTACAAGTTTTAACTGATAGCGCAGGGACTTGGGATGTGCATTGGCTTGAGCTGGGTTTAGCTCGTTTTGACAGCTCTTCAGTGGTCAAGTGACTATTACCCCACCTGTTTAAGCTTACCCTCTTCAAATACCTAGTATGGTAATACTTGGAGGACTTAGGTGAAGTGAGTGTGTAACAAACAATGGACCTTTATGTCAGTGGATCTGGGGGAGACGGTTGTGCAACTTTCAGATGTACTACAGGCCTGAAGAAGAAGAAAGCACCAACAATGTGCTCCTTAGAGCAAAAAGGAGGAAGTCCGTGCTGTGAACATACTTTTCCTGGTGAAGGCGTCAGGATGCCAGCAACTTGTTCTAACCCTCCCTCATTCTTGAGGAAGACTGGAACTGTAAGGCTTGGGACTGAGAGGAACACTGAAAGGGTGAGCTTTAACACCCTTGGGTGTAGATACTAGGAAGCTTTTGTATAGCAATTTTAACTGTATTCTTTACCCTTTTTTTTGTGTGTGTTCTGTAGATAACTTGGAATGTGAAACTTGGAAGATTAACTGGATTGACTGTGAATTCTTAGCTCAATATGTGAAATGGATTCTGTTTTTCCTGTAAAAAGAGTAAGGGTAAGAGTCTTACCTCTGTGGAGTACCTTAATTTCAAGGGTGGAGTTCTCTGTTCGTCTACAGAGAACTTTGGCAGAACACGTCGTGTCTCTGGGTGATGTTCAGTCCTTCAGGAATTTTACAGTTAACTCTCAAAATTCTTTTATTAACCCTACTTACTGAGATTTTGCAGCCCATTTCCACCAGTTTCTTTCTAGAGTTCTACCCGGTAATCTCTCAACAGCAGGCAAGACTCCATTCATTATTGCCTAGAAGTAGTCTGTGCCCAGTCTCAGTGCTGAAATGAAACTTTTGAAAGTATACTCTGGAGGTGTTACAGAAATTCCCAGTGCACCACCTTCTCAGTGGCCTCGTCAGCTTTTTCATCTGAAAAGACAGTTCTAAAACATTTTTTAAGTAGTTTTAGATAGTGTAAGCTAGAGTCACTTTGTCCAGTTTTCTAAGATGTTACTTCAAAGCTTCTCTTCACCTTTAATGAGATCCTACTTTGGCAAAAAAAACTCAACTTACTGCTGAACTTAAATGTTAAAGACTCAATCACCCATCCTTGAAATTGAAGGTATTTTACAGCAGCTACTTTCTAGTAGGAAGGCTGGTGATCAGCACCAAGTGTCTGATAATCTGTTCTGAAGCAGTTCTCTCCCCAGATAGTTAAGGGCTGATGCATACAGTTCCTCGTAATTGGTCTTCTGTGAACAAACTTCAAGGAAAGGCTAGGTAGGCATCAGGTGATTGCCACACACACCTCTGCCTCCTCTCCTCCACCCCTCCTAACCTAGTTCCAGCAGGATTTAGGGTCTGAGTCTTTCAGGTAGCTCTAGTTTCTTGTGTGAGGTCAAATTTCACAGTAATTCCCTCGGATACCTCCTTTGAAACTACGCACTCCTCATGAGATATGAATGCTACCTGACTCATGTTCAGAGCAAACCAGACATTTCTCCCTGAGAAATGTCCTTGTAAATAGTGGAAGTTCCTTTGAAACAAATTTCCTAGTTATCACCACTTACTGTGCTTTATTTTGTATTGCAGAGAGATTTTGGAGTATGCAAACAGAACTACTTTGGGGCGATTTGAGACCCAAAGGTGGCCTTCACAGACACGCCAATAGCTATCAGATACTTGATCTATGAGACTGGACTAGAGCTAGTCCAGACTAATTGTCCTGAGTGGCAGGTAGTATGGGCTTCAGGTGATTAGCACCAACTCTAATTCTACAGTTTCTCTTCTGTAGTTTTATGTTACTTGTTAATGTAGGTAAAGCCTTACTAATTAGAGGAGCAGACTTGTGATTTGTTGTTCATGGAAGTCATGTGGCTTGTACCTGTGCTACCCTAGCAGCTGTTCTTGACCATCCACTTAACCCTTACTTTTTTTATAAGCTTCTCTGCAGTTCAGTCTTAAATGCTCAGTTTGATAGTGATCTTCTCTGACCCTGTTTCTAGTAAGTTTGTAAAGGGGTTGACTAGCTTTCATCTTCCTCTCAAGGATCTTGGTTCCTATATGTTTTCAGATCAGTGTCTCTTAACAAGGAAGCCATTTGAACTATATGTTGTTTTTTCCCTTTTACTATCCATAGGGACAGCATATTTATTAGCTGTCACTTTACCAGCAACAAGGCTAAATTCTTTGTAACACTGGTTTCCAGAGGGACAAAATAACTCTTAGAAGTCCTCAATTTTTTGTAAAAGATTGTTTCTGATTTTATTTATCCCAGAAAATTGTACTACTTTATTCTTAAATTTCATTTTTTACTTGATGACGTAAGTCTTCATGACTTAGATGTTGGACCAGCCTTTGTTCCTTCAATATTAATAGGAGAAGTCTCTTCAAAAAGTTCCATTGTTTTGTCTGTGGCTAAGAAATTGAAGGGAGGCTATCAATATTGTCATGGAGAATTTCCTACTAAATAGTGAACTTTATGAAAGACTGTTACTGAATTGCAGCAAAAAGCCTCAATTTCAGTTAATGACTGACTTGATCCAAGTTCAAAATCATGTTTGTGTGCTGTTCCTTTGGGTAGGGCTGCTGTCTGGGACTCTGTTCACACTTCTGTTGTGGGCTTTTCTTGAATTCTTGAGATGAGGAGAAGAACTGTGAAGAAAGGATATGCCCTTCCTCCGGTGTTACCACTGGCTTGAGCATGAGGAGGAGGTGGGCTCAGAATGTGCCATGATGGATGCTCTCCATTTTGCTTGATGTATACAAATGTGCAAATATGGATAGGTGAAACATGTTTTGAATGAGTTTGGATAGGTAGCCTATGCATCATATCCAAGGGAATCCTAGTTTGCAGGTGTTACTGAATGTTTTGGTATGTTGTTTGCAACCCATTTTTCTTGATTTGCTTCTAATAACAATGTTTTACTTTGTAGCATCAAGGGGAAGGGTGTTGGGTGTTCTGTAGAACTCTTGTCCTTAGCTATTTTGGCTATTGGAATTATATTGCTATGCTTGTTGTTCACAAGACCAATCAAAGTGATTCCAGGTGAGACAAGGATAGCTTATCTTCTAATGTTTTAGTTACTCTTCCCCTTGGGCCCTTGTTTCACAAATGTTTGTGTAACAAAAGTATCAATTGGTGCTATGTGATATGTTGTTATCCTACTTACTGAAGAGTAAATTGGACACCACTATTTTTTAAAGCGCCCCACATTTTGATATGGTTACAACAGTCGTTGGAGGTATTGGCAATAATTAACACTTCTAGATATGGGCCTTGTCACATGTGGGTGGAATGATTGCTTTTAGGAAAAATAAAGTCTATGGTATAATACAAACTCAAACATTTTTTTCTGAGGGACAAAAAAATTGAAGTAGAAAAACATATAAAGTGGAAGCCTTGATCTTTGCTGGATAATTGCTTGGGATTAACCTTTTGTCCAGTAATGATAGTTCAAGAGTTGAAATATTGCTAAGGTATTTTGAGTTGCAAAATGAAAATTTGGAGGGAGGAGGAAATGAAGAGAAAGAAGGCCATGATGTCTGGGAAGCAAGAATTCTCGTAATTCTAGTAGTAGTCTAGGTTACTGATTCTTCTTTGAGGCAGCACAGTTAATAGGCAGGCTTTTTGCAAAGGCTGCAGTAAATAATAATTGATATGTTAGTTTTTAAGGAACATCAGTGGGAGTTTAAAAGTCCTGAGCAAGTTACTCGAAACTGCTTCCATTCCTTGTCTGTAAATGAGACTTCTTCCTTTTTTTCACAGTTGTGTTGTTTAAACAAATTATGAACTTTTATAGTTAGAAATCTTGCTTTGAGTTGTCCAGTACCTACTATGAAGGAGCCCTGCTCTCTGTCCCTGCATCTTTTAATGATATGAAAAAAAATACAACAAAGTTATTAAAATATTTTGACCAATTCTCAAGCACTCCAAAGATGGTAAATTTAATTAAGAGCATAAGCCATGATAGTTTTAATAAAGGAATCAGAATTAGCTTGGTGTATAATTCTTACTTCTCATCTTAGTCATTTTCAGTTTTAAACTTTTTTTTCAATTTTCCCCTGTTGCAGGGTGAAATACTTTGTCTCAGACTAGGAAGACTGGCTCAAACATGCCAAGCAGGCAAACTTTTTCTTTTTTTTTTTTTTTTTTTTTTTTTTTTTTTAAAAAAAAAAAGAAAAAAAAAAGAAAAGGTCTCTTTAATTATAGTAATCTTAGCTGTTGGTTTTAAGAACAGTCAGGGAAAAAATTCCAGAATAAATTATTTTTTGAAATTCATTAAGTGTCTACAGTGAGGGTGTCTTTGTATCAGATCAACCTAATTGGATATTAGTAATCATAATTATTCAACAGCTTTGTAAAGTTTTCACATCATTGACTACAAATGGAGTTATAATACATTCTATACACGTGCTTCAGTGTGTTTTGGAGATTGTTGCCTGGCATCTGAAACTAATTAGTGTTCAGAAAGCCTAGTAAAGGTGCATGTTGAGGCCTGGCTGTCTTAAAAATGGTTTTGATCATATAGAAAGTTAAGAGAATTTTGAAGGAATTTTTTAGTGTATAAAACAAGCTTGTGGTCGTGATGGGTTTTTCAGAGTAGAGCATTAAAGGCATAGGGGCATTACTATCATAGGGAACTTCTGTGGTGCCTATTTGGTGAAATGCTGGTATATTCTTTCTCTTAGGATTTGTACAGGTGTTGGGGGCTACAGGACTATCAAAGTTTGCTATGAGTTTACTTGGTAACGCATCCTATATGTATGTAGTGTGCTAGGTTTCTGTAATAAAGCATCTTTGACTGAAATAAAGAATTATGGGAACAAAAGTTGCTGGAAGCTAGTGAAAGCATGAGCATTTGACATAAGATCAGTTGTCTCCAGAACTGTAATTGAGCATCCTTTTATTCTCAGCTGTCTTGTTCTAACTTCCTTACAAAACTAGGTCATAGAAATTTCATGCCCTATTCCTCCTTTTTATAGAATAGGTATAAAGTATGTGCGTCTTTAATCAGTATATAGGACACAGAATGTTTGTGTGAAGAATGCACCTGCCTGCAGTGATGCCTGATAATTAGTAAGAAAGTTGACTTATTAATTTAAGTGGCACTGTGAAAAATCAATGTCTGTGAATTACCAATTTTCCTCCCTCCTACCAGTTAAGTAGAATGTTGGTTCAAGTTTTCCATTTGATAATTTGATTTGGCATGAAAAGTAAAAGAGAATTTTCTTCAACATACTTATTAATGAGCGTTTTTAATTACAACATTGCATTAGTTCATTGATGCCTCATTCCATCTAGAATTTGCCTTATAGGTTCCAAGGCACTGCAAACTTAAAGTACAAAAGTAGATATTGCAAGCTGGGCTACATAGGGTTAAAAGGATATTTTTTAATATCATGTTTACCTAAACTGTTCCTTAAACATTTCTGAACTTACTGTAATGTTTTGCTGAGCTGTTGTGAGAACATGAGCACCTTACTTGCAGCATAAGGAAGTTAATACAGAAAATGAACAATTCAGCTTTCAATAGCCTACTCTTTGATCACAAAGCTTTCCTATGCCTATCTTTAAAGCTTATGTGCTTTATTTTTACTGTATGGTTGCCTGAAGAAATCTACATGACCTGCTTTTAGATGTGAAATCAGGTGGATATAAAGTACTTAGATTAGTTATATGTAAATGTTATTTCATCATCTCTGAAAGCTTGTATGTCTAAATGGTGTATTTTGGCTGACCTGTAGACATTCTAATCTGAAAATGTTTGATTTCTATCCCCTCTCTCTCACCTTGGGAATATGTAATTTCTGAAGCTACTCAAGAGCTCAGAATGATGCAACTTCTTTTTTTCCCCCTTAAATATTCAAAATATTTAGTATCTTCCTCATCCCTATTCCCAGAATTCTAATGTCTTTTTCTGAAAAATTGAGGTCAGTGCAGACAAGATGAGGTTTTTGGTATAGAAATACCACTTAGAAACCTGGAATCTTTACTAATACAAGATACTTCGGTTTTTCTGATTAGTATGTTCCTCACTGCTCTTTTATTAGTCAGTTATTTGAAATACTACTTTACATATTTCTGTCTCAAAATATTGACTTCTGAAATAGTTTGATTCCAGTGGCAGTTTGTTGTCTGGGGATGGCGTTTTCAGGTATTGCCCTCCTTACAGGCGATCATCTTTTGCCACCTGCCTAAATCTGACAGTTGAGCACCAGATGGGAGTTATGACCCAGAGAAGCATAAAAGGACCAGGGAGAGACAAAAATGATCCATCAAGTCCTACTTTTGTAAGTCAGGTCTCCAAACACGCATTTTTCTCCTCTATAAATTCAAAATTAAAATACTAATGGGCATTCTTTTGTATTCATCCGACAATTGGTTCATTAGGTAGGTATGTACAAAGAGACTCTGCTTGTCAATGCTGTTTGGCTCTAAAAGGAGGAAAAATCGGTAGGGGTTAGGCTAGTCGAGAAGTGCCCCCACCCCTTTTTTACCTTCCTTCCATGTTTGTTCTGTGAGGCTGGCGGTAGGTAATACTCATCCTGCATAGAGCTGGGTCTCATTGTGAGTATTCTGTCAGCAGTCACAGCTGTCAGGTATGTCAGTCATGTAGTATTGTGGTGGTGTCAGAGACATAATCGGAGAGATTAGGTGGACACAAAGAGCTCTGAATGAGGTGGTAATTGCGTTCAGGGGGAAAAGAGAGTTAAAGAAAGAAACTTTCCTTTCTCACAAGATCCATTAAAGAGGTGACAGCTAATATATTAAAGCTGGAACAAGATAATTGTGGTAAGAATCTTTGTGTGTTCTCCCTAAAATGCAATGTGCTCACAATAAATATTCAAATGCTTATTTTGTTTTGAATACCAGATAACCATTTACAGTGAAATGCAACCTCTTTCAAAAAGTGTAAATTCATTGCCAAGAATGTTCTAGGAACAGTTATAAAACCCAAAAGGAATATTGGTGCTATACTGAATCACAAAAATGCCATCTTATGAAAGCTACTTTGCAGGGATTTTCTTCCAGTTGGTCTAAGTGACGGAAAAATACTGAGATGCCAGCCGTGGGCCATACTCTTCCACGCTTTACTCCGAATAATACTTTGAATAGTACCCTTCTCCCCCCCTTCTTTTTTTTTAAAAAAAACATTGAGACTACTTGATTATCTCTTTACATTATACTTGTGCTATATTAGTGCTGTACTTCAGAACTGCTCTTCACCTATGGGATCCAGGAAAGAATCCTCTCCTCTACCCCCTTCTCTTCCATGGCTTCTGAAAGGGATTTTTACTTTGTTCCTATTTCCCTCCCTACCTTCTGCTGAAGCACTGAAGATTGCTACAAGTGTATCCAGAAGGTGGTCAGAGTGCCCTGGTACTTTCTTTGGCAATGAAGTCTCTCGCCTCACCTGTTTAGTGTATCCTTCTTTCTGTCATCAGATATTGGGGTCTTCATCTGTCTGTTCCAGTCCAGATAGGCAGAGATGGATACTTTGTGTTTCTTTATGGTGTGAACCTCTTTCTCTGATCTTCTGAGAGCTTTTAAAATAAGCTATCAGCTGTTCCAAAGACTTCAGAAACTTTTGATTCTTTGCTGTCTCCTGCCCTTGTTCAGGGGCTCATACTTACTGTAGATATTAGTCATACAGTGTGGGCCAACATTATGCGAGTGGGACATTAGAAGAAACCTTAGTGGCTTTGGGGGTATTACATATTAACAGAAGAGAGGTACTATAGACCTTCCTGAGTTAGGAATTGATTCCATGGCTAGTTCTGATCGTGGAAATACAGAATTTCATGACCAAGGTGCCCCTTTCCAGCCCTGCGTTCTCTGTGTGCTTGGTGGACAGCTGCACTGAGTCTCTGCCACTGCACAGCTACTATTGAGCGGTTAACCTGAATCAACAGCACTGCTCAGTATTGCACAACATCAGTCAATGTACAATTTCAGCTCAAAGCAACAAATAGTGGCAAAATCAGTCCAACAGCAAGTTTATATAATACCAAACATAACTCATCCATTGTAACATTTGTCATTGGAAATCAGGAAAAAGCCAGTTTAATTTCTTGGCTGAAGTAAAAATCCAGTCTGGCAATCTTTTGTCACAAAATTTTCACAGGCTTCATGAGAGCTATGTGTATACAAGATACAATATGAGACCCTACAGTGGTGATTTTTTTGTATCCTTTAACATTCAAAGTAGTATTTTGCCATTTTCTTCCGTAGCAACAAGTTCTAGTAAACCTTTCTATGATATAAAATTAGAAATTAGTGATAGCAAGATAAAAGTGTGAGTCTGAATCTGGTTTGAATGTTTCTTCATATAAATGGAAGTATTTTCAGATTTCTTATAGTATATCTAGATGGCCATGGTGGTTTTTCAAATTTTCCATGTCTTGCTGGCTATTCTGATTTATATGGAAATAGTTTGAGAAGTCACCTCCAAAGACAGAGAAAGATTTGACATGTTTCTGTTCTAAAAATCCTATAAATGCTTTTAAGACAGCTGAGCCACCATGTGTTAGTTAATGGATTGATTAGTTTGATCCTTTGATAAAAGGTAAACTAGTTTGCAGGTTGATTCAGGCTATGTTTATAGAGGTTACTCTGATTCCTTTTTTAAGATACTATATATTTTAAAAGAAACAATACCAAACACCTATACAGAATGAAAGCTTCTTCCTTCTTATTTACAGAGCAATATTTTTGCTTCTGAACTAGAAACCTAACAAAATAAGTCTTACATTTTCTTCATAACCCGTTACAAGATTTTAAATCTATTTTTTTAAAGTTGGCAATTTTAAATGGCTCCTGGTGACTAGAGCCCTGGTGAGCTTCAAAACCACACACAGTTTCAATGAAGCTGTGTGAACCTGCTTCAAAATCTCTGCAAGTTTTCCAAGCTTTTATGCTCTCGTATGGTTTACAGACAAAAAGCTACAGGGGTCCCATTTAAAGCCTCCTAGCAGCTAAAAGATAGAGGAAAAAATGGCTTTTAAAAAACCTGAAGTACCCTCTTATGAGTGCATTAAAAGCAATTTTGTTTGCTTTCCATTTCCAAAATGCTTCAAGCCGCCAAAGGCGCGATGTTAGAAAATGACTCATGACTACTAGAGAGAAACACTCTTTGAAAGTTTGTTCATAGTAAGGGATGCTAGCTAGGCAAGTGGGGTTTCTGTGTTCAGAAGGAAGTATCTTGTGTCCTCATATTGAGTTTTTTTTCCTTTTTCAATGACCTGTTCAGATGTTCTTCACCTTTATCTTACAGGTTTTCAGCAATTGTGTGAAAATCAGCTCAGAACCTCTGTTTGTTTGTTCCTGCAGGTGCTGTCAGTGGTTGGAGACCAGGGCCTCCAAGGAGAGGGAATGGAATGTCAAAACAACGAAGGCTCATATTTTAACCTGCCAGTATGCATAAGATCTGAAGAGCGGGAACAATCTCTCTTCCTTTCAGGTAAATCAGGATGCATCGCCCCTGTTGGCTTTTTGAGAATAGCTGCTTGTCCACTCTCTTCTAGGACCTGGGTGCTTTTAGTAGTTGTTTTTATCTTCATTGCAGTGTCTAGTCGTGGAGTGGTTTCTCAGTTTATTTTATGTCTGGAAACATTGTGTGCAAATACAAAGTATTAAAAAGTCCTTCTCTTTTTGCTTATTCTGATACAGCTCCTCACAGTTTGCTCTTTCTTCCCCAGTGTAAATAAAGACAACAGTATGGATTAGATTTTCTAAAATTTAGGAGTGTTTGGATTTTTTTGTTCTGTTCTGAGCCTCTCTCAAACAACTATGCTTTCTAAATTGTTTTGGTGAATCTTAAAGATGATATCTACTTTAATGGAATCTACAGGTGAGCTGAAATCAAATTTCAGTGGAATTCCCAAGTTTATTTTATATTGTTTTTAAATAGGTGGTATAAGTACTTTCTCACAGTACTTGTAAGTATTTTCTCACAAAGCCATCTCTTCTGAAGAGTTACCTTGCCTATTTTATGATTCTTTTTATAGAATAAACAGAAACTTTCCATTAGGATCAGAAGGATATTTCCTACAGTTTGGTACAATCAGTGTTTTATTACAAGTAGAAACTTTACAAATGTAAATTATAGTAATTATAGAAATATGTACGTTGTCATTATCAGAGGATTGTCCTACAGAATAAGAAATTCTTTTTGATTTTTGTTTCTTAGAGTTGGATATACTGGCCACTGGACAAGTCTAAGTGTAGCATATTTTCTATAAAAAAAAAAAAAAGAAAAATATTGACTAATAACATTAACTTCTAGAGTTTTAGTTTTCAGTTTTTAAACTTAATAAACACTTTTATCAGCCCATTGCTGAAAATTGAACAAAAGATAAAATTAATGAATTAGAAGAATTGAACCAAAAGACTGAAGTGGTAGTACAATGAATGTACCTAAGCTGCATTGTCCACTGTGACAAAACTGAAAGCAAAATATGTGTGAACAGTGAAGAGGATATGAACATAATGTGAGACGATGAGATGAAGATTCTTAACTGTGTTTAAGTGTGAAAACATGACCCTGTGCTTAAAAGATGTCTGTGGAATGAACGCTGACTTAAAGATTAGCAACCTATTCTGTATTTGAATAGTACTGAAATATTTAAGAGATTTGGTGTTTTTTAGACATGGAATAGATCGAATCATGGGGTAGAATTTTCAAAGCATTTATGTACTTAAAACAGCAATTGATGCTTGGTCTTGCCATTTAGTTGCATAAACTATACAATGTAGGCAAACTACAGTTTCTAAAATTCTTGCTCCTCCCTTTCCCATCTACCTAGCTTTTCTTGTGTTTGAACAATACATGTTAGCATCTGACTTACGTTAGGAATTTTTTCAAAGCCTGTTCCATATACTGTGTGTTCCTTGTGTAATCTTTTTATAGTTTCTGTGTGTCTGCCTCCTTGTTGACTACCCCTAGAGTCCTCAGAGGAACTACTGTCATAGCTCCAGGCATCTGTGTGATGTACACCACCTAGTCAGTTAGGATTTTCAGTACTGCTGTAAGCAAGTAAAGGTGTTCGAGCTTAAAAAAAAAAACGAACTGAGGCTATTTTTCAGAGCTGCTATAATATTACAAAATTATTTCAGCAGGAATGAAATCAACTATTCCCTAGCAGCATAGTAATTGCCCTGTTATGAAGGATATAGTTAAGATGCTTCTGCACCAGTTTAACTAGGAGGTTATTGTGGATCTTATTTTATGGCATGGAGGTGGTCATCCAGACTTTTGTAGAAAGATTAATTTTATTTCGTATAATTGCAAAGATGCATTTATGAATGCGGAATAAACTGTGCTGGATGGAATAGAAGTTCATGTACTGAAATGAGGTTTGTATTTGGAATATAAAATGATTTGAATTTAGTTTTGGTGCAACAGAAAATGAGAGAAACAGGTTGAAAGAAGTGTATAAACTTCTTGAAGGTAAGAGTTGCTGCATCTTTTAACAAGGATTTTTGGAGGAGACTTTGGATACTTTGGATACTTTGACACCTGGCTGTGCAGATGTTAGTGGATTAAGTAGAAGATGCTAGCATTAGCAAAACATGAATAATTGTGCTAATATAATTTTTCTTGATTAATGTGTAGAAAAGTGCTGTATACATCATGTAAACATCATTCTATACATCTTGAGTGATGTATAGAAAACTTGCATTTCAGCAAAGATGTAATTTAATAAATTCATGGGCAGAAATTATTGCTATGCTTGTAGAAGTAACTGCCCCTCAGCTGCTTGTCACCATCTTTCAGCTGGTGATTATCATCATCTCAGATCTGCTAGTTGCTTGTGTAGGCATTCTCTAACCTGTCAAAATGAGTTAGCTTAGAAAGACTCTTCTTTTTAAGTTAATGTAGTTCACTTTGATGGAAACAGATTGTGGAGCATTTGTAGTAAAGAGTCCCTCCAGGAGGTAATCTCCAGCAGAGGGGTGATGACAGGCAGCTGGAGATAAGCTGGAGGTGATAGCCTTTTCCAAGCTGGAGGATTTTTAAGACATTAGTTATTCCAAAACTCAGGCAGAAGCAAATGTAGCTGCTGCAGGGGTCCTGGAAACAGCCATTATCTTGGAAAGTTGCTTTTGGCATTACCACAGACAGAAGCTACCCAGGCTGCTGATCTGTCCCCTTTTCTTAGCATGTGAACTGTGTGACTTGCGTCTCACTAGAGAGCCCAGCCAGGTCAGAAAGACTTACTAGAATGGAAAGCAGGCTCCATAGGAACAGTGGTACTATGGATTAGGATGCCATTATCAGCTTGACTGAAAACTCAAGGTGCCTTGCCCCCACCCCTGCCAAATTTCTGAAATTAGGCTGTGAAACTCAAACCCTCTTACCCCCTAACTGCAGCAAAAGGGGAACAGCTGCTTCAGCAGTAACAGCAGATATTGTGTGGTCTACTAATGACCTGCAACGCACTTCAGTTCCTGAAAACTTGCTTCCTCAGTAATATATACCAATGTATATATGCCAAAGTGAGGACATCAAGACCCTAGGATGCTTTTTTCTTAATTTGATAATGTGGGGGTTGCTCAAATTTATCTTGGGGAACAGTGGGCTCCACACATTGCACTTTCGATGGATAGAGTCCAGGGTGCTTGCTTGAGCACATTCTTGTCCTGTGAAAGACTTGGCATGAAGAGGTGTGCAAATCACCAATATCACCTGGGCTTTTCTTTTGGACAGAATACTCACAGTTACTTCAACATATCTAGAAAAACAACCAAGTGGGATTGGGATCCCCCAAGAAGGTGAGATACCACTTGGTCAGATCTGAGAAAAAGGATGATATCCTGCTTTTTGAATAGGGAGGGTAGGAAGCGGCCTGGGGTGAAATTACTCCTTTATGAACAAAAAGGTCTGTAAATGGTGCAAAAATGAGATGTCATATGCCCCACTTAAAAAAACAAAGCCAATGCAGGCTAGTGTGCCAAGACTTTGGCTCTTCCAAAGAAGCAGGATATGAGGACTTACTGATATGGGAGGCAGTACCTCTCTTCAAGGAATGAGTCCACTGTGCTCTGCCCAGTTAAAATGTGTATCTGGGGATGTGGAACATTAGCATAAACACTAATGTCTAAAGGAGGCAGATTTTGATCTCCCCTTCTCTACTTGACAGCTGTAGTAGTATCCTAGTGCTCTGATCTGTCAGGCCGGATTACTATGTTGTGCCTCAAATTATCTTCCTGTTGGAAGATGAAGGCCTATTTATACTCTGTCCCAGGGCCCAAGAAGTCATCACAGGAAAAGTGGGTAAACAGCCATACCTGTAGGGTCAGAAGCATTGGAGCCCAACTCTGGACCAAAAGAGAGAGAACCTCATCCTGTGTAGATGAAATGCAAGTGGAAGTAATGGGAGTACAAGGCTAGCACCACTGTCCTTGGTCCACAAGAATGAGAGCTAGAGGAAAGCAAATCCATTGACCTGTTCTGGGATAGGAAGTGTTGATGTGCACCACTCAGTGCAAATTAGAAAAGCAGAAGGACCTAAGTGTCTCCAGAGTGTTTCATTTGATCTTCTCACCTCTAATGGTTAGAGTGTAGGCCTAATCTTGTAACTCCACATTCCTGCATCTCTGTCTTGAATGATGAAGAACATGGTGTAATCACAAGGACTTTAGACTTCTTGGTATGACTTGCCTTAACAGAGCATGCTGGCAGTTCAGCGCAGCATCCTGGCATCCAAGTCAGTACTCTTGTTTCAGCATCAAGCTTCTATAGATTGTCGGTCGTCTTAAATTGAAATGATTCAACTGCTTGTCTGCCCAAGAGTGATAAGTGTAAATTGCCAAAACAATCTACTTACTGGGATACAAATGGAGAGGGTTTTTCTTTCACACAGCTTTGTATGTGATCATCTCTTACTTGGTTCTTTGTTTAGAACTCTAGAAGTAAGAGTAACTCGGAGGAAAATTACTAACTCAAAATCTGTACTGAGTGATATTATCAATTACAATAAAGAGATTTTATTACTGCATGACCACAGTGTTTTCTTAATCGAAAAAAAGCCCACCTTTAGTAATATTACCATTTTCTTTCTGAAATTTATCTTGCTGTATGTCTCTGCAGAACTTAATGAAGAGCATACAGCAGAATCATTAAAATAAACATGTTTTTCTGGAGGTGCAATGGCATGTGCCTGGTTAAAAGACATTTTAATTCCTTTCTCATATGGAACTTTGCAAGGCAGTTGGGGGGGGCAACTGATTTAAAAGAGATACTATGAGGCTGAGACAGTGTTGGGCCTGGATACTCTCTGAATGTCAACTCTATGTCAGCCTGGCCCTGTGCTGATTTTGCTTTCTTTCTCATTCTTACAGAATAGCTAAATGACACCCATTCTTCCTCTTGTTGATGAGGTAATTTGTAAACATCCCTTTGGACTCCTAGATTCACCTTCTAGAGCGATCTCTCGCCACTAAGGCAATGCAAAGTTCCTTTCACACAATTAATGGGACAATTATATCAGAATGATGAGATCATGTCTTTTGATGGAAAGAATAGAGAACTTTCATGAACAAAGACAGCTTTATTGAAATCACTGCAAATAAAGCACCATTTTAGTCAGTGGAAGTGGGTGACTAATATAATTTGGGCAGGCACAGCATGGCATGGAGGTGAACTCACTCTGTATGGAGTGGTAGGTAGAGCTTTGGGGTGTCTGTCTCTCTGAACAAAGTAAGTAAACTTTTTTTTTTCCTGCTGCACCACTGTTGAAGTGGTGTGCAGGCAATTCTAATATTGCCGAACAAAGCCTAAGCTGTCTTGAAAGTATTTCATTTGTTTGTTAAATACATGTAGAAAATTCATCCTTATGTTTTTTTCCCCAGTGAATGAAGTATTTTCATGTAGTAGATACTGTGTGCATGAATTGAACTATATGAGTAGCCAGCTCTTACTCTAGGAGGCTACTGAGACTCATAAACTAATGAGCATTATGAGCCATATGCAGACAGATGCACAGAGAAAATGTCTGCTCTTGATTCTTTGGGCTCATATGTTTGTATGAGAAGAAACCCAATGACTCTGCTAAGAGATACCTAAGTTTGAAGTATTTTTACAATTTCATCTTTAAAATGCAGAACATGTGTATCTTTTTTCTTTCAAAAAGTTTTTTAGATGAATACTAATTTTAGTCTGACTTTTGACACTGTTCTAAATGACCTCTGGACTTGCAAAATCGTGTCTGGTACAAAGCTGAGACTGCGAACTGATAAATACATTCCTGTGCTCATTTATTTCTCTTTGAGAGCAGGCAGTCGCAGCTTTATTGACTCCAAGGCATTTTTGTTTTTATTTCTGGTGGCAGAGCACAAACATGATGCTGAAGTTCTCCTAGGCCTCTTTAAATGAACTCGGCATCTAGCCTAAGCCTAGGTTGTTACAGTTAACTACAACATTGAGTCTACACCACTTAACAGTAGGACTTGCAGCGAAGGAAAACTCTACTTAATATTGTTACTACCTCCACTGTAGCAGCAAGAGATCTGTGAAAGAGAGCAGCTCAGTAGGCGAGAGGATGGCTCTGAGTTTCTTCCAGGAGCAGCTGTGCAGCCGCTGGCTGAACGCCCCGTGCAACTGTTAAAATGCTCCAAGTTGTGGTGTTCCCTGCCAAGATCACCCTGTTGCTGTTGGGATGCAGTGCCAGGAATGGTGTTGAAGAGAGCAATATCTTCTTTGCTTTGTTGTCCTGTCCCCAGCCCCCAGCAGCAGGGCAGATATCTGGAGAGAGAGCTGACTGAGAGAGAACATTTTGCCTATTTCCCTGGGAAAGCTGTGAGGTGTCTGTAGGAAAGGCCTCACTGCATGTAGTATAATTCAAGCTTTGATATCACTCATCTCCCATGCTTTTAAGATAACAAATGCTCATGAGTACAGTAGAAAAATAAGTATCATTGTAAAGAAAAGCCTATAAAATGGTAAGCAGATAGTTCTAATAGCTATGAGGAGGAACAGTCCTTGTTGTGCTATTGTCTAGTTTTGAAGCAATGCAGTTTGGTATAGTTATGTGCTAAAAGCTGAGACTGCCATAGCTACAAATAAAAGATAAGCACGTGTTTATTTGCCCAGGTACACACCCTAGTGAAAAGTCTTGAAGTTTTAGGAACAAAGAGGTTATTTCACACGTTTATCATCTTACCACGAAGATGTAGCTTGAAGCGGTGAAATTTTCTGGAAATAATGCAAGTTAAATTGGCATAAAATATAGGTATGATTATAGCTTACGCAAAGGTTGCCACGCTGTCTGACGTAATGTAAGTGTGCATATAGTGAAAGTATTTATACATACAGGTATAACCTGGTCTGTGTCTAACTCCGTATTCTAATAAGTTATTACAGGTCAGCTCTTTTGCGTTAACTGCCTGCATGCAAATGGTTATTTTCAGGTCAATGTGAGATGATTCAAAACCATTTTTTTTTTCGGTTGCAGACCAACTTCTTTTGTATTTGTTAGTGGAAGGAAGTGTACACCTTATTCAAATTACTGCAAATGAACTGATTTGTAGTAAATCTGACATCTTTGTTTAACTTCAAGCAATTTGCTCATATATTCCTACTGTTAGAGAAAGTGTGGTTTAGTGAGTATTATACTAAACAAGAGTAAGATGTTAATCTGTGCAGTAGAGGTAGAGCTTCTATGAAATAGAAATTCTTTCCTGATTCATCCTTTGAGCAGTCTCCAGTCTATACATTGAAGAGGCAAACTACTCTAGAGAAGATAATACAGAATAATATAAATAAATTAAATTAGAGGTTAAAGTCACAGTATAGACTGACTCTTAAGTTTCTATAAATGATAGTATACTAGAAGAACACCTGAAGTTACACTAATTTGCAACAAATGTTTTACAATATTAGAAACAATCAACATTTTCACTTGATGTTTTAAAAAAATGGTTAACTATTCTGTGAATTTTCTCCTAACCATTTTTTTCATCTTAATTTGCAAGAATCTTTATAATACTGTTTATAATGCAGTGTTTCTAAACAGATTCAGGAAACCATCCTTGAACATAGCAGAGCATGCTTGCGCTCCTTAGCTTTCGGAGAGAATTTTTTTTTTCCTGTTTGACATCTCATTATGCTAAACTTATGAATCAGAGTATCATTTTCACAACATGACAGGACACACTTGATCCTGTAGTATTCACTGGAAAAATATATGAATATATTGACCTGTTTAAGAGAATACACCTTATGGTACCTACATTGATGATATATGCAGGCTTCGATGTTGAAATGTAGAAACACTTGTTTTCACAAATTTTTAACATATTTTTTTCTGATAGTGTCATCTTTAAAGTGATTCAACTGTCAGTGAAGAACTGTTGAAGATCCAGTCAGTGTGTTGAATGGAAGAGAGAGGTAAAAATTTATCATTTTTATGCATTTCTTATTCTCGCAACTTGTTATATTGATGCTAAAATAATAGGAATAGATTATTTTTAATGTCCTTTTTTGTTTTGTCCTCTGTTCCTGGGAGCCTGTAAAGAATGCTTGCGATTTGTGTAGGTAGTCTGTTTATTAATAAATGAGAAGCTGTAAGTATCTGAAATAAGAGACAGCAAATTATTGGAGAAACTCATTAATAGAGTTATTCACGTCTGAGCATTACAGCATGGTTTGTTTTTCTTTAGGCTGTTTGTAATCTAGTGATGAGAGTTAGGACTGCAAGAATGAATTCTGCCACTCAGCTTCTCTATAGTTGTTTCCTTGTGTGTAGAATAGGAATAATGCTTGTGTATGTTTGAGTTGGTGAGTGTGAACTGGTTAGGGTCAGCAAAATGCTTTGAGAGCCTTTAATGAAAGGCACTAAACAACTGTGTGCTGTGTAGATTATTCAATATTAAAAATGTTACAGATACTCTCCCTGCTGCTTTTGCAGGTCAAATGGATCACTGGGGTAACATTTAAAGAGCAAAGACTTCCTAAAATCCCTTTGGGAGTAGTCTGCTTGAGAGTAATGCAATAATGTTGTTTTCAGTATTTCTGTAAGCAATAATAGATACTTTTTTTCAGACATGAAAAAATGCTTTTGGTCACAGCAGCTAATGAAGCAAACTGGATATGTAGTCAACAGCAAGTTGCTTTTGCTCTCAATACAGACAATACAAGTATCTGACGTAGTGGGCAGTGTTAGCCTGTGATGCCTAAAGGTGATGTGATAGTTGCTTCTTAGACATGGAAGACACCCAGCTGCTACTCATATGCCAATATATGTGATTAGAGAAGTGGAATCTATCCAACCTGTGTGCTTTAATTTTAATTGTCTGTCTTTAGTAAATATTCAAATCTTCAAAAAATGCCCCCCAAAATGGGAAATGTAATTCTGAATGTTTTCTGACTAACAAATATTTCAGATACTGAATTGACTAGTTTCCTTAAATGTTGACAGCACTACTACAATAAAAGGAAAGATACATAGTAACTTCCACATCTTTTTCTGCTTTACAAAAAAATTCTTTACTATATGAAAAGAGGATACAAGATTCCTTTTTATATAAATTCACAAATATATTTTAATTTTCATTCCTGAGTCCCAAATTGGTGTGTGTTGGAGGATTAACCTTAATATTTTAATGACAGAGAATCCAAATCATAGAAGAAATACTATTTGCCTTAAAGACGGACTATGAGAAGAGGCAGAATCATGAACTGATCTAATTTCTCCTGGTGTATTATACGGTGCTGTGTCTACTGGACCACAAAGCAGCTATTGCCTTTGCCATGAATTAGACTCTCATTTAGTGTGTAAATTTGAATACTCTGAAAATATGTAAGCACATGCAAACTTAAACTACTGTGATTATTTCCACATGCCTCTCTGTATTAATGTTCAAAGAATTAATGTGTTTTATAAGCTTTAATTTGATGTTTATGGATCTCTGACATTAAACTTGGATTAAAACAGTCCCCCAAATGCCTGAAGTTACTTTCTATTCAAGATGTAACACCAATAGCTCAATTGTATACAGACCTCTCAGTGTAATCACCTATCCAGGCATCTCACCGTGATACTATGAAGGAGTACCGCATTACAGTGCCCCAGCCAGAAATGTAAATGTCATCCAGTCCTGAAGACATTTTGGCTATTACGATTTCATTGTAATTATTGAGTAGTATGAGAATAAAATAAGATGTAATTTAATTATAGTTAATATTCGTATAAGGCAGAGGAGTTGAGACTTCTTGTTATTTTACAAATTTTGATTTTTAAAGTATTACAGAATTCCCATTCCTTTCCAAAAACGTAGCCATAATTATTTTCTCAGCCACCAATTCTACTATACCATTTTTTGTTACTTGTGGAGGAAGTAATTAGCTTGCAAAGCATTTTTAAAGGAAAGAATTGCCGAATTTTGTTGGATGGGGTTTTAACTCTTTTGAGGTCCATGTCAGAAATCTCACTGACTTTAGTAGGACCAAGATTGTACTTGTTT
Organism: Rhea pennata; assembly: GCF_028389875.1. Taxonomy (NCBI): domain Eukaryota; kingdom Metazoa; phylum Chordata; class Aves; order Rheiformes; family Rheidae; genus Rhea; species Rhea pennata. Next base: position 108,265,113 of record NC_084664.1, on the reverse strand, counting down.
TATGCACACACACACACTAGAAAATGTATTCAGTAAGGAAGGCTATGCCTATTTTATACTGAAATGTAGTCATGACCCAAAAACTTAAGATGCTCTTACAGGAAAAGAGGTAAGTCATATGAGAAGGATGCATAACAGAACTGAATATCAATAGGAGTATCATTTTTTTACACTTATCTGTAATAGGAGAATTGATATTACAATCTATAAGCCTTTGTCTTTTCTGTTAGCTAATATGACCATTCCTATTCAGCTTGATCATATTATAGCTTTCAAATCCTTCCCAAATACTTGACATATCCACATGTTTTCAAAAGCTACTACTCTTCCTTAGCGTGTCAGAGGATTCTTCCCTCTTTCTACTTAATGCCATTCCCAGAAACACTGCTCATTTTTTGAAATAAAGATCATCTTCATTGTGGCCCTAGTACAGAGTACCTTGTCAGTGCTTAAATTTTAAAATATAATTGCCTTCATTTTAAGAATGCTACATTGCAATAAATTTCTTCTACTTCTGCCCTTCAACTCTCCCCAAGAATAAACTAAAAAGCTCTGAAAGTTTCCAGTGCCTACTCACTATGACTATTCTCTTTCTCCCTGTTTTCATTCTGGACCTCTTTTAAATTAATCACTTTGCAATTATGCAGCACAATTATATATATTTTTTTAAAATTAAAACAGTACTGTCATAAAGAAAAACTCGATTTCAAGGTAGGATTCTATTCTTCCAATCTATATGACCTCATAAGACATTTGGTACATTTGCAAGGATCTACTAACTCCAAGATAATTGGTTTGAGGCTATTTTATGGAGAAGGATAGCCAGGTTAAGGCAAGCATTTAATATTTCTTATATGATGATCAGGTATTATAAAATTGCTACATACACTATTGACTCTATATAATAACATATTGATACAGAATTCCTCTTTTTTATTGCTGTTCAGTCATCCAGCTTATTTTAAGAGGGAATAAAATCCATCTTTATTATGGTAGCATATGTATTAGATAGCTTATATTATATGATCTGATTCCAGTCCGTTTCTCCTGGTTCCTTGCAGCCCAGTTTCCACATCATAGCTTCTTGTCTGACTTAGCACAAGTTAAGGATAGAACTGGCAACTTGATCTATACTACTTCCTAGTGGAGTTTCTTTCTGGACTGAATTTTCTTTTAGCAAAAAAGATGAAAGGGCTTACTGCTGTTGTGGCTTTTGAAGAGAAGTGTAAATTCTGAGATGACAACAGTTGCCTATATATATATATATATGTATACACACACACGCATATATATATTATTATTTTTTTTTTTTTACAAACTCTAAGTTCAGTGCTGCTTTGGTGCTGCCTTTAGAAACGTCACCATGACCAAAAGGACGGTTTTTGAAATTTCAATGAGATACAGAACGTATGTCCAACTGAGATTACTGCTCTGCCTCTTTCAAACTATTACATTACTAGGTACAGTAGCTTACTCTGGAAGAGTTTTACTCTGGACTCAGCTGATTGCTGTCTCTATGTTACTTTGTCTAATCATGTCTTTCCAAGACTTCTGATTGTCTAAAACCTTAAAATGAAATTTATACTCTGTACTGTTAGCTCATTGTTAAAACCTGAGGATGCAATCCAGATATTCAGAGTACTCATTAAGTTTACAGTCTTTCATTGCATTTTACTTACTGTGAAAACCTTTTGAGTTATGCCCAACATGACAAAAAAAAACAGAACATGCTATAGATTTTTGTGATTACCTAAAATTGATATTGACATCTAGTAGAGAGGTCTGCAGGGATGCAGGTGAATTGGTGGATGGATAACACAACACAAAATGTGTGTGTATGGCAGCACACACATAAACAACAATCTAGATAGTGTAATTTTAGTGAATGGCTACAGCAAATAGAATTTTGGTACTACAGCAGAATGTTGCAAATAATTTTTCTTGTACTGATCTTCTTACAACCTTAAATATATTTCTTTTTCCTTGACACTGCTTTAATACCTATTACCTGTTTAATCAGGCATGCAAAGTGGTGATTTTCAGTGTGAAGCCACAGTCATTAGGCTGGCATAATTGTATACCAGTCTAACACACTGTTGAAAATAAAGTCCTGGATTCTAGAAGCCTGTGAAGTCGAGGGACTGCACGAGTCCAGCTGCATAGATCTGCTTTTGGCATCGGGGTACAAGCTGAGGCCTTGTTCCCACTCTGAAGCTCTGTGTAGGCACAGGTGTCTATGCCTCTTAGACAGAAAGGTTTAGGGCTTTAGCCATTTATAATGCCAGAAAGTTTGTAGTCATCAGACAAGGAAAAAATCTCAGTGTGTGTTAGTATGGAAAATGGCAGCAGGTGGAAACAGGAACACTTCAGAAGGGTGAGAGAGAGATTCTGATATTAGAATTTGCATTGTTAAGACCTCAAGCCACTTTGCAAAATTTCAGAATCCTTTACTAAAGTATTTTACATCCCTTTTTTCCTTTGAAATGGCCAGAAATGTTTTGGCAAGTTTGTTTTTTGTATATTACTAATTTTTATAATTTTGAAGAGATTTGCTTTCTTGGGGGGGAGGGGAGTCTCCTGATACAGAAGTTTTCTTCCCTGACTTTCTGCTCATAGTCTAATCAAGGACAGTAGAAGCTCTTGAAAGGAATTGTCCAAGAAAAAGAATGTAACTTCCTGGCTGTAGTGAGAGAAATTTGTTGCTTCTTTCTCTGCTCTCTTTTCTACTCTCACTATCTTCTGCCATGAAGAAAACCCAGGGGCTTGATTGAATGATGTCTTTTGGAAGTTATCATAAAGAAATTTTTTCTGCCCCTGTGTATTACAGGGGGCCAGTCAGGTTGCAGTCTTTTTCTTCAAAACAGCATCAGATTGCAATTATGAGCAGCTTGCCCACTCATAGTGAGCAGCAAGATGATTAATCTGTATGACCTATTGGGTGTTTTAAAAGAAAAAAAAATATAGAATGATCTAGCTACTTTAAGGTGTTTTATTTGTAGTATGCTTTTACTATAGTTTAGTAAAACTTATTACATTTTCCCATATGTTATTTATCTATGTTTTTACTGCAGTTTGAATGTTTTTAACTCGACCTTGCTCGTTCTTTCAGTATAAGAGATAATAGGGATCAGTAATATTTGGAATACAGTGATTTGTGGCTTCCTAGTGGGAAACAAGATGAGTTACCAGTAACTAAAGCCAACAGTGATTATATCCTTGGATTGAAATTCGTTCCTTGTAGTTCAGTTATTCAAATACTTTCCTCCCTGGCTTTATCCCTAGATGGGATAAAGGATGTATATCCTGTGGACTGCAGGAGTAGGAGGGAAAGAGATAGCAGTGTTACGATCAGTAGTAAGTCCAGAGAAGGGGCCTATCAGTGATATGTATGGACACCCTGATCATATGTTTCACCAGCTTCTGTATCTGTTGCACAGATATCTAATAGCAAGATTGGCCCAAATGTTTAATTGGCTCGGTAGAGAAGGTACAGATTCTGGTAGTCATCCAAAGTGCAACTGCCTTACCAAGAAGGTCCTCTTTAACATGGGAAGATGTTCCTGCATGTTGCCACTCTCGCAGTAAGGCTGTGAAACTTAGTGATGGACCAGTTCTGCTGCCTTTCAGGTGCCTTGTCTCTTTGCGATGAGGTTCTGGATGTGGCAGGGATGACTGACTGCTCCTGTTGTAAGCTTTGCTAGAGCCTTAGGAAAGTGGCGCCACATTGTCTACCAGTAACACTGAAGTCACTCTTATTACCAGATGAATGATAAAGTAGTAAAAATAGCTGTAATAAATGAATAAAACTCCAAGAATCTAAATATTAACTGCATTTACTAGATCTAGACATGAAGTGTACAGAGAAGAAAATCATATACAACTCTACCTATACTTTTAGCTCAGTTCTAAGGACTTTCACTTGCTTGTTCAGGAAACAAACTGTCAGGATGCTTCTGTAACCTTGTTGGTAGGAAAACCTATTATCATGAATATTGCTTTCACTGAAAAGATGCTCTTAAGATAGTATCTTAATATACTCAAATTTTCCCTGGGATTCTCTTTAGAGTGAAACATCTATGCTGTCGCAGGTTCTCCTGTGAATCATAACTTTATCGGGAGATAAATGTTAACAATCCTGTTAGATTCTTCCTCTTTAAACTTCAGACACATTGAAGTGGAGCTGTACTCCATCCAGATAATGAACAGAAGTAGTGAGTGATAATTTCAGTGATTAACAGGCAAGGAATTTATGTATGTGAGGAACTGTCCTTTGGCAAGTTCCAGAGTGTTAGGTTTCAGATTGCATCTTCTAGAGATGTCTCAAATAGGATGTAGGGTACAGAATACTAAGTATTGTTATCTTTATTTCTCTTTCCTGGTGTAGATGAATATATCTATATCTATCTATCTATCTATCTATCTATCTCTATATATGACTTTCTGAGCATATGTTTGAGTCTATGTATTTTAATATTTTTTTTGTTCTTTCTACATGCCTCAATATCCCAAATGGCTGCCCTTATAATTCTCTATAAATTTTGAAGTGCCTAAATCTTGGAGTCAAAATTAGATGACAATTTGGTTAAAGTCTCTGAAGATGGCGTGAAAAAATAACTAATTTAATGCCATAAAACTATGGTATTAAATAGGAAATGAATAAACTTTTGGGAAATGTTATTGACCTTCTGATGTCTGTCAGAAGTTAGAAAATTTGAAAATATGAGGAAACGTAACACTGTGCATATTTGTTAGCTGTAAGGAGTTCTGTAAGTAAAAGAAATACATTTTTGGCAGTAGCTAATCTAGTAATTCTTTAAAACCAACGTTAATTAAAAAAGAAAAGAGCAGCACATCCAAAAACGTGGAGAGTTTTATCTAAGAGTGTGATCTTGTCTACTACTGAACTTGTAATAGATTACGCTAGTTTATATGGGACCGTGTGTGCCAGAAGTACTTTTAGGGAAGATCAGACATTCATTGTGTTGTTATCACAATAAAAGATTAGCTTTCTGTGTAAAAGTAAGCAGTAGTAGTCCACTTCGTCTTCTCCCATATCTTTCCCTTCTAGAGACAAATCTTTCTTCTTTAGAGATATTGTATAGAGATAATTTGTTACTTGAGAGGTGATTTGCTATGCTTTGCAGTTTTCCTTGGGTTAAGAATAGTTATTTACACAGGACAAGAGTCTTTGAAGTGAATGACTTTTTCTATTTTCCTTGAAAAGTCATTGAGGAGAACAGGGCTGAAGCATGTCGAACTCATCTGGTAGGAGGCTCTTGGAAATTGAGTACTTGATTCTTGACTGCCAAGAGTCAAGAGTGCATAGAGTAAAATTGAAATCCAGATTTTCCCAATTTGAGTCAGTAAAAGGAGATTATAGTCTATTGGGATTATTATTAACCTTGTGTCCTTTTTATACTTTTTGCAACTTTTAGGACAAGTAGATTCCATCTATCATCTGATTACTGGAAGCTCTTCTTGTTTGAAACTCCTGGATCGTGGCCGATTCATCCAAAATTTGTTTGCTAAAATTATTTATAGCTCCTGATCTAACTTTGTATCTGTCCTGGAATTCATTCTACAGGTTCCCCATTTTCTATCCTATCCAGTGACCTGCAGTTTGGACCACAAGCCATCATCTTTGAGATCTTCATAATGTGGCCCATTGGTATATAACTGTTGCTGTCTTGTACTGTGTTGTATCATTTCTGTGTAATGCTGGTGCGTATGTCTTGTTCATCAGCTTTTCCCACAGTTGTTTTGGTGCCTTTTAAGCACTGTGCCTTGTAGGCATAGGACATATTCTTAGTTCTGGGTGAACTAACAGTTCACCAGAACACTGGCCTTATGGCATCCCAGCCTCCTCCAGCTGATCTTGCATCTTCCTTTCAGCTTGCACCTAGAGGGAGGTGAGGCAAGACGGGGAACAAACTGCTGTTTGTTTCCCCCCTTCGTTCTTGGGGTCACATCTTAGGAAGGGGGAGGTCTTCAGAGTACATCATATGGCAGCATAGACTGAGGTTGATGATCTAAATTAGCAGGAGTAGGGATTTTTTTTGCTCTTGGGAGGTGTATAAGTGTGTCTCTATTTAACATGCAGCTGGAAGCTATACTTGTTCCCACCTGGCTTGGACCTAAGCTGGTCACTTCACTGAAAATCCATATGGGGGCCCTATGTCCCAGAGGGTGGCAACAAAAAACTTGACTTGCTTGCTTATGTAGCACTGTTACTACATCCGAACGGGACAGGGGTGGCAAGTGAACACAGGCGGGGCAAAATCCTGCCTTGGGTTTGTGCCTGTGGGGCGATGTCTGCAACTGGGTTTTCCTGTCTGGCAACATTTTTTTATTTTATTCAGCAATGTCAAAAAAATTTCTCCTTGGGCATGGGACAAACCAGGCCCCGGGCTGGGAGGCGCCGCGGTGCTTTCGGGCCGCGGCTGGAGCCCCGCTCCCCGCCGGCGGCTTCCGCTGCTCCGCGCCGCCGCCGCCTGTCCCGCCCGGCCCAGCAGGTGTCAGTGTGCGCTGCGGATCCGCGCCGCGGAGGGCGGGCGGCGAGAGAGGGGAGGAAGCGCGGCCGCCCCTCCCCCGCTCGCTCCCTCCCTCCTCGGCGGCGGCCCCGCGCCGGCCGCCCCAGCCAGACGCGCCGCAGACGGGCGGCAGCCAGCGGAGCGGGGGAGGAGGCGGGCAGGCTGGGGATGAGGCGGAGGCAGGCGCAGCCTCAGCCTCGGCGCGCGCACAGAGGCTGCCGGGCGCAGAGCGGGGGAGGCGGCCGGGCGCCCCGTCCGCCCCGCCGCAGGAGGAGGCCGGCGCCGCGGGAGGTGAGTGCCCGCGGCCGCCGCGCCGCCAAGTGCCGCGGAAAGTGCGCGGAGGCCCAAGTTTCGGGTCTGCGAGTCTGGAGGAGACCCCGCGGCGCGGCGCGGCGCGGCACGGCACGGCAGCGGCGCGGCGGCCGCGTCCTTCTGGGCGCCGTGGGAGGCGGCAGCCGGGGCGCCCCGGGCGCAGGCAGGGCACCGCTGCGGGGGATGCTCGGGAGAACGGCGGCGGCGGCGGCGCGTGCCCGCCCCCGGCGGCCGTTGGCCGGCGCGAGGGCAGCGGTGACAGGTAGAGCCGTTAGAGCCGTTAGCGGCGGGCGGCGCTGCCGCGGGGCTGGCCCCGCCGGGGGACAGGGCTTGGGACGGCGCGTCCTGCCGGCAGCTTCCCAAATCAGTGCCTGCGGTTTCAGAGCGGGGCTCGCCTCGCTTTAATTTTGTCTGGCTCGCTCGGGTAACGCTGCAGCCACCGGGCTGTTATTTAATCCCGTGCTGCCCCGCACGGGAGATTGTAACAGAGATGTCTGCGTGTTTTCAAAGGCACTGGCCACCCAGATCCAAGCAGAGAAGTTTTGCAGAAAGGAAAAGATGCAATGTAGCTGCAGGGTTCACACAAAAAATGACCTACATTTAACAAAATGCTTTTTTTTTTTTTTTTTTAAAAAAAAAGTTTATTTGAAGTCTAGCATTTCCTATCTGCCTCTCTTGTCTGCCTACACTGTTTGTATTGAATATTTACATCTTAAATTTTCTGAATTGTATGCTAGCTTTCCTCTTGATTTAGGTAGGTGGGTGCTTGTATGTAGGTTATAATTTGATACTTGCTGAAGAGACACAAATACATTGTTGCGTGTATGTTAGTTCTCTATTGGATAGATAGGAAATAGGCAAAATCCAGAAGTGACTTACTTGTATTATGAGATCCTAAATGAGCAACTAGAATGGTAAAGGTTTTAGTGCTTTTTTTTTCCTTTATTGCTCAAGACTCTCTGCATAGCAAACAATGCTTGTGAAAGAGAACAGAAATCCCATGAATAATTTTATGTGATACTAGAAATGGTGGTTGGTGTTATAAAAGTTTATGAATTTAAAACATAGGTATCTGTTTTTGCAGACAAAAAGGATCTGTCATGTTAAAACATTTAGGGAACAGAAAGGTGCACCATACATAATACAAAGACTTAAATGTACTCAGCATCTTTCCTCTGAGGTTAGCCAAAAAGGAAGAGAGTTTTTGCCAGTAAGAAGGCCTGAGAGGCAGTTACTGGTAGGCACAGATGAGGTAAGAAATGAGATGCTGCCTAAGTACAATGATGTTCCTTTCCGGAAAGTATATTTTGCCTTTCATCCTTCAACCTCTGAGTATCGTTTGTTAGACAGAATTTTAGTTCCAGCTTCCAAGTTCTTTTCTAGAGTAATGTTGTAAGAAATCTATTCCTCACAACAACACAGAATCGTTCAATTTGCGTTTGATGCACCGTTTGAGTAGGGCTGAATAACTGCACGTGTGGTGCGCACGTGTATGGTTTCACTAATGAGAATATAAATATTATGGCTTCATGATTGTAAATTGAAGGGGAAGTTTTCCTGGGAAAACAGTGCACTGATAGTAAGTAGTCAGATCAACATCTTTATGTCTCTGCTGAAATAGTGATGCTGCTCTGAACATCTGTAGCTGCACTGGTGTGTTAGCAGCAGTTTGAAGTTACTGTGAGACATAAAGTGACCAGTGATGCCAGCTTAACTTGGAACGTGTCAAATATACACAGTTACATCTAGAAGTAGAAGTATAATTTTTTAGGTACTCTGTATTTATACCAGTATATTTAATTCTGACTCTTACCTGTGTGAAGATTGTTGTTGCGCACATATAATGCATCTTAGTGTTCTCCCGTAAATTAAGATGCTTATGCAGGCCTGAACAATGATAAATGTACAACATAGAATGAGTTAATAATGTGAGACAGTGTATTTCAGCCCATTGGTTTGTGTTAATTGAAACATTACAGGCAGTGTTTGATTAATGAAGTTTTGAGTTCAGTCTTCAGTGTCTTAGACTTGTTATAGGAAAACTAGTAGAAGTAGGAAGAAATGGGGATGCAAGATTGAGGCATAGTTGTCTTAAGTTTGGGAACATTAAATGTATTAATGTTATACACATTAAATGTAAAAGTTAGTTATTAAGTGTTACATTACACTTATTATTAAATAATAATAAATTTAAATAATAAATTTAATAATAATAGTGTAATGTAACACTTAATAACTAACTTGTCCTTTGTCATTTTGAAGTAGGTTTTCTTTGCACAGGACCTTAATGTGGGACCCGAAGAGAAGAGATGGTGTAGATTTCTGTGCACTATAGATACCATGTTATTTATTTTTGTAGAGAAGTTTTCTTCCTGATTTTCTTAACCAGGATTTAGTTATTTTTTCTTTCATAGCTGCCTTACAGTATTCTGTGTAGCTGCTCCTGCCCTTCTACCAATAATTGGTTGCATTTAAGTGATGCTGTCCAAAATAGTTCAGAATACTTTCAAGATATGATGTGTCAGAAAGAAGTAAATTATTATTAACCTAATCAGTATCTTGAAAGTAATTTAATTCAATAAAATCTCTAAGAGAAATGAAGTGTAAAAAAGTGCCTGTTTGCATATCAGCTCTTTGTATGATCAGGAAGCATAGCTGAATTTAACTTATGCATGGCCTAGGAACATTTGTATTCCATCTGTAGTTTTTCTGATAGTTCAAAACAGCTTCTTGCACACAAATTGCCATTTAGGGAACACACATAGTTCTAGGAGATCTAAGCCCAGTTTCGTTGCTGATCGGTTCCGTGGTAACCATGAAATTCTTCAATGGCACCAAGCAAGTATCAGCTCCTTGTTAAAGGCACTGAAGCCAGAACAGTGGTGCATCAGTTGCTGGGAATCCAGCCCTGTAGTCAAATGATTCATGCATATACATTTTCTTTTCTCAGTTGACAGCTATTTTTAAGAATAGCCTTCTTGCCTAGAAGGTTGATATCTAAGCGAAGGCAGCATAGATAGCTAAAAATTTCTTTCTCACCAAACAATCTTATGTATGCCAGACTTCTAATATGTAATTGCATTGATTTTAATTGATTTCTTCTTGTTAACTCTCTGGTGTTAATTAGTCCTTATAAAGGGATGATGATATTTTGGAACTGCTATATTAGGAAATCAGCAAAGTTTTGCACAAACTAACATGGTAATTTTGAAGTAACTGACTGTCAGTTTAAAGCAAATTCCTATTAATAATGGATAGTGTTATCTAAAAGACAGCAGAGTACTTAATTAGCTGAAGACCTCCTTGACATTAGTGGGATTCTTTAGGTCTATAAGTCTGCAGAAGTCTGTCTGTGAGAGCTAAGCAGTGATACATTTGTCCAGTGTGCTTTACCTTTCTCCACGTGCTGCACAGACAGAATATTCCACTGAAGGAAAGCTGTTGACCTGTTAACATATTCTCTCAAACTTTATATTTGAAAGAGAAATATATTATTTCTAAATTATAAAATATAAAATTGTATTATTTTAGAGAGTTTTATTTGCTTTCTTCTGAGCTTGTCATTTGAGTAATAGTAGCTATAAGGAGAATGCAGTAGAAAGAATGCTTGCAGATTAGTAAGAGTGATCACAACATTACAGTGTTTCCTGTACTTCACACTGGCTAAATGTCTCTGTATTCATCATCTATGTTTATTTATTATATGCATTTTGGTAGCGTATGCTTTGATCATATTTGGAATATGCTAAGGGTAGGTGCGTTTTACTAAACTTTTTTGTTATTATGGTGTTTAGTTAAGCAATGGAAATTTGCAAGTACCCATATCACCTTTCATTATCACTCAGCCTAATAGTAGGTAAATTTAATCTTCCTGATTAAGATTATTTTGGAAACAAGGCAGTGAAAATGAGTCATTTTCTTGATATTATGCCATGTTGCTGTCTGCATCTGTCTTTCTTTTCTCTAAACCCCTATGAAAGACAGCACTCTGACCTTTTAAACTGTATTTGGAAGCTCTTGCTTTCCATCAAACTTCTCTTTCAGATAGGAGACATAGAAATTAAGGAGAACTTAAATGCAATTTCTCTTTTTATTGCCAACAGAAAGCTTTCCTAGATTTGAAGTAAGCTTTCTTTGTGCCAAATGGTTGACTTTTCTAGAATAAGATCTCTTTAGGGTATGCAAAAAGTCCTCTGGTTAATATATTGGCATTCCCAGAACCCACTAAAACTTAGGCAGGTTGCCAGACACCACTTAATGAGGATGCCGATTGTCTGGCACAAATCCGCGTGTAAAACAGCAAAGAAGCTGGGGGTTGGAAGTGCATGCAGTGGGGAGAGGACTGGGAAACCAGCACATCCATATCCATTATTTATTTTTAATGACTGCATTTTGTAGATACTCAGATCAAAAATCCTTCCCACTGGATTTTGCTAACTTGACATGCCCGAGAGTTTGGACATACAAAGTTGATGCAGTTGTATTCTTAAGGCAAAATAGTTTTACTGTAGAAGGAGTTTATGAGTTAGGGGCTTTGGCACCAAAAGAGGAGTGGAAGTGGTAGTGATTTTATGTTTTATTGTTTGCTAAAACTGAAAAGCATTTAAAAATTTTGTCAGTTTTGGGGACACTGCAAGGCAGTGCTTGTCAGCATCCATGCGGATAAACTGCTGAAGTTAAACTGCAGGGATGTATAAGTTACTGCTTTGGTAAGATTCATACACAATGTAAACTTGTGATGTGGCTCTGCCTGATATGACTGTGCTTAGATTTCGCTACGTGATAAGAAGAAATATAGTTGTAATAGACTTTCTGGTCTGATGGCTGGCTAAACAGCTGTTTAAATAATAAGTTGTAAAGTTGAATTAAATGTTTAGTCTTAAAGGTTGAAACTGATTAATCCATCCAATGTAGTTATATTCTGAACTGCATGTTATTTAAAACATTTGAAACATTTGAATATTTTCAGTGTTTTTCCAGGTTTTAGCCTCTCTCCTACCAAAAGCATTGGTCCTATCTAGACAAATTTGTTATTAGGTATCTGATTGATGGGCATCATTTAAAATATATTTTTTTTAATCTAAAATAATACTTTCAGTTCTAATAAGAGCTACTTTCCTGTTTGTGCGTTTTATTGACTACATTCAGAAACCTGTGTGCATTTTACTTGCTTTTCAGTAAATGTTTCAGTCATGTGTTTTGCAGTTTTGGAGAGCTATTCCTCTTATGAGGGAATTTACTCACTAGAGTAACAGCACCTACTTGATGTCTACTTTGGATAGGACTAAACTTAATTTCTTTCAGATACTCCTGTTTGATTTTGCTAAGACGCTATAATACATGGAAGTATTAAAGTCTTCTCTTCCAGAATATACTCATGGAAAAAGAGATGAGTGAGTGGAGTATTTTTACAGTTGCACAGGGACCTTTGAGTAGGGTATGACAAAGTCTGACAGATTCCTAACTGGCTATAGGACAAGGGAAACAAGTTTTGACAGTCTGAGAGTGGTAGACATTGTATCCAGGTCTTCAAACTAGCGGATATTTCATTCTATAAGGCAGGACAGTATCCCCTAGGAAAAGACACACTGGTAAGATGCTGCACATCAGAACAGAGCGTGTTAACAGAGCGTCTATAAGAATTTCATTGTCTTTGTAACTCCTAGTAACCTTACTTTCTTCCTTGCTAAGGAAAATTTGATACCCTTTTTAAAAAAATGAAGACTAATAATACAAGTGTGTCCTGTTAAACTGGCCTAAGTCTGCATCTTAAAAAACATAGTCACAGTACTAAGTTTACCATGAAGCACAACTTCAGACATTTTCTTCTTCTTTTTTTTTTTTTTTGATATTCAGTATATCATTCTGACTGTAATTTATCTATATGTTCAGAAATTGTGGGAGGTGTGATGGCATTTAGGGAAGATCGACTGTTACAAATGTTTGAATGATAAGTACATTGGCATGTGAATGATTGTGTTGTAATTCTTTGTCTCTGAATATTTCCTGTTGTGATTTTAGAGCACTGTATGAAAATGTCAGAATTTCTATTAGAAAGAATATTAATGCTTAATAAAGTAAAATCTGAAATTTCATCCGTATTCAGAGAAGACTAGAAAACAGTGTTTTCTTCTGGAGAAATCCTGATTTTATTCAGAATCCCAAGATAAGAGTTGTCTCATCTGTCTAGTAACTTCCAGTATACACCAGCAAAAGGCTACTTGTCTGTCATTTTCAACTTCTAGTTCCTCTAAGCATGTTCTAATGGTACTCTATTTTTTAAACATGACTTCACTCTTCTCTGTTCCGTAGAATATTAGAAAGGAAATACGTGATTCTTTTTTAATTGCCTTTTTATGTTGTATAACTGTATTTTGACTTCTCACAGAGGGAAAGGAAAGGGCAGTCTGTGATTGAGATATGAAGCATATCTTTAGCAACTCTCTTCTTCCAGCGAGGCTTTTATGAAATTTTTACTGTGTGTTAGTTAAGAGTGATCTATTATTACTTTGGGCTTGTAAACATCTTTGAACATTTCATTAGGTGTTAATGACACATGTAGCAAGAATTAATACAAATTTGTTAATCCTATCTAGTAGGGATGTACTATATGCAATTGCCTAAATAAGTGTTTTAAAAACTATTAGATATAAATGGTATTACTTCACTTTCTGCTTTTGTTTAAACATTAGTTACTGGGTCAAGGAACACTAATCTTGTATTTTGACCCCCTATATGCAGATTTTCAGCTGCATATTTGTCATTGTTTGCTTTTGATTTTCATATATCAAAAGTAATTTGTTTGGCTTCTGCCCTGTAGGTCAGAGTTGAGTGTAGTAGGAGGTGTGGGAGAGAAGGTGATGGGAGGAACATTTATGAAGTACCTCATTTGGTTTCCATAGCTGTTGAACTGGCACCTTTTATGAAACACTAAATTGCTGTATTCTTTCATAATTTCGTCTCGACTCATTTTGTAGGTTTTCCTTAACTGGCATTAAGCAAAATGAAATTGAATGTTATTAAAATATGTTAGATAAGATAGAAGGTATTTTAATACTTCTAAATTAAAGATTGTACCCACTAATACAAAACCTAAACTTTGGGCAGACTAATAGACTCTGTGGACCAGGGTAGTTGATGTGTAGATGTTTTGTTTCACAAAAGGTTTATTTTAATTATAATTCTTCAGTAAACTTGTATGGGTAGTGGAAAGCAGAGAGTTGAGCGAGGGGTTCTGTAAATATTTCCAACACAGACATGGGCTGTGTTCATGGCCTTTTCCCTTTCCTCTAGTTTAATAAACTGTTTAATAAACTGTTTCTAGAAACAGCACAGTTGAGATTAACTTTTTTTGCAGTTATGTTAATTTTTTGCTTAAAATGTCTTAAATATGAGTTATTTTCATTTATTTGGGAAGTGTAACGTGTGATTCATCTGTCCAATCAAAACTGCTTGTATTGTGTTGCATACAGGTATTATTTGAAGCATACTTTCACATAGCTTATAATAATTAAAAAAACCTTGCCATCTGTTGATGAACAGAAATACTGCCAATGTTTGTCAAATGTGTGCTTTATCTGACCTGCTCTACTTAGCACCTTATGGTAGTGCTTTCTCATCAAAGCAATTTACAAATATCTTTATTCTTGTAATGCCTTATTAGTTTGATAACAGTGGTATTATCATTTTTTAACATAGAGACTAGTGTACCAAGAATTAGGGAGATATAAATCTCTTTAGTTGCAGGAGGAAGTCACCTGCAATGGGAACAGAGATTAGGATTCTAACTCACACTTGTAAGTAAAATCCACTATTTTGTTCTCTTGAGCTTTACTGCCTTTTAGAGAAAACTGTTTAAATAATGTGAAGTTTCTAAAGCAGGAAACTCGAGTAATCTATTCAGATTGGTCTGGGGTACAGTAGGAGTTACGTGTGTAACATATCCTGAAGGTACATTATGAGATGCTGAGCTTCTTCAGTAGAGTATGCAACCAGCAGCAGACTTTGCCTTTTCCCATTCCCTGTTTTCTTCTGGGTATTGTTAAAGATTGGAGATAAAAACCTTTAATCAAGTCTACATGGAGACACCAAAGTGAATCAGTTTAAGTCTCAAGTCAAGTCACTTATGTTAAAGTATGTTAAACTTGCATTTGAGTGCTGTGTTGAATATAGAACAGCCTTATATCTCTGTAGCATGAATCAATCAAAGGTCATTTTACATCTGAATAAGAACATCATTCAGAACATAAATTAAGCTTCAGTGATTTTAAACCATTCTCCGTATAAACGAGTCTCCTGATATAGATGTGTAATAACCTTTAACTTGCATATTTTATATCTGTACTTGATTTATCCTGGCTTTCCTCAGTGTCACTTAATATTGATCTGTTTTCATGATGCTACTATCAAGTGGTATCTTAGGTGGAGCTAGTTATAAACTTTCCAGTGGCATAGGCTAGTCAAAAAATGTCTGTTCATTGAACTTGAGATGTTTCATTGCAAGTATCTTAGATTTGACAGACTTTAACTGAAACTAAACTAAGATGCAACCTCTCCTTGAATCCTGGTAAACTGTGCTTTGTCCAGAGGCTTGGTGTTTTCAGGGTCTTTGGTATGCAGCGAAGCTGCCAAGGATACTATGTTGTGGCCAGGGACACTGTTTCTAAGAACATGTTTTCCTTGGGCAGCTTGCATGAGAGGTCTGCTGCAGAGACCAAGGCTGAGGAAATCCTGTGGACCGACCTCAAACTTGGGACTTGCAATGATAATGAAACTGATAGTCCTCTTCCCAGTAAACTGGAAAACAAAACCAAAAACACCTCCCCCACCTCACCCTCTGCAGCTGGAGTCTTCAGTTGGTAGGAAATGTAGAGACTTGGGTTTTATCTGCTTTGAAGCAAAACTTGGTAATAGTAATGAAATATATCTTGCAGCTGAGAAACTGGCTGATTCTAATCTGAGCTGTGTTTCATTATGCATTCATGGATGCCAATTAATATATATCTCTTCCTCTTTCTTTTCAATCTAGAACTCAGGTAGAGAACCCCATGCCTAGGGGGTTTAATTTATCCTTTGTCATGTCAACTCTGACCACAGAGATTTGCAAGTCTCTTTTCCCTATGTCTTGCTTATGAAGACTTACATAAAGCAAAGAACATCCTGAAGCCTTTATCTTCTAAGAGATAAGAATGAACTGGAGCATACGTTCTTCAGGATTCTGAGAAGGAAGGGAGATACTCTTCTTTTTCTGTTTTTGTCCAGCTGACCTTGTGTCCCTGAGGGACTGTCTGATTTCAGGGAACAGGAACCATCCTGGTGAAGTAGTCACAGAGGCTAACTAAGGAAGTCTCCCTAAAAGTTATGTGAATTAAAATTAGGGAGCAGCTCTAATTTCAAAACCTGAACTGGCTGTGGGGCTGAAGATATTGAGAACACAAATGTCCATTTAGAAAGTGAAGAGACAAATGAGTTATTTATTAGTTGTTGTACTTTTAACTCAGCTTCCAAGATGTTTGTGTAGTTGTTAAGTTTATGACCTCTGTAGTGGATGCAAATAGATTTTAGCATTTTAAACATCTCCCTTAGTAATGAATGTAGAAAAATCCAGACATATTCCCAGGGTCAATGAGTTGATTTGTTTTTAAAATTGAAAAGTTTTCTGACAAAGTTTTAACAGCCTCGGAGATCTAACTTTTGTAGTGTGCGTGATATGATAGAGAAAATACTTGAAGAAGTTGGGATCATGGCATTTTGAGTTTCTGACCTGTCTTGTGTTTGGGTGAAGGAGAAGAGCAAACTTGTTATAGGATGCCACAAGATTCTTGTGGCGTAAAAATGTCAAGCAAGTGTGGTTTTTTTTCCTGTTTTTTCCCCTTATATGTAAAATGTGTCTTTGTCCCCTGATGTGCTTCATGTTCTCAGGTGTCCTTTACTCCTACAAAAAATAGCAGATGCTGTAAGCAACTAATTTTTACCTTATACGTACTTCCGCTTGTCTTCCTGTCTATCCTGTCACTGTATAGCTAAGGATATTTCTCCCTTTGTTTCAAGTACTTTAGGATACAGACATTTCAGAGCAGTCATGCATCTGAAAAGTCTAAATGGCTTCCTCCTCTTTCCTTTCCCTTCCACATAAGTCAAGAAATTCCAGATGGAAGCTCTTTGGTGTCAGTAACAGCTGCACAGCAGATAATTTTTGCCTCCTCAGATCTGCAATACTTGTAACTCCATATATCTAGAAATGATACACATTTAGATTTAGGATCTTCCAGTCTTTAAGTTTCTCTAAAGCTCTTCTGGTCATCCTTGGTATAGCATTTTCCCAATTTTCTATTCTTGGTTAAAAGTAGCTTCTTTCAAGAGAAAGAAGTTAGAGTTCTATTGTAAACTTGATTTTTAGCAAATCTGAATATTTCAGAGTCTTGCATTGTGATTTAAAAATTGTGCTCCCTTCTTTCATCTCTGGGGTTTAGAATAAGGTGTCAGCAATGATCTAGTCCATCTGGGAGCTTGCATCAATACTTTGGAGAGCCATATGTGTCTGCCTCAAACAAGGCTATAGAAAAGTGTTCCACTAGCAACCAAGATGTCATCCATCTGCTAGACAATCCTGTAGCTAGTTAATGACGTATTTATTTGACTAGATGTTTCTGCATAGCAGACTCAGCTTTCCACTCTGCTCAAATTAATACCAAAACCTCCATGCTTTGGAGGAAAAAACCTGCCGATTCTGGAGAATGTCAGGAAGTTTGTGGTCTGATGCATTCAGACTATTTATCTAGTGCAGGATATTGCAGTCGCGAATTCCAAGTGACCACATTGTTGGGAGATTGTTCCAGCCTTCCTGCATAGGGAATCTGTGCAGTGCAGGTGCTGGGGTGGCAAAGGGATCAACAGACGAGACACAAGACCTGTGTGACCTTAGATGCATGTAGAAATCCAATCATGCTGCTACTACTTAGAGTATTATTTTAGCACAGAGCTGTGTGTGAGTTTTCTTCAGCAGTTACAGCTTGAATTTTCATAGTAAATGTTTCATACAGATATCTATACATAGTACACAAATGATTGTGCATTTCCCTTTGCTGAACGTATTTTTTTTATTACAGAATTGAGGGGTTCACAGTCTTAAACATACATGTTCTAGATATTTGTACTGTTTGAAGATCCTGTAAAGTTAGAACTACAGGAATTGTAGTGGAAATATACTGTGGGAAGATAAACTCTGTAAACTTCACATATTGCTTCTCCTTACTGTGGTAAAATAGAGAATATAGGAACTGGCTGTCATTGATATTTTTTCCTCCAGCCGCTCTATCTGCTGTTTATTTTTAGTCCAAAGAGACTAAGTCACTGTTGCAAATTCTAGGCTGATCTGATTTCTAATCCATCTACGAGTCAGAGAGTTGTGTTGAGAAGGGGGCAAAACAACTGTTGTTCCGTTATTATGGTGATCAGTAAAAACAGAGAGCAAGACCTTAGTACTTTTACGTACTAAGACCTAGTAAATCTACAGGAAAAATGCAAACTTAGATGAAAAGTGTTTTATATTAATAGCAATTACTTTAATCTTCATTGAGGCAAATTTGTGAATTTAATGTGGAAGAACTTGTATCTGTATTCAGACAAGCAGCAATACCATCCAGTCCATCAGCAGATCTTCAGTCATGTCTTGCAAGGGGTTTACGTGCAGATTTGCATTAGCTTGGGTGGGAGTTGAGGGAGCATCACAGTTCTTTCTGAATACAGCCATTTAGATGAGCTAACATAGTACTGCCTGCTGAGTTTTGTAAATTTTACCTAACAGTCTTTGCTTGAAAATTTGTAGAATTTAGGTCTTAAAACGTTGAAAAATAGATCATAAAAAAGGCACAAAATTGTTTTCTTGTGTACAATAGAAACCCTGTCTTTGTATGGGTCTAAAACATTTTTTCTGGGAATAATAGCAGCTCTGAGCTAAAGTTAAAGTAGATTAAAGTAAAATCAGGACAGTTCCATGGAGGAATGTAGATTTGTCCAAGCAAAACAGAGAGGTGAACTGTACTTACTCTTGCTTTGTCTTTTAATGATACAAAGAGAATTGTAGAATAATTTAGTTTAGAAGGGACTTCTGGAGTTCATCTAGTCCAACTCCTACTATGAGTGCTAAGGATTTTCTGAAGAAATACTCCTGAATCTAGAAATGTGTTATTCAGATCTTTGTTTTCAAAACTTGTTCTTTTCATACATGAAATGCTTGTGTTCAGGCATTAGCACAGTAAAGGTGAAGTGGAAGAAAATACAGAGTATGAAAAAAAAGACAGCAGTTACAACCTTAATTCTAAAGATTCTGAATAAGTACTGAAAAAGAGCAAAGTTTACACCAACTCTTGCCACAAGTGGGAGGGAGTTACAAACTCATGAGTAGCTAGAAGCTGTTTCACGTGTTTAAAGCAATCAACAGTTTTATTTCCTTGATGTAAGGAATCTTGCAGTTTTAGTTTCTGAGAAGGGAACGAACAGGCAGAATTCTTCATAGATATGAATGTATGTATTTTTATACGTATCAATTCCCTCCTTTTTTCTGCAGTGCTGCTATCCAGTGTTAAGAAAACAACCAATCTTTTCCACATCTTATTAAAAGCAGAGTTTATTGTTTGGTTGAAATCATCTCGGAGGTAACAGTCTGATGGGTTAGAATAATATTGATTTGCTGTAAGTATTTGGTGAGAAAAGGATTTAATATCTTAATGGAAAGCCTACAGTATCAAAACTTTTCTGTTTTAAAATGGAATGATATTTTAAAAACATTTTTCCACAACAGTAAAATTTATTTTGGATCGATCGAAGTTTTCCTCTGTAACCTTGTTATGATACTATGAGAAATGAAATAAAAGCATTTAGAATGAAAAATCAAAATGCTTTGTAATGTGGTAAAATTTCTACCTTATGCCTATTTCAGCTTTTATTTCATGATTAGTGTCATCAAAATAATATATTACATGGATATATTTTTTCAATGCATTGTATTACTAATGGAAAACAGATCCACAAGAGTGTTTCTGACAAGGTCTATAAACTTCTTGTTTGGAAACTTTGTTTTGATTTCTATTATCTAGTTGTCTTTTTTTTGTGTGTGTGTTTTTTTTTTTTAATTTTTGCTTCCACTGCATTTTGCTACAAATATGATGAGAGAGATTACTAAGACTCTGTAGTTCTGATTCAGTGCTTCATTCCTTTTCATCGTTTTTTTGCCATGTAAGAGCAGGTGTTACTATATACAAGATATTATATAGAAGACCATCTGATGAGTCTCTGCTATTGAATATGTTTTCTCTGCCTTGATTGCTAGCTATTTCAGTCTTGTTATTACTTAAAAGTACAGATTCTGTAGTAGATTCTTTTGGTATTTTCTATATCCCCTGCTGCTGATTCCCCAGTTTCATTTATCTGCTGCTAATCCTATATAGTTGGTAGCTTCCACAGATGGAAGAAGACTTACACTGAAACCTAATCATTCTGAACTAGTTCCATGTTTTGCTTCACTTTGAACTGAGGCTAATTATAAACCAAACTATGTTTTGCTTTTGAAGAGCATAGTGTTGGCTATGTCGAGTCTTGTCCCATTAGCCAAGTGATTTCCTTCTCACAGCACCTCATATATGTGGATGCTTATATGATTTTCCTGTCATGAAATATTCTTGTCCAGTCATGCAAAAGTGCTATGTTATAAAAGGAGATTACTTGCTTGACTTCTGCTCAAGCCATTAGCATAAAATTTGACTGTCTTATCCAATTTAAGTTATGTTTACTAAGGTAGTACAGACTGACCAAAAATAAATTTAAAAAATATATAGAGTGGTGGTATATTTTTTTAATTTCTGGAATGCTGTTTCTTGGGTGTCTCAGTAATACAAGGATTTTAAGTCACAGTCTTTTGAATTTGGATAGAAAAAAAAATAGTGGGTGACAAGTATTTAACTTTGGAAAGCCCTTATCCACAATGCTGAGTGCTTTCTGTTTAGCACTGCTTTGTGTTACAGTCTTTATGCTACATATGTTAAAGGAGAAAGGTTTAGAAAATAAATGAGAAGGGTGTCCTTGACTTCTGCTTTCAAAGTTTCTTCTGTGAGCTTGCCTGTGTGGTAGGCTTGAATGCTGTAAGAGCCAACAAGCTTATTTCAAGATCTCTCAACAGTGGGCTAGACCTTGAATACACAATTAAGGACAGAGACAGTGTTTAATAGGGAACAAGCTATAGTGAGTATCACATGGAAGTCCAAACTACTAGAAATCGTAGATTATCTGTAAAAATTTACTTTATTTTAAAGTATTGGCTATTTAGGTCTGCCAAAGTAATCAGCTCATCTCAGTTTCTGTTTTAGCCATCTGATTGCTGACATAGCAACATTTTTTTTCAAAGTTTTTTCATATCAAATCACATGCTACAGGGCACATTTGTGTACATCACTTTAAGAGTAAAAACTGCAGGCTGCTGGATAAACAAATCATGTTCTAATTAGGTATGTCTGTTTTTAGCAAAATTATGTTAGAATGTAAAACCAACAGACTAATTAGAGTTTGGTTAAAGTGACATGAGTATTGTTGTGCAATCTTCTCTGCACTGTTTTTGTGGCTGTGCTATTAACACTATATTCCCTTTGTAGTGTCAAATAGTCCTGCATAGAGCTGTCCAGGGGATTTTTTTTTGGCATTGATTTTTTTTTAATTAGAAATAATTGTTTAGTAAAATGACTAAATTTATGATGAGACTTACTGAAAACCTTGTTTTATCTTGACATTAAAAAAATGCATAGTTTTGCATCTGAAATTTAGAGAACCTGTAAAAGGTAATAGAATAAATACAATACGCAGATAATTGAGAGTTCTCTTATAAAATTGATAATGCAAAAAACACACAAGCATATAATACCGTAGATAGGTAATTAGCCTTAGAAACTGTGCTTGATTTAGATATCTTTAAAATGAAACTAACATATAGAAAGCATAAAATGCAAGTTCATGAGTATTTGAAATCCAATATGAACTAAGCAGGAACAAGAAGTTTCAAAAAAAAAAAAAAAGAAAAAAGAAAAGAAAAACAAAAAACTAGGTGTATGTTGCAGAGACTTTTAACAATTTTACAAATATGTATATGTAGAAATATATTCCCTATACATGAGCAGCTTTTAGATTCCTGCCACCTCAGAAGTTTTAGGAAGGAACAAGGATCCATTTCTTGTGTTCTTTTACACACACTTGTTCCATAAGCTATTTAATTAAAGTGGCTGCTGTAGAGGACCATCAGCCACCACAATGACTTGTGGACATTCTTGTCACTGTTAATTTAATTTTCATCCCACTGCTGATCAGATCTTTTCTCCATACATTTCCCCACACTTTGGGAAGCCCTGAAACAGAGTTTTATATAAACATGAAGGGCCAGATCTGAATCTGACTTTGTGAGTACTCTGGTAGTCTTCTTCACTAGGTCATTTGTAGATGCTGCATGGGATGACGAGGTTGCATTATTGCTCCAGTCTGAGAAACTGTGCCAAGGTGTGGGGCAAATATTGCCCCCACTCCTCTTTTCTTTCAAAGCTGCAAAGTGAGAAAGCCAAGTCAGTTTGTTCTTATGGTTTGAATTCTGTATTTAAAAAGAACAAAAACAAATCAACAACCTCTTCTCACCTTCTCAACTGGCACAAACAGTCCAGGAAGTTCCTGCAATGCATCGATGATAACTTCTTGGCACAAGTGGTGGAGGAGCCTACGAGGTCCTGACCCACAAAGAAGGACTGGTTGGAGATGTGAAGGTTAGGGGCAGCCTTGGCTGCAATGACAATGAGATGGTGGAGTTCAGGATCTTGCAGGAAAGAAGTAAGGGAACAAGCAGGATTGCTGGACTTCAGGAGAGCGGACTTTGGGCTCTTCAGAGACCTACTTGGAGGAATCTCATGCATTAAGGCCCTAGAAGGAATGAGGGTCCAGGAGAGCTGGCTAATGTTCGAGCATCTCTTCCTCCGAGCTCAAGAGCGGTGCATCCCTATGAGTAAGAAGTCCATCAAAGGAGGCAGGAGACCTGCATGGGTGAGCAAGGAGCTCTTGGCCAAATTCAGACAGAAGAAAAAAGTACACAGAATGGGGAAGAGCAGACAGGCTACTTGGGAGAATTATAGGAATGCAGTCAGAGTATGTAGAGATGCTGAAAGGAAGGCTAAGGCCCAGCTGGAATTGAGTCTGGCAAGCGATGTCAAGGACAACAGGAAGGGCTTCTTCAAATACATCAGCAGCAAGAGAAGGACTAGGGAAAATGTGGGCCTGCTACTGAATGGGGCGGGGACCCTGGTGACAAGGGATACAGAGAAGGCAGAATTACTGAATGCCTTCTTTGCTTCAGTCTTCACTGCTAAGGGCAGCCCTCAAGAATCCTGCAGCCTGGACGTGAGGGAGAAACTCCGGACAAGGGAAGACTTTCCTTTGGTTGAGGAGGAAAGGATTAGAGAGCTTCTGGGCAGACTAGACACGCACAAATCCATGGGCCCGGATGGGATGCACACACGGGTCCTGAGGGAGCTGGCGGATGTTGTAGCCAGGCCACCCTCCATCATCTTTGAAAGGTCCTCGAGAACTGGAGAGGTCCCTGAGGACTGCAAGAAAGTTAATGTCACTCCAGTCTTCAGGAAGGGCAAGAAGGACCCAGGCAACTATAGGCTGGTCAATGTCACCTCTGTCCCTGGGAAGGTGATGGAACAGCTCCTTCTGGATGTCATCTCCAGACACATGGAGGAAAAGAAGGAGATCAGGAGTAGCCAGCACGGATTCAGCAAGGGGAAATCATGCTTAACCAATCCAATAGCCTTCTGTGATGGAATGACTGGCTGGGTAGATGAGGTGAGAGCAGTGGGCGTTGTGTACCTTGACTTCAGCAAGGCTTTTGACACTGTCTCCTATAACATCCTCCTAGAGAAGCTCAGGAAGTGTGGGTTAGATGAGTGGACAGTGAGGTGGATTGAGAACTGGCTGAAAGGCAGAGCTCAGAGGGTCGTCACCAGTGACGTGGAGTCTAGTTGGAGGCCTGTGGCTAGTGGAGTCCTCCAGGGCTCAGTACTGGGTCCCATCCTGTTCAGCTTCTTCATCAGTGACCCGGATGAGGGGACAGAGTACCTCCTCAGCAAGTTTACTGATGCTACCAAGCTGGGAGGAGTGGCTGACACAGCTGAGGGCTGTGCTGCCATTCAGAGAGACCTGGACAGGCTGGAGAGCTGGGTGGAGAGGAACCTCCTGAGGTTCAACAAGGGCAAGGGCAGAGTCCTGCACCTAGGGAAAAATAACCCTAAGCACCAGTACAGGCTGGGCGCTGACCTTCTGGAGAGCAGCCCTGCGGAGAAGGACCTGGGAGTGCTGGTGGACGACAAGTTGACCATGAGCCAGCAACGTGCCCCTGTAGCCAAGAAGGCCAGTGGTCTCCTGGGGTGCAATAGGAAGAGTGTTGCCAGCAGGTCGAGGGAGGTGATCCTGCCCCTCTACTCAGCCCTGGTGAGGCCTCATCCAGAGGCCTCCAGGTGTCCAGTTCTGGGCTCTCCAGTATGACACACATGGAACTACAGGAGAGAGTCCACCATAAGGCTATGAAGACGATCAGAGGTCTGGAGCACCTGCCCTATAAGGAACGGCTGCGAGAGCTGGGCCTCTTCAGCCTGGGGAAGAGAAGACTGAGGGGAGATCTTATCAATGTGTATCTGAAGGGAGGGTGTCAAGGGGACGGGAACAAACTCTTTTCAGCTGTCCCATGTGACAGGACAAGAGGCAATGGGCAGAAACTGAACCACAGGAAGTTCTGCCTGAAAGTGAGGGGGAGTTTCTTCCCTGTGAGAGTGATGGAGCACTAGACCAGGTTGCCCAGGGAGGTTGTGGAGTCTCCTTCTCTGGAGATCTTCAAGGCCTGCCTGGGTGCAACCCTGTCTAACATGCTCTAAGTGACCCTGCTGAGTGGGGATGTTGGACTAGATGATCTCCAGAGGTCCCTTCCAACCTTACCGATTTTGTGATTTTGTGAAGTTCACAAAAAAAAAAAAAAAAAAAAAAAAAAAAAAGGAAAGTGGAACAGATGGAAATGTATTCATAAACCGGTGTATTTTCCATGGTCAGTACATTTTAATTTTATCTTTTAATAAAACAAGATTTTCTTCCCTCTTCAAGACCCTCCTCCCCCCCAAATTATCAGATGATTGTACTTAATTGAAATACTTCCTGTTTATGATTGTCAAAATGTAAATTTACTGATCTGAATTCTGCAGGAATCTTGCACTAAGATTGATGGCTAAATGTGCCTCCTGGAAAGAATACAGTTCGCAAGAGGAATTATAACCATTAAAATGTGTTGAATACTCTCAAGATAGATTACCCTTTTTGATCTAAGCTTCCATTTTGTTCATGTCTGTAAGTGAGGGAAAAAATGTGTTCTTTTCTAAGTTATTACATACTGTGTCTGTACAAATACAGGTCTGCTGATACGAGGAGAGTTATCATTGAAGAGAGCAGGGCTTGCTTTCTGTAAAGTTTTCGCTAGATTCGCTTGGCGTTTTATGTATTTGGAAGGTGAATGAGAAAAAAAGTGTACTTTAACTAAAGGTTCGTAGACTGAGTAGGGGGATCCCAGCAGCTAGATAGTCCTCTGATTGTAGCTGTTTGAAAAAGAAATGTTAGCAGTGTAATTTTAGCAGTGTGCACAGATCTGAGGTGATTTGCTCATATTTCATACTGATGCAGAAAATGATAGATAATTGATAGACTTTCAAAAATTAAGATTCTTCTTTTCTGAAACCATCCCCAGATAGACATTAATACAATGTCACAATATGGCTTATTACTGCTCATGCTTAGGAAACAGCATATTTAGAGCATCTGAAGAATTTTGTTTCTTACTAGGAATCAAAAATTGTGCCGCGTCAGTTGTTGAAATTTTTAATTTTTATATGATTCTTTTGATGTAATATTGAAGATATGGAAAGAAATAATATTTCTTATCGCAAAAGGAAAAAGAAAAGAAAAGATTCTACAAGTCTTAATATGAAATGGTAATAAAAACAACAACTGGTCTGTAGGGTTTAAACTGTGTTGAAAGTACATATGGAAACTTGGGGGGAAAAAAAACATGTCTTAATAGATTACTCTACTGGTGGTACTCCTTAATGCAAATGAAGTGATTCATTTATCGGGGCTACATTGCCATATATTGAAAACTACCTGTGAGGAAAAAAATAAAACATACTACTTAAGAAGGAAGGCAAACAAATCCAGAAGGTTTAAATTTGCCAAATGAGTGCCTGATGTCTTGTCTGAGCTATGGAGCTGTTCCAACACAGCATCCATAGGGATGCAGGAGACAATGCTCTCAAGTCTCTAAAAATGCGAATTTGATTTTTAAAAAATGCCTGTGACTCAGGAGAATCGTTTCCAATTCTCCAGACACCTTGCCCACAAATCCCTCACTGTGGCATAGCGAGGAGGTTATTTGTACCTTGATGTTCTTTTCTTGTTCTTTTTCTACTTGTCTCCTCCACTTTTTTTTCTTTTACTTTCAGTGATATATTGTGATATCTTGTGAACTAAGTTAATGAGAGCTAATATTGATACTTTCAGGTAGCATGTTCTCATCTATTCTTACAGAAATAAATATTCTAACCAAATGTTACTTGTATTTATGAAGCATTTCTTTAGTAGGGAAGGATGGCATCTGCGGTTGGGATTTAGGATACAGTTGCTTTCTCTGAGTTAAACTAAGTATATATTTAGGGAGGCAGAATAGGTGTGTGTTTGTGTGTATATGTACATACAGGAAAAGAAAAAGAGATAAGTGTTAAATGTTTTCACACAGATCTTTTAAAATAAAGTAAATTATGATAACTGACTCTAATTCCTTTACAGTGTTCTGGGCATGGAAACCCTGAATATCTCTTCTTCTGTCCCTTTTTCGTATATTGAGTGAATACCAGGGGGTGGAAAGAGTGCTTTGAGTGTAGACTGTTACACTGTTGTTTGAACTGTATTCCGGTAAACCTAAAGACTATTGCAACAGTTACATTGGAAAGAGGGAGTGGATTATGTAGCTGTCTGGCTGGGAGCTGCAGGCTGTTCTGTATTTATACATGAGAACAATTTGTGTTCACAACACAACAGTGAAGATTGCTATGAGTTTGGGAATCTAAAGAGGATAGTCACATTACCTAATGGTGTTGATCTACTGAGGTTTTGAAAAATAGAAGATAGTTATTTTGAAAGGAAAATAGCGCATAAGGGGAAAAAGTGATTGTAGAGTACTCAGATTTACAAAAATTAAAGTGCTCATTGACAGGCTCTTCCATGGTGCCTTGTGGATACACAGTAAGCTTGTGAATTACAGATTCTGGGTGTGGCTCCTGTTGCATTAGGTTTATTGCTGTCATGCATACATCACAGAGTCAAAAAACAGTCTCTTGCACATTCACTTTCTCTCACAGCACAAGCGTTGACCTATTTTCTAGATGCACATTCCTTTTTCCCCCATTGCTGTGCATGAGATATATTCAGTACATACCAACTGCCATGTTCCTCTAATTTCAATTACTCTGGTAATATAAATTTGTCGCAGTTTACCACTTTTTTCCCCCCTAAGAAAGGGGGAAAGAATTGGTTTATTTGTTCTCTTTGGCAATATCCTAAAGTATCTCTAATATATGTTTTTCTTTTTCTCTATTGAAAAATATACATTCATCAGTTTTTTTATGCAAATCTTACTCTCGTTGGAGTATACTTTTAGTAATGTACTACTGCACAGAAGCCCAGTAGGGCAGTCTGTCTTGTCTAAGGTGTTGTACTCCTTGAACACTTCAGTTTCTACCAGACAGATACGATCTTTCACAAATATCCAGTCATCTCATCTATTTAATTATCAGTGTTCTGATGGTAGCCGGACCCTGTCCTAATGAGATGTGCTTGTTTCCTAGCTATAGACAAGGCCAATCTGATGAACTTCTGATGTTGACTGTGACATTTTGCTTATAGTTAAAGCATTTTGAGGAAGTAGAAACTGTTGTCTTGACAACTGAATTCCAGCTAATAATAGATAACTAAAAAAACTGAAAGTCCAAATATATTGTAATTCCTTACAAAAATTAATCTTATCCTTGAATTTAAGAGCTTATCACAAGACAAATGTGTTTGAGGCTTAGACTTGTAGCAATAAATTAAAAAAAATCTCTGTGACACAATAGTTTTATGGTAGATTTTGCCTGTATCTTTTTTAAATACTTTTTTCTTGCAATAAAACATGCCTTCTGAACTAGTTCGTTTGCAAAGAAGATCATTTATTTGCACTGTAATGGCTCTTCCTTACATTTTAGTGATTTAAAATTTGAAAAGTGCTTTGAGATTTGATTGGGAATCATCATGCCAATCCAACATACCAGATGTGGTTCAGAAGAATGGTGGCTTGTGCTTAGAGAGGCAAGTGATAGATTCAGTGTGCTTTGTATCCTCCACTAGGAAATCTATTGTGTCCTTTTCCTCCCTTGCTTATTCTTTTAATCACTTTAAAGTCAGATCTCCAATATACTTTGTTTTGTGATTGAGAGGTAAGAGAGTAGAAACAGTGGCACGTGATGTCAGTTTCTTAATAGGTTTCTTAATGCAACAAGAACATTTGGGGTGAATTTGGAAGTTGCTAGAATATACAGATTTGTGATTTTTTTTTCTTGGTATAAGCTTCAGTTTTCAGATTTACCATCACAAAAGATGACAGAAATCTAATGGTGAAATATGAAAACTGCTAAAAAGTGAAATAGAGCTAAGCCGCCTCAATTTTGATTTAAGTCAGATTGATACAAAGCTCTGAACTGAGCTGATTTATACTTTCTGCATCCAAAAACCTTTAGTTGGTATAATTATTGTTATTTCTTTGTCTTAAAATTGCAGCTGCATTTTTTTTTTTAATTTTCATGTACCTTGAAGTATGTATAATTCATTTTACTAATTTTCAAACATTGGAAAACCAGTTTCTCCTTCATATGGGGAGGAGCTGTTTAGTTTTACTATTTTCCTTCATTTTTTCAGCAGGTCTATTCCAGTCCTTTTTAAGATGAAAGGCTACTACCCAATCTTCATTAGACTGCACTTGGCAGATAGTGGGATGTGCTTAGATTCTACAATAATATGAATAATATACAAACATATATGGAATTTAATATTAGACTAGTGTCTCTTTTGTTAGAAGAGCTATATAGCTGCCCAACATTTCTGCTATGTTAGTTCTCCTTCCCAAAGAAGGATGTGAATAGGCCTCAAAACATGGAACCCAAGTTGTGATCCTCATTCTGAGAATGAACAGTTTTTTTGGTTCAACAGCAAGTTGTTCCTCTGGCTATGAGGTACTTTATAGGAGGTAGTATAAATAATTCTTATCAGAAATCCCATGTTTGGGTTACTGCACAAAACAAGAGAACCGAGCTACTTCAAAACATTTCTGAAATAGAGAAAACTATTAAACAACACTAAAAAGATCCTCTGTAGTGAGGCCATTGTGGGATAGTATTTTGGAGAGGGAGTTAGTGTTAACATGTTTGGACAAAATCACGTTTTACAGTTCAATCTGTGGTTTTAAGAGAGATTAAATATTTTTTATTTTTTTATTTTTTTTTTAATCTTAGTGAAAGAAAGAACAATACATTTAAAATAATTTATGCTAATAACATTACTACCCTCCTGGCACTAAAAAAAAGTGACTCTAAGAAAAGCTGTTTTATTGCAGAATGCTTTTATTCCGCAATACATCATTCATATGCCTCCTTAACAGCGGAGATGATTAAAGTATGATGTGACTCTGTAACTCTATTCCCTTGGACTAGAAATACCCTCTTGCCGTCCAGCCTGTTCCTTTTTCTGCTGCCTTCTGCAGGAGACATTCTGAGTAGCTGATTCACCTTGGTGCCAGTTTTTGAAGCCTTTGTACCATAGTGTGCTTTTCTGAGGGTGTCAGGGAAGGCTCTCCTGTAAAATTTCAGATCTCAAGAGAAGTAGCCCCAAAGCATATCTGTGTCAATTTTGTAACCTATAGGAATGCGAATAAACCCTGTAGGTTATTTTATGTAAAATTGCCAACAATTTACAACTTTAATTTATATGCCTTTATGAAAATACAGTCAAAAAAACTTCAGATTAAAAACTAGATATAATATTAACTTGCACAAAATACTTTATAATGATCTTCAGGAGTGAACAATGCAAAAATTTTACACTGTATTGTATATGAAGTAGTATAATGGGGAAATACATTTTCAACTATACTTAAAATAGACCGAGCATCTTAACTGAGGTTGCCTGTCTGAGCTGAAATTTTCCATGCTGATTATCTGCCTTGGACTGGTTATTTTAGGGTGAAATTGTTTTGGCTGAAATAAATCATCTGAGCATGAGGTTAGAGAAGAAAACAATCACAATTCCCTCAGTGGAATGGTCCCTCTTTCTGTTAGAGCAACTATTGACCACTGCTAGAGTTGTGTCAGTACAGCTGTTTGTGGGGCTGTACTTAAAACTAGATTGCTAAAATGATCCCAGTTTAGAATAACCCTCTACAAAAAATAGTTGGGAAGGGAGTTACTGTTGATGTGGATTGTTTCAGCCATCCAGTATGATTACAGTCCTGCAAGCAAGCATGTAGGCCCAACTGGGATAGGGGATAAGAGGGAAGGACAGCAATGGGCAGATTTTGGGTGGGATGATCAGCCAGGGTGGTCATCTCTTAAGCAAGTTTTGCTGCTGAAGCCAGTCTTCCATCTGTCAGGAGTACCACATTATATTTTGCTCAGAAAAGTCTTGTTTAAGAAAATAAACTGTGTTTAAATGAAAATTTCATGTTAGATTGAATCTAGCCATCAACACTTTGGAAGCATATATGTATGCATCTTGTGATCTTGGTCTTCCTGAGATGCACATGAACATAGGAGGTGCATTTGTTTAGGAAAAATACCTCTCCGTGAGTCCTAAGTCCTGTATGCATTAAAAAAACTGTGGGAGGTGGCAGTAGGAATTTGTAAGAAAAGTAACAAGAAAAACTGTTTAGGAACAAGAAGTCTCTGTAATAGACCCAGTATGGAACCAATATTATAGAAATGGTTGTTGGATGTGTCAGCAACTAGAAGTAGCTATATTCAGGAGTAATTTAAAGAGGGAATGATATCATGAGTGATGTGAAGAATAACTCTAGAAAAATAACTGTGCATACCACATTTTGTCACATCCTTTGGATAGCTTTTAAAAATAACTGTCTTATGAACAATCATAAAGGGATAAAAAGACGTCCCCTTTGGTTGGAGTTATGTATATGGTGCTAGTCATTGACTTCTGAAGTGCCGGGTTAGCAAATGGATGGATGTATCCAGGTGTATACTAGGATGTATCTGATAAGATATACTGATTCTAACTGTCTTCCTATTTGTCTTTTCCATTTTGTCAAAATTATGCTGTAAGTTCTTGCAGGGGGATTGTTGATTGCCGGTGGAGCTTGAAGCCCTGGAGAATCCGAAAATTCCCGGATTTCTATTTAAGTGAGGAAGTAGTGAAGCTAATAGAATTATTTCACTTTAAGCCATCAAGCTAAATATAGAAATACACATTGTTATGAGTTAGGTCAAGAAAGCAGAAAAAAGAGGTTGCTGTAAAGCTAGCCAGTAACCTGTATAATCACTCCGAATAAATAATGACATATGCTATCATATAAAATGGAAGTGGTACTGGAATGTCTGGTTAAAGCAGACTTCTGTCCATCTGTCATGCAGGCTAATAAGCAACTTCTCTTTATTCTAACGTTTAATAAGTGTGGCCGAATCAAAATGTCAATAAATATTGTTAGGAATGTAGAGAACCCACGTGGTTCTGGATGGATCAGAGCCAGTGGTGTTTCTCCATCTTCTGTATTTGTAATGGAGAGAAAGGGAATACTGATGTACAAACAGAATGTGCTAAAATATCCTTATCCAGCTTTTGGGCACTTAATAAAAATGCTGTTTCATGTTAAGATTGTGTCTTTTTGATTGAGATGCAATGAAGAGAGCTGCTGAGCATCTCTGAATTCCACTGCCTTGTTTGGAAAGGGAAGTGCTTATCCAGCTCATGTTTGCAGAGCCACCACTGTGTGCAGGTGACTCTCAAAGATATATGTTTCATCTTTTTGTCTTTAATCACATTCAGTCATCTGCTGGTCACTTCAAAGTTGTTTTTTCCAATGATAATAAAGAATGCACATTTTTTAAATATAAAAAATGTCTCTTCTGTGATGCAGGCTATGGTAATATCTTAGCCTTCTTATATCTAACCCATATTTATGTTAGAAATTTTGCAGAATCACAGAATGGTTGAGGTTGGAAGGGACCCCTGGAGATCAACTAGTCCAACCCCCCAGCTCAAGCAGGGTCACCTAGAGCATGTTAGACAGGATCATGTCCAGGCAGGTTTTGAATATCTCCAGAGAAGGACACTCCACAACCTCTCTGGGCAACCTGTCATCCTCACATTCCTTATATTCAGATGGAACTTCCTGTGTTCTAGTTTGTGCCAGTTGCGTCTTACCCTGTTGCTTGGCACCACTGAAAAGAGTTTAGCCCCATCCTCTTGACACCTTCTGTTTAGGTATTTGTAGACATTGGTAAGATCCGCTCTCAGTCTTCTCCAGGCTAAAGAGACCCAGCTCCCACAGCCTTTCCTCATAGGGCAGGTGCTCCAGACCTCTGATCGTCTTCATAGCCTTATGGTGGACTCTCTCCTGTAGTTCCATGTGTGTCATACTGGAGAGCCCAGAACTGGACACCTGGAGGCCTCTGGATGAGGCCTCACCAGGGCTGAGTAGAGGGGCAGGATCACCTCCCTCGACCTGCTGGCAACACTCTTCCTATTGCACCCCAGGAGACCACTGGCCTTCTTGGCTACAGGGGCACGTTGCTGGCTCATGGTCAACTTGTTGTCCACCAGCACTCCCAGGTCCTTCTCCGCAGAGATGCTCTCCAGAAGGTCAGCCCCCAGCCTGTACTGGTGCCTAGGGTTATTTTTCCCTAGGTGCAGGACTCTGCCCTTGCCCTTGTTGAACCTCAGGAGGTTCCTCTCCATAGAATACTTAAGCCTGTCCATTTCTCCTTCTTTCATATGCATTCCTTGTTTTTTTACATTCCAGTTGTCTGTTAGTCTTTTATTTGAAAGTGTCTGAAGCACTAGGATTCTTGTTCACACACTACTTCCTGAGATGAAGTGTATAAGACAATATTTTGAGCCCTCTAAAGAACGCAATGTGTACTTGCCTCTGCTTGGGTATCTCAGCGTTCTGCCCCCTGTTACTGAGGTCTTTTTTCCAAAGCCAGTTTGCAGTTTGTGCTAGCAACACAGTCGAACTGGAATCAGTCTCTGCCATACTCTGCACTGATGTGCCAGTGCCTGGATGAGAATTAGTCAGGTTTGTTCTGTTGCTAGTAAAATGTGAGTGAGGTGGTAACATCTGGAGAGCGAGTTTTGGAGGTACTGTGTAAGGTAAAGGCTGAGAAGGAAGGAGCAAGTGGTAAGCAAAAGAAACGCAGCAGAGCAGGGAAAATCTGAGATAATACTCTAGGTCTGAAGTGGATAGGGATAAACTGATGAACAAGCCACAAGCAAAACTCAGGAGTGATGGACTGTGACTGAGAAAGTGTAGATTCTGTTAAAAAACATCCAGAAATAGTGACGAAGAGTTTTATTACTCTTCAGATTTTTAAATTCTTCTAATTTTTGAAGAATTTTAGAATGGTTTACAGTGATTTTCACTTATAGTTTATTCATTTGCATCTAGCCCAGGCTTGAAAATTCTTACCTTATATTTGATGTCTTGTGAACTTTGGGGCAGACTCACAAATGCGCTAGGTTATGGTGCTCCTGATTTTCAGGTGCTCGATTCTGGAG
Organism: Rhea pennata; assembly: GCF_028389875.1. Lineage (NCBI taxonomy): Eukaryota > Metazoa > Chordata > Aves > Rheiformes > Rheidae > Rhea > Rhea pennata. Next base: position 108,231,337 of record NC_084664.1, on the reverse strand, counting down.
CGGATGTCTTGCATCCGTCTTAGCTCATGAGAGCATTTAGTTCCCTCTCCAATGAAAAGGGAGAACTAAACATGAAAATAGATTAAATACAGAAGTCAGTACTATAGCTATGAAACATCAAATAAAAAACAAAAAAAAAAATAGGAGGATGTTTTCATTTTAATCCAGTGAATATTTAATGTAAAGTCTTGGTGAGAATGGCTGCACTGAGGTAATCTTCCTCAATAGTGAGTTTCAGAGTAAAGTTACCAAGTGCGGTAGGTAAGTTCAATTTACTTTTTCTTTAGCCAATAATGTAAGAACTGTTCTAAACCTGGGAGGATACCAGAACCTGAGTTGCGAGTCACATTCTCCTATTTATTTATTTTTATTTCTAAGACATGCTGTGCTAATATCCCCCACTACCACTGCATAAATCTGCCATTAACCACTGAGTGCAGGGACTCATGGCTGAGCAGTGGCTATTGACATGCGTGTGCTGCCTGCGCAGCTCTCCCTTCCGCCTTGTGGATTTGCTTTATCACATGGAGAGTCTCTGCACCACATTTTACTTCTAGCTGTTCTGGATAAGATTTTTCTTTTTAATCAGATTTTCAGCAGATCTTTTGCTACTTACGTAAGCAGTTACGACAAAAAAATACTGCTGTGAAAACTTTCTTACAAGAGCATAGCAGGGCAGTGTTTGCACTGCCTGTAGGACATCGTGGCCATTTGTAGTGCCCCCTGTTGGGTACTTCCCACATAACTACTTGGCCTCTACTGGATCAGTGCAACCCTTGGAGTGGAGACCGTCATTCACATTTGAAGTGGAATGTAAAGAAGCGCCTGGAAAGACATTACAGAATAGCCAACATTCTTCATAGGTTGTAAGGAGACAACTTTGTTGCCATCAAGAGTACCCTCGAGGTAGTTTTTCTGTGATTGCTCATTTTGCTTGAACACTCTCTGAGTTCACACACATGGCTTCCTTTTTGCTTTTTTTTTGACTTATCATGACTATTTGGTGTGTTTCCTAAGTTAAAATACATGATATAGTAAAAATGCAATTAGGGATCTGTAATTCGATGGGTAAGAAATATTTCCATAGTTAAGATGATGCTAAATATTTCATTTGAAGTAGAAATACTTTTCTTTTGCAGTTAATTTAATTTTTGTCTTAAAGCATAATTGTTGTACAAAAGAAAACAATTTTCAGTACCTGTTATATTCTTCTTCAAAAAATTACACTTTTAAATAAAAATAGAGGAAAGTTTTAAATTGCTTTTTGGCTTGAGCCCTATTTTTGTATGGCTGCAACTTAATGATTACAATAACTATAATTTAAAATTCTCTTGCTCATTTTGGGGTGGGACAGCATGAGCTATCAGTTCTGATAATTGTTGGGCATCTCATTCTTCAATATTTTTAGCCTTCAAAATGTGAAAATGAAAACATAAAATGTATGCCCTTTCCTCTATAGCCAGCTCTATATAGCTATTGTCGTGTTTGTGTATAAATGAATTCAGCTGGTATGGCAGCATATGTTAGCTGAATCTGATTTTAATACCGTGGGAAAAACACGTAAAACATCTTTGCCTTCAGCTTAGTGGATGTCTGTCTTTTAACTAGAAATTTTGTTAAAATCCTGTGGCTTAAGGTTGCCTCTTTTAAATAATAAAATTTAGAATAATTTCTTGATATATTTTTTATGTTCAGGACTTAAGTTTGGATGAGTGCTGTTGAGCAATTTGCCTCTCTGAAGTGATCTTTTTGCACAAGCTACACTTGATACTTGGACATTTAGCAGCAAAAACTTTGTCTACAGAGAGAGTAAATAACTACCTCTATGATATATCTCCTACCACTCAGTTTCTGGAATAACAGAGTTAATTTGTTGACAGTTCATCGGAATTGAGGTGAAAAGATCAGCTGTAAAGGATGCATCTAGGCTAGACAGGAAAGCTGACATAGGGGACAAATTGCTTGGAGAGCGTCAGTATGAAACATTGTTCACGTACCCCAATTTACAGTAAATGTGGGATCATTTATAACATCTGTGAGATGAAAACATGAATGTGATTAAAAAGTAATAGTAATCTGACTGACAGTGCAGTTTTTTTGGAAAGCAGACTATAGCCTTATGTAAAAGCTGTTCCTTACTTTTGACTTGAATGAAAACATTCCTGTCAGAATATGGAAAAATGAAATGTTTAACAGTTTACTAAGTGCAAATTTTAAAATGAATTTTCTGATAATAAAATATATTTTAGGTACTGTTTATATGGCTCTCACAGAACTCTCTTCCCATATATTCTGTAGCTATTATAGAGTACACGTGAGATTGGTATGTTTGGGAAAGTGGAGAGTGCAATACAGAAAAATTAATTTGTGTTGAAATGTTTGCATCTAGTAGTTAGAATTTTGTTTAAGCTTGGTAGAATTTTAGAAATGTGTGCATTATGTCTAGTGACATGAGAGAACAAACACATTTCCAGTTTTCCTCAACGCAGATCCTCAGCTGATGTAAACTATCAAAATGCCAATGCTGTTAATAAAGATTTAATTATGCTTTTTTAAACCAATGGAAAATCTGTCCCTCTGTTTCTCATTTCACAAAAGTGCTGCTGTTTTGTCTGTTTGACTAGAGTAGTTTTTTTATTAAGAAATTCTTAGTATTTAGAAATTTGTGAATGAAATCCAGACGAGCAGTTCCTCTCACTGAAATAATGATTCTTGTTTTATTTTTACCATTCCTACAGAAATGTTGTAACTTTTTCTTCTTGTCCTTTTCCATAGTCCTCCATCCTTTGAGGTCACACTTTGGTTGACTTAATTTAGTCCAGAATTGGAACTTGAGTTCCATGAAAAGAGAGGATAAATACTGTTGAATCCGTTTTGGAGAAGAGGGTTAGGAACACAATCAGAAATGGCAAATTTGGAACAATACAAATACATTGAATGCATTTTATGTGTTCCAAAAGCATTTGATGCTACACATAAATGAGATGCTGTTTTTTAGAGTACATGTGATGTCCTTTATATTTGGTTTTGTTTTTCTAATTTGTGTGTTTAAGGAAAGCTGTGACAGCTGCTCTGCTTGGTTAAAATAGTTAGATAGTAAATAAGACACTACAGATTAGCATAGCTTAGTTGGAAGTTCACCTAAATGACCTTATTTTTGTCAAAGTTCTTGGACTGTAAATGGCTAGTTCTATATCTACCGAATGCCCTTTATTGTTAGTTTGTTCCTAGGAAACGATAAAACATTTTTTTTCCATAAATGCTCTTCTAAGCAGTGTATTAAATGCAAGAATCAAAAGGGGCAGAGAGATAGAGTAATTCTCAATAAACAAATGATTAAAAACAAAACTATACTTGATGATAAGTGTCCTTTGAAGATGACCTGTGATTATAGTCCACGGTTTTGCTGTCATTTAAGCTAGAGGGGACATGTGTTACTGTCTTGCTCAATTGATGAGATTGGATGGATGACTGAATGATGAGACTGCAAGCCAGGTCTTTAGTGTGTCAACTCATGCCTAACTCAGAATGACAATATACATGCGAGGCAAGTGTCTTCATTCTATTACAGCTAAGCTTCTAGTTACTGCCTTTACTGTGTGTTAATGCTGTAGATGCTCCAGAACAGACCAGAGAAGATAAAGATGGCCACGGACAGAAAGAGTGGGTAATTTATGTATCTAACACTTACTACTTTTTATTTTTTCTTCTAATGTTTTTATATAGAAATAAATAAAGCTCTTTGAAAATTGTGGTGAGTTGGTGTCTTTGTTTTCAGTGCTGCCTATGTCAATCATAAAACTCTGGGAAGCTACTTGTTGTTTTATTACTATTAAGTGATAATGCAAGCCTAATCTATACTGTTTACGTGAAAGACTTAGGAAGATTAAGAATTTTAACTAATGTACTTTCATTGGTGTGCTTGTGAAGTAGGAGTATTTTCTGCAAATATGCATTCTGTTTATGTAGTACTGGACCAGAAAAGGGGTCTCAAAAAGCTAGCATCTTTAACGTACCTCCCAGAACTGGCTTTTAGACCATGCTGTTGAGATGTAGAAAACCTGCCACTGATGCAGTCAGTTATCAGCTGTTTGAAATGATTTGCTGCAAAAATTTACGTTATTTTTGTAAAACCTATCCTCTTTAACTGTTGTGGCAATACTTACCACTACAAAAATTTATCTTTCTTTTTCGGAGCTTGTGTAGCTCGCTGATTTCTAGAAATTAGTATCCAGTGCTTTGTTTTTTTAAAAAATTATATATACCAACAAGGTAAGACTTGGTAACAGCATGTGGGCTAACAGTAGGCTCTTTTACTTGAAGGACAACTGAGATTTTTTTCTGTTCCTTTCACTGAAATTTTCTTTTGTCCATCAGCTTCAGATCTTGTGCCATGGCTGTGTTCAGACTGGCCAGCGGGATTCATGTTCAAGGTCCCCATGTTCATGCTCCCCATGTCGGCCTTTGCAGTGGCTGAGTTGAGCACTGACGTTGGTTGTACCGGTTCAGTCAAGACAAGTTGTTTTTATACCGCAGATCTTTAATGCAGCCATCTGTCCGTCCCGCCCTATTCAATCATACTTCTGTAAGATTCGTTTTCTAGATTTAAGAAACAACAGTGCTGTATCTTCTAATCCCTTGAAATCTTTTTATGTTCTTGTTTCATGGCTGAGCTTAGCACTGTTTCTTACCAGTGCATTGAAACTTCGTGTCACAGCCTTCCCGTCATTGCGTTGACAACTTGCTTTTTCTTCTCAAAATACTGATTCTTAATTTTTCCCTTTCTGAAACCCTGCAGTGTTTGCCGTAATAACAACCTCTCTGAGTTCTTGCTAACCCAAGTGTACCACAGTTTTTGTTTTTGAATATGTGTATAAATTAGATCTACAGGAAAATTTTTTGCAAATCAAGAGTCTCCAAAGGCAAGCAAAGAATCTTTCCAAATAAAGTCAGCAACAAATGCTGGCTTGACAGTCTTGGTGATGAAGTAATTGATCCCTCTGCAGTTTGAAAGTCCCACACAAGCCCTAGCAGTGTGCCCTGGCTCCTGGTGCTATGACCTTCTTGGTCTCATGGTTGAACGTGCTGAAGAACATGAGGTCAGACAGTGGGTTGAGAGGACTGTTTGTGGCCCGTATTTGCCAAGAATTGTGTGATAGTTTGTGACATTTGTGCAAGTTATTTAACAGAGAAACACCTTTATTTGAAAACTTTATTAATTGCTTAGATGTATTGCGGGTGAAAGCTTTGGTGAATGAAGTGTACTGCCAATTTGCCCTGCAAATCTGTCACTGAATTCCTTGGTCAGTGTGTCTCAGCTTGGGGCCAAGGAGGCAAGTTTGTTTTGGTGGCCTGGAACAGCCTCTCCCATCCTTCTGCACCCTCAGCAGTTTTCCCAGTCTCTTGTCAGCACCTGCTTCCTCATTGCTCTTCCTGTGCTGTGTTTCTTCTTCTCAAGTTCAGCTGTAAGTCAGCACTGGGGAATGCCTTCCTCTGCTTCTCCACAGCTTCCTGCATACTCTCCTGTGCCCTTCTTGTTGTCCCTTCTCTTGGGATGTTCTCCCTCGTGTTACTCCCTGTCACTTACTCACTGGCAGCTCCCGCTTGTCACTGCTGGTGCCATTTTTCCTATGTATTGTACTAAAAAGCTAGAAAATGCCAGTTTTAGGGCCACCTATAGAGCTTGGGTATTACAGTTTCCAACATAGGACAAATGAAGTTTGAAATCAAGATAAAAAGCAGGGTTTTTTTCTGCCTGAGGTGAAGGATCAAGGGCTGCCGAAAGCAGGGTGGTGTGTTCTGTGTGGGCTGGCCCCTCAGAGCAGCTCTCATGCCCGGCTGACCAGCCCTAAGTCTGCAGCGGGGTCCCGTACGTGGGTGTCCTTTTACTCTGTTTCAGTAAGTGGCCCTCACTGCTACTGCTAGTAATATACTGGCCCGTCACACAAACACATCCTGCACTTGCATTCTGAAAAAATCGTTGGGGGACTAGGGGTGAGCTTTGATCATACTGTGTCTGTGTTTTAATCCTGCTTTTTAAGTGATCCTATGCAACTGCTGTATTATGTTTTGTAGAGTACAGGAGTGATAGTTGCCTTCTTCCCAGATGTGTGAATTTTGGGTTACGTGGAAGTATTAGTCCTGATCATTAGCGAAGGAGAGCATGGAGAGCTTGGAGCCCTAGTTGCAATTCACAGTTCCTCTCAAAGGGGAAATATTGCTTTGTAGAGGAAGTTTTTTCTTCCACAGTTTGAGCTCTTGCCTAGCATATGGGTAGGTAGGAAGAGTTTGCCAAATGTGTGATAGTTACATAAAATATGCAACGTTTGACAGATCTGAAAAGGGTTATAATAGACAATCTCCTTGCACTCCTCCCCGCAAAAAGTAAAACAAAATGAAAAGTCCATCAGATTTTCTTTCCCAGTTCGGGGATCCTTTACGTTAGTGTGGAAACCCTGGCTGTGAGCGTGGGCTAGCAATGGCTGGAGCTGTCTGAGGGCTTCCTACTAGGTGAGTGTTAGGTATGATGTTATTTCAAATAGCAGTGTTTTGTTTTGTTTCTATTTGCTGTTGCTATTACATACAGCATTACTTTTGTGTATGTGTGGGAGATTATTCCCCATAGCTCATCTCCATTTCCAGTTCTGCATCTGCTGTAACACAGAGATACTACAGGCTACTTGAAGTTCTCAGATTTCTTTTTGTTTCTTTTCTCCATTTTCTGCCTCTCCCATTTTTAAAGCTATATTAGTTTTCTGAGGCATAAAGTGAAATTAAAAAAGAAGTAGAGTTGTATTTAAGAACTGGGGATTATTTTGCTTTACTGGAGATATTTAGCCAAGTTGGTGGTTTGGAAATATTTTCATGGGAACTGCTTGAGCTATAAGTTATTGAGACAAAATTCCATAAAAATAACTGAAGTCCTGTTATAACAAGGTCATTGCTGGCAGCCTTAAGTTTCAAAACTTTCTGTAGCTGCAAGGAGGGAAGAATTATGGAACAAAATGGTCTGGATTTTTTGGCAATTTTCTGTTTTTCTTTTTAATAAATTAACATTTGGATTTGAACCCCTTTGTGACTGCTTCATTTCTATTCAGCTTTTACTCTGTATCCTTAATAAGAATGACACTGAGAAACAGAGGTTGGGAAGGGACACTTTTTTTTTCTGTTTAAAATTGGTTCCGCAGGATGGAAATTTGGCAACATGTGTGGAAACTAAGCAAATCTGTTTACAAAACTCTCTGTCTCTTAATAAAATGAAATGAACTAGAACTCTCAGAGATTTTACTGCTGAAACTGCATTTTGTTGAAATTTTCCTTTGTGTTGCTTTCTTGTTCTTTTCAGCTTTTTGAACTATTAGTTGTCCACTGTGAGATGTAATTTAAATAAGGAGGGTTCCAGCAGTCAGCTTGTTACCTGTGCTTTTCAGAACTTTAAGGCAACCGTTCTAGGAATAAGCCAGATTTAATGAGTCTGAAAGTGATGATGTCAAAGCAGCTCAGGGTATGACAGCTATTGGTAGTAGCAAATCTTAGGAAGGTACTTCTGTGAGAGGTGTCAGTGCAGATTTCTAGTGAAAACTTAAGGGTTGATCTGTGGCTGATGTAAACACAAGAACATAATGGAGTAAGTGCAGTCAGTTTCCCATCTCCTCCCTTAAATAACTGTCAGATCTTTACAGACTTTGGTGGGTATAGCCATTGCCTTCATAGTGTGATAACAGGAAACAAGTAGGATGGGAAGATGGAATGACAAAATTCCCTATACTATTAATTAACTGATCAGCAAAAATGTGCCAACAGGGAGATGGAAAAGGATATATTAATCTAGTAAATAATAGTAGAAACTTATGTAAGAACAAGGGGAAAACTCAGGAGAATTTGTGACTTGCTGAGTCAAAATATTTTCTAGTGCTGTGCAGTTGCCACCAGTCCCATACATCTGGCAAACAGCAGTAAAATATTTAATTTTTTTAATACACATTTACTTTTTGTTCCTCAAAATAAATGCTGTTAGAAAAATGAGTCAGAGCTTGACTTCACTGAAGAATTACAGGAGGAATTGTTGTTGTTCTTGTGCCTTTCCTATTTCTTAGTTACATGTGAAGCCATACGTAAAGGATGGGTTTAGAGGTACCTTTAACTCCCTTGCTGTTGGCTTCAGAATATCCAAACGCTTATGATGCTTAAAAATACAAAAAAGTAGAAAATTACGTTATTTTGTTACCTAAAGGTTTGTCTGCAAAGATACACAATTCATTTATTTCAAGGATAGTTTATACTTCAAAATGTGTTATTTGTGAATGTGTTAGAGTACCTACCTGAACAAATATAATGTCCGTGGGAAGAATCAGCATTTCTTTTTTATAAAAGGATCCCACTCAAACGTACTAAAGCCCTTTGAAGGAGTGAACATTCAGGTAAATAAAAAAAGATGTGGATGATAGTCAAAGGTTCTTGACACAAAGTTCTCTATGAGAAGGAAGCTAAACAGCTGTGTGTGAAGAGGGAGGGTAATGTCATGGACTAACTACATGGTTAAAAGATGGGAAGAGTAGGGTAGAAATAAGTGGTTATTTCTCACAGGGGAGGGAAGTCTGTAGTGTAGTTGAACTGGTGCATTCAACATATTAAAAAATGGAAAAGGGGTTCATCAATGAAGTGGGCAAGTTTGCTGATGATGGGAACTTGTTCAGAGTAGTAAGAATGGAGAGAACTATGGAGAACTGGAGGAGTGTCTGACAAGGTGGTGTGGCTAAGTTGTAGAAGGGCAGAAAAATGCAGATAAATGGGAAGTGATGGGGAGAAATAACAATTTCGCTAAAAAATGTTGAGCTCTGAGCTGACTATCAGTCATGCATGAGATTATAAGGTTATGTGGTTATGATAAATAGCAATGTGAACATGAACTTAGTGCGCTATGTTGATCAGAAAAGCAAATCAAATGCTAGGAATTATTTATAAAGTAATAGAAAATAAAATAAAGGGCATCATTGTTGCCAGTGTATAAATCCATGGCTCACCAGCATCTTGAATAGCATGTGCAGTTCTGGTCCCTTCAGCTCAGAAGCAATAGATTGGGAAAAAACGTGAGAAAGCTGCCTATGAAAAGGCTCATGTACAAGGGAATGATGGTGAAAACTGGTACTCTTTAGCCTGGGAAAGAAGACACATTGGAGGATATGCTGGAGATCTGCTATATGATGAGTAGTAGGGAGAGATGGATGTGTTTGTTCACTGTCTCTTCCAACACAAGTGCTTGGAGGCATCAAATAAAGTAAGAGCATGAACAAAAAAAGAGGTGGATCTTCATGAAATAATGTGCAAAGAATACTATGTTTGTTCAAAGTTTAAGTGGGTTCACTTTCTGAAACTACATGCTCAAGAGAAGAAGATTCCTGTTCTTCTGTAGTTGTGTGTAGGCTGTAATGGATAGGTGCGCTTTGAATCCTAAGTGTTTTCTGTGGACTTTTGCAGTTTTGGTTAGCCTTTTATTTCCTGCAGTAGTTTACTACCACCGACCTGTAAAACGTGAGATAAGCAACTCATTAAGCTTAATTAAATGGCTTCCATATATGTATAACCTTTATGTATAACCTTATTTTAACCTTTTTTTTTAATTTTTGAGCAAAACATTTTTATTTTTCTTCTCCCTCCTTCCTCAGTTGCTTAGGAGTATAGAGCATCTTTACTTGGATTTAAAAAAACAATCGTGGATTTAGTTTCTAGTAAACATTTCTATCATTTCCTTTGTAGAAAATAAGTCTCTCAGTATGTGCAAGAACTTCAGGAGTGTGCATGACAGAAGTTCTCTCGTTTATAATAGTGTTATTTCATTGTCAGCCCTGGATTTTTACTAGGAGGTATGCCCGCTTTAGCCATGCCTATTCTCACTTACAGGTAGTGGTGAAATTGTGTGTTTTAGCCCCCAATTATGGCTGGTTCCTTCTTCAGTATATTGCCACCTTATTCTTGAGCAGTCCTTCTTTAAGCAGTGTTGCAGGTCCCAAGTTTGGGGCACAAAAGCAATTGTTTGTGCTAAGAAAGGTAGACGCTCCCTGCCTCAGTATCCTTGTCTTAAAAATGTGAGATGTTTTCTTTGAATAAGCCTTTGCCAGTTTTGGAGCTCAAGCTGGTGAAACTGCAGATCTGCCACTGAAAGCAGGAGAATAATGAGAACATGCAAAGCTTTTAGGTGCAACTCCTCCTGCACCTCCCTGGCTTGGGGGGGCTCAGATCAGCTCCCTTCTTCCTCAGGTCACTTACCTCAGCAGCTACATGCACTGTATTCATATTCTGAGTGCATGAACATGCCTGTGCCTTCTGCATGTTTTATATGCTTTATGCCTCCCCTCTCCCGCATGCTTTTCCTCCATTCAGGGCCTGTGCTGTATTCCCTGAACCCTCACTGGCGACGTTAGCCGTCATCCTTGTCAGCCTCACCAGGGAACCCTGGGCTGGTCTCCATTGCTCGGGCTGTCGCATCCTTACTCCTTGTGCTGTGTCTGCTCAGTGGATCTGAGTTTCCCAGGCGGCTGAAGCGCCCTGGCAGGCACACATGTGAGCCTGCAGCACGTGCTGAGCCCCAGGGAGGGATGCAGCCTTTAACGCAGAGGCTTTGCCTGCCGTCATTCCTCACAGTGCTGAGAGACTGTCCTTCGTTTTTATTCTGATGACACTTTCTCTTTTAAGAAACTCTCTCTCTTGCAAGGTTATCTGACTGCGAAAAGGGCCAGTACCCTTCTCAGTTATTCAGTATTTGCTGCGATACTCTGATGGAGTTGTGTGTAATGTTTGGCTCTTAAATCAAGAGACAAATCCTAGGATGTTCCTGAATGCTGTTGCAGAGAAAGCATGAATACCAAAGTTTAACAGGAGCCCAGGTTTCCTGATGGTAACTTGTTGTGCTAACAGCAGATTCATTTGTTTCCTAATTAATCAGAAAGAGTGTTCTTTTTCTTTCAGCCATCTGGTGGAGAGCATGTTGTTTAGCTTTTTGCTATTGCAAATTGGAGCTACACAGGAAAAAGGATGTTTCAACTTCTGTTTTGGCTTGTTTTTCTAGGTTGAGTCAGTATAGAGCACGTTAAAACGTACAGTAATCATTGCAATGGTTGCTTCTTGAGGACTGCGAAAATTGGGCTTAAATTTTCTTTCCTGAAGAGACAAGGTGACAATATTGGCAGTTCAGTTGCTCATTATTACTTGTTTTATTCCATGAAATTAACTGTCAGACAAAATGATGTTCTCTTTATGAACTGCAGAACAGTTCTAAGATGCTGAATTTGTTACTGCTTTGTAGAGAATAGTCAATTTTGCTTTTACATTTCTTTTTTGGATTAATGTCAAAAATATATTGCCTGTCATAGATTTTTTTGCTGAGTGTGCCATTAGCTTGCTAACTCTTCACAAGGATCTTAAAACATTGCATTTTATTCTCCGGAAGTCCCTGTAGCACACACTTTCTTTGGAAGCTGTATTGTTCATGTGGAATATTTTTCCAAGGAGCAGTCTGTCCCTGTGTGATGTTTACTGTATTTTTGCCTTGCAGCCAGCAGATTTTAGTACAGACTTGCCTGGGGGTGGCCTTGTCCTATTTTCCTCTTAGATGGTTCTGGCATTTATAGAGCTTGGGAGATCGTGCTTCTGAATTTTCCAGTCTGAAGAGCTCAAGCCAAAACAGCAGGGAAGATAACAAACCTGCACGTTGTTTGGCTTACGGCAGCTGGGCCTGTTTTTCCTTTGACCTAAAGCAATGGCAGATTTTCTTAGCTGTGGTGTGGAGGAGGGGGGAAGTGAAAAAGAGGAAGGATACGTGAGGAAAATCAGTTCTCTTTTGCTTGGAAACAGCATACCTTTTTTCCTCCAATCCCTCTTCTTGCACCTCTATTATAGGTAAGTTAATAAACTTGAAGTTATTTTTATATCATCTGTAGGGATTTTCTTTGAGTTAGTATCTGAATACCAATTACTGATGAGAAAAGGGACTGTACTATGTTTTAATATTGCGTTAGCATTTAGAGCCACAAGCCCTTTTTATGTTGTAGTATTGCTGAGCTTGCAGAATGGACTTTTTATTAGAGAGGATTGGCTCCTCTCTAGTTCTTAATGACACTTGCTAGCTTCTCACCAAATTGTGTTATCGCCTGGCCTCTCCATCTTGGTCAGTTAAAGAAACTCTTGCCAGTTAGTGCACAGAGTCTCTGCTGGGGGTGAACTTTGATGAATGAATATAGGAAAATTGGAAATATCCCCACAGACAGGTGGCTCAGAGAATACAGTAACTCTTGGCCTTGTTCTAAGAGAGTCTCTGTTTTCTGTAAACACTTTCTCTACAGCCTTCCCCTCTAAGCGAGGGTTTCTGTGGAAACAGAGCCTTCACTTCAGCTGCCTTTTACCTGTCCTAGTCCTATATTTATTAACAGATGTTTTAGTTAAGTTTTGCCTTTATGTAACAGGAATATGTAGCTGTGTCACAGAGTGATTTTATTCCTAGAGGAATACTTTTTAATGGGATTGAATTCCAAGCTTATGAGTTTGAGGAGCATAGGAAAGTTTCCCCAAAAGTTTGTGAGGACAGCAGTGACTGTATAGGTGTACTACATGTTCGAAGGGGAGCAGAAATTGGTACTGCCCACGTATGGCCAGCAATTCCAAGGACTCACCCTGATTAAGCCAATTTAAAAAACATAGTTTCTGTAGAGATTGATAGGATTCCTGCTTGTGAGTCTGCAGTGTGGGACAGACAACAGACATACCCTGAGTGTTCTCGGCTCAACGTAAAGGGAAAGAATGAATTTGCTTTCTTCCTACCTGTTTTAGTGTTTTCTCCTTTCATATTGTTCAGTTTGTAGTTCGTTCTTATGCTGTGTGACATCTTCATAATAACCTCTATTGTAAAGACTTCAGTTTCTGCTGTAGTTCCAGCAACAGATGGGAGTGTAGAAGCTACAGAGCTGCTGCTTCTATGAAGAAGCTATTTTACCAATTCAGTTGTGCAAGTGCTAATCCAGAAAAAAAAGAACTTTCTTAACTGGCAGTTTGTATCGATTTCACTCTCCTCTTCTTGGCCCTGTTTGCAGTCCTCTGAGTTTGTCAGTGCTGCACCCAAATTATGTTTCACACCAAAGGGAACATTATACGGACCTGTGGAAGAAGCAAGCGGAGTGTCAGTCACAGCAGAGGCACTTCAGTCTGATGGTTTCACGCTGAGATGAAAAGGGTCAGTGGAGAGTTCCTGTGGGAGAGCCACCTCTGTTTTTTTTGGCTGAGTAGTGGGAATGCGCAGACTTGTGAGAACAGGCCAACAAGGAGCTCTCAGAAAATTCAGTGGCTTCAGGATTGTTACCAGTGACGTGAGAGGCCAGTATTATATAGGCGAGCAATCAAATTCTGTGAAACTAGTGTGTTTATTTTCTGGTGTTTTTTCTTTCCATTCTTCAAGTACAGTTGTCAGTGTTAAGAGTATGAGGCTTTCGTTACTTTTTAGATTAACGTGATACCTTCATGTTTTCAAGCTTTACCCTTTGTATATAGGGGAATTTTGTGTTTTAATTAGATACATTAAAAAAGAATATAATCTATTTTGAGGTGGTAATTCATCTCATTTTCCCTTAATAATCAACTCTTTTCAGTATTCTCGGTACTGTAAAATATTGACATCATCTTCATCCAACAGGAACCTTTTCCGCTTTATGTTGCCCTTGTTTGCTGATCTGAACTGGCCTCAGTTAATTCCTGTTTCACATCTTTACCTTTTTTTCAATAATGGTCCAAACTCTTAAAACAGAAAGAAAGGACCCTCAGACTTCTATGAATGTTTTCTGGCAACTTTTATTACTACTCTTCACCTAACTTTTTTTCACTAAATATACTAATTCGCATAATTTGTCTACTGTTATTTAACAGATTTCCTTCCCATGTTAAACTTAGGTAGGCTGTAATCACTGCTTGCTTGCTTTTAATGTTTTCAAGAACTTCTTCCTCAGCATTAAGTAGTAGCAGATCTGGTAGATTCTCTGTTGGTATTCATTGCTGCATAACCAAGTGCCCTTGAAGTCAAAAATGAACAGCCTTGAGTTAGCCATAGAACAATACTGACTTGAATTTTAATTTAAAAATTTGAGGAGCTGGATAGTAAAATGATTCTTTAAATCTAAAATACAATAGAGTGGAAATCTTTGAGACAAATTCTAATTGTGTGAACTGTGTTGTATCAGTGGTTTAAAATTAAGGTTAGGTCACCACTCTGCATGCCAGTAAACAGTTTAGGTACAGTTATATATTAAAAAAAACCCTTACTTTCAGTTGCTTAAATATTTGTGTTGAGTATTTTGAAGGAAGTGGCTTGTTTATTGTGGTTTTAAAATAACAAATAAAGTCTTTCTTGATATACAGTGTTTGTATCTTTTTTTTTCCTTTCTTCTCAACTTAGTTATGGTTAAAGTTACATCTGTTCTGTAAAAGTTCGTTGTATTTTTCCTAGAAGGTATATTATACCAGAGCCTCATAGCTTATTAAAAAGTATTTGAATTCTGGACAGTAAAGTGCAGTTACATCATCCAAATAATTGCTATGTTGGGTTTGAGAAAAGTTTATCCGTCGTTGCATACAATATATGCAAAAATCGATGGATGCAAAGTTATTTGCAAATACAGCTTTGGCAAACCTCCTCTGGAATTCTAAGAGGGTTTTCCAGCTAGACTTAGTCATTTTTTCCCAAATGTCTTGGCATAACTGATCACTCAGGAGTGACATATGGTAGAAACATGCTCTAAGGGACAACTCTACCGGATGGCGCACAGCACCACACAAGATAGACAGATGGTGGCTTATTCAACCTTGGAAAAAGTTTAATCCTACATATTGGCAAGGCGGCCTGGGTACTGAGAGAGAGGCACACACATGCCTGCGAAATCTGAGGAAAAGCTTTTGTGAGTTTGTTTGCTATTACTGAGAGAACTAGAAGAATTGAACTGATAATACATAGGATAAGTATCAGCAAAATTATATGCTCAACGTTCTAGCAAGAAAAAAGGGAAGTTTCTTAGAAAAACGACATCTTAGAGTTAGCAGAAAATAAAGATCACTTAACTTTGCACAGCATCTTCTATACTGAAAAATGTTTATTCAGCAAGGCAGATGAAAATTTACCTTAACCTCTACAGCTGTGGCTATTCATTAATTGAAGCTTCTAGCTTCTAGAAAGGATATTTTATATTTTTCATGGTTTTACTTGTAAACATAATTTTGCTATTGGTTTTGTGAAGTGCGTTAACCCAGAAACTGTAACCTTTCTCAGAAGAGTAATCTTGAAGAAATGTAAATTCAAACAAAAAGTTTCCAATTCTATGATGCAAAATTAAAATTTATAGCAGAAAATGCAAGCTGCATATTTTAGTTTTAAAAAACAAGCAGAAGAACTTTAGGCTTTTCATTTTAATATCTTTGTGTTTAAGACAGTTGAGAGAGGCATATAGTGTTTCAAATGGGAAAATGTGGTGTGGCTTGTTTAGATACCTAGAAAAGAGTGCATCAACTCTGAAAGCTTTCTGGAAACCTGTAGTGATTGATCTTCTAGATCCACTGCAGTGTTTTGTAAGGATTTTGAAAATACTGATCCACTGAGAACACCGAGGATTATATGCAAAACTTTCTTCTTCTTTTTCTAGTAGATCACCCGCTATAGTCACAGCCAGAAGGAAAAGAAGCATCTCCTGACTTGCTGGGCTTCAAGGATTTCAGTTATGTTGTACTGGGTGAGTAGACTAGACAGGCATTTTTTTCTGAAACTTTTCTAGAAATGTAAATATAATTCAAGTAAATTAATCTTATACCAATATAGGTATACTTCAGTCAAATTAACATCATATCAATAACATCTCAATCACAGTAACACGATCTAGTTGATACATATTTTATAGCAATAATATAACTGTATGTGTCAATGTGTGTGTATAGATATATACATAACTATAGTTAAATCTAAAAAGTAATTTTTAGATATGGGAAGATTGTGGTGTGTCATCTCTGATATTTTTCTGTGGAAATACATTGATTTCAAGGAATTGTCTCATGTTGAAGAGTTGAGGAATGAAGGGAAAAGAAGTGAGCTGCTCAGAGTAGCCAACACTTGGATAGTTATTTGCCTGGGTATGGAAGACCCAGCTAATACTTATTTTGCCTAATCAGAGAAAGAACTTGAAAATGAGGTTCTGGCCACTGACCCATCAGCTCAAATGCCTCATTTGGCATCGAATGGCACATTATTTTAAAGCATAGTGCAGTGTGAGAGATTGAAAAACAGCTGCAGAAAGAAACTAATTCAATAACCTAATGTTTAGGATATGCACTGAAGAAGCACTATCAAATTCCTACTTCGAGCTGAGAGTACTCTTATGTGATAGAAAGTCATGCATGTTTAGGACTTAGTAAAAATAAACATTTAATCTTCCTGAGGATATGAGTACCTTTTAAATGCTTATTTTCTTGTCACCCTTTTCTTTCTTTTGCTGCTCTCCATTGTGGGAAATGATGGTGTACCATATCATAGCTGAACCCGAAGGTCTACAGTAATTGCTGCAGAACTAGTGCAATCATTCTATTTTTTTAAATCTACTTTAACTAATTATTACAAGACTTAGTCAATACAAATTTTAACAATTAAATTTGTGCCAAAGTGTACAGTCAGCAAAATACGGCGAGTATCAGGTTACTCTCTGCCTAGTCCCTACATGAATTTCATACATGCTGCACAGAAGGAATGAGCATTCAGTAGCCCATCCAGCCCCCTATGACAGAATCCTGGCTTACTGTCACAAAGTATGCCTCTGGGTCTTCTAAGAATCATTTATTTGTGAGAAAGAGAGCTACAATCTGGTGAGATGATTACAATTCTGCACATCCACAGATGACACCTTTATGACTTAGATCTTAAGTTCCGACTCAGGAATACCTGAGTCTCTTGAAAATTTGAGTTACACTTCATCAAATTGACATTTTTATAATTTATAAACTCAGTGTGATCCTAACACTGTTAAATACTGAACATCGATGCCTGTGAATCATCCAGCTGCTGTTGGGATCGAGTCTTGCATCTCCCTGGCCAGTGACAGTGGAGATCATTAAACCATGATGGCTGTCATTCAGATGGGAACAGTTTGAGATAATAATGTGAACGTGTCCAAAATAAAGTCACTTTTCAGCTTACTTGTGGGACTTATATTTGGGGGCCTGAAATGGAGGAAGAATTGGAATAGTGGAATGGAGACTTGAAGACACAGATATATATGTATATACATACATATATGTGTGTATATATATATATATATAAAGACATTTGAGAGGAACAAAAGGACTTGCTTTTATAGCAGGATTATTAAGTTATGTGATCAGATGAGGAAGGGAGAAAATATCTATGCAGGAGAGAAGCAGCCTTCAGGTTTTGGAAGATAAGTTGTAGTAAGTGTTTTTTTTAGAGGGCTCTGATCCTTAGATCACTGACTCTCATGAGTGGTAAGAAAA
The DNA here is from genome assembly GCF_028389875.1 of Rhea pennata. Taxonomy (NCBI): domain Eukaryota; kingdom Metazoa; phylum Chordata; class Aves; order Rheiformes; family Rheidae; genus Rhea; species Rhea pennata. Next base: position 108,213,814 of record NC_084664.1, on the reverse strand, counting down.
CTGAGATAGGAAACACATGTAGCCTTATTTTGTCTAGACTTACGTACCTTGTGCGCTTCCTAAGTAGAGAGTGATTTTTTTTTTTTTTTGAGTTTATGAACTTGTGCATATTTTCCTTCAACCACCAAATGTCCTGGAAACCCAGAATACCCTCAAGGTTAGATTTTCTTGTTCAACTTGATGTGAAATCTGGGCAGGATGTGGGTTAGCGCTAATCATGGGAGCCTGTGGCATCCTGCTCTGCCAGGTCCTGTTTTTCTGCAGATGTGGTAGTCAATACCAAAGCAGTTGAATGCAGAAACTAGGAAAAGAATTGACAAGGAGGTAGTTGAGCCAAACCAAAGGAAAATTAGAAGATGGTTAGGGCAGAGCACAACTGTATGTACAGTGTGTGTAGGGGGGGGAATTCTACCATACTAGTTCATGTTAATTGCTGCCTCTGAAGTTACATTTGAGCTGAAACTTTAAAAATGGAACTAAAGTATCTTGTTGCACACCTCAAGGAATAAATATAGTCTTTATTTGTTGCTGCTGTTCCAAGACATATTGTCAAGAGGTGTGGCCAAGCAGGGTGAAGGAACAATTTAAAAAGCCTTGTTTGGTAAGTAGACTGGTGGTAGAACAGTATGAGAAAGTTTTAGTTGTTGTCAATATATGTATTTTTTTGCCTTTCTGGGAGATCTTTTTGGAGATACTAACTCCCAGTTTAGTACTTAAACCCTTTCGCTCCTTCCTCTCCCTGTCCCATCACTCCTTAAAAGAACACCTGAAACCCCACTGCTATAAAAACAATATCATGTGGGTTTGATGTAAGCGTGAGTAGGTAGTAGCGATGTACACTGTAGGTGATGTCCTTCTCTCAGAATCTTAAATTCAGATAAAGCTGAAAATGGCTGTGATCACTTTTGTGCATTCTGGCTATCCCTCTTTGTTCTTTTTCCCTCCCCCCTTCCGCTTATGCTCACTTGCTCTCTCTTTAGTTTAACACAGTTGAACAGCAGTGAAGTGTAAAATGTGCTTTTGCCAAGGTCAGTTTCTTGTGATTACTCGCCTGTGGCAACTTATGCCAGTTGCAACAGACTGAGTCTCAGCAGTCCACAAAGTCACACTGGTGCTTATGCAGAGGACACCCAGTGTAGGTTATAGTAACTGTAGTCTGGAATAGCTTGCAATGCTGCGGAATATTAGCAGCTTGCTTTAACTCTTCCCTGCTAGCTTGCACTCCTTCAGTGGACTGGAGTCTCTTCCACAAAACGATAGCTTGTCCTCTTCTCCCGAGAGCCTCGAGGAAGTTTATGCCTAGATGAAGTTCTTGGTGTTTTTTTCTCTTCTGATAGGGAATTGCCTGAAATTACAGGCAATGTTCATAAATGAAGAGAAGATAAAATAAAGCATTGCCAAAACAATGAAACACTGAAAAAATATGTGTTTTAGAATGCTGTATATATAGTTTGTGTGGCTGGCTTACTTTTGGGGAAAGCTGTATCAAATCCTGTTCTATTGAAATTGATGGAAGTTAGAAGAGAAAATGTAGATATAAATAGTAAGAAGCATTATGGAAAGATTTAAGGAGCTGCTTTTTAAAGCAAAAACTTGAAAGATAGAGCACATAGAGTTTTTTAATCCCCTTTAAAATGTTGTAGACATTCATATGCCTCAAATAATTTCTTGTTTAGAAGCTAATAATGGTTTTGACTGCTGTGACGGGAGAAGGAAAGTGAGTTTCCCCAGGCAAGAGCATATGTTTCAGCATGGAGATAGGGATTCCTGCATCCCATTCTGGTGTTCACACTGGACTGACTCTATGGTGAGGGAGAACTCCCCTTTCATTGCCCTTTCTCGTCTGTGAGTGAACTGATATCTCTCTTTATGAGAAAATGTTATATTTAGAACACAAAAGCATAGACTTCCTTGTTATTTTACTTACTTGCATTACCATCTATAATATATCTATTTTTGTTCTGAAAGTATTCACTTCTGTAAGAAGCATTTGGATTTTGAGCTCTGTAATACTGATCTTGAGGTGTCCCTCACTACTGAGTGCTAGAAAGGCCATAAACCTAGATGATCAGCTCAGGGGCTAGAGCTGAGTTTTGACCTTTGAAATTCAGTGAAGTGCGAGATTTCATTGCTTAAAACTGATTGCTATACGGTTGTGCATTTGATTTAATTTGAGACTGCGTTACTGTATACTGAAAGCTCTCCTGGCTTTGGGTTTGGCTTTGACATGATTCCTGCAAGTAAAATAATGGCTCAACAGTCATGTTTTGATCTTGTAAACACTTCAAGAAAGCACTTTAAGAAAGGCTTATCTGGTATTTTCTGTTTAATCTTGCTTCAAAGATTTTAAGAAGGATTTTTATTGAGGAAGATGTGACAAGGTGCATGTGTTTTGTTGCAAGTGTGATGATGTGTGTTTTGAACTGACATTTGCTTACTGCTTATATGGTTTTCAGAGCCTACCTGATTCTATCCATACTTGAGCCCCCATTCCTTTGCTTTTAATAATGTTTTTATCAGTACAGCTCTTACAGAAGCATGCACTGTGATACCTCTCTTCAGACTTTGTGAAGGCTCATCTCTAGACTGCGCTTGTCTTTAAGCTGGAAATTCATGGTGAAAATGAGTGGTGTTCTGTGTCTGTGCTGTGGTGTGTAGGCTTGCAGCACTTGCGGTGATGGAAGTTGTCCTCTAATTATTTTAAAGAGAGGGTAGAAAACAGTATCACCGTTACAAAGAAACAACTGCACTAGTAGAAGTTCAGTGACTGAACTTAGATCAGCTAAGAAATGAGCAAGTGAGTGTTCCTGAGTGTGGTAACATAGAAGCATTGCATTAGCTGTACTGACCAGAATTCAAGCCATTCATTTTCCTTAATTTTAAGGATCTTGAGAACAGGAGAGAACAACTCAGACACAGAAGTTGGTTTTGGAACCTTTTTAGTGACATTCCTGCAATAGGTTGCTAGTGATGCACGCTCTTAGGATTTCCTAACCAGTAAATTCAGCCTGAGCAAATGACTGACAGGTGAGATCGAAGAAGTCTGCTCAAAAACCAGAAGTGATTCAAATCTCTGTGCAGAGCTCCTAAACAGTTTTTAAAAATTGATTAGACTTTCACTATTTCTCAAGTTCTTGCCTCCTGGGTTCTGGGTGATAGCAGAAATGCTCTGCTGCACACAATGAAGGTAGCTCTTGTTTTATTTTTGGACCAGTCAGAATCCTGAGCTGCTGAAGTCGTGCAAGATTTGCAACCTAATGTTTTAAACTCATGAGTTGAGATGGGAAAGCTTTTTAGGGGATTTATTCATTCAATTCCTATTAGTTTAAAAGGGAGCTGAGTCAGTCTCCTGGCCAGCTTTAAAACATCTATTGTACTAGTTCAGATGTGCTGGAAATAGACACTTTAACATATGGATACAATTCTACCTTTTTAATGTTTCTGCAGTTTGTGAGTACCACAAGACATTTCCCTTTCTGAAGACGACCACTGCTGACTCACTGAACAAAGTAGAGGAGTGCCTAGCATTTCACACACTCAGTGCTATATTAGAATGAGGAAATGAGCAGTAAATTTGTGCTGTGCCACAGTACATCTCCTCTGTGAACATTTGGTGTTTATCTGTCTTGGTTTGGGGACAGTGGAAAGACCCCTTCTTAGCATTTAGTTCACATTCACGCATAAGGGTAACTAGGAGCAAAGCAGCCGTGTGAACAGAAGTCAGTAAATTCAGAAACAGAAAACATTCTCCTGTTCTTTATAAAAGATATTGGTTACAAGCCTTTATTTGGGTTAGCTTGAGGGGATGATAACTGTGCTTTGCCTCCTTGGAAGATGAAAGGGGCCCAGTTAGTATATTGGTTTTTTTTTCTATTTCTCTTTTTATTGGCAAGATTATTTTAAAGCTTCTAACAACTTTTAACAAATGCTTATTTTGTATTTCAGTTATGACAATACAGCATCATCCTGATAGTTCTTTTTTCATATCAGACAGGCAAAATTCAGTGATGAGCATGTAGGATTGGGAGGCAGGGTTTCTTACGGTTTGTTAATTCAGTCTGTGACGTTTAAATTATTGCATGACTTGGACAATCTATAACATAGTTTCAATTTCCACATGGGAAATATTACCTAATAATTTTCTGTCTTGTGAGTGCATGTGGAGATTAACTTTGTAGAAGGAATGAAGCATTTATTAATAAACAATCATTTTTGCTATGTCATTTTCTTATTTGTAGCAGTGACACTGATAATGCTAAGAGGAATATAAATGAACAAACATTTAACTGTAAATAAAAGACACATTTAAGTAATTTTCATCACCTTCCACTAAAGCATGTGCATTCAGTAGTGTCCATGTTATGGCTAAATGTTTTGATGATTTTAAAGAAGAAATGACAAATACTGCAGTAGAACCCAAGGTCATGCTCGATTGTTGTGTCTTCGTATCTCACCTACAGGAGATAGGGCACATACCTCACCTACAGGAGATATCAAGCACGAGGAGTGCTTGATGATCTTGCTTTAAAGGCCTGTTAAATAAGAGTATTGGAGAAGCAACACACATTTGAAATACAACTTAATTTTAAAACTTTATTTTTGATGGATGTTTTCTGCAGTACAAGTATGATGTATGATTAAATTGCACTATATGGCTGTATGACTATTTATATTTTTTATTATTCTTACATTGTTTTGTAACCCCATTAAAGAGAAATAAAGTGTTTTGCCAATCTCTGTTTCCAGTGTCACAGCTATCATTTGTTCTGATTGCAATATAGGAAAAGGAGCATTACTTTTGAGTTACTTTCATTGGTCAACTTCAAGGATGTGACTGAGCAGCACAGATTTTGAAGTAGTTCTTTTTTTTAAAAGACATTGTTTTCACCATTTTATTGTCTCTTTAACAAAAAAAGCCGTCTAAGTGTTTAATTTTTGATTCTTTTTAGTTTCACTTAGACTTCGGTGTTTTTTCTACTATACTTTAAATATTAAAAATAAACTTGTGATAAACAGCCTTTGGGTTTAAGCTGTAATTGCTTCACAGTGCTTGTATGTTTTGGATGTGGGCTGGAAATAAAGAAACGAGATAAATTTGAAGAACAGACAGGAGGAAATGCACTTGAAAACTCAATTTGCTATAGAAGCTTGGCCACAGAGGTCATTTTTGGCATGGTGCTGTGTCTGAGCTCTTGCCTGACAGGAGTAGAGAGCTCATTTGCCTGAGTTTTTTTTTTTTTTTTTTTTTTTTTTTTTTTTGTTATCATTGTAGTCCAATTTTACCTGAATATTATTTAAAAAACCCACAAATCCAGCTATTTTACTAAATTTCATCTGCTTTTATAAATTTGTGCTAAGAGACTAGCAGTAACTGAGTTGCCACTTAATGAGCCTTTGATTGGGATTTCATTCAAAATGTTCTCATTTCCTCTGCCCATGTGGATGGCATGAAACCTTGCGCTCTGCAGCTATTGAGAAGACAGCTGGGGAATGTGGTCAGACATGCTAACTAACCTCCAAGATTTTACTGCCTGCAGGGGTTACTGAAGGTAACTAGTCATGGTTTTGAAACATTATTCTGAGCACACATAAAAGAAATATTCAGCACTGAAAATATATAGTTAATTAATGTTGCATTTTAGAGTTTTGTAATTAAATGAGACTTTAAGACAATCTTCCAGCTTGTGTTATTGATGGAGCTTTTTATCTCCCTAGAATGAAACCTGAAGCAATGGATTATGAATCATACTTTCAGTGTTCCACTTAGACTGGCTTGAATCATCAGTGATTTTTTTCTTCTGGCATGATTTGGGGGAAATGCCAGTTATTTTTTCATGTGTGCTTGTTAATTATTATTGACTGTTGAATAAAGATAGAGATGAAGGCAGCCCAGCTGAACACCTATTTTCGTTTAGTCTTGAGTTTCTAAAGTGTCACATGAAATATTGTATGATTGCACAAGAGAAACAGGAAGATGCAAACTGATGATTCTTTATTGTTAGTGTCAAACAAGGATGGTAACAAGTAAGTCCTAAGAGCTTATTATCCTACTCATAGTTCCTTTGTCTTAATAGTTTCCAGATGTATAAGATATCAGAAATCTCATATCTGAAAAACTACCCTTGTAAATAACCCCCAAAACATGGAGTTTTTTGCTTTTTAGGTTTTCTTTAAACTGCTTGCTGTCTATTGATAGTATGCAAATGTAAACAAATTATTCTGGTCATGTAAATTGTACTATACTTAATAATCCTTCTTTTATTGGATAATGTTATTTTTAATGTTACGTTTCTCTTCTGATATAACCAGATGCATAAAATTGTCCGGTGCTGACTTTTTGGTAACTTGAAAAGCAAAGCCCAACTTCAGTAGTGCTTTACAAGTACCGCTGTTATAATCATTTTGAACTTGATGCATTAGAGCATTGCAAGAATAGTTTCTCTTATTATTTTCTTAAGAATAACCATATATATATACCCTTTTCTATATTAAACTTTTTACTCTGTTCTTGTGTTCAAGATGTAAATGCTCTTAAGTCTTTTGTGGAAAACAAGAGCTTTTAACTAGGCCTCTCAAAACCTTGATTTCTTTTTATTTACATACATTCATTAGCCCTGAAGATTGAAATCCTTCATAGAAGCAGTAAATACTTGAATATGCTCAATATTATATATTCTGTTCTTCTAACTGTACGCTCATTGTTAGAACTTGACTCAGGGGATTTGCTTCGTGCAGTGTTACACTTCTTTGCCAATTATGTGCACGGAAAACACAAATGGATGTGTCAGTTGTACAGTGATGGAGCTATGCAACATATTTTTAAGAGCTTAAAATGTATCTTTTTCTGCCATGTGTGAAGACTGAACATCCATGACTTCACTCAATGACCAATTAGTAGATGCTTTATCCTTCAATAAATTGAAGCCCCTTTAAAAAGCCAGTTTATATAATCTGTGATGTAAAAGTTTCAGAGCATCTAGAAAAGAGAGAAACGTAACAAATACATAGGATATCTGCATGCATAGATTATGGGCAAATAAATGTACCGTAACTAAAATTCACAGATTCTTGCTACTGGTATGTGAGAACTCGGGCTGTTCTACATCAGTGTTGGCATGTGGTCATTCAGCTGTGGGGAACCTACTCTTCATGGTAAACAATTCGGTGCTTATATAGGTAAACCAGGTTCCTTAAATTAGGGGCCTCACTGTGAGGCAAATTTTTCTTTCCAGATACACAGTGAATGAGAAAATTCTGCTTTGCATAGAAGGAGCAGAAGTGAATGATAAGTGTAACAGTAATATTTATTTTAGGGCTAGTAATATTTATTCCAGTGCTTTTGCCTGGAGAGTAACCTCTCTGATTGACTAGCTCTTACTTCTAGGTAACTTTCACCTCCTTTCAAATTGTCCAGGCAGCAACCCTTATTTTAAAAATTAAAGAAAATCTCATTCTCTGATTCCTTGTTTCTTTCTCTACTGGAGCCATCCAGTTTTGTTGATAATGATCTAATCCGTTGCATAACCAGAAAATACTGAGCCTCCTGCTGCAGCCTGCTTCTATCTTGGCACTGCTGGGAGGCTTCAAAGGAGACTGTCAGTGAGGCAACTGCTGTACCAGCAAGGCCAACAGGATCAAAGCATATGTTTAGAAAGAAAAAAAAACAACAAAAAAGGAGTGATTTCCACACACACCTGACATTCAGAACGTGAGACCAGTCTCACAAAAACAAACTGTTGTAGCATCTAATTACTTCAAACTTTATAATGACAGAAAAGAGCTGGGATTTTCAAGGAAAATCATAAAGATTTTATTTTGTAGATATTTGGTAGGAGGATGGATATTTTTCAGAATGGATGAATTGACAATTTTAGGCAGTTTAATTATTTTGTATATGATTTTTATGCTGCGTCATGTTGCTTTCTTGGCTGTTTTTCCCTAAAAAATACAATGAGTAAGTTTCTAAGTGAAATAAATAGAAAAATTACTTGAAAGAGGAAAAAAGTTGCAGTAAAGTTTATTGTAGTGTTATTCCTTGAAGACTGGGTGGTTGTTTCAAGACTATTTAATAGGCCTGGGAAAAATATGGAGATTTTTTAAACTTCTCAATAAAATGGAAACCATTTTTCTTCATATTTTTTGCAGACATTTTAGATGAAAAATGCCTGATTGTTCAGGGTATCATATAATTTATGATGTTATCTTGTAAGTGAGTTTCATGAATTAAGAGCTATTTGATACTCCTTGCACTCTGAATATGGTTTATATTATGACACATTTAGGCTTAATTTGAGCCTCTTCTGGTATCAAATGTTCAAGTTTTTCACTTTCAGTTCCAAGTATCTTTTCTTCAATACCCTCAGGAAGATCTTAATATTTACCTATGCTAATTTATTAAGAAGTCATAATAGAAATGTAGCAATCTCAGCTATATGTTACTAGTGTAAGTTCCTATAGCATACAGATTAGTAAACAAAAAGAAACCGTGTGACTTACCTGCTGGCAGCTTTATGATAGTGTTCTAGCCCATATTCCCTTGGTTCCTGTGGTTTACGGTAATACTACTTTCTGTTTTTTATGAGAGGTAAAAATGATAGGAACTTGTTTCATATGCATCAACTCTCCATACAATAAAGAGAAGCAAAAGAAAAGGTGGAGTTATAATGAACTTACTCTCTTCCTACTGCCCTAGTTATTCTCTAGGCTTCTTAATAATGTCCTAATGTGATTAGTAGTGCTTATGCCTTTTATTCCCGTGGTGGTTTGATGATTGACATATATAGAGTGTTGTTCATATGCTGTGAATCCTAAGAAAAATCACAAAGCACAGTGTGATTACTCTAAATATATATGCACTAAAGTGTAGCATCATGATAAAGTGTATTGAACTTTTCCTATCTTCCTACATTTCAAAATCTTGGAATTATCTTTTAACTAGAATTTTGGACATTTTAGTGTTAGCAACACTCCACAATCCCTATCTTCCCCTCTTTTTTCTCTTACTAGACATAATGCCTTACTAATGCCTCTAGTGTCTCTAGTCCATTAGCGGCTCTCTCTAGTGAGACTATGCTCTGGTGATTAGAGGAAGAACCTCCAGTTGGGATTTCTGCTTTTGTCCTTTGACTACTTTGCCCTTTGTCATGATGCCTGTTTCTTCATTGATACTTCCTCATAGAGCAGGGAGAAGAGGACTGGGTGATGATGTTTTAGTAGCTGTTAAATATGCATGACATTTTACAACATGAAGGTAAAATCTTTGCTGTAATACTTCGGATCCTGCAGTCTTGTTTTCTTGAAGCAAGTGGAATCATGAGAAGCCACTTATAGACAGATACAGTGAGATTTCCCCTTACATTGTGAACATGAGTAGTGGTGCTCTCCCCTTCACTTTTGAGGATCCTTGTCCTTCACAAGGTCTTCAGAGCTTCTTTGTGCCGGGGCTGGAGCTGTTCTGCTGCGGCTGTTCTCAAAGGGCTGGGACATGCTGGGGAGTGGGATGGTCTCATACATGTGCAGGACGGTGAAGTTCAAACTTGTCAGCAGTGACAGCTCTGAAAGCCTGGAGCATGCTCCTTCACAACGGGCCCTTTGGAGACCGAGGCTGCGAAACTCTAGCTACATTGCAAAAAACAGAAGCGATCTGTAAATTTTCAAGAGATATGTTAGCCAACTTGAGAAATTATTCTGAGGATCACAGAAGATACTTTCCTTATCCAAAACTACCTGTTCTAGAAAGCATGAGTCTCTGAAACCTTTTCTTTGAAAAGTCCGTGTTTTTGAAAAGTCCAACAAGTGCCAAACAACATATTTTTCTTTGTCCCCTTCATGGAAACATCCATGCTAGTTTGGTTGAAATTAAAATAATGTAAAATTTGAGCTTCAGAAATAAACTCAGTTTGGCAAGGTTATAAATAACTTGAGTGATTAACAGTGCTCTGGTCCCTAACTATTATGCAGCGAGTTGGCTGAGAATGTTTTCTGCTGTGCTTTTTAGAAATTAGATTGTTAAAGTCACTAAGACTAACGATACCTAAATATTTAATGATCTGTGTCATCTTTTCCCCTCAGATTTTTTTGAGGTAAAATTCTGCCCACATTGAAAGTTTTCATGGAATAGCAGATAAAATGTTGGAGGTCTTTGTGTTTCATTAAGCACAGTCCATTCACATATTACATTTTTTGAGTTTCTGTATAGTTTCCCTTAAATGTTAGAAGCTGCCATCTACCTTGCTGTTAAAATAAGAGGGCAATTTCTTGAAGAAACACTGCTGGAAAAATCGTGCAGGTATTGATCCTACCTTTTGCTGGAGAAATACTATCATCAATGTATTAATTGTCCTAATAATGTTGTTCGGCATGTGTGTTAAACAGCTATTTAGTCTTTTTTATATTTCTGCCTGTCATTCCTTTATTGGCAAAATAGATCAGTGGCAGTGATGTGTGCTTAGTGGAGCCCCTTCTTCTCCTTTTGGGTCACTGAAATCTGCTTTTGAGAAGCTTTTGTACTCTGTTTGCATGTTGAGGTTATTTTTGACAGAGAGCACAGTCAATGCTTAGATTGCTGTTTTAGTTACTATGGAGAAGCTTTCCCACAGGAGGGCTTATGCTGTCTTTTCTAAAGATGGTCAAACCCTGAATTTGCCCAGCTTCCTCATAACTTCCAGTTACGAGGCTCATTTCATAACAGTTGTCTTTAGACTAGAAGATTCCTTTGGCTTATTAGGCTTTACAGTCTTTAGTGTCCTAACACATCCTGAGAGAGAGCTATTTTATGTCTGTCTGTCTTGGAAATAGTTGTCTTTTTGTTTGTTTTTGGTCAGGGCTTGGGGGGCCCGCTGTATGCCGAGGTATGTCTGTTAGTTTCTCCACTGCTGCTGTGGCTTCCATTGAACGGTCTTTACTGTACGTGGGATGCTAGACTATGTTGTCCTCCTTTACACTGTGGAACAGACAGGAGCCCTTCAAATAGTTTTGTTTCTTTGTGGAATGCTTCCTAGGTATGAGGCTGAATGGAAACAAGGCATGTACTTTGATTTTTTTTTTCTGATGCCTTCTGTAGTTTTTCTTTGATATATTAAATGCCCTTTAAAGAGCAAGCTACATTAAGGTACAGTTCAAAGTGGCAGAAAACCGTGTGAAGCTAAGAACTTTATCCAGAAATAATTTTGAAATGTTCTGAAAGCTTTGCATTTTCATCTTCTCTGTTAGTATCTTTGCCGATTGAACACTTACTCTTAAACACATTGTTCTCAGATTGGTTAGATTTTATTTTTATTTTATTTTATTTTATTTTATTTTATTATTTTTTTTTTTTTAGTTCTCACCTGCTCCAGCGATAGGAAAGTAATATTGTATCCTTTGAAGGGCCCAAGGGTTTAATAACATTGTGCTGCAATGCAGACTTTCCCATGCAGTCCACTGTGATGTGAAGGGTAAGGGGCCCTTTTCTCCGCATCCTTTTTATTTCTTTTAAATCAGCTATTAAAGAGGGAACAGAATTTGGGGAAAAAGTTCACTTATAATAAAAGTTTGAGAAAAAGAAGTTCAGAGAGGAGGTAGTTTTCTAGGTTATGTCTGGAGGATTATTCAGATAGAGGAATGACTTCTCCCTCATAACATGGGGCTAGGACTCCTTTCAGTTTCTAAGTGAACTAAATACAAACCAAACCCTCATCAATTCTCTGTAAATATAGAGGTGTTTTAAAGGCTTTTTGTTTGGCTAGTGTTAACATCATTAGAGGTTGGAGGCACTTTCTGGTTCCATTTTTCAAGGCATGATACAGTGTGAGGAAGGAATATGCCTCTATAGGGGATGTTAAGTCTTAAAAAATTGGTGGAGTAGCAACATTGTTGAATAACCTGAGAGGAGAAGGAGGCATAGAAACTGTCCTGCCAAAGGTCACGCTGCACCTAATTTTCAAGGGCTGGGCTTAGAATTATGGTCTTTTGTCTGTCTCCTCCTCTCCTTCCTAGCTATAAAAGTATAAATGTTTTTCTTATAGCATTTCAGCACTGTCCTTAAATTAAATCCGAAGGAGCTCTTAAACTACAGAGAAATTATTTCTTGAACAGATGACAAAAATACCTCCTGGACTCCTGGGTTGTCTTCCTCTTTTTTGTTGGTCTCTCGCATTGAGCTTTGCAAGCCAGTGCTTCTGAACTCTGTTAGAGGGTAAAGGCTGAAGCTTCTTTTGCGTGTTCATGAGCAAGCTGACAGATATACTCTGTCAAAGTGACAGTTATTGTGTATAAAAGATTACTGATAGATGCAAAAGATTTTGTTATTGAGTCTTGCCCAAATTGTGAACATTTTCAGTTGTGTGACCTTTTCTAGTTTAATTAATGTAAATCTGAAAAGCACAGGACGTCGTAATTACAGAAGACAAATGCTGTTCAACCGCATTACGGAGCTTGTCCTCTATATTTGGTATAAGGTCTGGTGTTTACTGCAGGATTATAAAAATGAAACTTGCACTTAACATCTAGAAAATTTAATTCACATTGAATGATCATCTCAAATTTAACTCACATTTAAGTTTTTAAACATCACCCATACCTTACTGATATTTTTGCTGCTACTAAGTCAGCACTTACATATTTTTGGATAATAGTCTTGGAAGCATCAACATCGCCATTTCCATTTATAAAGAAAGTCAGCAGCAATTTGAATATACACGGATGAAAAAACATTTTCTACAGCTGTCCTAGCAAATTTCAAGCCATCTTGAATATTTGGTCCCCAGAAAATAAGCAAGAAAACTGAACTGTTGATTCATAGTCACATACTTTCCTTTTTTTTTGGTGGGGGGGGGAGGAAGTGTGCAGCAGAGGCAAAATACCGACAATTCAGGATGCCGTTAAGTGTAAGAATCTCACTATGTGTTTATTTAAAAACTTTTGTTAAATTTGTTGTCTAATTTGCCCTGTCACTGGAAATGCAGTCTATCTGCTTATAAAGCAATGGTTGTGTAGTCACTGAAGAAAGGCAGTGATGGCAGAGGATGTTAATGTCCTCTCCCTTCTGTTCTTTGCTGGGGGTGGGGGTTGCAGTCCTTCAGCCAAATTTTATCTCTTACATAATTGAAAGTTCCTATTTCCAAAATCTTGGACACATCCAGTCTTTTTCTTCAGGGGAAGTGGGTTACATCAGCCTTTAAGAGGCACACTTCTATAACAAGCCCATTATCTTCACAAACTAGAAATTTTATGGGAGAAACTGTCAGCTGCTGAGCAGTAAGATTATTTATGCAGACAGATTCCAGTCTATAGCAGCTCTAGGTCAGCACAGCACAGCACAAGAAGCACGTGCCCTTGCAGTGCCTTTCATGAGACTTTGGCCTACACAGGGCAGCAAGGAGGCTACCTGTGTATATTCTTCACTCTAAGGGATGTTCACCTGCAACACTGGGCTGTTCCTGTTTTCATGTAAGGAAGCTTCTCTCAGCCTGACAAGTGACTACCTGTTAGCTGATGCTAAGCAGGAGAATGCACAGAGGAGAGCCCAAGGGCTGTGTCCTCCAGGGAAGCAGAAGTTTCAAGTCAACGTTTTGGCAATATGAATCATCTGAAATATATACAGGGCTTCCTGGGTTCACTCCAAGAAGCTTGTCTCCCTCGGATAATGGGCAACATGACCACCAGGTATTATATCAACAAGCAGAGTCATGCATTTTTAATTATGCCTGGTACATATCACAAACAACAAAAATCTCATCTTGAACTTTTTCTGGTTTTCCAGTAGAACTTAGCATACAGATCAAGGAACTCTTTTGATTTTGGACTTCAGTACAAAGCAGAAATCCTGCAGCTTTCAGCTATTTCTAGACGTCGATTCACACTTAGTGTGCTATTAGTAATTTATAATTGTCTCAGGAAGCAGTTACTTTCTTTTTCCTATTTTAGGTTATTGAATGGACTGGTTTTATCTCATTTGGTTATGTAGCTTTGTCAAGAGCTCATAAGGTTGACCTCCTTTCTAAGCAAAATTCACAAGACCTGGTATTTTGACTGCAGCTTTTTATTTTAAACACAATGCTCTTTGTAGCAAAGCACAGCTTGACTGACTATGGGTTAATGATAGTTCTCTTTGAAATGAGGTTTGTTTTAGAGCAGGAAGGATTGATGTGGCCTTGTGAGGGAAAGGTGATTAGAGAGAAGGACTGCTTTGTTAAAAAATCTTACACTTTCCTTATTTGTTCTTGGATTTAGCTTTCTGTGTTTGTCTCTGTTATTGAAGATATGTTTCGCTTCATAAATTGGGCTTCACAGAGGTGTTTTTGTGTATTCAGTTCAGTACATATTCATGAACAAAGCTATTTGGAAGAATTTTAAGTTCTGTTCAATTTTATAAAGTCATTTCAGTATATTTTGAACTTGGAACTTTTCAGCATTGTCAAGAGCCATTTAGTCTCAGACAACTTACGAGCTGAATGCATTCGCCTGATATGTGTTTTGTAGCACATATCAGTGCTGACGTGCTGATTGCATTGTCCCCACTAACAGATAATCCACTTTACAGGAACACAAAATATTAACCATATTGTCAAGAGTTGCTTCAAAGAGGTCAAGAGCTATATCATTGTAAGGACCACAAAACCCAACACTTTGAGGCTTAACGAATGTCTTAAGTTGTAGATCAATAAAGTGGGTTTTTTTGTGCGCACATGCACACTCGCGTGCACACACACAGAAAATTGTTTCTGGAGCATCCAGTTGTGGCAGTTGTCTAAGGTCATTTAATTAGATAAACCAAAAGTATCTAACATAGTAGGATCTGAGCAATCTCAGGGATTTATTATGGCATTAGTAGCTGTGTTTTTATGTTAATGTTACCCTTTCTTCTTTGTTTATCACATATGAAAATAATTACATTTTCAATGATATGAAATTATTATAGCAGGCTTTGGGTTTAGATAGAAATTAAACTTTTGATTAACTTCTTATTGATTTCATGTGATGTATGAACTTCAGTCAATGTATATGAAATTAATATCTTTTAAATATGCCATTCTAATAATGTAGCAGTGACTATATGGGACATTTTGCTGCTTTTCTGGTGACTGAAGAAAAATGGTTTTCACACCCTGGGTATGCAATGAACTTTCTGAAATGTATTCTGCCTGGAGAGCATTATGGCTTAAATATGGGAAAACGGTGAAGCTGTAATTAAATAGGAGTTGCAGTGCTAGCACACTCAACAAATTATCACTTGATAATTTGCATGTTTCTGAGAATGCTCTTTTAGAAGTATGTAGTTAAATTTGAATGCTCTTGCTTTCATGCTACATTTCTGTTATAAAACTTACTCAATTGTCAACTTTCTAGCTCTTATCTCTGCTTACAACTTGTTTGCTTTTCCAAACAATTTGCATTTTTTTTTCCATAACACATTCAGTAAAGCACTTGAGCATGTATTTTCCTGTTTTCATAAATTAAGCCTTGGTTATCAGGGCACGACTCTCTTGTTTTATTAAACTAAAAGTGCTGGGAAGTTCTTTGGTGCTCACTAAGCTTAGATTCTCTAGTGAAATATTCCACGTTATAAGAGCAGCCTTTGCCATGCACCAACACTGTTTTACATTAACAGTATTTATTAAGAGAAAAAAAGTGTCTGTGAGGAATAACCTTGGAATATGAAGAGTTTGTGTTTTAGCTTAAGGTGTTTGGTCTAAAATTGCTAATTATAACGATGAGGATGATATTAAAGTGAGTTTCTAGAAAATAAAGTACCTTTGCAAAAGATGATTTTTATATCATTTTTCTTGTTTAGCTGCATTTAAGTTTTAAGTTGCTGACTTTTTAAACAGTCCACTTTTAAAAACTAAAATAAATACATTTAGTGCAAAGTTAACTTCTAGTGTCAAAGCACTGGCAAATGAGAACTTGGAATAATCAGGCCTTTGATGGCATATGAACATTTCATATTTAACTGAAAAGAAAGATTTTTTCTTTCTCTTGGAAAAAAATTAAGTATTTGTGTTAAATATGACACACTGTTCCCAAACATCTTCTCCTTTGAAAGATTATACAAAATGAAATCAGTGTGGCCAGAATTTTGCAGATTTTTGTGGCTCTTTGGCAATAATCTGATGAAAACAAAGGAAATTGTGAGGATTGGATGGAGGCGTGTGTTTGGGGAGAGGTTTCTACATGGAGAGGCACCCTTCTGCTCACCTTCACCCTTTCAGTGGATGGATTCTAGTGGATTTCAGTTTAATACAGCTGGAGTTTAGTCTTGTGAATAAGGACGTTCTAAGTTTGTTTCTGCAAGAATTCTCTGGAAAACGATACATCTTTCAAAGTCTTTTTTTAAATAAAACACTCTAATTTAAAGAATTCTTATCAAACTGGTAGATCTCAGGTAGACTACGTAGGAGGACATTGCTCTTTTACTACATAATGTGGGAAATATATCACAAAGAATTCATATTTAAAAGGAAATTCTAATAAAAGGGGATATATGGAGCTGATGATTTTGGTTGGCAGGCAACGAGAATTGTTTGTCTCCTGCCTGAATTTCAGTGCGTTAAGTAGCCGCAACAGTAATTAGGAAGATAGAGTGGGTTATCTAAATGTTTTCGTTTCAAGTGTTTTAATCTTCTGCTTTCTCTTTGCCTGTGTTGTGCTTTGTGTTTATTTTTCTACTGATTAAAATGTATTCCAGGGTGGGTAGTAGAACTGTAGGTTTGATAGGGTATCTTGTAGTATTTGCCTTGTAAAAGTTTTAGTTCATTATCTATCGTTACTGTTCAGATGAGGTTGAGTGTATATATGTTTTCTTTCATCGTTCTGTGATTGTTCTCTGGTATTCTTCAGTGCACTACTATAAAGTAAGTCTTGTTTTAATATATAATAAGTATTCCAGTCAATGCATCCTATTACAATTAGGAGACTCCGAGTCTAGATCTTTTTTAGCAAATGTATTTTTAATACACATATTTGTACCTAATTTTCCTGTTGATATTCTTAACTCTCTGACATGTAATGTGATGTCTTTCAGCTTTTTCCTATTTCAGGGACTTTCTCAAGATGCTTGGAGTTTGTGTTCTCAGCCATTCAAGCTATCAACTTTTTTTGACAGCAATTCTAAATCCTCTTCAAACAAGGACAAATTAACTTGCAGCTTTGTGCAATTCAATATTCAGCAATTCCCTCAAATTCTTTCTGAGCTTAGAAAAGGATGAACTGGGTAGTGCCATATGTTTGATTTTTTTAGTTTTCTCATGAGCTATGTGGAATCCCAGTCTTGTTTTTTTCAGTGAGGTGGGTGATGTCCTGTTCTTAGTATCCAGCTGTCCTCTTTTGCTTCTGGATGAATGACCACTGAACTGCAGACACAGCTTCAAGAAAATACCATTGCTTTTTACAATGCCGTCTCTTTCTCTTTGATAGAATCAGAATTAATTTTGTTGGATGTTTAATAACATATATTTTTCCTTTCCTTTCTTTTCTTTCTTTCTTTTTTTTTTTTTTTTTTTTTTCCTTTTTTTTTAATGAGAGATTGTTGCCTGGTAAATAGAAAAGTAGTAGGAGGGAAACACAGCACATTTCCAAATACTGCCTATGTTCTTTCGACTGCTTTAGTTTACCATACAGATGGAGCTAGGAGCTCATCAAATGCACAGCCTTGTGCTCAAGTATGGACTGGAATTAGTCTTTGTTGTGTTCAAGCCTGGCAATAATCTGCTGAAGCATTCCTTTATGGTGCAGGCAAACCTAACTTTTAGTACTGTTTCAACTAGGCAGCTTTCTCTTGGCAAAATGATTGCAGTGTTAGTGGTGAAAGAGAATGCATGTTGAAGAACTGAAGAAAAAAGCAAATAATTTCCTGAGCCTGACCTCAGAGAGAAACCTCTTCCTTCCCTGAAGCCAACCACGATAAAATGTCATAAATTTTCTCCACATGTTCTAGCTGTGCTCAAGCAGACACTGCTAAAGGTTTGAAGCTGTAATAAGATATGTCTCATCCTGAGGAGAAGAACAGAATTTCACCTTGTTCTTTTCTGAATGTTTTCTTTCAGCTAGAGGTTTGAGTTATATTTGTTTTGTTTTATTTTTTTTTCCACGGGATATCTGCTAGTGAAGGGTAATACTGTTGGTTGTGCATTTCAGCATTTAATTTTTTGGCTCAGTGACCCATAGCTCCTTTTGTTGATGTTTTTGGAAGGGAATAGATCAGCATTAGTGTCATGTCTTATATACAAGAGAAACTTCTTCATCCCGTAGTGTTTGACCCTAAAGATAGAGATGCAGAACAAAGAAGATGGAACATGACCTTGGAATGTTTATTTTGAAATTGATGTATCCAGGTTAAAGTTTGTTTCTCTGTGAAATGTTCGCCAGAATTTTATCATGTAAACGTTTTTCTTTATGACTGCAAAATGTATTATACTATGGTATGGTGATAGAAATGACTTTTAAGAAAAGCTGGCCTTTATAATAAGGCCAGTTACAAGAATATTAAACTAAATAGGTAAACTCGTAGTGCTTCTTGTGAAGTGCTGTTACGCTAGGAATACAGTTGGCTCAGTTTGCTTGCTGCTGTTCGTAAGATGCAGTATTTCTGTTTTGATTACCATCTACTGTCTTAAAACAGCTCTTGAGTGCATATCCCTGTGGAAGTCGCACCTAAATCTGGAAGAATGGTCTCACAATTGTATTTGCCAACCCAAATTTGTTAGCCTATTTTTTTTAAAGGTTAAAGAATTCTTGTCCTGTGCTTTCATAGCAGGGACCTACAGCTGATGAAAATGTGCTGATGAGATGATGCCTGTCTTTCCTCAGGAGTGCTTGTGGTGTACTTCAGAAAGGGATAAAGCCAGCTGGGCACTCACAGAAGTGCCCAGGAACAAGGAGTCAGGGTGGCTAGCAGCCTAAAATTCTGCTTGTTCAATATGTTTAAAAAAGCAGGAAAGAGAAAAGCATTTTTTGATTGCCGGTATTTGAAAGTTATATTTTTAAGTGGTGTCAACAATATTGTTAATTATGAGCTAGTTCTGTGTCTAGTTTTACACCCTAAACTGCTCCGGTACAGAAAGATTTGAAGTGATTGCAGATTGCTGTGTGTGATTTGAGCCCTCCTACGTTGTCTGCAGGAGGATGACCTTGAATGTGCAATGGGGGAATGCCCTGCTCAGATGGGCAGGATTCAGTGGCTGCCAGAAATATCAAGTGCAAAACCGGCCTGTGACTGAGAAAGAAAAATCTGTTGCAGACTGCTCTGACATCTTTTAGTATGACCTCAGATGAGTTCACTAGATCTCTCATTAGCTGGGTTGCGTCTGCTTATGAGGAAGGGTTGTATTACCCTTTGGACCGGCTTCCCTCCCTTTGTGTACCTGTGCTGAGTGGCTTCACTGGAGTTATTTCTGGTCAGTACAGATGTAAGATGAGAAGCAGGGTTTCTGTTTACGCTGCCAAAATACCCATTTGATTTCTCTTAAACTTCAATATTCAGCATCTACTCTATATACAATTTAGACTGATAAACATTTTCTTAGCACTGAGTATCAGAAGGAAAAAGTTAGGATTATTTACTTTACAGAATATAAAGCTATAAGCAGGTCACAGATTATGGTACTAATATTTTAAAGTACTCCAGAAATGAGTCTCTTGGGTGTAAGGTGTTAGGTTTTACATGTTGATGAATCCTGAATATGTAGAGAGACTCCTGGGTGTCAGTGAGAAAGTCAGTGAAGTTTTTTCACATGTCAAGGCTGTCCTACAACAAAAGGCCATTGCAGGTTGGAGTATTCCTCCTCTAGATATGCTAATACACTGTGAAAGTGCACATCATGCCTGGATGGGCCCTGCTAATAAAATACTGCCTGGAGGTCTCTCAACGTGCTAATGTGTCAAAGTGCCCAAAAGCAGAGGGCGAATAATACTGCTTTATAAAGGTCATGTCCGTTGAAGTTAGCTAGTGTGCTGTTTTTGTGTGGAGTTGGATTGCACTTTGAAAAGCTTTGTTGTTGATTAAAAATCACAAAACCCATATTTTAATTGGTAAAAATCAATAGGGCTGATAAAATGACTTATTTCAGACTGTAGGAAAGAAAAGCAAACATTAGAATCTTAAAGTCAGTTGATTTAAAACTTGTTCACAGAGTTAGTGTGACTACCTGATTTTAAGTCTTATCTATTGCAATATTCCCCCAAAGGTTTCTATTACCTCTTCTGGAAATTTACTTTGTTTTCTTCTAATTCCTTTTTTTTTGTTTGTTTTGGGGTTTTTGGTTTTGTTTGTTTCTTCACTTTCTAAGGAGAAAAACATTTCCACTTTTTTGGAATATTTTTTGGTGGTTATATATGACCATTTGCAAAGCCAAGTATTACCGGAAGATGGACATTGAAAAAAAAAAATCCAACCATAACCTTGTATTTATTTTTTCCGTGTTTCATTTTGCAGTAATGTTCATCTTTGCATTCTGTATCTTCCTATTTGACACCATAAGCTTTTGTTCTCTTCTGCTTTTAATTGTTAGTATCATTCAGGAAATACTATGAGCTGTAGTGAATCATTTGTGTAAGTAACAATAAATAATAAAGTAAGTGAAAGTAAAGTATAATTTGAAGTAGCTTACCTATTATTATGCCTTTGCAGTTTTATCTTGAAATGGTAATATTTAAACACTTCCCATAAAACCTCTGTATGTAAAACCTGCACATGCTGATATAGCTAAAAAAAAATCTTCAAATGACTTTAGCAGTAACATAATATATCAGACCTGTCAACTATTTTTAGTGTCTTGCTGGACATTTGTATTCATAGATAACCTCTTGTCCTGTACATGTTTATAAAGTATGTGTCCATCTTGCACATTCAAACTGTTTTATTTTAAGCTTATTCATATCTCTGAGCTTTACATGATTTTCCTGTGCATTTTCTTATTGTGAGGAAGAAACATTTCCTATTTAATAAGGAAGGGGTTTATCTCATCATTGCAGTTATGCTTAAGAGAAGCTTTGTGGAGAGGAAATGCTCTTCCTCCTTTTGTTTCCTTTTTTGGTTCATCCCAAAGAATTGTTTCTTGACACCATATGGTTAGTGTAGAAGTTCTGTTTCATCAGACTGGTCTGCCCTTTACATTTTTGCTTAAAGAGGAAGAGCAGTTTGAATCTGCTTTTGTGAGTATATTTAAGTAGTGTTCTTGCCCTCTCTTCCGTTTGATGACTATTTTCATTGTTAGTTTTCAAGTATATGCTTGGTTCAATGGTTCTGTGTGATGGCTGCATATTTCAGTTGGGAAAGCCATGGTTCAGGCTCACCTGGTTTGATTTGGTTTTGCTTTTCCATTCATGCTATCTGTCAAAGATTGATAGTTGAAGAAGAATTTGATATCTTAAGGCTAGGTTTTCCCCTTTCTGCTTCTCTTTGAGTCATCCATTTGTGGTCACTGCATCTTCTTCACTGGTGAAATAAGTTTATTCTAAAAAGCTCTCAAAGAAGGTTAACAGCTGATTTGGTTTTATTTCAAACTGTAAGAGAGCCAACTTCCCATGATGTTCTCTTTGTAAATAAAATGTAGGTATGCCCCTTCCTATCCTTATACCAAGGTTAGGTTAGGTCTGTGTTAATGTAAGTTCATTTCTTTGATATTTGTCTAGTTACAGCTACCACATGCTGTTTCCTGAGATGCTTGTGTGCTTGCTTGGTATTACTCTTGCTGTGTCTCTGCCTCTGAAACCTCACGTTGTCCAAAGTCCCTGTGGATGAGCAGCTGGGCTTCCAGCATTGCACTTCCCACCGCTCTGGGACACCCATTCTGTGGCCTGCACAGGGCAGCGAGCTGCATGAGGACTTGTGCTGAAGGGTTGGGACTTCTAGGCAACAGAAAGGCATGGTTTTTATCAGCTTATTTGTATGTACAAGTACACAGTTTAAAAACAAACAGAACTGAAAAACCTTACTTCTTGTAGTGCTTGATACAGTCCAATCCTCACTGAATGGACTGAGGCATATAGATGGATAACTCGTATTACTCATAGCTGCTTAATACACCAAGAATGGTCTCAAAGAGATGCACGTTTGACAAGGGTTATTAAACAATTCAAAATTGAAAAAGTGGTATTTTAAAATGTTTTGTTTTGCTACTGTTTTTAAAATATAAAAGCTGACTTTATAGTAAAAATAAGTGAGGTGTCTTACTAGCAGTATCCGTTTTAAGGAGCTATAATAATAATTCGTTTTTCTGAAATTCTTGTTAAATCCTGCTTTGGAAAATGTATCTGGGTATCTGGTGCCAGAAAAACTACACTACCTAACTTCACTTGTTGAGATTTTTGAAGAATGCTGTCTAACACGAGAATAAATCCATTAAAAAAAAATCTGTTAGAAAAAAGTGTAGACTTCATTACAGTCAGGACAAAAATGCTGAAAATACTTTGAAACAAAATCTGAGGTGAAATGTGTGTGTGTAGTTGTGATATAATTGTCTTTCTAGTTGTGCACTTGGCTAGCAAGGTAAACAACATGTTCAGAACCGACTATTTGAGTTTACTGAAAGTAGGATATTCGTGCCTGAAGTAGGCCGTTTGGTCAGCCTACTTCAACATAATCCAGGAAAACTTTACTCTCACTGTAGTTGAATGATCTAAGTCCTTAGTTGCTTTCCCATATTATGATTATCTGATTCTTTGCCTGCATACATTTTTTTACCCTGCTTTTCAGCTGCTCCTTCTTTTCGTTCTAGTGTTTTGGTAATTCAGCAACCTTTATGCACACGCTTGGTAAATTACTTACCCTCTGCTCCTGAGTGCAGCACATTTCTCTCTCTGCTTTTGTTGAAACAAAAATCCCTATCCAAGGTCAGTTTTGACCGTTCCAGTCATTTTTCCTCGGTAATCCATGTAAAGCTTCTTCAGTAATTTTGTTCTGGAGATGCAAGCTGGGGGCATGGATGGGCAGGAAATGAGACAACAAGGTTCTGTTTATATTTGAGTTTATAGTCAAGAAAGAGTAACGCATAAATGATGATTTAATGAACAGGTAAGCAGTTGGCACTGTGCAGTGGGCTAATACCTTGTTAATTATCAGCTATACATCTTTTAATATTTCTTAAGGAAAAAATCTCATGATAATTGATAGCCACTTTTTTATTTATAATCATCAGTAATATAAAATAAATCTAGTCTGCAGTGAGTGTAAAAGGTGTTAATCTAGATTAATCAATTATAAATGAATACTTACTTAATATTCAGTAAGTCTGACAGTTATAATTGGGAAAAACTTTTATAAAGAACTTTTTTTATAGCAATTGTTTCTCTAAATGTTACTGTCATATGTTGTTTCATGTTAGTTATTCAGCATGTTTACTTTACCCTTACTGAGTTTTTATCACTTTGTTCTTTCCACTCTTAGCCAAGGTAAAACTTTGCCAAGAGGTAGTTTTTTTGTGGTGCAGAGTAGGAATGCAATTTGGCAGAGGAAAATGAGGAGTAAAATATAATTGAGCAAAAATATGGAGGGGAAGATAATGGCACATACCCCTTTTATTCTTTTTCTCTTCCTTATGTAGTAAATGGTATGAAAAATTCTGCTATTAAATATTAGAAGGTGAACAATGTTGAGGATTTTTAAAAATATGTAGCTAACATCTTTGTAGAAAACAATAAAGTGCTTCAGGCGTGGAATCTTTAAAAACTCGTGTCATAGTTTAGTTGGCTTCAGATATTTCTAAACACAGGAGCCAGTTTGATTATAAGTAAAAACAAAACAAACAAAAAAATGATCCAAGTTCAATCATGTTTCCAAAAACACCTAACTGTAAATGGCAGAAAAAATGATTTTTTTTCAAATTTGAAATGTAGATATTAGTTCTTCTAATGCTTAATGCAATATTTAGTGCTTTTTAAAGCTTCAAAGTGTGGGGTCAGTTGATCACATGATGAATTTTGTTTTCACTGGAAGGATGGGATATGTGCAGCTCACTGGTTCGGAGAAAAAGCTGGAGAATGCTTCCGAGGAACCCTGATTTACTATTTTTGAAGTCTCGCAATTCTGGGAAGCGCCGTGCTTTTTAAAAGCTCCAGTTTTGTGATACCCCGAGTACCACATACTGAACAAAGAATAATATTGAATGTTGGCTGCTGTTCTGTAGTGATGAATCTGCTTATGAATGGCTGTGGAAAGTTTAAAGGTTATTATCTTATGTTTGTTTACTTTGCAAAGATAAGATTTCAGAGAAAATCGAATGGCACTGTCTGGAATTCTCAGTCATTGCAGTTCCATGGAGAGTATCGATCAGTTCCTAGAGGTTGCAGGGGACTCATTATCTGCCTGTTCATTGTAGGATGCTGATGAAATCTCCAATATTTAAGGTTTGTGATTCTTTTTATTGTTGTTCTGGCAGTTTGTCAAAATTAAATGGCTTAACTAAATCAATATGCTGTCTTGCTGGTTAACATCTGCATTTCGCATGTCTATTTTTAAATATAGCAGGACTGTGAAGACTAGATTTTTTTTTTTTTCATTTTGAATGTATTAAGTATGGAACAAGCCACAGGGATGACAAAAAGAGCCTTCATCTCCAAAACTTTTAAACTCCAAGGAAACTTCCTGGAAAATAAACTCTTCTCTCAGTTATGCAGTCAGAGCTTCCCCTGAAATCAGTGGTAATTGCACACGTATGCCTGTGGGTAAGAATCTGTCACTGAAGAGTGGATGCAGCAGTGTTACAAACAAAATATAAACTATGATGATCGTGCATCTTATTTAGAACAATGTTTTGTGTATTTAACTGTGTTTAATGGTGATATAATTAATTGCACAGTTAAGAGTAAATGAATGACTTCCTTTTTGTTGCGATGGCCTCTGTTTTCATTGGGTGACTAAGCTTTTCACACCAACTTAAGTTGTGGCAATATGTGGCTTTAGATACATGTTTATCATTAGCTAAAATAACACAGCTGTTGAGAAAAGCTTTATTGCCCTACTTGTTCTGCATGCTAAGCACATTCTGTGTACATATCAGACAAAATGCCAATTTAATAGGCCCCCTCAGAGTTTCCAAAGGAGTGATGAAGAAAGCTTGGCAAGTTTACTTGTGCAGTTCTGTATAAAATCTGCAAGGCCATTATCTAGGAGGGATTTGCAATATGAAAAATGCCAGTGGTGATTTTACATTCTTAACAGTCTAATAAACTACACATGTCAAAACTACTATAAAAAGTTTTTATAAAAAGAATTGAGAAGTTATGCTATAGGACAAAATATAAAATCCATATTAAAATTAAGAGTCATTAATTTGATCTCAATTTGTTTTGATCAGAAAGCTAAATGAAAGGAACGGAAAAAGGCACATTTTGGTCACATCTGTATGCTTATGTGACACCCCAATAATAAATACAGTAGGTTGGCAGATTCAAGTTGCCAGGCATATCATGTCATTTAGTGATGAAGAGCTGCTTGTCACAGAGCAGACGGAGCACAGTGCAAATGGCCAGGAAGATACTTCTGTTTCTGCTGTCAGTTTGATTTTTGCTTTATTTAACTATCCAGTCTGCAGCCACAGTCATAGGAGCGACGGCCTCTCATACCGTCAAAAAAAAAAAAAAAAAAAAGCACCCAAAGACTCTCCTTTCTTCAGGCAACATTTGTGGTTTTTAATAACAGACTTTATAATTTCCCTTTTTACCTCACATCAGATGACAGTTTGAAGAGCTGAGGCTGAGGGAAAGGGAAATTCAGGCTAACGTTTTTTCACAGAATCTATTTTGGGCTGTGGGTGCCAGGCTTCAGAGCGCAGCTTTGACTTAAAGAGCGAGCGGGCGCTCTGTCCTCAGGTCCCCCGCTAGGTTTCTGCTAGGGGTTCAGCACCTCTCTCAGGCTCCAAATGCTGTAGACAGAGCACCCCGACTTATGGACTCTTGTTGATGAGCTGGACTTAGCCTGACTTGCCAGAGGTCAAATGAACCCACCCCGAATCAGAAGAGTGGTCTGAATGCCCAGTTTTATGCTCTGCTTTCAAGACTGTCTTCTCACACCTCCCAGAAAATCTCATCCCTAATGACCAGCCAGCAAATCTTTTAACCAAATCTGAAGTAAACATTCATATCGCCGCTTTTTAATGCTTTCCTGACTACTAGTAATCTTAAAAAGAGGTGTTCATATTTGAGTTTCTTAGGTTTGCTGCCTTCCTTTTTGCCTTATATATTTTAGCTAAATACTATTTGAAAGGTAAAGAGTAAATTATGGAGTGCATTTTGTAGCCACACTGTATCATGTTCGTGCTCGTGCTGGTGTAACTTGTGTAATCAATTGTGTTTTGCTACGACAAATGAGGAATAATTCAAATATTAATCAGGACTGCTGAATGCACAGGGTAGCTAATAAAAGGTGTGACACTTCCATGACTTCCCTGAGGCAAAACACGAATGTTGCCAGTACAGGGTACTGGCGAATGATGAGTGATCAGCATGCTTCAGTTTGGGCTTTTCTCTCTGCCGACCCTCCCTCAGGTTGTGGCAGAAAAAAGTTGCAGTGCCAGGAGAAAACAGCTGTGTTACTCTCACGAGAAAGGTATCTTACTGGTGTTTAAAGTGTTGGTTCTCAGCATGTGTGAAACTAGTTTTCTCTGCGAACACCACCCCTTCCGCTAGTAGTTAAGAGTTAACTTCCTCCCCGACCGCGCTGGAAACGAGTGCCCGTCCCCCAAAGCACAGCAGCAGAGTGATACGAACCCGCTCCCTTTACTGAGTTCTGTTCTCCTGTCCCTGCTCCAAATGTCGCCAGGATTTGTATGCTTATTTTCAAGATTTTCTTTTAAATGGCAGTAGTATGACTTGGGCACAGTTGGAAATGGATTAATTTGGTTTCAGCTACCAGCTGCTTTTTGTTCACATGGGACTCAAATCTCTGCTCCTGATAAATTACAGCTGAAAATTAGTTGGGACTGTGGGTGGGCTATGAAACAAAAAGAATTAACTTCAAATTACTGAACTTAGCCAAGTTGGAATGACAGTGTTGTGTTAAGGCCACAGTGTGAAACAAAACCTTGCTTAACCAACTGCAGGAAGCTTGCACTTTCCTGTGGTGCCTCTTAGCTTTAAAATCTCTGTACTTACTTGCTAGTAGTTTTTTTTCTGTAATAGGAATAATAAGCAGACCTGACCTGGGGAGTGGGGACATTATTACCAAATAAATTGCAAAATTAAAAGAAAAAAGCATGTTACACTTGATTCACTAATGGATATCCAGTTGTATGTTGTGTTGTAAACTTCAATTCTGGCAGCAGGTAACAAGTGCATTTGTGTTTTTGTAGTCTGAAAATGTCAAATGTTAGTGGTTTTGGTTACCTGGCAGTACTGTGTTTTGATGAAGAAGCCAGTTGTTATTTGCCCTTCTTAAAGAGAAATATAGAGCGAGTGCCTTAGCGTACAGAAAAATAACTGGAGGAAAGGTTGGATGGAAAAATGCACTAGCTAACACTGCGTGATAGCATATAATACTGAAGTCAGTATTATTCAAGCAGTTGGCTGGTTTGATGTCGCCTATGATGTTTTTCCGCTAATAGATAACTTTTCGTGAAACCCTTTAATCACATCACTTCTGGATATCCTCAAGTTTTCTGTAGAGAAATAATTATAAATATGAATGATTTAAGAGTGCCTTAAGAAGGCCTTTCACACCCAAGAAATATGTATACTTGCTGGTGGATATTATCTTGTGCACATATAGCCACTCTAATATTAGTAATTTTTCCTTTTTGTCTGTACCGTTCGTTTAAAGTTAAAGACATCCAGTTGTATATTGGCATAAAGCATATTTCTTCTAAAACAGACTTTGATGGGAGAAAAATCTTACTTTGTCTGAGAAGAGAAAAACATCTCTTCTGCAGAAGACTGTGATTCATCTTTCTGTGTTCAGCTAAGCCAGCCAGTCAGCAGGAAGCTGCTGAGCTCTGGAAACTTTTCTGCATCAGCTTTCAGCTCTGAAAACTTCTCTTCTGCTCCCTGATTGGAGTATTGTTGCTCTTAGTCACCAGAGCCCAGCATCTCACCAGGCACCTCTGCTGTGTGTGTAAGAACATGACTTATGGCTGGGGGAAAAAAACTAGCTGAAAAATAGGTTTGTTTAACCACTGGGAAAGGGTTAGTCATTTTTGCCACCTCTGATTGTAAAGTTTCTTGAAGTAGAATCCATTTCCCTTGAAATCTCTCTCCCTTGCTTGTAAGTCCTCCCTGTTGGTTTATAGTGAAAAGGAGCTGTTGAGGAAGCCAAAGATTTTTTTTTTCCTTCTGCTAGCCTAAATGAGACAAACTTTTCAGCAGGTGAAACAAACTACTAAAACCTTACAGGAATTCTGTGTTTGCTGACTTTTTCTGCCAGTGATAGTCAAGGCTTTCTTCCTGTATTTCAGCTGAGGACAGCTGAAGAAAAAGTGGATTTGTGCAGGTAGAACTGGAGATGACCTCTGAGGAACCTATGATTAAAAATCTAGCTAGGAGGGCCATGTGATCTTCTTTCAAGGGTTATTATTCAGTGGTTGTAAGCCGTAGGATTTTCATTTCAAGAGATAGCACGTGATGACGTTATGACATCGTGTCATCATGGGGACAAGGACGGTGTCACAGCAGTAGCTGCCTGTGATGTTTATTGCCCAGCTTTCTGCTTCTGGTTAAGAAATGCACTAACTGTGTCACTAGGCGTAGGTGCTGCCTGCCAGTAGACTGGCTCTCTTTCCTCTGCAGTTGGCTGGCTGTCTACTAGGACCGTTGAGTAGCCCAGAAGACCAGAGGTATGTTTATTAATATAATATCTAAATTAGTCCTATGTTTAGGTTCTCCAAATGACTATTTTCATGACATGGAGTTTGTTTGATGGGAATCTCTGCAGAATTCATGCTACATGGGAATGAGGGATGATTTTGCTTCTTCACTTGTCCTCTGTTGTGCTGGCTCTCTAAAGCGTATGTGGCTGGTTTAGAGAAACTGAGATAAGAGGCAAATTTTTAGGGGCACGTGAAGATACTTAGCCAAGTTGCTATGATATAGGTGTGTCAGGTTGCTCATCTCTCATTAACTACTAACCAGTGCTAACTTTCTAAGTGCATCTTGGACTTCTCTTTCGTGGGCGTAGGTAAGGGGGAGAAGAAGGGAGTATGATGCCTGGTTGCCTCTATTTGTAGAGTACTGTATTGTCAGATGCTCCGTGAGAGAGGGAGCAACAGGGCTTCTCAGGGTTTGTGACCTTCATATTCAAGGCTCTGGAAGGATAGTTTGTGGCCTTCTTTCTTTAGATCACTCTCTAAGTGAGTCTGCAAATCACTGACCCCTGAGCTTTAACTTGTGAATGTAAACACTTGCAATGTGATTCTAATTTTTATAAACCTGGCACAAGGGCTTTCTCAAGATTGACATTCTGCTTCAGGTTTTTATTATTTAAGTGATGACCCTGAAAAACCATTGTTTGTACGTACAGAGCAAACACGTGCTCTACATCTGTTCCTTCTGTTCGTCTGACTTGTGTAGCTCTTCTGATATTGTTACAGTTAGACATCCTTTGTGTTCAATGTCAAAAAGTTAAGTCTGTGGTGCTCAGTTGTCCTTCTGGGAGACAATAGGATAGTGGGAAATCTTCTGACTGGCAAGGGTATGTTAGCTGTGGCTTCTGATGGTATTACTTCTACTGCAGCGTGTCTAACAGCCTCAGGCATCTGGGTACTTCTGACTTCCCTCCTGAGCTCTCCAACCATTTTTTCTTTCTGCCGAAGCTTCAAAAAGGCAGACGTGCAATAGTATAGTCTCCCAAGGTCTGTTTTAGCTTTATGAAACAGAAATGTTTTTGGAGCCTTTTGCTTCTCACCTTACTTTAGCAGTGGCTTTAATGTTAGAAAGAAAAAACAGTAATGTATTTAGGAGATTCATTGTTACCTTTTTATTTGCAAAATATTTATTGAAAGTATCAAAGATTCAAACGATTATCCTTCATATCCTAAGCCTATTTTTGAAACTTAACTTCAAAAGTGATCCTGTCAGGATTCATTGCTTTATAATCCATAATCTAGTTGAAAATCTAGTAGCATTTGTCTGTGTTGAAAGCGTATGTTTTCTGACAATTGGCATGGTTAGTAAAAAGTGATGCAAATAGCTTTTTTTTTTCTTCTTTCTTTCCCCTAATCAGACCTTAGCCCTGGATTTCTGGTGGCTGTTTGGGTATTTTATGCACCTAAATGATGTATAAAACTGAGCTGTGTAAAAATGCTTGTGTTTGCTGGATAGAATCTGGATTGTGCCAGATTTGATACAGTAGATGCTCTTCATGTAACCACTCTGTTCTGTGACAGTAGTTATTTTGAGCGGATCATAAATCCAGAGAACGTAGTGCAAGACAGAATCTGATTGAATTAATTCTGAACTTCCAAAAAACCCACTATTTGGTAAAGCATAGATGCCTCAGGGAGATAAATGGTCTCAATAATGAATTATAAGATGAAACAAGGATTACTTTTAATGAAATGCTATGCAGCAGTGGCTTTAGTTGACTAGAAGTATATAGCCTGTCTTTCAAATTGAAGAAACAATATATCTGAAGGTAGCATTCTCTTGAACACAAGATTTTAGGTGTAAGGTAGGTCTGGAAGCTGTGATTATCTGTAGAAAATGATTCTCAGTAGTCCTCTGCCAAGATTATAAAAACGTTGTCATGCCATTGATCTCTTACGACATTTCCACTTTGCCACATGGGTCAAAAGATTGCTGTCCAGCCAGATGGGAAATACTTTTAAATATTCTGGGATTTGAAAGTTTGGAATTAGGAGTGTTGCCTTTCAGCCGTCTTTTGGTTTAAAACTAAAAGATGGGTCGTACAGAATAGCAAGGAGTGAGAGAAGTGGTGTGCTGTTGTTTTGTGCTAGCATAGGAAAATAGACATGAGAATATTGTTCTCCAAAATTGGTCACTAGAAATCTCATAGTTCCACTGGTTTCTGAATGTTAAAGTTCTTCTACCAGTGTTGGGGCTGGAGAGGGAATTAAATGT
Source organism: Rhea pennata (assembly GCF_028389875.1). Classification (NCBI taxonomy): domain Eukaryota; kingdom Metazoa; phylum Chordata; class Aves; order Rheiformes; family Rheidae; genus Rhea; species Rhea pennata. The sequence continues at coordinate 108,182,833 of NC_084664.1, read as the reverse complement.
GTGCCACAACCCTCTGCTTCAATTTCATGCAAGTACAGCAGCTGTGAAAAGGCCAAATTTCTGGAAGAGAATGTATGTTCATTATGAAGAACCTCTAGTAGCTGAACATCATAAACATTTGATAGCCTGCATAAGGAAGGTTAATTAAACCAGTTTATTCATGCTTATCTAAAACTGTCACGATGAATTCAGGACTAACTTTCTAATCTTTCTAGTATTTCTTCTTGACTGGATGGTAATACTTAAAGAGATTAGGACAGACTACCTGAATTGTTGTGCATAAAATAAAGCTTGCTGAACTCACATATGGACCTGACTCACTCCTGGGTTTGGGGTATGTAATTCCTTACTTAATATAGCTATGACTTCCAGTGATTACAGTAACCCGAACAACTTCTTCAAGACAAAATATAGTCTAATTGAAAAAAAAAAAAAAAAAAACAGGAGCCAGCCTGAACAGGAAAAAAAAAAAAAAAAAAAGTATTTAATGTACCAATCTATATGCCTAACAGTGCCACCGAAACCCACCTTAGCCCAGATATTTTGGGGTCTGGAGGCTGGCGTTCACTGACCACCTCTTCAAGGATGGCCCTTTATCTCTCCCACAAGTTCCTTGTTCTGGTTCTTTTTGATTCTTTCTGCTGCCTGAAAGTGAGGAGCTGAGTGTGCCGTGGGCGCCAAAGGCTTCTACAGCTTCCTTGAGCATTAACCACTGTGCCCCTGTGAAGCTATTTTCTGCTCTTCTGAATCATGCGCTCTAACACCCAGGTGAGTTAACTCTTTGTAATTATATAACAAGTCATACTAGTTCCCTTTTGTAGAAAATTGTAATCATTACAGAAATGAGTCATGGGTACCGTGAATTCTGGTGCTTAACAGCTTTTCAAAGATTAGACCTTCTGCAGTTGAGAGGAAAAGCCTGCTTCAAAATCAGACAAGGGACAGCAGTACCTGAACGGTGATAAGATTTTTTTGTTTTTTGGTTTTTTTTTTAAAAAAAACAAGATTGGTGAGAAGATAAATGCAGGAAAGGTAGATGAATCACTGAAGTGATGAGAATGACAGACTCAAGTGTCATAGCAAGTGCCTGTTCTGTGGAACAAAAGAATTAACAAGATAGTAAATATTTTAAACACATCTTATGTAAGATTTAGTATTTTGCATTAACGGTAGGTTTATTACGATTGCCATTATGTAATTTGCATTAGGAGGAAAGGGATTTTTTAGTGTACACTTTGTCCAGTGCTTTTGTGCCACAGAAGAGATTTAATTGAAAAAAAAAACATTTAATTTTGTTATAAAAGTATGAACGTTATAATCACTATGTGATATTAAATCAAGTATACAGAAGTATTTGGGTTATTTGTAAAGTCTAAGCAGCAGGTTGCTCCAAACTATGGGGAATAATAAAGATTAAAAAAGTGTAACATGAGTTTTTCTGTTAGTGCTCTGGTATGCATTAAGAAGCTGTAGGATGGGATCAGAGACCTTATAAAGATCTACAGTAACTACTAGAATCAGTATGAAAGATTGCTGTTTACTGTTAGAGCATTAACATGTATTAAAATATCGGTTGTTTCACTATAGCTTCATTTGCTAATTTGCATTAGTTGAGACTCTTGTCACAGGTTACTAAATTCTGTGAAAATTTAAATAAACAAGCTCAGTCAGTCAAGATCACTGCATCACAAGATGTACTTACTTTGCTTGTTTTAACAAGTGTACTTGGTTTTAACTGGGTATAGTCCCAAGCTTGAACCCTAAATCTAAAACTCTTAACTTTTTTAGTAAAATTTTGAATTTGGATTAGGATTTCACAGATTCGATTTTCCCTAGTTAGAAAACTTTTCCAGACTTCTGTACATACTGCATATTTATTTATGTCAAGGTAGCAACCCTTTTTTTTATTAGATGTTATATGGACATGTGTCAAAGCTCCAGCATTACTCTTTATTGAGCTGCAAATAATCTGTGGGGTTTGAAGTCAGTTTTTTATTTATTTACTGAGTGGTGCTGGTATGCCTATCCCCAGCTTTATAGGGAAGGGGCTGTGCTGAGAGGAGCATGTAAACTTCCAGCAAGGGGGAAAATGGCAAAATACCTGCCGCCTTTTTCTCTTTCTTTGTTTCTCTTCCTACCTGACTGAAATGGACTGTATGCATGATGCACTCACTTTAACAAGTGTATATATGCCCGTCCTGTTCCTTGCCTGCATGGCAAGAGAGCAGAGTCCTAGCGAACCCTTAGCCTCTGAAAGTGCTGGGAGAAGAACTGCCTTCCCGCCTGTCAGTAACCACATTTGACAGGGGCATCCGTCCTAAGGTAGCAGTCAGTCTAATGCTCTCCTGCCTTGGTTGCTGGTAGAAACACTGAGCTTCTTGACATTTCATTTCTTGGAGTTACTATTTTGTATTCTAATCTTTTGAAATTATTCCATAATCTCAATTAGGACTGACTGCATTCATAAACAAGTTCTTTGAGTGTATGTCTGAACCAGCATTTCAGACCTTTTCTTCTTTAAAGAACAAGTAAAAAGTTCAGGGGCTGTATTTGGAATTTTAAAAAGAGAATTTTGAATACGGTGTAGAATTTTCCCATGGCACTTGGTTTGAAAACCTCAGTATTTATACCAAAATCAAAAATTACTCAGGAAAGATAATAGTCATCAATGCAAATGATTCCAGGTTTTAACCTAGATACTTAGTTACTAGTTACTATACAGGTTACTATTTTTTCCTGTGTTACTGATACAGTTCCAATTCAGAGCACACCAATATAATTTATCTGGTTATTACTGCTTCCAGTACTAATTCTGCAAGGGTAGTTAAACTAAAGTTTTTTTTCTTTTTTTTTTTTGTTTTTTTTTTTTGTTTGTTTTTTTAATGTAATGTTGGCGATATTGGTAATGATCTGTACAAATGAGGACACGGATGAGAGTTTTTAAAACATGAGATTAGAGTAATCACAAAGTAAACGTGTAACACATGGAAATAATCACATGGCTTTCCAGGCTAATGGATTTTTTTGCTAATTACATTAACCTTTCTTCCAAATGCTTGTGAGATACCCTGGTGTCTGTCTTGGTAATATTCTTTTATGGCCCGATGTGATCAATTACTTGTTAATTTTCTTCCTTAACAGCCAGTAATTTGTGATGTTGCTCTTTTAAAGAGTGTCTTTAATCCCTTTTGTCCAGTAGCAGTTTGCATTATTTTTTACACTTTCTTTTCAGGTAGTATCTTTTTGTAGAAGATAGTTTGGAAAAAATTGCTGGTTTTACTTTTATCACTTGTAGTTTTGTTGCCAGGAAAAGAGATGGCTGCTTTGGGTTGTACTGTGCTTGATTTTTTTTCCTCGTTTTAATATGATGTAATGTAGTCTCAGTATTCAAATACTACTGTGAGGAAAATAATTTCAAACTCTTTAACACCACACACCTCTTCACTGAGAGGACAAAGGGAAGAAATCTGTCGGTGTGCTTCAAAATGAATAAAGAATCCCCAGCACACCAAGTGCTTATTTTTGAATCCTCAGTAAATGCCTGACTCAGAGTTCAGTGATGGGGAAAAACTTCTTGCATGCATGTTATAAAAGATAAATTATATTTTTGCTGGAAAGTAGGTGTTCAATAGCTCATTAAAACTGCCTTTTCCTCTGCCAAGTGGATTTGGTTGGTTTGTTTAGTAGAACGCTTAAGTGAATTTTTATGCATTGGATTTTCCTCTAAGATTGAAGACAATTTTGTTCAATTGAATTTTGAGACATTTAAAACTTGGAATAAGAAAAGCTGCATTGTTCAGGGTCCTAGCAAAAATTTTAAACACAGGAGCTACTTGCAGTGTTCCATATTACATTTAATTAATTGCTACTTGTTGGCAATATGGTTGAGTGATGCAGTGAGACCGATAACTTTGTCTAAACCAGTCAGAGCTTTGCATTAGATTCTTTCCTTTAAAGATTCTTGATTTTGATCAAAATTCATGATTCTTTCATTAAAAGAAAATTTTTATTTAAAAAGATACCGATCTTATTTATGGACTTTTAAATGCTCCTGATCTTTCTATGACTAAGCTTTGGCATGAATTTGGTCAGGTTTATCGGCAGCTCTACTATTTGATACCTGTTTAGTGGTGTCATTAATTTCATCTTGGTCTGTTTTCTCTTGCACAGATGTTCACATTACAAAATCATTATCATCTACTAGTAATCAGCGCTGCTATTGGAAATGCCAATATAGTAATTGGGATTTAAATGGGTGCCTGAAGTCTCATCTTATTCCAGAGATTAGTCTTTCCAAATGAGCAATAAAGGGGACTGTATGAGGAAAGAGAGTTTTGGTGCTTCTGATGTGTCTGTTTTGCAGATAGAGGATAGTGCAGCCTGACTGTTCACTCACTCTGCACCAAGCCTTTATTGATTGAATAATTATTTTTAATGAATAGCATGGGGAGTTAAATCCTTCTGACGTAGTTTTCTCAGGTGAATTGAAAGTTGTCTTCCATACTGAATGTGAACTAATAAAATAACTTGTAGTATGAGTTTGAAGGAATGTAGCTGTGAAAAACTTTACTATGATCAGATGAAATTTGACCAAAATTTTCAGAGATTTGCATTTGATCATGAGAAGATTAAAGAGTTTGTTCTTTCCTTGGCTGAAAATTGAGATGGATGTACATAGTGACTATGATAAGTGTTAACCTGTTTAAGTATCCGTGTATTCTTTCTTTCAAGTGGAGTTTGAGAAAGTATATAAAAATGGAAGATTTACTGATTTCTTTAGAAATATGACAACTTCGAGCCCTGTTCCCTTTGCATAAGGTGAAATGCTCTTGGGTTACTTAAAAAACTTTGAAACCCGAATATGGCTCCCACAGGTAAAATTCTGGTCAAATTGAAGTTGTTGGCAAGATTCCCATTGACTAGCGTGGGGGCAGTATTTCATAGAAACACAGGACACTTGAAATTCAGTGCAAGGTTTGAAAAAACAAAACAAAGCTCTAACTCATATCTGAAAAACTTCTTTATACTTCTCATATACTTCATATCCATTTAAAAATAAAATATGTGTTTATTTTTCATCCTACTAAGTCATATCTCTGGAGACAACATAACTAAGTTAAGGCAGAGTGAGTTTGTTTATAAAAGACTGGTTCTTTACAGTGTTCATAAACACAACTAGTACCACACTAATAAATATAAATGCTCCTCCTATTTGATACACTTGCTGTGTGCTTTTACATTTCCTTTTACAGGATATAATAAATCTTTGACAAAAAGTGGTGAAGGGTCATGGTAAAATGACTTGACAGCATACCTTTTTGGTTTTAATTGTGTTATGTGGTGATTCACACAAAAGCTTTTAAAGCCAAAATGGAGATGCTATCCCTATTGCTTCCTTATTCTGGTGAAGGAAGGGCTATCGACTCTCATATTATGTATACATGGGTTTATTGGGAAATGTAACCCAGCACTGTAGTAAGAAGGCAGCACGGATAGAAACACTTGACAGCCTGTTTCTAAGCTCTCACCTTAAAGACTTTTGGAGCGTACTGTGTGCTATGCCCTTGGTTTGCCGTGGCGAGACAGGGATGGACATCCTGCCTGTTGGACCCCAGGACTAAACATTATATGTGAAAAACATGCGCTGTGGCTGGAATCATTGATCTTGGCACTTTTAAGGAGGAAAGAGCTGGATGACGTGATGCCCAGCTGGGACTGATGGACAAGCGTAGTCTTAATGTGTTTAGGAAAAGGGGAAAGAGCTACTTTCCTATAAGTGGTCTAACAGCTATCTGGACCAAACCTGGATCAAACCTGCAGAGGGACCTTCTTAAGCTTCTGAAGAGGAGCAAAGAGAGCAAACCGTTTTGCTGTCAGAGATCTCTGGAGCAGGAGTTGGAGTTGGGAGAATGGCCCTGACTGCCCAACATCTTGTAAGAGTAGAAAGCTGATGCTAGGCAAGGGGGGGGGAAAGTCATATTGTATTTTTCCTCCATTTTCCAATGAAAGACTAAAAAGAATCAGCCCACAGGGAGAAAGAAGAGACAGTTGTTTTGTGCGTTGGTTCGCTGGTATTTTAATAAGAAGATTTTGCTTGGTTGGTTGGTTATTTTTTCGACTAGCCAAACTTCATTTTCCCTGCTATGTGGAGACAGCAGCCTCTCTTAGCGGAGAGGAAAATAAGGCAGCTCTATCAGCAAACGAGGTTAGGAAGCAAGCCTTATTATAGTTATTTAAGCTGTTCACCGCTGTTTGGGGAAGTAGTCCTTAGTGGGGATTATCCTATAATTTCTTGATAAAAGGCGTTTTCCCTGATAGTATTTTTTTTTTACAATTGCCTATTATAAAACATTTTGGCTTGGTTCTTTCTTTCCTATCTCACTTTACCTTCATCTCTGCTACACATTTCCTTCATAAATTATCTAAACAGCTCTCAAAAAACCCTAAGAGATCATACACTTCAAAGTTAAATTCTATTTCTTAACTATCAACCTTCTTCTAGAGAGCTGTCAAGAGGTAGTTTTATATTTGGAGAGATGATTGTGTTCTAAGTATTTTTAGTTAAGCATTTTTCCTCCAGGCAATTTCAGATGGTCTCTACTGGATCTTTAGTAACATACATGCTAATATATATATATATAAAAAGTTTTTTTAAGTTGTTACTTGCAGTTTTGCTGTACATTGGAGATGCTCAGAGGCTGCGCCTCCTGGAAGAAACATTTTCATCCCTTTTAACATGAAGGAACTTTGAAATACATTTGCTCCATTAACTGTATTTGAGTTAATGTCGTGAGCTTAAATGTTAAATGTTAAAAATGTTAGAACATTTAGTCTAAATCAACAAAGACATAAAGGAAAAGGCATGTATTTCAGTAGTAGCATTGTTCAAACCCATTTAGGAACTATTCTAATTGGGCTATTGTACCTTTGGTTATGACTTTCTAGGTTGATGAAATGATTTTTGGAGCTTTCTTTGTTATTAATCCTCATTTACGTTTGCCAAAAATTGCTTTGTTATGATTGCTAGGAGTCTGATCAACCAGTTTGCTTTTAAAAAAAGAGAAAAAGGTAGAATTATTTCTCTGTGCTATTTTTTTTGTCAGCTTTAAGAGCAAAGAAGGTGTTTCTGCTTCCTCCTAACTCCTGTTTCTGGCAGATCATGGATTTTTAAGGAATACTACTGTTTCTAGTCCACGTCCTCTAGCACTTTATTCCCATTTAGGACGCCTGTAAGATTGCTCTGCACCGTGCAACTGAAGCAGGCAACGATGTGCAGGCAGTGCCAGGCAGGGACCCAGCTCAGGGGGCTCGTGCCAGGCAGTAGTGGAGACCTGGTCTCCTCCCAGGTCCTCGGTGAATCCTTGGCTGTGACAGCAGAGCTTTCTGTGTCCAACCTCACGAGAAGCTGGCTTAAGATAGAGAAAATTATTTGCTCTTTCTTTTGATACACTGTAGAAGATCCCATTTTCCCCATGTTTTCCAAATAGAGTAAATTCATGTTGTAATTCCTATTGTGTCGTTAGTATTTGTTAGTGATATCTGCAGTAATTTTGTTGTCATGTTGACAGCGTGGGATTATGACCATGTACATGTCTGCCCTTGCACTACAAACAGGTTGAAGCTACCAAAGAGATAATTTTTTTCCTATTGCTGTGCTGTGATAGTGGAAGTTTCAGTATCTTGGTAATGATTAATAACTGCTGTCTTCTTGGTGATGTCTTTTGAAAATGTTTTAAGAAAAATGCTGCAGTTGTTTCTGAGCCTAATCTGATGTTTGTGAGGGAGCAGTGTCCTACCTTTTTGTTATATTCATTAATTTTTCTAATTCTTTTGCATAATCTTATAACATGTTAGTGTTGTTGCTTGTGTGTTGTTTCTTAAGGGAAACACTTTTGGGGAAGCCTCCTCTGAGATCTGGAAATCTAGTCCATGCTTTCTAGGGTGTCCAACTGACACAAATAGGCCTTTAAATTCAGATATTTCAAATCTTATATGTTGTATTTTATATATACAAAGAAATCTATCAGATTTCATTTTAAATAGCTAGTGGACTCTCTCCACGTGTTTGAATGAGGGAGGTGTTCCTATAAGAATAACATCTTGGTAACTATCTAGTGTACTGTCTTAAAATTTTATCCTAATGTTTTGGGATTTTGTTTTTCTGTGTTACTAATGAAAGTTTTAGCTATCATTATTAGTAGAATTACTTCTTGTAGATGTTTTTCCATGGAAACTCTGTTCGTCTTTGTTCTTCCAAAAGTGAGATGTGAATGTGCGTGAAATCTATACACATGCACAAACTATAAAATAAAGATGTATAATCTAGTTACTTACTTTCATTAAATATTTGCTATTATATGATTGTTTTCAGCTGCTTATCACTTCACATATCTTTGACTTTTGGATTTAAGTTTTTCTTGATGGGTATTTCCCTTCCCATGTGTTTTATTTTATTCAAAAAGGTTCCACAATTTCCAGTAATGGATTAAAAAAAAATCTGGCTTCATAGGAAAAAGAAATTCAAGTGAACTTTTCTTGAGAAGCTTATGGTCCTCCATTACTCAGAAATTTGGTATTTGCTTCTTAGCTTTCCACTGCTACCCATGCACACTAGTAAAATGTTTCATCTCACCTAGAGTACTCAAATTGAACTGATGTAATGAAGAACTCCATTAAAAGCCCCTAAGGAAATGTGTGCCTCTCCTGTCAGAGCAAGATCTGAATAGAGTTGTTAAATAGGATTGAGGCCATATGTTGAGGACAAGGAGGAAAAACAGTATCAGACATGCATATTTAATTTCTGAAGGCGCTTTCATCCCAGATCATGAAAAAAAAAAAATCCATAAACTACTGTGCGGGGGGTTCCTTGGAAGAAAAATATTTTGAGCAAATAAAAACATGTCTGTGCTTCTGGGCTGCCTGGCTCCAGGAATAGCAGGCATTTGGGTTGTCTTGAATTCTGCTGCAGAACCTCTCAGTTTAATTAGCTTAACGCATTCTCACAAATAGACTGAGAATGACAGAGACATTTTTAGCAACTTGATTTTAAAACCATAACAGTATTCTCTGCACTATGTATTCAAGAGTATTATCTGAGAAAGAAACATCATGTGGTTTGTCATTAATGTGGTATCATCATTCTATTATTTGAGGGTATGAAAGCCTCTGGATAAGCTTGACAAGTCTTATGAGGCTCTAACTACATTCTTTTGAGTATGCCAGGATCTGGGACAGAATAAAGGAAAAATTCTTTGCAACTACATACCTCTAAAATGATTGTAGTGATATTTTTATAGTTCTATTGTATATTTTTTTTACATTTAAAAAAGCAAGTTAATATCCTGGAGACTTAATGGAGAATAATAATTCTATATAGCCATATGCAAGCAATCATTTATTTGCTTAGATAGTATTTTTAAGAACTAATTAAGAAAATTAATGCTGTTAAAATAAATTATATGAATAACTATAAGTTTAAACAGTATTTTTCACTACATTACTTATCTTTGGTCATTAGGGTCTGACAAACCTGCATATGCTTGCAGTCATTTTGTTTCTTAGAAAAATATTGGATGAGCCCAAAGAGACCCTCATTGCCTGGTCTTCCTTAGCAGCAAGAACTGTGCAGCTGGGGGCAATGAAAACATAAATGCTAACAGGAATCCTCCAGATTTTGAAAAAGGCATGGAAACCTTCTGTTCACTTCTTACAGTGAAAAACAACATGGTTAATGAGTTGAGATGGAGCACAATTTATATACTTAAGAAAAAAGACAACTATGGAAAAATGCTGCCAGTCAGTATTTGTTGGGAAACCAGCTGACTCATGACTGCAGGGATGCTTCCAGTTCTAATGTGTGCGGGGCTTGGGGCCAGCCGATGCAGGCGCTCACCCCAAGGGGAAGCACGCGGGGACATCCACCTCAGCCAGCCCTGGTAACGTGTGGTGCACACATAGGCAAAGTAGGGCTTCAGGAACTGAAATAAGCCAGTTATGGAGCTTTAGTCCGCTATGATGGCGTTAGGATCATTTGTGACTTCAGAGATTTTGTTTGGGATGAGGGAAAGAATCATGCCCCAAGGAACGTTCCTGTGCTGGCAGACGCTTCTGGTATCTAGAATGGCTTCTGCTGTCGGTGTGTATTTCTACGTGTCTGTCTCTGCAGACCTCTCAAATATCCGAAAGAGGAAGACTGGGGAAAATGTCGGCCAACTACTGAATGGGGGCAGGGGCCCTGCTGACAAAGAATACAGAGAAGGCAGAATTCCTGAATGCCTTCTTTGCTTCAGTCTTCAGTGCTAAGGGCAGTCCTCAAGAATCCCAGAGCCTGGAAGCAAGGGAGAAAGTCCAGAGAAGGGAAGACTTTCCTTTGGTTGAGGAGGACAGGATTAGGGATCTTCTGGGCAAGCCTGACATTCACAAATCCATGGGCAAGATGGGATGCACCCACGGGTCCTGAGGGAGCTGGCAGATGTTGTTGCCTGGCCGCCCTCCATCATCTTTGAAAGGTCCTGGAGAACTGGAGAGGTCCCTGAGGACTGCAAGAAAGCCAATGTCACTCCAGTCTTCAGGAAGGGCAAGGAGGAGGACCCAGGCAACTATAGGCTGGTCAGTGTCACCTCCATCCCTGGGAAGGTGATGGAACAGCTCCTTCTGGATGTCATCTCCAGACATATGGAGGAAAAGAAGGTGATCAGGAGTAGCCCGCATGGATTCAGCAAGGGCAAATTGTGCTTAACCAACCTGACAGCCTTCTGTGATGGAATGACTGGCTGGGTAGATGAGGGGAGAGCAGTGGACGTTGTGTACCTTGACTTCAGCAAGGCTTTTGACACTGTCTCCTATAACATCCTCCTAGAGAAGCTCAGGAAGTGTGGGTTAGACGAGTGGACAGTGCGGTGGATTGAGAACTAGCTGAAAGGCAGAGCTCAGAGGGTCGTCATCAGTGGCACGAGTCTAGTTGGAGGCCTGTGGCTAGTGGAGTCCTCTAGGGCTCAGTACTGGGTCCCATCCTGTTCAGCTTCTTCATCAATGACCCGGATGAGGGGACAGAGTACCTCCTCAGCAAGTTTACTGATGCTACCAAGCTGGGAAGAGCGGTTGACACACCTGAGGGCTGTGCTGCCATTCAGAGAGACCTAGACAGGCTGGAGAGCTGGGTGGAGAGGAACCTCCTGAGGTTCAACAAGGGCAAGGGCAGAGTCCTGCACCTAGGGAAAAATAACCCTAGGCACCAGCGTAGGGCTACAAAGATGATCAGAGGGCTGGGGCACCTGCCCTATGAGGAACGGCTGCGAGAGCTGGGCCTCTTCAGCCTGGGGAAGAGAAGACTGAGGGGGGATCTTATCAATGTGTATCTGAAGGGAGGGTGTCAAGGGGACGGGGACAAACTCTTTTCAGTTGTCCCATGTGACAGGAAAAGAGGCAATGGGCAGAAACTGAACCACAGGAAGTTCTGCCTGAAGGTGAGGGGGAATTTCTTCCCTGTGAGAGTGATGGAGCACTAGACCAGGTTGCCCAGAGAGATTGTGGAGTCTCCTTCTCTGGAGATCTTCAAGGCCTGCCTGTGTGCAACCCTGTCTATCATGTTTAGGTGACCCTGCTGAGCAGAGGGTTTGGACTAGATGATCTCCAGAGGTCCCTTCCAACCTTACCGATTCTGTGAATCAATCCAGATTATGTTCAGCTTCATGCGTAGGATAAAAATTGACGTAAACTGTAAAGTAGTTAAGTAGCCAGAGTAGGATATGAAATACTGGATTTTGTTTAAAAGCTCACTCATGAGATGAATTGCTCCCTTGTTTGCCAGCTGAAACTTTTCAGTTTGTTTTTAAATTTCTAGTAGCACTCTTCAGACTTCAGAGGCCACAGATTTTAGTGAGAGAAACACTAGTGAGAGAAGCATGGTCAAGCCCATGATGCCTGATACTTTCGGAGAGGACCAGGATAGGAATGAGGCAGTGATAATCAGTATTAAGTGACTTGCCAGGGGTGGCTTCATCAAAGAAAAACTGAAGAAAAGGCGCAAGGTGGATCTCAGTGTCACAAAGAGGCATCAAGCCCTGGAACTGAGGTGAAATATTTCGGCAGTGTTACTGAGAAAGGGCTCTTAAAGTGCATGGAAAATGAGGTAACAGAAGTCCCAAGAACAGCTCGAGAGCCACCAATGTCTTTGTCACTGACCAAAAAGTCAAGTCTTCATATAAGGAAATTTTAAGGGAGAAAAGACAAACTTCAATGAGCTGAGATAGGCAGTATAGTAATAATAAGAAACTTTATAAAGCAAAGTGTCTTTTATTAATGTGCTGCTCTGGAGATTCTTTTAGTTCCCAAATTAAGCTGATTAAGCTGATATTAAGATGATAGAAGTGTGGTTAAAGTTTTGCTGAAATGACTGATTTCATGCAATGGCTTTGTTTGTGGTGATGTGAGCAGAGGGCATTTGCCTGATGTCTTCAGCAGACCAAACGGGAAGAAACAGATCCAACTGTTATATCTTCCAGGTTTATTGACATAATATGGGTGTGTTTGCTGTAGCTGTATCATGGTGTACTTCTACAGATCGTAAGTTTTGAAGTTCAGAACTTCAGTAAGAAAACAGAATTGGAAGTTTACTGTTGGTGTTTTTCAGCTGGATTTCAGTAATAAATGCACTTGGATAACAGCTGAGAGTTATGACTTTTCAGTGGTATCCATAATCTTAATGTAGTTCTTAGTGGACAAAAATGACTTTAATAAGCAGTGGTGTTTTGCTGCAAAGCTCATGAGAAGAACAGAATTGGCAACAGAGAGCCTGACTCGCTCCCTTCTCATGCTGCATTTATCTTTGGAAAACAAAGTAGAGGCAAGTGTTGTTTGACCTGTGTGGGTGACATGCAGCACCCTCCCAACCTGGCCACCTAACTTAACTCTTAGGTGCATGTTTCCTTAAAGGAGAGGAACAACATTTCTATGAAATGGTGAATTTTTAATCCAACTAAAAGGAATAACAGAAAAAAAAGTACTCCTGGGGTATATCAGTTTGAATGTTATGTTTACTTCCTGATATTTGTGTCTTGTTTCCCCATTTGCCTCCCTTCTATTTGTTTTCATGATAAAATTGATCTGCTAATCTCAGCAAAATTGTCTGGAGGTAATACTACATTGTTCTATTGTGAAGTGAATTTTCAAATGTAAACAAGTTTTCTCTGTAACCAGTAAAATTTCTATATTACTGCCATGAACTGCTGTGGAACAACTTGTACTCCAGGGACCAAGTGTGTACTGGGTCTTATATAAAGATGTGCAAATGTCCACATACGTATACACAGACAGTTTTGAGAGATTTTCTGTCTGTGTAGCCCTTACCGTGAAGGGAATGGTGGATGCTGTTCTACAGAGAGGCTGCAAGAAAGCTCCTCTGTGGTTTGGGAGAAGGAATGTAATTTCCCATTAAGCATCTAAAAATCTTTCTTTTTTTTGGCTAAAGTCATTGCTTATCAGACCATTCATGGGCTCCCAACAGAACAAATTTTCACACTATGAAAACATTACTGGTGTTATTTGCAGTTTTAATGTAGCATATTTAGTGTATTTAACTATTTTCAAATGAAGGATTAAAAAAAAAAAGAAAAAATTAATCATCTTCCCCTCCCTCCCTGTCCTCACTCTCTCTGCCTTGTTGGTGTGGAGGTGTATTCCAGCTGTGAACACTGTTAACTTCCCTATAAAGTGCTACTGCATGGCTCAACTGCTTTGGCATCTTTGAATTAAAGTTTAGCATCAGATGTTCAGATTTGTTTTAAGTGCAGTTTTGTGGTTTATATTAGGCAGCTAAGTAATGGAAGGCAAAGCACGTGTGTGCAAAAAAGGCATTTAGTTGGAAACTGGAGTTGAACTTCATTTGTTTTGTCAATGCTGCTTTTAAGATTATGCTGTTTTAATAGTTACCCAAAAGATAGTGTTACTTAAACAAAAATAGCCCTTCGAGCAGGCATTTTTGATGTTTGCTTATGGTCATGGGGTAAATTTGCATTGATTATCTGTTACAAATACACAAATTTCTCTCTGTAAATGCATATTGGATGGACTTTTTTTTTCTTGCCTGTTCTGTATGTTTTTAATAAAAAGGACTAGGGCCTTTTTTTAAGGGGCATATATATTAAATAAGTTTAGAGCTTCAGTCTTGCCACAAAGGAAAGTCTGAACTGTACAGTGAGTTCTGTCTTGATGTGTTTTGATGTATAATATGATTTAACAGGAACAGAACCTTTGACATTTTGCTGGTAATCGAGTTTTAAAATTGTGAAGCTATACATACTTGAAAATGACCCATACAAATTTCATAATATGTAGTGAATTAACACTCTAGGCTTTTTTTGTCATCGTGTTAAGGAACAGATTTTATATGGTACTTCAGTTTGGGTTTCTTGCGTGCTGTTTAAAAGTGAAGAAAAACACTAACAAACCCAAAAATATGAGTGCTAAGCCAGAAGAGGTGAGAAAAGACAGAAAAATGCCTAGGTAAAATGAGAAGATTAGCCTGACTTGCTTATACATACTGCATAGCGACTTACTCCTTTAAGTGGACTCTAAACAGAATAAATATTTCTTCTGTTTGTCATAGGAAGCCAGACCTGTAGCTGCACATGGTTCATCTGGGTATGGTCCCCTCAGTGGTAATAACATGATGTTTCTATTTGTCTTCTGTCGTGGAAGATGCAGTAGAAGATGAGGATGGCTGGGGCATGAGGCATATATTCCTTTGTGTTGGAGATGGGAAAATTCAGTTGTTCCTGCGTATCATTGCTGGGGTGGGGGGAGGTCCCTGGTATAAAGATTGCAATTTACTTGTGGATTTTGGGATCAGCATCCTACCTCAGTACGGTTTTCTGACACATGAATGTTCTTTTAGATCAGCGGTGTAAAGAAATACTGCATGCCTTCACAGAAAGTGAACAGTACTTACAGGATCAGCACATAACCCTTAGGTTTTGTGCTTGATAAATAGGAAGTCAAAGTGTAGATATTTAATTTGTCAATAATTAACTTGGAACAGCATACCACAGCACTTGGCACATTTTGAAGTGTTTTAAAATCAACATTTCCATTTCCTTCATAGAAATGTCGTAGTTAACCCAATTTCTGCTCTTGACGCATGAGTGACTGGGTAACATATGATGAACGGTGTTATGTAAGATGCCCAAGATGTTGTTCCAAAATTCTAGATATTTAACTCTTCTGAGAGCATTGCTTTTCTTCTTTTATTTTTGTCCTGCTTTCTCTTTTCAATATTTAAAGTGTCGATAAACTCCTTCCTGCCAGTGCTAGCAGAGGGAATTTATGTACATCCGTCTCCCTATTCTTTCAATGTGGGAATGGGTTGCACTGTCAGAAGTTTTAACTCTCTTGTACAAGTTTTTACTGATGGGATATTTCCTGCTTTTCCCTCTGTTGCCTCTGAATAGGTTTATATCTTGCAGTGGGATATGGTGGAATAAGATTCATCAGCATCACTGGTTCCATCTGCCTCCCCAAGAGAAAAACTGTATTTTATCTGAGTGAGCTTTGCTGCCTCTTTAATATTTATAGAGAAGACAGTCTCTCCCCTTCCTTGCATCTTGCCCTCCCCAAGTTTTTGCTTCTTCATTGCTTTATCAGTAAATCCAAGACTTCCTTAACTATAAGGCCAAACGCAGAAGGCAGATGCCTCTCTTAGAAAACATGCTGTGACTGTTGGAAGCTTATTTATCAAAGGCACAAAGTCAGACTTCCATTCCATTTTTCACTTGTTAAAAAAAAAAAAGCCAAAAGTATTGCTTGTTCTTGTTGCAAGACTGGTGGTTGGTTATGAGCTGGGTTAATTCAAAGCTGTAACTCCATGGCTGAGCAAAGAGGATGGTGATTTTTTCATCATTTCATCATTCAAATCATCATTTTCTGCTAATACAAGATTGCACTGTTTCTGCTTGTAACTGTGAATCTTTAATTATGCATCATAATTATCCATAGATTTCATCTGTATGGGCCGCTCCTGTACGGGAGTGTGTGTCTTTGTTGGTGGAGGGTGGGGAGGAGCCAGAGGACTTTTCCAGTTTGCCAGGTAGGCTTCAGAGAAAAATTGCATGTGTAGTCTAATGGGTGTTTGAAGGTAAACGTTATGTGCTTGTACTTAAAAGGGCAACAAGAAGCCGAAAGCAGAGTGAGAGATGCCAGATTTCTATAAACAGATGACTTGCTTGAGAGGAGAACAGGTGAATGGGATGTTCACCTGTGAGAAACAAGCCCCAATCTTTCTTGATAAAGATATCAATTTTTGAGCTGTTTTGTCAAAAATCTCAGAGTATATTTTGATTGGAGTTAATTAACTGTAAAAGGTGCCATGTTACATTGCTAGCGTGCTTTTTTTAGTTGTGTGCAGTGCTTTGGTTGCATCAAGACATGATATCTGAGTGTCACAGAATGGTTTTAAAATATGACATGGATAAATTAAAATATATTTGTTATTAGAAATTATTGGTGAAACAGAGACAGGATGTTAGATTAAAAAAGAAAAAGCTCTTCGGTGAAGTGTTTTGTTTTGCTGACGCAGATTAAAACTGCTAACCAAATTGCCACTGAAATGGGAAAGTCAAAGCTGTGTTCGCCCTCCATATGCCAGTGGTAAACAAGGACTTCTTGACTAGGGGAATCACACAGATTTAACTGATAACAGCAGTAGCTGCCGTGCCTGTACGCTGTTTGTTTATGTAGAAAGCTGTCCCTGAAGGACAAGAAAAAATAGTCTCTTTGCTTTTGTATATTAACTAATGAGGGATTTGAGAGAATGAACTGTGTTCTCTGGAAAATGAGATTTAGTTGATCACCTCAGGATACTGCTTCCCCACTGTGCCCTCCCACTGAATTTTCTGAGTTATTTTGTGAGTTGTTTTTCAACAGATTGTGTTTTGAAGAAGGACAGACTTAAAGGAGAGTATGTATTGTTAGTATTGTCTGGTAGAAGAATACCACTGGCTTCTTATTTTGTAAACAGAGTTTCTTTGGGGTGATCTTACAACAGAAATAGAATTGTACAGAATAGAATACAGCTCCTTAATCTACAGAGAGAAGTTACATGCACTTTACTGATAGGATAGGAAGCCTAGAGAGATCAAGTAACATGTCCAAGCAACCAAAGGCTTTTAAATACATCTCCCAAGTCCAAGAAAAATAACAGAAATGCTAAACCATTGTTTTGTTCCCTTTCTCATTTCCAGGTTGAAAGTAGGAGTAAAGTTGCATCATTGGTTGTAACTAAGATGGGTAAGATTGCTAAAGCTTTAAATCAAGATTGTTTGTAAGCAACTACTTATGGCCCACTGGCTATTGGATTAAAATAAACACATGCTTAAAGGAGTGCTTTCTTCAATGTAGTCTAGATATTTAGTGATGAAGCAAGGTTCGTATCTGCAGCTTAAAATGGGCAAAAATGCCATGGGCTCAAGTGAAACTTTTTCCTGGATATGACTTCTGATACAGGACACTCATTAATCGAGCTATTATCTAGTATTATTCAGTGGATAGAATTCAAATAGGTGCTCTGGAAAGGGAAACAGCATGTTAAGGCAGGTGGTATGAGTCTCAGAATCCTTATGTTGAATTCACAGCTCAGTCACAGTGTAATGATAAACATATAGTTGAAAATTGCTGTTCATGTTAAATACTGGAAAAATGGAGACTTAATCTGAATGGAGGCAAGCAGGAGTTTGGATCTTTAGTGCTTCGCATAGATCATTGTAGCTTACGCTGAAAATCAAAATCAGTAGCATATGAATCAACAAACTTTTGGATTCTTCAGTTATCTAAAATTTGGTGGAATTCCGTAGAACTATTAGAATAAGAATCCTTTCTGTATAAAATATGTATAGTTATACATCCTTAAGCTTTCTGTGGCACTGGAAGTAAAATGCATTTGTGTAGCAGGTGAGCTAGATTGCCAGCATGAAGTAGTTGCAAGCCCTCCGGGGCATTAGAAGAGGCATACCAAGATGCCTTGTTCATTGTGTCAACCACAGCTGTACTGCAAGATGCTGTTGCCACCAGTTCTTCTTGCAGTAGCGTCAGGAGCAGCCTGCAGCGGGTATGCCCAGGGACCGTCTCGGTTCTTGGCGCTGGGTTTCGCTTGTGGGGATAACATTGTGCTTGCATTTCTTTATAGAGCACGCAGAACTTGTCAGCCACTAAGACTGTAAGTAAATTAGATTAATTCTTGCAGCATGCCTTGATTTGAAGGAAACTAGGACCGGATTTATGTAGTGATGTGTATAAATTAATAGTAGGCCTTTCTTTTACATTCCTTCCACTTCTGAACAGCTGCTGCTCACAACAGATAGACTTTCCCGGCACTGACTGATCCAGCCTTCCAGGAAGATAGGAAACACTTACCAGTGCTCCGTCATTATGTACGGTGGTAGTTTCTGCTAATTAAATAGGGTAGTGCATGCTTTATTTTTCAACAGAAGAGGTTTTTCTTTGGTCATGGTCCAAGTACACAGGATGTTATATGGCTCTTGAGAGGGGCTGAGCACCTTCCTTTCCCAGTGGAGTATATGGCAGATCCAAGTACTAACCAGAAAGTAGCTTTTTTCTCCAACAACTTTCCCATGCCTTGGGTCTTTTCGGCATCAGTTTGTACGGCATCACAGCACAAATTCACTACTCTGGTCTGCATCTTGGACTTGCCGAAATCTATGCTGTGTTGCACTTTTTCAGTCAGCCCAGAAGTTGAAGTGACTCTGGCTGAGTTTTCACAGTCTCCTGAGTGGCAAGTTCAGTAGTTCCCAATAGTGTTGCTGGGAGGACTGTGCCATTTGGTGTCCATGTGCTGTGTGAGAGATACCGTCTCCATACTTCATTTCCAGCACAATCTACATACACGTTTCTGCCTTTAAAAAACACAAGTGCTACCTTACCTAGGTTCAGACAGCTGTTTTTTATGAGCAAAGCTGGTATATGCATATATATCTTCACATGCTTATGTGTATGCAGGGATTTTTGCCTGCTCTGTCCAATTCTGTGGGAGAAGTCGGTTTTGGCAGCACACCCTTTCCCCAGTGGGTGCATTGCCTTTGCTCCAAAAGTGTCCCAGGATGTGACTGCCTCACAGGAAGGGTGCCTCTGGGTCCCTCAGGATGGGGACCGTTGACATAGGTGCCATCTGCGGCAGGACAGGAGTGCTGCCATGACCTTTCTCTCATGCAAGGTTTGCCAGTGGAGATGACAAACGCTCGCGTACTCTTCTTACACCTAAGAAATGAGATAAAAATAAAGAAATCAGGAAGCTTGTCTTGGCTAGCTGAAAGCTAGGAAATGCATGATGCAAACTTGGAAAAAAGTAAATAACATATACTGCTTGTGTCTCTGTGGTGGGGTTATTGAAATGAGTGGAAGAGCCGGGTTATGACAGCCCTGAGAGAGCTATGTGTTAGGCTGCCACCGCTGCTCTTTGTGAGGTAAAAGGAAGCGAAAAGAAAAATTTTGTTGAAGAAGCAAAGAGTTACTGTGGGAGATGAGGAGGAGGAGGGAAACCTGCATCTTCTGCTGAGCTCCACTTCGAATATGCCCTTAACAAGAGGGTGGCCATTGCCCTGCTCAGCAGAGTTAAACTGGTGACTTCCTCCTCCTCCTCCTCCTGCTTACCAGGATGAGCAGGTTCTATGGCTACGACCCACAGTGCCAGGTTTTCCAGTGCTGTACAGGGAAGCTGAATTCACTGGGAGTGTAGTTGCATGTGTGATACTCAGAGTCTTGAGGTATGCCCAGTCCCCTGCGTTTCCAGCAACCGCTCTTTTCTGATGCAAGTCACTGGGACACAAGTCACAAGCCTGTGGTCTTTTATCCAATCTGCTCAGTGTCCCATATGCTTTCACCAGTCGTCTGCGAATTCAAATACTGCTCTGGTGCTTTGAAAGAAAAAAAAGCAATTTGAAACTGGTTTCAGCTCTTACTATCTCT
Organism: Rhea pennata; assembly: GCF_028389875.1. Lineage (NCBI taxonomy): Eukaryota > Metazoa > Chordata > Aves > Rheiformes > Rheidae > Rhea > Rhea pennata. The sequence goes on along the minus strand of NC_084664.1, from coordinate 108,162,862 downwards.
TCAACTTTTTGGCAAATAAAACTCAGGCCTTAGTCTTTTTCTGTCTGGTTATGTTTGTAGAGCAGCATGATTAATGACATCTCCTGACAAGTTTTGGTAAGTTTGGTTTTATTAAGGTCAAAAAATAAACAATACAGTCTTCTCATTTCTCCTGCATAACACTGGTTGTGCAATTTCTTCCAATAATTATCTCATCCAAACCCAATTGCTTGTCATGGAGATTTTAGTAAACTTTTTCACAGGATTTTTACTGCATTCTGTCAACACAGCTTTAGGAAAATGCATGGCACTTTAGTTTGCTCATAGAGATAGAAAATAGAGGACTCAAGTTAGTTTTCGCTTGCAAGAAGAATGTGAGGAAATGTGGCATGCTCCTCCGTGTTATCAGTTATTTATAGGGTTTCTTCAAGTGAAATATTCTTTATTATCTGATTACCAGACTATTCACTATGGCATGAAACTACTCAAGAGACTGATTTTATATCATTGCTTCAGTTTGTTGCTTCACCCTGAAAAGAAACGAATAGTAGCAATAGTAGGAGAAATGCTTTTACTGAAACAATCATTTTTTTGCTTTTAAATGGGGCCTTGTCTGTAGTGTCTGTTGCAGTGTGCTGTCAGTGTTGGCACTGGGGAAATAACTTACTTTCTAGAACATTTTCTTGACAGGCTAGGGAAAAAGTTGTTTCATTCTGGCAATGTGCTCTCTTCCCAAGACCCGTTTCCTGCTGCAGCTAGCGCAGAAAGCCCACAACTGGCTTTGATTGTTCTCTGGTTGCCCCGGTTCAGGGAGTCCTGTCAGGAAAAAGAAAAGAAAAGAAAAAGGAGGAAAAGGAAGCTTGGATGCTATTCCTAAACAAGCTGAAGAGTATCTGAAAATATCTGTAAGACTGCAATATGTATGACATAATTTAACATGCAATCTCATTTCATCCGTCACTGAGATTCACCAAGAAGGTACAATACAGCAGCTGTTTAAAAAGTCACCACTAATCTATACAACTACTGAGGACAGAAATTGCAAATACATGTTTTATGTGAGAAAGATGTGATTGGATTAGCATGTTTTAAAATCTGTTGTTGTTCAGCTTGGATTGGGCATGCTCTTGGTGAAAATTGCCTTGATTTAAAATTTTAAGTGGTCTTTGACTTACGAAACGTAGTATTTCCTAAAAGCTATTATTCATCTAGCACTGGTGCAATGTTATCTCATAAGGAAGACAAATTATAAATAGACGTAAATAAAATAAATGAAGATCACACAGTGGAACATTACTGACTGAAAAGGAATTGGTATAACTGGTAAATATTAATACGAGGTTTAGAAGTGTCTCTGAGAAACAAAAACAAAGCCTAGAAAACTCTGGGTGACTCCAAAACGGGAATAGAGAGGTAAGCCATATGTGTACACTTTATGCTGCATTTTAAATTGCTTTAGCACACTTTTAAACATTCTTTGCAAGCACTCTCTTATAAAAATAAGGCGTTGAAAGTTTTTTCCATCCAGAAGCTTCTTAAATATATATCCAAGTCTATGCTACCATGAAGTATAGGAAGGATAAGCCTTACTTCAGTAAAGTATTTAAGCATATGGAGAGTTTTGTACTTGTCCTGGCTTCAGTTAAAGACATTATTCCTGAATTTGGAGACACTGCAGCAATCATGCAGTCTGCCCGGCGCTTCCCGCGGGCGCGAGCTCCTGCCGGTGGCGGCAGCGCCGGCACCTGCCCTGCGCGGGGCCCGCAAGGGCAGCCGGCGCCTGAATTCAGCCTCTGCCCTTCCATGCCTCTATCTGAAAATTCAGGTAGTGAAGCCTCCCTTGATGCAGTTAAACTAGAGCACAGCTCGCAAGCTATTGTGTAGCTTTATCTAAAGTTTAAACATATAGGCTTACTCTGCAGATTCTCCTGTTGTAATATATATATTTTTTAAGCGCTGTAGTCTAACACTGCTCTTTAGGATGTCTTATGCTAAGGACTACCCCAGGAAATACTTTCCATAGCAGTAGTCTTTTTTTGACGGTACACCCAATGCAATCTCACTGCAAGTATGTCTCTAAGGGAACCAGCACACGGCCAAAGAAACAGACTGTATACAGTGAAAGGAAATTGAAAAGAAAAAAAACAACTAAACTGCAACATTTGCATTTTGGCAGTGCTTTTGAGTTGTTCAAGATGTTACAGAGATACTGGTATTGGAAAAAATAATATTTCACTTCTCCTTTCAGTTTAAGTTCCTCCAATTATTTGTGGATCACTGAGGCTTGGTCCTGACTAATGATTTCACAATACTTTGTCAAATGTAGATATTGTTGCAGGATTTGATGACACTCATTGGCTGCCACCTTTTTCTCTCAGGTTCTTTTTAAGTGGGCCCTTTAATACTGAATCTTCAAATATTTAGAAAAGAGGAATAGCAGGCTGACTATAGGCTAAATATACCGTGAGAATCTGTAATTTATGTAACGTGTTAAATAGTCAAAATATTTTCCATTTGCAATTTGCATGAGGTTTATGTGGTAGTATCTTTCTCAGGACTAATTCTGATTAAAGGGGAGAGGATGAAAACAAAAGGATTTGATCTTTCTCTAGGCATTCAATCATGTAAGTGCACAGCACCTGAAAATCTTTTATAGCACAGCTACGTATTTTTAAAACGCGTTTTGTTTTGCTTCTGAGAATTGTATAACACTCCAGTAGAAGAATGAAAGCAGAAGCAGAGGCAGAGTTACTGTAGCAATTGGAAAGGCGATAACAGATGGAGCAAGGAGAAAATACCTAGTGTTTCTATTCTAGATTTTCTTTTTTTTGTCTTATCAATATATTAGGATGGGTTCCCACCAGGTCTCTATAAGTTGTGAAAATGGTAACAGTTACAAGGAACTATAATAATATATGATCTTCAAAGAGTAGCGTTTCTTTTCCTCTCTCTTTTTCAGATAGATATTTTCAAGTCTGGTTCCTGTAAACAGGTTAGTTTAACATTTCTGCATCACACTGTTATGAAAGGGTAGATGTATAGCTTCGCTGAAGTTGGCAGAGCCATACTGAATTGTATCAGGAAGGGTCCTGACTCTTTCTGTGCATGCAAACATGCCAGTCTGTTAGGAAGCACACACAAATCTCTGTTTAAACACCAGCTCAGCTTTGATGGGAGAAGTTCTGAGTAAGACAAAATACATTCGAAGAGTTTATCTTTATAAGCTGTTAAAGGTGCAAGTTGCCATTTGTTGATTTGTTGTAGTCTTGGGCAATCTGCTTTGTCTTCTTCATCTACGCATATTGGAAGTCTGGGACTTGCAGTTGTTGTGCAGATGTGACTGAATTTAACTAACTGGTGAAAGGGCTGCCTTTGGAAAATACTCAGCAAATCACCTGCTCAGTGTGAGTGAGAAGCAAATTTTTAAGTGTTGAAATTGATTTCAAATTGTGAAAAGGCGTAGCAAGCTGTAAAGGCTGTTCAGGCTTACCCCAGCAGTCTGCTCCATTTTCTTAATCATGTCCTGCTGTCCACCTCCAAGTTCAGGATTGAGTCTCTTGAGCAAAGTTCCTTTTGTGCTGAGGGAGAGAGCGCTTTTGCAGTGACGGAAAAGGGCTCAATTAGGGCAATCATGAGATATCAGTATCTTTTTTCATTTGATGCCTTAAGAGCAGGTTTAATGCTGATGTTTCAGTGCATTAGCTTTTAAATATTAAGGTTTGAATGAACTCTGTTTTAGTGTCCTATTATGTTGTTGCAATTACGTACTTTGTATCTGAAGAAGCAGTGGTTACCAAACATGCCTGCATTGTAGAGTTACTTCAGAACTGCTGGATTCTTAACTAGTTCAGCAGAAATGCTGAAGATGTGGAAAATATATCAGAGGTATATTATATCTAATATGAAGATGCAACTATTTAGTAACCACAAGAGAATTTCCCTGGATGCTAAGGTACTGAGGCACATTTCCTGAGCATCTCTCAGATGAGGAGAGAAGTTAAAATGCTGAAAATAGAAGGTATCAAAATTGTGGATTTATAAACCAAAAGCAAAAATTATAAAGCTGAAAACATGAATGCAGATAGGAACTTATGAGGAATGTAAATAGGGACCTAACCTTACAAATGTAGAAGAAACTCCAGATAAAAATGCCCCTAGAGAAGAAGCTTGGGAAATGTGTGCAGCATTCATCTGTATTCATCATATAATGGTTAGCAAAATATTAGGAGCCAGGAGAAATTCATCCTATAGTATATGTGTGCGCGTGTGTGTTTGTGTGTATAAATATATATATTATATATATATGTATTATACTTGCTCAGCAGTATGTGCTTTAGGATAACATAACCTCATACAAAGTGGTTATTAGTTATATAAAGCATTCTGAAAGGCTGAAAAAAACATTTTGAAGGGCTGAAGTCTTGGAGTAATAGCATGTTAAACACTATTCTGAAATTTCTTATACAACTTTTTCTGATGGAAAATATTACATACAAAGGCTTTGCTTTCAAGACAGGAAATGGCCAGAGAGGAACCTCATGAAGTTCAACAAAGAGAAGTGCAAAGTCCAGGGGAAGAATAAGGCCACGCACTAGTACAGGCTAGAAGCCAACTGATTGGCAAGCAGCTTTGCAGAGAAGGGTCTGAGGGTCCTGGTGAATGAGTTGACCATAAGCCAGCAAATGTTCCCTTGTGGCCAAGAAGGCCGATTCTGCATTAGGCAGAGTGTTACCAGCAGGTCAAGGAAGGTGATCCTTCCCATCTGATCAGCCCAGGTGAGGCCACACCTGGAGTGCTGGGTCCAGTGCTGGGCTCCCCAGGACAAGAGAGACATGGATGTTTTGGAGGGACTCCAGTGAAGGGCCATAGAGATGATTAAAGGAATGGAGATCTCTTGTATGAGGAAAGGCTGAGAGAGCTGGGACTGTTTGGCCTGGAAAAGAGAAGGCACAGGGGGAATCTCCTAATGCATATAAATATCTGAAGGGATGGTGCAAAGAAGACAGAGGACTTTCCTCAGTGGTGCCCAGTGACAGGACAAGAGGCAACAGGCACACACTGAAACACAGGAAGTTCCATCTGAACATAAGGAAAAACAGTTTTACTGTGAGAGTGACTGAGCAGGTTGCCCAGATCGGTTGCAGAGACTCTTATCTTTGAAGATATTTAAATCTTGGCTGGATGTGGTGCTGGGTAGCCTGCTCTAGGTGACCCTGCTTGAGCAGGGGGGTTGGACTAGATGATCTCCAAGGGTCCCTCTCAACCTCAACCATTCTGTGATTCTGCTATTCAATTTTTCTCTGAATTTCCAGCTTATTCACATCTGCCTCCTGAGCTGGTTCCTACACTGTTACCTGAGGCATCTGGTGCTGGTGTTGACAGTGACACTGACACAGTCCAGTATGGGCAGCTCCAGTAGATACATCTTAGGCTGATCCTGTATTGCAAGCCCTACTGAGAGTCATTAGTTGCAAATCCATCAGTAGATTTAAGACTCATCGCTGATGTGGTTTCCAGCTGCCCATGACATTGAATTAGGTAACAGAGAGCCCAGCATTACTATGTCAAAAAGGAGTATCACTGGAGAGTGATCCGATTCTTCTCCCGAGGCCTCTTTTTTTCTGTGAGCAGCACTGTTCCATTCTTGTAAAATAATCTGCCCCCAAAACATGTACCTGTCTGCTGCTGTCCTTCACCCCATAAAAGTAAATGTATCCAAATTTTTAAAAGCTGGATGTACAGCAACTCTGTGTTTATAGTGAGTGGCAGATGTCCATGCCCCTACAGAGTAGCAGTAGTATAAGGAAAAACTTCATCCACCTTTCTTTTATATAGCCTGTGGGCATTTTTAACCTGACTGAATATCTAAAGACATCTGAGTTGTGCTACAATTGAGTTTTTAAACAGATAATCAACAGCATAGATAAATAAAGGTTTTTAACCTCGGAAAACTGATGTTAGAACTGCGTATGTAGTGTCGGCATACAGTGCTCTGCCTTCTGCTCCAGAAAAAAAGGGAAACAGCTATATAAAATGCTAATAATCTCACTGTGGTTTCAGATAGGCTAGACTTGAGAGACTTGAGTATTTTTCCTTTTCCCTTTTAACTGCAATTTTGTTATTGTATTGCTGCCCCCATCTCTGCTAAATACGGCTTTTGAAATGTAAATCATATCATGTTCTCAGAGATGCATATGACACCCTCAGCACTGCTCCTCTTTGCACTTCAAAGAGCTGTGTGGTCACACTTTGCATCTCAGCAAAATTGCAATATTTGCCTTCTGAAGATCTTCTTTAATGTGTACAATCAATCCCTGATAATGTGTTTTGGGTTTTTGTTCCCTGGAGTCTGTTAATTTTAATGTTGCTACAGGTCATCAGGAAACATAATCTCTTCTTTTTTAATTTCTCAGTGAGCCTGCCTGAGGGGAGACAAACACGAGAGAGGAGAGACAATTGAACATCGCTGTTGGCTGAGACCTGAAAATATGGTGCTGGATGAACAGAAGATTAGAACTTAACTGTGGAAGGGAAATAAAGTCTTGGTGGGCAATTTTCTTCATTTCCACATTCATCATGGCCCACATTCTCTGGCTGGATGGTTGATGGGACTGTCCAACACTTGCTACCTGGGTTCAGTGCAGATTTCTTGTGCCTACAGATCGAAAGAGCTGGGATCAGGTGGGAATTGGGTGATGTCAAATACAGGAATGGAAAGAGAAATGGACTCTGACAAGCTAAGATGGAAGTGACTTGACAGCTTCAAGCTCAGCAGTTGTCTCCAGTAAGGACAGGTTAAAGTTGGAATCACAAGCTTCACTGGGAGAGCAGTATGCAGGAAGCTGGTTTTCAGGCCACAAATGCTTTCACAGGTAAGGACTTCTGTTGTTCTAATTCAGATAATAATTTTGAGACAGTTTATTAATAGAGTTTGGAAAATAAATTCCCTAGTCCCTGGCTGTTGTTACTACCTTTTAGTACATTAAATTTAAATAGTGTTTTGAAATACTTCACTTAAGGAACAGTTCAACACTTGTAGTGTTAATAGTGAGCAACACAGTTTTTAGATCCATATTTCAAGCCCTCTGAAATGCATGGTTATATGCCTTAGGGAAGGCATAGCTAAGCTTTGCTCATTAAAGTACTCATTAACAGCTTGACAATGAATGGCCTCCTGGGTCAGCTGGGCCCACTTACGACGTATAAAATGTAGTCTATTAAGTTGCTCTTATATTTAACATGGGAGTTTGGAGAGGGCATAGAACAGGCGGTGTTCATCTCAGAAGCCTTCTCAGAAATATGGTAACATTAAGCTTTATCTCTTCAGCCAGAGCACATCTCGGGCAGGACTTGCGAGGTGACTTTTATTTTGTGCTCCCTCCCTCACCACTCTGGTACAGGTGCTCTGATTCTTGAACTGACAAAACCAAAGTATTTGAATAATAATTGTTTCAGCTGATTCCAGTGTATTTTCCTGTAGATGTGTTGAATATAATTTAAGAAGAGACGGTGCAGCGGTGGTGTGTTTCTCTGAAAAAAGCTCCCTCTAGTGTAAACTTCACTGGAATTCATCAAGCACTTTCAATGTCTGAACTGGTTTCTAATTTGAGAGGTGGCAGAAATGAAACAGGGATCAGAAGACCTTGCTACTTTGTTTTGAAATCTGCTGGCTAGCTGAGACCCTGTAGGAAATGGATAGAAAATCAACTGGATGTTTCTCTTGCTTTAGTAGGGCTAGTTGGTAGATTTCTGTAACTTTTAATTTTTGCCTTTTAGATGAAGTTTACTGGATTGGGGGTTGTTTGTATGGGAGGATTGCTTTCTGGCTCAGACTGCTTTACACTGGCTCTTAGGTGTTCTAGGAACTCATTGCCGGAAAGAACAAAACTGTTTCTTTCCCCAAGGACTGGCTTCCGCTTTGTTCTTTCTCAAAGCAGATCCACCTTCACTGATGGTGATCCTGCCCTTCTTGCTGCAGTGTGATAGTAGCAGTCTGGTTGGGTGTCTGCACGAGCACGTTGGTTCAGGGTGGCTGTGCAGTTCTGAAGGCAATCCCATAGCTGTTTCTGTGGCCTCATGCTGCTCTCATTCACGGCACAGTTTCTGTGCATGTGAGTGAGATGCTTCTTGAAGGAAAAGAAATTGGAAGCTCTGTTCCAAGTCTGCTCTACTGAGGTAGGAGATGTGAGGTCTGGAAGCTCTGGGTAGTCTGCAGTACCACAGCACCCTCCAGCTTGTGCCTGATGCACAGTACTCTCCTATAGCACCCGCCGTGACTCCTGCACTGTTCCTGCATTTTTCTGCTTGCCACTGTGTGCCAACCCTTAGCTCATCCCTGTGACTCTTTAATCCTCCTTTGCTTTCTGTAGAGTTTAGATATCTGTTCCCTTCTTTGCCTGTCCTGGCTTTTGTGGCTCTCCCCTTTGCTGAGACCCTTGTTACTTTTAGCACCCTTTTAATACGATTTTGTAGTATTTCATCTCCAACTTGACACATTTCTGCCATAGCACCTGCAATTACTTAGCTTTAAGAAGGTGGGAATAGTTGGCACCTTAAGCAAGCAATACTGTTAGGCTTCAGGATGTCAGGAGGTTGTTAATTTCATGACTGCTTTTGGGTGCAAGAGGACCAGCAAGGAATGCTGTATAAAAGTCAGGAAGATGAAAATGGTGTCCAAGGAGGCCCAAGGAGACAACAACCACATTCTAGTGACAACCTAGCAGATTTGTGCCTGTTGTGGGGACCTTAGCAGCATGAATGTTGCGTTCCCTCTCCCTCTCAGGTTTGTTAACGTATTCTTTTGGAATTGTCTTCAGGTAAAGATTCTGACAAACATTTTCAAATCTTAGGTGTGCTAAAGAATTACTAAGTGTTTAGCCCTGTGCAGCATACAGTCACATGACTTGTAGAGGAAATGAGATGATATTGCCTATATGAGAAGTTCTTATGTAAGAATAGGCAAGGAGTTCTGTTTCTTCCAACTTGTATCAAATTAAGATCCGCATTCACTTTTTGGAGATCGTTCTTCCTTTTTAGATTTGCATAGTGCATCCAGAAACAAGCAGTGAGGAGGTAAGTATTTCTCAAAGAAATTCACAGGAATGTGTTATGCTAACTTAAGAATTGTAATAAAATTATAATGGCAGGTGCATGCTGCTCCTATGATCCTTGCTATGTTGCTTCTCCTGCTGGAATGCTGGCTGAGCTGTAGAGGAAAGCAGTACAGCAATATCTCAGATGTTTTGTAGTTGTAAGGGCAGAGTGGGCATGACCACGTGCAGAAGAGAGCTAAGTTGTGTCATCAACATGTACAGAAAAAGCGTTGATGTCTATAACTTGTGCAGTGTCACTGCTGAATCCCGTAGTGCTAAGCGTTTGCAACTGCTGCAACAATCAGAGTAATTGCTTTCAATTTACAACTGAGCATAGTGCTCCTTGGAGGACAATGCTTGAGTAGCCGTTTTTGGAGCATGTTGTCAGCCTCCCTTCTACCTTGCTGCACCCGTGGCCTGGGAAGGCTTGTGGTGAAGGCTAGGAGGTATTCCGGTCCTGTCCCTATGCTCGTTTTGCTGATACAGTTATCAGAGCTGCCCTTTTTTGCGGATGCCTCCTGTTCCAAGAGATACCGATCCACTCGCTTTAACATGCATTACCAAACAACAGCTGATGATAACAGTTTTTTCACTCTATTGACTGAATACTAATTTCACTAGATCACGTAGCTATAATAGGATCAGGATTACAGAATATGGAGAAGGCGATGGAAGGGAAGTGTTCCTAGGTTTGATTAGGGAAAAAAGATGGTTGAGTGAATGATGTGACACCAATCATGAAAAAAGAGTCCAGCATTCTTTAGAAGAGAGAAAAGGAGAATTTCAGAATAAAAAGAAGAAACTATGCCCCCCCCCCCAAAAAAAGATTTCAGTAAGCTCATAGAATCAGTAGGTAAGTTTTCTTGAGAAACAAACATAGGAGAAAAAGAAATTAAAGTGTTGGCAATTTTTTAAAGGAACTAACTTTTTCTTTTCATGTCATATTAAAGAGAACTAAAGGCACAAGTAAAATGTGAACCAATAAAGATAAGTATAGGAAGAGACAAAATTGTATAATCTGAAAATTGAGGGGGACTTGTACATGCATTACTGGAGACGAGTATAAAAGAATAGTAGAAGAATGCAATGGCCAAATCGGATAGGCCAAGGCATAAACAAAGTACAACTAATAAAAGAAAGGGTAACAGAAAACCATGCTCTATGCACAGTAGCAGTAAGAGGAAAACTTGATTTTTTGGACTACTAATTGACAGGGAAAGTCAAACCTAATGATAGTCTGGTAGTACAGACAGGGCCAAGTAGCAAATGACTGCTTTGTGTCATTCTTTGCCAGTAGGGGTAATTGTAATCAGGTGGCTAAGAAAATTAATACTACTATGAAAGAGGTAGAAATTCCAGCTAAAACGGGAACAGAAGAGGTTATAATATAATTAGATAAGATAGATATTTTTGAACCAGTTGGAGCTTACTAAATTGTTTGTGATATATATGGTGAAATAGCTGAAGCAATGTCTGAGCAATTAGTGGTTACAATGGAGAACATTTGGAGGACAAACTAGGTTCAGAAAGACTGGGCAAACATTACACTTGTATGCAAACTTTCCTGGGCCCTTCTTTTTCCCCTTTGGAGTAGATAGCTTATCTTGCATTCTTGGAAAAAATACTGGACCAAATAATCAACTGATTATTTTTAAATAAGCTGAAGATAATGTGATAAGCAAATTGACATGATCTTTTTTCCAGAAAGTACTTTGTTGGATGAACCTAATTGCCTTGTGAGTAGAGCATGGATTTTTTTTTTTTTTTAAGGCTTTTCACTCTGTCATAAACAAGGTGGTAATATGGACTACAATAAAATACTGTAAGGTGGGTATACAGATAGCTGGAAAGCTGTTCTCAGAAAAATTACTAATGATTCATAGTCGAACTAGAAGGATATATCAAGTGAGATTCTTCCCATGATTGCCTGAAAATATTCAATATTTTAATTAATGACTTAGATGATAGAATCTGCATGCAGAATTTTCAGGTGACACCAAGCAGGGAGGAGATGTAAGCCCTTTGAGGAGACTATTAGAATTCATAATTAATATGGTTTATTGGAGAACTGATCTAAAACAAATATGATGCAGTTCATTCAGAACAAGTTCTAAATTGTGGTTGGACAGGAGTAATCATCTGTGCAAATCAAAATATAGAATAACTGGTGAGGCAGCAGATCTGCAGAAAACAGTTGGGCACTTGCAGGAGATCAGAAAATGGTTACAATACTATGATATAAACGTGCTGAAATGTATGGACAGGAGTCTTTGTGTAAGACATGCAAAGTAATTTTTGCAGTCAGCATTTCTGTGGCTAGTATACGATTTATATTCTGAGCAGTGTTCTTGAAGCCAGCTGGAAGCATCCAGAGAAAAGCAAAAAGAAAGGCCAGCAGTCTAGCCAATGTGACCATTGAGAACGGGAGAAATGGTTGTGTTTAGACTAGTGTAGTAATTCTCAAACTTTCTGAAGATGTTTTTCCCAGGTCACCATGAATCAGTGGAGTACTGTGCTGTGACATGTCTGTTGCACAGAGCTACGTGGCAAGCTGTGGCCATCAAATGGCAGAGCAGCTAAGGTCTGCTGTGCTGCTCAGGACTGTATTGCTTGTTTGAAGTACTAGCCCTTCTTGCTCAGCCTGATCGAGTGCTAAGCCACTAGGGTGACTAGTGGTGGAGGAACTGGGGACAGCCAAAGTCTGGTTTTTAAAAGTAACTACTTTCTTCACCAGAGTGTGTTTTTAGTGTTAGTTTAACAGAACTCTGAAATCAGCTTTCCATCCGTGGGGAGTGTGTGGCACAGGGACATCTGGATGATTGAAAGTAACAGATAAGGGGAATACAATGGGATAGATTAGGGATCACACTATGAAACTTCCTGATCTCACAGGGTCAGTTTAGGTCCATCACGATTTTATTGGCTCCAGCTCAGCATAAGCTCTGCCAGGCTAAGCTGACTCTCAGATGTTCCTGCTGTGTGCCCCTCAGGCTGGAGGGTTTGTTAGCTGGGGCACTAAGGAATCTGGAATCAACATGAAGATGTTGCTTTGTGCAATGGACCTCTGCCCTTCTAGCCAACAAGACCACTGAGAACAGGAGAAATGGTTGTGTTTAAACTAGTGTAGTAATTCTCAAACTTTCTGAAGATGTTTTTCTATCACTTGCTGATGCCTTTCTGTTGTAGCTTCCTATCATCTTCCCCACGCTTTTCCCTGCTGAAGTGATTCTACCCTAAATCTTACAATAATCCCTCTCAGTCTGATGTCTCAAGATCTTTCAGCCTTATGTCTCAATATCATTGTCCCCGAAGCTTGACTGTGGGCCGCATCCAAAGGATACCGTTGCTCCCAAGGCGGTTACTTCTCAGCTTGGCTGGTATTTCCCCAGGCCTTACTTTAACAGAGAAACTGAATTCATTTGTTGGGAGTTCCTCGTATTGATAGGGATGCAGCTTGATGAATCTTTTCCAGTCCCCCCACCCCGGCCCCAACCTCTGCGCTGCATACCCTTAGGATTCAGGATTTTTGTTGCATTTCCTGTTCCACCTGTCATGTTTTCCTTACCTCTTACCTTCTCCTCCATTCATGCGCATATCCCCCCTCTCCCTCTTTAGGTGCTGAGACTCCTCCACCTTTCATCTGGTCTTTTTCTCTTCTGGATTTCCTATGCTTGTTTTAATTGTTCTTAGTTTTCACTGCTGTCCTTTGCTTTCTCTTGTTTCCAGGCTTCTCGGCCTGTTTTTTTTTTTTTTTTTTAGACTCCCTATCCCAAACTCTTCTTTCTTCTCCTCTGCCCTCCCCTGGAATGAGTATCTTTTCCCCTCTTCAAATCTGCTGCAACTGATTCTGCTGGTTTTATGGGACCTTTCTTTTCAGGAGGACAATCTGAGAGCTTGATACTCTGACTCCTTTTCTCCTTCTTGTTCTGCTTAACTTTGGTGTTTTGGGTGGAGATGTTTCTGGCATGGGTGTTATAGTTCCAGAATAGGGAGGCTCCTTGTAGGGATTGTACTGGAGATGAGGTAAATTAATTGTTCCAGCAGATTGCGTATGACCCAATGGCTATTATTTGTTCAACAAATGAAAGAGTAAGGGAAAATGTGATAACCATTATAATATATGGAAATTTCATGTAAAGAGGAAGGTAACTGTTTTCCAGTTCTGTTGGGGATAAAGCAAGAATAGACAAACTTACTGTGTTGCAGAGATTTAGGTTAGACATTGGGAAAGTCTTTCCAATGCTAAGGATAGCAAAGAACTTCAGCTGATTGCCTAGGGAGTTTGCATAGTCTCTGTCACTGAAAGTTTTTAAAAATGAGTTGGACAAATATCTGTCAGGAATGGTTTATGTATGGTTGATCTTGCCCTGGGGCAGGAGAATGAGCATCAGGAATGCACTTCCAGCCTCACTTTTTTGTGTGATTCTATCATTACTGGTTCCCTGGACAATAAACATTCATTTTAAAAGTGAGTAACCTACCTGCACTGCCCTATCTTCATATAAGTAGATTCTGTTAACTCTTGGAGTAATTGATAAAGGATGGGTTAAGTGTCCCCTATATTTAAAGTCTTAACTCTTTTTGCTGAAGTGTTGTTCCATTGCATTCCTTCTAGCCTGCTCTGACTTCCAGTGTAACTTTCTTCTTTCTACATCTATTTTTTTGGGAGGTGACACATAGCTGCATAAGCAGTATATAAACATTTTAATGTTACAGAAATACTGCATCCAGTCCTCTGTTTCAGAGCATGCAAGTATTTTAAGAAATGCTTTTTACCACCGTCAGATAGTACGCATATTTTTAAGAGTACTTATTAAGAATTATTAAAGATAATACCCAAAGCCAAAACCCCTTTAATTTTTTTTCATTATTTTAAATGGAACTCTGCATATTTTACTTATCAGATATATAAGTGGTGTATCTAATGGTGAGGGTAGACTTCTTCCTCAAAATTCTAATTGAGGCTTAATGTAAAACAGAAAAAACAGTCTGAAATGTCTTCTAATAAGTATATAATTAATAAAAAGCAGTTGAAAACTCATTTTAACATTAACATAGGTCTGCCACATTGCTGTTGTCATAATTTGCATGATTTTCAATTATAGATAAACATTTAATTAAAAAAAAATGAATAAGTAGTAGAACCTTCTCGCTTCCCTCTGCGCCAGCTTCATTTGCATGTGCCTCTTGAAGCTAGTCTGACATTCCTAAGTTGTCTGCAATTTTCTTACGAACACCTTCCTACTTTGTGAATTTTCAAGGTTAGTATGTCACACATGGACAACTTTTGCTCTTAGATCTTGGGAGAAACTGATAGCTTTTTGTAATGCCCCTTTCTGAGCACGCAGATAGTAACAGATTGTATTCTATTGTTTTCCCTTACATGCTTTATTTACAGATGGCAATTTTTGTGCATGGACAGTATTCTCAGCAAAAGAACATGGAAGAAAATATAACCTCAATCTCTTAAGAGTTTGTTGTCTAAATGTTACACTCACTAGCATTCAGTAGAACTGTTTTAAGTGTAGTACTGCATACCTTGGAATTCTGCTTTTCAGGGTAAAATGCTTTTATCAGAACCTTTAATAGAATTACTGTAGAGCGAGAGACCACATGAAAATGAATTCAAGAATGCTGGTGCCATGCAAGAGTGATCGCTTTTGGTCAAAACGTGTTTTTTTTTTTTTGTTGCCCATGCTATATGTGATTAGAAGAGCAGTGTTTCTTGCTTCAGATCATGCTTTGGATCTGTGAGGTCGGCTTTTAAGTTTTGACCCCAAGCTTGGTGTAGGCGAAACATTATGTTTTCTTCTTTACCTCCTTTCTACTCTCCTTTCTACTCAAGAAAACAGTTCTTTTTAAAAGAACTGTTTAATCTGTAATGGGACAGATAAGGCCTTTGATAATTGAACTGTCACATTCCTTATGCAAAAGCGAAGCTTTTCACACAGAGTGAAGATTTAATATTTTCAGTGCTTGTCCTTTCACATTTTAATTTGAACTGGAGTAGAAGAACTCTTTGCCTGCTTGCTTGGTTCAGTGTAGTGCTATGTACTTGCCCACTTGCTAAGGGCGGCAACAGCAGAAGTTGGGTGGCAATCGCCTCCAGAAGATGGCCTTGCTGCAGAACTTCGTGGGTAGCTCTGTGAAGTGTAGAGGCAGAGAAGAGGAGGAAAGGAGCCAGCAGGACTGCAGGGGGAATGCAAGCACTGGGGCCCTGCGCACGGGACACCTGGGAACGCAGGACTAGAGAGGAGTCTCCGCACACCTGGAATTCGGCACCCGGAGATTGCAGGCTGCCATGTCATGTAACAGCATTCATATCAAGCCCCATCCTAAAATTACTGCTCATATCAGGAAGGCTTTTATCTCTAATTAAATGCTCATTAATATTTAAGGTAATTTAGATTTGATTAAAAAGTTCTTTAATTTTTAGTCTAGGTATATTCTTGCACCGTCAGTTTATTCTTACGATGATTATTCCAGACTCCAGATGAAAACCTGTGAGTTATGCAGGCCAGGGCAAAAGAAAGTTCCAATTTAGAGAAACATTATGGCTACGGCTATTATTAAAATTATTCCGTGAAGCAGTGTAATGTTGGAAATGGCAAACTTCTCTTTCCCGAAGTCATGGGAGAGAATTTTCATGGAGGAAACTGAAACCTTGATCTTCTTCTCTGATACTCCTTTTTAGTAGATTATATTCTAAACCAGAGTGTACCATTTGCAAAGCTGCTGCTCCTTTTAAAAGTTCTAATCTGCCATTTCTCATTTCGTACTAGTACTTATCAGGGTTCCTTTGCACAGTACAACTTAATCAGACAAATGGCCAATTCCAAACTCTGAATATGACAATAAATTTAAATGTAAATATGCTACATTTCAGTATTATAATAAAAAGGCAAAGTGAATGCTCAGTCCCCTCAAGTAAAAAATGGAAAATAAAAACAAGTAAAAATTGATTGTGAAATTGGTAGTGTATTTTTCATGGTAGTGCTTTTTAATTAAATGCAATTTTTTTTTTTTTTTGAAGGCAAAAAAGATGAAATAGGAAATTTAGGCTATGCTCTTGGCTGGTTTAGGGTATTTTTGCTACTGAATAGATCTTGCATTCACAATTCATCTGGTATGAGACAGAAAATAAGCCTTTGACTGCTGTTTTTCAGAGCTGAGCAAAGTCTAAAGTAGGAACATTTACTCTTTTCTAATAAAGTAATCAAATAAATGTAATCCAGCATAACATGTTTGCTTTGGCCTTTTGTATGTCACTGTTCTTCTCCAACCTCTGCTGTAGATGTTTCATTCACAAATGTTGGAGCTCAGCAACAAAAGTTGGATGAGAACATTCCTCCTATCTCTACTTCTTAAAATTAAGCTTCCTCCAGAAAGAAAAAGAGGAACTGGATAACTGTCTTTGCAACCATCTGGCTTTCAGTGCAGTACATTTCCCTGCAGGGGGAGCACAATATAAGATGTATTCCCAGAACAGTATTCTCCCCAAACTGGCCTTGCAACACTGAGTAAGTCAATGATGATTCTGATTTACGAATGAGGAAAAAAATCAAAACAAAGAGGCTGTGCATATGTAGCACACCAGTATGAGCATAGGGAGAAATAAGGGAAAAGAAGCTGGAAATACATTTCATTACAAAGTGAAAAACATTAAAAGTTAAAGCATAAAACCAAATTAATATAAAACTATTGAAGGACTTGACTCCCTCCTTTTGGAAGCTAAGGAGGTACATCATACTTCATTCTCAGTTGGCCGAATGGAAACATAAAAAATATTAGGAAGACCTTCCTATTCATGTTACAGTGATGCAGGACCTTGGGCGAGACTTTTTCTATGTGCTCAATTCTAGGCAGTGATGTTCTAATTGAATGATGTGAAGCTAAGTTTTGGGCAAAACTCTGATGTTTTGCTTTTTTTTTTTTTTTTTCCTTTCTTTAATATTTAGCACGCTATTTAGCTCCATAGAATATATATCATTTTCTTTTACCACTAAATAAATGGAATAAAAATAGAATGAATTAATGTTATGTTTCTTTGTCATAAGATGTAGCAAGGCCTATATAAATTCATAGTTGCGGTATCAGAGAGTATGGGTACATGAAGAAATTAATATATTAACCTTGTTAGTATATATGTTATAATGAAAAAGCCTATCAGTTATTGAGGAGAGGGTAATACCATATATACAGAGTCAGATGTTTTATTCGTAGGTTTAATATTCCATACATTTTACTTTTTGGGAAAAGCAGCCAGGATGCTCAGGGATTAATTACTTAGAAGGTGGGTTTTTTTTTAATTTTTTTATTTATTTTTATTTTTTTTTGAGGGGGATGGATTTTTTTTTCAGAGAAAAGCTTCTTATCGTGTGGACACAGTCCTTCCTTGACACTTCCTGTGAGTACACAAGTTCTGGTGCCTGTATGAGCAACACCTCCCCATGCAGGTGCTTGGCTTTCCTCACCGAAGAGCTTCATTACACAGCAGTATTAAATCCACCCAAGCATGCACCTCCACACTGTACCTCTCCCAGGTTTTCTCCCCCAGGGCCTGCCCAACCTTTGCTCCAAGCCCTTTCTGGAAGGATCCTCCCATCAGCTTTAATTTCAGCTGAGCCCTCAGCATCAGTGAGTTAGCAAAATCTACAATTTCTAGCAGGCTCACTGCTTGCAAATAGGGTGTAGCCTTCAAGTTCTGCCAGTCTATTGCAAAGACCCAAAGGTACTTTGTCCTGTAAGAGAAGATGACACAATACTCGGATGTATCTATAAAAATACTTTGCTTTCTAAGTTTAGTCTTTCCTAAAGCTGTGCTCATGGAGTACTTGGAAACTGCTGATTTGTAAGCCAAGCGTGCTTTGGCCAGGTGGTCTTTGGTAGTCTCCGGAGCCCCTAAACTTGACTTTTTGATACAGAACAAGATTATACCCATATCATGTTCTAGTCTTTCCCTGTGATTTGGTAGTCACTCACTCCATTGTAGTGTGACTGTAAAACTTACCCAATAATTTGATCAGCTGAACCCCTAAGCTTTTTTTTGAACATTATCAAGAATCATTTCCCAGTGTTCGAACTATTTATGGGGAAATGGAAAAAGGGGAGACCCCTGCTCTTTACAGCCACCTGTTTGTTGCTTCTGTTATGCTGGCATTGGCAGTCTGTTCAGTCGGTGGGATTGGGATCAGAGCCAGTTGAAAACTAACCTGCCCCTTCTGCCCCTCCAAAAGGAGGGAGAAAAAAACAGAAAAAAATAAAAAGAAAGAAAGCTGGCTGTGCAGCTGATAGTTCTGGCAAAAGGAGAAAGTAAGACTGCTATTTCTTGCAGCAAGTTGCCATTAGATTGGCTTCATTGGGCTATTAAACTGTCCCCCTAAATTCAAACCTGTGCAACTGCAAATACCCTTCTATCCTGAAGGCTTAGAACCTTTAAATTAGCATTTTGAAATGGATTCTTCCGTTTGCTAAGTGTCATTTTTCTACTTCATATACATGTGACCTTAAAAACAGCTGCTGAAAAATGATTCCTATACAGAGGAAGTTCTTGATAAAAGAAAGCTGATGAAGGTGGCCTGACTGCTTCCTCACCCTTGCCTCATATCCTTGAAATAAGTAGTGTTGGTGGTGTTAATGGGAGGAATGTGGTCAGGAGTGCCTGACCCTTGCCTGTATAAGTTACTCAGTGGGCATCAGTGTAGGCTCTTTACTGTCTTTATTTATTTTGAGCCAAGTGGCTGAGGCCTGAATCAGAGACTTCAGGTTATAGTAAAGGACTGAGGCTGGAGTACAAGATTGTGACCTCTCAAAAAATTGTTGTGGTTCCAACAACATATAAAAACTGACCAAATTTTACTCTTTGCCATAAATGCTGAAGTCTGTATGTTTTCCATTGAAATGCTGAGCCATTCAGCACACCCTTGGTTGTGGGGAACACAGTGGAGGCTATAACACATGCCCATTCACAGGTAACCTTTCTTTTAGTGTTTGCATGGGAAAGCATTTACCGCAAGAAAGGATTCCTAACTGCATTCATGTGTCTGTTTATACAGCATGGATGCTCTTAGACTCCCTGCCCAAGCAAAGATCCCTTGTGGGTCTTCCCAGCAGACTTGGGGATGTCCAAGCCTACCCTCTGACCAGGTGTACACCAATCCTTGAGAGGCACTGTAGTCCCCTCTGGGTCCACCTTGACATGTGGCAACAGCAACCTCTGGGTAGTGAAGGATGATGACCTGCCATGCCTGTTACCCACAGGGTTGGATGTTCTTGATGTTGGTCTCCCAGGGACTCTAACCCTAATTTGTGTAAGTGGCAGGTTGCCAATCCACACAATTGCACTACATCCTTTTCCAGTATTCCTACTGGTCTGTATTCCATTCCCAAGCTGTCCATGTGTCATCTGCTGCAGAGTGAAAAACATCATACCTTTGCTGCTGTAATTTTCCACTGTGTTAGCACCTTACTGGTGGGAAAGTCTGAGATTTTGAACTTTATTCTTAACATCTTAATCCAGTTCAGGCTTTAAGTCAAAGGAATACCCTGCAGGTCGTGCTTCTAGTTGTGGACATCAATTGTCTTGATACAATGAAAATAAATACCACAGAAATATATTGGAAAGCAGACATTGTGCAGTGCAGAAGAGATTGAGTAATGAGTCTTTTGTTCTCAGTGGTTTTTGATTTTATTTCTTAACATGTTCTGTCTTATTGTGGGTTCCTCTGGAAGAATTTTTGTATCCTTAGCTTTCCTGTTTTCTTAACTAGAAAGTCACTCCTTTTTGATTTAAGGTCAAGAATAGAGGAAGTTTTGTTGAAGGAGTGAGGAGTTAAAATTTCTAATGATGAAAATCACCAAAACCACTCTGCTGCTAGCATCCAAGCAACATCTTCAGTCCCTGCCCCTGAGGATAAGCTTGTTTCTACTCAGTGGGTAAAATGGCTTCACTGAATGCCTTCTGATCTCTGACAACAGTGTATGCATGCGTGGTATAGGTGCACATATGCTGAGGTGGTGAGAGGAGGAATACTCTAAGTACAGGGCAGGGTAGTACCTTCAGAAAAGCTTGGAATACTTATTTGGATACAAATTGTTTAAGAATTGTCTGTTTATCCTGGAGGCTTAGACTGTACAAACCAGTAATTTATACTGGCTGAAGACAAATTCACAGCCTAGCTGTGTGTATATTCAGTTAGTCCTTGATTTGAACAGAAAAATTGGACTTTGTGGATGACTTGCTGTTTTTTCCCCTTTCTGAGCTTTATTATACTTGATTTGTTTATCTCAAAAGAGATATTCTGTACAAAAATCTGCTTCCAGTTGCTCAGAGCAAGTATTCGAAGAGACACATGATTTGCCAGGACAATGCAGAGTGAGTTCAGAAAAACCTCACTGTTGTTAACTGAGGATGTAGGTGGCATGTGTGAACTACAGATACTTTTTTTCTTTTCTGTAGAGAACGTAAATTTCTTGCCCCAAACAGTACTGCTTATAGAAGCTGTTGTAGACTTCCTGTGTAGTATGGGGAATAGGGGTAAGCAATAAAGGCAACAGGTATGACTCTTCAGGATGTTTTTATTCAACGCCTTCTCTAGTGTATGCACGGAAAGAGTGACACAGCATCAGCTTAGCGGGTTTTGTGCAATCTCTCAAATATGTTGCAGTTTTAAAAGCATCATTTTCTACTTTTTGATGCAAACGAGTTAACGTTCTCTCACGCGTGTGGCTCCTGCTCGTAATGACTATTACTGCAATGCCACTAGGGAACCTTTAGCTGAGATGGGAACTCCATCGTGCCATAGCAGTGAAAGACAACCTCTTTTAAAAGCTCCAAGCCTAAAAAAGGCAAGAGAGGAGCAGAGAGGAGGTATTGCTGTCCTCCATTTACACATAGGCAACTAAGGCACGGTATCAAATATTTATGTAGAACGATCTAGGAAGTTTGGCAGACCTGAGAACTGAAGCTATTGCCTCCACATCTGAGTTCAGTATGAAGGGTGAGATTATTAACCACAAGTTACTAATGCGTTTATTTTTGTCTCCAAGTCAGCAGTATACTTACTGCACCATTTTCTCGTATTTCCTCTGTTGCATCTTTATTCTCTTTACTTGCTGCTGTGAGGGGAAGAACATAAGTCAGTAGGATTTTTTTTGTGGAAACGAAAGGCTTGCTTTATGCCAGTATTTTGGAATTGCTAGAAAATACAGTAATACTAGCTTTATATATGGAAAAAATCTTTCTGAAGAAGAATTACAGCTACCCATAAAGTATGTGACACAAACAACCCTTACCATCTGCAAGTATTAATTGTGCATTAGAAAAAAGGGATGCTGAGATACAAGACCATTAAGGAATATGGGATATTACTTAAAGATTTAAAATGTATAATTTAATTGCCAACTAGAGAGTAATGTTATTGAAACTTCTGGGAGCAAAATTTAATGAGATGAATGCAAGTAAAGCTGCCCATGTTAGTTTCAGGATTTTTTTGAGGATCTTTAAATGCACAATATGACATTCATTAATGTAATGTGGGCTCGCTGCTTTTGTTGCTTTATACATATATGGATCAAACTTATATGGCATCTTACGACTTACTTTAAATAACCTCAGAAAGGTCTGTCCTTTTATGTTTATATAGCATGTTCTCTGTGAAGATTAAAAAAAAAGGGGGCAAAAAAAAGGGTTTGTAGAGAAAGCATATTTCTTACAAGAACTAGTGGTCAATTTGAAAAACAACAAAAAATATCAAAACATAGCAGTTTTCAGGCCTATGAGCCCTTAACATCCAGGAAATTTGTAAATGAGTGTTTGAGATTCTTCAGTTTGCTAAAGATTGTCTTCTGCTACATAAAAAAACAGCCTTAAAATGGTCAAGGACAGCAAGTGGGGAAGGAATGCTCATGGAGTGGAAATGGCTGTTTCTGTATCAGTATTTTTGGTTTAATCGGTACCATGATTGTGACCCAAATCCCCCAGTCATCCCCACTGGTGGCTCTGGGGCCCAGTTCACAATTTCGGTGCGCACCAGCGTTAGCCAGTGCTTTCTAACAGAAGACCAGAGAAAGTGAAGTTATTTTTTTCCAGCTTTTCAGCACTTGTAGCCTAAGCAGAGGCAGTGGGATGTTGAAAGTGTTAATGAGAGAAATATGGAAAGAGGAGAAATGAGACCTTGGGACACTGTCCAAAAGTGATGTGGAATTCCAGATTCACCCTGAGAAAAGTGTGTGTCACCTGTCACTCAGTCACCTGAAAACAGTGTTCATGAAAAGATGAGGGGAAAATGTCAAAAACAGATTGACTTGTGATTGTTGCAGAAGGCTAAAGCTTGTGAAGACTTTCTATATACTGAAGATAAAATTATACATGAATATAGTGGATAACATGAGTCTTAAAGACTACTGTTGTTACAACCACAAGGAAAGTCCTGCTAGCAATGAGTGACAGAAAACGTTAAGTACTTGCACAGGGAATAAACTCGTGAAATCTTGTCCTTTAATGGCCAATCTTGAAACTATTTCAGCTGAAAAGGAGCTATTCTCATTTTTAGAAACGAAGAGTATCGTAAGGATAGTGTATGAATCTCAGTTTTTTTGTTCTGAAATATGGAGCCACTGTCTGAGAGAGAGATTCATGTTTAGACATTATATGATGCCAAGAAATGAGTTCTTAGATATTTAACTGTAAATAAATTCTTGATGTACTCCCATTTCCCTTTCTCTTCTCTCTGCTGTTATTTCAACGCATTTGCGTCCGGGCCTTCCATACTGTTTTACAGAGGTGCTGATAATAGTCGTCTATATTTGAATTTTATTCTTGAAGAAAATGGATCAATTATACAGTGTAGGACTTGTTAGGTTACAGCTAATAGCCATAGCTGTTAACCTCACATGTTCTTTTTACTTGGGTGGTAATAATGAATCATTAAATTGAAAGAAGCAGTAATCCTTGAGATATAAAAGTAGAGATCATTTAACAAAGATACTTCAAAATGGTAACCTTAAAAGTTATTTTACTGAAAAGCATTGTGTAATACTAGTCAATACTTATCACTGTAAGAAGAGTTTGCAACTTACACTGTGAGAATTATATGTAGAATATTAGTGTAGCCTGCTGCAGCAGGCAGTAAGCATGTTTTTATTTTGCTAGGATCTTTTAGAAAAATTATAAAGAATAATCTTAAATAAAGAACAAAGTATACATAACACAAGGAATCCCATTTTAATAAGACTTGAACAATTACTGTGAACAGTTATTTTTGCTAAATGCATCTACTAGAAGATAAAAAGTTGAGTAATATGGCCTGCTCATTTAAAAAGGAATATTACAAGTCACATAATAATAATAAAATCAGACGTGCCTTTAATATAAAGAGAAGATAAATTACTGGTCCACTGTGAAATTAGATGTATTCATGTATTTTCTTACTGCTGTACAAATGTTCTAATATAGTGATAGTATCCTCACCCGCTGCCTTTGTTGACTGATGAATGAATTTATTGAGAAAGTAGAAAATAACCTTTTCCTTCCACGTCCTGTCCTGTCCCGTCCCTGTTACTTGTTTCTTCTGCAGTTTTGTTGAAAGTAATACTGTTTGTGTTTTCTTCTGCCAAGCTTTAGGACCGAAGTAGAGTCTGTAAGAATATGTGGGCAATTACAAGGGGTTTCAAGGTCTGTTTAGAGGGTTTAGATTTCTGCCTTCAAAACAGGTAATAAGATGATAGCAGAGTTCAGCTATCAGCTTTTGTATATTAGGAAGAGTTAAGGAGAATCGAAACTG
Source organism: Rhea pennata (assembly GCF_028389875.1). Lineage (NCBI taxonomy): Eukaryota > Metazoa > Chordata > Aves > Rheiformes > Rheidae > Rhea > Rhea pennata. The sequence continues at coordinate 108,139,008 of NC_084664.1, read as the reverse complement.
TAGACTCAAACTAGTGAATAGCCTTATTTTAAAATAAGATATTAAAAATAAATTTGAAGTAAGGCATAAAAGAGACAAAGGCTAAACTAAAAGTGACCAGAAGAGATGTTATGATTACTGGACTGAAGATATGACGTAGCTTTGTTATTCTGTTCTCAGTAATAATACCACTCAGCTGCTTTGTGTCAAAGAGATTTCACGGGAAAAGAGATGGTGCTGGGTTTTACTAAATGACTATATGACTATGTAGTTGAAATTTGGAGTGATTACTTTCTTAACTGCTCTGCATCTGCTCCTGACCCACAGTTGTATGTGTCACAAAGAGTAAATTACATGTGATTTAGAGTTCAGATATTGATATTAAAAGGTGCATGGCTGCATAGTATGTCAAATGTAATATTTATCCTCAGATTTATTCTTTTGGACTTTATTGTTAGATATTTGGAGATTCGGTTTCCCATGATGACTTATGCTGACATTGGAAGACACTGTGTGTCTGATGATCTCATGCGTGCTCTCATTACTGAGCAGAGCCGTTCAATTTGCTGTGAAATATTTGATGTTGAGCCATACATCCCTGTATTAGTAATTTCCACAAGGCAGAGGTTATAGGGAGTGGTAGTTTCTTTTATTAGACCATCTCATTCAGTTGGAGAAAATAGACAAGCTGTGTGTGCATTACAACCTTCAGGTCTTGGAAAAAGGCTCCGTACGCTCCCAGTCTTGTCCGTTTTTTTCCACTGGTGTCAAATGATCAATTAAAAGATAACTTCTCTCTTTATAAAGCTTGCCTTAATGAGACCGCCGTGTCTACAATAAAACACTACTTTGCAGTTGCAGCCTTTGTCATTCAGGAGACATACCCTTGTTTGCTTTTCACTAGCTGCCTGCGTTGGAGTTACTTTTGGCTGCTTCATTTTGTGGCCGAGTTCTCCCTTTGCATTTTCGAGAGAGTCGTTGTGCTTCACTCTGAGCGTAGCCGGAAGGGCTAACTGTTCTACCTAAGCACAAATCAAACTGCGCTAAAAACTCGATGAAACAGTTGAGCCTGTGATTTGCTTTTCAGTTTATTCTCTCCCATCCCCTGAGATTTCACTGCAGACTCCATCGGTAGCCATGACATGTTTTTTGTGGCCTATCACATGTGATTCAAATGTTCCACGTAAAGCTCTGTTTCATACTCCCCAGCCACATCCCCTCGGCTTCGGGGACACAGGCTGCAGCTTTGTATCCTTGCGAAGGGAGTTTTCCTAGAGCAGGTAAGCCACTTCCTTCGTCATAGCATTTACAAGTTTCTGTCAGTTTGAATGTGCCTTCTTCCTCCTGATCCTCCGGTCCTCTCAAGGAGCTGAGCTTTGAATATGCTCCACTGGCAATGTCTGCACTGGAACCTTTTTGCAAACTGAAAACAGTGTGTGAACACAGAACAGAAACAAGCATCTCCTCAAAACTGTCCTGTAAATACGCCATCTTTTCTCCGTCTTTCTGATGCCAGATTCAAAACAGAAAAGCCTTCGGTTGAGGAGGAGCAGCTCTGCTCAGGGGCTGTGGTCCAATGCGTGGCCTGCAGCACGATGCTGATGGCTTGCTGCCTCCCCCTCAGCGCGAGGGGGCAGCGCACAAGCGAGGGCTGCACGAGAAACCTCCGTGCCCCCGGTCCGAGAGGGGCTGCACCTTGTGCTCCGGCCACAGCCTGAAACGGAGCGATGGGTTTCTGCCACCTCTGAAGGTGACCCAGCTGACTGCCATGGTTTCTGCAGTGCATCTCCGCTAAGGAGGAAATGGTTGGAAGATACCCTCTAACAACGTACGGATCAGCACACGTTTTCAGTGAGAACACATGGTGGAGAAGAACAAGGGGGTTTTGTTGTTGTTGTTGTTGCTTTAAAGACCACTATTCTCTTCCCATGGAAGAAGGAGCCTAGTAAATCATGCGTTAGTTAATTATGTGAGAAGGAGCCTAGGTAATCAAGATTAATATTTGTTAGCTTACGTTAGAAACTTTCTGTCACTGGGCTATCTAAAGGGGCTCTATGTATGCCGCTTAAGCCTTTCACTTGCGTGGTAGTGCCGTATGCAAGTATTTGGGATTCCCAGGTGTGTAAAGTGAGGAACAGAAATGGAGCAGAAAATTAATCACTGGCTGGGAACTCCCAACCAGTTAGGAGCAGAAGTGGGCTGGGAATCTTGAAATCTTGACTTTTCTGGATGTTACGTATCGTGTCTTATAAATTCTTTCATTTATTCTGTTTTTGTAAAGAATACATGGAAAATTTGCTAGAGCCATGGTATAAAGTATTTTCAGGACTGTTCAAGTGCAGATTAGAACTAATGTTCTTCCACTGTTTCTTCATTGAACTATTACTTTTCCTAGGATGAGAGCTTTTAATACTAAAAACCATTTCTGGTTCCTTTTTTTTTTTTTTTTTTTTTTTTTTTTTTTTTTTTAATATTAAGCTAGTAACCCAACAGCTTTGAAGCTAGCTTTTTAAGACGAGCTCATGGTAAATTTCACACTTCATGAAGAGGGAAATACCCATGCAGAGCCTAGAAATATCAGTTTTAAGAAAGATGCATCTCAGCTGCAAAGTGCAGCTAAATCGAGAACTTCCACAAAATTCTGAGAATCATAAAGTTTATGTTTCAGTTCCATTTTCCATCTAATGATTTTATACATTGCTAAATGATGTTACTAATGTCAGTGGTAGACCTTTTATCTCTTATTGTAATGTGTGTTTTTTATGCTGAGCACAATGGAGCCAGTTCCTATAATGTTTCTATATAGTATGCATGAATTCTCTCATGGCTTGCAAAAAATAGCTAAGGCAGTTTTTCCCTTTGCATCGTGGTTGATAATAATTTTTTTTGTGTGATTCATTAAAAAATAGTTATGAGTATTTTTAAGCTTGGACTAGTCTTAATCCTGGGAGAACAGTGCCTATTGGCTGTCTGTGGTGAAAAAGAAAAAAGATATACAGGAAGCTGATATCTCAAGGTAGCTGGTATTGCCAGCAAGATTAAGATCTGATCAATATATTTGTTCAGTGTGAAAATTTGAGTGTTGCAGGGATACTTTCAGCAGGATGGTGAAAAATAGGAAAATCAGTGGACACAGTGGAGAGAAGCAGCTCACACGTGAACAAGGCAGTCTCCCTTTGCCCCTCCAGGCAACACAGTGCTCATCAGGATTTTGCTTACTGTGCCAGGTGTTCTCCTTCAGTACTAAATCTGCCAGCTCAGGAGATCCCAGCCGTGCTTAATTATCCTGGTCATTTCCCTGGCGCAGAGGAGCTGCGAGAGGCACCTGGCTGCTCCACGCGCTGCAACTACGTCCGCACGCTTTGGGATGGGCGCCGGGCAGGAGACTCCTGCAGAGCAGCGTACGGGGCTGGTTGCGCGCGTGGCGTCGGGAGCGCCCCGTGGCGCAGGGCCGGCAAGCGGTCGCAGCAACGCACCTAGGCTCAGCCCTGGTCTCAGCCGCGGCCTTACCAGTCCGAATGAAATTGGGCTGTTAAGAGATGTGTTACATCCGACGCGTTAGGAGCTGAGGGCACAATGTCAGATGAAGGTGGATTTGAGCCCTTGACCTGTTGGTACTAGTGGTTGAATTGGCAATAAAATAAAATGACTGTTTATGTTTTAATGACAATTTAAGGCAAGAGTTACTGGTCTCTGTTCACTTGTACGTCCTCTTAAATTTATTCTTCTCTGACATGCTGTGGAATAGAATAATAAACCAAAGGCAATCTTCAGATTACAAAGGCAGGTTCAGTTGCCTGCTAATTGTGTTTTTATTTCTCTTCTCTTAAGAACCTTTCTCAGGGCACAAGGATGTCAGGGGATAAATCGTAACGGTCGCAAGAGGAGTCTTGGAGCAGAGCTTTCTTGTAAACTAGTAACTTAGTGCATTTCATTTATTTATTTATTTTCATTCTGAACTATCCCAGAGCTATTGAGAAATGATGAGTGTTGTGGACAGGCCCAATTCCATAGCCTCTAGGGTGAAGAGGTGAGAGGGACGTGGACAACTGACACAGACTGTGGTGCACAGCTTTTTTTGGAGTGCACATAGTAGCTTTCCATCTTTACGGTGTCTCACGTTTCCCGCTAGTACTATTTTCCTTCATGCAGAGATAAAGCATTTTTTTTTGTCTGACTGCTTCAATTTGAAATAGTTGTGGAAGTTATCATCAGGAGAAAAAAAAATCCTGTATACTGGCACAAGCAATTTATAAGCATTTCTCCTTCCTCAGTGAAATCTTAATCCTGCAGTCTTGTAGTAGCTTTATTACTTACTTCACTGGGTTTAGAGATTAGGCCCTGAATGGAAAAGACAGTTGAAGTGAACAATGTAGGAAGAATGTGGATTAGTCTTGTAGAGAATTTTTCTCATTGTTCTTCCATTAGGTGCTATTTCTGCCTCAGGAAATGAAAAATAAATGGGGCAAAGCTCCACTAGCCCGTTCAGCTGGCCTAGGAAATACTGACATGATCATTGTTCTTCAGAGGTGTTGTAAAAAGAAACTTGGATCCAGGTCTGAACAAATAAAAGAAAGTGACTTTTCATGCTCAATGAGACGTGAAAGTGTTTGGTTTTACTTTTTCTTTGATTGGAATAAATGTCTGGACTAAATGGAAGTTAGGAATAGCATTATATCTGATCTGATAGCTGTCCGTATGGTACTGCTGAAACAGGGCAGCCAGTTTCCATTAAGAAAATCTGTGCAGATAACAGAAAAAAATTAGTAGGTGAAAAAAATGGAACCAGATTATTAATCAATGCTGGTGTTCCTCAACAGTTTAAGATACATGGTAATATTATTCAATTTGCTACCACTTTTCTTCTTACAGTCGTCACAAGCTTTACATACATGGATTGTTTCGCAGTTTCTGTAGTGGCATTATTATTATCATCCCAGTTTTACACATGCTCAGACAAGCCAAATGGCTTGCCAACCATTGTGTAGACTATGGTAGAATTGCAGCTAAGAAAATAGTGGTAATATTTTTGTTTCAGTATCTTGATCTAGAAAATCTGGTGATTTTTAGCACTTCAGAAAGAAGAATGTCTAGAAAGTTAAGACAGCACAATATTTTGATCCTTTGAATCCTGTGCATTTTGAAACCTTATGCATTTTCTTCCTGCTGGTCTATATTAGGAGAGCATCCTTAGCTTACAAGACTAAGTTTCTCATACTTTGCAAGTGCAATAGTCCAGTACTGCAGCTTGCTCACTTTTACAGGCACCAGTATAGCAAATCTCTTTTCTATTGAACATTATATGGAAGTAATTCAGGCTAGTCCTCTTGTCTGTCCCACTTATTTTGTGAACACATCAAGTAATAAGATGCAAGACAGAAAATTGTAGTATAGTGTAGAAGGAGCATTCCTTGTGTCTGGAATGTGCTTTTTCACCCTGCATTACCTATTGCGTATAATACTTTATATAACATATTGTTGATATATGGATTCTAAACCAGGTAATTTTCTTTTTAAAATGAAAAATGTTTCCTATTGACCTATGAGAATTTTCATATACAATAAGCTAATACTTTTGCGAGGGTTCTGTATTAAGATTTTGAACTCTACATAGTCCTTATAAATAAGGAGTATGAAATAATTCACAGACTCAGTACTTTGTGAAGGAATCTCAGGGTCAGTGCTGTACCTCTTAAGCTACAATTGTGCTTCATGCCTTGGCCTACAATATCTGTCCTCAGCTTGTTGTTAGCTATGTGTGTATGACAGTATCTGTCATTGTATCTCTTATATAATGTCAGGAATCAAAGGTGAACCTTGCAAGGAGAGAATACAGGAAGACTGGATTTTTTGTTCTTTGATTTTATTTCTTGGTGAAATATGTGCCTATACGTTCTAATGAAGAAACTTTATCTTAAAAAGAAAAGAGCAGTGGTATGATTCTTTCATTGATCAAGTTAAGTCTTTCTTGTTTTGCTGTTTATTTGTGGCTTGAAAGATAAAAAAAAAAATAGAAGACACTTGCTGAGGTCTTTATGTAAAAGGCAAGATTTAGGAGCTTTCTAGCCTGCTGTCTCATGTCAGTTGCTTAGTTTTCACCATGTAGATACATTAAATTATTTTAATACTATTTCCCCACTGTTCTTAATTATGGCTTCCTTAGCTGAGATGCAATGATTGTTGGTTTGTCCCTTATTCATTCCAATATAAAGTAAAAAGGATTTGTGTAAGTCATTGCTAAAGCAGTTTAGAAGAGCACTCTTGCTTCATATTGCAGCAGACAAGCAGTGTTTACACTGGAGGCTGCATGTCAGCTCAGAGCTTATAGCCAATGCATCTGGGGCACACACTCAATGAAATGGGCTAGCATGTTCACAGTGTTCATTTAATCATAGCCTTAGTTATACCTCAGTAAATAAGTGAGAGCTTGAGTGGGATAAGAAACATCAGGGAACCAACCCTAGGCTACACTATTTTAGTGTTTCACTCACCTTTAAATTTGAGCTCCAAATATTTGCCTGCTGGGTTGCTCTATTCCCTATTTTGATTCTGGTAACTGTTCAGCTTTCTTATTCTTTCCTGATGATGTGTGATCCTTGTTTTTATGCTCATTCTATGTGAATGAAGTACTTGCAAAACATAAAATGTTTTTAACAGACAGCCAGGATTTTTGACCGATCATCTCTCTCAAGAAGGATTTTTATATGCTAATGTAACATTCAATAAAAAAATCTTGTGTTTTAAAGAAATCTTTCCTAACAACAACAACAAAAATGAAGCTGTTCAGATGGTGTTTCTTAGTGTCTCAACATAATTTTTTAAAACTCCATGACCCTATTTTGAGGGATGTTATGGAACATGCAAGGAAGCTCTAACAAATATTTTGTCCCTTTGTTTTTCCTAGAAAATTAGTAGTATGTTTTATTAGTTGGCTCTTTCCCATTATGAGCTCCCTGTTTGAAGTGCTCAGACGAGAGACGAGTGCTCTGAAACTGACCTCAGTTTAATTACGTTAGCTTGGAAAATACAGAAAATTATCACCGTCTCTGACTGGATTAGTGCTAATGAGCTGGTACAATATGTGACAACCTCACCCACAATTAAACTACAATTAGCTGCTCTTGAGTTACTGATGCTCTGGCTGCCTGTTCTCTTGCAGTGGATGGTATGTTTTTGGGTGGTTCTCTGTGTTCGGTGCATCACTTGTATAATTTTTAACATGCTTTAACTTGTCATCGATATAGCGATAATTTGAGCTGTAACCAGAGATTTGTCCCAGCCCATCTCTTGTCCACACCCAAAAATTTCTGTAGGGCTTCTGACAGATATGCACTGGCAGATTAAAATTAGATGGCTGAAATGGTTATCACTACCAGCCGCCTGATAGACATTGCTATCTCGAGGCTGGCATGGCTGATCTGCATGTCAACTGCTCTCATTTGCTGTCCAGCATATTAAGATAAACCACAGACAGAAATAATGCCCAGAAGAGCCCTAAGCTTGAGCTAATGTGTTAGGATTTTGGGGTGGGGTTGGGAGATTCACTGCTGCTTGGCTCTCAGATATGATGCATATTTTGTCAGTAAAGTCAGCTTTGTAAGGCAGTGATCCCCGGCCCTTTGCGCAGCTCCTGAAAGCTGTCTCAGCCCTATCCACCCTCAGCTCCTTGCCCCAGTCCCTTCCCCGGACTGCCCAACTGCTCAGCCGCCTTGGTGCTGCCTGGCTCGGAGGGACAGTCAGATCAAAACTGTCCTGCAAAAACCTCTGTAGTTTCTCTATCTTCTTCCAGGGAAGTGGCTGCACATGCAGGGGAGGACAGCTGGCAGCGGGTTTGTTGTGCCTATTTATTAAGTACTTCTTCATTTATTTACACTGTGTATCTGTAAAGTTGAAGATAGCTTTAGGAAGGAAAGCTGTTTGTTTTGGCTTCCTTTGCCATAAAGTTATCCAAGATACTGCATGTTGCATTGATAAGACTCAATACCGCATCTAGTGTCATGTTAATTTTGCATTCATGTTCAAAACCAGGAATGTTTACTAAATTCAGTGTTACTGTTTTTATTATATATTTTCAATAGCAGCAAGATTTACAAGATTGAGATTTCTTTGGGATGTCTAAATCAAGGTTTTCTGCATTATCTATTTTGCCAGTAAGAACTTTATCCAGGAAAATCATGATATAATCTTTGTTAAATGACTACTTTATAGTCAAATATATTGGTGATACTTACTAAACACAGCGTAATTGTAATGTGAGAGAGTCTTTGGTGAAAGGATGCTGCTTAGGTTGCTAAGTGAGGCACTCTCAGATTATAAAATGCTGACTTTACTTCTTCCTATGCAGTCCCAACTCTCCTCTCCTACGCATCTGTCCTGGGAGTTGCACGATGGGAACACTTGTGGGCAAGGGAATAGCATCTGATGGGGAGCAGTGATGGCTGTACCTGGCGGCACAGATACCTGGAAGTGAAACTGAAATTGTTTGCAAGTTTGGGGGAGCAGAGCCCATTCTTTTTCCCTTTTCCCTTTCCCAGCGGTCGACGTGCCTTCTGCTGCTTGTACAGTATCGTTTGTGCTCTTGCTCTGGCAGTGATACCATGTGAGCCTCACCGTGTCTGTGCCTCTTAGTTATTTTGGAGTGTTGCCAGAAACTCCCCTGACGCAGACAACTGAAAGACAGGCGATTTTTTTTTTTAACAGTTTATATTTCCGAACAGAGCCGAACAGAGTTTCCTGGGACAAAGTAAAGGCACTTGTGTAGCCTGAGGGTGTTCTTTCTGCTGCACATCAAAGCGCTGCTGCAATACCATGGAGGTGCAGGTGGGAGGGATTCACCAAGCCTCGTCTGTGATGGAAAGTGTTAGGCAACCCTGATGACTAGCAGCTCCCCTCTAACATGGAGATGCGCAGAGGTGGGAGTCTGTGTGCGTTTGCTGCGTGATACATTTTTGGGAGGGAGTGTTAATGGAAATTGGCAAGGGGTAGAAAAGAAGAATTTTCTAATTGGAAAAGCATGTTATTTTGTTAAAAGACTTGGCCACAAAAATCCAGCCTTCTGTGAAAGGTACTAAGGTGAATAAGTTGACTCATTTTTAAGAAGAGCTGAATAATGACTGAAAAATTAAATACTGATGTAAGATGGTACTAGTTTGTAAAAATAATTGTCTGTGCTGCAAGATGCAAGCTATTGCAATATATTTGGCTATACTTTATGTGTTATTTTACCTATAATTTATGTTAAGTGAACACTTGGGCATGGTGACCTGAATTGAACACTTTTTAGATAACTGGACCTTTGCTAAAGGGAAATCACTTTGAAAGTGCAAAAACTTGTCTGTGACAAGGTCTTTATTATAGGACCATGTAAATCTTAACTGGTGTGGATTGGAGAACATGTCACTGACAGACATCCGTAACTAATCACATGCAGAGCTTCACAGTATGTAATAAAAAGCTTGTCATTAGTCACATTAGTGCGCATTGCACAGTTCAAATACTGGTAAGAAATCAAAAGGGAACTCTCTTCTCTATTTGCATGTGAAAACCACTTTATAGTGGAAGCTCCCTAATGGTCCTGCATTTTGACAAATAGTAAATATATCTATTTCTCCTATGGTTTTTGCACAGTACATGTAGGAAGATATGAAAAAAATAGTCATCAGTATTACACTGATGTTTTCTGAACAACCATCCAAAACATGGTATATGCCTGTTTGCATTACACATTACTTCTGTGGAAGATCAAATTCGTAGGTGTATTTCACAACTCTACTACTTTAATAATGTTTCGTGGCTGCAGATGAGAATGGTTTTTATTCTGCATGTCGGTACCTCCTAGGAGTGATAACAACGGATGCAGGAAAACAGCTCCTGCCTTGGAGGGGTCACAGTCTTAAGCAACCTGACCTAATTTAATACTGTAGAAAATATAGACAGGACTTCTACTGATTTCCCCCTCCCCTCAGATCACCCTCACATGCTGAGGCCACCAGGTGGCCTCCTCTGGGCCCGTTTTCAGACTTGTGATCAAAACTTGGCAAGGCATCTGTCAGCTGCCATGGTTTGGCTTGTATTGTTTTGGATTCAAATATTGTAGTGTTACCTGATAAAAATGGTCGAGGCTTGAACTATTCGCTGTGCCAAAAGTGTTCCAGAAAGGAATAGGAAATTCCTAGAGTAACATAGTTTTTTCATTTTATATTCCTCTAACTTTGCAGCACTCTGCAAATCTGGTAAGCAATTCTCCTTGTGATTATAAAGGCTTTTTGAACCCCCTAAGGTAATTTTAAAATCTATACCGTAATGCAGGAATTCTTCAAGTTATATGTAAGAAGAACCGTAAGCTAAGAAAATCTCATTTACATATATCCTGTTTTTCTCATCTGCAATTGCATAAACTTCCCTGTGATAATGACAGAGTGCTTCACAAAAAATATAAGGCACATATTTAATGTATTTTTAATTGTCTCTTCATGTAATTTCACATCTGAAAACGAGAATGCCATTAGCTGAGTCACCAATGCCTGCTCCATGCGCTCCAGTAGGGAAACTTGGGTGGAGCACGTAGCAATGTCTGGGGGCTGCTGCAGGGGCACAAGGCCCTGGGGGAGCCCCGGGTAGTGGCTACCTCGGCGCTTTGCCTCTGCTCCAGCCTGCGAGAAACGCGAGGGGCTCCCATGGCTCAGCCCGAGGATGTTGTGGGGCAGCTGGTCCCGACCGGCACCCCGAGCGAAAGCGCTCCGTGTCGGCAGCTGCACGCCTCCGCCCCGGCCCAAGCCTCTGCGGGTCACCGGCGAGCCCCCGACGGAGCTTCTGCAGAAGCTCCCTGTGGCCGGGGAGGACGTCGGGAGGCTTCGGTGGGGCGCGAAGGAGCGCTTCCCACGTAGGCGACAGGCGCTGCAGCGCTCGAGTTTTGCTCGGAGGCGGCGGAGCCCCCGTGGACGTAAGCGAGGAGATGGCTTCCAGCGCAAGAAAGGAGGCAGAAAATACCAACCCGGCAGTGCGCAGAACGAGTCAGCCACCATCAGTCTGCTCACTTCAGAGAAAAAACAGGTTTAAACTGATGTTAAAGCAGAACTTAGGCTTTAACCTATAAAAAAGAGCAAAGACAGAATGGCTATAAAGCACTGTCAAAGCCATGTCAGAATTTCTGTAAAGATTTTTTCTGTAAAGAAAAAAATTTCTGGAAAAGAAAAGGATCAAGTGTAAAAATCTGTATTAAGACCATGGATTAGCTTTGCAATGAAGTTATGCTGTAAAGTGAGTATGCTCAAGTGTCCACTGCAACGCACAACCGCTTTTCTCACTTAACAGCTAGGATATAATGCCGTGTGATTAAGATATAGACATTAGTATTGTCAATAGAATAACAAAAACACGTTATTCCATGGGAATGGGAGACCACAAGGTGAAATTTTGAGCAAAGCCATGGATTTATAGATATTCAGAGTAAAACAAGGAGCTCCCTGTACTATTTTTAAGTATTTTTGCAGCGTGCAGATATTGTCTTGCAGTTTTACAGAAAGAGAAGTAAGACCGAAAAGATTACCCGTGAAGTTGGCGAGAACGGAGCCTTTCCTTGAGATGCCCTTCCCCGCCGTGGCAGGGCTGGCGGCCTGGGTAAGCCTGACGGTCTTCAAGGGCTCCTCGGAGAGGGCCGGCGGTTTGAGAGGAGCGCTCTGACAGGCACCGCTGGCTTTTCGCCGCAGAACAGACCCGCTCGGGGGGAGCCTCCCGGCCCCGGCGCGAGGCCGTGCCGGCCTGCTGATGTCGGCAGGGTGGTCGTTGCGTGACCACCAGTCGCTGCTATTCAGCATTGACGGAAAAAGTCTATCTGGTGCTGTGGAGAACTCTTCTCGCAGTACCCTGCTGGACTTTAGAGGGAGGCCTCCTGTTCCTTCTCACACACTGAAGCTTTTTGAAAATTATTGGATGACCGTGGACAGGTATATATATATTGAAGAAGAAAGACTGCAGATGAAAACCAATTCCACTGACAGTCTCAAAATAAAGGAGTTCGTGCAGTTGTCCCCGCGGTGTCTAATGTAATTTTGTTCAGGCTATTAATTAGGATAAGCTTAGCGAAACGTCCTGATGTCAGTGACTTGATGAATTAAATCGTAGTCTTTACTACCTGTAAGTCAGAATATTACGCTTGCTCCCTTCAGATACTGGCAATAATAGTAAATAGTTAAATTGCACAGTTGAAAGCCATGGCTTAAGAAGGAGATGGAAGGTTAATTGCTGGATAAGCAAGGGCGCACGGGGGCCTGAAAGAGGACAGCAGCGGTTGACAGATGAGACTGGTTTTGAACCAGTAACGGAGATGGTGTGTTTTGGAGGTTGTAATCCCCCCCCCCCCCCCCCGGGCAGCGAGGGGTGGTTACTCCCCATTTCGCCTTGCTCTGTGACCAGAGTTGTCCTGCCTGCAGGAGGACAGACGATGTCCTTGCCTGGGTGGCCAGGACGGACCTTTGACTGTGGCTTTACAGCTCTGTTTCTTATTCCACATAAGCTGATCCGCTCTCATTTTTTGCTGGTATTCTGCTTGGCATTCTTTTTATGAAGTGGTTTTTTGTTTTGTAAAGACCTTTTCATCCCTCCCTTCCCCGCGCCAATGGAGTTTCATTAGATCGTGTGGCAGCCTGCCATCTTCCTTATTACCAAAGCTTTTTCCCAAATAAACATGCTCCTTGTATACCCTGCCTTCTATTTATGATTTACTTCCCATTATAAAGCTACAATCTACAATATTAAAAATAACACACAGACAGATGTTTATCAGAGGTTGCACAGGGGTTTATTGTAGTGACTCTGGTATTTGTGGTTTTTTCCATCTTTAATCTCCAGTGAAGTGTGCTTCCTCCCACCCTCCCTTATTTACCCCTTCTGCCTCTTATTACTCCTGTAACAGGTGATGTTGCCCTGTAAATATTTTCTTTCAGGTCCTAATATGCGGAAAGAGGAAGAAATAATGAACGGTAATATGAAGAAGCATGATACTTAAAATGGAGCTCTAATTTAGGATTAAGTCTTTATTCTAAAGCTCTAGACTGACCCAAAGTTTTTTTCCTTCTAGTTACATGATGCCAGCAGGGTATCTGATCACCCTTTGCTGCCTGTATTGCTAGGGTTGTTACGAGTTACTCTGCGTTTTGGGAGACTGCCTTTACATCCCTGAGCCCCAGACATTGCTCAGGATTTCATTTTGTGCATTTGAACTGCATTGCTACAGCTTAGCTGTAACAGTTTTAGATCACCGGCTATGTATATGGTTCTGTATTTTGATTTGAATGGATGGAATAGAATTATGCCCCTGGGTCAGATAATCATCTCAGACCTGTTAAATAAATAGCTGTGACATGCATCATAACACTGGCCTAAAACACCGTATTTTTTCAATATGACACTTCCTTTTTTTTTTTCTTTTTCCTTTTGGCCTGTGGTTGGACTTATATTACAAAAACAAACAGCACTTAGCTATAATTAAAAATGCCCTGCAGTAAGCGGGATGACAAAACAATAGGAACGCTGTTCATATGTATGAAGTCAAGTGTAAATGAAGTCTAAAAGAATTAAGTGGAACGCAGGGATAACATTATCTTGTTGGATAGACACAGAAAGTGTAAAAGAAGCATACACAGCATAGCAGACCTTGCATTTCACAATAAAAAACCTCGAATCAAAGTAGTTTTTTTGTATTGTGAGGCAAACTTTATCTTTTTCTGTTGCAGCTGAAACATAACCTCCTTTTAATGATTTTAAATGCATTCAGTCACATATTAATGGGTGTTTGTATGTAGAGGGTTTATACATAAAAGAACCTATTTTGAGCATTTGAGAAATATGCTTGTGTATACTAGTCACATACAGTTTCTAAAAATAGGAAATATATATAATTTTACTCTTAGTATTCTCTTTTTTTTCAGAGTAGACTAGTTCTATCTGGACGTATGTTTATTAAAACTTCATTTTTATGAGTCATTATATTAGCAAGAGATATTTTAAAATTTTGTTGCAGCCCATTGCAAACATGGTAAGAAGGGGTCTTTTCTTCCAACTCCGGCAGCCGTCATCTTGCTTCAGGTTTCGCTGCAGTCGGAGCCTTGCTGACCAACCCGCTGATGTTGTGCTAATTGCCACTTGAACGTGAAGAGGAAAATTGCCTGGCTTTGAAAAGTTATTTCTGAAAGAATGATGGTGCTGGCTTGCTTTCAAACTGGAGCTTTTCCCCCTCCTTTCGTCTAGACAAGCCGAGTACAAGCCTTGGTATTGAAAAGAGCTCTCGGCTGTGTCATTAGGCTCTTTCGGCTAGTCTGGACTGGTCTGGATTTGCCTGTCAGGGCGTTTTGAGGTCACTCCTCATATTTTGGTACCGAGCTTTGCAGCTTTATTTACTAACATTGAATTTGACAATACTCCAGTATTTGCTTTCTGCTATCTACTTCAAACTGACTTCAATCCATCTTGCTTTAGAACAAAGGCTTCTGTTCTGGTTTTAGTAAAAGCACACGCTATCTAAATGCATTTACTATGCAAACTACTGTAAGCTACTGAATTTTAGTTTATAAGTTGGATACGCCTAGTGGTAGGCATGTCGCCTGGTTGAAAGTATCTGTATTTTTCATGGAATAATCTGTTTGTTTGTCTCATAATACCTTTTTTCCTTGAGCCTTTAGGCTTCCATGGAACATGATTATGCAGATAAAGTTTTGCAGAATTTTGGCCTCCACTAGGTATTAAATTCTGTTAGATGACATATGCAGCCATCATTGCCATCAACACTGGTATCTGTATTCCTGTATATCACTCCTTCATTTAAAGGAAGACCTAGTGAAGTATAATTCTGCAGCGAAACCGTTTTAAAATGCTTGCAAAGTTTCTCGGTTTCCGTACTTGTCACTGGACAGTGCTAGAATGAGGACGTGGGAAGTGCTGCCCTGTATTAGCCTTTCGTAGCATTGACTAATGGTCTTGATGAGCAGCTGTCCCTGTGCTCTTAGACTGCTCCTTACAGGACGCTTCTGGGCTTCAGTGGGACCTGACGTATATATTTTAGCTTGTCTCAGTCTTAAGACAGTCCAGGACTATCTTTTTGTCTGGCTTCTTTGGGAACAGAGTGCTCTCTCTTGGCACCCTGTGTTGCTCCCCTGCAGTATTTCAAGTTCTGTATTTTCAAGACTTAGCACTAAAACCTGCGGTCTCCGCTCCAATTCCAGGAAATCTCCACTTGGTGAAAGGCTCCCTACAGCACAGGAGTTGTCAAAAACCTGACATTCTCCTGGATTTAGACACGTTTTGTTCTTCCTAGGTGAGATTTGTTCTCAAAGTGATAGTTGTACTGATTAAGTTATTTCTGAATGGGAACGGTATCTGCTTGCTAGGCAAATAGCTTAGGAGAGAAGTCACAATGCAAGATGCTTTTGACCACACAGACTGCTTTTAAAGCAACAGAAAATTCCTGCGGTACAGAGAGCAACCATCACATGAATGTGGGGACATCAACAGGGTAGGAAAGGCCTGATGACTCTTTTTTTATTCACCTTGATGATGGCAATGTTCATGTAGCTGAGGGAGGGAGGAAGTAGATGTAGAGTTTTACAAGAAAAGTTGATTCTGCCTCTTAGTTTTCAAAACTAAAATTTGGACGTGATCTGTGATATAAGGCAAACCCCCCCCCCCCCCCCAAAAAAAAAAACAAAAAAAAAAAACTTTAATCACAAATTCTTCTCCCTGGTTAGTTCTTTTACAGTAATGTTATTTAAAATATGAGACTTCAAAAATTAAAAGAGCTACTAAAATTAATGCTTGGAATTGCTTCTTCACTGGGTCTTTTGTCTAAATTCTATATAACCTACTGGCAAATAGAAACCCAAACTTGTTAGTTTATTTACTTTTGAGTTGACATCTTGCTTCAGTGTTTTGTATCAGTCGATGAGGAAATGTGGAAAGTTTTACACGAGATATCAACATGAAGACACTGGGAAAGAATTGAGTATTTTGGCTGAAGTAATGTGCTGAATATTTTAACTTCCAAGTAATACGGCATTTGATGTTTGCCTTTCAAATAGGAGCAATGTGTCCTTTACCACACCAATTTTCAGAAGGTATTGGCATTTTATATTTACTTTATAATATTTCACCCTGCCTTTGTGTTACATTCCCCATTTAAAATATCTGCAAATTTTGAACCGTTTCAAGCCTACTTTTCTAATTTTACAAAGCAGCTTTTTTCTTTCCTTGTTACAGTTTCTTACTGTCTGAAGTTGCAAAAATGAGTCCTAAAATGCTATAATTGATTGTTAATATTGAGGCCAATCTTCTAAGTCTCCTTTGCAAAAGTAACTGTTAATGACCTTCTTAGTTCCTTGGGTTTCAAAGGCTTTCTCTGTTTAGTTACATTTTTTTAAAACTCTATTGGGGAAAACAGAAAACTGTGCACTTAAATGGCTCTTTGCGTCTTTGTTGTTGCAGAGGAGGATGGAGGACAAGGCAACAGAGGAAAGATTTTTTTTGTACAATATTTTCTTGTACAATTTGAGCTGTCAGGGTTGGACTGAAAAAGCCTGTATCTTGAGGACGTTATTGAGCAAAATATGGATTTTTAAATACAGTTTGACCAAGTAAGATTTAAGTCAGTGCAATAGAAAGATAAATTTGAAAGTATATGACAAGTGCTTGTTTTTCTTAAGTAGTATTTTATGGGCTTTATTTTTATTCTTAAGCAAATAAGTGTTGCACATGTTGCTGCATATATTTTGTGTGAGCAGATTCTTGCTGGTATGTGTACCAAAATGTCATTAACACTGTTGATGAAAAGGTTTTGGAGTGAAGTCCAAAACCAGTCCAGTTTATTTTGTATTTATCTACAAAATAAATATGCTAGGAAAAATGATTTCATTCCCTTTCTCTATGTTTATTTCCCCTTTTGCTGTTCCTTGTGTATGTTGCAGACCAGATATATACATGAAAATATCATGCTGTGTAGCTATTGTAACTGCTTTTTAGAATTATAGGTCCTGTTTTCTCAGTTCAGTTTGAGCCCAGTCCATGTGCTGATAAGATTAATGTAGTCTCTTGCTGGTATTATTGAAGATGACCAAGTTCTTGCTCATTGCTGAAGGTTCAGAGATATCTCTCTGCTAAGCGCAATCAGCCAGCCCATACTGCAGCCCTAGAGAAACCCAGGGTTCAGGAAATGGCACTACTTTAAATGAAATACTTGTGAGTGGCCCTCGTATTTGATTCCATCCGCTTTCCCATTGCTCCTGAATGCCAATCACCCAGAAGAAGTTGTCAACAGTCTGGAAGTGTGATCATTAAACTGTAATTTTTCTGAATATAGTTAGTCCTCTATCTGTAGCATATTTATCACTGGAATAAACCTCACAAGAAAGCTTTTGATATAATACTTATATTTTTTGTGAATATTTCTTAATTGCACCTCAAAAACATGCCGCTAGGCTTCATTTCTGGAAGTGACATGTAAATGATCTGTCTAGCTGAAGGGCCGTGGAATTTTAATGATCAGCTATAGTAGACATCCTTAGTACATACTGCCCTTTTTAAATATTAGGGTATTACCGTTTCAGACAGAAGGTGAGTAAATGAGCCTGAAAGCCAGTTTACAGACTGACAGTCAAAGAAAAACATCCAAGATGACTAGGCACTGCGTAGTAATTCCCCTAAAAAGCCACCGCTGGTGAGCACCTACTGAGCCTGCACCAGGAAGCAAAAGGGCAAGGATGGAGGGTTTGGCATCCCTCTCAGAGCAGGTAACTGCGTGGCTCTCCTCTGGAGGTATAATTTGCTGGAGAGACGAGGTGAGGTGTTTTCCCTTTACGCTTCTTCCACGAGATGGAGTTCAGTCCAGTGCGGTGCCTTTCCCGGCATTAGGCGGACATCGTGCGTCCCCGTGGGAGAGCGATGGGAAGGAACTGGAGGGAACAAAGCATTTCGTTTCGACGTGGGCTCACGCAGGAATTCTTCCTGCTGCCTAAACTGTGTGGAGGGGAAATCCTTCATTTCTTCATGATGAGCAAGATGTGGAAACGGTGGCCCGCCTGCCTGCCCGTAGCATCCAGACGGTTTAAAGTGGTTTTAGAAGTCGATGGACTTTGTGAAGCCAAGCGGCCTGTGGGAGTTCAGTGTGCAGATGCACAGCGCTTGACTGTAATTAGTTGGGAGACTGGCAAATTGGCTTTGGGAAGGTAGTTAAGGAATAATTGGCTGTGTCTGGACAGGGTTGTTGCTGGTTACAGACTACCCCGTTGCCTTACAACTGAAGCTGTTTAACATTGTGCAAGTATTTTTTCAAATGTGGCAATTAGAAACTTTGTTCACAGCGCCGGCTTGCCCCAAATACCCAAGGTGCTATGCAGACGTGTAAGAGCATGCTGTCCCTGTCCTAAGCGAATTGTAAGCAATGTGATCTGGAAAAAAATACTGTTTTTTTTGGTGAAAATAGCAATAAGCATCAGAAGTTGAATTTCCTCAAGTGGCAAAATCTCATTTACTAGCGGATTGATTCTGGTGGTCTAAACGCATCATGTATAGTTGGGTACCATCTACACTTGCAATGCTTAAAACTACTACATTATTTATTTTGGTGATAAAGTGCAAAATACCTTATCACTGTTACGACATCTACTTGAAAAATAATTCATTGCTTTTAACTCTCATTTTAGTGGAGAAGGTAAGCATCAATTTCCTTACAAACTTGGTTTCGCTTTGTTTTTTTGCCTTTCAGAGTGCAAATTCACCTGCGCCAGTGGTAAATGCTTGTATCTTGGTTCATTGATTTGTAACCAACAGAATGACTGTGGGGATAACAGCGATGAAGAGAACTGTCTGCTTGTAACAGAGCATCCACCTCCAGGCATCTTTAGCTGTAAGTACTTGCTCTTTGCGAGCCTCCGCGTATGTGGAATATGTCTGCTACCTCAGAAATCAGCGTGTTTGCAAACTTGGTCTGCAGTATGCTGTCTGGGGAGGGATGAGACAGAGACAGAAAATACAATTTTCTCCGAAGCAGAGGTGATTTGTAACATGCTTTCTCTAGGTTTCTGGATGGCAATAGTTAGCAGAGGGGAAGGGAGGAGTGTGTGCTGCAGGTTTTGATGTGATGTTATAATCTTAGGGATCATACATGCTTTTGAGAGGGATAGTATATCATAAACGCCCGAATAATTTGTTTACCAAAATTCTAAAAAATGTTTTTGTGCTCTGTCAGTCTTTTTATGCTATTAAGAAACTTGTAATGTTTGCAGTCAGCATCCCTACAAATCAAATAATTTTTCTTGATGATGAGATCAACATCACTCGGTAGGTCACGGAGCTTTTGTTGGTACGTATTAAAAATAGCTTTAGTTGCTATATGTCGGTGTATAAATACCTCGCACAGAGTGATAGAGCTTATCACTGGAATTACTCTCTTAGTGCTTTGCCCTCAGTGACGTACACTGAAATCAAGTTTTGATTTTTTTTTCTCTTCTACAATTATTTATTTTTGGATCACAGTCCAGCTCTCTGGTGGGAGGAATAATTTTCCAATAATGCTTCTGGTCTACAAGTACAATAGATTTGCTGTTGCTGTGTTGATTTCCTGTCATACATCATGGCACAGTATTACCTCAACATTTTCTTTAAAGAAGATTAAAATTCTGCTTTGGGGAATGCTTTATCTAATGCAGGGATAGCAGAAACAAGTACTGCTTGTAATAGGAAAATGACTTTTTTCATACGCGCCCTAAGCCATCTCCTTCCAGGTAGGGTTGAAAATTGTTTGGCTGGAAATCAATAAGGCCATGCTACATTCAATATCTACTAGAGAAACTTCCATATGGAGTGAGGCGTCAGGAGCTGTTTTCCAAATGGTTTGGTTCTGCCCAGTATTGACATTTCTGAAAAAACTTTTTCAGCCCTGACTGTGAGTATGGCTTAGGTGTATCTGTATTATTTTTGGTGGTCGTATTAATGGAAATTACAAGCACATATCTGTAATAACAGAAAGATGCAATATTAAATATATTTTCGGCATTGTGAATTTTCACTAGAGTGAATTCAAAATGGAAAATTAATGCAAGTGTTGGATATGTGTTCTCTTTGTCCCCTTCCCTCAAACTTCTAACTTAACATGTTTTTAAATGATTTGTCTTGTACTTCCACAGTGATTTCGGAGGTTTTCAAATAGTAGAGGCCTACAGATGATCGTAGTGTATTGTATTGTATTTTAATGGGTTTTTTTTTTGGAATGGAAATCGTTCCAAACTTCCAGTACTAGCTGTAGGCTTACAGGTCCAGAAAAAAATGTTAAAGGTCTTAGTCCATGAAGTAGCGCTGATTTTGGCTTCTGAGTTATAAAAAATTGTGCTCTGTTATTTGTGCATGCAAAACTGCGAGCATATCTCTGAAGTTTAATTAGAGGTTTTTTTTGCCTTAGATACTGCTCTTCCCCTGTGAGAGTGGGTCGGCACAGCCGATCGTAATAGGATGTTCTGAGGACAGAGCGGTGGTAGGTGGAGATAACACGTACCATCCATCACACGTTCCGTAGATCTTGGGACTGGCTTGTTCTAGGCTGATATTACAAGTATGAGAGCACAACTGTATTAGGTCTGAACATTTGTTTCCATGTTCAGTAGCGTTATCAATCCAACTCCAGAAAGCTGGTGCTGCCCAGGTGCACCAGCAGAATTGCAGCTGGAGCACAGCTGGGCCCAGTGCCCTGCCAGTGCCACAGCTGCATGTGGCCCCCACCAAGGTGCAGGGCAAACAACTAGTTGACCTCCAAAAGCCACCACAAGGTCTGAAAGCCAGGAAATGAGTAGTTTGTTAATGCTTCTCTGTGCCAGTGATAATCATGGTGTAATCGTAGCTGTCTATTGGCACCGCCGGCTGGCGTTCTCCACAAATGCCTCTCGGCTCTAGAAGTGCCTACTTGCTTGACCCGGGCTCTGCAAACTCTCCGGTCTGCCCTGAGGCATGTGAGCAGCTCGCTCATGTGCAGAAATGTAAGCCTGAAAGGGCAGCTTTGTGGGTCAGATGGCTACTCCTCCTCTTGTCAGGCAGGATGAAGTATATCCAGACCAAACCTGACAAAATTTGCCTCCAAAAAACCTTCAGTGGCAGGCGGCCTACTCTTTCGATAGGAGCTGGGGTTGATGTGCTTAACGGTTCTTTTCTTTGGAAAGCTTTGTAAACTAAGGTGGCTGGACTTCTCTTACTTTCAGCAGTCATGAGCAAAATTGTTTGCCTCCTCCTTATATCAACTTTTTACATCATGTGTCTGACAGTTTCCCTATGATAGGTTTTATTTTTTTTAATCTAATAAAACTAAGCTCTTTCACGTAAATCTTTTTTTTTCCCTTAAATTTGTTATGTTTGTTCCTCTTCTCTGGCTCTCTCTAAAATATGGTGCCTAAAACTGCAGTCTTGCTACTTAAGACCTCCCCAATGCTGAGTGAAGTGGAATAATTACATAAACAGTCCCGTTAAGTCATCCAAGAATTATATTTGCTGGTTTTGTAACAACATTGCAGATTGGCAGTTTGTAGAGGAAATACTTGATTTATTGCTGGGAGCATTCTGAGATGTTTAACTTTATGCTTACCTTGTGGCAGAGAGAATGATGCATTTTTGGATATTGATAGCAATTTTACTTTTTCGTTGCACTGGGGAATGTGTTATGTGAGCTGTTAAATATAAGGGACATCTGTTTTAAATCAAAAAAATAAATAGTATGGCAAAACAACAGACCTAAAGGTGAAAAAAAGAGAAAAAAGATCAAAGCCAAGCAGAAAAATAATACAACCACAAACAGTATTTAAAAGAAATGAGGAATACTGATATTTATCACGTTCTGGCTATGTACTCAACTGTTAAATAGTAGAAATCAGTGCCAGTTGGGAATAATGAAAGAACATTTTTCTGGATATGGCAGTTACTTGTATTGGCTTATTCCAGCTTTGAAAGCAACTTTCTAGACTACTTGTTGAACTGAAGTTCCCAGGCTTTAAAAGGATGACATGTTGAATTTAGAAAGTTTTGCATGCTTCTGCTCAGTGATCTTAATGGGGAGCCCTAACAAAGCTTTAGTTCCATGTGTTTGCAAAGTTGCTGCTGACGCGGCTACCTTGCAAAGTAGAAGTATGTTATGCTGAGTGGCCTCTAATTAGTGACAAGAACGCAGCACTGTAACAGGAAAATTAGCGTTAAAGAAATGACTTGAGGTTAAAAAGCAAGATTTTCCTGGACCAGTCGGTATTACATGCCGCCTCTGCTCTTGCATTTTCTTGCTTGTTGTGCACATTTCATGAACGTGCAGGGAGTGGTTGAAAGTAGCAGTGTATAAATGTGTGTTGCTAAGTTTGACCAGACTCACCCCTGTTTTTCACCTTGGGATTGCTTTTGTCTTTACCTAGACTAGGTTGGCACCAATATGGTCGTTCGTTTCTGTATCGTTTCTCAAAGAATCCCTTTCTCATACGGTATTCAAACCTTGTATCATCCTGTAGAAACAATATTCATTGCGTTTCACAATAATACATAGACTGCCCCCAAAGGACATCTAAATAAATTTTCATAGGGGAGTTCCGCTTCAGTTTATTTAAGCACTATGAACTGTGGCAGTGGTACCCTGTATTTTCTGGCTACTGAAGCATTTCTCATTTGCGTTCTTGCCGGCAGCCAAATCCAGAATGTCTCATTGGAGGTTACCGTGCAATTCGGTTGCGCGAGCAGTGGTACAGAAAGATGCTTTTTGTGGGTGACCTGCTCCCTGGTTTTGTGATCGTGGCAGACAATATCGCATTGTGTTAGAGTATTTTAAATCTCATAGACCTAATGTTCATCTCTCCTTACTATTCTTATCCGGCTCCATTGTGAAGGCTGTTGATTCAGTCTTTTTAAATATTGTGATTGAATGCAATAAAACATGTCTCACATATGCAACGTTAAACAAATAGCATACATTTCTGTAGTCTTTTGGTTTAGTAATTTTTCTCTGCTGACTTGTAGGTAGACTTTCCTTTTGCTGCTATGTAGGCAATTATTTTTGTATAGCTCTGAGAGATTAGAGGGCAGTTAGGTGAAATCTGTATCAAGTAGAAGATATTTTAGCTAATGCATGTTAAAATCTGATTTTAGAGAGCACAAGTCCAGCAAATGTTAGTTGGTCAAAGTAAATGCTAAGGCATTTAACCTGAACATGTTAAAAATAATAGCTTGCTTTGTTCACATTGGGGTTTTTAAGACAGGTTGCTAACGTTTTAAAATACGCCTCCCCTTTCTCAGTGAAGCCTGGGTGCTCTTCCCATGTTGCTAGAGATAGCCTCTCATGAAGAAGCCTGTGTCAACTTTTGGTGGGTCCATTTGTTATTTTCTTTTTCTGTTTAAACTGTAGATACCTATTAATGATCGAGATAACGGTGATGACTATTGCTACCGCACTGCTCTGAAGCCTAGGGTGGACTAACTGCAGAGAGTTACGATAGGAAACATGAGATCAAGAGTAGACTTTTAAACGTTACAGCCTTGGCCTTGCCGGCAGCTTGCTGCTGCGTGCGACCTGCACAATTTGGACTCTGAGGAGCTGCAGCAAGGTGCCTGCTCCTAGCAGGCCCCAGCTGATTTGTTAGAGCATTTCCCTTTGTTTCACAGCAAATGCTGAGCCTGCCTTGTCCTGCTAGGAGTAAATTAGATTTTGAAATGGAAAGTGTAGTCTGCTGTCTGTGTTTGCGGACTGCAGTATTGAAGTCATGTCTAACTGGAAAGCGTTGCAATTTTCAGAGTTGGTGGTGATTTTAGTTCTTGAATTATTTGGTGGAAAATAGTACGGGCCGTTATCTTTGCTGTGATCTGAGCGCATGGGGGTATTATTTAAACACCCAAAATTGATGCCTATGAAAATATGAATAATAAAATAAGGGAGATTGCATCGCTCTGGTCGTTTGGAAATGATTTCTGCATCAGATTTCAAGTTGACAGCGTTGATGGAGTTGATGTGTCAGGAGCGCTTGGGCACAGTAGAGCTAGAGTTTGCTGTAGGAGTTCATTTTCCTCTGTGAGGTAAAACATACATATAGCTCTGTTTTTCACCACCCCCCACCTACTTCTGTCAGCTCTGAGCCTTGTAGGAGTCTGCAGGGGGTTGAAGAGTGATTCTGTTTTAAAAACAAAAAGCTCAATCAAAGGGAAATATTTTGTTTAAAGAGACCTTTGGCATCCCCCCTCTGACTGTGACACCAAATTTGTGCAGATAAAAACAACTGCTTAGATTTACATTTTGATTGTGCTTCTGCTTTCATGTGTGCCGGGCTGTCCCACTCAGGTGAAATTTATCCATTTCTTTAAATATTTAGCAGTCTAGCATTGATGTTAATGAAAGTCTGGCACTGCTATTTTGAGAATTGCAACAATGATAGTAATTTTCAGTGTCAGATTACTGCTTCTCAGAGGAAAAGGGAGATGGGAGGAGGGAAGAGAGAAAAAAAAATTGTTTCGGTTCTAATAGAGTTTGTCATCAGCCTGGCTGTGCCAGACAGATGGATCATGAATACTGTCTAGACGCTCTCTGCCTGAGTGGAGCTGTGGTCTCTAAGGACAAGCAATGAGACGCCGGCTTAAGTGACTGGGGAAAGTCAGGATGCGCTCTCCTCTAATCAGATAGCAATCAATGCAGATCCCGCTCGCCGCGCTAGAGAAAAGGCCCTCTGTTGCTGATAACAGGTCAATACTGGCTTCAGCTGAGACTTGTGTGTTATCCGGCTTTGGGGAGGAAAGGAGAGGTAGAGCGTTATGACACTATTGATTTCAGCTGTGTATGCCCAGAGACTGCAGCATGATTTAATTCAGTGTATGGAGCTTGGGAGGGGTGGTGGGATGGGAGAACCATCGTCTAGGCTATAAAGCACAAGCATAAAAGTGTTCAGTTACCTGTATTTATTGATTGGTTGAGTTGTATGATATACTAGAAAATACTCTGGTTGCTTACTTCTCCTCGATTTGGCCCGCTATTTGGAGGGATTCATCACTTCTCCCTCCCTTTGGTCTATACGCTCGTTGCTGTTAAGGTGAGGTTGCCTGCAGTTTGCAAAGGAGAAGCTGTGTTAACCAGGTAAGACCCCTTAGCCTGAAGGTGATCTTGCTCAATTCAGTGATCTCTAATTCTGTTACTTTTTGTTCCTCTCCCAGCGCAAATTAGTGATCAGGAAATAAAAATTTTTGATGTAGACACAGCGATAGGTATTTCCACACTGGTGGAATTAAAACAGAAACTTAGTTTAATATTTATGGTATCTTATTGGGAAAAGCAAGAGATTCTTTGGGTTTTATATTACAGTATAAACCATTACATTCCTGATTTTAATTTGGTGTATATAACTAAACACTAGATAGATATTTCCATTTAGAAAATTCGATTTGTTTTCAGACTTTAATGCAGTTGTGTTTTTGAAGTGCTGTAAACAGGTTTGTGTTTTGTTTTGAAACTACTTCAGCTCTGCATATTTTTGAAGCTTATCATGGAAAACTAGCTGTTAATAAGAGCTTGACTACTTGACAGAGCCAAGCATTAAGGTGAAGTTTGTGTTTTCCTTACTTTACTATTTTATATGGATTTTCAAAAAACACTACCTTTCCTGTTGTTTAATATTAACCATGAAGTAAAATGCTAATCTCATGATACTACAATAAAAGTGCAGTGAAATTTGGTAATGTGAGAGTTTACCCCTTGTCTTCCAGAGCATTACAGTATTAGCAACTCTGACAAACCAGGCACGCATATGTGGCCAGTATCGAGTAGGAAGTATGCAGGTACAACTTTGGGTATTTGCAGCTCCTTACAAACAGGGCTGAACTTGGCTACTGGTAAGGAATTTCCATGTCACAAAGTTTCCAGCTGAACGTTAATCGTATTTTTACAGGTAATGTGAAGGAAAACAGAAGCTCACGGTCCCCTGCAGGTGAAAATGTGGGAATTTCAATAGCTCTGAAATACTGTATTGTTCATTTGCAAAGCAAGCAGTACAGTTGTATCTCCTTTAATCAAGAAGTCTTAGAAAACAAATATATTCAAACTGTTTTCGTTTGTTCTTCATACACATTTTATTCTCCCCTCCTCCAATTCATGTTAGCTTTTAAGAGACTTGTTCTCAAACATTACAATTCATGAAGTTTATGCTCAGTAAGCTTTTTCTCTCTGCTTTTTCTGCTGCTGGCTTCTTACAGATGCAATAGAGAATGCTCAAAGTGTACAGTGCATTAAAATCTTCATTCAAAGACCTGACTTTCATGTATCTGAAAAATTGCTTAAATCTGCAGCTGGAAATCTTGGAGCAATAATGCCTTGGGTCAGTTGTGATGCCAGTTTCTGTCTTACAGGCACACTTGGCTCTGCAAGAGACAGGAGCTTCTTGTGGACCACTCTGAAGCAAGGGAATGGACTCCCATAGATGGAGAGCACAATTTTTTAAAATTGTTTTCTCCACCGTAAAGAACAAAATACTTCATAAGTGCAGGCCCAAAACTAAAGCACAAAATACACAGCCCAGTAGAACACCTCAGACAATTCTTCCCCTGGAGAGAGGAAGAGAACAGACTATGGGACAGTCTGCTTTCTTTCTTTTCTTCCCCCCCCCCCCTTTTTTTCCTTTGACCTTATTTCATGCACATCTAGTAGGTGCTCCAACACTGCATCAGAAAGAAATCGAGCAACTTCTGTTGAATTTATTTTCAGTCAACGTTAGGAGATCTTGTTCATTGTTGTCCTTGGAGCACATCTTCATTTGCAGGGGAATTTGGTCCCACTGTAAAATGCACTAGGAGCTGTATGGCTAAATCAAGTTTCAGACAACTTTTAGATGTGGTTTCTACACTCTTCCTGTGTGAAGTTGAAAGCCACCTCTCTGCCTTTGTCCTGAATTCATGTAGATCAATTATCAGTAATAAACACTCATTAGAAACATTGTATCTATACTGTTTTTGCACTTGGCTAACGCAAATGTGGACAGGAGCAGGCGCAAATTATTGCTTTTGTGTTGCATTGGAAACCTTTCAGGTGCTTTGCTAGTATAAGGATTATTTGTATTTTGATAAGTTTTAAAGCATTTCAGAGAACATGCTTTGAGGCAGCTTTCGAGGGAAAAAAAAAAACCTTCACAATAAAGGGACGTAGAGTCAGACTAGACAACCTTTCTTCTCCAGGAGTGTTGCAGCTACCAAGTGTTTGATTGCTTTTTTTTGTTCTGCAGGTGCATATCTGACCCCCTGTATCTGGCCATTAGTGTGTAACTATTTTGTCAGACTGGAAAGTTTGAGAAACTGTATTACTTGAATTTCGCAAGCACTCTAGACTGGCATAAACCACTGTTGCCCCTTGTGGTTGCCCCCTCACTGGTCCCTGTGCAAATATTTGTGCAGCCACACAGGAACTGAATTGTTGCTTTTCCCCCTCCTCCCCTATTCTGAAAAGCTCCATTCAAAATCAAAATATTCTTCCACTTGCTCTATTTTTTTTCTTTTGTTTTCTTTTTTTGGGGGGGGTCACAGAGCAACAACACCAGAGAATGAAGCATCAGAATTTAAAAGAGGGGTCTCGCATGAATGCTTATGGATTTGGGTTCATTTGGAACGAATCCATGCTAGTTGAGTGTAATGTAACATTTCTTTTTTAATAACCACGTGCAGTTTGGTTTAAGACATGGCGCTCTACTGGAATAATGTTAGCAAGTTAAATGAGTTCACAGAACAGCTGTCCCGGGTCAGATCAAAGGCCCCCCTAGCCCAATATTGAATCTGGCACTGACCAATTGCAGATGTTAAGTGAAAAGAGTATAAGGAAGTCAGATAAACAGTTACACTTTTCCCAGTAAGCCTAATTCCCCAGAGGAATGTTGTACTGGTCGGCATGAAGCGCACCAACTTGCTGTCCTGGGGAAATGCCTTACCTGGAAAGGGCAGGAATGGAGGGGAAGAAAACCCATCCCTCTCACTAACTTTGCAAGAGTAAGAATGAGAGAAGATGCATCAACACTTTGCAAATCTCATTCCAGAAATCTCTTTCAAACTAGTAGACATGAGGACATGTTGTTTTCTTCTGTTCAGCATATGCTTTTCATGTTAAGGCATTTTGAATGTAGGACACGCAAAAGCTTGAAAGTGCTGAATTCATCTTATCCTGAAAGGCAACATGCCTGAGTCTTGTTACTTATTTTATGACAAACATATTCTTACATTCTCTAAACTTACTGTTTTCTCTGAGTAGCAGTCGTGTTTTTTTTTTTTTTTTTTTTTTTTTAAGTCAGGACTTACAGACTGTGATAGTTTTATTTGATAGTGAACCAAATTCATCTTGTGGTGAGAACAGGCTTGAATTTGGCCTGTGGTGTTTACAAAAACAAATGTATGCACAAAATCTACTGCCCGTAAAAAAGCCGTAGTTAGCACCTGCCACTTCTCAGCACACAGGTATCTGATACTGTAGGAGTTGCATGTGTGTGTTTTACAGAAGACACACTAATCTTTCTTTTAGTTATGTGCACTCTATGCAAATATAAGAAGTGAATGTAGATTACTTAGCATTAAGAAAATGTCAGCAGTGACGTATAAGATATAAAGATTTGTACCTCAGCTACTACGAAAACTTAAATTGTTTTTTTTTTTCTGTTTGTAATTGGAACAGAGTGGGTATTTCTAAACAGACTTAGGAATAATAAAATTGAGGCTAAATATTTTTTGTTGTCCATAATCAAGACCATAATCAAGAAAGTTGATCACCTCTTTATACTAAGCCACTGTGGGGTAAGGGAGAACAGTAGACTAGGAGAGATAAATTAATTGCATTCTGTGTATGATAGATGACTTCTCTTTAATTTACAATACAATCTGTGAGGATGAGAAGTGTATGTAACACAGCATTGGTGCAACCATATGTGATAAGATCACAACTTTACTTATCTTTCCAGTAATATTGCTATCCTGGTAGCTTTCCTCCTCCTCAGATTTCTCCCTCTTCTCTTCTGTTTCAGTATTGCTGTGTAATAGGTTCATACAAGTAACGCAGATTAAGAACTCGAGGGGTATGGAGATAGATAATGATGCACTATGTGAATACAGAGTCTAGCACCTAGTAGCACCTTGATAGAAATAGAAAGCTGTGATCACAGTATTAAAATATGCTAACAAGCTGAAGGAGCTAATGGGCTGAATTTTTACAGTGCAGATGTTCATTCGGCACTTTTGCTGAATGCAGTAACAAATGTGTGGGGGCTGGTGGTGATCTTATTGTGTTCTTGGCAGCACATTTCTCAAACAGTCTTTCCCCTTACACATTTTACTAAAGTTTGAATTGCTCTTTAGAATATAAGGGTATATAAACCAATCAATATGAGTAAGGTTACTTGGGGTAGAGTAGTATTTATTCAAATACCTGGTTCTGTGAGCATATGTACATTAGTGTATGGTAATCTGCTTCTCAATTTATGGAGAGCTCATGTTCTACATCTGCTAAATTATATATAGCTGATTTTTGTTTTCTTTGTTTTTAGCTTAGCTCATTTGGCTAGAATAAACTACGTGCTTTGGGAAATTGTAGACCTACAGTCTGATTTAAGGGTCACCTTCCTGTGTTTTCCTGTTCTATGGTCTCCTAGAAAGTAGTTTTATGGGTATGTAGTCTACTCCAGTACCTCAGCCTTTCTGCCCACATCATGGTACTTTACATTCTCCATCTCCCTCCTCCCTGTTCAGTGCTTTGTAGATAACACCAAAATGATACTGCTATCTTGCAGAACCTTTCAGCTGTTTCAATAGAAAATGGTTTTGACCTCTGTCCAGTAGATCGTGATATCCCTGAAGAAATTGCCATTTGTGCCAGTCCAAGATTTTCTAGATAAAGTTTGAAATCATTATTTTGGAAACTTGCTCTTTGTTTTTTCTCTCTGGCAAGGATATGTTTGCTTGTTTGTTTTAATTACCAAGATCAAAGGCTTACATTGCTTTTGCTAGTAATAAGCTGTGTTCTCATTCTGGCATGTGTCACTTTTGATAGGCTATTACAATGTAGAGGATCAGTCAGCTGGTCATGAACATTTGGTGCAGTAAATGCTTCTCCAGCAAAAGTATTTACTATGATATGTCACAGAGGCTTCCAACTATGCCCACTGTTGATAAGATATAGGGGAAGAAAATTCCATGGATATTGGAAAACTAAAAGAAGGGCTGAAAATGTGAAGAATGGATGACTTAGTGTTCAGTGGGTAGGCCTCACCAACAAATCCAGGTTTTCTTGGCAACTGTGCCACAGACTTCCTGTGCAGTCCTGAAGAAATCACTATTGTTTTTTTTTTCCTTCATTTCTTTATTTATAAAAAGGAGATAAAGATGCTCATCTGCTTTGCAGAAGTAGTAAAAGAGGGTGAAATTCTTACATGATCCTAGTAAATTACACACAGATGTTAAGCCATAATAACATCAGAAAAATGGGTATTATACTGGAAAAAAACACAATGATAAGCTGATAGTGATAATTTAAATTCTTAGAAAACTCTGTTTTATGTTGTTAACATTAGCCAATACTGTCCAGTATTAATAGGTTTATCTTTAATTTTTCATTTGGATGTCTATATGTAAGAATGAGGAAAGTGGATATGCTAAATAGACTCATAAGTAAGTGCATAAAAAAATCCATTTCCATTAAAATCTGACTGAGAACAGAAGAATAGGAGTCAGCTTCATCGGTCAAGTATAATTCCAAAATTGGAGTAGCATATCTTAAAAAGTTGAATGTAAAGTAATGAAACTTGGTTCTGTGGTTTAAGTTAGTGAAGTCTGAAGAGGAATATCAAAAGAATTTAATCAAATGAGGTCAACAGTCAACAGAGTGATGGATGAAATTCAATCTTGATTAATGCAAAGTAATTCATACTGAAGGGGAAAGTATGTGCTATTAATACTGCTTATTAGATCCTAATTAATTATAACTTAAGAAGAAGAACCGAAGCATCACTATGAAAGGCTGAGTGAAGACTTCTTTAGAGAGTATAGCTGTGGTCAGATAAAATATTTTGGATCAATAAGAATAGGATGTGAATGTTATGATGCCATTACGGGAATCAACACTTCACATTTATCTGGAATGCTGGAATGTTTTACCTGGAATCTGCAGAAACATACTGCAGATTTAGAAAACATGAGAAAAAAGCAGAAAGTTACAAAGAAACACTGATATGAATAGAGATGAAAAAGTTTGGAATTGTTTACTTTTGAGTGTAGATAAATAGTGGGGAAATAAAAAGGTACACAGAACTATGAGTGTTGCACAGAAGATGGGTCAGAAAAATAGGTTGTGTTGTAAGACCAAAAGATCAGTCAGTACAGTTCTAAACTGATGAAGTATTTTTTCATACATCCTGTTTAGAGCTTTTTACCCTGCAATGTTGCTGAGGCAAGAATTTAGCAATAAAGAAGGAGGTCTTTGAATACTATGTGTGCAGTTATGTAGTGTATATCAAGAGAACAGTATTTAGGAAATGTATAAGGCTGAGGTTTCAGGTGTTTAACATATTTCTAACTGTAAGATCAGATTAAGAGTTAGAGAGATACATACTTCCTCAGTCTTTAGAGAACTGGACATCCTCACCTAGGAGGACCCTGCCTGGGTTCCTATGTGTAATGTGAAACTGAAGCCCACAGTGGGTCCTCTCCAATAGTGGTTGTGTGTAATTATGGTTAAAGTCCCTACATGAAGTTTCTCTTACTGAAAGTAATTACTCATACTGCGTATAACAAACTTAGCCTTCAGATCTTATCGTATCTTCTAAAGCTCAAATCTGGCCTGTCTTACGTATCTCTCTTCAAGAGAAGGTGGTTAACTAGTCAGGCTGGACGCTGAGTTGCCTAATGGTGAGAAGGGAGAAAGCTCTGGCAGCCTGTGCTGCGTGGCCTGCTGCAGGAGTGGTGCTCGGCTGCCCGCCGCTTCCCAGCTCGGGACAGCGGGCTGGCGGGAAACGCGTACGAGCAGTGACAGGTGAAGCAAGCGAGGTTTAGTAGTAAACGTGTTGCAGCATGGATTAGTATTTGATTCTTTAAAGCTTCTTAACAGCCCTTCTGTCCATTCTGGTTGTGTAGTTAATAATCCAGACCTGCAAAAACATCTACTCTTTTAAGTTAAAATACCCTACTCTACAGATAAATGTTCAACAACAGCGAACAAGATTTCTAGATTTTCTATTGCAGTAGATGATAACATTTTATTTGCTTGCAACACAAGCTGGCCATTGATTGAGACTTTCAAGCAGAAATGTCTGTAGGCTGTGGACATGCAGAGTGATGCAGAGAGGTGAAAAACAGATGTGTGGTCATACATGCTGCACCAGTGAGATATTCCTCAGGTGTTCTCCTTGTGCTAATTAGCTGCTGCAGTGTTGAATAACATTGGTATTGGTGCAATTAATTGAATGCAGCCCTGCGTTTGGTTTTCACACTTACCTTAATCTCTACAGTGCACCATAACCAATGTGTTTCAATTAAAATTATTTCGCAACTGCGGTCTCTCAAAAACTTCCTTGTTGCAAAAGATTCATTTTTAGTGTGGATTAATGCAAGCATATGGCCATTGACCTTTTGTCCCTATGCAAGTATGGCATTGGTTGATGCTGGAGACGTGACCTGACTTACCTGTTGTGCTTCCTGCCATGCTGACAAATCCAATGCCATGTCAAATTCAAACGCTACACCCTTATTATCTGTTGTGTCTCTTCCAGTTGAGACTCAGCAAAGAGTAGCCAATTTCCAAATTGCCACAGCTGGAGGAGTAAATGATAGTGTTACCTGTATGCTGAACAGCTCCTTAGGAAAGCTACTGCAGTTTAAATGAAGTTCCCCTTTTTTCTGTATTACGTTGAAGCATTTAAATACAGGTATTAGTATTGCCGGTTGCAATGCATGCTTTATGTATCTGCATTCTTCTTCTCTCTCATCTTGCTATATATGTGTGTGTGTTTTTGTGTATAATCTATGTATGGGTATGTCGAGAGAGAGAGATTCTAGAGCAGTCATTTTTCCTTTGTGAAGTCCAGATCCATGACAATTTTTAGACCCTGCCTGTCATTATAGGAACATGCAGCAACCCACAGCACAATTAATGTTGCCACACTGGGTTACAAGTTGTCTATACTGTGCTGTCTTCCAGGTAGAAGAAACATCTGTAAGTTGATAACGAATGACTCAAAATGCTGTTGCCAAAACGTAAAAGTGGAGATATTTGTCTGATCCTGTTTCTGCATTTGTAAGATGTTTCTCACACTTTCCTGAAACAACTTTCTTCTCCTTTTTCCATACAAAAAAGCTCATAAATTAGAAGAGAGCTTTTAATCTTTTCCAGGTAACTGGGGAAATAATCTTTCGCCCTTCCTCACTGCCCCCTTATCTTCCCTCCCCACAGAACTCTAAAACATTGTTATTCCTCCCACAATTGAAAGGTGCATTTCACAGAACACAGATGAGATAGTTGTTGGCTAATAAAAAAAGCAAAACAGAGAGGCATGTCTTTCAAATACAAATGGGGCTTTGGAGATCTCTGTTGGAAAGCGTAGTTTCTGCATGAGCACAACTGTTTCTCCATATTGCCTGGAATACTTCAGTTAGCTATTTGGCCACACTTCCTATTACCGTTTCTATAAAGACATCATTTGTCAAGCTAATAATTGTGTACAAAAATGTTTATACACAATAGAAATGGATTTCAGAGAACTCTGAACTGCACCTACAGGTAAAAAAGTTTTGTGGTACTTCTTGGCAGTGTACTGAGCTCAGTCAGATACCTGTTTTTTTTTCCCTCCCTTCTACAGGGTTAACTGAACATAACTGCTTATTTGAACCATATCATTAGACTTTTTTTTGGACTTTCTAGTGAGGAAACTGAAGTATTATTTCACTTTCAAGACCTTGCTTTCAGACTGTTTCTCATGACAGCATTGCTCTTTGACTTCAAAAGAGCAGTCATATAGCATGTTTCATCTAGATGGTTAACTGGTTATTGTGGGAAATGTACATTTCTTTTTTAGATAAATAGAAATTTTGCCCTTAGTAAAATACAGGCTGCTTAAGTTCTTTATAGAAATTCTTGTTTTTAATAATACCATATATAAAATTGTATGTAAAAGATGTTTGTTCTGATTTCAATGGCACTTAAGTCACTTAGGAGATAGACGCACAAATATTTTTCTGTGTCTGACTATAGTAGCTGTTCACACTAAAGTCACAACATAGGAATTAAGTAGACAGAATGTCATTGCACTCATTGCAAGAGTAATGCACAAGGGAAAAATGCCATAGGATTTTGTAATAGCCACAAGTGGTCAAGCCATTACATTTATACCTTGCTAGTTTTACCAGCTGTGTCTCATTCCATTGTTCTGACAGACAGACAGACACACACACACACACACACACCTCTTTTGTAATTAATTATACTTGTCAAACAGTGTGGGGAGAGGATCTTCCGGAAGTGATTTTCCACAGAAACCATCAGAGAAGGGCCACTGGTCCTAGAGATCTGCTAATACGATACAGTGCTTTTTACTATTTAAAAATCAAAGTATGTTCATCACATGAATCTTAAAATCAAGTTGAGGATTTTCTTAGTGAGCTGCTTATCTCTGTGTAAATAACCAAAAGCTCCCCCCCAAAACCAAACACCTTCATATTTTCCGCCTTGTGTTGTGTGTGGAGTTGTATCTATGCATGATTCTTAGTGGTAATATGTTATTGTGGGAAAAATGGGAAGGCAGAACTAGTTGGGGCTTGTGATAAAAAGTACGGTTTTAAGTGTTACTTAGAAATGGGCAAGTATAGGTGATGATCCTGCATAACTTGTGGTGTTGTGCTGTTTACTTTTTAAAAACCTCTTGTATTCCACATGGCATAATATTTCTGTCACAAATGATACCCTGTTCAGCAGTCAAGTCCAGTATTCAGAGGCAGAGCCTGCTGGTCATAGAAATTTTGCTGAAATGAGAGCAGCTGCAAAAAGACAACCTTATCCTGCTCGAATAAAATCACATAGTTTATAGCAGAACAACAGTCTGAAGGTTCTAACATGGACTTTTCCCCCACTTCTTCCTTGCCAAAAGGCTAGGATAGAAGATGGTCTTTTCAAGCTACTTGGATATAAACAGGGGTAAGCATCCAAGCCTTTCATTTGCAGATGCATTTCTTTTCTATGCGATTGAATCACTTGGCCTTCTGATGGGATAAGCCCTTATCTCTGAATTCTATAATTCAGTCCATGAGTCTCCTCAATTTTTTGCTTTGTTTTATTTTAAAGAAAATAAAAATGTGGGCCACAGAAAAAAGAGCAACATCTTGACCGAGTAGCCTCCGTTTGATTCCTTCACAGGCTACTTGTTGGACCTGCTAGCCTTTGGAGGCCATGCCATGCCATATTGAAGATAAGAATAGATAAAACACTTTATATTTCATGGAAATGCAGCCCTCCCTTTGCAGAACAGTTTTTATGATAGTACTGCTACTTACAGGAGTGACAACAGATGCTGACAGTATGTTTAAATTGTTACATGACATGTATATAGATTATCTGGCCCAGAGGAGATCAGTTTGGCCAAGACCTTTAAAATTCACTTCAACGTAATGATATGTTGAAATATTAAAACAGTAACAGTCCTCAGAAAATGCTGCTGGAACCCTTAAAAGACTCAGAGTATTTTCAGTGTGTCCATGAAGGGTGGAGAAATAAAAAGGACAATAATAATTTGAGAGAAACTAGATCAGCTTTTATTTGGTAGAGAGACTGGAAGATGGATAACTTGCAGCAGCAGGAGCAAGGCTGCTCAACTAGTCAATCAGTGGGAAAAAAAGCAGGAGGTGTGGCAGATTGTGGGAAGAGAAGATTCCTGTATTTCCCAAAGACATAATCCTGCCTTGCATAGCTATCACCATCTGAAACTCATTGTGTAAATTCATATTCCCAGCTGCCCATCCTGGTGATTATCTTGAAGTCCTGTTTATTATAACTCCCTGGAATTTTGGTTCTTCCTCTTTCTGCAGGAATCATGTTCGTGAGGCTGATGATCAGCTGTGAAGTTTTTGGTGCTAAGTTTGCAGTCAGTCGCTGTGTATGTTGCCTAAACAGCAAGAACGTTGCTCTAGGTGGAACACTGAGGGTTCTCATTTATTCAAATATACAATATTTGGAGCACAGAATCACAGAACAGTTGAGGTTGGAAGAAACCTCTGGAGTCCAACCCCCCTGCTCAAGCAGGGTCACCTAGAGCATGTTAGACAGGATAATCAAGATAATCACCAGGATGGACTGCTGGGAATATGAATCCAAGCAAGTTTTGAGTATCTCCAGAGAAGGAGACTCCGCAACCTCTCTGGGCAACTGTTCCAGTGCTCTGTTGCTCTCACAGTAAAGAAGTGCTTCCTTATATTCATATGGAATTTTCTGTGTTTGAGATTGTGCCCGTTGCCTCTTGTTCTGTCACATGGCGCTACTGAAAAGAGTCCAGCCCCATCCTCTTGACTCCCCCCTTAAGGTATTTGTAGACATTGATAAGATCCCCCCTCAGTCTTTTCTTCTTCAGGGTAAACAGCCCAGCTCTTGCAGCTCTTCCTCACGGGGGAGATACTCCAGTCCTCTGATCATCTTCAGTGTAGTAGCCCTATGCCGGACTCTCTCCAGTAGCTCCATGTCACAAATAAATCCATGTCACAGAACCTGACTGTACTTACTATGTTTTCATGAATAAAATGAGGCAATAATCTATTGTTTTAAAAACTGGTAGGTACAACTGGGAAATTACATAGTACAAGATTAGAGTCATAATTACTCATATATGGTATCTCAGCTCAGGTTAGCAGTGAAAATAGACCTTGTTCTTTCTTGCAGATCATCATTCCTTCCACTCATAAGTTAGTCATTTAAAAGATCCATAACTGGAGTTGTTCAGGGTCTTTTGATAGCAATGGATGGGAGGAACCTTGCACGAAAGTTACATGCGTTGTGAACTGAGTCCAAAACAGCTTTGCTGGTACAGCCCTGCTGGATATCTAATTAGTCATCTTGTCTGTAACTTTCCTACCAACCAGATATAGAGAATATTCACAAATTAAGAAAGAAAAAAAGATGTTTCAAACATTGAGTATATTTCAGACCTGTGGTTCACTGACAGATTAGATAACCGAAAGCAATTGCTTGTTTTAGTCCAATATGTCCATTCATAATTTTCTTTTTTGTGGAGATTAGCGGCAAGTTAATGGGGAGAGGCACCAAATTTGGGCCCATACTGAGGCAAAGGTAGGAGGAAATTCAGTTCTTTGCATCATGTTTCCCAGGGACTAGGCAGCAAGTGCGTAGTGTGGTGTACCTGCGCCCCTGCTGCTTGTGCTGATGGGGCCAAAGGAATATGAAAAGGAGAAGACCAGGACAGAGGTTATTGCCATGCTTGGTGGTACGACAAGCTAAAAGGCATAAATCTGTAGGAGGCTGGGGTTTAACCATGATTTTGTTCATAGTATAACTTGCTTCATGTCTTCAGTTACTTAAATAGAGAGGGTTACTACTGAGTATAAAAGGCTTACTACTTTTTGTTCTAGTTTCAATAGAAATTGAGAAGCAGAAGGCTGGAATGCATCCAGGCAGATCATTCTCATGTGGATATTCAGAACAGCACAACTGGTACCATAAAGGTAGCATATAGAGTATTTCCTTTAAAATGCTTCATGATGTAGCTAGCAAGCCAAACAACAGAGCTATGGAGTGCATAAACTAGAGTAAATTCCTGGTTAGAAAAGGGGGATGCAAAGAGTTGATGATTGGAGAAGAGCGGTAGAGTATCTCGAAGTGGACAGCTATATTGACACCTAGAACTGACCCTGTATATAGCACAGCAGAGAACAGACATGTTGCAAATAAATAGTACAGTGGTGTGAGTCGTGAGGAGCTGAATTCATGCTCTTAAGCAGAAGTGCCAAACTTCAGTAAATTGATTTCCTCTCACTCAATTATAGCTGCGGTTTCAGCTGTGAATGGTGAGGAAAGCAGCCAAAGGAGCTTGTTAGATCAGGCCTGATCTCCGTTCATTTAAATCAACGCCAAGGTTGAAACTAGCCAGTGGTCTTGGCTTATTGTTCTTGCTTCCTGCCATCTTTTGATGTTTTGCATCCTAAAATCTTTTTAACCAAATCAATCCACTTCCTGCTGTTCAAAGTACCGGAGTTGCAAAGTCTTCTGAAATCTGGAAATGTGACAGCTTTGGGCTTCCTCACTTTCATTCAGACACTTGAAGAAGGATAACGAACAAGCAAGGCAGATAAAAGACGTCATTTAGACTTAGGTTTCAGATAAAAGAATCAAGGTTGGTGACATATTCCAGGCTAACAGTATCATTTCTGTTCTTCATGGGAAAATATATTAGAGTGAACAAAGAAGCGTTCAGTGCTGAATCTGCCAGATATTTATCCTGCTATGTATTGTGAGCCAACCTTGGAGCTACTGAGAGTTTAATGAAAAAATTGCCTGTCATTTCTCTCCTTCCCTTCCCTCCCTCCCCTTCGCTGTGTGTTTGAGAGAGTCCGCTCTGGCCACTGTAGGCGAGGAGTATTTAGAAACCAGTTGAGGGTCAAAGTCTGGATTTTATAGACCCATCTCAGGTCACAGGGTTAATTTGCATGAGTGTTGCTCTAATGCTCGAATAAGCAATTCCAACTAAAAAAAGATTTAGATTTTGTTCATAATCTTATTTATATATACTAATCTGTATTGTTTCTCAAGTAAGAGGTAGCCCCTGTGGAGTGCATTGGAATAGAATGTATGTACTGGAAGATTTACTCTATAGAGCTAGAACTCCATCAGAAAAAGATCTAATTTATACTGAAGAGCTATTTTTTGGAAGCTTAAGAAATTTTTTGAAGTTGATCATTTGCGTCTATATTAACTTTAGCCAAGTTCTACAGAATTTTTCACCAGAACATAGTGTAAACTTTGTCTTTCTGAATTCCCAGTGTTCTGTCAAATGTTACAGCAATCTGCAGGAGGGATTTGTACTCTGTGTAAAATGAACTTTAACTGAAACTTGGTATGTTGTTACAGGTCTTCTCAGAAATAGACTATATTTAGGATGTTTAGTTAAATTCCCCAGAACAGCACTTATTCTTAGAACTAGGTATTAATTAAACTGCTAAAAAGAAGAACGATTGAAAGGAAAAGAAAGAGGGAAAAAGAAATAATTTTGGAGAACATCAGATATAGCTCATTTATGCAGAAGGACAATACAATCAAAATAAACTAAATGCTATTAGAAACAAATTAATAAACTAAAATTAAAATTTAATAGTTACTGATACTAGTATTTCTTGCTAATGCTAATTATAATTAATATTTATTTTTTATTGTTTAATATTTATTAAAGTTGAAGTACTAAATAATTACTAAAATAACATACTGTTGGGAGCTACAATGGAACAAAACTTTCAGAAGCAGATTTTGAACCTGTTTTCCTAGTTGTGCTGAAATAGTAGTTTTTGTTCTCTGAAGTTTCTCTTAAAACTAATTTGGGTATGTAAAATTTTGTGCCCTAATGTGTAGTCAGATTTGGGTCCTTGTCATTGCTCCTGAAAAACTGGATTTGAATTCCCTCAGTGTGCCTCCATCAGCAATGCTGTCATTTGATAGCTTCCAGTCATTCAGTCCAGAAGGACATTGGGAATTGTTTTCCCTGAATTCTTGCTAATGATTTTCAATGAAACCTGCAAAATTGAGTTCTTACTTTGCTCTTCCCTGGGACAACGACACTGTCTTCCATATTTGGATTTCCCTTCTCCCTTTAGATCTGCCTACTTATCTACCTATAGTCATGGTAGAAGAAAACTTGTGACAGAAGAAAGCATTTGTGAAAGGGAAAAGTGATCAACAATACTACTTTCAAAAAAAAGATGCTTGGGTTTTCTGAGCAAAACAAGAAGGCTAAAAACATTTTGATGAGGATTTCAAAGCTGGCATTGACAATATAAGTGGTAAATCATGATATCTTCATCAAACGGGAATGGGATCTTTTTCAAATTTGAGGTGTGATTATGATAGATGCAGTAAGTGGAACAATGTTAGTTGGGATATAAAGCTTATTGCTGGAAACAGAAATCTTCTTTGGTCTTTGCTTCCCTTGTTAGTGGGGTTATGTATGTGTTTTGAGTATTTTCAAACTACTGAGCCTGTTCAGGGGATTTGTACTGGTGGATGTTTGGTGCCTAGAAAAGTGACTCTCAGTCTTCTGGATCTGTGTCCGCTCAGTCATCTCCCACCAGTGACTGTGTGATTGTACCATACCTAGCGTCTCATGTTCTCTTAGAAGAAAAACAAAAATAGAGCAAATAGGAAAGGAGAAACCTCCCGTTTCAAGTTTTGAAGCCCCTGCTTGGGGAAACCATCATGCAAACAGTTTGCTCTAACCTAAAGTACAGGTAGGCACATTGAAAGGCAAGAAAATATAGCCAACTCTTGAAGAGTTGTTGCTGTACACTGTTTTTCCATTAATGATGATCAGTGCCTGTGCAAAATAAAGCAATACGGAAGGGAAATAACACTGGAAAAAGCCTAGCAGGTCTTGAAGAAATTTCAAAAGCAGGGGAGCACCCGTTGCCTGTTAGCAAGGTTCTGCAGCATCTAGCGATGGATCAGTGTATTTATTTGTCATAACTGCTTATCAAACCAGAACCCCTCAGAAATACCAGCAGCGCTATAGCAAACTCCCTAGCCCAGGTCTGTAAGGGCAAAAGCTGATGACGGAAAGAGCCACGTTACATGAAAGAGCAAAGGGCAGCATTCAAGTTTATGTGACAGGGCATTGCACTGGGTGCCCATTCTCGATATAACTGAAGAGATTTGCATAAGGGCTCCTAAATTAGCATCTTCCAGGAAAGCTGCATTTTTTTCATTTTATTT
This sequence comes from Rhea pennata, assembly GCF_028389875.1. Classification (NCBI taxonomy): domain Eukaryota; kingdom Metazoa; phylum Chordata; class Aves; order Rheiformes; family Rheidae; genus Rhea; species Rhea pennata. The sequence continues at coordinate 108,098,072 of NC_084664.1, read as the reverse complement.
AAGGTCCTTGTACACTGACGCACATATTCCTGGAAAATGTCAACATCAGCAAGCAGGTTAGTGGGTAAATTTTGTTGACGTGCCAGTGAATGACCGAAAAAGGAAATATGGAAAATGTGGAAAAAGAGAATGGGAGGCCAACCGGCCCACAGAAAGGGGAATAAAAAGAGAAAGGTTTGAGATGATGGAGAGAGAAACATTGTGACATGTACTTAAGATGGAAAGAATAGAAATGAGCTCAATGCCTATACGAGGTTTAAAATGTACATTAATACAGAATTAGGAGATTAAATAGAACCTTATCTTTTTAGAAAGGCTTCAGGAGCATAAAAGTAGTTTTTGGATGCTTAGCACATCTTAGGACCTCTGTCAGCAGCAGCCAGTGGTTTGGTAGGTTCTTGTAGCTTTATGCGATAAGTAGTTTGTTTGTGTTGTAATGTACTTCTGCTAGACTATTACTTAAAAACATTAAGTTGGATAGTCTAATGGTCTGCACTGTGATCCTACCTATGTTGCCCACACAGACTCCCAGGGATTGGAACTTGTCTTTTACCTGCATTATATGCATGTCTATGTGTAAGCACACATTTACACTTATTTAATAGACTAAATTCATGTTTATATATATATATATATATACACACACACACAAGTAATAACAACATACTATACATGTAGACTATTTACTTTAATATATAAATAGGTTAATATATATTATAAAATAAGCTTTACTGTGTCCTTCACAGATGAAAAATTAATTGTCAGGTGTACTTTCAGCACTAAAAAACTGTTGTAACCCAACTACTTCATGAAATGATGTCTGTCTTAAATGCGTACTAATAGTAATATATTGGTCATTGTATTTTTCTCTATTGATAGGAATTTATAACATGGAATGGAATTTTGAATAACATAGTATTCTTTCAGAGTGATTAAAACTTTTATCAACAACCAGAATTTTCAAATGCTACAGCAGATAATGTTATAATTGAACCTCATGAACAATTTGTGTCTAATTATAAAGAACACTGTGTAAGCTGAATTTGATACTTTTTTGGAAGTCGAGGTTAAGGTTAAGCAGGAAGGAAAGCTGGGTAATGAATTTTCTGAGGGGAAGAACAGATAAGTAGTACATAAATATAACTTCCCCAGACACAGACTTTATGTTGGACTACCTGACCTGAAGCTAAAATTAATCAAATTTATGGCTATTACTGCACAAGATCAGAAAAGCATCTCATTCAGAATTGGCAGCTGTCTAATAATTACATTGTGGTAGTTAACCACAGTCTGCTGCCTGAAAAAGGTATCACATTTGGCATCTGTCTGTTGAAGTTGGTATTATTTCATCCAGGTTAAAATACAGAATCCTTTATTGTTCACAGTGTTTTTAAGATGCTGCTATTTGGATTTCTCCAGCTCTTTAAAACCTAAAGCGTGCCCTCCCTACTGAGACAAGTCTTTGGTGGGTGACTTTGTTTCTGCTCTACAAGAGCACGAACTGTGCAAGAAAAAAGAATAGTCCAAATCATTTTCTGTTATTTGTTTAGTCCAAAAAGCAGGAAGAGTTGTTGTCTCTGGTTGAAAGTACAGAGACCAGATTGTTGCAAAAAGCTTGTTTCCCTTATCAAGAGTCAAGTGGCAAAACTGCCTTAAATTACAGCTGTCTTTAATATGAAACTTGCTAGAAAGCCATGGCAATTTTAAGATCAGTTTGCAGTTTCTCTTCCAAGATGAGCATCTGATAGTCAATGGAATTTATGGAAAAATACACAAGAAGGAAAAATTGTCTCCATTTTATACTTGGTACGTATTAATTTATGCGATATCTCTGGTAAAATGTGTGTGAGAATGCATAAAGTCCATGCATATAACACTGATTAAAGAATGCAGAAAGAGCAAGTTCTGCAATCCAGAGGTTTTGGTTGTTTTTTCTCAGTAAGCATGTTGGCTCTACTTGAGTTTCCTGCACCTGGTCGTAAAACAATAGACAATTCAGCTTGGACTGTATAATATAACCTTCCAAAATTTTGAAGTGTGTTATAAATAACTTACTCAGAAGCCAGAACAAGATTAACATGTTCTTGCTATTACTTCTTCCCTAACATACCCTGGAAAATTTTGCGCTGTTAAAATATCCGACGGTAGTGGAGTGGTTTGGAAGTCGATACCCTGTCTTTGGTTTCATTAAAATGTTGGTGTTACCAATCCTTTATCGAGTTACCTCCTTTCAGTTAGGGGACTATCGCTTGGCTTTTTGCTCCTCAGTCTGCGCTTCTCCCCCCATCTTTTTTCAAGGTTTTCCCTGCTACAGCTTTTAACAGAATGGGGAAATTTCCCTTGAAGAGGTCAGGCCCCTGGGCCTTGGGGTCCAGGACGCGGCTGGGGCTGCGGGCATCACCGTGCGCTGTGTCGTCCGCCGCCGTGGCATCGCTCCCGGCCTGGGCTGCCCTTGGCAGCGAGGGGTGGGTTAAGGATCGCTTTGCCTTTTCCCGCGTTGTTCATGATATTAGGCAAACACCTATTTCAAGAAAACATTTATTGCTGCAGCTTTTTTAGAGAAGAAATCTTAGGAAAAAAACTGACAGTTAGTAGCAGAAGAAAAAAAAGACAGAAGAATTTTTGATTGTATGAGATAAGTGTTGAGCACTAATTCCTTGCAGAGAGCACAGGAACACCAGCTGGCAATGCATTTATTTTTGCTTCAGAATGTATTGGAGTAGTAAACAATTTAATAAACTTTCCATTTTAGTAGCTTTTAAGCTCTTTCTAGAAGACAACTATAAATCGTGTCAAAAAAGATATATATAATTCTCTGTCTCTGGTATGCATCAAAATTTTTATTGTTTAGAAACTTTTTTTTTTTCCATTGGCCTAATGGTAGTACTGACCCTTTAAAACAAAAGCCTTAATATCTGGGGATGGGAAAGCAGATTATATGAACTCTCTCGAGCAAATCTGCACTCTAGTGTGTTTGAATTTGGAGAAGTCTGTTACTTTGAGACTGAGAAAAAATCTTTGGGGAAGATATGCCATATCTTTAAATAATTTTATTATGTTGCTTTTCTTCTCTCCCTTCTCATCTTCCTGTCCTGGAGATTTGCCTTATTTGAATCTGTTGATGGCAAGCCAATCTAAACCTGTAGTCTAGACAGATAAAATTGTTATTTGTGTCAGTGTAGCTTATCTTACTCACAATCACAGCACTTCCACAGGTGCAAAGATCAAGTTTAGACTGGATTTATTTTGTTTTTCCTGGTAGCTTTTGCCTGTTTTTCTTATGCAGTTGGTCAACTGATGACTGAAATTGGTGTATTGGTGCATCTACAACATAACACCGAAAGATGTGTCCGTGTGAGTGCAGTCCTGACTGTTGAGATATCCAAGCTAGCTCAGTGTCAGAAGTGTGATTTTATTAGTCTATGAAAATGGCACACTACCAAGATAATTGAGTGCCTGTATATGTTTATATAGGCCTTTATATAAGGCATTTATATAGGTGTTTATGTACACATTGTCCTGTGTAAATGAACTCTAAAGCTGCTGTTCTGGAGCCTGGCCCTGCTCTCTAGTGTTGCATCTCTCAGCAGGTAATACAGGACGTACTGGAGCAATCTTGCTGTTCCTAAACTTAAATAGGAAGAACAAGAGTGCTTGTCCTGACAGACTAGACCTTGATTGGCCCTTGAGGATGATTCCCCTAAAAGGAATTTCAGATCTGTTATTTAAGAAAAAAATATTTTCTTGGAAACTAGAAAGAGTTTTCATTTTGTTCCAGTAGACTTCTTAATTTTGCTGGGAAAAATAGGAGCCATTTTTCATCTGTCAATAATACTCCTCTCCATTCTGCCTGAATCTGAAAATAATGGCCTTGTGCATCATCTTGTTTACTCCTCCTCGTCAAAAAATGTTATAAATTCAATATCAGGTTAGACAGATGCATTTGTTTACAAAACCTATGAGGCTGTTGAGCCACTGGTTCTCCAAGCAATTTATAGATAGTTGTATTTTAGGCTGGAGTGGAGAGGTGAATGGAGACGCTTTGGAGGGAGCACGTTTAGAGCTGTGATCCAGAGCAGCAGTCATGCATGAAATTAGGTATTGTACAGTGGACACTCTCATTTTGGCTAATGCAGCCCCGGGCAGAAAATTCTCTTGCTGCATCCTTGAAAGAATTTCTTATTTTCATATGTCTTTCACCTTGTGAATTAATTTACTGCTTTGTACTTCCTAAATAGTGAACTGGTCATTTTATTACAGAGGAAAGTGCGTGGCTGTATTCTTTAAAAACAGAGAATGAATGTGTGCTTCACTGACATCACTGTGCCCCAAAGTTATTTCCTACTGATTTTGTTCTGTTTCCCTCAAAAATCTGTGTACCTCCTAAACCTCCTGGTATTCAAGGATGGCATGAAGTATTTTGTAGTGTTTTGTTGCGTCAAACTTTTTTGTTCATATTTTCTTCACTTACCACTTACTAATAGCTTTGCTTTTCCTAGTGGAAGTACCCAGGGGGAAGGGGGCAGCAAGACACACAGTTCAGGCAGATATTCTTAAGAAAATTAGCTAATAGGAATATATAGTACATTTTAATTGCCAGCTAAGCCACCTTTAAAAATTTGTTGCTCTTAGAAATATCACATAATTTTTATGTATAAGCAAGAAAACAAGCAAGCATTTTGATAATAAAACATATTCAAGAATGGCAGGAACATTGGTCAGTAATATCTGATAAAAGGTAATTTATTGCCAGGAAGTCCAGGTTGGTTGTATATTAGGGCACTGAATTGGAAAGCTTCAGAGTAAAATCTAAGTGTGTATTTGTTAAAATATTTTCTAAATTCACTCCTGTGAGTATGTGATTCTATGGGGTTACTATCTAAAATATGTAAAAGACCAGTTCAGGAAAAAAAAAAAAACTCCCTGTATTTTTCTTAACAGTACAAGAATCTTGTGATGCAGAATTGAGATTCCTGTTCAGTCTGACCAGAGTACAATTTACATTTAGGTTTGGAAACATGTTAATGGATTTTTCAACCTTTAGCTAGTTTTCAGTGGTATGGAGATTATTTGTCATCCTCTGACCAGGTAAACCAAGGATGAAAATAACTCATAGCTGATGTACTGTGCCAAATAATGTTTGAGCTGCCTTGGGTAGTCCTGGGCTTTGGTGCGTGCTGTTGATCTGAAGTTTGGGATGTGGCCCTGCACTGTTAAGACAACAGCATCGGTTCCTGCAAGCAGGCCACAGGAGAAATAAGTAAATCCCAAAGTGTTTGCCTAGAGTTACTTTTTTTTCCCTGAAGTTTTCCCTGAAATTTCAAAATAGGTTTTATGTGTCTCTACAGCAATAGTAATATTCCCAGTCTCTCTGAAATTCTGCAAAATGCCATCTGAACGCCAGGGCCTGGGGTTTGTGTGGCTGTTCCTAGTGCTTGGGGCCCATCACAGCTGACTGCTCTTGCTTCCTTTAGTAACGGTAACATCTCCCATCGCAGATGAAGTTAGCTGCACTGCTATTTTCATAGGTGTTTACCAGGCGTTGCTGTAAAATTATTTTAGGGATGTAAGTAATTAGGTTTTAATATGTTACGTGACAAAATGGGGATTATGGCATGCCTAAAGCAATCTTGCTTATTTCACTTTATTTTAGCAAGACATTTAACTTGAATTAAAAAGAGCAGGCAGCACTTAAATTAGCATGCTTATTCATCTGAGTTGCATATTTTGGGTATTTTTTTCTTTTCTTTTTTTTTTTTATTTTTTCCTTAAACAGAGGTAGTCACTACATAAATTACTGAAATAGGTAAGTGAACCATATAGCTGTCTGTAATTTGACCAAGAAGGAAATGATTAGTATCGCCTAGAAATGCTGACTCATGCTTTTTTCTCTGTCTGAAATTGTCAGCTTTAAAAATCTGATTTTTCGTGGTATAGAAGCTCCTACAGGTTTCAAACCTTTTTTACACAACTTATACTTTTTTTTTTTTTACTTGAACTTTTAAGATCTCTTCTTTATATTTTCCTGAGAAAGCAAGTGGGATGGGAGGGAGAGAAATCAGTGTAACCTCAGAACAAATATGTTTAGCTTTGTTATTATTTTTAAAATTACACAAACCTATCATTTTTCACTTTTTATTTGGTCCAAACTTCAAGATTTTCATAGGAGCAAATGATGATCTTTTCCCGCAGCTATCTCCAAGGAAGATATTAATTACACTATGTAGAAATATTTACCTTTGTGTTTTTCTTGGACTTGTTTATCTCTTAAAACATTTGCACTTTGTAGCTTCTTCAGTTCGAGTGGATCTGTTGACAGATCTACCTGACAGTTGTTGTAATCATTGCAGGACAAGGTAAAGAAGCAAATTTCTGATGTTATCAGTTAGAAAGGAAGAAAGAATTAAGCCTTCCAAAGGAGGGGGGGAGTGGAAATTGAGGAAATCAGATAAATCTGACTCAAAGGTCTCCCTTTTTTCTGTTTTGATATCTTTTCTTACTATAAATGTTTACAATTGTTATTTTGTTTGTGGGTATCTACCTATTCAGGGTGCATATGGGCATAATATTCTTCATGTATTACAAATACTGACATCAGGCTGATCTATGCAAATTACTGCTCATTCAATCTGAGCATCTGCGGTTGATTAAACAAAACATGTAGGTGTGAAAGCATTTGTAGCTCGCATGCCCTGCTAGCTCTTGGCAGGGGCTGAGGGAAACTCAAAGGCCTGGGGAGAGATTGGTCCCTATGATGTCTGCATGGCGATCTGGAGATCTCATTGCACACAGATGCTGGCCTGAGCTGAGTCACTGGAAGAAGTGGAGATCCAAGAATATAAAACTTCAAGGCAGTCATTTGAAGATACAAGTCCAGCTCATACTAAAACCTGTGGCTTCGACAATATTAATGCTCAAATCGGTAGGATTAAATGTATTTGAGATGTGCTTAGGGGTCCTTTAATCCCACTTCCCATTGTGGTGGTGGCAAACTGTAGATGCCAAGCTCATAAGCATCACTGGGCTCTGGAAGTACCTCAGGGTGAACTTGCTGGGCCGGTCGTTTGAGAGATTCAAGGGGACCAAGGAAGGTGCAGAGTGGGAAGCCTCCTTACAACAGTCTGGAGGAGACAGCAGGTACAGAATAACTTAGATCCTGCTGGATCTTTGAGTACTTTGTATTACCCAAATTTGGCAATTCACATCCTATTTTATTTTTCTAGTTTGCCTTTTTATTCTGCTGTCTCTCTGCCTCTTCCACATGTCCCATATAATGTTTAGTGTGCTCAGGAGTAACCATGGAAAATGTGGGTATTGAGTAATAGAGTAAATGAGAGGTGGTATCAATAACTGGTCAGACATCACATAATCATGGTTTAGCTTTTATTGACTGAACAGTCATTACAGCAGTGCTCAGACAAGGATTGGAAAACTAAACCAGTCCATTTCAGTGAATCTACCTATGGATTAAGTCAGTGGCATCAACACGTGAGCAACAGAGAACCTGTGGGTCACTCCCTGGGAGTTGCTCTGTGACTGCTTCACTTGATGGAGCACTTGCAAAAGCAGCTCCCATTGCGATGGTGAACATCAGCCCAGGGTACCAACTGGCCACCTCTTTGTGGAAGCACTCCTGTCTGTCCTCTGAGAAATCACAGAGGAATAAATCACAATCGTCCCATGATTCTGCAGTGAAGAAATGTTCCTTAAAGTATACACACCTTAAGTAACTGTTTTTCTCAGTTTCTTGAAAGAGGCAGTATACTCTGTGAAAGCATAGATTTTCCAGCAATGACTTACAGATATTTTAATTAAAGTAGCCAAGGCATGGCAAATCATCAGTTCAGGAGAAATGTGAACGTCATTCAATACAATACATTCAATTGGGATTTACTGTTTCTGATTTTGTCCAAGTGAAGAAATCTCAAGCGTGAAGAATGAACTCCTTTAAGTGTTTCTAGGGAAAACTTGTACTATAGGGCTAACAGACAAATCTGATTTATCTTAGAAATTTTGATTTCACTAAACAATATCTGACAGATCCTTAAAATATTGATGTTCACTTAAAACTGAGGCATCTCTTTTTGATCATTTTTTGCTTTCATAAGAAATGTGTTTAACTTAAAAAGTGTTTTTCAATTACTGCTCCTTTTAAAAAAGAAACTTTTTTTCTCCCCTGGGAGCAGGTAAATATAACTTAGTAGTATGATTACACACAGAAGCTCAGTTGTTCTTTTAAACCAACAATGCCAACGTGAAACTCTAGAGTGAAACCACATACAGAGTAAGTGCATGAAATTCACTTACTTTACAAAAGCTGAGATAGCCATATTTAAAATGGGATATTGGCTTTTAAATCTGAACTTTGGGCAAGAAGGATATGCACTAGCATACTCCTGCCTTTTTGTGGATGATAATCTTTGCTTTCAACTGGAAAGATGAAATAGTGGTTTAGGACAAGACTGCCGTTAGTTTTGATGCTTGTTGGGCTGGTCTGGATTGGAGCAACTTCCATGAAAACATTGCTAACTTTGTGATTTTCATTGTTCTGATTTAACTTCCTGGTATTATTATTTATTCCCTGGTGTTTACTTCTTTCCTACAGGAAAGTTTGTGTGCTACAGTAAAGTAGATTTCATGAGAAGCTGAACTTTCAAATACTAAAAGTGCCTTCCTAACATCTCTAAAAATGATGCTTAAGAACTGTAACTGCTCAGAAATCAGAAGGAAATTAAAAGTCAAATCCACTGCTTATTAAAAGAAACCCCCATTTTTAAGCCATATCCAAAGTTTTGTAGGACCTGACTAGTATGATTTGGCAGTCCAGTGAGGAGAAGAACATAAGGACACTGATACTGTGAGTGCCCAGTGCGAGCCTCAGCCGTGAACACCTTTTGTGGTCTTCAGGTGAGTCAAATTACCGACTTCTTACCCGAAACAGTGAGAATGCCAGCTGGGCAGACGGCTTTGTGCTGTGGACGCTTGCACAGTATGCATGGTGGTGAGATCTCGTGCAGGTTGTTCAAGAGCCATCCAGTCATAACAATTTCATTAACTGTTCAAACTTGTCTTGATACAGCACATTCAGCTTTTCACCTCTAATTCGTATGAACATTCCATGTCTCATATTTTTCAGCTAAATAGTTAGATTTTTTTCTTTTGCCTAAATGCAGAATAGTTAAGCTTGTCCATGATTCAGCTTCAGTTTCTTTGTTCTCTAAATATTTTTCTCCATATTTTTCTCAGTGTTTTTCCCGGTGGTGGCAGGATCCTGCAGTGTCACTATGCAGCTTCAAACTTGCCAGGGAGAAGGCCTCAGTATCTCCATGGTTGGTTAGTTTATACTTCTGTTGCAGGTAAAAGATTAGTGGCACTCTTTGTTTAATTCCTTGCTAGGACCGTCACTTCGTCTGTAATGAATAGATTATCATGACCCAGAATCACAGCTTTTATGAATCTTTTCAATTTGACATAGATGATGGAAGTTCTGTTTTGGTAGTCAAGGCATGCACACCCTTTTCTTTTTTTGCATATATACGTGTGTGTACGCGTATATGGATGGATGTGCGTGTGTGTATAATACAACGAACAACAGCATTTTACTCGTTTTATTCTGCATTCTTCACTCTCTGCTTGCAGCTCTCTCGTGTAGAGGTGATTGCTTTTTGTCCTCATCTTCGTCTTATAGACAGTTTTCTTTTGGTTTTCAAAAATGATGTGGGATGAGAATGTCATGATGTTCCTTCCTGATGTCTCTCCTGCGCCTTGCTGACAGATATATAGTGCAAGCTCTGCTTCTCCATTTTGTATGGCTCATGTTGGCAGTAAGATCAAAGAGGAGGAATCTTGGGAAATGCCAAATAGTTTTTATCTGGATTCTTACGAAAGTCAGGTTTGTGGGTTGCTTTCTTTCTTCCACTTTTTTTTTTTTTTTTTTTTAAGTATAAAATGCTTTTTGTTCCTCCTCTCATCAGCTCCTTCCATCCTCCTGTGCAACTGCAGAATTTTTTGGTTATTTTGAACCACGTTTGTGAATATCTTTTACAATGGCAAAATGGTCAGTTGAGACCACTCAGTTGACTCTGGAGAGCTGCAAGAATTCTTTATAGATATGCTGGCCACAACTCATATTATAATTGTTATTCTGTTATGAATTAATTTCAGAGTAGAGTGTAAGGATAAAGTTATCCCTATATTCTGTAATAAAGCTTTAAAACTTTAATAAGTTTCTTAAATTCAGTCCTAAGAAATCACCAGATTTTTGTGCTGTGCACTTGTGGGGTCAGTCAGTAGGCAGGAGCCTGTCTCAACTTGGAGAAATTACTGCACCTTAAAAACCATTTCCTCAAGACTGGTTGCTGTTTATATGCATTTTGGTGAACATTATTATTTCCTTCTTTTCTTGTTAGTTGAACAAGTTGTTCTTTTCTTGTTGGTTGAACAAAGACAAGCGTGGCGCTAGGAAGCCTCCCCCGGCCGCCCCGGGCGCCTTCGAAAAAGGCTGGTCGCAAACACCATGTGGCTTGCAGCACGCACGCGCGCTCCGGAGGGAAACTTTCAGAAGGCAACATGACCTTGAGGGTTTTTGCTGTGAGTTTGGCTATATCTGGAGGTACGCAAAACGGCGTCTCCTGCTTGCAGGCCTGTTGCTGTTTGCTCAGGGGCTGCTTTGCATCGGGCTGCTGGGCCAGCGCCAGCCAAGCAACGCGCTGTGCCGACCAAAGGCTGGGGCGGGGGGCAGGTGTTTTCCCCTTGGAGAGAGCAACATCGCTAGCTTTGGTCCTTGTTTGTTTTCTGCTCAAAAGCAAACTTCCACCGCCTTAGGCATTGGCTGGTTTTCTCTTGTGCGTGTCTGGATTTTTATCAAAGGGAAAACAGATCTTGGTATACAAACTGCTACCAATCTCTGACAACCAATAGAGACTCTTCTGTCCCTGTTTTGCCTTAAGAATTATTAAAATGCCAGGTTTTCTCAGAACTCCAATAAAAGATACTGTTTTAGTCTGTCTGTATGATCCTGACCACAACCAAACCCACCTGCTACTTTACGTTCTTTTGGTATTAGAGTTCAGCATGTCATTGATTTAGCTTGTGTTAGTTTCCAAAGAACAAAATACTGTTTGTTATTGCCCGGAAGCCTTAAAAAAGGCTGTGGGATACAGAAGGTGCTTTATATCAAACGAGCATGTAGCCTTCATTACCTCCCCTTTCCTCTTTTCCTTTTCTGTGCGTTTACTTTCAAGGATGATCCAGATTTGTTTTCTATTTGCAGAAGCAGCTGAGGAATATTGATTCCTGTCTGTGTTGGTATGACATATCAACCCCTTGGAAATATCACTGGAGTAAGAAATTAAATCCTAGCAATTGGATTTTTAGCTCTCTTCATCCTCCATTGAATGGTTTAAAAGCACAGACTTTTTATGTAAACAGCTAAAGGGAGGCAAGAGTTATTGTTGAGTGTGTTGTCGGTCCCCAGAAGCTTCCTGCTGGTAAGGAAAGTACTGAGAAAGCTGAGTCCAGCATGTCCCATCAAAGTCAAACCTGCGTCTAGACAGAAAAGCTTACATAAGCCATCAAGAGAGGAAGGGTGCCTTGTGTAACTGAAGTCCATAGCAAATAAACACTCAGTACCTCTCGTTATTTGGCCCATAGACGCTGAAAGCAAAAAGCACTTTTATGCTTCTCACTTAGCTCACTGTAGCTGACAATGCATGAGCTCATTCTCTTGCCTTGATGGTTTTTCAAATACATGTTTGTCTCGCAGTTATTACCTTACTGAAGGCTTTACTCTCTTGCTTAAGCCAAACTACTTTTCCTAAGACCCCATATAAACCTGCTTAGCGTATTTAAAGCAGCTGTAGCATGCTAGTGATTTTAAATGGCCTTGAGAGGTTGTTGATGGCATTTGGCAAACAACGCAGACAATATGCAAGTCACCAGAGACAGCGCGGAGTGGTGTTTGTAAAGACAAATGCTTTGTATGTAGAAAAGTTAGGTAGCTTTCTAGTTTGTCTTTAAAAGTGTATGATCCTGTAGCTTCAACCTGTTGGATTCTCTCATCTGTGCTTCAGCCTGTGTACCTAGGTACTGTAGGGGGCCCTCTGGCAACCCTCTTGTGCTGAACTTGTCCTAGAGCAACGTTTTGATTTGATTTTCCCCTAGTTAATTTTGAATTTCTGCAGGTGAGTATTTTGTGTTTTACTCGCAGGCTCACAAGAATTCTCTCTGTTTTGGAGCTGTTGTCAAGGGCGGTCTCTGGCTATTTCTGCTATAGAAACAACCATGGCAAGAATAACTGGTTTTGGATTCGGACATAGCCTCTTCAGCAATTCATATTACATCTTAGCTTCAGTTTCTCAGGTGTTGCCCTTAGATTTGCTCCTGTCTATACGTACAACCTTGTCAGTGCAGTGCTTCACACTGAGACTGGCTCATCGTCTCGGGGGTAGGATCCAGTCAAGAGCCTGGCTCCTGGTGTTTGCTGTGTCCCTGCCACCTCGTAGGGAGGCTGCAGGCTAAGTGACTTGAGGGTTGACAGCCCTTCAAAGCCTTTGCACAACTTCAGTTCCCTACCCTGTGTACCCAGAAGCATGGACAGGCAAGTTTCTTCCGTGACTCACTACAAAAGGATGTTTGGGAAGGGACGCTCAGCCTACTAATGCCCCAAGAGCGGTATCGGCCTCTAAGGAAGCATGCAGTTATGTGTACCCTTAAAGAGAAAGTAATGTTTGGAGTTTGGCTTTCCAGTGTGGTTGTCTACACCTGGGAACCAGTAGTGCAGATGCTTGGGTCTGCTTTCCACGCCCAAAGTAACTCAGAATGATGGCCTGCATCAAGGTAGTCAAACTCTTCCCTTGCCTTTTGGAAGGCAGCTTTAGGCCCTCAGTTGGTTTTTTCCCTAGTAGAGCATGTAGTTAATTCCTTTATAAATTCCATTTTATGGACTAATTTATATAGTGCTGTGTCCTTGCTGACACCCAGCTTTTTTTCTTATGCAGAGTATGTATTTACTTTTATTATCTTTTATTACAAACTCAGGGAAAATACAAGAAAATTCTTGTCAGTCAGATTGAAGCTCTGGAGGAAAAAAAGTTATCAGTTTTTCTCTGTGAAGAGAAATAAATTTTTGTGCCACTGCTCAGCTTTATGAAATTAACATTTTTGAATCCACTCTGAGAGCAGAAGCCCAACTAAATTATTGTTATGCTGTCAGGTACAGCAGTTAACTGCATAACTCTGAATGCTGTGCTGTCTCATGATATTCTTTCACATGCTCTTAAACCATTCACTCTTGAAACTTAAACTAAATTTAAAGTTTAAATAGTCTCTCGTACTTAGTCTGACTCTCTTTCTCTTTTTTTTCTCCTGCCTCTGTTACCCACAAGAAATATTTCACAATTTTTGGAGCTTGATTTAAAATGAAGTTCCAGACATCTCTGGTAAGAGTAAAAATAATGAGTTTGTATGGTGCAGGGCAATAATAGTGAACCTCTGGTGGGCCTTCATATCATCTCCCAAAACTCTTCTGAGTGCAGTTACCCCATTGAAACATTTACTGTCCTTGCCTGTGAATCACCTAGGAAGGGCAACTACAGCTTTTTCATATATACATTCTGAAAATGAGAGCAGACAATTTAGAAAAGGAAATATTAACCCATTTTATAAGTTCCACGTCACTGCTCAAGAACATTTGGATTGAGCAGAGCTGCTCCTTCTACCACCTCAGATGGGAAAATCGTAGTTTCAATATGTGCCCAGAAACCCAAACATTTATTTCTTGCACTGGGGGTCTAAGAGCATATTAGCTGTAACAGGTTATCCCATTCGTTCTGAAAACACACTCTTTGGGAGGCTGGATGGTTGCATTAGGGTATGTAGGAGAGACAGAATAGTGGTGACTCAGGGTATTGTCTCAATTTAAATCGATACGGGACTGGTTTGTATACAGGATCAGACTTGCCACTGCCATGCAAAATGAACAGAATGGTGGGTTTGGGTGGAGGGGACTAGTAATAGTCTTTTCTTAAGTGGAGAGCAATGTGTCTAAGGGACATACTATCTCATGCACTTTTTTATTTTGCTTAGATTGCTTTTTGACGGGTAGTCGTACTCCTTTGATCACGTCCTTTAGCACCTTCCCCTAGTGCACGCCTTTCTGCCCCTCTCCTTTCCAAATAGTTCCTGTGACAACTGATACCCAGACTGAAATGTTTGCCATAACTCATAAGTCAAAGTACTTTCGATCCCAGAATAGAGGAGACTGCATGCAGACTTCATTACACAGTGTTCATAACATAAACAAGCTTGCAATTATGTCATAGCAACAAGCACTATGCTTACATGTACGTTTGATTCAGGTCTCCAAGAGTGGAAGACCTTTGCATCCAAAATATCACAGCGACCTACTTCTCTGAAAGAGTGCCCTACATAATTTCAGAAATTAGATATGACACCAATATAGTAGGCCATATGGTGCCTTTTGCTGGTGTAGGGTGAACAGTGGGATATTCTTGGGGCCACGTAAATGTCTGTTGGCTGACTAGGTGAAGTCAGCTCATTATTAGCTGTTGGTGTGAGGTGTGATACTTGTTTTTCTGATGTTGTGAAGGCAACAAACTCAAAGCACTAGTTGTTTTTTAAAAAGGCATTTGCTAATAGTATGGGCATGTTCCTAAAAAGTGTTACTTTATCTGTTGCTGGAAGTGGGTTTTTTGACCGCCATATGGTCTGCTTTCATTTGCTGCTGAGAATCCCAGAGGCTACATCTAAAATTATTTAAACAACTTGGAACTTCTCAATAATTAAGAGAGGTTTTCCCACGAGCAGTTAGATACATTTAAGAATTTTATTTTTCTCATGTGCTTTCCCCAGACCAACTGCAGTGGTTTTAAGATGTGTGTTGCTGCCTGATGGTGTGTAAGGGCCTAACCAACAGCAGGAGATTCCTTGTCTCCAGTATCTATGTCATTGGCAAATAACATTTGTATCTTCTTCAATCAAAGGCTTCTTTTGGGTTTTATGTAAATATATGCTCCGTCATCAGCCCTCTGAATGAAGAGGCATCCCTGAGAGAAGGGTGGAAAAACACGTGTGAAGAAAGGCAGAAGCAACAAATCGCCCCTCACCAAAGCCCCCTGTTCAGTTTTCCATATCATTCTTGACAAAGGTGCGTTTAACCAAGAGTTGGCAGTGTTGGTGGGTCAGTGTATGGGCCCGAGTCGCATGCATGCATGCTGTTAAAGGTGGGGCTGGCAGCCCTTTGGTGGTAGGGATGAGAAGAGGCAGCTCCAGGCACCAGCAGAGGCACCTGGAAGCTGGAAGTGCCACTTGCCACCAGCCCCAGGCTTTGACGCGGGAGCCACAGCCCAATGGCTACCTGTGAATTTTGCTTGTCAACACGTTAGGGCAAGGAAGGAGGTTCAGAGAAAGCTGCTGAGTTGGATGAGGATCACCTGGTTTGGTGATCTGGAAAACTTCTGAGAGAATACCAGATGGGTGTATCATTTTTACATATGATACATTTTTACTTAGTACATTATTCACGTTCTATTGTACCTCGTTGAATCGCGTTGAAGTAATATCCCTGGGAGGGATATGCGATAGTACTTTTTTTCCCCCCCTCACATTTGCACATTATTGTAGAAATGCTGTTCACAAATGAAAAACAAGAAAGTACTAAAGATTATTTTTTTCAGCCCCTTTTCTATAATTTCATAGTTTCCCTAGGCCTTTTCCCTTGCAGTGTTTGGTTTATTTTTTGTGATTTTTTTCTGGTAATAACTTTGGGTTCTGCATGAATTGAACTTTTCTGCAGTGCTGTGTCCTACAGGTATGTTCTTTTTCCAAGGACTGAGCCCATTTTAAGTATCTGCTTAATAGGTTTTCTATGGAATAACTCTTGGGTTGAAGCATGGTCCTCAGCTGACACACCAACGTAATGAAGTCCACCATGGGAAAAGGGAAGGCTGCGCTGCTCCAGTCATACTCATGCCATTCAGGTTGTACCACTTGAGCTGTGCATAAGCAAGCCTTTAAAGCCCCAAATGCAACATGTTCCCGTAGCAATAATGCAGTTGGTGTGTGTCTGGAGTCCCTCCCGAGTCGGGGCTGCTGCAAACGTAGCATTTTCGTTGTTCATGCTCTCCTCCACTCCCTCCTGCCAGCCGCTGCAAGGGTTGTGAGCGGTTTTTGCTCTGGATAAGCTGGCATCTCTTGCAGGGCTTTCTGTGTTTATTAGGTGGCATCCGTGGAGATAATCTTGCTTTGGCTTTTAACCATAAGGTAAACGTTCGGTGACCTTCGGGCGATCTCTTCATACAACACCACGTACTGCCAGCTACTTGATATTGGTGATGATAGTGTTTCTGGCAGAGCCTGCAAGGTGGTAACCTCATTGTTTGGGAGCTGCTATGTTTATTGACAGACGGGATTATTTTCCTTTGTTGCCAGCATGAAGGCACCTGCTGATCAGAAGCTTTTTATCACAATGCTTAATTTGCTGTCTTGCAATTTTTGGAAAGGGAGACTTTTCTCTCTTGAATTTGGAAATGAATGATACAGTTATACTGAGTACATGATGCCTATCTGTGATTGGAAGCTATTTTTTTTTAAAAAAGTTAAAGATTACAATTGAAATAAATTGCAGTGCAAGTGGCTCAGCTGCTGAGATGAGTCAGGTCTGGGTAACTTGCACTCCTATGGGGAGCATTTGGGTTGTCCTAAAGATGACTCTTACCGAATTGTCTGTTCTTGCTCCTTATTTCCCCCAGGACCAGATAGTTACACCTGAGTTATGCAGTGTCCCTATGCTGAGTGGGATGAATTTGTTGTTTGTTTGGGTTTTTTTGATTATCTATTTTTGAGACAAAGCTGCTGTTTGCACCGATGGAGCTTACTTGGGCTTGAAACCAGCATAAATCGCATTGGGAAAACAGCACCTACAACCAGTCCAGTAGCAGTGTTCAGGCAGTGCTCAGTGCTGATGAAAATTACTAGACAAATGCAGTGAGGTGATGTAGATTTTTATTACATGTTTTATAGGAGAGTGGCCTTCCTGTGTGCCATGTTTGGAAATTCTGAAGTCCTCTTAGACTGGTATTTGCTTGTTATATTTTAAAATACTTGCCATAAATCAAGTGCCAGTACAGTGAACTCCCCTTGAAGAATGTTTTAGGGTGGACTCATAATTTGAGCTGATAACCATGGATGGTTGTAATGATTAAAATATCCCTGAAGGTTAGAACCTGTCTTATTGATTATACTGTGAAGGGTTTCTGGGTAGCAATGCCAGATCAAATGGCATTTGGACACAAATGATTCTTCTCTTAATGCTTTATAAGCAGAGCTTTTTGAAATGTGATGGTTGTGTGCATAAATTTTGTGGGGTTTGTTTTTTATTTGATAGTGATTTTGTATTTGTTGTGCTTTGTGTTGTGTCTGGGTTTCAAACTAAAATGGGAATGTAATAAAATTCATGCTCAGCCAATGACCTTCCAAGTAAAGAAGGAAAAATTGATGAATTTTGAGTGTGAAGTTTTTTTTTTTTGTTTGGTTGTTGCTTTTTTATTTAACCTGAAACATGAACTTCTCTCATCTATTTCCCTTCTCTGAGTATAGAGAGAATACTTTGCCCTCAAGCACATACACACACACACACACACACAAATATATACACACACACACACACACACACACACACACACACACACACACACCCATAATCCCCAGTGTCCTAAAGGTTTTTGCTTACCCCGTTTCTCCCTGCCATTGCCTAAGGAAATTAAGTGATTTGGCTGGCTCAACCATTCCTTGTTTTTAGCATTTCCACAGCTGCTGGTTAAAACCTCAGGTTTTAAGGTTAATTTGGCTTTGCTCTTGGAGAGAGCTGGCAGGGATATGGGAAGGGTGTGGGATGTGGCAAGCAGCGTGCCAGCTTTCTTAAAGATGCAGTAAAAAAGCTCTGCATAGACTTGAAGGTCTTACTGCTGCCTTTCTCCTGCTGTAGTCCAAGGAAGTTGTGGGGGCCTAATCTCAGAGATTTGTATGAATCCATGAGAAGAGGAGAAAGCTCTTTATATAAAAATCCATTTTGTTTCAATGTAGCTTTGCATTTTTAAGTTTTATTAATATGGTAACTCATATGAATAATATATAAAAGTAGCACGTTGTTTACGGCCACCTGTGCACAGTGGTCTATAATCTGGCTACTAAAGAGAGAGAAGTTTCCAGATAGGTAGTAGAAGAATGCTGTTCATTAAAAAGTCATTGGGGATGGGTAGTTTAATGCTTCCATATAGCCAAGGTGGTTGCATAGACACAGTTAGATATGTAATGAAGATTAAGCTGGTTATTATAAATTAAACTGAAAATTACAATTATATACGGTAGAAAAATAAAATTTTCTATGGTTTCTATGGTTTTTGCCCATGGAGAAACCATTGTATTGATGTCACAGAATTTAGAGCCCGAAGGACTTCATTAGATTGTCTAGTTTGAGGGATTAAGTTGGATAAAATTGCATGCCACATTCAGAAGACAGGCCTGAAAAGAGGTCATACCAAAAGTTCAAGATGCCCATGTTGATAAGCGAAGATAATGCCTTGAATCCCGTGATTCATGTACTGTGCTAAAGAAAGCAAAAATATCATTGGACTATTGCAGGAAAATTCCTTTGAGGGTCCAGATCTGGGAAGATGCTGCCAGCTTAACCAGTCACAGCCAAATAACACACACCAGCCTAGGCAGAGAAAAAGTAAAATTCTCTGTGTTACCATAAAATATAGTTCCATCCTATCCAGTGTCTCTTGCTAGGCCTAGCACTGCTTATAGAAGAAAATAAAACTGAGATGCACAACATGGGGAGAAACTCTCTCTCTGTTTTTCCTGTGACAGGCTGAAGCCATGAAGTGTGGTTGTAATTGTTGCCTTATGCAAAACTGTAAGTATTATTAGCAGTTGAGTGCAGTGCTATTAATTATCTGCCTGTGGTTTAACACAATAAGAGGTTGAATAGGGAGATTCTTGTGTTCAAGGGTCAGAATTGATCACTGTAATTATTCAGTCTGACCCTCCTTTCTAGTGTTAGCCATTTAGTTTTTTCCCATAAATTAGGTGGAAACATTTCTTTTTTAAAAAGAGGTATACAGTCTTTCTTCAAGACTCCAAGTGATGGTCTACCACCTAGCAACCTGTTCCAGGGTTTAATTACCCACACCACTAGAAAATTCAGTCTTAATTCATGGTAATTTATTTATTCTAGATAATAAAGCTTTGGGGGCTGTCTGTCCTTTTAGTAAGTGTTTTTACAATACCTAGCACAAAAGGATCTCTGGCTTCTGATGGGAGCCTAGGTGCCACCAGAATGTGCAAATAGCTTGTTAACTGGGAAAAACAGAACGTGTTTCTATTTACTTAGATGTTCTTAAAGAATAGAAAATTAAGGAGTTAGGTTCCTTGGTGCAGTGACTTTTTTTTTCCTTATATGTCCCCTCTTATTATAGGTGCTATATGGTGATATTTCAGTAAGGGAATGAGTGTTGTTTTTCGCTTGTGTTGTTTTCTGGGGCTGGCACTAAAAATGTTCCCCTTTTTCAATTTGTCAGCTGCACTGACAAATTACCCTTTGGCAGGAAGTACAGCACAGTAATCTTGGAGTATAACTTTTCTGTCAGTCTGGCTTCCTTTATTTCTGCCAAGGGTATTGCTGGGAAACTCAGAGATATGGCTATGTATTTTGTAAATACACTAATAAGAATGTTGGCCCTGGCACAGAAAAAAATTTAGAATAAATGTGCTGATCAGGTCAAGGAATACTCAAAGTTGGCAGGAAGTGTGCAAGGTGACTGCACATTTGGCTGATTTGGGGCTGCTGAATTATACATTTCATATAAGTTGGGACTAAAAAGGCGTTGGTTTTTCTGAATCGACTGCCAGTGGCTCCAACAGGCTCTTAGAAAGCCAAGGATTAGTCAGATGGAGGAATGCCTTGGCCAAAACTCTCTTTTCTCTGGCAAAACCCACTCCCCTGGCAGTCCTGAATTGTATTTTTATAAAAGCTGCCGTGGAAGCTTGAGGTCAATGTAAGATTTCTTTGAGTATTGGATCCTCTTGGGGCCACTTAAACTGAATTTAGAGCTCCTTGCCTCTCTGGAATGTAATGGTGAATAAGGGCCGTTAAGAGGACATTTTGTTTGTTTTATGAACCTGCTTCTCCAGATTCCCCTTTTGTTTATCTGATTGGTACAAATGACTCCTTGACAAGGTTCCCAATTCTCCACAAGGTAGGTGGTTTTGTCTGTCAAGTGTTAGAGCAAAGGACTGATGGCTCCTAACAATAGACATGGTGTTCACATCTCAAGATGTCAAGTGCAGACGTCTTTCAGCTGTGATTACTTGCATGCTGTCTTCTTCTGTTCCATCTGATATCTCTTAATCTTCCCAATGTTAGGAGGACAGCTTGCAGCAAACATTACCTAGCAACAAAAATACCTCAGGTCGGCTCAGGGAAGGCAACAGAAGAGTTGTTATTAATCATGCTGAGATGATGCATTATAGTTAAAAAAGTTGGAAAGGAAAGGCCAGATTAAATATTGACATTTACTATATTCCAACCGTGTTAGTTTTGACTTTGGCTGACATGAGAACATACATGCAGGGAAAATGAGAAATAAAACCCCTGATCTACAATCTCTTGGATGTCCCAAAATAAGAAAAAGTGATCTATTATTTGGGGATTTTGCACATGTAACCTTCCAAGCTGAAGATACCTCAGCCTCTTGGGTACTTGTCATGAGGGCCAGCAGTGTTTGAGTGTCAAGGTTACAGGATATACTGTATTCAGTGGAACACATTTCATTTTAAATGAGAGCTTTAATGAGCTCACCGTTTTAAAAATGGGTCTAGTAAACAGATGTCATAGTAGTGAAGGACCTAAGACTTACCAGCAGCCTACAATGTGCTATATTTAAAGAGTAGATTTCAGTGAATTTCCAGCAGATGAAAGTCTAGAAGCGTTATGACTTAGCCATGAACTAGAGACTGCTAAAACTATAGTTCAGAAGGCTAAGCCACTGGGTCAAGTGTAACCTTAATATAACAGACTTCCTTGATTTGAATGTCATATGTTGAGTTACACTAAAGATCGTGAAAAAGGGGTGATACCATGACCTATTCCTGAAAATATAAATAGGCTGTATCAATATGGGGAAGGAATTTGGTTAGAAATGAGGAAGGTACTGTTGTATGCAGAGGTATTTTGATGTTAAAACATACTATTCTGGAAGCATTACTGAACTTTCCTCCCTGCCCTTCAGCTTAGGGGTGGTAACGTTGGAAGCGACGTGTGCACAGTGGTGTGGGTAGTGCGAGCAAACAACGGCAGGAACGGGCACAGGTGGGTGGTTGAAATCCTAAAACGCTTTTTCCTTCGTATGATCTTCACTGAACTGAAGTGTTGACAAATAAGTCATTTTTGTTTTGCTGAGACCGTTCCTTTCCGAGTGGTAGCTTTCCACTGCAGACCCGTGAGTGTTAAATGTGTTAGTGTGAGTTATCTGTCCACAACATTCGGTGCGTGGAGATGAACACACAGTTCTGTTGAATACTGGAATTGGAGAAAGGACTGAAATAATCTTGGATTCATCTCTGTAACACAGTTTAAATTAATTGATTAGTGCAAGGAAAAGACATTCAAGGCATTATTGCAAAAGTTAGCTTGAAAACCAGAGCTCCCTCTTGACAAAAGAAATACTACCTATTTTTTTTCTGTTCGCCGCACTTGGCTTCAGTAAACAAATGTTTTGTATTCATCAGCCCAGGAAACAACTGTAGGCTTGCTGCTTGCAATGAATTGGTTGGTTTGTCTTCTGAAGAGACCTTGGTTTTACAGCGTGCATGTGAGAACTACAGGACTTTAAGGAAATTATTTCCTAGAGAGGTATAATTGCTGGGAGATGGTGTAGGTTTGTGTGAAGTTTTGAAGTGATTCATACAATCATCTTAGTTTTTTAAGTTCTTTTTTTTTAAAGCTGGTTCAGTATCCTGTAAGTGATTGAAAAATGTCTTTCCTCCATTAAAAGCCATACTTTATAGGTAATGGCTTGTCAGAAACACTGTTGGTTCATAAAGATCAGCTTTGTGAAAATACTTGCAGTGCTTTTTCTTCCTTGCCGGCCACCCAGAGGGTGCAACAGAGAGAAGAATAAAAGGAGTGGGAGTACGTGGCAGGGAAGCAATCAACTCTTTTATTTTCTATAAAAAAGTAATAAATAGTAATTCTAGAAGCCCTGGAACTCGACGTAGTAGAACAATTGAAGAATCCTTTTCCAAATCAGAATCTTATCTCTGATTTAGAAGGACTACAGAGAAACCAACTCTCTCTTTTGTCATCAGATATATGTGGCAATAGATCGGGAGGCGAGAACATTTTTAAGAAGGATAGAAGATAAGTTTGCTAACTTTTGTGAAATCTCTGCATTAAACAAAACGTGTGCTTTTGGGTGAAGGAAGTAATTACAGAATATCATGCCTCTAGTATTTGGAATTGCTAAAAAAAATTTACAAATTAAGATTCAATTTGAAGCTTGGACTTTTTGTGCTAACATCAATGGGTTGCTGAAAAGCAATTGGCCAGTATCAGGTGATACGGGGAAAAACTTGCAGTGACTGTAGTCTGGCCTGCCGTTGCTGATACAAAAATACTACCGAAGACTGAGTCAGAAGCTAAGCTGTATAGGAGTTTGAACCATAATGCAGGTTTTTGTCGGAAGCAGTGAGTTAGAAGCTTGCTGAGAGGCAAAAAGTTTAGAGGTGGCTAAATCTAGTCAGAAATTTGGATCCCACTTGGTAAATAATTTTTGCCAGAAATATTTCAGGGAAAAGTTTTGAGTTGTCAAAACATTTCATTTCAGAACTTCTTTAAATATTTAAATTTCAGAATAGATTTTTTCCCAAACAACTTATGTTAAAGAAAATTTAAGCACTAAATATAAAAAAGGTTTTATGTTTGTTACTCATTTAATTCATGTCGCCAGCTCTCCCATTTCTATTTGCGTTGAATGCAGATTGAGTATTCTTTTCAGTCCTGTGGTTTTAATGCACAATTAGAACACGGCAAATAAGAAAGGTTTAAGTAGGAGCTTTCTGCTGTTACGAAAAGATCTATAAACCTTTCCTTCGGTGACTGGGATTCAGGAAAGCCATGTTAGAGAATTTGCTTTCCTCTTTTCTCCTCTTCCTCTTGCATTGCTACTGCAACAGGCTTGGGGAGGCAGGAAGTTTGGCAGCGAGCAGGAATAAGAGTCCTTGTCACTATTTGAGGGCATTTGGGAGAATTTCTTCAGCAGTCTAGAGGGAAGAGTGAAAAGTTCACATCAGCCTAGAGGTATGTGTGAGATCTGTCAAGTGACCTTTCTGATAGAAGCCCTTAGTACACCATGTTGCCAAAATCCTCTTAAACTTCCTCAGAGGTTTTTTTTTTTCTTTTTTCTCTTTTATTTTTTTTGGCTTTTTTTCACCCTCTTTAATTTCCTTGTGTCCTTGGTGTGTCCACCAGTCTTCTCTTCCCATTTACCAGACCTGATCCCTAAAGGCATCTGGGACTGCGTCTGATTGTCACTACTACTCCGGTGATCAGAGACCTAACTGCAGCTTTCCTGCCCGGGCTGCCAAGACTTTCACCCACAATATGCCCTGTATTTTATGTTGCAGAGGATCTTACATACCCAACAATTTGCCTCACTCTCTTTTCTCTACTTGGCAGGATACCTGGAAGGCAATATTTTGGCTCAAATTTGGCCTGTGGAGAGTGTTAACTCTCTACGGTGCTAGTCCTTGAAGCACTAACTTCTCCATCTCTCTCTGAAAAAACTTAAGAGAAATATCCTTTTTTTCATTGACTTGTCAGTCATAATTCTGAAAAATTATTAAAAGGACCTGGGCATCCTTGGGAAAGCGAAGTGTCACAAGAGGAATCTTGTTGCAATCTTGGTTTCTTGATGTCATGTCATTGGACTTTGTCTGCAGGGTGGGAGCTAGATGTCGTTAAGCCTCTTTGCTAAGAATTTCCTGGGGGAGCCTCAGTACAGAAGGAGAGAATGAGTGAGTCAAGGGCATGGGACGAGAGGTATCATTAACCTGTCAGGGTCCTGGCATTCAAAAGCAGCTGTTCCTGATTACTGTGTATTGGTGACATCATGGCTTAAAATTGGAATTGCTAAAAATAATTAAGTATTTTAAAGTGAAATTCTCCTTTGTGAAAAATGCTAACTTGAGAGTTCTAGAGAAAAGAACCGTTTTTATTTGTTTGTTTATTCCCAGAAAATGGAAGCATGTGAGGAAGCGAGTCAGCTCTTTGATGTACAGTACAGTCTGATAGCATCCAACACCTGCATACTGTTGCTGTTTTGCAACCTTCATATCCAGCCTTCTGCTAAATAGACACATATTTTGCAACAAAATACTGAAAAAGCTTTTTAATATGTTTCTTGCCAAATCCATGGTGGTCTTTTTTTTTTGTCGGGGCATGACCTGAGAAGTCAGTGTGCGAAGAGCATTCAGTACCGCTGCCTTGACAGCTCGAGGAGCTAGAGTCTTGGTGAGTGAAAAGTCTTGTTTTGTGATCACAGTAGCACTGAGCCTACAGATTTCATTTTTAGCTCTGCTTTTCTTCACAGAGAGGGAAGAGTTTTGTTGGACTTCTGCTCCCACCTTTCCCTAAATCTGAAAACGGCCTTCTTTCTTCATGCTCTGGCTTGTAGTCAGGCTGTGAATAGTCACCATGTTCTTGCCAAACAGAATCACGTTGCTTTCTAGTTCTGACACAGGTCTCTGGTTTGTTTTCTGTCTCAGGTTTGTTGAGATATCATTAGTATGTTGAGCACATGAGAGGAAAAAAGGCTCACTTTGCTTTGGAAGGACTATTTACATAAGTCTGCTCAGTTTCAGTTCTTCTTGCTATTTGCCATAAAGAGCTTTCTGGAAACAGCTCTGATGCCTTCTAATTCTCCACCTCATGTAGATATTAGTCTTTCTTCACATAAAATGTTCCTTTCATGTTTTTGAATCACTGTTGAATCAGTGAGGAATGAAAAATAAATTTGTAATGTAATTATGATGCCTGAGCAGCTTCTTCAGCTGAAACTACAAAGAACTTGACTGAAATATGTGAATGTAACGCAAGTTGAGAAGTCTGTATTATGTCTACTCCAAGTTGGTTGAACCCCAAAGAGACTAGTACACTACTTTCATGTGGTAGACCATGTATTTTAAATATTAAATCTGGTGCAAGGAGTGATTATGGTGGAACCAAATGGAACAGCACTTTTTGAAAAGACAACATGTCCTGAGGCACATAGGACAAAAATGAAGAGTTGAAGTGCAGTCTTGGGTATGTGAATGCTGCACTGTGTCACAAGTGGTAACAGACTTAAAACTAGAATGCTCATCTATAATACTGGAATCAGAGGGAAAAAATGCACTGAATGTATCTTCACCCTCTTTGATGCTATTTGATTTAAAATGTGTGCTGACATTCAAGGGATGGAAGGCAAGAAAAACAGAAAAATAATTTTCATGAAAGAGATTTGCTAGCAGTTTTAAAATACTTTGTTCAGTTTTGATACTGGGAAGATTGTTTGAAACATGTTGAACTTTTGAAGAAAGAAAATGACCACATTTTATTTTACCCAACATTCATACACTTTTGCACAGCAGCAGAATAGAAATAGCTATTCTGAACGGCAGGATGTAGACATTTGTGTGTCTGACCTGAGCTGGAGACTTGCAAACTGGTTCTGACCTGGAGGCCAGGACCAACATTAGCCTGTCACACAGCTGGGGCCAACAGGCCTCACTGGAGGTGACGGATGTTTAGCCTGAGCTCACCTCTGTTTTAGTGCTGCAGACTGGAGCAGGTTTGCATGCAACCAACTTACAGCATGGTATTTCCCAATTGTGGTTGTACCTGTTACATGAATGCACCTGAAGACTGAAAGAAATGAATATGGGTAATATTTAGGTAGTTGGAATCTGATGTTCTAAAGAGACCTTACTCAAAATGGAGGAAAATACCAGTTTATATTTATGGCATTTGGATAAAGGCAACATTAAGGCTTTTTTGAATATTGTTATATTGGCTGAAGACAAATTTTCACCCTTGTTGCTATTTCTAACCAAATATGAGCCTACAGTAAGCACTGTTTTGCCCCCAGGATATATTTTAAAGTGGACTGTAGAGCTCAAAAACAAATAACCCAGAAACTAAAAAGCAGGAAATTGGGCTGAGTTTGGGGGGATTTCTTTCTTTTTTCCCTTTCCCTTTCCCTTTCCTTTTTTTTTTTTTTTTTTTTTTTTTTTTTTTTTTTGTAAGGCTGAGAGTTGTTTTTGTTCTGTGGCTGACATAGAAAGTAACCCAGTGAGCAAGGACATGAGACACTCCTTGGGGAAATCCTGTCTCCCAACCCTATTCTCAGATGACAGGTCCATGTCCTCCTTTGTCATGAAACCTTTTCTCCCTTCTTGGCCCATTTATGGGATAGCCATGTCACGGAGAATTTGATGGCACTGCTGTTCCTGTATGAGTGCTTAATTCATCTCTTACTGTTCCTTGCTCTCTGATGCTCCTGACTTCTCGTAAAGCATCTCTTAAGTTTTAGAGCTATGTTTATGAAGCTCCGAGATGGACAGACAGGTTCTCACTTCTCATTAATGTTTTCTCTTTGACATTTCATGATCTTTTCTGCTTGCAAAGAAAGCAAAGAGGCTGGAAAAAACCCTCTGCTTATCTACCTAGCAGTGTTTTAAGAAAAGCGGCTTTGTCTGGTGTTTTG
The DNA here is from genome assembly GCF_028389875.1 of Rhea pennata. Classification (NCBI taxonomy): domain Eukaryota; kingdom Metazoa; phylum Chordata; class Aves; order Rheiformes; family Rheidae; genus Rhea; species Rhea pennata. The sequence goes on along the minus strand of NC_084664.1, from coordinate 108,071,247 downwards.
GGATTTTTTGTTTGTTGTTGACAGCTTGATAAAAGAGATGGCTGTATTAATATGCATGTAAAGTCATGCATGCATAAGAAGAAATTTAGATGACCACAGTATTGCAGTACTGAATGGAAGGTGGTTTTGTGAGGTACAATAAAGAGGAAGAAAACATGCTATGAGTGAAAAAGATATCTAATGCTACTGAAATGGAGTAGAAATGATAGGTGAGAAGATAAATGCCTAGTGCTTCAGTAACAAAGATGACAAGACACGTTTGAGGGCAACACTGACCATGGGGAAGAATTTGAAGAGGGAAGAGCAATGCTTCAGCTCTGAGGCAGGAAGCATAGGCAATCTTACCTGGATCCCTGTGTCGTCTACACCCTCAAAGTTAGCAGGTAAACTCATGCATATTTATAGAGATAGAAATAATAACAATAATGAAAATTGGTAGCAAAATCAAATTAATGTGGTCTCCTGCAGCAGAAATATTTACCCGATGTGTCCTGCCAGTTAGAGAGATTGGCATTAAACCTAGACATTACCTCATCTTCCTGGGCAGACAGCCTATTTCTATGCTAAGCAAGTCTGCAGGAGTGAACAACTGAATACCTGCCTGATTAGCTGTGCAGCAGCAGATCCTGGTTAGGAGCGATTTCCCTTAGCGCTTTCTCTCTTTTGCTTGCCTGCTTGTTCTCTGCAAGGTTTGTCACTATGCATTATCAAACTCCGTTTTTCATCTTGAAGGGCACATTGCAGGGGAGATCTGCCAGACAGGTGGGCTAGTATAAATGCTGAAGCAAATCCGAAAGGTCGAGATGAACAGAAGGAAAAAAAGTAAAGTGTGTATATATGTGTGTGTATCTCCCTCGCTGTCTCTGCATGTGTCAGTGCCAGCTAGGTGAAACTGGATTAATGAGGAAGGGAGAGATAAGCGCTAAGAGGATTGTGCTGCAAAAGAAGATTTTTGGTTTTTGAGAACAGATGAGGGTTTCTTTATGAAAACTTTAATTGGCTACCTCAGATCATTTCTTTAACTTTGTTCCTGGGTGGCAAATAATGAGTTTCCTGCCGAGTGTAAAATCATAGCATAATTATGTGTCTTCTATCACAGACTTCCAACATGCTGTATATTCCTTAAAAAAATTAAGCCTCATAATGTATTTCAGAGGCAGGTAGGACAAGTAGTAATACAAATAAAACAAAAATCCCTCAAATGGGGGGAAAAAAACCCCAACAGCTACAGTTGATTTTATTGCAGCACCTTTCAAAGAGTGTCATGTTATCTGCCTGCTTGGCTACCACTACTCTTTTTTCCATAGCAAGGCTCAAGGGGTCCAGGATAGAGGGGTGCTGTGACAGATTTGTTAAAAGTTCTCACAGTAATGACCTTGAGCATTGAGGAGCTGTGGATGCCCGGTCTGGTGGAGTGGTCACCCTGGACGTTTGTGGTGGAACCCCGGTATTTTCCCATTTCCATTTCACACTGGTATGAAGATGGCCACCTCTGTGCTATTTCTTGATTTGGCCCCATTGCTTGCCTTATGAGGAAGACATGGAGAAAAGTCACAGTGAAATTAAGCCTTCTGTTCTTTTGTTTTGTTTAGAAATTGAAAGTCATTCTGCACCTGGCTAGTATTTCTCCAGTACATTCCTTATCTGTTTGAATCAGTAGAATTAACTTCTAAACTGCAGTCTGCTCAGCTGTTAAAAACAGTAAGAAACTACCTCATGGAGAAAAGGCCTAATTGATTGGCATCTTCCACTTTTTATCTTGCCAAAATAAGCATTGCTTTTGCTAGAGCTGCTCTATGAAGTGTCCAAGTGCTGGAAGTAACTTTTCTTCTTATTACAGTTATTAGTCTTAATCCTGAGAAAGCATTTCCCAAAACATGCATCATTGTCTTGGGAATAGCAGGAGAAGTGGATATGGAGAGCATATATTTACTCTGTATATACCAGTATACCTACGTAATGGCTGAGCAGTTTTCCAGCAAGGGAGTTCCCTGTTGCTAAACAGTGGCCAGTTGCTCTCTCCTGAGTGTCTTAAAGGAGGGGGAAATCTCCTGTATCTTTTAATGACAGCGATAAAGACAGTAAAAACATAGCAGTAGACACTGATTCTCCCCTCTAATTACTAATAGAGCTGAACATCTTAATGTGTATGACTATCACTGTGGTTAAGTGACAATTAATATTTCAGTTAGAAGTGTTAAAACCCACAAAGGAGCAGGAACCAGATAACCTTGCTGAGAAGGATTTTATCATTGTTTCCATTAAAATCATGGAGATGGTAGCGCCATCTTATAGTATGGAGGGATCAGATTTTACAAGAGAATAGGATGAAAGACAGACTAAACATTTGGAAGTGAACATCACTCTCAGCAAAAAAGGAACCAGGATCTTGACGTTCGTCAAGGAAACAGTAGGAACTTATGGCTCTCACCTGTGGAACAGAGAAGGAAAGAGATGTTCTCTTGATCTTGGTAAACTATATCAAAGTTGTGTCAAAAAGTATTTTGTCGAAATACCTGAGGGAGCTCTGAGCTAATTGTTTTTTTCCTCAGCAATATAAAAGATAATCAGATTCTACATCATTCCTGTATTTTTATTACATTGTAGTCAAAAAAGTACCGTGTCCTATTGGTAGTGATTTAGCCTAAATTAATACGGACAAAAGACCTTGAACATGTTTCAGACAGGTTATCTAGGTGGTAAGAGATTTAAGAAGATGGATTGTCCTTTTTATGAAAGGACAAGCAGACCACTGAGACATTTCTGGATATTAATTTGTAGCTAAATTTATAGAAGTAATTTGGCCTGTTGATTTAGGAATTTCATCTTTCATAAAGCTAGGGCCAACTAGTGCAGTGAAAGAGTGAGCTTCTAAAGTTGTCAAAGTGTACAAGCATTAGCTTGTCAGATATGATAGGTGCTGGTACTTTAAACATGAATTTGAAAGAGTCATCTCCTTGTGCCTGCAGGCAGGAATGACTAACAGAGGAAGAAAAACGTAGCTAATTTTTAAAATAAAGTAGCGTTTTCCATTCTGTCATCTGTAGATGAAAAGAATGGACATTGGGTTATGACACAGCGCTCTAAATTTTCTCAAGGGAAAACAGAAACTCAACATAATCTTCTTCTTTTTTCCCACAATATTTCTTCACTTAAGGCAAAAGCAAAAACATCATTGCCTAAGACGTGACAGAAAATACTGTGTTGTTTCAATGATCTTTTCCAATGCCAGCACAACCTGTGCTGCTTTTTGGCCAGTCACCATGCAAGAGGGAACAAAATTCTTTCAGTATGTCACTAGTAAAATTTTCTTTTTACAACCCAGTGCTCAGTGAAAAAAAACCCTGTAAGTTGTTAGTTACAACTCTCTTCTTTAGCGTGCATTTTTACTTCCTCTCAGGAAAGAGAAGTATCTAGACATTGTCCTGTGGCTTATCTTGTGGCATAACAATTTACATCTTCATCTAAATTGGAAATATAACAGGTTGCTAACAGGGAGGTATGGTTGCTTTCTGAGTACTTTATCATATCAGTAATCTCTACCTGCGTCAACATGATAAAGAGTACTGGCACTATATACCTGGTGGCAAATGCAGTTACTTGCTCTTTAATATGTATTCTTAATGGCATTGAACTCCTAGATCCATTAAGCGAATGTTGTGATCTCTGTGTTAAGCAGCTGTATCCTTTTATATGATGACTACAAACTCTTAGCCCCCTTATTGTGATCTCTGTAAATATTCTTGACTTAGTTTTTTGTTTTGTTTTATTTTACCACTTCTTTGTAAATGCTATGATCTTGTTCCATAATGATTTTTACCCTGGGATATGATTCAATTAAAATGTAACAGCTATCCCATTTTACTTACATAAATAAAAGACAGATCAGTCAATAAATAAAGTACAAATAGATAAAGTGGAGAGCTTCCTTTTTTGTAGCAGTGCTGTTAACAGTTATCAAATGGATAGGCATGTAAATTCAGTTCTTTAGCTTACTATTGTCATCCATCTACAGCAGTTAAGATCATGTACTACTTCAGATATTATTAATCTAATTTTTCCAGCTCTTTATTGTTTATTTGGAGTTGCAGTTTTCTCATTAAAACAAAATTTCATGGCCTGTTACATAGAAAGCATTTTAGCTTGGTGTTCTGCTATGTCTCTTTTAAAAGGCAAATTTTTTGCATATTGTCAAATGATGTGAATTTAAATATTCTAATGTGTCATACAGATGCAAATGGAATAGACAAAACTCAGACCTGTGATGAGACTGCTGAGTCTCTGCTTACCGTGCTCTGCCAGTAAGTGCTGCAGCCAGACCCCTAGAAGGGCTGACAGGGAAGAGGCAGGCAACATACTGAATTTTTAGCTGCCTTCCAGCTGCAGAGGCACTGGTGCCTGGGATAGGGGTGCAGCACTGCTCTCACACTCTGTGCCCAGCAGTGTTATCTGTGGCCTAGCACAGGCTGGGAGCCAGTGGCAAAAGCCTCCTGCAGCTACAGAGATTGGTACTCGGACAACTGCTCTCCTGGGGGACCGGGCTGCTGATGCTGCTGCGTCACCGCTGAGCCAGGAACTCTGGCTGACTTGCTGTCTCTGTGAAGCTCAAACTACTTTTCTGATGCTGTGAAGAATATTTTCCTCTTATTTTTCCTCCTTTTCAGTTGCTTATAAGTAAATGAGAATTATTGCATTTCTTATAACTAAAAGCGTTGCAAAATATTTTTTCTCTATTTAAAATTTCTAAAGGAATGAGGCTTCAGTGATGGTGAATAGTGTGCACATGTTTGTGTGTGTTGTGCACCCTCCTAGTGGAGGAGCAGGTCTTGGAGATGTGGCAACTTCCCCGGAAATGGGAAGCAGGAGAAAGAGACTCTATTTATGAATCCACTGCGTGACAGGCTGCCAGAAGAGCCCAGTGTCTGTGTGGAAAGGGACAGTGTAAGTAAGCTTGTGGTTGCATTGAAGCCCTTCAACAAGGTATAGAGTTGCTGCCTTTAAGAGCTAGAAGGATTTCCCTTTCCATATCCATTTACTTCTTGTCTTTGTAAGTCAGCCAGGAAAGAAACTTGTGAAGTTGAATCAGTTGTCATGGGGCACGTTGTGGTCACCCCTTCTCCAGGAGCTAGGCTGAGACCTCAGATTCCTTTTACAAAAGCCAAAAAACCTTCGAGATGGTGACTGATTTCAGTAACAGCAGTTAAAGGTGAATTTGAGTTGGGAATTTAGCAGCAAAAGATTGTATTCTGGCCTTTATCTTTGGGGAGTGGGGAAGTGGCAAGAGAGTCCAAGAATGTTCTTTTTTTGTTCATCAGGTGTTTTAGGTCTAGTTCTGGTGAGCTGATTTTCAATTCACAAGGTTTATTGTAGATTTTTATGTTCATATTTCTCTATCTAGTAGTTAAAAACAGATTTGATCTTTACATAGGCCTTTGTCCGTCAGTATTTCTGTCCTTAAGTCCTTCGGTACTGGGTCCAGTCTTGTTCAACTTCTTCATCAATGACCTGTATGAAGGGACAGAGTGCCTCCTCAGCAAGTTTCCTGATGATGCCAAGCTGGGAGGAGTGGCTGATACACCAGCAGGCTGTGCTGCCATTCAGAGACCCATACAAGCTGGAGAGCTGGGCAGAGAGGAACCTCATGACATTCAACAAAGGCAAGTGCAGGGTCCTGCACTGCACCTAGGGACCCCATGCACCAGTACAGGCTGGGGGCTGACCTGCTGAAAAGCAGCTCTGCAGAGAAGGGGAGTTCTGGTGGACAACAAGTTAACTATGAGTCAGCAGTGTGCTTATGTAGCCAAGAAGGCCAATGGTATCCTGGGGTGCTTTAGGAAGAGTGTTGCCAGCAAGTCGAGGGAGGTGATCCTGCTGCTCTACTCAGCTCTGGTGAGGCCACATCTGGAGTACTGTGTCCAGTTTTGGGCTCCCCACTACACAAGAGACATGGAACTACAGAAGAGAGTCCAGCGCAGGGCTGTGAAGATGATTAGGGGACTGGAGCATCTCTCTTATGAGGAAAGGCTGAGAGAGCTGGGTCCTTCAGCCTGGGGAAGAGAAGACTGAGGGGGGATCTTATCAATGTGTATAAGTATCTGAAGGGAGGGTGTCAAGGGGATGGGGACAAACTCTTTTCAGTTGTCCCGTGTGACAGAAGGAGAGGCAACGGGTACAAACTGAAAGACAGGAGGTTCTGTCTGATCATGAGGAAAACCTTCATTGCGAGGGTGACAGAGCACTGGACCAGGTTGCCCAGAGAGGTTGTGGAGTCTCCTTCCCTGGAGATATTCAAAATCTGCCTGGATGCAACCCTGTCTAACATGCTCTAGGTGACTCTGCTTGAGCGGGGGGGCGTTGGACTAGATGATCTCCAGAGGTTCCTTCCAACCTCAACCATTCTGTGATTTGGTTCAAGATAGTATTTATAGGTCTCTTTTCTTTGTTTATCACTCTAAAAATCAACAGAAAGGATGACTATGATGGATAGATTATACCATGGTATGGAATACGGAGTTTTACAGAAATGATTTTGCAATATCCAATGTATTAGATACAGGAAACAAAAGGTATATACAAAATCTCTTAGTTTTTACTCAGTTGCCATTAAAGTGGTGTTAGGTGATTTTTCTGATTGTTTTTCAGAAGACAGACAGTATCAGTAAGGTTGGAATGGACCTCTGGAGATCACGTAGTCCAACTTCCTGAAGATTTCCTGGTGCTGGTTCCACTGGGGCTTGAAGCCAGGACCTTCAGCATATAAAGCAGATGTGATAACCACTACACTATCCCTCTAAAGACGAGTGTTTCCTTTTAATTGCCTTACTAGAGACTTCTGAAAGCTCAATGTAGAGGTTACTGAAACATGTTAGTCTACCATCTAATGGTTTTAACCAAACATGAACAATATTTTTCAAAAGTAATGATAAGCATGCAGCATTGAAGAAGAAGTATCAGCTCCAGGGAATTTACCTCTGCTAAAGGGCTGTCCAAAATGTTGATTTTATTTTTCTTGCTGAGTTGTTTCAAGTCTGGTGATTCATGGGATTACTTGGCTGTATTTGTGGCTCCTCTTGCAAGATACCATGGGGTGTACCTGCAGAAATGCTTTAGAAGAGACTAAACTGAATTAATATCAAGAGATTGTTTTTGAGTGGGAGATAAATAAAGAGAAGGACATACTCCTCAGAAACTCTTTTGATTTACAGAAAATTAATAAGTAATGAATTGCAGGATCTTAAGTGTTCTTATTTCTGTGTCTGCTCCCAGTGTGTGTCTGTCTCCATGTACACACAGCTGTGTGTGGAATGCCCTCCATCACTATACTTCTTCAAATAAAACATTGTGTGCTTACAAGAGGATTTAATGAATTCCCAAAAGACCAAGGTCACACAGTTTAGCATCAGTTGAAAATGAAGTTGCTTCCCGGAGCAGTTTTTCTGGGTTGTGCAATGTTTGAGAATAGGAAAGAGACCTTATATGATGCTAGTAACATTGTAAAATGTGTGTATGAATAGATGCAGGTGTGTGCATGTGTTTAGATGTTCATATGTACCTGTATGTTTCATGTGTGTATGTATGTGAGAGAGAGTCACTTCCAGCCTTCTGAAACTTTTGTATCCTAGACCAAGAGTTTTTCATATATCTTGACTGTGGGCAGGTCATTGCTCTTTGCATGAATCATAGAGCAGATATGCAGACAAATAATGTGTTGAATGCGACTGTTAAACAGGTATTATTGAAATGCCTCCTTATCCTGAAGCTTTTAGTATAATTCTCAAATTACCGTTAAGTACCACAAAAACACCATCAAAATGGAACTGATATCATATCCTCCTCTTTTTTTTAATAATGGAGAGACTGAGACATAAAGAGATTGTGTGTGCTTTCTTGTGTTTTGCAGGCAGTCGTAACCGAAGTTAGTCTCCAGAGCTTCTCACTCCGCAACCAGTTACATTAAACTATTATAAATGCATGAACTTACTTGATTCAGCTGTGAATACCGTTAAATGTTCATATGTGATACATAGTGTTGAAATCCAGTCATATAAAGCTTTGGTGCATTAATATGGAAAGACTGAGTAGAGGAAAAGGTTATATATATAATGTGAGGTTATACTGCCAAGTTACTTACCAACCTGACTTTTTGACTTATTGCATCTGCTAAATTGAATGATCACATCTTAAATTTCCTCTCAAAATGTCTGTGCTCCACTTTATACAATGACAGTGATGCATGTTTATACTTAGGAAATTCAAAATGGTTGGCTGAATGCGCAGTTGGTCCATATTGCCTGGATTTGAGTAGTTTCAAGTTTGAATACTTGGTCCTGTGATGCTGTTTAGAACTGAAAAGAAGTCTCCTGGTAAAGATCAAAAAGGATTCACTGTTTAAGTACAATTAAAAGAAGCATCAGACTGGAAAAGGATGAAGAAGACTGCTTCTGAAAACAGAAAATTGATTGCCATAAACACAGGACTGAAGTGTTAGGACTGCAGTGCCAGGTGTCTTTACATGATATTATAAGTATATGGCTATTCAAAGCACCCATGTCTTGCAAATGCTTGCCTTGAGTTTGCTAAATGTATTTTAGTCTCCAAAAGTCTCAGGGCACACGGAGAGGGAGCAGAGGAGAGTGGCTGTAACAGGTATTATAATTTGCACCTTTTTTGCTCAAAGCTGAAGAGACCATACAAATCACCAAGTGCTGGAGTGTTAAAGAAAAAACATTCAGGCTACTAAAGATGTAATAAGATTTGATGACTAAAGCAGTAAACTGTGCATTATTCTTATTGCTGAAGTTCCAGGGCAGGATGGATTTTGTGTTTGATGGCAGACCTTTCTATCCCATGCCTTTTTATTTGCTCATCAAAGCAATACTGCACAAAAATGATGTCACTCGGGCACAACAGCAGGCACACAAGTGTGCATTCACCTGCAGGATGCAAGTGATGCGTCAATTTGGACGTTGTGATGAAGATGTTGCACATTGTAATGTTGTCTCCGTAATAGCTATGTGAAGGGGCAAAAAAGCCTGTCAGTACTGAAAGCAGTCAAGGAGAGCTAGGTGCATCTTCGATGACAAAAAGGATTTCAGGTACTTTAGTTGTTGTCTAACTGGAAACATTTTCCTCCTCAGAAGAAAAGGGGACAGCATGCTTCAGAGAAGGCTTTTTGATGTCAGATTTTATAGTTATTCTCCTGGCAAACATCTCTGAGAGAGGAATATCAGTTTAAGGCCTACATTAAAAAAAAGGAAAAAAAAAAAAAAAAAGAAAAAAAAAGAAACCTGTAATCAGTGCTCATTTAAAGCTGTGTTCTGTAACCCTGATACTTCCAAAATATTATATTATTAGATATCGCACTTAATCCATTCTCTAGCTTTGAGTTGACTTCCATTTGAAGAGATGGATTTGCTCCTATCAAGCCTCTAAGCTGACTTTAGTAGTCATGATCACTATCCTTGCCTGGAGCTGCAGGACACAACAGCTGATATTCATTGATTGCACACCAAGAGTTGTTTTCAAATGGTAGTAAGATCTAGAACTACAAGAAGCTGAAGGACAACTGACCTCCTTTTGTATTATTGTAAAGACCATGCCACCACGTACCCAGAGTTGTGGCTTATACATTGCAGATGAGACAAATAGGAGGAAAAAGATAGGTGTTGGTCTGTAAACATCACGTGATAGATAAGTCTAAACATTTATCTTCCTCTGAGATTTTCTTGGTGGGTATGTCTGCTCACATGTATGTCTGGCGAGTTCTGATTTTTTTTTCCTGCGAAGACAGAGCTAAAGCAGCTATTAAAATTTTGAAATCCCTTTAAGATCATGCTGCTCTGCAGCATCAGATGTTATAATGGTTGGATATCTACTTGGTTACCGATGAACTGCTCAGACTGCATCACCTAGAAACTTGCTATATGCCAGTATCCATCCACACATTCCAATTATGTAGCCTTTTCATGCAAGAAGAGAAACCTCACTGCCATGTAGAACTCGCGTCCAAGTGTCTGTAAGACTCTTCTCTCAAGATATGTGGGTATGCAATACTTACATTAGTAACTCATGATTTCCAAATGGATTTCAAGGACTATTCTGGAAGTCCTAGAGTTGCCATGTCCTAGACTCATTGGAGCTAATCAGAACTTAAAGGCGCTGCATGTCTCCTGGGAACACAACGCCAGTGGCTGGGCAGGTCAAGATTAGGGGTGAGGTCTCTGGTCAGCATTCAGACATGGGCAGACGCAAGTATCATAGAGCACACAAGTCCAAGACGGAAGCACCTTCAGAACTAAAAACTTGTGTCAATACATCATGTAGTTAACGTAGAGTCTGGAGTGGCAAGCATCTGAGGTAGAGACTGATGCAGATGCAGAGCTTCAAGCAGAGTGCACAGTAAGTACAGGAGACTGTGCTGAGGATGTAGATTTTTTCCTATGGACCCCTCACATAACTGTTAATTCCTCTTGCAGAAGTTGGTCAAAGCTAGTTTTCAATAATTTAGTAGTGATGCAAGTTGTAGAATCTGCCAAGAAGTTAGCATTTAATAACCCCTCTTCAGTCATTGCAGGGAGTAATGTTAACGCCTTACTGGATATTGGTAAGACCTCACATATTATGTGAGTAAAGGTGATGGTTTGATATCTATGGATGGTTGGTGATTAGTGTCAAGTGTCATGGGTGGTATCTCTTTGCCAGAGAACTGCTTGATCCAAATTCAGGCAGATCCACTTCCAGAGGAGTGATGTCTGTAGATACCAGCTCTCAGGTTGGCCCTAGCAGCTTGATGGAAACACACTCACTTCCTGCGAATTTGAAGTTCCTGCTTAATTAATAAGCACTCAGCAAATTTATCTCCACAATTTGGTACGAATGCATTGTGTCTGAAAAACTGTTTGTTGAGTTTCTTTGAACGTGTTCTTAATACCAGAGAAGCCTAAGAAGGCAAACAAGTTTCTGCTAACAAATCAGTGCGTTAAATTTTTTATTATAATACTGGAAACAAACTTGCAAAAAGAGAAACATAATAAATCACATGATGAACACTTCAGGAGCTGTTATTTAGGACCTTTGGGGCGTTAACTTTGCTGTAAAAGCTGAGAAGCAGTTCAGCAGTGTTCTTCCGTCTCTCAGCTGTGACTTCCCTTCCAGGGCACTATTTTCCCAGGAATACTCAGGGATTTCCTGGTTGTTGCCAAGTGGAAATGAAGCATCAAGCTGTGCTCTGAGCTTCCTCAGATTTCAGTTGTAACCTACTGCATACAGCTTTGTTTAGATGGCCTCTGCGTGAATGAAACGCACAGTTTGTTGAACTTGGGTATTAAGTTGGGACATGAAAAGGGTGCTTTTTCCCAGATCAGCTGGAATGCTGATCTTATATTTTTGGTTTACTTTCTTGTCTAGGGAGGTAATTGAATTGCAGTTCTACTCAGTTACCCTTCATGATAAACTTCTTTTTAAAAAAATTCTTAGATTTGCAGCATCATACAGACCATTTATGTGAAAAAAACAATGCTGTAGGTATGCATGAGGGAATGGTGACTATGGTGTGTTGTGCCTCCATCTTTTATTTTGGCATTAATACGGTGTTTGGGCAGGAGAATCTCTGTATTGGGAATGTATGCAGATATTTAGCAGCATTTCTTTTCTGTTGACAAAATAGGTAAATACCGAAGTCTTCATCTGGTTAACAGTTTAGCTTTTGCTAATTGTATGTGGATTCAGTCTCAGCTCTTCAAAAGGGAGCAAAGGGAATAGTATCATACAGTTCTCTGACTACTTTTATCATATGTATTCACCTATCGTGATGTAACTATGTGGGTGATTATTTTCTCTTTGGCGTATTCTCTTTCAGTATAGTATTCTGTGAGTTAGTGTAAATAAAATGTAGCTTCACCATCCTGTATGTGTTTTTTTTTTTTTTTTCTTTTTTTTTTTTTTTCTTTTTTTTTTTTTTTTTTTTTTGGTTTGGATAAGCAGGTTTTGGATAAGCAGGTTTTGGATAAGCAGCATCCCTGCCAAACAGAATGAAGGTCTTTTTACTCTGTCAGCTGTGCATTTCCACAGCCTTTAAACATATTGATTTTATGTCAAACTTAGTCTTTGAATTTCTGTGCTTTCTAAAGGTACTGCTATTTACAATGTCTTACGGACTTTTTTCCTCTTAAACTATTGTCATGATCTCTAAACTTTTAAGTCAGATGTTTTCATTTTGTTTTGTGAATGCTACTATAGTGGCACTGAGACAGGTATATGTGTTATAAAAACTAAATGGTTGTGGGGAGGAATGGGATCAAAGTATGTGTGTATTTGTCATTACCATCATTTATGAAGTGTTTTGCTGTGAAAGTCTACACCTCATTCAAATGTAGGCTGTGTAGCTGTGTTTTGATTTTTTCAGAGATTTATCCTGAGGACTTCTGCTCTACAAATAAAGGCTCCAAGAAGAAGTGTGTAAAATAGCTCTCTGTGTGTGAATGGTTTTTCCATTTAGACTAACGCTTCTTAGAAATTACAGCTGCCCAATACAGTTTATCAGATCACTGAAAAGCTAGAGTCTGCATATTCTCTATTTGAGAAATAAATGTATTTAAGTCACATCTTCTCAGTTTGTGGATTGCTCAACAGATGTAACTATTTTTGGCAATATATGAAGACCTCCTGAAGAAGAAAGAAGCTCATCTGTGTTACCTGTCTGTGGGCTGTTTGATTCTCTTTGATTTAGCAGCTGTAGCTTAACTTTGTATCACATATTGCATGTTAATATCCTAATATGTTTTGTTTTTCTGGGGGTATCACTGTCTAGTTTTGGAAATAGAAAAAGCACAAAACAAAATAGAAACACTTTCAGTTTGAAGTTTTGAATGCAGTTTGAACATTTACTTGAGCAGCTACTTATATTGAATTTCAATGAAGTGGATTTGTTGAATCCTAATTAATCTTAGTATGTATGTCTTTCAGTTTTTAGGCAACTGCAGTTGTTAGATTACTCTGTAGGTATTCAGACTTTGTTGCAACATATTTTCAGTGCTCTTTTTGCAGAGCACCATAGCACACAAAGTTACTTCTGCTAATGTAGTTTTTTCCTACGTTATGTGTTAGACTTTTGTTCATATTCCCTATCCTCATGGAAACTGTAGTTAAGCACATCTACCTACGCAGGACCTATGCTCAGATAAGTCTTGGGGATTGCCTCTTCTAAGACATTTCCCATTTATGCCATTTTCACCATATCCTAGGGCACAGGTTCAGGGGATGTGGTAAAGACGGGGGAAACTGGTTTAAGTACTCCAGCTCCTAGCTAGCAGAGTAGGTTTTAAGGACTTTTGCCATCTGATGCATGTTAAAGCAGACTTGAAGCTTGTCTATGTTTCAAGGCTGAACACGTAATTAGGGAGCTGGAATTGCTTTTCCAACCCTTCTTCCTGCTGAATCAAGCAGCAATTCTATAGAGAAGAGAACTTGCCCCATTACTCTGGATGGTAATGTTAATTGTACCTCATCATCCGTTACCTAATTCAGGTCACGCTTTACTTTGCTCAGTTTAAATTATCATTCGGATTCAGTTAACCTAGGAATGCAGAGTAGTGATATTAAGTCCTTGGTTCATTTGATCATCTTTGGATTCTGCAGTAACAGAATGTTGGAATAGCAGCAGCATTCTTTCAGCATAGTATAATTTTTATAGACTTGATTCCTCATACTAATGCCTTTTTGGTATATTTCCTCCCGTTTGTTTCCAGAAGTTTCAAGTTGAAATAAAAAAGCAGGAGAGTGACTAGTATTTTTTTCAGTGCTTCAAAAGTTAGAGAAATAGAACCATTTCACAATGGTTTCACATTTCACAAAAAGTGAAATGCACATACAAGATAAAAGTGTGGTTGCAATTAAATAACAGTGTTTGTCTTTTAGGATTATATGAAAATGCTTCCACTCCACCCAGTCAGAAGCTCTTCTGCTAACTAGCAACTGTTTCATGATGTACAATGGATTCCTGACTTCCTCCATCAAACATGATGTGTTTTTACATTTGCGTTTACTTTCTTGCACTTAATATGGTAGAGACCTTAAATGCAAACCGTGGTATAAAATCAGATGATCATTCTTGTGGTGATTGGTCTGCCTAGATTCTTACAGTGTATCCATTATCCATGGTGTCTGATTGCCTTTCTGTGAGTATCAAAGAAATGACAGCTTTATGAGATTGATTGCAAAAAATTTGCAATCCTCAAATATTGCCTGTAAAATTGGATCCACCTGTTCTTGATGGGCTTTACAGAACTTACGGCAACCCATCATCATCTGGCGTCTTGCCACTACTGAAGGACTTAATAGCTTCACTGGTTTCCATCTTGTAAAAGGCTTTGTGCTTCATTAGTAATAGCTGCTATGTCAAGTCCATTCTGGTGGATATGCTAGCAGATTTGAGTAATTACCATATTCAGATGTGTGTAGTTTGGGGGGGGGGGGGAAGCAGACCCTGTAAATTGCTGACTGTATAAGGAGTTTCAGCAAATAATTTCTCATCCACATGTGATCTCTGAAATCCTTTTGTGCTGAGCTGACAATAATTTTCTTGCTTGTTCCTCACATCAACTGTGTTTTAGTATAACTTTTTGCTAGAAAAATAGGTTGAATTGATATTTAGTTGATACTTAGTCCTTAAAGTAGTGAGCTTGTCATCCCTTTCTTATGTGAAATGCTGTATCTGTGACTCAGGCTCCTCAAAGTAGTTTTGAAGCTGTCTCTTGGAGATGAATACTGTATCCCATTTATGTATATACAAACGGTTGATGTCTGTCCAGTGGGATTTAGACGCAACTTAAAGGCCTGTGAACACAAAATACAACCTGTGCTTAAGCTGGCAATCTATAACACTGTGAACCCCACAAGCCCGCAGATCCTGAAGCATCCAGAAAGCAGCCAAACTAAGTCTGCATTTGTGGAGGCGGTCCACGGGCGAGCCAGAAGGATAACCCAGGCCCTCGGTGCGTAACTCGAGTCCTCTCCGTCCCCAGCAAGGGAAAAAGTTTCAACACATTGAAAGTGAGTAAGTGGAATTTAAGGAAGGTTAAGTATAAGCTTCTTTATTTCTGTGACAAAAAATTGCTGAGGACCTAAACACTCCTCTCCTGCAGTGTTACAGAGGAGAGAAGTTCTGGCCGCGTGCCTGCTTGCTGGTGGCAACAACCTTTTAGCAAGAGTTGTCTGGAGAATATCCCGTTCTCTGGTTTGTTCTTTGTGGACCATAAGCTGAGTAGCAGCCTGGACTTAAGCGAAGCAAGCTGCCTTCAAAAACCAGTCTGCGATTACTGAAAGCTACCTGGGCAAGAAAAAAACATTAAAACTGCACGTAGAGAAGCTGACAGCCCAGAAGACAGGCGCTGTGTGGTGCGGTACTTTGGAGAAGCCCCGTAGGAAGTTTGACTGCTTCAGAGCTGAGATCACAGAGCCGAAGTAAATAATGCTTGCTGCTCTGATGAAATCTATTGAGTGGCTTTGTGAAGTGTGTTCTTCGTGTCCGCATGCCAGGAAGCGTAAGGAGAGCTGACAGGCACTCCAGTTTTTAAAATGCAGGGAGATGTACGAACAAATAATGGCTAGAAAAACTCTTTTCAAATATTGGTGCCATCCGTGAAAATGTATTTTTGGAAGACAGCATACTGTCACTTGGCTACACATTGCTCAGAAATATCACATCCTATTTCATGTGTTTTGTAGTTCGTGTGTGTGGAGAGAGGTATCCAGTAAAGTCAAAATTCTGAGGAATTCAAGCCTCTTCTGGATTCATTTAACTTTAATATGTAATGGGGAAAACAGTAAAAATCAACAAAATTATTAGCATGGGAGAGATTACGAGGTCTGAAGCAGGCCCTGAAACCTAGCTTTTAAATGTGACTAATGAGTTTGGATGCCTTCATTTCTGAATGCCTGGTTTTAGGGCAGCTGAAGGAGAGACATTGTCATATTTGCCTTTGATGGAATTGGCACACAGGTGAATGTGTAGATAATGATGAAGGAAACTTTATCTGACTACTTCATCCATGGTATATGACATGCTAGAATGCACAATAATAGCACCATAATTACTCAGTTACTCAGATTTAGTCACATTATTAATTTTAAACCTGAAGAGCTGTCATTTCCAATTTTAAGGACACTAATATTTGGGGATTTTTGTTTCCTTGCAGTGTTTCTGCAGGTGCAGACAAGTGCAGATGCTACACTTAAAACAGTATAGAAAAGCTGATACATAGTGTGCATCTGAATAAAGGTAAATAATGTAGAAATTACCCCCCCTCCTTTGTTTACAGTAACTGTCCTCCTTTTCATAGGAGCAGCGTTACTAAGCTTTGAATTCTCTGTCTTGTCTATATGATTGTTTTGCTGCTTTTCATTATAATTAATTGGGTAGCTGAGCTTTTCTTCAGTGGAACTTTTCCAAAGGGAGGCTAATAGCAAGGAAATGCTGAGGAAAGTCATGTGAACCTCAGAATATAACCTTAGTTTGTTTTTGGAATAGAATATGTAGAATTATACACAGTTGCAACAAGAGTCTTGAGGAGTCTCAGACAAATTACTATTTTTCTAAACTATTTCTATTTCTGTCCACCCTCTCATTTGGATAAAATTCACCATTTCATGTTTTGATTACTGCAACATCCTTTTCTCTTGCCCTGACAAATGCAATATTGCTCATATCCATGGCAAATGGTTCTGCAAAGATTGTTGTCCCAGCCTGTCACTGAAGCTGGTGATGAATGCTGGCATCACTGGTTGATCAGAGACAGGAAGCTGGTATTTTGATGAGAAATGAGACATGATAGGTAGGAAGTGAATAGGCCTTGAAACAAAAGATCAGCAATTTCTGTGACAGAGATTTTAGTATAGAGAAAGGGAAAATAGTGGAAGGTTTAGAAGAGAAGAATGATATGGACTAACTTAACTTTTTGCTTTCCATACTGATGCTCCTTTGTGAAAATAAGTTCTTGACATTCTTCTCAAAACTCGCCTTTGCTGTTTTGTGTCCAGAGCTTGGCAGTGAGAAGGTTAGTATGTTATTCTGACTGATACCACCTCGTGATTTCCTTGCTCTTTGCCTTTTTGTATTCCTCTGCTGTGCCTTTTTTTTAGACTATAGGGCTCATGCAGCTGGAGAAGAGAGAAGGGAGCTGTTCCTAGCAGCCCTCACTGCTCTTAGGCATCCTCAGACTTTGCATACTCAAACAGTTAGCTCCCATCTAACAAGTGACCCCTTCAGTCCTTTGCCCACATATTAGCCTAGTGACCCAGCATGAAAATTAACTGGATGGCCCCATATGTAAATTTTGCCCCAGTCCAGGAGTCCCTGCTGACCCATTTGCTTGGCAGCCTGTTGTAAACTGTGAACCTCCCTTTTCTGATGAATCTCTGCAGCCTTATTCTTAGCCATAACCCCTGCAGTACAGCCATCTGTCTAGCTCAGTAGTACTTCTTGCCTTGTAAATCCCTCTCCATCCCGGGTGGGTCGTGTAAATCATTTAGCACGCTGCTTGCTGTACAGTCCTTTCATAATCATTAAAGGAAGAGAAAAGATGGAGATGCCAGGACACAGCAGAGGCAAAGGATGCAGAAAGAGGAGGTGCAAAAGGGTAGTGCCAACAGGTTACGGGTGAGGAATACAGGCACTGAGCACCCCGAGAAAGACAGATAATGTCAGCTACCTGTGTAGCAGACAAAGTAGGTTTAGGAATGCTAGAGCTGTCTCTCTGCAGAGTCACTTCTGATTTGGAAAGATTTTTTAGCTCGCAGGTAACAATGTAGAGGTATAGCTGAACTGTTTTCCAGGGTATTTCAATGGTGCAATTGCTTATCATCAGCACGGAGCTAGCTGATATGCCCTAGTGTCCATTGGGGGTGCTCCATGCATGGATATTTGTGCACTGAACTCCCTGTGCCCTGATCTGATGAATGCACATTAGTTCAGCTCTGTGCTGCACCTCTGGGCCTGAATTAAGCCATTTTCTTGCTTGTATAATCTTCTGAAGGGCTTATGCTGGGCAGGAGCTGATACAAACTTTGGTGGATCACCCTGATCCACGTGGTGTGCTCCAGCTTTTGCCATGTGAGTTTTGGGGCACCCTCGTTTGCAGAGTGCCAGGGCCACAGGGTATCAGGCTCTCACTGTGAGCTCGGCCCTCACTAGAGAGGTACCGAGCACTTGTCCCGCTGTCCTCTTATCACGTCAGTTTTAGCATCCTGGGGGCAATTTAGAATGGAACTGAAAACTCGTTCTGGAAGATCCTTGGCCTAACTGCTCCTTGCCTTTCTAGTCACTTGTGTGGTCATTTGGTCTCTAAACTGCTCTTGGGATGGAAAAGCCCCATAATTATTCCTAAGTGAACCATTCCAGTTTTAGAGGAATGGTTTTTTTTAAAAAAGACTTTATTTTGGAAAACATTTTTTGGAGGAATGTTTAAAAGAAAAACAGTATCTGCTACATGTTAAGCTTCAGCTTGATTTCTCGTCCTGATTGGCTTAAATCCAGAAGTCAGATGCTTAATATTCTTGCTGAATCTTTAACTGTTGGAACTCTGGACAGCCTTGTGATCTGTACAGATGTCATCACTCACTTTGTGAAATCATTAGCCCCAGCAGCTTTTAACAGCCAAGTTTGTAGTCATCTGCGTATTGCAAGGAAAAGCGTTTCCTTTTATGACAGTAGTAAACTATTATATTCTTATTTCTCAAGGCTTGGTATGTCAAGGTTTAGATTTGATCAAGTTATAAATCACTCTGTATCAGAATTCATAAATAGTGCAGAAAGAGTCCTAGAATAACATGGCTGTATGCACCTAGAATAAAAATAAACTCTTATATGTTATTTTTTATGTCTAAAGTAGTGAATAAATATTAGTCCTAAAAACATGGGGAAAGGCAGACAACTCCTCTATTTTGAATCTGTGAAACTGAGGAAGAAGAAGGAATTTAGAAGAACTTGGGAAGCATCCTGACTTCCAGTTAGGGTTGTTTATCTATTAAAAGATGGGCCAAATTTCAAATTAGAGAACACTGATTCAAAACACCTGACTCAAGCTATTTCTCAGAGGATTGATTCTAAATATTAATAATGTATTGAATGTCTTAGATAAACAAAGTACATGTTTGGAAGGAAAGCGTATAGCTAGTGGTAAAAAAGATAAATCAAGAAAAGTTCCTTACCTTGAGATAAATTTGAGAAGTTTGCAATCCTATTGATTGAGATTAATCAAGACAGTAGAAGGCATATTTAGCTTTGTTTAGAAGAAGAAGATTGGTGTAGCTATTCCTTATAAACTGTGATTCTGTAGTGACTGTGATGCACTTAGTTATTTTTGTTTCAAATGTTGTAAACACTGAAGCTTCAAACATTTTTATTGGCAGTAAAACCCAAAATAGAGAAAAGCCCACTGCATCAGAAAGGTCCCAGTATAGCACATGTGTATATTAACCTATGCTGCCTACAACAAAAGGTCTGGTCTTACTGAACGGCTGAAACGTTGTCCAGGATATGGTAAAATTCCTTTGATATCTTACTGACAGAATTGAATGTTGTATCAATTGCAGTTACAGTTATGCTGAAGAATTAGTTTGATACCATTGTTTGTTAAAGTTATGGTATGCCTCATTTTGCCTGTGTAGGTCAGACTAAAATGACTTACAGATGTGTTATGGGAACAGAAGCTCTGTGCTGAGTTTCGACATGATCAGTGCCTGGGAAACATGACGGGCCTGTGGGAAGACGGGGAAGTGGAGTAATCCTTAAATACTCTTTTGACTTGAGCCTAATTTTCATAGATGAGGCATATTTTACTGAGGATTTTAGAGGGATAGCAGCCTTTGTACTTGAGATACAGTTTTCTTGTAGTAACGTTCTGTTGAATATTGAGAAGCCTTTTATCTTTTGCTTCCTGACTGAGGGTAGATTTGGATGATGATGTGACTAGAGTAGGTGCCAATCAGTAATGAAATTTCCAAGTGTGGTTTATGTCAGGCACACTGCTTTGACCTTTCTGTTTTGTTTTTGTAGGAGATACGCAACAACAGAGTCTAATCTTACGCTTTCTAAAGTCAAAACTTACTTGGTAAGGTTTGAAATACTCCAATCTGATAAATGTATCTGGCAAGATTTATGAACCCATTAATATTCCTTAAATTATCCTCATCATCTTGATAATTATGCTTATGCAATGTTAGCCATTAATTTGATTTCGTATCTACTACATACAGTCTTTTAAAAGTTTTATGCAACACATACATTTGTATACTTTTATCTGTAGTATTGAGCTACTAACCTGAAAATTGTTTTCAGCCTTATCTGTTCTTAGGAGGGCATGACATGTCTGTACAGACTGTGTATGACTGTGCTACGTGTCCTGCCTGTACCTCATTTTTATTCTTTTGTAGCACGAGACAGAGTTGTGACTCTTCAGGAACTATTAAAGAGGGTAATACGTTCCTCTTAGGACTGTTGCGCGGACAGAGATGTTGGCGACTGTCAGCTTCGAAAAGTTTACATAGGGACTCAGTAAACAAATATTAATCACAAACAAAGAGCAGATTCTGTAAAACACAGTGTAGCATTTATTTGGAATGTTACAAATAAGTTTTAAATAAAGTCTTTGGGTGAAAAATATTTTGTGATACACACGCAGATTTACTCCTTTTTTGCTGTTAAATATTTACATTTGTATGCAAGGCTTCACCATTATAGTATATGTTTCAGCAGACACGTGTAAATACATTCCATCCAGTGATTTATCAGTCTGCGCAGCGTTCCTTTATAAGTATATAGTATATAAGTAACATATAAAAGTAACATGTCACCCTGGCTCTTCGAAGTTTGTGTGTGGCAGCATCCCAGTTCTTTCAGAGAGCTCCAGAATGCAGCAGACGCTAACAATTTTCCTGGGCTCCCCACAGCTAAAGCTTTCCACGGCGGATCAGCGACTGGCTTGATCTGTTGCTGGTGAAGCCAGAACACCCACTACCTTTTGCAAGCGCTACCAGCTCAGCTCTGACAGCGGACACATCCCTGCTGCAGGAGTGTATCAGCTGGCAAGTCCGCAGGAGCTGTCCTTAAACTATTTACTGCAGGGGTAACCTTCTCTCGCACTCCGACCGGCTTAGCTCTTGGAGGGTCACTGGGTATGGAGCAGCGGATTGCCCAAAGTGGAAATGTCCCCCAGAGCTTCAGAAAGAGTTACCAAAAACAGTGCAGCACATAGCTGCCTCACCCAGTTTCTTAAGTTTTTTGGGCCCTTCATAAATGACTTGCTTTGCTTTGCTCACTGCATAACGGATAGGGAAGTCAGAATAAAACCCGCTGCTCCTTCCTGCTGCTTTTCTCGCGACTAAAGTCGGACCTGCTGCTGCATGCGTGGCTGACATCTGCGTGCATCTGCAGCCTCATTTTAAGAGACGTCCATGTTTTCCCCTAACCATTCATTGTATAGTTGGTTGCAAAGAAAGACTACGCTAGCTAACCTTCTGTTCTGTGTTAATTGTCTGGAGATGTATCAGGCCAGTGAAATAGTATTTTGGGAAGCTTAATGCAGTTTTAATGGAAGCTTTGTTCCATTCCCTGAGGTTTATTTTCTAATTGTTTGTTTCTAGTTTCTGCAGAACAGTTTTTAAACTGAATTAACAAAAGTGTTGCAAAGCATAGCAAGTTTGGAGAAAGTCTGGGGAACATTAAAAACAAATGGGAAACAAGACTTTAACCAAAATCTTAGAACAAAAATGGACTGCAGGTCTCCTGTGAGTTGCGTGGCTTGCTTTCCAACTCCTTGCTTTCCAAAGTTGTTTTCATGCAGCAAATTTAGCAGGGATAGATGCAACAGATACTGGCTGGGAGTCCCCAGGAATTTTTCTTATTATTATGACTATTTTTAATTTCCATCCTAGAAGGGCAAAGCATGCTTTCTGTTCTTTACAGTATTTGGTGTGGTGGCAGCTTTACAGAGAAGGTGCTTCAGAGAGAAAGTGAACATGAAAATACTGTCCCTATCTATATTCGATAAAGCTAAGCAGATCCCTCTCCTGCAGGAAGAATGCTGTTTCCATTCGTCCTTGGTGGTTTGCCAAATGGGCTGTATCAGGAGATAGAGCCCTCCGTGTGCTGCTCTTAACTTCCCTCTTTCGTATGACTCTTGCCACCAGTCTCAGCTGATCTCTTGGTTGGAGATGTTCTGCTGCTCTTTGCAGCAATACCCTGACAAAACACTGTTCAAATCAGACCAGTCTCCTCCTGGGAAAACAACCAAAAAACAACAAAAAATTCCAAGTGAGAAATAAGTCTGAGTGCTTTTATCTCTTCGCATCTTCCACTGTGCCTTCCCCTTTAAATTAAAACACACATCTTGATCTTCTATCTTACTTGGAAATGGAAATCTGAAGGAGTGGTAGTGGGGGGGAGTGGAGAAATTATGATGGAGAAAGAGATAAATGTAGCAAAGGTGGAAGTGATAGTTTATTCATGGTGTTGCGTCTCTGTTATCTTGATCTGGCCTACTTCATGACTATGTTTTCCCATCCAAGCTCCTTTGATGAGTGTTGATCGTTTGCTCCCACTGCCGTGGCCCTGGCCCAGTCCCCTGGCCCCACTTCTCCCACAGCAAGCATCTGTGATGTGTATGTTGTGTATATTATATTTCACATGGATGAGAGTAGAAGAGACAAAAAATAACCTTCTCTGGCATAGTAGGCAAACCATCCATCTGTCTTCCACTGGTTTCCACATCTCCTGTTTCTGAAGTTGCTACATCTATTTTGCAGCTGACTGCCAGGCTCCAATTATCATCCTACCATAAACAACTGCTAGATGCTCTTCTACTTTTTCTTACTTTTCCTTCCAAGAACTGCAGCATAAGTTCAATGTATTTCTAAAGCTCAGCTGTTGTTCGTTATTACTCTTTGAGTTAGGGAAATATGAGAGTTTTTTTGCTGAGAGACTTTCAAAGCCAAGACAATGCGGGGATAGTTTTCTGTTCTTGCTGCCAATTTCCTCGTGTTATTGAGGAATTCATTCAGGATCAGTTTTAAGGCAGAGTTGTTGGGGTTTTCATTTCTTTCTTTTTTCTTTTTTTTTTCTTTTTTAAGTCTCCAATATTGCTAACAACAACTATTAAAGTAAGTCTTGAGCCAGTCTCTCAGAATCACGATTAGCTGAAGAATCATGAGCCTTTAATAAACAGGTTATTTTGTTGAGCTTTTTCAGACTACTTCAACTTTTCAGGCTTTTCTGTGTAACCTCTGCAGGAAACCTTCTGCTTCTCAGGTAATCAGTTGTTTTCAAAAACTGTGACTTTAAAGCATTATGAGACTTGCAATAAAATTGCAAGGGTTGGCAACAGTGAGTCTTTTACTCGGGAAGCTTTACAGTATTTTAAAGTGTTTTAGTGAGACATTTACAGTGGCACCTTCCCCCCCCCACCCGCTTAATTCCCTCGTTTGAAGCAGTTCACACAGCTTGCAACATGGCTCTGTCAAGGTTCACAGAGATTCCAGCTTCTTTCCTATGTGACCCAGACGTTCTGTCCCTTAAAATGTGCCAGACGGACAAGAGGTTACTTTGAGAAATAGTTTGCACTTTTCCCAGACTCTGCTATTCAGCCTCTCTAACAAATATGTAGCTGAGGTAATGTCACTGCGGCTAGTTATTTGTACGTCTTTTCCAAAAGTCAAATTTTTAAGCTACTAAAATAAAGAAACTTTGTTGCAAACTCAGTTTTTCTGTTTTTCCTTCTGTCAGTGCTTTAGGAACATTTATAGGGACTGTTTTACAGTTTAAAGAGTTCTTTGTCTGAAGCAGAAACAAAGGACTTCCTCACTAAAATTTTTTTGAAGATTTTCTGACAGTAGCAAAGAAATGTATTACTTTTTTTGCAGCTGAACGTGCTTATGTTTCCATTCATTTGCATTGAGAAGAGTATGAGTTACTAGGCAAATGCCATGCAAAATCAATTCATCCTTCTTTCTTTTAAGAAAGATGCACTTTTTATTAGCAAAATGAAACAAAGTCTCCATCTTTCTTCTAGATATCTTTTTTCAGTTATAATGTAAGCATTACATTATGATTGCAAGATTCATAATTCTGCAATTTTCATATCGAATACATTAAACATTTACAGTAGCACAATATATTCTGCTCTACTTCTTTATAACGTGCTTTTGGAGGCTTGTTTCGGATTTGAATCAGAGTAGTTGAGCCTGCAGAAAATTCTTATGAAAACTTAGAAAAATTTGAGAGTTGCAGTGAAGGGCCTATCAGAATATTTTTGCAGACTAAGGAGGAATTTAAAATGAATCAGACTATTCCTAGCCACTTAACAGGGAGGACAGTTGTTCTGCATCCCGCCCCGGTGGCCCGCGGGCGCCCTGTTGCCTGCCCCAGAGTGTGCCTCATCCGTGCTCACTGGAGCTTCCACCTTGGGCAGCTATTTATGAGCATCAGCAGAGTAGCGCAGTCTAGTTCTGTAGCCTAACAGGAAGGGCACTTGCTTCCTCGCTTAGGAAAGACACAAGTTTGAGTATTTTCTCCAAAGCCAGCAGAGGGAATTTTCCATACTCTGGGCACTCATAGTTTGCTGGGCCTCACTATGCTGGGATGAGTTCAGGTTAGTTTGCTGTCTCTGACGATCCTTTGCTTCCTCCCCCCTCCAATCATTCTGTTCTATTTTAAGGTAGAATACTTCAAATTCTTATCTCTTTCTGGGTTTGATAGTGATTTATTGTTGTTATAGAAAACTTGGTGTTTCTTATGTACTCTGCAATTAGAAAAATGAGCAAAAGCTCTGCAGAAACTAGAGCGCTGCACAATACTGGAAACTGGGAGACAAGGGAAGGTAACAGACAACGAAAGATGCAAGAAGTCGGTGAGCGGTGCCCTGTGCCGCTGGGTGGAAGCCTGCAGTCCTTGTTCTGGATGTCTCGATAGTCTCTAGGGAAAAAAACAGGGAGCAACAGCGGGAAGGGAACAGAGGCCAAAAGAGCTAAAGTGGCTTTCTCAGAAACTCCCTGAGAGTTAATGCCAGAACCTCTCTACCTGAATCAACCACCCAGCCCTGAATTTAAGTCCTGTGCCATACCCAAAAGCTGTCTATTTAAGCTTGAAAGCATATTTGTACACAGCCAAAACCACAATTTTCCCAGTGACACAAGACACTGCATAAACTGACGTCTCCTTTGTTAGTTGTTTCTTGCGTGTCCTTGATGGGATGGTCCTGGCTGAAACTCAGTGTTTAAGCCTTCCCAGACACTCTTGCCTACCCCAGATAAGGGGTGGAATTAAAATGGCAGACAG
This sequence comes from Rhea pennata, assembly GCF_028389875.1. Lineage (NCBI taxonomy): Eukaryota > Metazoa > Chordata > Aves > Rheiformes > Rheidae > Rhea > Rhea pennata. The sequence continues at coordinate 108,045,923 of NC_084664.1, read as the reverse complement.
AGGTATGCCAACTAATAACCTATATTTTCTGTTTTTCAGCTATTTAATTAGAGGGGCAGTCAACATTAGCAATGAATGTGAGGTGTTCAGTGTCAAGAACAAGAAACGTCTTGCTCTGGTTTAATATAACCAGAGTCTGTGGGGGACGCATCTGAGGGGTGGGGAGGCAACGGGAGCTCGCCATGGCTGTCGCTCTCAGCTTGCAGTGGCCTCTCCTAGAGACATTCCCGTAGGGGCTCTTCTTGAAGAGCACTGGGTCACGTGGCTAGCGAAAACCCTCTCTTTTAGTAAAGATAAGGGAAATGGTAACGGGTTTCATTTTACATGAGTTCAGTGTGACTCTTCAATGAATTGCAGGTTTGACAAAGTGCAAGGTAGCCTGATGCTGTAAAAAAACCCTCATTTTTTAAAATTCAAGTTACATTTGAAAGCTAAGTTTTTGGAATATTTTTGGTTGGTTTTCTGTCCTTCCTTTTTTTCCACCCTCTAGCTCCTGGTTTTTGCTGTTTTTTAGTTGGAAGTTGCCTCAGTGAGACAGTGGCTTCACTGTCAGAGCAAGCGTAAAAAACTTCCGGCTCTGTGCATCAGATTGCTACCAGCTAGGTTTGGGGAATACGACTGTTGGCGGGGCCTAGTTGCTGAGCCATCGTTGAAATGGTCTGTGTGATAAAGGCCATTACAGAGCAAATAGTGATTATTGCTAAGCTGAATAAATTCACTGGTCCGTTTTGTGGAGTGGCACCACAAGCAGTTGTGGTGGCTAGCTGTGGTGTGCACGTTGGTGAGTGGGACCCTTTGAAGCCAAACTCAATGCTACAACCAGCAACTTGTCAAGGCAAAGCCATGTCTGCTGCTCAGAAACCTGAATTAGTTTGAGCACTAATGGTGGGGAGTGTATTTTGGAAATGCTATAAGCCAACCAGGAAAAAACTACAGGTTCCGTGACTGTTCCATCAGTTCTCATTTTTTTCCCCAAAGTAAAAGTTTTCAACTGTGTCCTTTAAAGCCTTTCTGCTATTCAGATAAACTCATAACTAACACACTTTCTGAAAGGTAGTCCATCCTGGTTGAAAGCAGAAGATGTGTTTATGCTACAGATTCTTAAATATATTTACAGCCTTTTTTGGGAGCTTAGTGGGAAGTGGGAACTGTGCTATGGTTATTTATTGGTCTGCTTCAGCAGCTGCTGGTTGAAATTAAAGGAAATCTATTACCCTGATTTGCAGAAACATTATAAATTGCTTTGTGTTATAATGAGTTGTAAGAAAGGTAATTTGAATGAAACCCAACACATGTTGTTAGTTACAGTATGTCAGAAAAAATGCTTAGAGTGCAATATTCAGATAATCAGTATCAATGGATCTACAAGTTCTTAAGCTGTAAAAGAGTTTTGATGATTTTTCCTGATTTTTCCATTTCCTTTTTGATTTCTTGGGGTTGGTCAAAGGGATTAAAGACTGTGGTTTCACATTCAAGTCAATGGTTGTGACTTTGAGCTGGTGCCTTCCAGACACTCCTTCCTGCCTAGAGCTATGTAGATACAGATGTTTTGCACCACTGAACAGTAAACTATTTCAGGAAACCTATCTAGCTGAAAAATAACTTGGCTCTAGTGCTCTCCCTCCGTCCCCCCTATTAGTCACTTCATGTACCCAGCAGTTTAAGCAGATGCTTCTCCAGACTTCTGTTCTTTGGGAGCTTTCAGTTTTCAGTTAATTCTTTCAGGCTGATCTTTGAAAGAAATGGAGATGAACTTGGCAGGAAAGGTTTTTATGTGAGTCTCTCTCCCTGCAAGCAGTATGCAATGTGGACAGTCCTATGCAAAACAGAAGGACCTGCTTCTGAATCCATGCTTGTATTCCGTCTGCACTTTGCCCATACCTTTTGTCTTTGCTGGGAGCCTACTGCTTTGGCTCCTCTCCTTCTGTGAAGTGGCCAGTGAGTCAAAGAGCATTAAAGCCCCATTCAGGTGATGGGTTACTTGCCAACTATAGACTTTGTGTCCAAACTTGACTCCTTCTCTGTGGAGAAGCCACCTGAATGAACAGTCCTTACAGTTATCAATAGTGACATCAAGTCCAGAACATACCTGCTCGCTCAGGGCTACAGAGCTGAGATCAAGGCATTAGGCTTTTCTGAAAAATAGACTAAGAAACACAGTGAAAATTGTTGAATAAATATAAATACCTAATAACAAGCAGAATTTGTAGGTCATACAGACAGCTAGCCAAATCATAATGTGTGTGAGAATGTGTGTAATTATTTTGTTTCAAAAGATGAGCTAGCTCTGTAGGGCAGGGACTTTCCTTGCATCATATTTAATTTTATTTTCCACATAAAAATATATTCTTGGAATTCACTCAGCTTCTACAGTGTATTGTAGTTTTCCATTGCCTGTAAGGATAGAGGATAGATTAACAGTAGTGTCATAGTTGGACGATGGAAGTAATTCTTCTACTATGTTTTGTCCTGATCCTCATCAGGAGAATACTATGTTGAGTTTCAGTTACCATGCTTTGAGAAAGGTGAAACTCAAGTACAGAAAGTTCTGAATGATGAGAGGTTTAGAATATGTAACCTTGGAGAAAAGACTGAAAAAATGGCCTACTTAGTCTGCAGAAAAGAAGACCAAAGGGAATACAAGTCTTTGATATGCAAAATGACATTATTTAAGCGACAGTGATCAGTAGTCCTCCATAGTTTCTGGAGGAAGGAGAAGTCAATTTAGTGTGCCACAGAGACAATTTAGGCTAAATGTCTGCAAGACTTTTCCATTGCTAAAATGGTGAAACATTGTAACTGCCTGCCTAGGAAGGAAGGCTAATGAAGTTTCCTAACAAGAGGTTTTTGAGAACAGCTTAGATATCTTCAGTCACTGGCAATCTGTGTGCACCTGATTCTACCTTAGTGTAGGAGGTTGGACTGGCTAATCTCTGAATATCTTCAGCACCAGATTTCTATGATTTTATATATGAATATAAAAACCCTGTGGGACCCTGTGGCTAAAACGGAGGACTTTGTTAGCTCACTATTTGCTCTCCAAAAGCAATTTCATCTCTGTCTGCACTTGGTCTTGCTCCACCTTTGGCCACGTATTCTTGCAGTCTCCGTTGCTAGTTCTCATACTGCTATGAGATCACCTAGGCTGTAATGCTCACCCAACAGCAAAGAATGAGAAAGAAAGAAAGATGACTTTCATATAATTTATTCAACTCATATAGCCATTTAGTACATATAATGCAAACAAATTATAGTGATGATAGTGTATATTGATGTACTCTATCAAGAATGTTGATTAATAGGCAGAACAGGATACAGGATCATGTTCTCTGAAATTTTCCCCAGATCTACTGAAAACTTGGGGAAGTCACTCAGCAATTTAATCTTGTTTCCTCATCTATCAGATAAAAACACTTCCCTAACTTGGAAGAACTGTTGTGCAGCAACTTAGAATAAAGTTTTAAGAGGGGGTAAATGTCTGAAAATTCCCCCAGAAAGAAAATTTATAGGTCACAACAGCATTTTCTGATAGTTTTGTAGTACAGAATTAATTTGAGATGACACAATTTCTTATCTCTGTATACCAAAATAATTTGTCTCTTGTGAATGCAGAAGCTAGAGTCAAGGAATCCACTCAAAGAAGAATTTCTTAAACATTTATCACATTGAATGCAGCCTCTATTTTCTTCCTTTTATTCTGACCTTATAAGGAGAGAATTAATGTTTTCCCAACTATTTTTGCAGCTGTTTATGGTCAAAATGATTTGAATACTGCTCAAATGCTGCAAAGATTGTTGCATTTGAAAAAGGCAGGCCATAATCAGGAGATTGCGATCATGCTGTCTTTCTCCTCGCCAGAGAACTGTAGAGTTCAGAGCCGCGTGAACTGTAAACACACTGTCTCATCCCTCCTTAGGCTCTAGCAACAACATGAAAGCCCTGATAGGTGGTTTTGGCACATTTTACTGGAATGCTGTTGATGTAAAACCTACAGGGCCAAAGGAATAAACACCTTTTGATCCCATATAGCTCCAGTGGGAACAAAAGTCTGGAAAACAAATATGAGTTCAGGTTGGTTTTAGGCACTTGGCAGTCCATGTGGAAAAGTATTCTGCTTCTCTCCACAGCAGTGATTGACTGTCTACTTGTAGGATATGTCCTGTAAACACATCTGATGAAGTGTAGGCTCCCTCTTGGACTGCAGTAGTATTTATATATGGATAATTGAACCTGGTCCCCAAGGGGTTTAGAAACACAAAGAAGTAAGGCTGACCCTCATACATAAACACTTGTGTGGAGTACAGCAAGATAGACTGAACTGCTGTCGGTGGCTACCTGCCCTCGTCGGTACACTTGTACAGCGTTTTATCTATGATTTGGCCAGCATTGCACAGAAAGTCAGGATTGTAATTTGAAGTTGATGCTGCTCACAACTTTTGGGGTCCTTCTGTGTGTTTAGTTGTGCTTTTATTCAGCGCCATCGTCTAAACCTGAAAGGAATGACTATTCCAGGCTCTTGAGTATTTTTTTCCGGTGATGACAGCATATTCAAGCATAGACAAAAATATTAATAACAAAAATCTTTTTTCTTTTTGATCTTACTGACAGTGCCTCTATATAGGCAGCAACTGTTTTGCTGTCTTTAGATTTTTTAGATAAGTTTTTAAAATATGATTAGTGGGCTGCTTACTCTTACTCTGCATTCTTTACTGAAAGGTGCTGACCAGAATGAATTGCTAGTGTAATCTCCTTACATTCCTGTCCACTTCTTCTCTTATAACTGTTCTTGAAATACAATTAATCCCTATCTGGATTTTCCAATTAATAGTTTGCATTTACAGTGAACACCAGGAAGTCCTATCTGCACTGAGAACTCTGTAAGACTACAGTGAGAGAACAGTCCCACAATAGATACAACATGCAGTTTTAAGGATTTCCTAAATAATTTTATTTAAAAAAATTAATAAAAGATTTATTAACTTTGAACTAACAGGAAGTAAATGCAGCTTTAAAGATTATTAACAACTCTAAGTCAACCCAGTCAAAAACTTCTTTTAGTTTTGATAAATTGTAATTAAGCAACTTAACAACCTTTCTTCTGGAGAGGAGTTCTAATTGAATTTTTTGCAAATTTTCTCTTCAAGAGAGAAATCAGAAACATTTATTATATGTAATGAACCTACAAATATGAAGATGTAATTTGAATTTTAATACTATTTTAATTTAATAGCATCTTTTTACAAGTTCTTTTGTGAGTCCATTAATATCCATTGTTAACCTGATAATTTTTTGTGAAGCCATTAATATGCTGTTGTTAATGTGATAATTTTTAGGCAAGCAACATTTCCTATTCAAAAAAAAAAAAAAAAAAAAAAAAAAAAAAAAAAAAAGGTTGAACACACTTGTTACGTAGCTGGATTCTTACCAGGCAACCAGGCAAGCGCAAACTTGGTAACGTACTGATGTGGCTATCCTGCTTGTAATGTAAAGAGGTCTCCGGACAACACTTCACTGCAGGGTGTAGACATGCTGTCAGAGGATCACATTTCCATAAGGCAACATAAGCTTAAGTTAGTGCATTAGGTTTGCTAAAACACGTTTGCTTCCACGTCTTAATCTTGTTTTCATTGGATACAATCAAATACTCCATCATTCAAATAACAAAGTGTGCCAACGAGTAATTGTATCTGCAAATTTCAGGCCGTAATTGTGTGAGCATATGCAAAATTACGAGCAAGGAAAGAGTAACTCAGTTAACTTGAGGCTGAAATTTGGGCTTATTACGTACACATGCTGTTTGTGACAGTGAGGGAAAGGCAAGCGTTCTCCCTAGTAAGGAAGAAGCCAGTATGGTGTTGTCATTGCTCTTTCATGTGCTTTGCCAGTAGACTTAAAAAGGACTTTAAAAAAAATCTTTTTTCCAATTAAAGTTTTATTTTAGGCACAGTGACAGAAGTAATTTGAGAACAAAATGAGAAATAAGAGCTGTAACGATATTAAGGCTTTTCTTCTGGTTAGGAATTAATGTTCAACAGCTGAAGTGTGGAGACTGAAAAATATGTAAAACAAAATCTCTAAGCAAGAAAATAATTTTACTGCTCACTAGCATTGGAACGAATCTGTAGCAGGAGACCTTAGGCATTTGGTAGTTTAGGGGCACAGTGAGTCAGCAGCAGACCCTTTTCATCATCCCCAGCAGAGAAGGGAGGTATGGTTTTTGGGGTACTCTGAAAAGGTAAAGTAGAATAAAACCCTCCTTCTCCCACACATTTCAACATGTATGTTTCTGTTCCCCAAAACATAGGTGTTTTTCTTTTATTTTAGGGTGAAGGGAGTGAATTTTTTAAACACAATCACTGCTTTCTTCCCTCAGCCTTTTCTACCCTGACTGTAGGTCCTTGCACAGAGCCAAGCTACCTTTCTGGTAAAGGGAACGTGATGTCTGTCCCTGATGGGCCTGGGCTGCTTTGGAGCCAGGCAGAAGGGCTGTTTTAGAAGGATGGGAAGTTTTTTCCCCCTCGGGCCTTAGCATACCAACTTTGTAATGCTCTTAGCCCAGGAGCTAGTCACTGAGCTAAAATCTCTGACTCTGTGCACAGCAGCACTGGTTATTCTCTGGGATGGTCAGTCTGGGTCTGGTTTTAGGATATGAGTGAGGATTGCTCCTTTCAGCTGTCTTATTTCTTTTGTGTAACACCAGACCTCTTTCCCCATTTATAGTCTGAGCTGACCAGGAAACCTAAGTGGAAAAGGTTTCTAAGATGTGTAGTTTCTTAACCTCAGTTAGGATAATGCTTGGTTTAGATTGTAAGAAAGTCTGACATAGAAAGCTCAATTACTGCAGAATAAATCTCTGCAGTTTAATTTTATTTGCATGCCACATTCCTTAAGGCAAATAAAAAGCGTAAATTTTGAAATGTTTTAGACTGAATTTTTCCAAACCTCAACAAAATCTGTGTTCTCATTGTTCATAACGTGTTTTGTTAAATTTCATATTTGGCCTATGCATGACAATTTTTGCTACTGTACTTCTCACAGCTATGTTGAGTCTACCTATACGGTTCATTCTTTCAATGAATGGCTTTTTCAATTAATGACTTTTTCTTTTCTCGTCCTGGTTTGTTAGGGCAGTAAACGTATTTTACACGGTTTCAGCAAACTAGTTTGGAAAAGATTCTCTGTTATGACTGTCTGAATCTTCACCTGTTTCTCTGGAAGAACACCTAAAATAGTCTTTTTATTGAGATGCATATTTTACATTTTGCCCTGCACAGAGATGATACATTTATTTAGATGCTGGCACAGTGTATTTTGACTTCTATTTCACGTTGCCTCAGCAGTAGCCGTTAGTGTGTGCGTTTAATCTTTGGGAGCTGCTTCTGTGTTATTTCTCCCTCACAAATACCTCCTGAGCATGGAGCCCACTACAGAAGGTACAGTGCAAACACATACAGCGCTGCGCTTTTTGGCCTGAAAAGGTTGCAATCTAAAAAAGAGCTTGATGGTGTCTAGACAAGACTGGAAGTATTTAGTACCTTTAGAGTGCTTTGCATCTTCAAAGCACTCTACAAACATTAACTGATTAACATAACTGCGCCATCTGTTTTGATGTTTACATTTTGTGCAGGCAAAATTCCTGCTTTGCTTTATTACCTCTTGCAGGTATGTGGCTGTCGTTGTTGTGGCCCTTCAGAGGATGGTAAAGTCAGGTCCATGCTTGTCTGCAGAAACATTTTGCCTTAAAACTTAAGGCAGTGCTCTGGGGCCCCCTCGCTGACCCAACTGCAGTGCTTGGGATTATTTCCCTCCAAAATTTCAGCTTCTGGCCTGCAAAAATTGTTCCCAGGGCTGCCGGAGGCAGCTGCCTCTCCTGTCCCTTGGCTGCACAAATTAACTGTGTCTTGCCCGGCTGCCGCCAGGCAGCGGCACGTCTCGCATCCCGGGAGCTGCTGCCCCAGCCACTCCTGGGCAGAGGGAAACATCTGCGAGGGCACGCAAAGGGCAGGAAAGCATCAGGCAAACGGAGGAAGGCAAGCTCTGCCTCTGGTCGGCTTTTGGCAAGAGCTTGTTTTTCTCTCTGGTGCTCTAGCTGTGCATCCGCTGGCTGGACGCACGGCTACCAGCAGTGTCATTTTCTTTCTTCTTCTTCCAACCTGTGTAATTGAGGGGCTTGCACCGACTGAACCAGTGTTAATTCTTCATCTCAGTTTAAATTTCCGCCTAGTGGATTGACGCTAAATCTGTCATAAGACTGATTTAAACCCAAATAATATTAGCATGCAGCAGCCTTTAGCGTTGAAAAATCTTAGAACTAAAACATGTTGTTTATTTTTTTCCTCTCTCTTGATTTTTTTTTCTTTCTTTTTTTAAAACGCCTTCCTATTTCCATGTCCTGCTGCCTGAGTGATGTTTCAGGTTGCTCACACAACCTGAAACTATCTTCATTATGCGGTTGCCACTTTGTTTTGCAGATAAACCCTACAGAAACCATGTTCTATTGACAATCATGAGAGATGAGTAACATCTTGATCAGGGGAAGATTCAGAAGACATTCTTCAGAGATTTCACAAGAAATTCATAAGAAAGATGGGTCATGAGAGGTGGCAGTGCTGCATGTGCTGGCAGACTTTTGCATCAGTTAAAGGAGGAATTATTCAAAATCCGAACGCGATTTAAATTGTGCCTTGCCATCTTGTGGGAATGGGCTTTAGCCGAGAGGAGGCATGGCTGCCTGTTAGGTTGCGAGCCAAGGCCCTGCTGTAGTTGCACCTCATTTTTGAACTGCGCCGTGTAGAGAAGTGGGCGTCACGCTCAGTCCCAGAAGCAGCTCTTTGACAAATTCGTCGTCTGGCATGCTTCACACCATGGCTTTAGATGTGACCTAAAGGCATTTGCAAGGAGGATCTTTATAAAGACCATAATGAATGTGCAAGAGCCTCGCACAGACAAATTTGCAGTTAATAAGCCAACAAAGCTGGACCATTAGGATATAAATGTAGTGAAAAGAGACTTGGAGAGACTGAGGTGATGGGTATGTTTTTTCTGAGAATTGCTTCTTTTTTCCTTTTTTTTCTTACTCTCTTCTGGTAGGGACATTCTGCTACACTTACTGGCCAGGATATAGAAATGGGGAACAAAACTCTGACAAAATGAGTGTCTACTTTGACAAAGTAACATTTGAAAAGCTGTCAGCCGATGCCAAACATCTCCAGGCTAATACTGGAAGCCTTTACGGAAAGGCTGAACATTTTGTAAAAGATACGCTTATGTGCAGCCATGCCTGTTGGATTAGTTGAGAAAATCCCTGTGTCCTGTATTATCCCTGGAGTCAGATGAGATGATCGCAGTTGTTCCTGTCTGACTTTGAAGTATAAGAGCAGAGTCAAGTGTGGCTGCGTGCCAGCAGGGGCGGGCGAGCTCTGGCCCCCGCAGTACCTGCCCTGGACATCTGGGGAACGGTCAGGCAGAGAGAAACCAGGCTCTGGGCTGCAAAATGCTGCATGCATTTGGCTTGACCTTCAGTCATTCGGTGCTCTCCGTTAATAGCACTCTACATGTGTATTTAATATAACACATAGATACCATCTTTTAGCATGCTGGGTACATTTTTGCATATATGTTTTAGCCTTGCTTGTTGGACAGTTGTCTGTCGCTAAGGTCTTACGTTGCAAGGCAGAGGCTCTTACTCACCAGAGCAACGGACATGTGGAAAGAGCATTAAGTGTTGGTGCTCTTTTTAATAAATTTTTCTCCTGTTACTATTTCCTCCTAAGGTTTCCTCCTTTTATTTTGGTTTCTTTCATGTGCTTGCTGTAGGCCTTCAGTTGGTTATTCTGAGAAGGAAGAGTGTGGAGCAAGAGAATTGCAGCTTTTGCTGTGAAAGTATTTGCAGCTAGTTTTACAAGATGGTGGAGAACCTGCTGCAAACTTTTGAGTATCATTAGCTCAAATTGAATGAATTATATTGAAAAAAATGCATCACTCTTTAGACTTTGCCTTTGTATATAGAATGCTACAGCACTCACAGTGAATTTTGCATCTGACAAACCAGAGATGAATTGTAAGCTTATATTCCATGTGATTGCCCTTAATAGTTCAAACATTTTTTTTTCTTCCCATGGAAATGAACATACTTAACAGCATTTCTGTGTTCTGTGAGAGGAAACTGTTTCACATACTCCATGTAGCTGCTTTGATAATCTTAGATGTTGTGCTTTCAGTATTTTACCTCCTTATTGATGCTTCCTGCACCTCATCTGCAGGACTTCTGCCTTTCCAGTCCTAGTCTTTCCTTCCCTCCTAATTTTGGGGGTGTGAAACCGCCCTAGTATCTTCAGTTAGATTGTAATGAGATCCAAACAGGAAAAAAACTTCAGGAAATTTTTAGGTAATTTTGGAACTAATTCTGCCTTATTCCATAAGTAATGTTGATATACATTTGATGGCCTAACATCTCACATTAGAAAAAAGGTGGGGGAGGGCTTGTCTTACTGCAGTTACTGTGATGAAGTTTCTGAAAGTCTGTGAAAGATGAAAAAATATTTGCATGTAGGCACAGAGGGAGGCACTGTGCAAGCATCTAATTGCAACACTCCCTGCTGACTGTTTTTAATGTGTTGGGTTTATTAAGCATTCTTAATAAAAAGTTAGAGTTTTGTGTAGGCAAAAAAACATAATAGAAACAGCAGTCTCATTTCTCAGATTATTGAAGTGCACCCAGTCAGGAAAACCTGGCTGGATGCAGTAAGCTAGGTGAATTTGTCCCTTCTGTGAAAAGTGGTGAAAAGTGGAAATATATTGGTTTTGAGGTTCTGAATTGGCAGACTCACCTTTTGTGTGTGTGCGCGTATGTATATATGTATCTTGAAGTTTTGGTTTCTCATGTTATATTATGCATTGCCTATGAGGGATGAAATGTGTGTGACAAATTGCAGGTCCATATGGCACGATGTTGTACTTTCAGTACTTTCAGGCAGCTTCAAGGAACTGTGTCTGGGAAGGTGATGAGAGAATCTACCAGTGACTTCTCACCATGAGTGACTTTTCTTGAAAACTCTACAGTCAAACAAAAAATGGTCAGGGATCATCAGTCCTAGAGCAGAAAGTAGTATAAAAATAACATACTGCTTTATGCTGATATATGGTAGCTATAGGTCATTTATCCTGCCGGAGAGATTCATGGCTTTGCTGAGGAAGATGTACACATTCTTCTAGCATGGGAAAAAATCCAGATTCACAGGTCTTTAATGATGTGACATTTCTGGTTGGAGAGAAGTTACTACAGACCATTATTAACCGTTTTAGTAGCCTCCTTCTGACCTCTTCACAGTTACACTTTGACTTTGGCCAGCTCTGTGGTAACCTCAAGTTTTGCCTTTACTAAGGACAGTAATTAGTAATGAAGTAGTTTTATGCTCTTTAGCACTTGGCTCAAATAATTTTCAGTGGCATACAGGGAGCAAGATGTACAGATTTATCAGCTCTCACTTTCAATGACTTTTAAAATGCATTCCTGGCTTTGTCCTCCTAATTAATGTTTCCATCCCCACTTGTGGCTCTGAAACCTTTAGGCTGTGCTACATGATGACTTACTCGTTCTACACAAACCTCGTGGTTCAGGTCTCGCAACAAACTAAATATTTCGCTTTAGGTAATTACCTAACTTCAAAGGAACTTTCATAGAAAAGTAATACTATCAAAAAGAGCATATATGCTATAAATAAGATATAAAATTCCACATTAAAGATGTGTATTTGTTACAGGAATCTTCAGAGCAGTGTGAAATATAATTAGGACCTTCTTCTGAGGCATAAAATTCTCAGTAATACATGCTAATCTTATTTGCTTGGAATAAGGTGGGAATATACCTATCAAGACATCTTTTGAAATACTTGAATTCTTTACTTCTGACTTTCTGGTCATACTTGTCTGACTTGATATTTTTTCCTCGTCATTTTTCTATCCTGTAAGGTTTATTTGTGAATAAGCTTTCTCCTCTACTTTGGCCAAATCAGAGGCATGAGCTTTCAGTAAGCTAACTAGGATTTTACTGAAATGAAAAAAGCTTTCTAAGAAAAGAGGAGGAAGAAGTAAGAATAAATAAGCTTTTGGGTGGTTAAGCTAGGTGGTCTTCACAGTGTGTACTGATTACCTCACATCTCATGTTGCAGTTGAGGGTAAATCAGGTTATTCAAAGTAGTGCCATTACTGTTAAGGCCCTTTGCCTAAAGTGTCTTGTTCTTAAAACAAATAGATGTCCATTAGAAAAGAATATTTTTGATTAATGTACAGCTGTCATGATGAGAAAGTTTTCTATTTATGTCCCTGCTTCCCTCTTCTTTCTCAATCCCACATCCAAAGTATTTGTTCAGAAGACATCTGCAAAAATAATGCTTTAACGGTAATTATTGAGCAGGTGCATAAAGGTTAATATTTTTACCTCTTGGTTATCTTCTGTGTCTTTTTGGATCATGTCTTCTGGCACACCTCAGTCTCTTGAAGTGCCAGAATGGTCTGCTCCCAGTGCCAGCCAGGCAAGTTGCTCGAGGAGGAGGCAAAGTATTGCTTTTGTCTGGAATAGAAACACTTCTGGTCTTTGATCTCTGGAATTTAAAGCAGTGCTTTTGCGTGGAAAGTATCATTACTATTAACATTGTACAGATGGACAGACTGAGACAGAAAGGTCCAGTGACTCATAGAGCAAATCACTGATGTAGCAAGGACGGGACCGAGCTGTCCTGCCGTTTCAGTTTCCTGCTGTACCGATTACTGCTGTGTCTGATTCAGCCTACTGAACAGAAAACAGTTTGGAGTGGTTCTGCTTTGCGTATCGTTATGTATCAGGACTCCTAAAATACAGCCAGTCAACGGAACACTGATCTTACGAACTTTTTATTATTTCAGTGATGTGGAAGGAAAGAGAGTTTGTGAGGAGCTTGTATGTATGTGACAACTAATAACAGAATTTTATGCCTGTACTGTGATATATCACACGGCATGCAGTAACATATAGCAAGAAGAAAAAAAGTTACCCGAACTAGTGCTTACATTAGTTCTCAATTCATTTTTATCTTTATAGTACTCTGGAGGTATTTGCTGTTAAGGCAGAGTATAAAAGGTTTTGAAACAAGCTGTGCTTGTCATAGCCATTTGCTATAGGTAGTCTTCTTTGTATCTATCTGCTAAAATAACACAAAATTAAGCCAGAATACACTCAGTGCTTTCCTAATAATATATTCCATGTGAGTGGTTGTGCTAGGTGTTACATGAGCAATATGTGTCTGTAACTGGGAGGATTGGCTCACTCCAGCGCTCTCTCCGTTACGACGTGGTGCAGCTCTGTTGAATACAGTTGGTGAAAATGTTCCAGTGAAATAATTTTCTGTTGAAAAAAAATGATATGCAATGACATGATCTGCCATCTTGACTGTAGCACAATTTATGGGAATGGAGAAGCTTCCTGGAGGAAACTGGTCTGATTCCTCCCAGGATGCCTGCTTTCCTGCCTCCTCTGCAGATCGGGGGGCGACCCCCTGGGGACTTGCACTTGCAGGACTCCCCACCATCCTCTGGCCCTGAGTGCAAGGGGCAGCTTACCTAGGGCCACGTCGGAGCAGGAGGCCTCACAAGCTTAGGGCTCTGAGGTGCTTCCCAGGCATCTCAGAAGCCTGGTTTCTTCTCTGCCTTGACTATTCATGGGAGGTGATTAGGAGAAGCCTGCTTCTTGGTCCTCCATCTTCCTTGGAGTTGAGAAAGCAAGAAAAACTCCAGATCTGACCCCTGGCATGAACATTGGTATTTCCAGAAAGTCACTTCTGGTGCCAAATAAGGTAAGATTTTTGACATTTGGGATGACTTTTAAAAAATGTTCACAGAAATGAGCAGCTTTTTCTTTGAAGTTTTTTTAATAGAAACTTGAATTCAATTTTGTATGGAATTAGAATGAATTTTTAAGCATAGTTTCACTTTGCTTATCTAATGTGTGGTGTCATGAGAAAATATTTTCAGATTGCCTCTTATTCCATTTGACTAGGTATATGAATGAAATAGAGCTTTTTTTTTTTAACTTCAAAAAATGTGTTTAGATCCAGTTCCAGCATGTGTAAGATACAAAGAAACCTTTGCAAATAAATTGCTTTTATTATTTAACTAACTAAAGCAAAGTGGTATGATCAGGTATATTCAGGATGTGTGTGTTTTAAAGTTTCTCATAAATTTTTTCCTTCTGACTTGCTGGAACAAAATAAGAAAAAAAAAAGTAATAGGTTGATCTCATATAGACATAATAAATTAGTTCCCATAGCCATTTTAATTTAGAAAGGTTCTTCTATCTGTGCATCACCGTTGCATTGTTTACTAGGGGAAGAAGAAACAGTAATAAACAAACACAAAGACTTAGGGCTAGTGACCGCCTGAGTATCACTTAGCAACATCAATATTTTTGTGCACAAATAAAGGTCTCCTGCACAGTGCATGCTGCAAGTATATGTGTGTGTGTGTGTGTGTGTGTGTGTGTGTGTGTGTTTCTTTCTGTAGAGCTGACCTTGTGCGCAGGGGGATCAGTGTGCTGCTGATTGGTCACTCCTTAATTTGGATGTCTAGACATTTCAGGCGGAGAGAGTGAAAGGCAGACATCTAAAGACGTGAGAGGAGATTCTAAGGGACACCAGGACCTTAAAATAATTCTCCAGCAAACTGCAAATGTATTTTGTTCATTTTAAAAATATCTGATGATAAAGATTGAATGGAACACATGACTGAAGGATTGCTTTTTTATTATTACCATTAATTAATATACTTGTTAGTTTTTGGGGCTGTGATGTAAATAGATGAAGCTTCCTTAGAGATTATCTGTATGCATGATAGAGTTAATACAATGAATGGTTTTCTGGCTTTGCGGAAATGCCCTTTCTTCATTTGCTGAGAATCAGAACATTCAGAAAATAAATGAATTACATTTAAATGAAATACCAAGTCCTGTTTATACTGTTTATACTGTAGTCAGCAGTATCATCCCATAGAATGTCCAAATGAAGAAGATATTACTGTCCACCATCTGTATTTCATTTAAAATCTCACTATGGGCATGTGGAAGTGTGCATACCCATACATGAGAAGGGCTCAATCCTGCCAAATGCTGGGAGCCCTCAATTCCCACTGATGCCATTGGGCATTTGAGTGTTTCCAGGGCATTAGCCCTATGTTTGAAGAACAGTGGCATGCACATACATGGAGGACAGATTTTCAGCTTTCCTTTTAAATATATGTGCAAATAAGGCAGGTGATTGCTCAGTTATCATTTGCATGGATGTTTGTGTTAGGGATATTGGATATTTGTATAATAGGTTAGAATTTGCTTTTTTGGAAAAACTGTTTAAATTGAGGAAGCTGTATCTACTACCATAGGAATATTTTTCTGTAATAATAAGATCTGGAATGTGACAGAGCTGGATGAAGCTATTAGTATCCTTCAGAGATCTATTCTAGTTTTCTTTGTTTTTAATCCTTTCAGTCATAAATCCCAGAAAACAGCAACGGGTGCTTGAAGAGCAACCAGCATTCAGAAGCAGAGACTCTGCAGCACTGTACCAACAAATTCTTTTGAAAACAGTATGAAACAAATACAATTTGATTGCAGGACTGGCACAATATTCCCAGTATCAGAGTATTCTCATGTGGGAATAGTTACAGTTGTATTACAGGGAAACTTTCATACTGCTATAGATGTGTCTATGTGACAGGCTTTGCTGGTATAAACAGTTTTGATAAGAATCACACCTATAATTGAATCAGGTGTATTTGTACAGAAACGATAGACCACATTTTAGAGCTAGTCTGTACAGGGAAGATTCCCAGCACAGTGTTAGCACAATGATTACCTTGCCATAGGGGCATTGATGTGATAACCCCCCCCCTCCCGCCCCCGACACACACACACACACACACACACACACACACACACACACCCCTACCTGCAAGAGTAGGTCAGTTCAGAATACAAGTTCATTTCTGAATAAGTATTAGCTTTAATTCTGCAGACAGATTGCACATCTGGAAGTTTCAGATATCCCCTCCTGTGAGATTGTCCTGTTCCTTTCAATTTGTCCTTTTTATTTTCCCCCTTTGCTAATGTTTGGCTCAAATACTTCTAATAAGCTAGGTTGCTTACTGAATTTTGAGTTGGAGAGAGTTGCTGTCCCTGAGCAGGACAGACCTGCATGGACGTGGCGGTGCAGTAAGATCCTGCACAGAAGTAATGACGGCAGGGCCCTCACGCTGTGGGGTCTGCTAGCGTCGTCAGGTTTGTCCCTGTTGTCCCTCTAGGAAACCTGTCCCGTTGTCGAGGCAGACCACAATTACTGTGTGTCCCTTCCACTTTCCTGTCAGCACAGTTCATGCAGGTATTAAAATACATCCAGACCCCAAACCTCATCTGACTACACTGCTGATGAAACTTCTCCTGGAGCACCAAAAAGGCATGTAAAAACAAAGAAGAAAAGGATTTTTTTTTGTTCTACTCCTTTTTTTTTTGGGGGGGGGGGAAACACTTTTAAAACTCTAGCAAAGAGTGAATTCTTCTTTTAAATGTTGTGACTTGGGAAAAGAAACCGCAGTGGGGCGTTCCCACACTGGCCTGCCCTTTTTTCTGTGATAGCATGTTAAATTGTTTTATTTGCAACATTGCCTGCTAGTTCTTGTGGGTTTTTTTGCGTATCTCATAGTATTTTGTTTGTTTCTTCATGTTTCAATTCTGAGGCTCCAGTGACTCTCTGAGAATTTCAGCTTTAATGAAAACACATAATGCAACAAAACTCAGTGAGACTTGATGGAAGGGGAAGGCGATACCTATTTTAAAACCGATCCCACTCACACTCGTTTTCTTACTGATTTCACTCACACACTCACACCCTCATCCCCGGAAGCTCCAGGAGATGCTTGTCCAAGTGATCTAGCTGGCATCACTTGTGTGTGACTGGGAGGATGAGGGGCATCAACTGTCAAATCATCATGTTACTTGGATTCTGCCTGGTTGGTGAGGACCTTCTAGTTTTGCATACATCTTTTATATCCTTTGGTAGTCAACCACATACCTATGGGGTATCCTTTTATTTATGAATCTTGTTTTCCCTGTCCTTAGATGAATCTGCCCATTTTCTGCGTCTCCCTGTTGCGGCTGCCTCTCTAGCTGCCGTCTGACGTGTAGCATGGTTGCCACCATCCTTTCCTCGCAGCGCAGTCTTGGCTGATCTGTGCTGTGGATGTAGCAGAGCACAGGCCTTCTGATCCTGATGCACACACCATGTTCCTCCATGTTTGCCTGTTTGATTGTTGCCAATCATGTCCATAGTTATCAAAACAAGGCATTTTTGTAACCTTGCTCTACTGTGTTTCCTGGTGCTTTCTGCCACAGGCATTTCTAAAGCGTTGTTCAGACCAATCTTCGCATTTCTGCTAAAATCTATATAAAACAACCAAAACAAGATTATGGTGGGAAATATTTCAACCTGTGACTTTAAAAATTACAAGTTAAGGTATAAATTATAACCTACATTTTTTCTTAGTATTTTTGTAATGTTGTGAATTTATATCTAACTGTCATTTGAGTCTGGCACGTCCATAATTTGAGTTGCCAGTACTGCAGCTAAAACTGGCTAACAGGACATTTTAAGACATTGCCTTTTCTCTTAGTCTAGACATTTTTTCACAGAAGGTCCAGGCATCGCTAAGGGTCTCTGTAGGTTTCAATGCAATCCAAATGCTGCTACCTTTGGGACAGTCGTTGAGCTCACTGCGCCTGAAAACAATATATGAAGATTACTTATTTATGGCTGTATTGGCAAACCTGTTTGAGCAGTTGCCACCTTGTGCAATCACTTTGCTCCCATCCCTGTGCTGTCTCCCATGCTTTGCTGACACGAAAGAGTCGCTTAAAACCTTTCCAATCCTGTTTGCTGTGTGGCTGCGCAAAGGCTGCTACTGCTACAGCAGGGTGGGAATGGCAAGACGGGGAATACCAAGGGGCTGTTCCTCAGGCTGGCCAAGGTTTCCTTGTCTGTAACCCAGGGCGCGTTACCTCAAAAAGCAAGTACTGAGTACGTACCCAGCACCTGTACTGCAGTATCCTAATGTCAGTGGGCTTCCATTAGGATCACTTCTTTTTGAATCTTTGCAGGCATACTGCTAGGTGTTACAGTATCCTCTGAGACAGTAGTGCTGAAATTTGAACTGATTGAAATGTGAAAGAGTTGTATTTTTTGAATGCTCTCCATGGCTTCATGTACAATTTGGCTAGATACATTATTTAGCTGATTTAACCTGGGCATGTAACTGAGCCGTTTTTCTAAGGATCAGCTTTAACATTTCTATGTTCCTGGTAGTTAAAGTTACATTTTATGATAGCAGTGTTATTTTTGCTTGCATTTAGTAAATATATAATGTGTTCCCATTTCAAGTCTTTTGACAAGGTATTATCCAAAGGAGCGCCACAGAATTGTTTTAATTCCAGTTCCTCCCTATTTTTTTCTTCCTGTCTGTAGTGTTCCCAGCAGTGCAGTAGACAGGATTTGATTTCTGTCAGAAATGATACTGCTTCAGTCTCATCTCTGTAAGTCTCCGCAGGGAGGTTAGAGGGTGGTTATCCTCCGGCTGGTCTGGACTTGGTCCAGCATTCGATGAGAATGCAAATCCCCTTGAAAGCAGATACCTCCTCTGCAGTGATACTGCCTTTATGCTGTGTGTGCTTCAGGAAGCTTATGATAAGTTTATATTTGCATGGAAATACTGTTCTTTTTTAAAGGTACCCAATCTTTTGCACTTCCCGTAGCTTAATAAATGTTCCTAATTCTTTTCTTTTTTTTCTTTTTAGTAAGAGAAGTGAGTGAATATAATCTGACTCAGGGCCCTGCTGCAGCAGTTCAGGAGATTATTGTTACAGCTTCGTGAGAACAAAAGTTGGATCGCCAAGGCTTTCGCTGTAATGCAGCATATTAATTTTTGTGATTAGTGGATTCCAAATCTCCCTTGTTTTCTAAAGCATAGCGTGGGAGTGTGAACTTTAGCAAGCCGGGCTTCCCCTCGCATCCCCGCTGTGCGAGTGAGTGGTCCAGGTAGGGAGGCTTCGGCGTGAGGCTGCTCGCGGGCAAGGCGCGGGGTTGGTGTTGGTGCCGCTCAATTCGAACGGGCAAGGCTCCTTCCAGAGCAGATGCAGCGCTGACTCTGCGGCGAGGCCGGAAGGCCCCACAGCCGGTTTCGTGGCAGCAAGCGCCCGCCGCCCGCCGGCGCAGGAGGCCCTGCGAGCGTTACCAGCGGCATCCGGGAGGAGCGCGGCGGCTGGGGCGAAACGTGCTGACTCAGGGAATCCCGGCGGCGCTCCGCTGCCCAGCGCCCCGGCGGCGGCTCCCCGGGGAATTCACGGATGCTTCGCCTAATCCCCGACTCCGCGTCTTGTTTCTGGTCAAAAGCCGCACCGTGCACCTGCAGAGGTAGATTGGGGCTGGCGGGCTGGTAGCGGGGAAGTGCTGGAGGAGAAAATGCCGCCCGCATTTTGATATCGGGGCTAAACTCCCTATTTTGAAATGTCAGGTCCGATTCCTGCTCACACTAAAAAGCCTCTTTACCCTTTTGTAGCCAAGCAGATTGACCTTAAAGTGGTTGTAAATCAGTTGTTCCCTCCTATTTCAAGTTTTATCTTGCTCCAGCTATTCAAAAATAACCATTAACTGTAGGTCTGCAAACAGATTTATGGCAGCGCGTTTAAAGGATCCAGCTATTTCAGTACTGCGTCGCTAGCGCTGATTGCTGACATAATAATGCGGCTATAAAAACCGGCTGAATCAAACTTCCCTGTACACAGAACCGTCTGTTGATTGCACTGTTGTCACTCCCTTAACAACTGTCACCAAGTTTTGTTTTCACGTCCTACAACTCTCTTCTATTCCAGGCTCACTGTAATGTTTCCCGAAAAAGAAACCTCAATGAAAGGCGGCCTGGGGCTTTGGCTTTCCAGCATTTTTTTTTTTTTTTTTTTTTTTTTTGCCTTCACTTCTGCTCACCAGTAGGTGTCACTGACGTGGAATGGAATAAGATAGTGTCTGGACAGCGATACTACTAATTCCTTGCACTTCTGGAGCAGCTAGCGTTAACGTAGCAAAAAACGTAAGCCTCATCCCAGGACGGTGCCCAGCCGAACTGCTGCATTTCACTGTGCTGGTGTTGTCTTCTCCCTTCCTCTGCCCCCAAGGAGAACCACGTGTGATGCCACGGATGCTCCCTGATCCGACACAGGGCACTGTTCACCTACGTGTTTCTCAGTCGCAGGATGTGTAATAATTGCATATTAAAGTAGGGAAGAGATAAGGAGCTTCTCTAGCTTCTGGGAAACAGCGAGGGGCTAACTTCTTGAACCATCAGTTTGGAGATAAGCAAAAATAAATAGAATTTCTTAATGATTTAATCAAGAAAATAGATTAATAATTTAAACTGTCATATTTTGTAAATTAAAAAACGAATAGTCCTTTTCTCTCTCCCTCCCATATCTCAGCCTTCCAACAAACTCTTCAAAGCTGCATAAACGTAAAGCTTTTATTTTTTTTTTTAACTTGAGAGGAAAAAATAAAGAAAGCCTCCAGCAGTTCTGCCTCAGGTGAGGATCTGATTTCTCTAAGCATTTTCAATTAGTGGAAGTCAGACATCTTGTAATCGAAATAGGTGAGGCAAAAGAGTAGTGGACAGACGTCACATATGCAAAGTGTCAGTGGTATCTGTCTTAGCTTGTCCCATTTTCTTCTTTGCTCACCCTCTAGTCCTTTCTGCACCAATGTTGCGTTTAACCATTTCAGTTCCCAGTTAGCGCGACACGTTCCTTCTCACGTTGGTGCTTGTGGTTCTTTCTTCTTCATTTCCAGAACTGATTTTGCTCATATTTATCTCTGGGGCCTGCCTTCCCTCTTTGGTAGCTCATGGTGGTGCCCCTGATGCCCGGGCTAACAACTATCTATGTAGCTCCTGCCAACCTATTCTGGGGCTGAACTGGTGAGACAAATTCCCTGTCACTCGTCTCAACAGCTATTTTCTTTTTTGTAAACCCTCTAGAAGAGGTAGAAACTTCAGAATAGATCCATAACATCATTGAGACATGCCTCTGTGAGGAAAACAGGCTGCATTTTAAATTGCAGTCACCAATGTATTTAAATTAGCCACTTTTAAGGGATTTTTTTCGTTTAATTTAATGTAGACAGGGTACCTTGCATTTTGAAGCTGTTAGCTTTTCTTCATCCAATGTGTTTTTTGGCTTTGGGAAACTCTGGCTTTTGTAACTGTGCAGAAGATGTCCTCTCAGTGGATATCAGCTCAGCTCTAAATATGGCCTAGTTTTCAGAGATGCTGAGGATCTACTGTTTCCTGAGTAGTCAACAGGAAATAGTGATCAGCATCTTTGAAGACAACCTTGTACCATATAAAAATTGTTATTAAAAAAGAAAAGTGTAGATAAAAAAAAGTGTAGATGTGTGAACACAAGGCCAATAGGGTACGTGGCTCTCAGAGGCTTGAAAGCTTAGAGACACAGGAAAAGTTAAATACGCTTTGGTGGCTTCCCTAAGAGGGGCTGATTGGTAGTGACTGTGAAAGCGCACTTTTTTGTGAGTTCCATAGAGATTTTGGTGTTGATTTTTAGCTGTTATTAAAAACCAGAACAGTATTTTAAACATCTCTTTCCTTTTCTAAAGGAGAGCGAGGGCTTGAACAGCACAAACTTCTTATGCTTGTTTGTGTGCATTGCTGTAACTAACCTCCGGAGAGGTTATATTTTTGAGGTTAGATTTTTGAACAAGGCAGATCTTCAGCTATATCATTGCACCTGCAGGAGATGTGAAGCAGTGAGCTCTTTTAAGGCTCAGCATCTTCGTATGCTGATTGCTCTGGAAAATATGCAGTGACTGTGCATCATTTAGAAACAGAAAAATAAAGGTGCTGCTCAAGGTAGTTGGAAGGATTCTGCAGTGTTTGGCATGGGTTCGGAGAAAGGGCGGACAAGGAATGAGAATATTGTGTATTAGAGATGAGGAACGCATCCTCTGGACCCCATTTACCTGTCATGAAGCCCGCAAGCCTGTGGCCCTGCGTGTGCTCCAGGGTGCTGAGGCTAGCCCACGTGCTGTGCACCCTGCCTGCCTGCCTACGGCCGCCCCACAGGTCAGTCTTTTACAGCCCCATGAACACAGCATTGAGTCTCCTTCTCAGCATTGCCACTTGCCCTCAGCTGGCGCTCAGGGCAGTGCTTATTTCTCTGCACATTGCCTTTTATGTCCACTAACACTGGAAATTACCTGTGGTCTCGTTCTGTGTGTGGACTGTGCGTGGCACCACAGAGCTTCAGTTTTGGCTGGGCCCCGTGGGTGCTGTGCTTTTGCACAGCACTGCACTAGTGTGGGGGTTTCTTACTCCAGGGCTGCTGAACTGGAACAGCTTTTTCAGTTCTTTTTTGTGTCTGTGTGGGTTCTGTGTATGCAAAGAAAGATTGTAGTAGTCATCTCAAATTGTCTTATCTCACAGCTGAGAGACTGCATCCCCACTGGTCTGATGACTGGTAGAGGGTTGGGGTTACTGGGGATGCTGCACCAGGCACTTTCTGTTGGTTTACAGTTCTTCAGTCTGAAAACTTAGCAAGTTACCATTTTGCATGATCAGACTTTATGCAAGCTATTTTCATTGTTATTCAAAAGAAGTAATTTTGGGGAAAAAGACCTTCCTATCCTTTCCTTTCCTCTCCTCGTTTTTGAGGATGATGATTTGTCAAAGATCTGAGCTGATGGACTAACCTTCTAATAGTGAGATGATGGCATACTTAATGAACCTGAACATGTTCATGCTGAAGGACCATGTAAAACAAAGAACCCAAGATACATAAAGGTAATACACAGGAAGAATTGTATTTAGGACATAATAATAAATTCTTGTACAGAATTTTTCTATGATTGTCCATAAAAAGCTTTTACAGAGAAGGAGCTATCATGACCTATCTCACAAGTGGAAAATTGAGGCAGCAAATTTGTGTCAGAGGTGCAGAGAACAGTAGAAGAGACTAAATTATATCCAAGCCTTTGTAGACTTTTCAATCCAAAGCCATATTGTTTGGATCATGCTGCATCCTACCTAAAGTTTTTGTCCCTGGTAAGCTTTGAGTTCAAATTGGTAATGGCAACCAAAAAACCCACCAGTTTTCCCAGTATGTTGGTAGTATTAGTAGTGATCTTCAATATCAGGGCCAAAAGATGCAAGCTCCAAACTTGGGGATGGTTTCTTTATGTGAAACACATTCTATTTAGATTGTGCAAAGATTTGGAAACCTTTCCTTCTTTAATTTTTTTAATATACTTACCTTTGGTGCAATCTCATCTTGCATTCATCTGAAGCACAATACTGACTAATCTTTTCATTTGCTTAACCTGTTTATTAAGCTATGAGTTTCCCAGACCGCCAGGGATAACAAATGAAGGTGACTCAGATACAGTTTAAGAGTATAGAGCAGCTGAGTGTTGGAATAAAAGGCTCAAGCATAGCAAATAGCAGTTGTTTTCAGTAATTTAAGCTAATCTGTCTAACTTGGGGGGGGCATGTGACATTCAGCACAGGGGTAGTGAGCTCTCAGGAAGCTCTGCAAGGAGAGATCGAACACACTTTTGCTCTGATGTCCATCCATTTTGCAGCAGATGCTATCACTAAGACAGGAAAAATCAACCATGCAAAAGTCCCTGAAAGCTTGCAGATAGTTTTACCAATTACAGGCAAGGGTTTGCAACTTCTTCTCTTTCTTCTTAGACAGTTTTTAATCCCTCTTTTTGTACAGCTTTAGATTGCCATTCCAGATTTATGGTATTTCAGTAATCGTATTAATGAACAGACTGAACTTCAGAATCTGTATTTTCAGTTACTTAAAGGTACCTCAAATACTAGCTTTTGGGGATGAGAATGCTCTTGCTTTCCCATCCCCAGAAATGAATTACTTCTGGAAAAGGAGGTAAAATCTATTTGGCTGTTTTAATCTGTTGAGTTTAAATAGAAGGTCTTTCACCTGCAGAATTATCTTTTTCAACCTTTTCTGAGCTCAGTTTACTCAGAAACTTAGCTTTCATAACAAAGGCAACCTTCACTCTTTGGCATTTGTAAAAGGTATAGCTGTGAAGTAATCGAAACATGGATTTTTAAAAGCATTTACTAAGTTATAATATTTTTTCACCTGATTTCAGAAAACTTTATCTCCCACTGCTGATGCTAATATGAAAGATTTTATAATACAGGGTGAAGAAACTAGCTATCTTTATATGCTTTTATATTTTTGTTAATATTTTAATTAGCATATTTTTTTTATTATGTTATGCCACTAGTTTATCCTATACCACACTTAATGGGAATCAGAGCTGAGGTTTCATGTGCAACGACCGTGTTGTTCCTTGTTCCTGGTTCTGCGGCGGCTTGCCTAACACACACCCAAATGTCTCCCCTTTATTTTTGAGTTTACAATTTGAAAACATCAAATTTTTCTGAAAGTTTCTTAAGGAGGGGAGAGAGAAAGTCTGCAGCAAAGTTATCGTGGTGTGACCCACACAAGTGAATCTCTTGGCGAAGACTGCTTTTCTCCCCCTTTGAACAGGGAGACGCCGAGTCATGGATCAGTGCTTGGGCAGCTCACGTAAACGTCGGGGCGCTTTGAAAATCAGCAACGCAGGCCTGAAAACCAAACATTTTTCAGCTTCACCTCATTATCGCTAGATCTTACGGATCTCTTTAAACGATTTGCCTCCAGTTGTCAGGCGCTCTCTCTTCTGCCCCCTCAACATTTTGTGTGCTGCGAGCTGTGCCCTTGCGAATGATCTGAACCCGTGGAAGCGGCAGGGGCAACTTTCGGAAACACTTGGGTGCCAAGTTTCCTGTGCTGTGAGCTTAAAATAGCCCAGACTGGGAAAAGATGGGAGCACCGTCACCCAGGGCTGCTCGGCGGCGTGTCAGGGCTGTTTTTACTTGAGCCCTGCTGGCTGGTGCAGTTCTTTGTGAGCAGAAGAAAGAAACTCGCCCCCACCCATTTCCTCTTCTGGGGCTATTTTGGGCGCGCGGCGCAGTTCGCCGTGTACTTTCTCAGCCCGAGCGGCACTGTGAGCTCCTTCTGGTAAATCACGTTTTCTCTTGGGGAGGGGGGCAGGGAGGGACGGGAGGAGGAAGGGAGGAATTTGTGTTTAAACAGGTTTGTTCCCTCCCCCTCCCCCCCGCCCCGGACCCCGCTGTGTGTCCGTGAGCGTGTCCAAGACGATGTCCAAGGCGATACTCACAGTGCCCCTAAAGGGCAGAGCCCCTTCCAGGATGTGCCCGCGTAGCCTTCTTTCTGACCCAGTCCGCAGCCGCATTTGGACGCGCCGTGCATTCGCCTGGATGGCTTTCATGAGTGCCAGCAGGTGGTAGTGACATTTTTCTCTTTTCCGTTTTAAGGAGTCATTATATTTAATGAAGAGCGAGGCCCAGGAAGAGGTACCAGGAGCTTAAGGAATTTGTGGAATATTCAAGCTGAGTATTTTTTTTAGTGCATGTTTGAAAAATGTCACTGCATAAACATACCTCACTGATCTATTTCTGTAGCGAGGCAGGAACCGAAGCCTGCCTTTACTCGACGTTTCCACCAGCAAAACTCATTTTTTTCACTGAAGTTTTTGTTGGCTTCAGCCACAATGGGGGAAATCAAAATCCTGCCCTTGGGGTCAGAAAATGGACTTAGGAGTTCTCTGGTCATCAGTTACCTACCCAAGATAGGGATATATCCCAAGAGAAACATCCAGAGGGGGGAAAAACACTTCTGAAAGGTGATATGTAAGTGTGGGGGAAACCACTCCTTTTATATTTCTCTGCAGAGGACAGAGACATCTGTGGATGGGCGGAAAAATGCATGTGGAAAGGACACAAGGAGGAGTCTGGGTTTGTGGTGCGGTTCTGAAGGGGCTTTTTGGTTGGTTGGTTGGGTTTTTTTTACTGTTTTGTGCAGTAAAGGTTACTGTGGTTTCTCAGGTCCTGAAAACACTTTTGTTACTACTTGAACCTACTGAAAGCAGAACAGTTTAGAGAAGGATTTGTACTCACTGCAAAATATCTCTGTCTTCTTGTGAAAACCAGCTTAAGCCTGAGGAATACCTGGTTGAAAGACTACACTTAGTTAAATGTTAGCACTCTTTGGAGGCCACCATGAAATTGTCCTTTGCAGGAATGGAAAAAGTTACTTGATTTTTCTGATTTCACCAAGGTTAAAATTCAAGAAGAACAAACCAAGAAAAGATTATTCAAGACCTTCCTGCATCATAATATGTCATCATAACAAAAAAAGATATGTACTCAGTATTTGCAGTCTGCCTTTGGAAATAAAAAGCTCCTTATGCAGGCATGGTGAGGTCAGTTGGCAGTTCCTGACTTCTCAGCACTGGCTCATACTTAATTTTTTGCATTATAAACACATCAATCTTGTATGTGTGCGTATACCCCAAAGAGGTACTTTTTGGTATTGTTTTGCATCAGCAGCAGGTATTTTCTGGAAGAATCAGTTGTCTTTGTTTTGCCCTCAAATTAAGAATTTACCATCAAGAAATGTATTACTTTAGGGTTTTACATTTGACTTTTATGCTTAAATTAGAGCCAAAGTCTTTTGGGGAGAGCTGAGAAGGTAATGACTTGTTAATTTTAAATTTCTACATGACTTATTCTTCATTTTGTTTGGTCTCTACTAAAATTTTAGATAAAAGTCCATGTTTTACTATTAACACAGGAGAATATTTCGCATTTGTAGAAACTTGGAGCGAGTCCTGATAGTACTGTGTTCTCCTGGTACCTTTATCTCATCCCAGCTCTTCCCTGAGCTGATGCCTAGAACATCTTATTATTTTCATTACAGTAGCCATTCCTCAAGCCTTTCTTGCTAGTTTTTTAGTCACCTGTCAGGCTAACACCATCCATATTGTTGTTATTTTTCTCAAAAATATTTCCTAGAATCTTGCTCATTTGTTTGTGCACCAAAAACAAAATACATTTTCTTCAGTAGACTCTATCTTTCTTATAAAGCTCCAGGGTACTGACTTGCTACTTCTTTCCTTAAAATTCAGAAAGAGGATCACAAAAGCCTCCTCAAGAAACAAGGAGGCTTGAGGAGAGGGCTGAAGTGCCCGGGTTAGGTATCCAAACCTGACTTCCCCCACATATAACTTGTTTTCTGGGACTGGTAGGACTAGATGGGGAGTTGAATGTATTATATTTAGTTGTCTCAAAGCACTTGCTCGTTGCGCTCCTAGCTCTGGGGTTTTGTTAATTCTTTTGTGGCTAAATATATCTTCTGCAACCTCCTGTCCTCCCACTTACGGGATCTTAAGTTAATATGAAATAGCATTTGCCTCTGGAGGTGGTGGTATAATTCTTTAGAGGTCAAGCTGGAGACCTTCAGGGGCTCTGGTTTAGGGAACCCAAACTCAAGTATCCGTAAAAATAATTTGAAATAGCTCCGTGTAAGTATTTCTCTGTTGTGAGGTTGTTTTGTGGCAGTGGGTCATGGAGAAGGATGGCTGCCAGAGGCTGGACAAGAAAGGGGAAACGCACAGGGTTTCTCTCTGGGGACAAGGGAAGAGTTTCCATCCCAATGAGCCAGCTGCAGACAGGACAGCCCATGCACCGCCGCTGCATGAGGCAGGTCATTGTGAGCGGCTGAAGTGGACGGGGCCATAAATCCTGGGCTGCGTCGCCGTCTCAGTCAGTGCCAGGCCGAGCACAGGAGCCTTCCCGGCTCCCGAGCTGCTCCGGGTGCTCGGGGACGGCGCGGGGTTGCGTATTTGCAGCCACAACAGCCTGTTGCTAGCAGGTGCTCACCCTGCGCAATAAGCCCTCATTTGTAGTCGCCGGGCCGGGACATTGGCATAGGGCACTTCGCACAGCTGGGCCACGCTGGTGCCAGATAAGAGTCCCATGGTACGGGCAGACCCAGCTGCACTGGGAGGCTCAGTCTCTCCTCCGTTATTTTCTTAATCGACAATGCAAAGTGAGGGCTACAGCTACCGCAGATTCTTGCATACATGTGCTCAAAATACACAGATGTTAAGCAAACACAGTTCTGTTCTTTCTTTCCTATTTTTTTATGCATTGTAAAGGTTTCTTATTAAAGATCTGCAGTTGTCCAAGCTGCTGCATATTTTGCTTTCATAAAGGCAGAGAAGTTAAAAAAAAGATATATTTTTATCCCAATTTTCCATTTCAGTTCCACTGATTGAAATAAGGCGGGCTGAACATTTTTCTAAGAGCATCATTTTATTTGAGTTGGAAATACTGAAACAGTGCACATTACATGGGTCAGCAACTGAAGTACAATTACAAATTTATTTGTAAATTGTTCAATTGCAAAGGGCAGCAGTCCAATCTAGAGAGTCTTATAGGTGTGTATTTACAATTCTTACACCAACTTCACATACATAAAATGAATTCTAAGTCTCTTAGTTGCCCTAGGGTTTTTCTAGATTGAGAATGGACTTTATTTCCAAAGTTTGTCTGTAATCCCATGAAGAGGTTTAAAACGTTACTATAAAAGAATTAGATACAAGAATACAATTACTAAATACCAGATAATGTTGACTAACAAGTGGAGATTTTTTTTTTTAATCTGCAGTGATTGTAGTCTGAATCAGGATTTGGCTTAGAGCAAATTGTCAGTTCGAACCAAAAAAGAGAATTGCTTAAAATAGCGATGTTAAGAAAAATCAGCAAATGACATCAAACCAACAAAAGCTTCCAGTTCTTTTTGTTTATTTTCTGGCTTTTTGTTTCCTCTTGGGAAACTCTGAAGCCAGATTTCCAGGTTATCCTCTGCAAACATGGGAACCTGAAGGATTAGTTTTTAAACAAAAGCCAAATTTCTCAAGACAGAACATGACTCCAGGAACTGAGGCATTAAGAAAAAGTCCGAATGTCATGTCATAGTATTTGAGATGGATTTGCTAACGTTTGACAAGATTATTGTTCCTACCTGAGTAAGAGTTCCCCGCAGGCCAAAACAGCTGTGGTTCTTTACAACAACAAAAGTGGTACATGACTGCCATTAGGACGCACTTGGAAATGGCCTGATGTTGGCAGTCCATAGGTGCTAAAGCCTGTGTTATCAGGCCCTGACTAAGCAGTGACCAAGGGTTTGGAGGGGGAGTGTGCAAAAACTAATAAGGCACTAATAAGAGAGGCCTATTGCTGTACATGTCTCAGTCGCTCCGGTTTGTTTTCTAAATAGGAGGCTATGGAATAACGTCAGAAGCGAAGGGTGGAGCTGAGCGCTTGCATGAGTAACATCTGCAGGACTGGGCCTGATCTTCTGCCCATTGAAAGCAATAGGCATCTCGCCAGCCCCGTCACCGGGAGCAGCATCCATGCCAGCAAAGAAAAGGGAAACTCATTGGGCTATCTGCATGGCCGGCTCGAGGAGGAAAGGAGAGAGTAAAAAAAAAAAAAAAAAAAAAATCAGAGGGAATAAATTCCTATTCAAATAAATACTTCTATAAGGACATGTTTTGTAAGTAGTGAGTGTGTTTAATTTGGACGATCTTCCTTCAAACGTACAAAAAAGTTGGCTTCTAGTGTGCCGTCCTGGAGAGCTCTGCGGTGTGGGATGTGAAGGACTGGAAGGGAAATTATGGCTGTTGCAGCCCCCATGCCAACCTCACATGGAGGGCGAGGAATGCATTTATCTCCATTTCGGAATGGGGCGCCATAGCTTTAATCCTGATGACCCAGGTCTTATTCCAAAGTTTTTCTTCTTTTCTTCTTTTTAGTGTGGTTAACCTTACTTCTTACTACCAGTTCCCTTTCCCCTGTGTAAATCAGTGGACAATAGCATCTTTCCATCTTTCTCTACCCCCAGTTAAGCTTTTGAGATGATTTTTCATTTCTGAAGTGCGTTTTTTGGGTTGTTTGTTTAAGTATGGTAAATTACTGTAGAAGTAGGTCAACTGATTATTAACTGCTGTTTTGCCTGTGAAAGCGAATCATATTAAAAATGGCCTCCCTATTCCTCAGCTATGTGCCAGCTATGTGTAATTTTAGCTTGTGGTAGTGGCAGTGGGTCATTCTGGGCAAGGGAAGTAAAAAATCGGTAAACCAAGATGAGACTAGAGTAAGGAAAAAATTTAAGCACATTGAATTATCCCCTAAAAAATTTAGTATTGTGGTGAGATTTCAGGAATCCTATGTACAGAACAGCTACAGCTTTGTGAACCATTACATTTTGGAATTTGCTCACCTTTTCAGTGCAGGCATACTACACTGCAACTGTAACTCATTGACTGATTTGAAAACTTTTCTGTTTGAATTAGAAAAAAGAAAACTTTTCCCATTTACTGTTTTATCACAGTCAGTTTGTGCGCTACAAGCAGAGCTGTTGTTAAAGTACTAGCATATCCGAAATTGTGTTTTCCTGTTACCTAGCAAGTACTTCAGGCATCAAACATGCTAGTACTGATAATATCCAGGCTGTGTTATAGTAAACTGAAAGGTAAAATGTGTGTATACTTGCATTCCTTAGGCCATAAAGCACTTCTTTCACTGCTAAAATTTTGCCTTCTGCTCCAGCCCTGTTAATTTTTGGTTTTCTTCAGTGTCATAAGGTGCTTTTCCAAAATTGACCACAATGACTGTGTTGAACTTTTTGAAAGACAAGTCTCATTTCTAAAGGAAAGATTATCAGTGACTTGTTTGCTAGACTTTTAAAAATTGCTTGACATGTAGTTTTGAATTGTTTGGGGAGCTCCTTTAAACTTGTTGTACTCAAATGTTCTCTTAGTTAATGACTGCAGTTTAGTCTCCACTGGAAAATGTTGGTACGTCAGTGAGGGCTGTGCGTAAATCAGTCTCCTAACACATTCAGCTGTGCCAGCAGAAACTGGAATGTAAATGAAACGAGCCTTTTTAAAAAAAGAAAAAAAGAAAAAAAAGATTATTTTGCTGGTAGAGCTCATTTTTTTTCAAGAAATGGCTTTAAATTATACTGGCTGACGGACTCTTTGCTGGTTTAGGCTGGTTAGGGGTAGGAGACGGTTACCTGCCCAGCTTTGTGAACACTTACGTACACTCATGCTGGGAGAGGAGAGTATTTCCTGTTGCCCCGACAGCCTGTTCTCAGAAACTCTTGCTAGCCTTGGTTACTTAGACCCAAGCAATACTGATACAATGTTTTGGATTTTTTTTTTTTTTAGAAATTAATTCACTTTAATTAGTGCAGTTCCCTTCTTGTACTGATGAGTTAAAGAGTGTTTCTTAAAGTCAGTCCAGTCAGCAGGAGCTAAGTTGCAACCCAGTCTGGGTTCAGAGTTGACCCTGCTTTTGGAGCAAGGTGTTGGACTAGAGACCTCCCCAGGCCCCTTCCAGCCTGCATGGTTCAGCAATTCTGGTTCTTCTCTGAAGGGCTGTGCCAGTTTGTGTATGTTGGTTCAATATTTGGGGTATGCATAAAAATGACTTAAGCAGCCTTTATAGGTGCTGGCTAGGTGATCCAAGAAAATTGGCTGAATGGACTTTTTAAAAAAAATCTTTTGTACCATAGATACTCACAGAATGCCCAGGCCTCTCCTTTGCTTCCTGTGGTGATCACTGTGGTTGCTTCTGCCCTTTGCTATCCCTGGCAGATTTCAAAGAGGCAGGGCAAACAGTGACAACATTGTTAAACCAAAAGTTTACATTTCTCATAGTTTTTCCAGTGTTGCGTGTTCTACATGCGGTGGTGCATGATCTGTAGAACAGCTGTGGTCGTCTACCATCTCCCCCTGCACTCAGTAACCTAGCAGAATGAGGAAAAACAGTGCAAAACTTCCCAATTCATCTTTCAGTGTTCCAAAAGCTTTTTTAGGATCTTTTCCTTTGCCATGGCACAGAGATGGTCACTCATGTGGCTGTACTGAGGGTGGTTGTGGGGCGTTACAGAGCTTTACATCCCCTCTCCTGCTTTTTTGCCACTGTGCTGGCACTACTTGTGTTCCCAGTATTGCAGCGCCTCTCCAGTTTCCTGTCTCTACATGCCAGATTGTGGGAGCTAGACAGTCAGCAGCGCTGTACTGGGGCCAGAGCCAAAGAAGAGGAGCAAAAGACATGAGCAAAATTCTTTTCTTGGGTGAAGCTCTGTGCTAGGGGTCTTAGGTTATTTACTTGGAATGACTGATCCAAGTCTTTCTAGCAATTTGAAGGTGGGGCTTGTAACTGGAAGCCCTCCTGTCACTTTTTTTTAACACTATCATCTTCCAGTAGTGTTGCCATTAGATGCTGTGGAGTCTGCAGGGCTGTGAAGAAAAATGTTGAACTCCCATATTGCTATCCTGTTGCTACACCATGCACTTCAATTTCCCATTTTGTTTGCCAGTCCATTCTCAGGCTAAAGCCAACATAAAGTTCCAGTCTGCTCCATGGGAATGCTCAGATCCTGCAGGAAAAAGTTCTGCAAAGCGGGCAGAACGATGACAAGAACAATGACTTATTTTTGGACTTCAGAGACACTCAGTCTATGAAAGCCTGGAATGGATAGCATTGAGCGAGCAGAGAGATCTGTGAGGTTCTCTACAGAGCTGTAATCCTGGTTGGCTGGACCCTTGCGTAAGCTGGAGAAACAATCCGTGGTGGAGGGTGTTAGTCAAAGTGTCTCACAGTGGTAGAATTTCACTTTTTGCTGATGGAATTGATCTGTTTTATGATCCAGCACAACCTGAAAGAGAGGAAACCAGTTACGCTGCCTGCACTTTATGAAACTTCCTCTACAAGATCACCAGTCTCTTCAGTGAGCTTCTCTCCAGCTAGTGTGGTGCAGGTCGTGGTGTGGCATTCTCATCCTGGGTTTGCTTTCAGCTTCTGCCTGTTGCTTGCAGGTCTCTGTTGCTGGCTGACATTCTTGCTGGCTGCTTGCCTGGCAGACTGTGGCTGGATTCCTGATCTGAAATCTATCAGTGGAGTAGTTCAGCCCAGCTCACTTACAGGGACTGTCTCATCCCTTCCCTTGTGACCTGACTTAAACATGAGTTTTTAGTCTCAAAGAGGGATGAGCATTTTTTTAATGGCGTGGGAAAGCTCACCTGAGAATAGATTCATAGTAAGCCTTTATGATCCAAGACAGACAGAAACTCAGGCTAACAATATGGTATATCAATTGTGTATGTATGTGCGCTGGATTGCAATAGCATTTGTGAGCTGTTTGGCTTTTGGTTCATTGGGTGCATTTCATTTTGGGTAGCTTGTTTGTTTTTAGTTTTACTTTGAGATGTCACTTGGCAAGAGATTTTTTCCAGTCATAGGTTTAACAATAAACTGTTATCTGGAGGTGGGTGTAGATTTGATAATAATGGTGTTTATAGAATGATTAGTTTTATTTTTGACAGGTCTTCCATGTGATAGGAAGCACGGTTTGGGGCTGCATTCTTTGCAAAGCTGAGAATGAAGAAGTTCTACAGGGCTTACACCAAAACAATCTCTTCTTCCCTGGCATCCCATGGTGAATTGCTTTCATTTCCATAGGGAAACCCAGCTGAGCAAAACCTTTTGAAAAGACAGAAGCTTGGTACTCACTTTCTGTCAGCTTGCCACACTCCTTCTGGACATGCTACTCTACACTAGTTGCAGATTGCCATCATAAATAGCTTCCAGAACTCCAGCAGTCCTTGCAGCTATGTGTCTTTGCTTGTTAGCCTGACCATAAGGTTTTTGTGCTATTGCAGCACAGCTCTTCTAGTGGTACCATATGATAAGAAGCAGTTTATGAAACACTTCAGAGACCTGTTTATTATCCTTTTTGTTTGTTAGCCCTAGCTGATTGTACATTTCTGCTCCTGCAGAAGGAATGAATTGGACATCAGGAAACCTGATCAATCTCACAAGCCTGTAATCATCCAGCCTCTCTGGGGGCATTTTCCCTGAGGGCCAAACTCAAAATTGTAAAGTCTTTGGAAGGAATTCGGAAAATATTGGCTGGAAGGGGGTGCAGCAATCCAAAGCAGCATTATTTTTCCATGATACCGAATACAAATAGCCCAGTCAGAGTGAAGACTTTTTCACTAATCCGCCTTTACCTTATGTTCAGAACGTTAACACTATAAGAGTGGAGATGGAGGCTGTTCTTTAACATGTTGTGCATGAGTTGCTTTTAGGCAATCTCAGTTAGCCAGTGCATGAGGCTCACTGCATCCATGGCACAGTTTCTTCTACAAGTAGGATTTGACTTGTGATTGCCAAGCTGCCTTGTTATCGGCTCCTCTGAGGAGCTGGGGTAATGGGAAAGCTCTGGCTTGCAAGGAGCTACGTTTTTGTTCAGTTTCTACATTGTTTGCTCCATCTAAGTTTGTGAGGTACCTGTTTTATAATGGCAGATACTGCGTCAGCCTACACTGGCATGATCTACCTCCCTTCCTACATATTTGCTTTCATCCAAGTTGTACAGTGTGAGGAAAGACTTGGCATTGTCTTTCTGACTTACCAAATCTTGCATTAGTCATGTCTTTGGGAGATGGTGGCAGTTTTTCACCTCCCACGCTTAGCCTAGATACAGCTTTTACCAGGCTCAATATGGATTAAAAAAAAAAAAAAATCTTAATTCTCAGGACTCCTTTGACTGGAAGTGGAAATAATTCATAAATGTTACAGCTTTGTCTGATGGGATTGGTAGCCTAGGCTATCAGCAGTATTTTTTACTTCCCTTCCCCCTCTTGCTGTCATGGTAGGGTGAATTGCATCATTTTTTTAATAAGATTAGAGCTATTTGCATTTTAAGGTGTTCAGGGTATTAGCTGGCGGTGTGTCAGTTTAGTCTGTCTGAGCTGGCTTTGGTCACCTCCCATAAAGGTTAGAGAGTTCAAGAATATTGTGCCTTGTTGAACTGAGAGTCTAGACATGTCTGGAGAGATCCTTAGTTTTTCAGGGTTTGTCTGAGCTTTGTTTCAACTGGGGTGTGAAAGCTATAAAAAATGACACGCTCACACCAAGGTTTGAAAGTCATTTGAGTACTATGTGGGTGAGAAATGCCTATATCTGTACTCTTAGTCAAGGAACAGCAAAGGGGCACTCATTACAAGAAAGTACTGTCAAACAAATGAAAGACCCTTTATTTGTGAGGAGAACTGGAGTTTGGGTTTGCTCCTCATTTTGCTGTAGAAGCTCAGGTGAGCCATTCATACTCCTCCCTGTCGGAGGTTGTATGCTTGGACGGATGCGTGGCAGCCTTTCCTGGGTGTCAGACAGGTGTGACAGCCTTTCCTCAGGCTTCAAGAATGCAAGAAAGGGGCGATAACTATGCAGAGGATGCCTCCGGCAGGATTTGTGGCCGCTAGACGCCCAGCTGGCCGTGGCCACCCGCACTCTCCACTCTTCTGGCCGAGCCTCCATCCTGCACCGTGGGAACTCCCTGCCTGCTGCCTCCTGGCTGCTTAAGAGGGTTTTCTGCCATGAAAATGCCCACTCCCTTTTCTCTTCCTATTCCAGCAAGCCTTGTTTGCTGGAAAAGAGCATATTTTCTGGGAATGCGTTTTTCAGGGGAGCATTTCGAAACAAGGAGCCATACTGCTCATCTGCCACAAATTCA
Organism: Rhea pennata; assembly: GCF_028389875.1. Lineage (NCBI taxonomy): Eukaryota > Metazoa > Chordata > Aves > Rheiformes > Rheidae > Rhea > Rhea pennata. The sequence goes on along the minus strand of NC_084664.1, from coordinate 108,010,324 downwards.
CTTTTGACCAGTTGAGTGTTTAATGGGTCTTAACAGGAATTAGAAAGTTGCCTGAGCCTTGACAGATGCTATTATGTATTATATGCTATCTGCAAGGGTCCCTGCGTGCTGGGGTCATCTTGAGTTACGTAGGTACTTCTGTGAAGCAGCAGTGGAAGGCAGGAGTGCTTACGAATATGCCATAGAGAACATCTTTGCAATTGCAGACAGATGGACAAAACACCCGACTTATACACTGTCCTTTCCCCAAAGAGCTCGTGATTTCTCGACTAGCAGATGAAGAAACCTGGGAAGAGGACAAAGGAACAATAACCTAAGCAAAATATCCCTGCTGAGATTTCCTAGAGAGGAATTAATGCAGAGCAATAGCTGTTTGCTCTGCAGGTTTCTATGAGCAACCACTCTTCAGCTCTTGTGACAGTTGGAGTATTTTAAAGCCTTGATTGCTGGAACTGTATAAATAAGAATGTCAAGTTTCATTAAAAAAAATAATAAAGCATATTTGTAGCCTTCCTGATTGTAGTCTAAATCTTTAAGGTATTGCCTTATAAACTCAAATGGCTCTAAAAATAGAAAATAATGAAAACACTGTGGGTTTTTCCCTTTTTTTTTTGTTTTTTTTTTTTTTTGTTTTCTATCTTGGGATTAATTTCAAGTGGGCAATATTACAATTATCAAACCTTCATGGTCAGTACTGCCAAAGGCTCTGGGATTTAGTCACCTCAGCAGTTAGATTTAATTTGAACTAAATGTGGAGAAAGAGAACAGCCAATATATTTCCCTAGTTATTTAGGCACCATTGGTGATATATTTGCAGATCTGTATATGTAATACAGGCTTTGATGTTTTCCCTTATGCATCTTTTTATTATATAAATAGTGTCCTTGTTTCTTAGTGTTTGTTGTTAGTGTGTGCAAATACATTCATCTTTTGTTTCACCCTTCCCCAGTGACCTGTTACATTTAGTTATAGGATATGCAGAAAGGAAATAATTAGTCTAACTTTGATCTGCCCTTGAAATTGCGCTGTGCTTTTCAACTACTGTAAAAGATGAACAATCAGTTTGTTTCTGCACTTCTCAGCAACAAAATACAAAGTGAATATAGGCATTGTAAATTATTGTCTTAAAATAGCCTAAAGAACCACCTTTTTACAAATGGGTTCTCTGTAGAGACCTTTTTGTCCAGTGCAGAGATGCTGGAGATAGAGCAGTTGTGTGCCAGGAGCTCCTGAGCTGTTAAATCAGCGGAGACAGTGAAATCATCACTTCCGAGCACCTGCTTAGGTGCATATTACACCTCACCTTTTTACTTTCATATAGTCCCTCACCTTAATTTATTTTTTGTGTTTTTTAAAACTGCAACTTAGCTTGCCAACTTGCCACTGATTTGTTTCTATTTGTCTGTATGTTTTTTTTCAATTCATATTATTGCACCGTACGAGCAAATTATTAAAGGTTCCCTGCTCCTAAGAGTTTTGAGAAAAAAATTACCACTAGAAGTTATTTGAAGTGGGCTGTGAAATTGCAAACTGTTATGGGAAAACAAAGTACAGTTTTCTGTTCCTGGTTTGCATAGACTGGAAGGAAAGTAGAGTTCAGGCAGTAGGAAAAAGAATTGAGCAGCTTTGTGATTTGTTTTTTCCAGCTTCTAGTGGTGAAAAAGACTCTGTTAAATAATAAGGACACAGCATTGGATCTATGTATTCTTCTAGTTCCTTTGCTGTTACTTGAGTCAAACTTTTCAGATAGCATTTTGGGTGTTTTTTTAAGCTTTAATTATTTTCCAGTATGTGGTGTTTCTTTAGAGAGCAAAAACACTAAAGAATTGGTACTAGGAAAAAGAGTTTTATTTGTAGAAATGTCTGGGCCATTTTCCCCACTGTTTCTTTTGCTGTTCAGCGGAACCAGAGTACATCTGGAACTCAGTAAATACAATGGATGCTAATTTTTTCTGTTGTCCCATTTAGTCCAGCTGTGCATTTACTGTACCATGGCTTGGTGGGAGAGCGTCCTACTGCAACAGAAAGCTGTCTCAGTGATTCAGTAGGTGGTACCTGATGTATGGGTAGTGCTTTCTGTTAAAATCCTAAGCAGGCTCCCTTCAGGCTTTTTTTTTTAATTTTTTTTCTGACAGTGGCTAGGCAGCTGGTGAGCTGAATGTACCCAGAACTGGGAACAGTGGATATGAGCATTTTACTCCTTAATCGCATCCTCTTCTTTCATAAGCAGTTCATTTTATCTTTTTTATCGTAGTGGTACATCTCAAGATAGCAGATGTAAGGACCATCTTCTTTAATTACACAGTGCTGAGGCTACTAGAGCTATGATTCTTCACTGAGAGATCTTTGTGTTTCTGTAATACAAATAAATAATGAGAATGAACTAATTTTACTAATATGTCAACAAGCGTGGATGAAGTGTGAAACAAAGGTCTTTGTAGATCTTCATAATTAAAGATCCCACTGCTAAGTTTGTATTATTTATTATTACTATTTGTATAGTCTGTTATTATTATTTAGCCATGATTTCTAGTGCAGTTCAAGTATATATGTGTCCATTAACCACATGTATTTTCTGCTTAAGCCAACGTATTCTGCTGTTTTAAGGTGACGACATCCTGGGTACCCCAAAGCTAGATGCAGTAGTGTCCTTACACACTTCACAGTATTACGATGCTAAATTATTTATGTTTCTAAAAAGGCATTTAGTCCTCTACTGAAAGATACTTCAAATGTGTGTGTATGTTACTATTCAATGAATGTTTGTCCATAAATGCACATAAAAGGTAGAGATGTTAATTTTAGTTCCACTGAATCTACAAGACTGGAAACGAAATGTAAATCTGAGTATGTATCTCTCTGTTGTGTTTTGCCTCTAGCAGCTTTTAGAATCACAAATGCACATTTTTAATGACTATATGTAACATTAAGAGGGAGCCATTCTGCCCCAATTGTTTCATTAGAGAATGGACTTGCCAGAGACTGCTTTTAAGTAGGCCTGTCTGTGTCTAACCCAGGTATGCTCCCTCTCCCCCTGGAAAAAAAAATTCAGAAACAGAGGGAATAAGATGATTTATTTCTTGCAAGCATTCGAGTGTTAGCTGGAACATGAAGGAAAGGAAGAGGTCATGCTGCGCAGCTATGTGACATACACTTCTCTCCAGAAACTTGTATTTTTACTCGGTCCCATCACAGACGTGAATGAGGCTGTGCAGTAACCCCGAGGCTGAGTTTTACCGATGACGTTACCGTGAATAACCTGGGATGTCCCCTGCGCGTTTGCGTGCAGAGTCCAGGCAGCGGTGGAATCCTTAAAAGGTGAAGGGAGACCATCGGGCTGTTGCCCCCCCCCCCCCAGTTTTTAAGAAAGGCATTGCTGCAGCATGAGGAACTAACAGCAAATAAAGCATTTCAAAAGGTGACACCAGTCTTTCGCTCCTTCCCACGTTTCACGCTCTGGTTTCGACACCCCCGATGGCAGAGCGCTGCTTTGTGCGATGCCAAGGGCTAGCTCGCCGCCGTGGGGCCAGGGCCTGCACCGTGGTGCTGGGCGCAGCCTCCCACGCAAGGAGCGGGTAGCTGAGCCCTAGTTAACAGGTTTTTGGATTCGAGGGGGCAGTGCAAGGAAAGGGAGTTCGCCCAGCTGCGGCCCTGTGTGTACCAGGAGCTCTTGGCCTGGGTCCTCTGCCCTTGTCTACCGGCATCCTGCGGCTGGTCGTTTTATGTTGAACGGTTCCTACCAGCTCCCACGTCCTCGCATGGCTATTAGGAAGCACCTTGCATGGCTCGGCTGAGTAAAGGCCGAGAAACTGTGGAGCATCCCGAGTGCGCGCAGGGCTGTTGAGCCTCTCCAGGGCAGCCGGCTCCCGTGCGCTGCCGGACGCTCCCATCCGACCGAGATTTCAGAGCAGGAAGGAGACAGCACAAGAGCCTTCAGGACTGCGGCCTTACAGGCAGGGCAGTTGGAAGAGCCAAAGGTAAAGATGGCCTCGAACATCCTTAGGGCTGCCAAGGTTAAAATTAGACGCAGACTGGGCTTTGTTTCTCTTGCCGGCTCACGCGCCTCGCACGTGCTCCCGCGGTCAGCGGGCTGCAGGACGGGGTGAGTGCTGACGGGAGCCAGCGCCTGCCTCTCTGTGAATAGGTTTCTTGTGACTTTTGGTGCCCCGCTCGGTCACGGGGCGGGAGTGGGAGCGAGCTGCCGTCGTCTGCGGGCACGGACGGTGCCGCGCTGCTGACAGCAGCGATCCCACGCTGGTTGCTGTTGGCAGCCAGGGAGCTGCTGACTGTGGTGGTGAGGAGCAGAAATGCCGTCAGTGAGCGGGTGAAGTACCAAGTGCAAACTTTACATTGGGAGGCCGTGTACACTGCAGAATTTGCGGTGTCACTCAAATAAGGTTTTAAAATACGGGCACCGGCTGGGGACTAGAGAGTAGAGGACACTTTGCCAGATGAAAAAACTGTTTGGCCAGAGCTTGGCCATTCTGTGGGGCTCACAACAGTGTTAGAAGCTTTTGGTGGGACTGCGCCTCTGTGCAAGCTGGTTCGAGTCTCTAGACCGTGCACTAAGCTGAGCAGTATTGCTCTACTGTCACTACTATTTGAGATGGTATATCTGTTAAGCAGATGTGCTGTTAAATCGTGTGTACTTTTGTGAGGTTTGAAACAGGCTGAGTATCTTAGTTTTATGCAGAATTCCCTTAGCACCACTGGATCCTGCCCGGGAGCATTGCAACGGAGCGAGAACGTTTCTCCCTTGCGCGCGCAACTGCTGCGAAGGCTCCAGGGGACTCGGGTGGTTTTAGAGGGGATGGGTAACGTTAAAGCCGGCTGCCGTTGTGCCTTTGCTTTACGTGCTAGCTCCTGTGGGCAGGGATTAATGGGCCAGAGCGTTTTGAGAAGGTAGACTTTTGTGTTTTTCATTCGGCTTCTCCCTGCAGGTCTGTCTGCTCCCTCCTGCTGCTTAGGGAAAGCAGCGCTTTTACAGCTTCCTCCTTTAATCCTCTTTGACTGGACTTTAATTTTAGCTGAGTGGTACCTGCGTTACAGGGAGGGAAAGGTACTGAGAAACAGACTGCACTAAGGGTTTTACACTTGTCTCCTGGCTCGCTGCACAGCGAGGATAAGTCGCAACTGTTTTTCCGAATCCCTATTAGTTTTTCTTCAAAATGAAGTGATTAACTTGTGCTGTAAACTTCCCCTTGTGTAGGGCATCCCAGCCTTGTGCTGAGCTTGACAGCATTCAAGATCTCCTGCCCACATAGACTATTAGGTTCTGCTTATCCGTCGTTTCCACTGCCTGGTGAAATATTAGATAACGGGGAAAGAGCTTATCTTACATGCGTCTGAACTGACAAATATGGCAGCCTTTCAGTAAAAAGGCTAATGCAGACGAGGCCTTTTTCCTGGCTGGAATAAGAATGAGCCTCGCACTTGTCTTCTGCCATTGACGATGGTCAGATGCGCACAATGTGATTTCCATAGCAGCCAGACACTCGGAGTACCTAATATCTACCTGTCTAGTCAATACATCAGCTTTGCTGGAGCAGAGAGCTGAAGTTTGTCATTGAGACTTGTTTCTAATGCATCAGGAATGGATCTTTTACCGGCACTCCAGAGTAAACATTGTAAACTGTGTGAATTTATTTACCGTCAGTGACAAATAACTGTGTCAGTCACTTTTGTTTTGCTCCCTGAATAAGATATTCTCTGTAAATGCCCTTATGGATTTAATTTTCATAGTTTTAAGCAGTAGAGGCTGGCAGGCAGGGGGAGCGGAAGGGGGATTTCTTACTGTTTGAACAATATTGTTAGGTTAATATTAATGTTCATCTCCCTCAGTGTTTCTGTACATGAAACATTAGTATAATAATTTTCAGAGGGACCTATTTCAGGATTTAACAATTTGAGGGCTGTAGCTGGGAAATATTGACCTGATACCAGTATTGAGTGGAGTCTGTTTTAAAAATACAGCTGAAAAACAAATCTTTATTGTGGCAGGTGCTACCTGGCCAGGGCAGCGGAGAGAGAAGGAGACGGTTGCTTTGACTGCACAGCCATGAGTGGGGCATCTTAGTCATTTCAGAAGTTTCTTTGCATTTCTCAGGCGTAGACCTTGTATTTTAATGCTTCCATTTTCAGAAAGAGAATACTAAGCATTACACTGTGGTATGGTTCTGCATTACTTTCACGCAGATATTTGGGGAAATTGTTTTCCCAGATGTAAATCCTAATCCACACATTCGCGATGAAATTTGCTTTGCCATCAAATTCTCAACCAACAGCTAAAAACCAAAGTGTCACAGAGTCCATAGGCCTGGAGAGCTAGTGGGAGAAACTGGTAACCTTTTCAGAAATGAAAGAATAGTAGTTAATGCTCAGGTTGCTGCAGTACTGCAAAATATAAATGTGCTCTGAATGTAGGACCGGCAAAGAGTTGCTAGTTGGGCAAGCCAGACACACCTAGACAGTCTTCTGAGCTGCTGCCAAGCCACACTGGCTTCTTGGACTTTATCCAGGCTTTGTTCCTGAAAACAAATCATTCAAGATGGGAAACTTTGAAGATTGTGTTGACCAGTGAGCCATGCTTGTGTGTGTGTGAGACTGTGAGGGAAGAGAACCCAGGTTTGGGATTTTTTTTTAGAAAAAGCAATAAGAAAAGTTTAGCTTACATTTTAATCAGTTGCAGAAGGTGGTCTGCAGTTTTTTTTTTATTATTTCATATAAACAGGGTTAATTTAAGCCTTGGAAATGGAGTAAGGAGCTGTCAATCCAGTTATTTAGTTTACAGCTGTTGACTTGCTTTGTAGCAGTTTCTCTGCATATAGTATAAGCACTTCTGTATTTATTTGCAAACAAGTAGCGTGTGAAGAAGTTAAGTAACATCTATAAACCATTCTGAATTTGTAAAACAAACCATTCTGAATATGTAAAACAATAGGTATATGCTAACTATTATGTTATTTATTTAATGCTTTGATAGCTATGTTGCGAAACAAATCAGGAGGTGGGGAATTTCTTTTGGAAAGAAATGTACTGCAATGCCTGCCTCGATCTGCGTTAGACATCTGCACTGTGAAGTGGAAGTGAGGCTGAAAGATGCACTGAGAAAACAAATGAGTTACGGTACTGTCAAACTAGAAATGGGAAAATGTGTAGGCAATAGAGAAACGTTACAGGCAGAATTGTAAAGTATTAACTGAAGAAAAATAGCAGCAAAGATAAAACACTAACATTTTGGAAACTGGGACCCAGCCAGTTTATGCAATGGAAGTTCACACTGTGCTAAAAAAAATCAAGAACAACAACTTCTTTTTTTTTTTTTTTTTTTTTTTTTTTTTTTTTTTAACAGAACAGACCCACAAAATTCTGAGATTTAACACTTGGAGACTCAACTCTTACCTCTAAAAGTGGAAGAAAAAAATAACTTTCTGAAAATGTTTGGAGATATTCAGGTTAAATCTTCCTTTGAGGAAGACACCTAAAATGAACAAAAAATAGTCTGGGCTTTGAGAGCAAGAGTATGAAAGATCATGAAGGGCAAATGCCCAAGTCCTTTGAAATTCTAGGTGTCTAAGAAAACTGCTTAAAATGGAAAAATTTAGATTTTGAGTGCTGGTTTGGGTTGTATGACAGATCCATGTTCCCTGTATGCACTATCATACATTGAGCAATTCCCTTCTTACTTTCTTCTCTGTGTAAAACAGAAACTAGATATATTGACAAGGTAAAGCTAATTGACGCGTCTAAACGTAAGGTAATTGAGGTGTCTAAAAAACAGGATGAGAACTGCAATGGGTGTGCCTTTTCTAATTAATTTAGCCAAACTGCACTCATACAATGCCATGCAACTTCCACATCAGGAAATGCAGCGTTAAAGGCCGCAGCAGCAACTCAGCCTTGTGCGCTTACTCAGGGTTGTATGGCAACATTTCTCAAACTTGATGCATGTGCCATGAGTGAGGCACTGAGACTTTTCCGTGAGACTATTTTGTGTATCGGTTGAAGTGAGGGGATCAGATTTCTGAGAATAAAGGTTATCCAGAGAATTATATTTCTGTGCTGAATTTATCAGCAAGACCAAAAGAAATTAAAAAAAAAATCAATGAGCTGTTGTTACATGGTGTAAGCTTTGTGACCTAAATAATTACAAGTTTGTTTTATATTTGCTTGAGACTACAGAAATAGGAGAATTAGCATCAGTGCAATAAATCTGCTTTGGGATGTATTTTCTCCCCAGGGTGCAGTGGTATCATCAAGCAGTAGAAGTGGAGGTTAATGTCATTCTGCTAAAAATCTTGTTCTTCGCTCTTCTGACCGCTTTTAGAAGGTGCATTTCCACCACTGTTAACTTAGTTTAAATGAATTTTGTGCCCGAGTCTGGTTTTAAACACACTGTAGCATGTAGGTGAAATCCTGATTGAGAATCTAGTCGCCTGCGGATGATTTGTGTCAACGTCTTTGAGAACGTGGTGTGCCGCAGTGAAGGGATTCCGTATGTCGTGTTGCTGACTTTGGAGCAGGGGTAACTGGCTATTTTGGGCTAAAAAAGCTCCCCAAAATGTCGGTAACATTGCAGGAGGTTAAGAGGTATTTGGTTGCAATACTCCAGAGACCTGTGCACATCACAGGGCTTCCTAAGTGTGTATCTGAAGGGCGATTGCGCGGTCTCACGACTCATTTGTCCATGACTTCTGAAGGGCGAAAAGCCTGGCCTGAGCTCATATTCAGATCAGGATGCTGAGTGTCCTAAAATCCCCGGCAAATCCCCTTAGCCCGTTCGGTAAATCTGCGACTGGGATTTACTCTTGTGACAGCACATCCCAAGAGTTGTAAAAATAGCCTGTCTCACAGCGTTGCAAGCCTGACTCGCGTTCCACAGTTAATAGGTGAGCAGTCAAGGTTGGTGGTTGTTGAATCGTTTCACGAATGCGCCAAGCTCAGTCGTGATGGCAGAGGATCACTGGGGCTGCATTGCACAGAGGGTTCACCTGACTCAGGCCAATTCTCTAAGCCTCAGTTTAAAACTCAGCAGACTGGAAGTATTGCGGAGACCCTTCTTGAAAAGGAAGATTGCAGGATCTTTTGGCCCTTCGCTGCTTGGGAGGCTTGTGTCTGCCTTGAGCTTGCCTTGAGACAGCTGGGAAGGTGTGTTGTCCCTGTCATGTCCTGCCCTCCTAGCCTGGAATTTTGTTGTTTGAACCTGAAAACACAGTCCTCTCCTTGGAGCCTGCATGACAGGTTGGATTTACTTGTTTTTAATCCTTTACCTTAATCCTAATAAAAACCATGTTCTTTATTAAAAATTTCAATCTTGCCAAATTTGAAGCATTAGCAGTTTTGCTATCCCAATAGGGTGATGTGTACAAGTAAGAGTGACTGATCTCACTGTTTACTCACTCTTAACTCTTCTTGCATGGTGCATGTGTGTATACACATGCATATATATGCAAAATGGGAGACTGCTGTTTTTTTATTTTTTTTTTAAACCTGAAAACACTTTACTCAATATCAAACTTCATCTTTACACATAGATTCACACACACACACAAAATAATCCCACCCAAATGGGATATAAGGTCTCTCTTTTGTGGATTTGACCAAAATGCCACTGTTGAGTCGCTGCAGTGTCGGATGTACAGTTGTGCAGAGTGGGAACATGCAATGAAGTACTTGAAAACACAGCCTCCTGTCCAAAAATACCAGCCAAATAAGTGTAAGACACATTAGCTGTCAGCTCCCAGTGTGTCTGATGAGATTTCAAGCAAATTTTGTTTTTGCTGTCGCACACAAAAAGTGCTATTGCAGCTGTTTGGGGCCTGCCCTTTTCTCACTGGAATCACTTGGAATTTTGCCACTGGGCAGATTTTGAAAATGCACCTTTGTGGTTCAGGAGGTTATGTGTCGTTTTCCGAAGAGGCTTAGCAGCCCAAATTTCATATGGTGCCAGCACCAGATAGTGTGTGAAGACTGAACTAAGTAGGGCCTTCATCTGTGCGAATGCTGCATAGGTGCTACTGTGATCCCAAGGGAGAGAAGAGGGGGAGCAGGCCTGGAGAGCTGAGGAGACCTGCCTTAGGTCCCTGGCAGGCCTTAGATAGAGCTGAGGAGATGAGCTGAATCTCAGCCCTACCTTGTAGCTACCGAACCGTGCATCCGCTTAAACCTCTTTTATGTCATGCACTTGGGACAGTTTTATGGTTTTTTTGTATGCAGGGTATTTTTCCTTTTCTCTGTCTCTGTGTAAAACCTCTCTCCCTGAAGCGCTCCAGTGAAATACTTCCAATGTAAATAGGCTATGTGGGTAATGCTGGTATAGCAGGTCAGAAGTGGATGGAGAAGCGGAGTCAGAAGGAACCCATTCAACCTCTCTGAGGACCTGTCTCTGTCCTGGAGCATGTTCAGAAACTTTCCTTCCTCCCACCTGCATGGCCTGAGTAATATCACTACTGAGTAGTGCCACTCCCCTGTGGTTCTTCATGCTTGAACCAGCACTAGGTCACTTGTATCACTGGTATCACTGGTTTTGTGTCCATCTCTTTGCTTCAGCCCTGAATAACTGTGCCATTAAAGGCGATGATAGGCACCCTCAGGCATGGTGTGAGAAGTTAGCGATGGTCAGGGCAACTTGGTGAGCTGCCTACCTGTTGTAGCCGTAGTATCCGGGGAAGGAAGCAGCTGGAGTCTGTAGATGCCATTGATTCTGCTGGAAACGAATGCTGGCATTGTGTGGGTGTGAGCCCCTTCATTTTATGTAAAACAGATGTGGTTTTCAGGTTCTTATCGAGTTGCTAGGATGCTCTCCATCAAGCGATATTTGGAAGTCTTTTCTTAGAAGCTATGCCAGTTTTGACATGCTGCTTTAATATTTTTCTGGCTGCAATATGGCAAGACATAGAAATCTTATGTTGCCATCACACAGGGCTGTGAAGCCTGCTTTTTTTTTTTTTCTTTTGCTTTCTCTCTCTTGCACTCTGTCATATGGAAACCAGATCAAGATTATGAAATTATTGCCCACAAACTGTGATCTTTTTTCTCTTTTGTGGTGGGAACTGACAAGTCAGTGATGGCTTAGCGCTGTTGGTACTAGCTGTTCATGTTGCACACATTTGTATGTATCAGGAAGTGCCGAACTTGGCGTGCTTTTCAGTTGGCACATAGGCTGGTGAAACGTCAGATTTTCAATCGTGATAAAGTTCAGGAAAGAAAAAAATTACGGCAGATGTTTCCTTTTGTCAGAGCTGTACTGAATCATTAAAATGTGATATGATGTACTATGAACGAATCAGTGTAAACACCATCCTTGTGAACATGTCAAAAAGACTGAAGAATGCAGACCATTCATGGCAATGTTAAAAACCATGTGGTGTGAATGCTGTATCACCAAGCTGTTTTGTTTAAAGGCAAAGTATGAATCTTATGAATTTTTATTGCCTTTATACAAAATGAAAAGATAATATAGTCTATTTTGGCAAAAATAACCTAGTAGCTTCAGCAGCACGGTTGTCATTTTCCAAGTTATTTGTCCAAAAGTGTACTTTATACAAGCAGAGGTGAGGTACATGATTCCCACGGAGCACTGAGCTCTCTCTTTTAATTCCTGCTGATATATATGATGCGTTCTTAGGATGTCTAACTCATTTGCCAATATGAAAGAAGCTGTAGAAATGCTGCTGTTTGCTGAGGAATGCCTGTAATGGTAGATTAAAACATAAAGCCTATATAGGACAGTGCTCTTTTGTAAATATTTGCACTCACTCTGTGCTGCTGATTTCACAGCTATTTAATAAAAGGTAGCCGTTGCATCCTTTCCCCTTCCTACTGTAAAGACAGCGCAGGTTAGAAGGCAATATTCTGCCTTTGCTTGTTGGAGCCTGGTAAGTGATTGAGGGAGAATGACGGGAAGGATCCTGAGACCGACCCTCTTTGTGGACTTTCTCTCCCCTCTCTGGCCTCACGTCTCCTCTGCGAGGATTATTGTGTACACTCTCACTTAGGCATTAGTCAGAAAAAGAAGTGCACTGTGAGAAGCTTCCTTGTGCTTCCGCGTGAGCTGAACATATTATACCTGCAGAAGAAGCCTTGAGTACGTTCTGATTCTTACTCCCTGTGTTGTCAGTTCTTATGATTTTCCTGTTAGTTGAGTGGCTTTCTTAAAGATTCAGCTGCTGGAATCAAGGGAGCTCACAAGTATCTCCATTCTGACTTAAAGGTCAGAGAAGGCTGGAAAGGTATGATCGAAGTGCATCCCACAGTGTTGTTTAATGCCACTTTTCTAATTTGAGGGAACCTGACTCATGGTTTTTAAATGGTAGGGGTTGGTAATAACATACTCTGTTATATGGTAGCATGGGATATAAGCTATAGTAAATCCAAATCTTATTCCACATCAAAAAATCTCTGTCCACATCTTTTTCTTGGGTGCAGTGCAAGTACATTTAAATTGTATCTGTGACCCCAGATAATTATATTGGTTTATTAGCAGAGAAAAAACTTCTAGGATGTGTGTGTATGGACATACATGAATTGTATATAAACATGCATTTTATTTTAAGCGGGAAAGCAGAAGCCAGGAGTAACGAATTCATTTTTAATAGTCCTACAGGATTCAGTGTTAGCAGTGTTAATGGCAAAGCATCTACAATTGTTGCACTATGGATGTTTGTGGATATGCAGTATGTTTTTTTTGAATTTGCATAAGTTTTTGCACCTCTCTTGCGCCATAGGAACTTAATCCATCATGAAACCTCATTAGAAGCTGTGCCATTGTATCCTGAGGCAGATGTGAAATTTGTGTGACTCACTGATTTGTGATCAAGTTGAAGGAAACTAAGTCTACAATTCTTAGGAAAGCAGCAGCCCATTTGGGATTCATTTACACAGCTCCTTTTGTATAAATCATTAATGCTATAAACTATCCATTATTGTTAGGAGAAGAAATTTAACAATGCAAATAAAACAAATTGCTGTGGCAGAGCAATTTTATGTTTGATTGTAATGTTTAATGGCATGTTCTTATAAAGAGATTTTCCCATCCTTCAGACCTATCATGTCTGTGACTCACTTGGTTTCCATTGGTCCACACATCCCCAATTTATTCCTAGAGTTGTTTTCTCCTCAGCAATTTCTGTAAAGGTGCTGCAGCATGGAGTTATCCAAGGTTAATTTAATTTATGAGTACTCATCCAGACAGCATGTATGTAAATATTGCAAGACAAACGATAGTGAAACCATAGGATAAAAATGTGGACTATTACTCAGAAATCAATTCCTTCATTTTGCTTGTAGATTCATTTACTGGTATCAATCTACTTCTCCTTCTTCATTTTTTAAATTAAATGTTAAGAGTAACTTATAATGGCATCGTAGCTTTTAAAACATTTTTTTCTGACCTTAAAGGGTAGATTATGTTTATTCTTGTTCTCCCCCACACCTCTTTGGATAGCAGTTTTTCCAGGTTCCTTTCTTCATCCTTTTCTTTGAATTAAGCCAGTCACTAGACAGCACCATCAGTGAGGTAGAGTTTCATATCCCTAAACCAGACGATTATATTCATGTTAGAAATAAAACACAGCACAGCATCTTCTGATTATGTTTGCTGTACCTTATTTTAATCTTGGTTTTGTTTTCCCTGTATATCTTGGATCCATGTCTTAAACTTTTTTTTTTTTCTTTCTTTTTTTTTTTAAACTTCCCAACTTCTTTTAAATAGATTGCTGGAGTTTCTTGTGATTTTGAGAGTCTTCTGCACTATCCAACTTTGTGAAGCCTTTCCATGCACCTTAGGCAGAAAGTACTAAAATATCTTGATAGTCTGTTAATCTGCAGTCAACTGCATTATTTTCTTTTCCTGGCTGCCAAGGAGTTTGCTGGCCATTGAGATTTATGGAGCGAATAATCCACCTGGCAGGAGACTCTCTGTAGCTCCAAAGAGTATGCTTTAGTGGAAGAATGCACATTCCTTTTTGTGTGTAAAATACCATTAACAGCTTATTTAGCAACCCCTATTTCTACAACAGGGCATTCAGTTTTATGTTGGAGCTGGATTCTTGCATATGCATAGATGCTAGCACCTATGCTAATTCTGTCCCTTATTTCACTTTTGCCTATTTCTATGGTAGGATAACATATGAGGTTCTCTCTCAGGTTTTTAATGTGGTCCTTAGTGCATGTATTCTAGCTCCTGTTTGAATAGACTGGGGAGAAAAAGAAAAAAGAAGAAAGGCACCCAAAACACACAAAAACAACAACAAAAAAAATCAAACAAAAAACACCCGAAGGGCTGATTCTTCCTTGTACTGACTGGAAATTGCCTGGAAACCCAAAGGAACTTAGGGTAGTGATGCCTCAACCACCTAGACTCCACAGAGTCCAGCACAAGGTACTCCATTGCATTTACTTTGGGGAAAACGGAATAAAAATCAGATTTTTATTTTATGATTATAGTCCTTTCTTTAGCATTAATTTAGTATTTTCCCTTACTTAAATGGCTCATTTCTACAACCAATGATTAGATTAGAACATCACATCAGCCGAAAGCTATGAAATATGATCAAAATAAAGGATGGAAGGGGTTGTACTATTTTCAGTACACTTGATTTTGTTCCTGAGTTTTTAATAGAATTAAATGGAGAACTGAATTAGTCAGTGATTAAATTAAGTGGAAGTCACTGTATACCGGTGTTTAAGGTGCCAGATACCTGCGTAGAATTCTCTCAGCCACTAAGTTACTTTGCCTCTTTAGGGCTGCTTTCCTAGTCCGAGCAGCCTGGGCTTGATTATCACCCTCAGGTTTACAGCCACCTTTCTGTGCCCGGCACTTCTCATTCCTTATGCATCAGCGCTAGGAAATTCTGTACCTGTTTTTCAGTGGGGGCACGGGAGCACCGAAGTTAGCAGCAGCGTAATCTCCAGGGTAAACAGGGCCAGGGTGCTGTTATCACTGTGCCATTTAACCCTGCTAGAGGAGACATCTGTAAATTACCTGTGTCCAGCATATGTGCAAGGACTAATAGAGCTGCAGCAAGGATAATTCATGAGTAGATTTTCTCACTCAGCAGTGTAAACAGAGCTAGGACTAGTCAGGTCTGAAATGCTGATTACTTTTAAAACAGCATGTTATAATTCTGTGTCCCAGGTTGAACCCTCCGTCCAGCGCAGGAAAACAAACTACCACATGCGTGGCCAGTGCATGGAGCATGTGTGCTGTGTAACGCTACAGATCAAGGACCACTGTTTTTCTAGGAATCAGGGTTTGGAGGGAGCTCTCTAACTGAGGATTGCAAAGGGTGATAAAAAATCAGAAATCAATTTCACAATCCTTCCTATTAATGCAGAGTAAAGAACAGCTTTAACAGGAATTTAAATTAGAGGCCTAAACACTGTCATATTCTGCATTAAATCCTTTCTCAAAACTTACTATTTTTTCACTAATCTCCACACTGTTCCCATCTGTTTGGTTGCTTTCACCTAATCACATTAAAACAAACAAAACAAAATAATATACCTAGATAGGCATGCGCTGGCAAATAAGCTACCTGAAATCACTGTAAATGGGGAAAGCACTTTTCCTTTCCCTGGTTATGGTATCATTTCTTAGTACCTTTTTCTGACAAACCTAGTCTTTGAGAGCCAAACTTAACCAAGAAGGTGCAAATTCACCCCAGAAAGGGGCAAAGGTGTCAGCTTGGGGGAACGGACGGACAGACGGATGGACATGGGACCTTCAGCGTGGGAGCCTGGCGTCACTGGAAGCTAAGCTCGGGGCAGACTGATGGAGAGGGGATGGTCCTGGTCGCCCACCTGTGCCCTACCGCCTCATTCCTGCCTCCTCGTTTGGTGCTGGCATCAGCCTTCACCCAGCTACAGAGCAAGCACTTCAATTTTAGTTCGATTTTCATCTGGGCAGAGAGCTGATCCAGCTGAAAGCTGGTGTGTAACTCAGCCAGGTCTCTTGCTCCGGTACCCGCGCTGCTGCTGGCGCAAGGAAGGTGGCTGGAGCAAGGTGACATCGGCGTTGGAGCGGCCACCCTCGGACCCAGCCTGTGCGGCTGGGATGTGGAAGTGGTGCAGCAGGAGGTGGTGACTGTCAGCCTAATCTTGAAGATCCACGGGGCTGCCGTGGGGACTGTGCCCAGCGGCTGGCTGTGCCTGCAGGGTGCTGGCTTCGTGGTGGTGGTGTTCACCGCCCTGGCTGGGAGCATGAGAGGACAAATCCTCCATGAAAGGCACCTGCCGCCAAAACGTGGCTTAGCCGTCGTGCCTGGATCAAAGAGGCACGTAACTATGCATGACTGTGCAGCACAAAACATTAAGGGTTTTTATATATATATATATATATATATATATATATGTATATATATATATATATATTTGGTGCTGATCTCAGGTGATTTTCTGGGCTTAAGGTACTTAGGCTATTTCTGCACACGTGAAGGGACTAGCACCTCTGTGCAGAGGTTCAGTGCACCAGCCAGTTTTGTGGTGATCCAAATAACAAAGTGTACTGCAAACAGGGAAAAAAATATCCTCTTATATATACTAATTTCAAGGGGGTTTTTCTCCTCACTTTTTAACAATCTCTGTTAACAAGGCTTTGTTAGGAGCTTCTTACCTTTTAGGGTGGGCTGAGAGCCTGGCCAAAATCAGTAATGTCTTCAGAGAAGCGAAGAAAGAACAGGATAGGAAGCAGTGCAAGTGGGAAACTTCTAATATCTTTAAGTATTTAGTGAAATAAAAAAAAAGCAGTTTTTATTCTTATGGGTTCCAGAAAGAATTTTCTAGCATGTTAACCTCTAGACTTGCAACAGCTTTTAGAGGAGCGTTACAACTCAGTATGCCAAAGCCTGCTAAGGGAGCTTTCAGCCCTCTCCCAGAGCAGCGGTGGTGGTGGTAGCTCCTGGTGGAATTGCTAAGAAATTGCTCAAGAGGTTCAAAGGAATTGCTCAAGAGGAAGTTTTAGGAGGAAGCAGGTCCCCCGTCCTTGCTGGAAGACAAGTTGCTATGAGGCGTTTGCCACAGCTGACTCCTAAAGGGCTTGATTCACAATGAAAACTTGATGGTAAATTCTTAATAAATAGGTAGTGATCCTCATATTTTTCCAGGGGTGTTCCTGAGGATGCTGCAGGTGTGTTGGTTATGGATACGGTAGCCTGTAACCATTTGTGACTCGCAGGGCCTGCACCGGTACGGTTAGTACAAGGTAGAGTCGGGAAGCAGTGAGCTCCGGAGGGAGTACGGCGTGTCGCGCGTGTGCCTTTCTGCGCCGAGAACGTTGGTCGTGCCAAAGCAATCATTTTGTGCTGTGAGCGAATGCCCTCTAGGAGCCGAAAAGGTGCCTGAACAGTCAGGGATGTTTCTTCGATTGTCGGAGAGCAAAGCAAAGGAGAGCACTAAAACCTCCATATTGACGTGTTTTGTTTTCTACTAACAGTCTTTAAAAGGGACTTCTCTCAAACCAGCTTCTCATTTTAAACATGAAGTCTGGGAATGATACAGGCAGGTCAGTTTTTAGCTCGGAGAAATTTTGTTTTACACTTCAAGCCCTAAAGCCTTGGGAATGGAGACTTTACAACAGAAGGGGAATCGTCCTTGGCAGCGGCCCGGGGTGCACTTGTAGGCCGGACCGCCGCAGCAGCGACGTGTCTGTAGAGCTGATTGATTCCCAAGTCGTGCGAGAGTGGTAAGATCCCGGTTTTGAAGGTGCTCCCCATGTGCCATCTGTTCTGAGTTATTTCCCTGCGCTGGTAACAGTGCTGTAGTCAGCAATACCCAATTTTACTCAACGTATCATTTAAACTCCACGTACTCTTCTCGTAACCCCTCAAAAGGATAGTTATCTGTCCTCCACAACCACTATCCCCCCAGCTTGACCCTATTATTGGAATTGGGGCCTTAAACCTAGCAGCATCCAGCTACGCGTCAACCGCGGTTTCGTAAACGTAGACGAGGGGGAGCGACTCCAGTGCCTGGGGAAGGGTCCTGGTGCCGCAGGGCCAGTGTGTGGCAGCGAGCTGGCTCCCGGCGCTGAGCCCGTGTCCCCCCCTGGCCTGTTCTCCTCGCCTTCGAGCGCAGAGACCTCTGTGCTGAGCCCTGTCCCTCGGGGTCTGCCCCGCGGGGCGAGCGCTCTCGGTCCTGTCTGCTCTCGGTCTGTCCGGCGCGGTGGCACCGCCGCGACCCGTCCGGCTGAGAAACAGCCGGGCGGAGAAAGCTGGCTCGACGGCGGGGCTGGGGCAAGCGGAGGGGCTAAAGGGGAGGCGGATACGGCTTGAGCTGGGAGTTTTGCCAAAGAAATGCACGTGAAACTGGAGCCCAAGTCTCAAAAAATTCTCTCCGGTATTTTTTCCTTCCCCTCCCCTTCTCTTTTTCCTTTCTAAGTTTCTGTGTATAGATTGCTTGAGGTTACTTGGATTATTTCTCCCCGTGGTTATTGTTTTGCAACAGTATACCAGGATGTGTCACCCTAATATTTTAAACCCTATGACTCTCCCTAAAATGTTTCATAATAAATTTGCAACTTTAAATTCTGCAGGTTTCTGTGGTCATTTTCAATGGCTGTCTGCCCGCAACATGGGAGAGAGAAGCGATGAGGAACTGGGGATAAAATTTCCTTACTGATACCTTTTTAAGTTAATGCAGCGGGAATAGGCACAGAACAGTCTGGATTTTTAAATAGCTTGGAAAAGTTTATTGCTCTGGGGAGTGACTGACCTTTTAGGGAAATCTGGTGTTTATAAACGAAGCACCGCTTTGCAAACACAATGGAAAACTCCCAGTATCCATAATTCAGATATAACGAGATCCCCGAGCCTGGAGCTGGTGTGTGACGCTCGATACCGGTTGCGTTTCCCCCGCACCCCCGCCCGCCGCTGCCGCGCAGCGACTTTTCCTGCGTGCCGCTGGAGCGCAGCTCCGACCTGCAGCGCTGCCCCAGCGGCGGCTCAGCGGAGCGGGCGACCGGCGCCCCGCGCGCGCGCCGGGACGCGCGTGGGAGCTGCCCGGCGTGCTCCCGGCGCCCGGGCGAGCGCGCGCGAGCGGCTCGCTGCCGGAGCCGCCTGGCAGGGCGAGCCGGAGGGAGGGAGCACAGCGCTGGCTCGACTGAAGGAGGCGAGCGCGGGGCTTGGGGCCGGGAATGACGCACGTCGAGCTGGATCAGAAACGCGGAAGAATTAGAAGCCTCTAAGTGTCAACTGGTCTTGGTTTAAAGAGCAACGCAGCCGAGCAGCGAAGCTGTTTCGTGTGTGGCGTGGGTAAGATGCACATCTTTCTTTTACTTCTCTCTGCCTCCTGCTCTCTCTTTCGCTATCCACCAACACGCAAGACAAAAATCTTGTGGCAGGGATCAAGAGCAAAGGATTTTACTCGAGCCCTGTGGATTTTTTTTTCTCTTGTTGATTATTTTTGTATTTTTTTTTTCATTTTGTTCCAGACAAAGCCTAGAAAGCTTGCATTGCTAAGAGTTTAAACATACATCCCCGCTGCCTCGGGGTGCCCGCGCGCGTGCGGACACACCGGCAGCGTATGCATGCGCGCTTTTTTGGGTAAACAAGAGTGAAAGTCTGCTTCAGCTGGTCTGAAGATAGGAGACTTGGACTCTCTATCGGTTTCCACGGCACCGCCGAGTTCCTGCTACTTTGCAACTTGCTCTCTGCTGATGGCAGTTGATAATTGGTAGCCACAGTCTGCGGTCTGAGCCACAGCATTTTGTCTAGCGCCTGGGCCGGGCCCTGCTGATATACTGGAGAGAGAGAGGGGGAGAGAAAGACAGACAGACAGACAGACAGACAGACAGCAAGCACGCTGGCCGTACCTGGGTAGCTCTGGGCGAGCGGCAGCGAGACGCGATTTCCCTGCAGCGCGGAGCCGGAGGCTGCCCGGTGATGCGGCGCCTGCTCGGGGGGTTCACGGAAAGGCTCGAATCCCTTTTCCAGAGGACACGATTATGTCCAGTGAGCAGCTTAACAGTACAGCGGTGAAGGATGCACGGTTAAAAGACCTGTTATTGGAAAGAGGTACTCCCATTTTATTTTTTTAATGTATTTGCATGACTAGGATTACTGTGAGTTTAGCCCCTGAGTTCTGCCTGAGCGAAGTGAAGTGAAATCCTGCTTATAATCCCGCCGGCTCGGCTCGAAGGACTGCTTGTAATCAGAGCCCCAGGACGCCGAGGAGGGCTTTTATTGCTTGGGAGAGAGAGTTTGTTTTCAAAGGATAATACAGGATGATGATCCAGACATTTTCACTTGTATGATTATTGATAGAAGAAATGTTTTCTTGTCTTTTTTTTTCTGTGAAGGTGTTTTCATTAAATATGTAATTGCCTTTTTTCCTGTTGCGCGTGTATGAGGAAAAATATTCTGGGGAAAGTGTACTATAAATTTTATTTCCTGTGTGTGAAGAAGTCCGTGTGCGTTTGAGAGAGAGAGAGAGACAGAGACAGGGGGAGGTAAAAGTGTATCACTTCTTTCTCTCTCCACATTCCTCCTTGCTTAATTTATGGGGGGAAAAAGTCCTTATAAAGGAAAACGCGTTCGCGGAGCAGAGCGCCCTGGGTGCCAGGGCTCTTCACACAGGCGGACACGTGCCGCAGACTTCGTCAGCGGGGCAGGAGGCAGGCGGGGGGTGAGGGACCGAAGTGACTAAGTGTGTGTCAGCAGCCGTCAGAAACTGTTTGCGTTGCCTTGAGCGGTGTCGGTAACCAGAGACCGCTTCTGCTCTTGTCTTTTTTTCTCTTACTTTTGCCTATTAATAACCTAGTGATTAGGAGAACGACTAGTCAGGAGCAAGAAAATGTTGAACGTCTCTCTCCCCTTCCCTTTTCCTCCCCTCTCCAGCGAGAAAATCCTCTCCGACATCGGTGGGAAGTTTGTTACGTTGCAGTGTTTGCAAGATAAAGCCGCGCTTGGGAAACGGTGCGCGCGCGCACTGGCGTGCGGTGATTTGGTGATGCGGCCGCGTTTCGGTCATCTATTTTCAAATGATTTTTGCCCCAGAAGGGAAATGCTCCCAATCCCAATCATTTCTTTGTGGAGGAGAGAACTGTCCCCTGCCCCTGAAATGCTGGGGCCTTGATAAATTTAGAAGACTCTGCCCTTGGCAGATATAGAAGCAACATGTCATTCCAGTGATCTTTGCATTCTAGGAAAGCCTAAATCAACATTGCTTGTTTTCCATGTCACCCTTTAGCAACAGTCTCTCAATTTCCAGTCATAAAATATTACATGGTCTGAAAAAAAAAAAAAAGAGTTTTGCGTAAAGAGCCCCTTTGATACTTAGTATTCACAGAATCTGAATTGCAGCATTTGTTCTCTGTGTCAAGCCTGTATTCTGCACTTTTGACCCAAGAAAAAATTGGCTGTATACTTCAGCGTGTTTTTGTGTTTTGTTTTGTCTTTTAATTAATTTCTGTGCTTGCTGCTTTTGGATCTTTTAGTACTGACATCATTAGCTTCCAGTGCCTCCAGACAAAAAATGGCACACAGGCTGCTGCATATGGGATTGCTAGCAAAAGCAGACGAAGGCTGCAAAACACTGACTAAAGAAATTATTCATAAGTGTTGACAATGTTACTAATGAATGGATGGTACTTAACAGAAAAGAGAGATTAAATGATAGACATATTATTGCATTGCTAAGGGCCCCTTTAATCTTTCTGTGGCTTTGAATAAAGTTCAGCTACTCGTGTTGTGAGGATTGCTGAAACTCAGTGCTTAGATCTTTGCCCACTCCTGCCCATTGCAAACCTCGGGCAAACTGCTGGACTTTGGGGTGCAAGCTGGCGGTAGTGTGTCCAAAGCTGTCCTCCCTCAGGCACCAGCACCCTCCCAGGTCTTGAAGACTGAGGTTAGGTTTGGAAGAAAGCTTAGAATAATGAAACAAACTTGGGTTTCCTTTAGTTCCACTGCAGGACATTTTGAACTGTGAGTGTGAACAGTACTTTTCTAGCTCAGCTTCATAGTCATATTGTGTTTGCGTAAGCTTCAGCTACTGTTATTACACAGAAGGGAGATGATGACTACAAATGAGAGAGAGATAAGTGAGAAAGCTTATTCTCTCCACTGTATTTGCTTTGTCCTTTTGTTTTTTAACTTTTGGTATCTTTTTTCCTCATTGACTTTTTAAAAGCAGGAATTTACCCTCGAGTTCCTAAAGTCACATTTTGGCACCCAAAAGTAGTGTCATTTTTGAAAAGTGGTGAGAACAGAGCAACTCCCTCCACTTCCCTCCTTTTTACTTCCCCAGCATCCAAAGACCTCCTCCTGGAGGTTAACTGGAGGTCGTCTTTCGAGATGAGAGTGACCCCTGTGAGCAAGGCAGTTTCCATAGAAATACCAGCAACTGCATAACTCCAAAGCGCAGTGTCTTCTCTTAGCCTGCTCGTCCATGATGCTACACTATAGCCGAAAGGGTACGAGAGTGACTGCAGGTGGTGTGATTCTAAACATATACTTTATATTTGTTGTACAGGCAGGATTTTTGATAAAACGATGGGCTTTTACGGTGTTTGCTGTCTTGTACTTGCAACAAGTAAGCCCTAATGTCGTTTTTAACCATAAAGGAATGTGTCTTGGTTTAGAATACCAGAACTCTTTTTAGACTTTTAAATGTATAGCAATGTATTAAAAGGTTAATTTTACTGTAGGTGGAGGGGAGCAAGTAACTGAAGAAAAGACTACCTGTAGGTTCGCTAGGACAAAAGTTTGTTTTCAACTTGATTTAGGTAATGTGAAATTAAAGACAAGGCTGTTCATTGCTTTCACACTATTTAGGTGACCAAAATTAAGGATTGTCTCCCCTTTGGTCTTCCTTCTTTTCTCATAGGTAGAGTCTGACAGCAGAATGTTGATCATTGAAATACTTATACAGTGTCCTGATTTCTCTCCCTGTGACCTCTGCTTTGAAGTGTATGGAGCCCTCTAGCCTCTGCTGGCATTGCAGGTGGCTATTAAAATAGTTCTAATTTTTTTAATATAGAATTGTTGTATTATCTAAAAATCATCCTTGATGTTTCAGCTGAAGAGCTTTATTACCCATGAAGGCTGCAGTAGAGGATCACTGGGAAGTTTACCTTTCACTTGCAGCTACTTGGCATCTATCGATCAGTGCTGCTGAAAAAGAAAGCTATACATTACTTTTTAGGACATAGATCTCTTTTCAAAATTTTGCAAGGTGGACACCAGTAAAGATCTTAATCTGGATCAATTTTGATGAAGTAGTGAGTGTTTTCAGGTTATTGGTTTGATGACATTGTGTGTGTGATTGATTGACATTTTCTTTTTTTTCTCTATTGTTGCAGCTGAACTGGAGTTTGTTCAAATCATCATTATAATTGTGGTTATAACTGTTATGGTGGTAGTGATCATCTGCTTGTTGAACCACTACAAACTCTCGACACGCTCCTTTATCAACCGACAGAGCCAAAGCAGGAGGCAGGAAGAGACTTTGCAGACGGTGAGTATGAACTCCCTTGTACCAGCTTCCTTCTCCTCATGGTGTACTGGTCTGTATCAAAGGCTTCTTGAGAAGCTCTCGTATGGGCAGCTCTCTGAAGAACTTCTGGTTTCTGCTACTCCCTGTAGTTAGGTTTGTTGCTGATGTTGTATTTATCAGTAGACTAAAATTGAGAACGTGAGTTTAAAATGTACTACCCACGATTATTTGTGGGCCCTGCATCGTTTTACGTAGCTTTTCTTCATTTTGTGTTTGGAAGCTCAAATATGAAATCCTGTTCACTGCCACTGCTGCAGTTTGAAGCGGGGTGGAGGGGAGTGAATGGAGACCACCTGGGGTCTGAAGAGTAAATTAAGTGTTGCTGTGACTTTCTGTATATCTACTAATACCATCCTGGAGT
This sequence comes from Rhea pennata, assembly GCF_028389875.1. NCBI lineage: Eukaryota > Metazoa > Chordata > Aves > Rheiformes > Rheidae > Rhea > Rhea pennata. Next base: position 107,986,476 of record NC_084664.1, on the reverse strand, counting down.
TTTACCACTATTACTATCTTGTGAAACTGCAGTAACAGTTTGCTGGATCCAAAGCACTATTCCAGTAATGGCTCAGGAAAATACAGCATTTTGTCTGTCTCATACCAGTAACAAGAAAATATTAGGCAAACGATCTCTCCCCAAGGAACTGGAGTGGTTAAAATGCCTTGTAATAGAGCCGAAGGCTTAAGATTGAATCTGAGTCAAGTCTTGTGGTAAAGGCTGTCCCCAGCCAACCTAGTTAACTTGGCTAGCGAGCCAGATGTTTACCAGTTGGGACACATCGCTCTCTTGTTTGGGTTAACCACAGACTGTCCCTGACCTTGATACATCCCCCCAAGCTCACAGTGCCACAGATTATCCTGTGCTGTTGTAGGGAGATTCTTTCTGATGTGCTCTTCAGTGTCCTCAAAGTGCTGCTCCTGGCCTCTTTGCTGCCTGGGATGGCCGCAGGGCCATTTGTGAGGATAGCTTTCATGATGCATTGAATTCCTGGCAACAGTACTGGGTTCACTGCTTTATTTTGTTTCACTGTCAAAAAAAATCATACAATTTTGACTGGAAGGCACAGTCCCATAATGGTTTAAACCTGGCTAAGCCCACAGTCTCACTCTTCTTTCCATCATCGTCATGTGATCCCACCTCTTTGTTTGTGCTCCTTGGGGAGCTGGTGACCACACGGTGAGAGGCTTCAGGGAGCTCATCTGGCTGAAAACCGATTGCTTTTCTGGCCCAGTTACATTTCAACCAGATCAGCTCCCTGAACAAGGGAAGGGCATGGGCACAAGCATGACACTGCTGGCGCAGAGGAGGCAGGAACAGTGGCACCAGGATCTACCCTGAACTGCAGCCGCGGAGCTGCACTCTACGCAACTTTGTCCTGAAGGGCAACCGTAAAACAGAGCAAACCTAGAGTTCTTGAAGGTCTCATTCAACACATCACCTGCACTCTGCTGCTGATATGAATAGCACTTGCACCTCAAAGGCTGCATCGGAAGGAAAGGAACTGTCTCCCTGAGAGACGGTAGATTCGTTCCCTATCACTCTGGTAATTCACAAATACTTAGTACTAATTTGGTTGCAAATGATATTGGAGCTTGTGAAACTTTAACCTTGTGGACTTCAGAGCTGGAAAAATTGGTTAGATTAATTTGAGAATTTCTTTGAAATGGACATAGTAATTCAAGAACTGTACTTCTGTCTGAAAAATGTTAGCTATAATTGCTACAAGTAGTGCCTGAAATGAAATAATTTGAGATAAAGGAAGCATATTTTTGTGTTTTGAAATTTTTTAAAACTGCAGTGAGCTGTCAAATGCATGAAGTAACCCATTATTTTCTTTGTATGGTTCATTAGTATTGTCTGTTATTAGAGGAAGTTGGGCCTTTCTCTTGGAAGTAAGGGAGAAAACATCATCTTTTTGTGATTAAGAACATGCGATTAGACAGTGGGGACTCAGGAGCTGCTTTAGTATCTAAAGCTGCTCTTAAATCATTTTTAAAACATTGACTCAGTTTCATTTTGATGGCACCCGTGTAAGTAATGATAATCATAGTCAAGTGAGCATTTTATAGGAATAGATGATTGGTTGGCAAGAACTGGTTACTAATTCTTCTAAAGACTTTCTGGTACAGGTTTGTCATCACTGTTACTCATCTGGGTTTCTGATAAGCCAAAATTGTTCTTAAAAGATTGTCAAGTTTATGCAGAACAGGACTTCAGTGGTCTCTGAGAAGAGATGTCATATGTTTGATTTTTCCTTTGTCTTCGGTGTTAGAAGGAAATTCTGATGGAAACTAATCATGTGCTATTCACAGTACAAATAATAAAAGCAGTGTACAATGCAAGAGAATCAGGAAATGAAAGCATTTATTCTGAGAAGTGAAACTGGAAATGACCAGTCTATTTCATTGTCCAAAGCAGAGTGAATTGCATGAGGCAAATAGATAGCAAGAGTAGTAAAATACAAGTTAGAGAATGCACTTCTAAAATATATTCATTTTTTAACCAGGCAAGCTTTTTTCAGTGCATGAATGCTGTTAATAACTGGGATGCTTCCAAGGGAACAGAGTTTTTATGGTATATAGATTCTGGAAACAGATTTAAAGGTTTATTAACTATTGGTGCCTAAAAAAATACCATTCTGACACAGGCCTTTTGTTGTGTGAGAAAAAGTGAATGAAAATAGAGGAAGTTAGCAGTACTACTTAGAAGACAGTAACAACATAAATGAACTGGCTGTTGGCCAGTTCCTGTAGTTGACTATTAAGTGAAACCTCCTTCATGTTAGTTGCAAAGGTGTATCAAGAGACCAGAGCTGGCCTTTCTGATCTCATGGGCCATTTTTTCCATGCATGTATTATGTTCAGTTTTGTTCCTTTTTCTCAAGCCAGTCCTATTTCTAGATAATCATGTGTTCCAATGGCTGAACTTAACTGAATTGCACAGATTTTAGTGCCGTAAATACCCAGTGTCCAAAAGCTGATCTTTTTTATTCCAGTTCTTTCAAAAAGTGTAATGGAAGTGGATAAGTGAATTCTCTCAGCTTTAAAACCAACCTCAGACCTTTAAAACTCATGGAGTCAGGCCTCCAAAATAATGAAAAAAAAAAAAAAAAAAAAAAAGTTGTGCATATGGGATTCTCCTGTGTCTGGCTAAATGTCTTTCTTTTTTTTTTCTTTTTTTTTTTTTTTAAGTAAGTGTGGAATTTGAAATTCTCATAGTCTTCTGAGTCCAGAAACTAGAATGTTAAAAAACCACCAAATATCATTAGACTCACAAATATTAGTAATGTTCAAAGGTCAGAAAAGGGACTGATTCCAGAGAAAATATCAGTTGCTCTGTGGCAAATGCATACTGAAAAGTAGTTGTTACATTCTTGTTCTGTGAATATACTTTCCTTTGTATTCATCAGATCTTTACTTTTTTTCTTCCATCTCCCCCCCCTTTTTATCCCTTCTGGAGTCTTATCATCTTCCAAAATTTTCCTTGGTCTTTTTTTTTTTTTTTTTTTTTTTTTTTTTAACTACTTTGATTAGTGCACTAAGACCTTAGATCACACACTGGGCAGGGTGATCTGAGTGCTCAGAAATACTGCATTTTCCTGTAGTGATTTTGCTGAGGGTTCATCCCAGCAAGCCCTGCACCCTGCTGTCTTCTAGTGGGGATATTAAAACCTACAAAACCCCGTTCGCTCCATCAGTTCAGGTGGAATTTAATCATGGCTTTAATATTAGTAGAAATATGAGTTTTGGTAACACTAACTGTGAGGGATCAAACGATGCTGAGTGACAGTGGCACTGACACGAAGGCAGCCTGAAGCGAGCATGTCCAATACTGAATGGTGTCCATATCACGAGGAATAAAATATTAAACTTTTCCCCCTGCTGGAGGATCCCCAAGGAGCGCTTGGCTTTGCAGCCCAGCTTTGCAGAGTTGCTGAGGGGCAGGCAGAGGCCGTACAGCACTGCGTATAGCACGGATGGACTCGCTGCTGCTGCACCGCTGAAGCACAACCTCTCCTTGGAGAGACATGGCAGTGCACAGGGCAGCTCTGACGCCTCGGGGAAGATGCGGGCTGAAGAGTTGCTGGCTGTGGCTTACAAGGACTGATATTTGATAGGGAGGGCAGCGTTCTTGGTAACCAAAATGATTCTGCCACAGCGTAGGTAGTGCTGGCCAGATGACTGGCACAGACTATCCTGTCTGCTGGGGCAAAACCAAGATAAATCTTGCTTTCTGATGATTAACTTAGTGTCATCACTAGCGATTTCCAAGAGGACATTGAGGGAAAGCAGATCTGAAAAGTGATTCACTAGGAGATATTTAATGAACTTCTGGTGTTCCTATATTGATTCTTTCTCCTTGTCCTGGCTGCTTGTCTCTTTGTGTCTTTTTCTGTTCTAAAATGGATGTTGAAAGAGTACTGAACAGTTGACTGCCCTAGGCCCACTCCTGGCAGCAGAAGTCCCTGCATGCCTCATGCCAGGTGGTTAGCCTGCCTGGCCCCCACCTCCTGGCCTCCCACCTCGGTGGGCAGCGTCGCTGCAGGAGTGTGTCAGCTTTCATTAGGATGGCCACTGATAATGCCCATCTCGAGTGCTGAATTCCAGGAGGAGAGTTGTAAAAATACTGTACTCTTCCGTGAATTTAGCCAGAATACCTACTGTGGAATTAAGAAGGGAAAAATTAAGATGACAGGAGGATGACAGAAAATACTCAACAATATTGATAACTCCAGGAATTTGTTGATGACTTCAACTGTCAGTCTTGCCTGTTGCCCTTTAAAATCATGCCCCACCAGCGTTAGCATTACTACTTCTCTTCGCAGCCAGCATCCTTCATTTGCTCGTTCTCGTTCTGTTACATCAACGAGCAAAGCAAGAAATCAGTCCTGGTGGGAACAAGAACCCAGTCTATAGCCAGGACAGTGTAAGCAAGTGAGTACCAACATAGACCACCGTGCTTGCTGAACCCTTTTCCTTCTTCCTGGGCAGCAGTTTGCAGGCCGTGGACATGTGCTGTGCTCTCCTACTGCCTGCGTGAGGAGTGCAGGGCTTGCCTCTCCGCAAGGTGTGCTGCCAGTGGGGACAGCATGTGCTGGCGGCTGCTGTTTGAAGTCTACCGTGGTAAAGGCAGAACGTCTTTAATAAGGGCAGCACAATCTGTGAAATCTGCAGGTAGGTCTAGCTGGGAGCTCCTGCTTCTGGTTACTGTTGACTCACTGTGTCACCCTGGGCAAGTTACTTCATCTCCAAATAAAGGAGGAAGGATAATAGCACTTACTTCTTTCACTGCGGTGAAGTGAAGATTACTTAAGATTGTACGGCAACACACTGTGAAGTTGAAGAAATAAAGGCTTTAAAGCGTTAAGTAGCAGAAATAATCATTATGACTATAACTCTAGGGAGGCAGAAGACAAGTTTGGTTCTCTCCGTAATTATTTCTCTCTTTTTCATACCTCTTCTCTTCGATGCTGTGCACTGTTCTGCCAGACGCTATAACCTTTCCTGCCCTTGGGAAATACAGCTTTTAAGGGAAAGAGCAATCTTGCTGTAATACTTGTCATTCTGTTATTCTGTTAGGGCGTACACAAAGGTTTTGCTTGTGTTCAGAGGGAAAATGTTATAGTCTTAAGAGCTGTGATGGTCTGTATAACCCAAGAACAAGGAGAGAGGAAGAAACCTGCCTGTGTTGTCTTCCTGGAGTATTTAAGTAACCCACTGCTTTAATCTGGTATAATATATTACTGCCACCTAGGGCCAAAATCAGAAACTACACCTGAAACACTTCATCTACACAAAAAACGCGGGGGGGGGGGTGTATAAAAAAAATAAAATAGAGAGAGTAATCAAGGGCAGAAGAGATATCTTCTCTGTGAAAGCAGATGGGAAGAAAAGGAAAAAATTAGTAGCTCCAGTGCATTTCATTAAATGAAAAACTAGCTTCTGCTTTGCAGGTAATATAATTTCAGGCAATTCTATTTGTCAGAAGCATAACACCGGAAAGAAATTTCCTTAAGAGTGTCAGTAAATAAGCATAGTAAACACAGAATATATGTACAGACCCAGGGAGGTTGGCAGCTGAGAATCAAGCCCATCACAAATCAGTTAGGGGTTTCCAAACCACCCAAGTATTGGAAGATACACTTGATCAGAAGATAGTAGTAGACCTTTTTGGAATTTGTATCATGTAGGTTGCTTTTGCTTCATTACAATTTGAGGATTTTTTTCTTACTGAGCATAAAATTTTATTTGTAATTTATCCTGAGTTAAAAACGTCAAAACCTGTCTTCCAGCGAATCTTTTTCTTCCTGACCCAAGTTAGCTGGATGGCTCTGCATGCCCCAGCAAGCTCAAACAGCCTTGAAAAGTCACCTTCCTAAACTACTTAATTCTTGAAGCTTTAAATCTTCGTAAAATACAAATAAAGCAAATTAGTTTAGGTTTATGTGGTCTCATAAGTTTTAAACCTTGACTTAAATAATCATTACCTTAAGATAATTAAGTAATCACACAACGTGATTTATCAAATGCTACTGTTATTTCAAAAACTAATCCCCAAAGTTTTATTTCCATAAATTATCCTCAAACCTAGGAACATCTAAAGGCAGCAAAAGACCTGCCTGGAACCCTAAGATTTTTCTTCCTTTTGTATTGTTTGTAGGGCTAGAGTTTACCATGAAGACTCATATCCTTTTTCATTCCAAAACCTAACAGTGTTAAAAATGAAGATCATTTATGGGACAAATGTGTATGCTCTCTCTTGCTTTTAATTACAAATATTAAAACTCAGGCCTGAACACCTTTGGTCTGTTTCAGACAGAGGAGATGATTGAAACGGGTAAGGTTAGCTATTGGGTGCATATAAGAAGCAGACAAATGATACATTGCCCACAAAAAAATGGGTGAATTGCATTTACTTGGGCTTATCCTTGGTTGTACATAACTGAGAACTGCTTGTAGAAATCCCTGGGCAGTTGGTTTGAGAGGACATCCAGGACTGCCTGCTCTGGATTTGTTAGCTGAAACACCTGCCGGCACTGGGCCGGGCAGCACGGCGCTGGGACTGAGAGCTTGTGCCAGGGCTGGGAGCTGCTCCGGCATCGTGCTGGGCTGTACTGCCTGGGCCTGGTGTTGGTCACAGGCTGGGAAGTGGCTCTGTAACAGTGGCGAGGGACCACAAGGCCACTGCTTCTGGGGTGCTAGACAGTCACCTCCCATATACTCCAGTATGGCCAGTCTGAGATATGTCTCTTGCGTTCTAGCTAAGTGGTCTTTGCGGATCTATCTTGCTCTGCTGCCTCAACTGTAAGAGCAGAGAAGTGATCTTTTCTTATTTTTAATACTGATTTAATTCCTAGTTTTATTACGACAAGAACATGCAAAGAGGCACTAACATACACTATATAGGGGTGAGATGTTTCTGGAGATACAGATTTCTTACAGCTCCTCAGTGACACCACACTTGGCGAGAGATTTCCTTCAGAGAGAATGATAAACTTGCCTCACCTCTGAAGGACACAGCTGTCATCGCCTGCCATAGGTGCAGAAGTAAAAAAGAAAGCTGAACCTCAGTCACATCTGCTCTGCTCAGGGCGATGTTCTTCCTGTAATCCATCGTACCCCTGTAGGCTGGCAGGCTGAGGCAGGAATTGAAAGACAGAGTGATATCAGCAGATTCAGAGTATATAAAAAAAAATCAAAATTGTAATTTCTTTCTTTAACAAAAACACCATATTTTAGAAATGTATTTTTAATAAATTACTTGGTGAGAGAAGCTTATTTGCTATGTTGAAAGAAATAAGTTTCCATTGTTCAGCTTCGTGTCCTAAGGATCTCGCAACTTGGACCTCAGCTGCTTCTCAAGCCTTTTGCCTCCTCATGTAGTTAACCTTGAGTGCAAGTGCCTTGGGCTCCTTATCTTGGCCCGGGTACCCCAGGACTCCAGTCACACTCTGTGAGTCCCTGCAGCACCTGCAGGGCCTCCAGGCAAGGTCTTTTCTTGTACTGGGATTCGGGTGTCAGCAGTCGAAGCTGAATAACTGATCTCTTCTAGCAGGAGGTTGTTTCTGTCGGACATGCATGGTACAAGGACTTGTTCTCAGGTATGCATGCCCAGGCTCATCATGCAGATCCAATGCCATCTCAGCATGGGGAGATGTTTCCCAGATACCTTGTTGTCTCTTTCAGCTTTTCTTACTCTTCTGCTTTAGGTGAGGTGGGTCTTCAGCTGGGAATCATTGTTTCTGCTTCCACATCACCAGCTCTCTTCCTTAAGAGAGTCTTGAGTAACAGCAGTGTTGTTGGTGGATAACCTTCCTTCTGAGGCTGGGTCATTTTTTTGACTTTCCTCTGTTTTGAGCCTGAACTGAGATGGAGTTGGTTGCATGAAATGTAAAGCTACACAGTATCATATTTTTCAAACCACCACCCAGAGAAATCTGCTGCTGGGCTACATATGGCCTGTAGCTTATGAGCTGTTGATTGGGCCCTTTAGCTTTGACTGATATGTTTTACTTAACAATTGCAACAGGCTGCGAGCCTGCTTGGTCAGCTACTGATAACTTGGTTGCTTTAATTGCAAATACGCCTTCAGATATTTCAAAATGAGGGTATCTGTATGATGGAGTCATGGAAAGAAAGGTGGATGCTAGTATAATTTGAGCCACTACAGTTAAATAATTATTACTTCTGCTGCAGACAAAACTTAGTATTGCCACAGCAGTATGTGAATTGCCTAAGACTTGTCATTCATATCAAGTTATTCCAAACAAGGATGTTTGCAAAAGGAAGGTGGAAATAATCACAGCTGACAGTCTCCTTCTGTATCTGCTTTCTAAGACTACAGAACAAAAGTAATTGGTCAGCTTTGTTATTCAAAGCATTTCCCTTGATAGCTGGATGTTGTGGGAGATTCCTCTTAGAGCAGCTTTCCTCTGTGGTGGACCCTCTTGAGAAAATCACAGAAGGCTTTTGGTCTTGCACTGTCATGATGATCATCTAGTTAGGTCTGTTTTTAATCTCTTAAATACACTGAGATGTGCTTCAGTGAGAAAAAGCAGGAGAGTAGAATTTGACATTAGTCTATACAGGATAGCACCTTTTGGGACAGTATGCATTTTCCTTCCTGTTCTTATGTCTGTAAAATCATAAAACTTGACTTAGTGCAAGAAACTGAAAACATTATATGGCTGTGACCATTTTCTTGGAGCTAAGATTGAATTTCTGTGCTTTATAGCTTTTCTGATGTGTTCCTTTTGGCTCTGAAGTTTTCAAGTAAAATAAAACCTTTGCGGTAGTTATTGCTACTCTAAAAAATTACTGAAAAGAAAAGATAAAAATACATCTTAAGCTGTTTTTCGTTATTGAGATGTTCTTATTCACCCTTTTACTCTGCCCTGAGTGTTGGTAAAGTGTCAGAACAGGCTTTCAAGCCACAAGAGAAAAAATACTTCAGCCTAAGAAGATAGTTGGTTGAGGGAAGTGGTTGAAGAGGGGAGCTGGTGGCTGAAACCTTAGTTGTTTAATTGCTGTTTATAGTGGGAATTGGGAAACTGAAAGTTTTGACCAGAGTATTCCTGGGTTCAGAAGAGTGTCATCTCGATGAGATTACAAACATTAGGTTTTGCTGTAATTGTTAGACTCATTTGTATAATTGGGGCAGCTCCATCAGACCTACTGACCTTTCTGATGTGACCTCGTCACATAAGGAGGTGACGGGTACCAGCTCAACACGGAAGTGCTGAAATGCTGTTGTCCTTGCATGTTGCCAAACACTTATAGCCGTGACTTGCTTGCAGTATTTTTATGGCCTGTGACACTGGGTGCTGTGGCTGGCATCGCAGCCCTTTCCGAGCAGATTCAGCTTGACTTGCTTGAATACAGAGCTGCTGTTTGCTCTGCATTCAGAGTGTTGACAAGGGCCGGTGGCGATGTGTTAATATCACCTTTATTTAGATTGAGGTAACCAATTGTTACAAGCTGACTGCTCTTAGTCTGCTTGTAGTACTGAGGCAGGTGATCATGTGATATATTAATTTTTCTCTTTTGTTGTTTTTTTCTACATTCCAGGAAGGGTGCTTGTGGCCTTCAGAAAGCTCGGTTTCACGCCAGGGTGCTTCAGAGGTACAGCTGGTTTTCTTGTTGATCTTCAGCAATGTGCTTTCCTGTTTACCATTATGTGTATTTGCTCCCTCTTGAAAACATACCTGCTGTTTAGTAAATAAAGTTTAACAGCATATATCAAGAGCCAGGATCATGTGAACGTCTGAGTCTGTCTTAATTCACATTTCATAAATGTCTCAGACTTTTTAATTAAGGCACCTACCTTATGTCTCTCCTCCATCAGCAACTCCCTATATCATAATAGATGTTCACAGGTGAGTGGTGGAGGTGCCTGTCTTTCATTCAGTGGCTCAGTAAATTTGAGTATTCAGCAGAATCCAGGTGACAGGTTACTCTTCTGCCTGTGGTTTTCCTCTTGCAAGTAACTTGTCCACTAGGTTAATTCTGCTAGGTTCTAATTCCTCCTTCTCTGTGGCCCTGGTTGTGCATAGAGTCATTTCTCCTCCAGATGAGTGCTGTAATTATTAGGGCTCGGCAAATAAGCATTCTCTTGCCCTTGCCCTGTGAGTATTTGCAATAGTAATGCAAAAAGAACAGCTTCAAAAGGTAGGAATGACTGACCCTCCACCCTGCAAAATGGTAGCATCTTGAAAGCAGGTGGTAGCAGGCTACTAAGAATCCTGAGGTATGGACTGAAACCCCCTTCAGCTAATGTAAAAATTGAAAGAATGTCTTACACCTTCTGATTAGGTCCTCTAGCTGCTAAGCTTACTGCAAAAAGGTGGGGTGTGTTACTGCTACTTTTGCTACCTCCTCCTAATCTGCTTCCTGCAATCCTCCATGCTCTAGGGTTTCAAACAAAGGAATGGTGTTCTCCTTGGTTTTAGTTGCCTAGAGAGGCTCTTATAGGGCAAATCTCAAGAGAGAGAGGGGACATAACTCCCAGGAGTATAAAGGTTAAGCAACAGCAGCTAGCCCTGGACATGGACAGGGTTTACAGCACATATCCTATCACCAGTGTTTCCTATCATCCTGCGAGTACAGCTCCCTGCTCCACGTGCTCATTTCTGGGTACTTTGTTCTGAGCTACCTCATTCTGCTTAATTGAACAGTGAATCTTCCTGGTGGCAGGGCCGGGGCTAAAGACCCTGCATGAACCTCAAAATGAGAACAGTAATTTGATAGATCTAGATTTGAGAATCTGGGATATTTGTATGTGCCTGGAATAGACTGAGTGAGGAGCAGAAGCTCCTCATAGTCTCCTGAACTCTTCCTCTGATAAATCCTGCCCTTCTTCAGGGCTTAAATGTACCAGAGGCATTTTTTCCCACACACAATATAGAAGCCTTTCAGATCCCCCCCCCCCCCCCCGGAGGCTGAGCTCTGACTAAGAACTAGTGGGGAGGACAGCTGATACGCTCTCATAGTGAAGGTGTGAAATATGCTTGACTTTTCTATAAATGTACTAAAATGACCATCTGAATTCTTTGGTAATGCTGGGTATTACATTAACTACAAGTAGGAGTGGGAGACTCAGACTGCAGCTGAAATTCAGTATTGGGACATTTTCATAAAACTAATTAATTTTAAAAACTAGAGAGAAAACTAGCCTGGAGTGTTTCGCTATGTACAGGAACAGAATATTTTCTCTCCATTCTGCATGTTTTAATAATGTGTGGGGTCTTCATCTTCCTTCTTGAGGATCTTCTCAAATGTCTTGTCCTTCCTTGGCCGTTCTCAGATATCTTGTCCTTCCTCCAACTCCTACCTTTTCTTTTCATGCCCATGTATGTGAGAGTCCACACACACAATATTTGCTGGATTTAATCTCTAAAATAGGTGACAGGAAGAACTGTTTTCCGTTTTGTCAGTTTGTCATCGGGAGCACCCTGAGTGCTTTGCTCAGATGCGGAGTCACGTGTTTCTTTCTTCCCATTTCAGATTATGTATGCTCCGAGGTCCAGGGACAGGTTTACCACCCCATCTTTTATGCAGCGGGACCGCTTCAGTCGCTTCCAGCCCACTTACCCTTACATGCAGCATGAGATTGACCTTCCTCCAACCATCTCCCTCTCTGATGGGGAAGAGCCGCCGCCGTACCAAGGCCCGTGCACGCTGCAGCTCCGGGACCCAGAACAGCAGATGGAGCTCAATCGGGAGTCCGTCAGGGCACCGCCCAACCGAACCATTTTTGATAGCGACTTGATAGACATTTCAATGTACAATGGGGGCCCCTGCCCACCAAGCAGCAATTCGGGCATAAGTGCAACCAACTATAGCAGTAATGGAAGGATGGAAGGACCACCTCCGACGTACAGCGAGGTCATGGGGCATTACCCGGGCTCCTCTTTTTTCCACCACCAGCACAGCAATGCGCCTCCTTCCTCACAGAGGGGGAGCAGACTTCAGTTTCAGCAGAACAATTCAGAGAGCACAATAGTCCCTAACAAAGGCCAAGACAGGAAAGCAGGAAACCTGGTCTAAGTTCCTCTCCCAGGTGCATTCGAACTGAAGACGAGAGATTCGAGCAGGGCGGCAGAGAAAATCCCCCACGCTCCGGTGCACAGTGTTGTTACGTTTCACGTGGTACAACTTAGTAAAACCAAACGTGCAAAACAGTTCTTTGTTTCTGATTCCTTTCAGGGGAATTGCATGATGCAAATCAGATAGAGAGAAATACAAACTTCCATTCAGTTTGTCTACGAGCAGTGTTTCAGGGGAGAGGGGGATATATATTATTTTTTTTTAATAAACTATTTCAATTATTTAATTCTAAAAGTAAACTTAGCACAGAAATGAGGCTTGTACAGCCTGTTTTATACTCACTGAATGGCAGAAAGAAGAAGAAGGTTTTACTAGATAAATGGGGGAAGAATTGGCCAGTTTGCTTTTCTTTTCTCCTAGGGTGTGGATTTTTTTAATATAAAACAAAATTCCTGTTTGTGTGCCAAGGTATAAAGTTGAGAACTTAGATGAATGCAAGGAATTAATTTGTGTTGTGATAAATGTGTTTTTAAAAGTTGCACTATCTTAATGTTTAAAAAAATATATATGAGGGAACTGTTTTATGTGAAGTTCTTCTATATGTTGTCTTTTCACCTGTGGAATAATGATTGAGCCCCAGAAGTAATCTGGAGGAGTTTACCCTCCCCCTCCCCCCCGAGGTTGCTAGAGAAAGGGGACAGGATTTAGCCTGACATCTCTTGACTTACACAAATCAAGAAAAACAAGGACATTTAACTTGTCTTTGCAATAATTTGCATTCAAATAACAGTGCATCAAAAAGTGTCTTGGATACTTCTGGCTGGCAGGAGACAAATATGAAATCCCAGCATTTTCCATCAATTAGGGTTTAGCTATTATGCGGTTTAGACTATTTGTTTCATAAAAGGCAAAATGAAATCCCAGATGTGCTAATTTATATTGATTCTAACTAAGTGCTGCCATTCTTTTCCTTTTCATAATGCAGTATTATCAGTACTTAAGGTTTTAGAAGTTTCTGTCCTCACTGTAGTCTGAAATGTATTTAGTCACATATCATGGCATTATGCAATAAATGGTTTAAAAATGCAAGGTGGGATTCTTTTCCCCTGCAATGCTGTTAAAATATTTGAGACTGTTGTGCTTTTCACTCCCCATTTCGTCTTTTAGATACTGCAGTTCAGCCCTGGAGATCTGTCGTGTTGAAGTGAATGGACTTTTGTAGTCATAACCCCCGTGCAGTTTCTGCAGCAGTACTGGGTGCGCCAGCGAAAGCAGTGCTGGCTTCTGCAGCCTCTCGGGAGGTGACTTGGGAGCATCAGTTAATCTCACAGCAAACCATTGGCATTTTGCTATGGGCCCTCCTCCGTGCACACCATCCCATTGATGCCAGCAGGACTATGCCCATGGTAAAGATTACTATGTATTAACTAAGTGGATGTAAGCCCTAGTTTTGTCACATTGGTCTTAAAAGTAGTTGGAAGATTTTACCTACCTGTAAAATGGCATGTAGGGTATTTATTTCTTCCTTGGCTAGTTTTGTGTGGAAGCAAGTGCAGCACTGGAAGACAGTTGAAAAATGGTGATAGTGGCATCACAAGCACATGAAAAAGCACAACTTGCACTTAAAATGCATTTCGGAAATGGACTTAAAACCTTTAGAGTCTTAGTTTGAATAGTTTCTAATATATGTGTGTGTGTGTGTGTGTGTCTGTCTGTCTGAGTGAGTGTGTTAGAGAGAGGGATTTTTCACTTAAAGATCTTTCACTTTTTCTATATTCGTAAGCCTTGTGCTTGGTTAATGAAAGCAGTGGGTGGGTGCCGCAGAGGAGCGCTGTACCGTAGCACCTGTCCCGCTCGCCGGAGGTTGGGTTTCCGCTTGGCTTCTGTGCACTGGTGGCTCTGATAACTGAACTGAATCCTTGATCTATGCAGAGTTTTAATGCCAAAACAGTGTGTGTGTGTGTATGTGTGTATGTGTGTGTGTGTGTGTGTGTGTGTGTGTGTGTGTGTGTCTGTCTGTCTGTGGGTGGGTGGGTGTGTTTTCTGGGTCTCAGTGTATATTATTTCCTTCAGAAGCTAATTTGGTCTTATTTTAAATTAGAAAACATTTGAATAACTGTTAGACTGAATGTGCAGCCCTGTTTGTCACTGTAATTGTTACCTGGTCTGAATCACCATGATAATGCAGAGTAGAGCTGCCCGTTAATTTATGTAATATTTGAAGGGAAAGGTTAGAGATTATATGACTGGATTTGCTTACTTTTTTCCACTCAGACCCACAGGGCAGAAGTTTAGGAGAGGACTAGGTGGCTGTCTGTCAGCTAGGGCTCTCGTTACATCCAGTTCCTGGGAGCAGAAGTTTTGAATCAAATTAGATTTTTGCAGACAACCTATGAGATGTTGCTTTTTGGTCTTCAGTGACTCTGCTGTCCTTTAGAAGTGAGCCTTTAGTCAGACAATGCGTGTGCCTATGCAGATATTTTGCTGTTGCCTGAATATGGATTATTCAGCTTGGAGGCCTTTAGAGCAAAGAACAACTGGAACTCAGTCATCATGTTGTCAGAGCACACCTGGACTAGGCCCTGGCACTAGACTAGTTGAATACTAATTTTTTCCCATGTACAGATATCACAGGAGTGAGCCTTGAACTTACCTTCAGAGTACCTCTTGGGAGTATGCTTTCTCTAAAGATAGCCCTTTGCCACCTCTGTGTGTCAGTGAGTTTGCATGCATCCCATTAACCTTGTTGGGTATGATGCATGCACAGAGTTGTCTCTTAATTTGCCCTGACTGAGTGTTAAAAACTGTACAGAAAAACTAATCCATTTTATCAGTTCTGTAGGAAAGTTTTGTTTAAAGACCTTTTAAAAATAGTACTGTATTTGCTCACAGAATGGTTGCGATTCTTCCTACATCTGCACCCTCTCCTCTGATTCTGCTCTCCCAAGCTAATGGGCAACTGTTACACCTGTCTGCTTGGAAAGCACAGTCATCTGTTGCTTGCTGTAAGGGAGTTTGCAGTCCATTCATTTGGATGGGGTCAGCTGTTACGGCAGTAAACATGGTATTTTCTAACGAACATTAGTGATCTCTGATAGGAATGCTGTCAGCAATTACCATTACAAAAGCCTGTGTTCTCTTCTTTTTTTTTATGTTGTTGAGAGAGAACATACTTGCTAACAGGACAGAAAAGGCTAAAAGAAGGAATATCAAAATTAAATAGATATCACTGACAATCTGTACAGGCTTAAAAATTGGTATTCTCTTAAGTCGGGTAATTCTATGAAGTATTTCTGGAAAATTCCCTTTTTAAAATATCCAGGGTTAATAAACTGTGTTCCACAGCCACTCAAATGCAGCTTTGTAAATTATTAAAGATTTCTCTAAATATTGTAGAGTTAATCATATGGGTGATACCTCCATACAGGTGGTTTGTTTTAGATGTATCATGAGCAAAAACTATATAACAGGTGTGGAGTTTTCTGTGTAATGAATCCTGTTAGCCTGAATTCTGGTTGCTTCTCCCAATGTTTGCCCAATAATGCATCCTCCCTAGACTCAGTCCAGTGCTGTCACCATTTCAGCAATTTTCAAGCTAAAAAACGTTTTTAAAATGTACCTTTAAGAAATAAGGCGTGATGCCCTCTGTTTTATCTACCACAAAAGATCCTTTTTCCATAAGTTACTTGACATGGGTCACTTTCTGCTCATAGATACCCCCCTTCTTCAGTGTCTTGTCCTATAATCTTCTAGGGCTAGAGAAGAGTTTTTAGCCGTAGAAGAGAGGTTTCCCTCCTGCTTTCCTAATGGAGTACTTAGCACTTAACTCTAATCCTGGGTGTGCTTTCAGCCTGACTGTGGTTGGGTTTGTCTAAACGCTGTACAATTAGGCTCTTTGTATATGAAGCACCTTCTTCTAAGATACGAATAAGGGCTAGGAAATCTAGTCGTATTCAACTGAGCAGTGATAAGATCACTTCTCTGTAGTGTGTGTAGCACAT
Organism: Rhea pennata; assembly: GCF_028389875.1. Classification (NCBI taxonomy): domain Eukaryota; kingdom Metazoa; phylum Chordata; class Aves; order Rheiformes; family Rheidae; genus Rhea; species Rhea pennata. The sequence continues at coordinate 107,970,425 of NC_084664.1, read as the reverse complement.
GGAGGACACACGATACTGCAGTGTGGTAAGAGGGTTAGTCAGGGAGGACTTCTTTAAACTGCTCCTAGTCTTGTCATTGATGAACACAGCACTTAATACAGCTTCAGGCTGATGTGAATTTATTACAGCATGTTTTTTCTTGCAAGTATGAAAATTCAGACACATGCCCTGTGTCCAAAGTCTTGATAGCTTGGGATGAAGGGATTTTTCTTCCTGCAGACGTGGGATCCACTGGAACCATGGGTCAAATTGTGCTCATTTTACTCTTTTTACTGCCTGACCCCACTTCTCTCACCAAGTTGTCCCAGCTAAAAGCTGCTTGTGATATCCCCAACTTCTGAGTTTTTGTGTTACGTTAAACAAGGCACCACTGAGATTTCTTTTCCTGAGAATGTGGTTTCAGGGAAGAGCAGGGCGTGAAGTTACACTGTTCCTGAAGTAATGCACTTTCCTTGGTGTAGGGGAAATGGCTTTGTCCTGTTGAAGAATCTGGCATGTAGGCTTTCTGGAACCGTGCTGTCTGAAACCTTCATTTCTAACCCTGCCAGGTAGTGAGATGTTGAACCTTAAAACTGACACCCTGATTGTTAGGAATTTTTGAATGTTTTAGGGAAGATTGATTACTAACCTGTCTCTGACTCTGAGCTCTGAACACTTTCAGTAATTAAAGTAACCTGGCTTCACTGGCAAAGAAAAAGCGAGTTGTACTGCTGGTGAAAATAGCTGTTCCAAAATTGTTCTTTGCAAAATTTTTCAAGGATAAACAACACACTTGCCGGTATTTTTGGAAATATTTAGATATTTAGGATTGTCCCCAAGCTCTCTTCGGTCATTACCATTGAGTCATGTCTATGTGCACATGTATGTATACATGCCTGCATGCAAACATATGCCTGTATCTTGTCTCTTGGTTATTCATAAATTAGCTATTTAGTGGCTATAGGTTGTGCTCTTGGGAACATGACAGGTCATTTGCCAAACAGATGAAGGTATGAGGAGGATTTGGCTTTTGCTCCTGCAGGTGTCTTGCCCTGTTTTTATCAGTTCAGGAGTTTTGTGCTGTGCAAATTTTTACCAGTGACCTAGTGCATCTTCCATCCAACAGCTCTTTTTTAGGCTGAGCTTTGAAAACTATCCGTGCTTTGGGACAACCCTAATGTAGACCTCATGTATTGATGTACAGGAAGGAAATGTGCTTTTCAAATCTCAGAAGCATGTTATTACAAACCTAGCAGATGCTAAGAACCAAGCGATCCACTTGAACAGTGGGTTCAGGTGAAGGTTGGCTTTTGATTACATCTTTGGTTTTTCGTTAGTCTAAAGGCATTATAAAGAATGCGCTTGGATGTACTGGCCTTTCCCCTTATTGTGTTGCCTGCTTGCCAACTAGTGCAATTGTAACTGCTCTCCTGAAATAACCTAAAATATTTTAAATCCCTGTAAAGAGGCACTCCTACAGAATTGTTTAAGACCTATTGAGGCCCCTTTAGAAATGTAGTATCTCATAGGAGATATACTGAAGTTACAGAGGTTGCCCTGCCAAAGCCTCTGAATTTCTCTTACTGAATTTCCTTTATTCTGTATGTTTCACTAGGAAATTTAAGTTTTTGAGAATGGCCCAGCTGAAAGTGTTGGTTAGTAAGACTTTTTTATATGTAAAAGCTCTCCAATGTTTATTTGTTACGAGTTGTTAGGAGTATAAGTTACCTTTTGACCAACCTCTGATTGCCATTGCCTATGCTGGCAAAAGCCCCTTGGGGCACACTTACACCAGCAAAAAGGCCATTTTGTTGGCACAGCTCTGTTTGAGGAATTAGCAGAAGCTATGCCAGTTAAGTTCAGCCTCCGTTGGCAACATCGGGCCCCCACTGCCTCTTGCCGAAAAACTCTTTCAAGCGTAGATGATGGCTCGGTTTTAATGAAGTGCTTTGCCACACCAGTTAGTACCACTGACACGCAAATATAGAGTCTGCTGGCGTTTCCTTGAGAATCACAAATCTTTTACATTAAATGTATTTTAGAGCCACTAATGCCATTTTTTGAAACCACTCACCTTATTTCTCCAGCTTTCAAAAGGAAGAGCAAGCATGGCTTTGTACTGACATGCGCTGCAAACTCTCCTGGCTTTGACCTCTGCCTTGCTCTAGTCTGCCTTCCACTTCTTGACTGAACAAAAGCAACCCGGGTATTGCTAGTAGCGCTTTAATGCTGATAGAGTTTAACCTTTTTACGTTGGCTTAATGATAAAGAGAGAAACAAACACGTAACATAGATACTTCCCCATTCCCCTCTGACAGCCGCCCTCCGTGTGATTAACTGCCAGAGACGACGCTGTCATTTCCTTGCTATATTGCTGCTGCTGCTGCTGCTGCTGCTGCTGCTGCTGCTGCTGCTGTTTGAAATGGTTTGGTATGTGAGCTTTCCGGAAAAGTGTGGTGGTATGTGTAGGACCTCGTGGATGACAAAGCTGTCCTTTTTTTCTTCCCCCTTTCCCTCCTTGGTTTGTGCTTGTCTGTCTGCTGTGGTAGGGTTATTAATAAATGATACACATATGTGTTAGGTATAATTTTGAGGAGGTTTGCATGTCAGTAGTTTGTAAGCAACTAAGGTGCCTCATGTTCAGGTCTGAGCAGATAGGAATCCCCTTGCACTCTGCAGGGCCCGAGCCAGAGCCTGGCGAAGTCGGCAGGGAGGCTCTCGCCGACTGCGCCGCGCTTTGGGTCGGGCCTTTCGCTCCCACCTTTGGTGTGCCTCACTTAAAATGGTGCTTTTTGAGTTGTCTGTCTTTTCTTCTGTTTTTTTTTCTTTCTTTGTATGGTGCTGTGTATAACTTGAATATATTATGCACATATCCTACCCAATGGGTAGAACAAACAAACATACAGAAACAAATAGATGTTAATACTGTAAGATAATGTATAGCTGATACCAATTTTAACACAAAAATGGCATAGACTTTGTGAATGCCAACTTCTGTGCTTGGTCCTTTTTTGTAAGAAAATTTGCAAATGAATGCATACAAATGACAAAAAGTCTATGATGTATTTTATTTTCCTATTAAATATCAATATAATATCATAAGGGAAAAAGTTTGAACAAATCCTTTTTGACTAGCCTGTGTATAGCAAGTGGTTGTTTGATGCATCTTTGCTGTGAAGATTTGTTCTTTTTTTTAATGTGTCACTTTAAGAAAAAGGAAAAACAAACAAAACCTCCACAGCTTTAACCTTGCAACTAGATACTTCTCTTTTGGGTTGTTGCCTCACTCTTGCTGAGTTGGACCAGTATTAGTTACTACTTTTCTAGCAGATAGGCTATTTATTCTTATCCTCAATTACCTTTTTTTTTTTTAAAAAAAAAAAAAACAAACAACAGCTAGAAATGGGTGAAACCCCCTCACATCTCTTTGCCCACAGCCTAGGTTTGAAGTGAAGCTCAGGCAAGTGGGAACTGCTCCAAACTATCCCCGCAAAATCCAAAATAGGCCAACAAGAGTTTTGTAAAAACAACCATCCCTTGTTTTATGCCTACTACATCAAGGGACATAATCCTGCCATTTCCAGTTGTTCTTAAGATGGTAGTTGGGAGATGCTGAACATCTGGGTAGCTGCCGGGGTGCAAGGCTTAAGGGTGGGGAAGAAAAGCTGCAGTTTGCAGTAAGCTGAGTACGGGGTTCAACCCGCAGCTTTCCTTGCCTGTGGGGCAGCAGCACTTGATTGCTGTCACATTGATTACTGACAGCGATGGCTAAACCAAGGTTAATAGACAATTATGGAGAAGAGCTAAGCCTGTTCAGACCCAATGTGACGTGAGAAGCAGTTTGACATTTCCGATGTCTGCCGGGGTGGCAGCGCCGGTTTGGGAGCCGATTCGTTGTGGGGGCGTTTCTGGAGGTGCGGAAAGCCCAGGGGTCCTGCGGCTGCAGCTGCAGCCGGGTGCTTTTGCCCACGTCACTCTCTGTGTTCAGGGAACCGGTACCGATGTGATGTTGCCAGCGAAGGCGCTTGCGCCCGGGTGACTGCGGCTGCGCTGGGCGGCTGCGCCGGCAAACCCTGCTCCCGCGCGGTGCCTCTCGCCATCTGGCCTTTGAGGTTGGGACGGCAGCTGGGGTTTTTCCCACAGCTGCAAAGGCAAGGGAAGGCAAGGGAAAGCGGCTCGCCGCCTCTGTCGGCTGCTCCGGCCTTCCGCGGCCATTCGGTTCCCCCCCATGTCTCCACGCGTTTGGCTGTCTGTGCTCGTGCCCTGCGCCCGCTCTCAGCGTGGTTCGTTCGGTAAAGCAAATACCTCAGGAAAACTAACCGTGAAGTTCTAGTTTAGAGAATTGCAGATACTGTACTTATTTTTCTAACCTCTTTGCTCTAACTACCCCAGGACAGTAGGTGGTACAGAAGTTTATCAGTCCACAGCAGAATAATCCTCCCTGCGATGGATGCTGACTAATCTTTCATAGATACTCTTGTCTATATGTAGCTTTTTTTATACTTGTCAGGCTTTAACCACAGATGTAACGTAGCAACGTGTCGGGATATGGTTGAGACGGCGTTTCGGTTTGGTTTTCGGATGACTAGCTAAACGCTAGGCTAAAACTCAGGGGGCCTTGCCCAGGGCCCAGTGAAGCCAACGGCAAGATTTCCCCTGGTTTCAGTGGGCTTTCGATGGGGTCCGTAGCCCGCGGGGATCCGGACCTGGAGCACAGTCCTTTCCTAGCCTCTTGTGACTGCGCTGTTGACCTGAAACTTCAGCTCTACGTTTGTCTGTAAATATCTCTTTAAAAGCCCTCGCAGGCCTCCTGTGTCTGAATGTTGATCATGGTAGGTTTGTTTTCTTTGTTTTAAAGAAATGTGTGAGTTTTATGGCCAGTTCTACATCAGCAAGCCCTTACAGGTAGCTTGTATCCATCCCTCTGTGTATCGTGCTGTTTTATCAGTAAGCGTGCACCACAGTCGAGTATTTTATGACCGTCATTTGTTAACTTGTTTATTGTTTGTCAGGGCACAGAGTAATTGTTTTGCAAGGACGCCTTGCTGCCCATTTTCGTGTTTCTGTTTGCACTGCAGTACAGCTTCTGTGCGTGAAGGAAAGAAAACAAACAAAACCGCGGCCTTGACTAGGATGGATCTGTACCAAGTAAACCTTGCGCAGGAGCAATCTAGGATATGAGTTGTAATAACAAAACTTGCATACTGAGTGGACCAAACATGAGGATGTTTCCCTTGAAAGGCACTAATTTGCTTTGAAGCTGCAGTGGAAAGAGTAGGGTATCTATTCAGTGTATTCACAGCTGTGTGTTCACCCTTTGCCATTTACCTCAAACCACAGCAGGTAACCGTCATTTAAAAAAAAAAGTAAAACCAGAAGTTATGAGAGCCTCAGGCATCATAGAGCTGGACAGCAAAAATAAACCAAGAACATTCACCTTAATACTCTTTAACCACCTTTTTCTATTTACAGTACAAGGACGATGTAGGCGTTGTTAGGGATTTGATCTTTGTAGAGCTGTCAACTGCCCAATGTTGCTGTGCTCAGAGCATTTCATGATGGCATGCACATCAGTTGGGCTGTTATACCTAAAATTTACCATCAAATGCCTGCTTTCAGAGTGTTGACCCTTTCTTTGTTGTTTCTTGCTAGTTATTTTACAGTGTAAAATGCTTTATTGCTGTATGGATTTTTTTGTATTTCCAACATTGTGGCTTTCAAGATCACATTTTTGACATGTTTCTTATTTTTTTGTCCATTTTGTTTCAAGTTATTCTGAAATATGTACAGCACTATCAAGAATATTTAATCTTTCTTTTTAATTTTATTATTGTGAAAACAAATCTATTAAAATAATAAGTCTTTTTACAACTATATTGGAATTTCTCAGTAGCTGTTCATGTGAAGCTATCACAAACCTGGCTTGCTTTAAAAGAATTTTTTATTTTCCTTTTAACACAATTAATTTGTTGCTTATTTTCCACCGTAACTCCCAGTTATATACAGGAAAAGATTTCAACTGTTGTGTATCTGACTCTTTTAATTGAGCAAATGGTGATGTCCTAGTTTTTAGACCTAAGGTCTGTTATTGCAATACTTTTAAAAGGAAGATGTTGCTCTAAGTGCTGTTGTTAGTTTTAAATACAGATTTTATGCTTGTTCTTAATATGCTGTGGTTAAACCATGGCACAGAATTATTAAAAACCATGAAATGCATTTGTCTCCTGTTGAATTTATTTTCTCCTTGAACTGGGCCTTCTGTAAGACAGCGAGTACTTACCTGTCCGTCTTCCTCATCGATTTGTTGCTGGCAACCAGCTTGCCCATCATTTGGAGTCAGAGGAGGGAGTCGGTGCTTTAAACGTGTGGGAAGGCTCTCCGAAGGGAGCGTTTGATGAGGATGTTACGTCGACGTTCTGACTTACGTGCTCTGGTGATGAGCACGGGTGATTTCAGAGGCTTCTGCCCTGTCTCTCTGCCAGAGGATGGTTCCCAGTAGAGAAGGCAGCAGTGTCAGAGCTCTTGCCTGTCACTCGTGGTAGTGACCAGTCCAGGCTACTGATCTGAGCCATTAGCATTAGTGATGGCAGGTTCCTTCAAGACCTCAGTCTTGTCTGGAGCACTGGCTGTGGGTGACTCTCTCTGCCCTGATAGCGAGGAACACTGACCACGTGGCTGATAAGCAATGGCCCCAAGTTCCTGAGCTGGAAAGTTTGATTCAAAAATGAACTTTCAGGCTGTGGTTCATGGGTAACCCCTCACTCCCCTCTCATTTAAGAAACCTGGGTAGTGCTTTGGCCAGGCGTTAAGAGTAGCCATGGCATAGTATTGGGTTGGGGGGAGAGGGGAGGGAACAGAGATGATATGGCTTGTAAGAGATTAGACACAAGGATCTTAGGGAAAACATTCACCTTTGGTAGTACAGCTCCAGATACGGCCATGAGCGGTGTCTGTCACTCTACTGAGAAAGAAAATCAGGTGAGTTTTCCCAGAGCAGTTAACCTCTATTTATGCATACATAGCAAGGCACATATAAAACGATGCTTCATTCAGCATTGTTCACATAGTGGTTTATGTGTTTGCTGGAATTTGCTCTCTCTGTTACTGAGATGTGATGCTTAGAGGGAGGTAGTAATGCAAACGTGAGGCTTTACCACTGATCTTTTCTGGCATGAGAGGTCTGCTGGAGTAGCCCCGTTCCTGACCCACTTACAGCACTTGCTTACAGAGCAGCCGTTACCTCTCAGGTAGGAACTGAGGGAGTATTACGCTTGCTGCTCGTCTTTTCAAATGCCGTGGTTATTTAAATGTTGCAATAATTCTTTTGTTCAAAAGCCACAGTTTTCCTTGTCTATAACCACCTGGCATCAGCTCTCCCCCTGCTCCAGCACTGTAATTCTTCACTGGTGCTTAGGATCTAGCAGGTTCCTCAGCGCTTAGAAATGCTCCATATCTCCACGCTTCTGCTCCTCCTCTGCCGCCTGAACCCTGAACTCCCTGGAAACTGCATTTTTTGAGATGGCTTTGATCTTTTACTTAATCTGGTTTTAATTGTATTTATATTTGTTTTATAATATGCCATTCTGTTTGATTGTGTTTTAATATCTTTGCCAATGGTAGCTGCTCAGAACTCGGCTGTAAATGGGATGTCTCATCTCAGTAGGGTTACTTTTTCCTGTTAAAAGATTAATACAGTGGCTGCTGTAGTCCTGTGAAACCTTTAGGTCTTGCTTCCAGGCTCCCAACAGTATTGATTCTCATTACAAACACCATGTTTTTAACATCCCAAATCCTTTTCTTCCAAAGACCACTTTATAATGAGACTTCGTTACTTAGACAAAAATTAATTAGGCTTCTCTCATTATCACTGTTTTGATCGGTTGTGCTTCAAATGAGTTCTAATTAAAATGCACATTTTAAAAACCTTGCTGCTGAATCCTATTCGAATAGCTCGCTTCTGCAGCAGCGATGTCCTGCTTTTGTTCAGTTTGTGCTGTGTCACTTTTACAGAGCTCCAGCACTTGCCAATATAAAAACTTGCAAAAAAATTTTTTTGCTTGTTTTCTACATGTTTTTTTTTCCAGATATTGACTGCCAAATGTTTGCTCCTGAAAGCAGAGGTTAGAGTGGAGATATCTGATTTTTTTTTTTAAATGTGGTGAAACTGATGAGCTAAGGCTGACCGAGTTTCGCTATATTGTCAGTAGCATTCAGAACATTTCCCGAGAATGTTTCAAAATGTAAGGGACAAATGATGTGCTATACTTGCTTCTTGTTAACTGAGTATTTCTGCTTACTTTGAGTGTTCCAAATTGCCCTTAGTGTATTATTGAATTTGACAGGACTGTGTGGTCTGTCCCAGTGATGCCCAAAATACGCCAAGCTGAAGGCAAACTTGCTGGGATCCCGGCAGATGTAGTAATTGCTCTAGAGGGAGCAGCTGAAGGCTTGTTTTCCTGAGCAGAGGGACTGTTTGCAAGACAGAAGGTCCGGATTTGGTTTTCTGCAATGGTTTTCACCATGGAGTGCTAACAGGTGCTAATAAAATTCATAGATGAGGAAGCATGCGTTAAGGAGGGCATAGCAGATCTCCATGCAGTCTGCGGCAATGCTGGCAATAACCATCCCATCACCGTGATTCCCAGTCCCTCAAACCATGAGACATGTTTCTTCCCTGCTCAATTCTGACACGCGTGTACCGCTATCAGGCGCCGAGCTACTTTTCTGCATCTTTGCTAATAGTTTCAGTGTTTTAAGCAAGCAGTCACGATGTAGCCACGTTGGTTTTTTTCATGGAGGCCAAAATGCCATCCTTGAGCTCCAGCAGCTCCCCTCGATGCCAGTGCCAGATCACTCCAGATTAATTTAACATTTGCAGACGTTTCGGTGATTGACAGTAGAGTGGAAAATTCCAATTTAATCCCACTCTGTGTGCCACAGACCTAGGCTCAGACATCTTGACCTACATTTAACCCTGGAGAACAGGAAGCTCTTGGGGGGGAAAAAAGAAACAACAAAAAAACTATTTTTTTCTCAAAGCAGTGAGAATATCCTTTCAGCTTATTACATGCCCATATGTATATACACACACATATGTTGCATTATGTTACAATTCTGCGGATCTTTCACGGGCTGAGCCAGGTTTGCCCGGGTTGGCTTTACTTGATGCGGCAGCCACATAAGTCTTGATACCCTTTCAAATATAAAAGCATGAATGTGTTTGCATAGCCCTGCAGCAGGGTTTATGGCACCAGCAAAATATATAGGAATTACTTATTTTCTGCCAGTGGGGTGAACTGTTGAATTTGCTTGCACCTGCAAACTGCATAACTCTCAGAAAATGCTGGTGAGTTGGTGACTTTGCCTAGCATTTGGTCAGGCAAACCCTAACAGGGAAAGCTGTGCTGACTGCAAAGCGAAGCCCGTCAGCCCCCATTTCTTCTGCGCTTGAAGCACTGTGATAGTTACTCAAAAGTTTAACTGTATTTGTTTTGCATAGTTGCTGGTGCAGTCCTAGATGACACAGTTACTCAGTGAGAGGTGCACTGGTGCGTGTTAAAAGCCATATGGCTGAGTGATAACTACATTAGCTACTCAATATGCAATCCCCCTCAACTTTTAAATTATGCACTATATTCCGCTGATATTATGCCTATAGATAAGAAAATACACATGCTAGCTGTAGCCATATGCTATGGGAAACAGACACTTTCATCTAATGTAAAGTTATGCTCTGTCACGCAGATGACATTAAATACACTAGAATCGCCACCTGACAAGTAGCACAGAAGAAAAAAAGTGCCTGTACTGTACTCTTGTGAAAGTAAACTGCACAGTTATCATTTAAGTGCTGCTTGTGCATTGACAGTTTTACTTTCCTTTTTAAATTAGATTGACTGTATATGGGGCCATACTATGCAGATTTATGCAAGCTGCTTAAGGAGAAAGCCACTATGCAACACTTCTGCAGAGTAAAATATGCAGTTAGTGACATTAGGCATCCCTCAAAGTACTCCTCAGATAAAATTATACTGTAGTGTCTTGATTGTCATGACTTTTCTGCTCTAAACTGCTATTAAAGTTGAGCTCCTGTATTTGTGACAAACCGAGGCATTAGCCGCCAGGCAGCCAACCCCACACAAGATTTCTTGAAGGTGTCTCCTTACGCGTTAAAACAATAGTGACACGTCTCTAATGTGCCTGAACATTGTAAATGTGTTCACACCTGCTTTTTAGGGAACAACATTCCTAGGCGGCATTAGGAAGTGCTGGGATGAAGCACGGTGCCGTAGGTGCGAATGCGCCAGCGGGAAGTGCTAGTTGGTGCCAGCTGCGGGCACTTCACGCCACTGAGCCTACGAAGCATGAAGTGCAGCTGCAGCTCTACCGCTCAGCTATAGGTCCTCGGGTCTCGCGTGTCCAGGTCCTCACAAACTCATTTGGCACACACAGGCATAACCATAAGGAATGAAGAAATATAGCATGCGATGAGCTGCAGCCTAGTGGCTGATCTGTGCTCTCTCTCCACCTCCCTGGAGAGCCCCAGGTGGGGTGGGTGCTGCCACTCGGTGCCGGGGTCAGCTACAGGTGCAAGGCACCTGCACTGTCCCTCCTGGCGCTTCAACTGCACGGCAGCAGCCTGGATGTCATCTGCCTGGATGTGGCTCCAGGGGGTCAGTCCCGGCTCAGCTCCATCGCTAGGTGCCCGGCCGTGCAGTTTGGGTTCGGGGTAGGTGCAGGATCACAACTGCATTTCAGATGGCTCTGATGGAGTAGCTCAGGCAGAAATCACATCAGTTTTCTGACTTTATTCTGACTGCAGGAGAACATTCGATCATTGACGCAGCGTAAGATAGAAGAATGAAGACACCGAATATTTGATGCAGCAGTGAGTCTGCCAGTGGAGCTGACCTAAAACTGTATCGTGTTTGCCAGCAACGCGAACCTGTGCTGCACCATGCTTTGTGGCAGGAGCCACGGCGCTCGTAAGCTGGCACTAGGTGTACTAGAGCTGGATTTAGCATGTGGCAGACTAACACTACCAAAACAGTCCTTGCTTAACCTTTCTGCAGCATGAAGCAACTGCCACAGCAATTGCTGCACAGCTGATGAGCTGCTCCTAAGGCGATGCTGAAGGCTGGAGGCTGCAAAGCGAACCCTTGCCAGCAGGACCCTTTGCTCTCTCCCAGAGCTTGTCTGCATGCTGCTTCCTCAGGAGAGCCGGAGTGCAGGATTTCACTTGAACTTCTGCTTTTCCAGGCTGGACTGTTTTTTTTTGTAAGCAACTAGGTTTATGATTGTTTACCATGGAGCTTGACCTTCAGCAATGGTCACTGACATGGCCACCACGGCAGGTGGCAGAAAGCTGCTTTGGCTGCTGGGGGCAGTGAGGCATTTGGCGTGGGAGAGGCTGAGTGCCGAGCAGTGCAGGTTATACCCACCACAATTTAAGAGAACTTTACAAAACCAGTGCTAAAGAACTGAGCTGGGGTAGGTTCTCCTCAAGTCTCTTCCTGGCCACTTGGCCAAACACAGAGCTAATTAGAAATCTTCCTTTAATTATGTCTCTGAAACCTTTCCCCTGTTCAGTTAGGTCTGGCTTTTTTTTTTGCTTTTTAATTTCTAACCAAGCGCTTGGTGCCTCCCCTGGGTTCTCTCCTCCACGATGGTCCCATCAATTCATCAAACAACAACAACAACAAAGAGAAACAAACTTAAAGCTACGTGTTACCCTGCAGGCGCATGAAATCAAGATGCATCTCTTCTGCTCAGAAGATCGTCTTCATCATACAGTCGCCAGGGGACAGCTGTGACTCTCTAGCAATTACTGTGGCTGGCGGTGAGCGGCACAGGGGGAAGGGTCAGCCCACTCTCCTGAGCAGACAACCTGGGAGAGATGCCACCCATGCGGGGACAGCGGGTCCGGGTCTGGCCCTGGTCTCAGTGTGGTCTGTGTCACCACGGTGGTCTGTGACACCTGTGGTGTCGGGGTATAAAGACAGGCCACAGACAGGCCAGCAGCCCCACTCCTGGCCCTCCGGTGGTGTGTGGAGACCCACAGGCTTTGCTGTGGGCTTGGAGAGCCTTGGTGGAGGGGGACAGGGGCCAGCCTGGAGGGAGAAGCAGGTGCCCACACCACAGAGACCAGGCTCTGGGCTGGAAAAACCCTGATCCCACTTCTCCCTCAAGGTCAATGGAGGAGCATCTAGGGAGAAATCCCAGTAGGGATTTCTCAGAGCACGTGTGGTTGGCCTTCCTGGGGTCGGCAAATGAAGCTGAAGGCCCCCAACCGAGGGAGCAGGGTGAGAGCAAAGCAGCCCCATGGCTTCTGGCTGGGCACAGGGGTTTGGAGTGGTCCATGTGCAGCTGCAGCTGCTGGTGGCGGGGGTGGGGGGAGTCAGGAGCTTCCCAGCCGCCTGGGCAGGGGCAGTCCTCTCCTCAGTGTGAGGCCGGGGTGCAGGGAGCGATGTGCTGGGAGGCACAGGGCTGCCCGGGAAGGGACAGGGCTGCCAAGGGCTTGCTGGGGGCAGGGGGGGACCACGGGAAGGGGTGGAAGAGGCCAGGAGAGGAACAGGGGAGGCATGGGCAGGTAGATGGTGCAAGGTTCTGGGGCTGAGGGAGGAACCTTCCAGCCTCCTGTTGGGTCAGTGTGGGGCTGGCTGGCTGGGAGCAAGGGGGCAGGAACGGACAGTGGGAGGGGATTTCTGCAGAAGCAGGATGTGCTGTGGGGCAGACTGTTTTGCCAACCCGACAGCCTTGCATGGTTAGATGACTGGCCTGGGGCACGGGGGTGAGTGATCAATACTGTTTACTTTGACTTTAGCAAGGCTTTTGACACTGTCTCCCTTAATATCCTCGTAGATGAACTGGTGGAATACAGGCTAGGTAAGTGGTCATCGAGGGGGACTGCAAGCTGACTGAGCTGCCAGGCTCAGAGGGTTGTGACCAGCAGCACACAGCCCAGTTGAAGGCTAGTCAGTCGTGGTGCCCCCCGGGGCTGATACTGGGGCCAGTATTGTTTAACACCTTCATTAATGATAAGGACAATGGGACCAAATGCTCCCTCAGCAAGTTTGCAGGTGATGATACAGAAGAGGGAGTTCCTGATACATCAGATGGCTGTGTTGCCATTCGGAGGGACCTGGACAGGCTGGAGAGATGAGCCTCATGAACCATCTGGCTGGAGGAACCTCATGAAGTTTAGTAAAGAGAAGTGAAGAGTCTTCCACCAGAGGAGGAAATATAGGGTGTGAGCCAACTAGTTGGAGAACAGGTTTGCAGAGAAGGACCTGGGGGTCCTGGTGCACAACAAGTTGAACATGGGCCAGCAATGTGCTCATTGGCCAATGTGGCCAAGAAGGCCAATGGTATCCTGGGGTGCATTAGGAAGAGCATTGCCAGTGGTTGAGGGAGGTGATCCTTCCCATCTGCTCAGCCCTAAAGAGGCCACATCTGGAGTGCTGGACCCCCAGTACAAGAGAGACATATAGGATCGAGTCCAATGAAAGGCCATGAAGGTGATTAAGGGACAGTAGCATCTCCTACAAGGAGAGGCTGAGAGAGCTGTGACTGTTCAGCTGGGAGAAGAGAAGGCTCAAGGGGGATCTCATCAGTATACGAATAACTGACAGGAGGATGTAAAGAAGATGGAGCCAGACTCTCCTCAGTGATGCCCAGTGACAGGACAAGAGGCAATGGGCACAAGTTTAAACACAGGAAACTTCATCTGAGCACTTTCACTGTGAGGGTGGTTGAACACTGGAGCAAGTGGCCCAGACAGGTTGTGGAGTCTCCATCCTTAGAGCTATTCAAAGCCATCTGGACAGGGACCTGGGCAACATGCTTTAGGTGACCCTGATTAAGCAGGGGAGTTTGAACCAGATTATCTCCGGAGGTGCCTTCCAACTTCAACTATTCTGATTCTGGGACTGGCTGTGAAAGCAAAGCTGTGACCAATGTGGGGATGTGCTCTGACTTTTGATACCCAGAGATAGCCTTCCCCAGCCACTCTCATCGTTCCTGCCCAAAGCGTGCTTGGACATCTGTTGTGACACATTTCTGCACTGCTACCTTTTACTCTAAAGCCACGAAGTACCCTTGCTGCAGCTCCAGCCTTATCCATTTCCCAGCAAGGCAAGGACAGAGTGGTCTCTTGTGGGGAAAATCCCAAGGACAGAGAGCTCAGTGCTGCTGCATTTGCTCTCCCTCTGCCAGTGTGTGGGCTGTGCCGCTGGGCAGAAACTGACCCTGATATTTTTGGGAAGAAAAACCAGGAGGACAGTCGCTGCAGCTGTGAGACCTGCCTGTTGAGTTTCCCTGGGGTTGCCCTCAGCTTTCCCTTGACACCCTAGCCCTGCAGTCTGTGATTGCCACTCCCAAACTGGCAGGACTGTGCTGTGGATGTGCACCTCAGTCTGTGCCCGTGGAAATCCCATGCCAAGAACTCTGCTGGTGTTATCTCCTCCTCTGAGTAGAGCCAGCCCCACACACCACCTGGAGACCCTTTCCTGAGCTTGGCTCAGACTCTCCTTGTCCATGCCAGCATTGGCACCTGCTCAGCATGGCATGGCCTAGTAGGCCAGCTCTGTGGGACTGTCCAGTCCTGCTCCTTCCCAGGCCTCAGCACACCCTGTGGAGGCTCCCACCTCACCAGGTCTTTGTGCTGCTTGTTCTGGACCAGCTGGAAGGCAGGATGGCCTGGATTTGCCTTACTCATGACCTTTCTTTCTCATCTGCAGAGAGCCAGCTGGGGAGGGAAGTGGTGGGGGGGGGGGCGACATGCCGTCGCAGACCTGTATCAGAGGCGCAGCCAATGTGATGCCAGCCAGTACCATTACGCACAAGGCAAGGAGCAGGCAGAAGTGGGTAAGTCACCAAAGCAGCAAATTTCCTGCAACCTGTGTGGTGGTGGATGCCTTAGTCCTAGTTTTATCATCAGAGTTCTGAAGGCTTTGCTAAGAGGAGAAGCCCCTTCCTCCCCCCCCCCCCGCCCAGGGATAAGGGACAGCCCTATCACATGGGGATACTGATCTCCCAAGAGAGGTGGGCTGCCCCTGACCAAATTGTCCTCAAAGCAACTGAGTGGGAGAAGGGGATGTGTGCTTCTGAGGCTCTGCCTGTGCTCTTCACCTCTCCCTGCTCCACTTAGGAGCTCCGCTTAGGCAGGTTTGGCTGCCTCCCTGGTGTCACTGCCAGCCCTGTCTGCCATGGCCACCAACCTGTTTGCTTTCCCAGACTGCTCTCTTGCCATCTTCTGCTCCTTGCACGCTGCCAAAGGCACCTTCTGACACTGCTCTGCCTTGAAGGACACTGCAGCCATTCAGAGTAGCAGGTGCTCAGGGTGGTACGGGCCAAGGCCCTGTCCCAGGAGATCTGGGGGCACTGATCTTGACTCTCCTGCTGCGGGACTGTGCTCTCCTTCCTGCTTCCTCTTTCAGCCTCTAGTGCTCAGTGGGAGCCAGCCTGCCCCAGCACCATCAGCTGAGTAGTGGTGTGCCACAGTTTGCGGACTCCTGAGAGCTCAGTTAAAACGTTGGTCTCGAAATCCTTACAGCTGGCCCTGAAGAGCTAACGCTGCCCAGTTCTGATACACTGCCTCACCCAGCTTACTGCCTTCTAGCCACATCAGTGCTGAAAGCCAACTTTGTCCTTTGTGTAGCTGGGTACCCAGGGCCCTGGGTGTCCCAGGAGCAACTCAGCTAATCTGTTGATGAGACAGCAGCCCGATTCCAGGCAATGGCCCAACTTGAGACATAGTCACTGACTGACCCCTTACCCACCGGCACAACAAAGCCTGTAACAAACTGTTGTGTTAGAACACCAGTGGGCATTTTTGAACAGGCCTGAAGAAGCTATAGCTTCTGGTCTGCGGGTCAGTGCAGCTCCCTGCTGTGTGCGAAGGAGAGCCCAGTCCTGTGAGCTGCACCAAGAAGCCTGTGCATCCAGGACCAGTGTGACAGGACGCCCTTGTGCTATTCCTGGGGCAGATATTAGGTTTTGCATAGTGCTGCAAGACACAGGCAATACTGTCCATGAAAAAAGAAAACCAGAACAAAAGGTTAACTTCAGAAAAAACATGTGTGGGGCCAGAAAGAAAGACACCCCCCCCCCCCACAGGCACCAAGGGGATTCCCAGCCCCTCTCCCAAAGCCCATGTCACCTAGAACTGACCAATGATCCTGTGACTAAGAAACTGTACTTTGAGGTGTCATACGGAGAGGGCAGGTGCTTTGGAGGAGGTGGGTGTTCCCTTCATCCACAGCTGTGGGGGGCTCTTACAGTACCTATAAGCCTACCATGAGTGCAGGCTGGTGCCAACTGAGGTGACCACAGGCCCACATGAGCAGAAGAGAAGCAGGACTTCCGGGCAAGTGGGCTATGCAAGGGCCAGTATGTGCAGGACTTTCCCTTGCTCCTTGCTTTTAACAGCACCTGCTGCTTCTTATCTTAGACAAAAAAAAACAAACAAACAAACAAACAAACAAAAAAAAAAAAAAACACTGTACTTTTACTACTTAGGCCAGTTAGAAAATTTGACAGAGAAGTCACAGAATGAGAACAATTTTTTCCTCTCCCTTTTTTTTTTTTTTTTTTTTTTTTTTTTTTGCCTAACAGGTATCAGCCTGGAGACATCATGGTCTGATTTTTTTTACTGCTTTTGAAGTGCTGCATCTCAGTGAGAAGCTGGCTCCTGAAAATTTCAGACAAGAAAAGGGCAAATAGGCGTAATGATTTTTCTTCTCCTTTTTTTTTTCTTTTCTTTTCTTTTTTTTTTTTTTTAAGTAGCACTTTGATTTTTAAAAATCAGTTAAAACACAACATTAAACCAAAAAAAGCTTTTTGTCTGATGTTAATTCTCAGGCAAAAAAATACATGCAGCAGGAAGCAATACTGGAGAGAGTCCAGCGCAGGGCTATGAGGATGATTAGAGGACTGCAGCATCTCTCTCTTATGAGAGAGCTGGGCCCGTTTAGCCTGGAGAAGAGAAGACTGAGGGGGGATCTTATCAATGTGTATCTGAAGGGAGGGTGTCAAGGGGATGGGGACAAACTCTTTTCAGTTGTCCTGTGTCACAGGACAAGAGGCAATGGGCAGAAATTGAAGCACAGGAAGTTCTGCCTGACTGTGAGGGAGAATTTCTTCCTTGTCAGAGTGACGGAGCCCTGGACCAGGTTGCCCAGAGAGGTGGTGGAGTCTCCTTCTCTGGAGATATTCAAAGCCTGCCTGGATGCAACCCTGTCTAACGTGCTGTAGGTGACCCTGCTTGAGCAGAGGAGTTGGACTAGATGATCTCCAGAGGCTCCTTCCAATCTCAACCATTCTGTGATCTGCTTCCTAGTACGTCACATTGGTAGTTTGGTTTATTAAGATCTGCCAAATAGGTTCCACTCATATTCATTCCAATCTCACTGGCTGTACTCTAAGCTTAAAGACTAGCTTTCCAAAGGCCTTATTTTGACTGTTTTAAGCCAGAAGCATTGTTAGATTATAGTGTCACATTGGCACTGAATTCTGGCTAATCGAGGCTTAGATTTAGAGGGATACCTAGAAGCTAGCATTAAAGTACCTCTTTTAAGTGTTTCCTGACCCCTGTGCTTGCTCCTGCATCTACACTGTAGTTCACCTTCCTTCTCATCCACTACACTGTGACTTGGACTGGGAAATGGAGCCCCCAAAATTATCATTTTTTTATATATCCTAGATGTTTCCTAATTTCCTCAAACATTACAATGACTTGAGCCAAATATGCCACAGTGCTAGAAGAACAAAAAGCAAAACAGACAGGAATCTCAAAGTTGATACACCTGCCATACTCTTTGCAAGCTGTTAGTTGCCACATGGTAGAGGGAATCTTCCCCATTGCAACACCTTGACGTTGTATTAAGATTAATGAGCCCAGGAATCAATCTTAGAAAACTGGACAAGGTCTGGTTCATCATCCCTGGTAGCCAGAAAGGGAAAACAAGTAGAAGACAAGGTGGGTTACTCCATTTTCCTGCCTGTAAAGATAACAGATTACTAGTCCAGTAAAGTCTCACTCAGATCAACTCATAGGCTAAGCAGGACTAGATTTATGTAAGAGGCTTTTATGCATGGAAGTCCAACAGTTCAGGTGGTAAGATAAGTTACCTCTGCTGCAATACACGACTGCAAATTAGCAGTTTTAGTGTCTAAGCATTACTTCAAATTTTTTAAGACACTAAAATAGAAGGAGGAAAAAACATCTAATGATTAACTCCAATTTGACTGTAGCACTCATCTCAACAGCGTAAGACTTCACAATTAGATTTTTTTTAAATAATATTCAACAGAAACATGGCACTTTACATCTTCAGGGCACTGAACATACAGTGATTACTCCTCACAACATCCCTGTGAGGTAGGCATTGGATTGCAGTTACTATTGACATGTGGACAGTGGCATAAAAGTATGTAATCAATCTTGCACAATTAACAAATTTCAACCCATCTAAGCATGAACAGGCTCTCAATGACTTGACAGAAAGCACAGGAGTGGGGCAAAGCTGGTATTTGATCAGCTATATTCTTTTATCTTGGTCAGTTACAAGTCCTAGGGTCCAACCCTGTTGCTCCCCTGTATCACCCTGCAAAAAATCCTTGTTAAAAAAGATAAGCATGCACCGATTTATTAGAAAGTGAGATCTATAATAGAAATAGAAAAAAAAAACCCTTTAATTGAGCCTAAATTTGAAAAAAAAAAAAAAAAAAAAACAGGAAAGAAGTTTGGCTGCCCAGTCAAACAGAGCAGTTTCAGCTTTAGCCATTTATGTCTCTGCCATAGCATTTCAACCTTCAGCTCCAAATAATAGTATTTGCTTGTCCTAAGAACATCTACAGGAAAAAGTCTGGTAGGCTGATCACTGTCTCACAGAAACTACGCTTATAGCATGGTACAGGTATAGGTAAAGGTATAGGTAAATTGTTCTGAAGTCTGAGAGATCCTTGGGTAGGAGAGGGAACTTTTGGGTTTAGCTCTAACTTTGTTTTAAAAAAGCCCCTTTAGTATACCACTTAATCAAGTAAACCTCTCCTTTTGAGTATTTTTGTGGGTGTAGGACAACCATAAAATAGAAGTTTTGTAAACTTTAACGTAATAAAAAAATCTAGTTGAATATAAAATTGATTCATTTTATTTAATAACTTTCTATTGTAAATCAACTTTAGGGAAAAAAGTATAGCTGGCAATATGGCTATTGTGATTAACTCATCTTCCTATCCCTTTCAGTTGAGAGATTTCTGAAAAGTTAAGACACTTTCCAGGAAAGGTTCATATCCTCAACCTGTAAACTGTAAAAGCTCAGCTGAAGTCAATGTAGTAGTAACAATTTATACAGGCTGAGTAGCTAATCCATTGATTCCTTCATGTGCAGTATCTGTGATAATGGTCTGTCTCTGAGTTGAGAGATGACAATGGCTGAAGAGGCCTGGCTACACATACTCTGAAAAAACAAAATACATCATCTTCCCCAGTAGAGAAATCTTCATTCTTTTGTAATGGAAGATTCATTCTGACAGAATAATAATTGTGCATTAAGATGGGGCAAGAGTAGAAAGGTGGCTTGTAGAAGAAACATCTTCATTTTTGAGGAGGAAAATGGGGAAGAAGTGTTGACACTATTAACCACTGGACAAATGAACTTCTAATCTGAGATTCATTTTTGCTTTTATAAATGAAAATTTTGCTGCAATTACCCTCCCCTAGGGAACCTTAGCCTTGGTGAACGTGCAGAAATTTTTAATCCACAGAGCAATTGTAGTCTCCAGACAAAAAGATGAAAGCTCAGAAGTGCACTTCGTATCTCCTGCCTCAAAGGCTTAAAGTGCTAAGTTTGATATATCCAATAATTAAGCATCTTTCCTAGTCCTTTATTTTTTTAAATGAAACTTTATCTTTGGTTTCCTGTATCTTCTCTGTGATTTTATCCTTTGTCTCTTCCATCTTCTCTGTGATTTTATCCTTTGTTTCCTCCATCTTCTCTGTGATTTTATCCTTTGTTTCCTCCATTCTGTCTTGCAGATACTCCTTTACTGGTGGTGGTGTGGACATATAGCCATTCTTACGTAGATATTTGACAGTGAGGGATGTTCCTCCTAAAGTTACAGTATATCTGGCAGGAGTTGCAATCTTAAAGAAACCAAAGAACACATTATATGCAAAAAAACCCAGGAAAATATTATCTAGCAAAAGGTATTTTTAATATTAAAAACTTATTTTGGCCAGTATCAGTGTCACATACTAAGAATTCCATTTATAAGAAAATAAGCTAATTTACAGTACATTCTCCAGAAACACATACCTTTTATTTAAAGTATCCATCTGAAAAAAAGAAGCAGGCATTACGCTTTCTTTTAAAAAAACCCTTATGGAAAGAGAATTAGGTGTCTGAGAATGCAATTCAGAACAGGCAGCCTGCAAATGTTAAACTATCTAAGCAAACAGGAAATACTGACAACAGAATATGCTTTAAACTCCAAACTTCACAAGAGTATAGGCATTTAACTTTGGGTCTGAAAATAGGAACTGCGTATAGAAAACTAAAGCTAGAAGAGACCTTGACAGATCAGCTAATCTGAACCTAGTGAACCAAGTTTGTTATTCCAGATAGATTAGACTAACCAATTCTTTCAGAACTTCAAAGATAAAGCCTGCCAAATCTTTCCTTTGCAGCCTACTCTACTACTTCTCCATCTTGAAAGTTTCTTTCAGTACTGCCAGATCTCCCAGCTATAATAAAATCTTTGCATTTAACCAAATGTATATATTGGTTTCATTTAGGCATGGGAATAATTAGCAAAAATCAGTGCTTTCACATTTTGTTTGCGAAAATAACTCCTATATGTAACAGATAAGAACATCATATTTCAGAAACCAATCAGATAAGACGTAAATTGCAAGTGAAGACAGGAGTCCATTTTGTTGAATAACATCTGACACGTTCAAAGTTTCCCATGCACGGACCGTGCACATGTAAAGCCAAAATGATACCCAAACCTGACTGCAAATAATTGAACCAAGTGGACAGTGAAAGTCCTCAACAACAATTGAAAACTAAGGCAGAAAGACAAAGTAAAGAATCCTTAAGTAAAAAAAAAAAAAATACTTGTACTTTTATCTGAAAATCGCAAAGTATTTAAAATTTACCTCTTTACCCCTGTTAATATGTAAGGGATATAGAGGAAAAACTTAATTGTAATTGAATCTCTGAGAGCAGACAACCATTTGGCAGCAAATGAAACAGTTATTTTAAAAATACAGATGGGCTCCCTAAAGCTACACAGAGGCTGTATCAACTTGCATGTGACTATTTTTACTACAAGAATGAATGCTGAAATATAAGTTTATAACTATGAAAAGGAGAAAACAGCATTAATTCTTTCTGATCTAAACAAATAAACCCTGTTTAGTTCATCAGGCAAGATTTAGAACTTATTTTCAAGCTATTATTATACTTACTTTATACAATGCATATGCAGTTAGTGCATTTCCACTTTGGGAATTTTTCAGGATATTTACTATGCTGTCTGGTAAGCCAATCAATTCTAGGAATGGAACAACATTCACTCCTCTATCAAAGAAAAAAATGAAAATGAATAGAGAGGTATTTGAAACTTGAACAGTGAATTACAGTACCATTTACATTCTTATATTCAGTCATATAAACTTTCTAATTTGATAGCAAAATGTCTTTTCCCTCTAAACAATATACTTACAAGCTTTATATTCTTGGTCATATAAGCAAATCAATCCTTTTTTCAGCATTGCCCCTAGAGACGAGCCGTTTACATTATCACTGTTGGGCTGAGCAACTACTAGCATGATTTGAGTCCTAGGTTCCTGTGTTTGGAGGTAAGTAGATACAGCAGTGGGAAGACAGCTACTTTAGTTCCAGTTATGCAGATTACACATGATGTGAACAGATCTGTTTTGCCTTTAAGAAAAAAAAAACACTTTTCTTTTTAAATTTTGGACTAATACGCAGCATGCCTAGAAGTCTAGAACCTGGAGTCTTTCATACCCCTTTAAATACATCAGAAAAATGGAATCTGGCAAGGGAAAGGAAGGGACTCCTATATTCACAGGACTTCAGGGCTCTTTTACACATCTGTTCTACTTGGTCAATATAAGGAGGCAATATAGGCCAAGGGGTCTCCTATCACAGTTTCTTTCTATTTGAAAATCAGGGAAACCAATAGGAACCCTGGAAAAAAAATGGTATTCCTTCACTTTATGGATTCTGTATTATTATCCAATATTTCTATCAAATATTTTAAGCATTTAGTCCTCTGTGCATGTGATCACTATTATCAGAAACAACAATGGGCATGAGTTATTAATAACTACTAGAATTTACAAGCTAGATATCTATCCTAAGAGCATAAAATAAAATAAAATCTAATAAAATTGAAAGACAGCATTATTCAGTGGTATTAAATAAACAAGCATGGTTTAATCTTGTATCATGAGCAGTTATTCTGAAAGTTATTTTTCACTTCAAGAGGTGCTGCTCCTCTAGTGCAACAAATTGGAGCTTTGTTATAATTAGTTTCTAATTAAATATTTCAGTTGCTTTCATTTGTCAAATATATATTTTAGCAGCTAACAAAAGTATTTCAAGAATAAACTATACTCAATCTGAAAAGTCTGGATGCAAACATAAACTTGGATTCACCTAAAGCAAAATATTTTAATAGCTCGGGACCTTTATTCCTCTGATATGAGCTAAATTTAGAATGACATTTGGATCTATAGCTCCTAGAAAGGGCAATTATGCCAGCTGGTTAGAGTAACTAAAACAAACACTTGTGTGGTAAGGCATTCTGATGTCAAAGGCACATCCTTACCTCCGCAAACTGCCATTGTTGCATGCTTTCTATTATTAAATATACAACAAGAGCAATCCAGAGATGAACATTTACTTAGATTTTGCAAACCATTTGCAGATGGATAAAACTTCTTTCATCTGTACTAACAGCTCATAGCTGACGTAGTTTATTCTAATAAATGCCATTTTCCAAAACAGCATCTGGCACACACTGTAGCTGAAAGAAACTAAAATTAGAACTATGAAATATATATATTAATGAATATATATATACATTTTATAGTTCCCTCTGTATATACACACATACATACACATTTATTTTGCCAAATACTTAGTTTTCAATTCAAAAGTGTGGCCTATAGTAGTAACTTCTCCAGTGGCATAGCAAGAGAGGAAACAGAAATAGAAAAGGAAGAAAGCCCCTACATGGCTAGTGAAAAGCTCAGAATGAAGTGAAAGACTTGAAAGACCAGTGATAGGGACAGGCTGAGGTTAGAGGGCAGGAAGTGGTGATTATACCTTTCAAGTCCAAAAATGAAAAAGAACACCTGGATCTTTGTCTACACACCTCATCCAGCAATTCAAAATCACAAGTGCAAACCACTACCTTTACCTTGTGATAGGTTACTAATCAGTTCCATATTGTTTAAATCCATGTCTATTTTGAGGAGATTTGCATTCCTTCAAATGTTAACATAGTATTTGGTATACAGAAATAATCACATGTTAACAGTAGTTATTTGACACTGTCAAGAATCCTATAATATTTTGAATATCAATCTTGGGCTTTAGTTAAAAATGTAGCCTCCTTTCCCTATTACAAATAGAGGTGGTTTCTGACATGTAATAATAATTTATATTGCAGAAATTCTTTCTTTTCACCTGTGAAAGTCACCTCAATTTAACAGCAGTATTGGGCATTGCAACAAAATATCAACTTACTTCATGGCTGCATAGTAAAAGGATCCAAACCATACAGTGGAAGTCAAAAGATGCACTGGAATCATGACTTTTCCATACTGTTTAAAAGTTTTCTTGAATCTCTGGAAAAGACTAATTGATTTGTCTTGTAATGGATCAGGGTCTGAAGAATCTGATTCTACAGGGCTCTGCTTGGGCATAACATTGGCTGAAGTCAAAGCATTTCTCTCTTCTGGTACTTTGTGAGGAGCGTTTGCTGGCTGGGATGAAAATGCACTTTTCTTTGAAGCAAACAGCGCTGCACCTGCATGATGACATCGTTTAGGAGGGCCCAGTGCCAAAATCACTTTGCATCCAACATTAGATGAGACTGATTGTTCTTTTAAGCACTGAAAGATATTAGTGGGAGAAAAAAACAAACATGTCCCATTTGCTAGCTGAGATGTGGTTTGTAATATGCTCCTTTGCATTTTGATGAAATGTGGCTGAGGTTCCTATAGAAAGGAAATAAGAGGGACAGAGTGAACAAATTCCATTTCAATAATCTTATTTGTAATTGCTCCAATACTACTTGAAAATATCCTCAAATTTTAAATTGCTTTCTGTTCCAGGACAAGTAGTGCTAATTCTTCTAACTTCTAAAAAAGGTTTTCCTTATCTTGCTTTATAGAAGTTTGCAGTTTCTTATTTTCTAGGTTTAAGCAAATCATTTCAGATCTCACTTCTTCAGTATTAAAATGGCCCCTTCATTTAACACACACTGCCCTTCACAAATAAAATGCTCATTCTGCTCCTCTAAAACTATGTTTAGATGTTCACTGGTAATTATTGCTTTCATCTACTTAATCTGGTACAGCTGCTGAAAAGTTACCCTTGAAGCTTCACTTTTAGTAGCAACTGAGAGTTCGAGTGATACCTCCAGCCTAAATAAATGTAGTACTTCCTCACTAAATTGTTCTAATTACGGGATGTTCTTGAAGAGAAAATAGTACCTGTAACACAATTAAAACTAAATTTTGATGTCAATACATATTTTGATTTATTGTCCTTTTTAATATTCTGAATCGAAAAAAAATCACACACTAAAATAATAGTCTTAACAGTAACAACCTAACAACAGCCTGATAGTATATATCTGTAAAGAAAGAGGACGGTGCTGTTGCATATCAAGTATTAACAAGAACAAATTTACACTATAATCTCAGAAATATTACAATGAAAAGAGTATTTTAAAACTGTAGACAGCCCTGTTATCCTTCTGATTTTGAATACCTAACAGTTATTTATGGAAGCTCAAAAGAACCATATTCCCCACAAAACAGAGGGAGGAATTTTCATTGGCATGTATAGACATCGAGAAGTTGTTCTCTTCCACAGATTGGCAAACTACGAACTAATGAATGCAATACTAACTCTTTCTCCTTTAATTTATACAACAATTACAAGTTACAGAACTACTACATTTTCTTCCTTCTAAGAAAAGCAGCACTGGCTGCTTTGTCTAACAAGTGCCAGCTAAGTTAGTTACCTTAAAACTTTCAAATCTTTTTGATGTTTTTAGATCTTTTATTACCATAACAATTCTTAATCTAAACTAGAAATCATTCAAGTTTAATTCAAACCCCACTGTCATCTGCATGTTTGTCTTCCCCTTCACCAATAGCCTTGGCTAAATGTCAAGTGGGTGTTTTGATACTGAATTCATCTAGACTGTTGAGAAAGATAAATACTTCACATATAAACAATTTTCAAAAAATAAAAAGACCCATACTTACCTCTTATTCCTTTACAGATATACAAAAAAAAATACAAGTTTTTGATCTTTGAAAACTTTTTCTTCTTCTGCTAATTCCCCACCTTTCAAAAATATTTCTTGAACATATTGAAGACTCTGTCAAAGTAGGAAAAAAGGCACATTTAGAGAAACAGAAGCAGACAGAACAGTAAACTAGTACTGAGAAGACTTTCGGATGGCCTGAAACCTTGCTTCCTGAAAAGGGTATCAGAGTAATTTCTGCTTTGGACTCTAGTAGGCTAACGGCAGAGTTTTTCTGGGTTGCTCTAAGTTCCTTAATTGTGAACTACTGCCTCTTTCCAAGTGATAAAAGCTGTATAATCCAAAAGCATTCTTGTTGGATCATTTCCATCTATTAGTTTTCCAGATATATTTGCTACAATCATTATGCTGTAATTGAAAAGCTTGATGTGGAGAAAAGACTGGAGGAATGGTTCTGAACTCCCTGGAAATCTCTTCTATTCTGTATGTGAAATACAGGCACCCACCTTTGTTGAATTCACATCAACAGAGGAGGTATTGCCTCATGTGGAGGAAATGCGAACTCTTGTCTCACGTAAGGAAGCTGTTACTGACTCCTAATGAATTATAAACTCAGGGGAAGCCAAGGAGTACTGCTGCTTATAGAGCAGTAAATCAATTAGAGGTACTGCCACTCAGCAAGTCAGTCTGTGTCAAGGTACCTGTAAGAATTCACTAGAAGTAAAAACTGCCTGTTGTACTTCTGATTTTATGAGAAGCAGAGGTTTTTGTCGTGTTCCTAGATTTAAATGCAATTGTTTTTCAAAACAAAAAAAAAATATGAAAATGCTAATATTCAAGTAAAAGCGTTAAGATCATACAATCACAGAATCACAGAATCAGTAAGGTTGGAAGGGACCTCTGGAGATCATCTAGTCCAACCCCCCCCTGTTCAAGCAGGGTCACCTAGAGCATGTTAGACAGGGTTGCATCCAGGCAGGCCTTGAATATCTCCAGAGAAGGAGACCCCACAAGCTGTCTGGGCAACCTGGTCCAGTGCTCTGTCACTCTCACAGGGAAGAAATTCCCCCTCATGTTCAGGCAAAAATTCCTGTGGTTCAGTTTCTGCCCATTGCACTGTCTTGCACCAACCACCTTACTGATTTATGGAAATAACAATAAACTAGCAAAAAGGAACCATTACCACTTATAGTACATTGCTGGGGAATAACACTGTCCACAGAGGGTAATTTTCCCCTCCCATCTAGCAGCACAGCGCATTCTCAGCATTTGTCCCAAATCGGCATTCACAATATCCAGCCAGCAACCTCAGCAAGGATAACTATCAGTGGGAATTCAGGAACTCCTGAGTCAGACTTTCACTGCATCTCACAATTCACCTAGCTTTCAGTGGATAGTACCCTATCCAA
Source organism: Rhea pennata (assembly GCF_028389875.1). Taxonomy (NCBI): domain Eukaryota; kingdom Metazoa; phylum Chordata; class Aves; order Rheiformes; family Rheidae; genus Rhea; species Rhea pennata. The sequence goes on along the minus strand of NC_084664.1, from coordinate 107,943,495 downwards.
AAATACCCGTTCCAAACAAGCTTTGTAAACTGTCAACATAGAGCATGGAAGAAATGATGCTGACCACTCCGATTCAAACAGTCTTAGAAGGAGGTAAGAATTGTCACTATCATCCTGTGTACAGAAATTGATGGCAAGATGCAAGAAGAAACTGAACTGCTATATCTAAGTTTTCCCACTAATTACGTATCTCAGAGCACCACTTCTAGGTTTTGCTGTCAAGCATCTATTTGATGGCACAAAGGTAATATTGTATCAAGTATAAGGTTAATTGCTACCACTGCAGAACATTACAATATGAAATGGCTTCCAGAACGCCAAATTACATTTTAAGCCAATTCTCCTTAATAAGAGGTGGACATCACTATCTGTTCAACACTCACTAGTCAGTAGCTAATATACTGGTAAAGGAATTCTGTGAGCAAAGACCACTGTGCACTGTATCATGAAACTTAACAATAGTCAAAATGTCACTGATGGCTTTGAAGTAGGGGCATTAGCAGGTTCACTGCTAAGACTTACCATGCCATTTTTTTGTTCCTTTCTCACTAGGTAGACTCAAAACTCATTAACTAAAGCATTTCTTCCATGATGCAAGGCCTGGCTAGTCAAAGGGAAGCTTCTAACTGTCACAGGTAAATCCTGAAAAGATCCTGAACCCTAGAGGCATAGATGGTAGTATGATTCTAGTTATTATTATGAGAATCAGCTTACCTTTTGTTTCTCTGCTTTAGAAAGCTTTTTGCTAGATACTTGATATATAAAAAGGTTAAAATGAGTCAAAAATGATAGTGCTGGCATTTGGAAGAATGAACAAAACCAAGTTTTTCATAGCAAGGCTGTAAATTTCCAGAAGATCCTTATACATTTTATAGGTACTTGCTTTACTTTGCAAATCGTAATGAACAAAGGAGAGATTTTTGAAATGTCAGCAAGTTGGAGAGGATGCTACTATTGAATATCACTATGCACCTAGAGGAAGAAAGTGTTATGTCTATAATGATGACAACAGAGATTAAATAGATGGCAGAGATGACAGAGATGACAGCAAATGAATAAAATAACAGATTAAAGTAACAAATTAATGTAGCACATACTTTGTAAATTGATTTATTAGAAATGAACATTGTTAAGAGGAGATGGGTGCAGATGGTCAATTGTAATTTTTTAAAATTAATTGGCTCAACATTGCAAGAAAATCTTAAACAGAACAAACTACACAAATGTGTACTGTGCACAAATGTAATACACTAATGTGGCTGTAGCTCACAACAAACATGAAACTGTAGTTGTTTCACCCTTCCAAAACATAAGAATAAAGCAGCAATCTGTCCTTTAAGTTGGGATTAGTGAAAGGAGTTCCCAGTGTCATGTGCTTTCCACATGCAGCAAGAGAAACTGTGTCAGTCTATGGATTTGTTACATAAAATTATTTTCTAAATACAATACTTTCCCCAGCAAATTACTGGAGCTATACAAGTTTTATGATTATCTATGCAACTTCTAGTTGTTAAAAACATCTCAAATTCTAAGAAAGTCAGGACAGTAACCTGAATGTTATCTGCAAGTGAACAGAGTCACTTTAAAAACTTATTTCTCAAAATAAATGTTTTAGTGTATTTCAAAATTATTCTGCTCTTGCACGATGGTGCAGACGCAGCTAAAGGAAGGAAACTAGAAACTTTAAACAGTGTGGTGGAAAAGCTGGTGGTCTGTGACACAGGAATATTTCTTTTGAGGGGAAAATCCATTTCAAGTGTCTTCAATTTCTGTACTAGGTCTGTCTTCATGACACAAGAAAAAAAATACCAACACGGAGAGGTCTAAGAACAGATATAGCTGTTCTCTGCTCACGTGGTCAGTAACTCAATAGATGTACTAGGACAAAATATGAAACAATACGTAACACTTCTGGGGTAAGGTTTCGTCTTCAGTGCTGTCATATTCTGGCTGACTATTTGGTAGTATCTCCAGCTGTCTGTAAATTGAGCTGAAGAGATCTTTGCTGTTCAGGGCATGCTCCTTGTTGGGATTCTTGAATATCCATTTAATTTCTGAAGGCACGTCTGTCTCAGGACAAGTTATTAACAAGCCCTCTGACATAAAGGAAGTGCTCTAGTGGGTTCTTGAACAAAAGTAGAATTCAGCTTCTGGTTACAGTGCCAGAAGTTTTGTTTATGAAACTTTTGTATTTCTGTTTTAATTTAGATCAGCTTTGGCATAAAACTGATGAACTCCAGGAGTATCCAATCTCTTGCTCTGCTAGATTTTTACATTCCAGTGACTACCAGGAAGTAGAAATTAAACTTGCTTTTCCTCCTGAGGACAACAGAATGTCTGCATGCCACAGAACGGGTCTGTATGATTATCACAGAACTGATGGTTTTGAATATGTGCTAACAATTCAAGCAAAAGAAAAAAAACCCCAAAACAAAAAACCCCCCAACCAACACGCCCCCCCCCCAAAAAAAAACCAAAACCAAACCCCAAAAAACCCACAAGATCATTGGAAAACACACAGATAACAAGGCAGGCCAATATAGGTGGAAAACAGTGCAGCCTGGGACAGTCTATCTGCTGTAGGAAAGAGAAATCATGCCAGAAATAGATGAAGCTTTCGCAAGGTAATTTAAAAACAATTATCCTGTTACAATTAACAAATTTTGAGCTACCAAAGAGAACAACAACAAAAATAAAAGAGAATGGATATAGATTTAAGTTGGTAAAAACTTCAATATAAGTTCTCTTTTGAAAAAGAGGTCAGCAACCATTTAAGGGAATTGAGGATATATTCTATGCAAACTATACTGGTTTATTTACTCATCTTAGTTCTATTAGAATCACTCTGGACACTATGTAAATATGGATGGTTTTAAAACAGTTTCATTTGTTCTGTTAGTATTTAAAAAGAAAACATTAATTATACCACAGGAGAGTTCCCACTCAAAGTCCATGAGTCTTTTCCACTCCCAAGGCACCATTCTATGAAATCAGAAAATTAATTTACATTCTTGTCATTTTTAGTGTAAAACCAAGCAAGCTTTGAGGCTTAGGTGTGGCATATACAATACAGTTTTGAAAGGACACAAACCAAGTTTTCAGAAATCCATTTAAGCTTACCTTTGCATGAAAATGATATAAAAAATGCAGAAATCTCATATAAGCTATTCAGTAAAGCTTAAAAAACTGGACTATGTTACAATGTTTTACTAAGTATAATTTTTAAAAACCTTAAAACTTGTTTTCGTACTTAAGTTTGTTCCTTTCAAGAACTTACTGACAGTATATTCTTAAAAAAACCTTGCCAAATATTAAGACAATAAAACAAAACAAGACAGACATATTTGAACATACGTGGGCTGCAAAAAAGTTAGGTACACATTTTAAATACAACTAACCATAAATCTCCTAGAAACTGAAATGGTTCAGCATGGCATGCTGTCACTTTCTATCGATGTGAAAAGGTAGTGTATTTGCAGTTTTTAATATCTGTATCAGTACCTCAACAGTGTCTGAATGAGCTTGCACAATTCACATTTTGACCCTAATTACGTTTCCAGCGTCCCTGGAACAATCTGTTATGTATTCTAAACCATGAAACTGGTTGTAATTTGAAGTTTTGTGACCACTTTGTTAACCATCCAGGGCAGTTCCAATAACCATCACCCTACATTTTAGGCTAAAGATCGTAATGCAAAATAAATATGGTAAATTTATTAAAATCTTTGTCAGAATCATATTCTAGAAACTCCATGCAAGGATAAACTCTTGTAGTCAAATTGTCCTAGAACATTAGCCCCATTCCACTTCCATCATGTCTTATCTCTACAATCGCTTCAGTTAGTAAATGCTATGCTATTACTTTTTAATTTCTTGTATTACTACAGTACAGTACTGATTCAAGAGCAGAAGAGACAACCACCTTTTTAGCCTTATTTTATCTAAGCTACTCTTGTTCTTATTAAGACTTGGTCATACATTTCTGGTAGAATAAATATACTGAGATCACAAAAGTAGAATAAACGCTGGTCTCTACATACACAAAAATCTTTACTACTACGATCTTATTATACTTTAACATTAGAAATATAAAGCAGAACAAAAAGGCAGCTTTAAATAGAAGAAGAGTTCTTGTAGAGTTTTAAAAGTTCTGAATGTTCAGATTCAGAAGGTAAATAAAACAGGATAATCTTATACTATGTCTACATACTATGTCTACATGTTAAGTCTGGAATACTAAGTAGGAGGCTTAACAGCTAACCTTCTTCCAATCAAATATGATAGCAGTATCCTCCTTTTCCTTTATTTTGAAAGGCATTACATTTCAAACTTCCATCTATTGAGCATGATGTAAAAGTATGAATGTTATCTAATTTTTCAAAAAGAAAACATCACAGTTGTTTACAATGCTTTTTGCTCTCCAGAAATATATTTTTAATGACTGATGCTATTCTATCTCATTAACTCCATATTCTGACTTTGCAGTATTGAAGATCTATGCTGGGTTCTTTCATTCAGAAGTTTCATTCTGCCCTCTACTGATTTTTTACATAAATACACCTCATACACTAACAATACAAAGGTCTAATTAGCAGCTCTTTTCACCATACGCATTCCTCCCAACAAGTGTAAATCTGCTGAATGATCTTCTACATTGGTTGCAGCTCCATAAAAATAAAAGGCAGATGTTGAGGGCAGGGGAAAAAAATCATCCTGGAAAATCCAAGAATTGATCTTAACACAAGTAACCAGTTTTCTAAGCATATCAGTCTTTTAACAACTTAGAAAGGAATTACTTTGTTTAAAAATTAATAGGTGCTTTACACCAGCAGGGTTCAACCAGGGAGGGAATGGCGACAGGGCAACAGTACACATGCTATTTCCAATTACAAAAATTTGTACATATCATCTTTTTTCTCAGTAGGAAAAAACAAATATATGAAAAACACTGGTAAGGTGATAGACCTACAAACAAAACAACCCGCCTTTCAAAGTGCCATTCAACTGGGGAGTCTGTCCATTTGTCACTCTACACATAAGTGACTGTTAAGAAGCAAGCTGGAAAGTTATGCTTTTAGAGGTTAATCAAATCCTCCAAAAACTGGGCAAATGTCAGTACTAAAAAAGGTTAAAAAACACTTTGTTAGTTCAAAGAAGGGACTGTACTCGTCTGCTTATTTTGTGCTTCTATTTACTACTTTATAATAATAAACAAAATCTCCCATTCCTCCTTTCTACTTCCTTCTTTGGTTGCATGTTTTCCCAGGCAACCACTAGTATCTTCTTTCTTCCTTGTATCTTCCTTGTATCATTAAATAATTCCCCTCAAAAAAAATTTTTTTTTTTAAACCTCAGAGGGTTTTCAACTAGAGGGCCATTAACATGGTGGAGGGGGGAAAGGGCAGCAAAGTAGTGGGAAGTTTCTACTAAATAACCCTAAAGGGCAGCAAAAGGTAATTTACAGACGCAAGCCTAACGCCAGCAGTTTCCTATATATGACTTGAAATTTCCTTAGGAGGAAAAAAAAAATCAGAAAAGGTGACTAATAAAGACAGATCAATTTTCTATACTTCGCTGAAACATTTTTGAGAATCTCTCATGAACTCCCCTCTCTCAAATTTCTTTTTCTCAAGATCACTGGACACCTTCACTATTCTTCTCCATTTTTGTATTCAGTTACCTCCCCTTCACACCAAAAGACCTTTTCTCTTGATTATGATTTCAGTTTTACTTGTCTCCATGATAATTCATCCAAGTTTCAATTGGCAGATTCCTCACCCCTTTCAACTTTTGCCAAATCTCAAGAGTTCTGACTCTGCACTTCAACACACATTGGAAAACATTAGAAACATAATTATTTCTATGTTCAGGGTTCAGATATTTCTTTTCTCAAGCTCTGCCTCTTCCATACACATCTCTTTTCACCAACAAAGCCACTAGTAACAGTCAAAGGATTACAGACAAAACTGAACTCTAGCTTGCTCAAAAATCTCTGCAAACTCATTTTTGAATTCAGTTTGGATTCTAGTATGCAAGCTCATTTTTGGATTCATAATATTTCCAGTTAGTCAAGACTTCATTGACATACAAAATTTTGATTATAATATTTAAACAGCTCTTGCATTACTCCTGCAAGGAGTAATGAAAAATGCAGACACATTGAGGATATTGCAACTTTCTCTACAACAACTTGTGCTAACACTTTCAGCCTTTGACCGGACCATAAAATAACAGCATAGATATTCAAATACTCTCTCTTGACTAATTTTAGAAGGTATTAATTAGGTAAAGCCAAAAGGTAAGTTTCAAAAGAATTTGGAATACACTTAAATTTAGACCGTAATATCAACTTTGTGCAGCCTTCTACCTCATCTCGCACTGTGGCTTCCAAAACCATTTACTTTCTGGCCACGATAAATGCCATTTTGCTCCCTGCACATTGTCTTGTCTCATAGTTCTGTGTCCCTGCCTCAATAATTCAACTGCAATGGACAGTACTAATTGTAATGTAATTATTACATCATGTGTCTTGCATTTAAATTGTTCCAAATCACTTAAAGTAACAACTCCCTCCAAGTTAACAAGTCTTCCACCTTTCAAATTCACTAAAAGTGCTTCTAAGACTTTCAGAAAACGTGCTTACCAAAAACCCTGCAGCCTTACAAACTAGTAATATACATAAAACAGCTCCAAACTACAAAAAATATCAATTTCAATATGAACAGAATTCACAGTGGAAGCATTAGATTCAAGATTCTTTTATTCCCTCACTACATTTATTTTACATTTTCAAACATTGCAAAGCTGTCATTTATTCAGCAAAAAATGTTCAGCTTTCAGCAGAATACTGTTGGCAGAAAGCCACTAAATATTCAAAAGTCATTGCTGAATTCTCTGTTGTGAATTCAAACTTGCCCATATGGGGAAATATGTGTAGTATCAATCAGAAAATCTTGAAAAATTATGTGTGAAGAGGCTGATCAAAACATTTACAGAACACACACATGCTCCAAAACACACTCTTCATCTAATTGTTTTTTAAGTGCTATTTCCCACATTTCTACAAGTGAATGTGACTGTTCTTACAAAAACAGCGTTATTGTTACTAAGGTCCTGTCTATATGGAACAGTATTTTTGATTGCTGAGTGGATAAAAGATCTTGCCCAGCTTAGTACTTTCTACAGCATGTTTTGCCTTGTGAACATGATTGCTAATGTCCCACCCACGTAAAGAACAAAATTACATGCTCTAAAAGTGTCTAAAAGAGCATCGATACATAGAGCAGTGACTTTAGACCAGAAGGAATTCTGAAAAAAAAAATAATAATAGGACCTCAGGAAGGCTCCTGCTTAAGTCTTAAGTAACAAGCTAGAAGTTCTAGAAGAGGCTACCACCAACCCCCTGCATGGCTTCCTTTCTGCTTACAAAGGGGTGCTCAAAATAACTCAGACAATCCTTAAGTACCAGCAGGAATCTTCCAGTCAATGAGGCTCTCTGCTGCATTCTGCCTTGTCCCTTCCCACAAAGCACCGAATCTTTGAGCCACTATTGGGAGTCCTAAGGAAATCAGATTATAGTGGCAAAAACATTTACTGCCTTCAAGGTGAGAAAGGCAGATAGTAGTGCCATTCTTAAAACTAGGAATTAATTTCTCCAACCTAGAAGTCTACAAAAAGATTTTATGAACTAGGAGGATAAAAGTGAAGCTGCAATGCTAAGAAAAATTACATCATCATCATTAACCACAGAGAAAAATGTAACTTGGTATTTTGATTTTCTAACCATCTTAGTAGCATGGATTTTTTTTTAGAGAACCGGATATGAATAGTGAGAAAGCTGCCACAGTGAGTAGACTTGGTTCTACCAATATGCTTAAAGATTTGCTTCAAGGGGAAAAAAGACATGCTTGGCACAGGATGCTCTCAGTGATTCCACACCATTCAGAAACCCTGCCTGTTCAAATGTAGAAACAGTCAGTCTGTGAACTCCATACAAGCTTCAGAGGAGGTGGTCTCTGTCAGCCTGTAATATTTTATCAAAATTGCTAATGATTCTAAGACAACAGGAATTACCTTTTGCCCTCAAAACATTCTAACTGCAGAGTCAAGGAAAGAGTACATAATACAAAGTCATGAATATGGTCCTCAGGATTAACTCCCAGTGCCATCTACCCAAATCATCTAACTTCATAATGAGCTACTGTTTGTATGAGACATCTTAGGAAGTTATAGCAGACTTCTGACATGGTAGAGAAGCCTACAGAAGAATGTGAACCATGAGATACCTCCCTAAGTGCTAGATAGTTATTAAAATCACAATATGTGCATGATATGGAGCTCTGTGAATTCACAAACTTATGACTGACACAGCTTAAACTGATAAGCCCTATTCATGGCCTACATATTGCTACTACTATTGCTTAGGAAAGAATACATAGTCAGAAAAAGACCTTCCAGGCAGCACTTGCTGTATCTAAAATATCTTTTTAAAATCATTCCTAGTAGCTATGGAAAATAAGTTATTCTTGCCCTTGTATGCTCTGCTGCAATACTTACAGGCAAAAAAGAAACAAGAAGGATGTATAATCCCAAATATTGTCCTTCATTTTTTTTAAAGGGAAATAATTCTTGACAACAGAACTAAGGAAAATTAACTTCCTATAGATTTTTGTCACAAGGTTAAATTTGCTGGTGTCCAAAAAACCCATGAAATGAAAGGGAGGGAACCTCACTGCAGTTAGGACTTTCATAATATCTCTCTCACACATACTCTCACATTTGCTAAAGACTGAATTTAAGTTGTAGCTATTTTTCAGAAGCATTGCAATAGGATCTCTTTTTTCTACTTGACTACTTTCATATAATGTCCACAGATTCTGCGATTTCTACCCCTATGTCAAAATTATTTAATATTATCTCCTTGCCCATTCTTCCTTACTTTCCCTTGTAACTCAGGTGACCACCATAGGAAGTTAGGCTCAAAATTAAAATTACTATACATCTAATGTCATACCTACCTCTGCTGTCCAATACTTTCAAATGCCTTATTATTTACAGTCATGGGGCACCATAAACTATGCAGAGCTGTATACATACCGGCACTGCAGAATAAAAATAAACTATGCAGTATGATTTTCCTCATTCAAAAAGTTTTTAATGAGTTCTCTGTAAATACAGATTCTGTGACATAAATATTTTTGAAACAAAAGCCAAACAAATTTGCTCACATGATTCATTCAAGGAAAGTAATAGCAAACAAATTAATTTTCTAAGTCCTGTGTTATCTATTCTTGATTTTAAGACCAGATCAAAGCAATATAGATAATGTTAAAGACAAATCTCAAAATGTTTTATATATAGCAGCAAGATCTACTAGCATTACAGAAAAGAATGCAAGAACGGCAGGATACAGTCGCTGTTCACCAACCTCTTTAAAGATGTAGGTCTATCTTAAATGAAAGAAACAGCGACAAGTTCAAGTTAAAATGTTACTGTACTCAGAGAAAAGAATCATTTGACTGAGACACTGCATCCTTTGAAAGGACACCTCATTGTAAGAGTTGTGATCAACAAAAGCCAAGGCTTGTAATGATACAGAAAAATCCCTTCCTCAAAAAGAATTATCCTATGGCCTGGGATAGTGAAAAGAAAGAGATGTCAACTAATTTTACAATTAGTAAAACCAGTTTCTAAATCCATAAAACATTAGGAATAGCAGAGAGTTAACTGACTGACAAATCCTGAATCAAAGCACTACCTTAACGGTTAAAAATAAAAGTGCCTTCACATTCTGTAAGTCTCTTCCAAAAATGACTGATGGAAGAGTGGAACAGAATAGCTGTAATGGTATTTATGTTTACTCAAAACCCACAAAACTCATCTATCTAAAACCCTACTGTTGTCTCTCATAATTTGTTTACGAGGATTTAACTGTATAACCACTGTTCTCTTCCCTCCCCCCTACTCAATGCTGTAAGAGCAGACTACCCAAGTACTTTTAGAGAAGGAAGATTATCTGTTACAACTCTCTAGAACCACAATCACTGCTATGCAGCTTTAATTTTATTTGTTTACGTAATAGCTGTTCATGTGGTCAAGGTCAGTTTTGGACAAGATCAAATAGCAGATCCACGGGATTGAAATATACAGCCTAAGTTGCACTTTTATTTTTCGGTGCACAAGAACAGCCAAGACCTTTTAACCCCTTTGTTTAGGAGGAGCAGCATCATCTCTGGAAACATAACAAAAAAGTTTCCCTTTTTGTTGAATCATATTATGGTAGCTAGTTTGAAGCTGACTGGGGGAGAGTTGAGCAATGGGGTAGAAAAAAAGGACTGGAGTTGTTCAGAGAGAGAATGAGGAATACATCTCCTGGAAATGCAAAGTTCATGAGAACACAGACTGTTACTGTTTGCACTACAGAAAAGTCTAGAAACCAACTAGGCCAAAGTCCTATTGTATAAACCCAGTGCTTTAAAGGAGAGATGATTTCTGTTCTGAACTGCCTGCTTACTAAGCAAGACAGAAGAAAAAGGTGGGAGAACTGACACACCTAGACAAATCAATCTGGCCTGCTAACAGCCATTAAAACCCAGAATGTTGCTGATGGTTTGAAGCAATAAACTCTTGACTTAAGATAGCATGTTGGACTAATCACACATATACATGTGTTTTTTGCTTTATCAAACTCTCAAGCATTCTCACCATCCAGGAAGATTTTAATCATATTTTGTATCTAGGTCTCAGTGATTTTATTCCATTCTCAATACTGAATTTCATTGATGTGGTATTTGTATCAGCATCTACTTTTCAAAATACATTCAGCTTTAGCTATTTGGGTTTAGAGTGTATCAACACCAATTAGAACTCTATGTTGGATCTTCCTCCCAGCATGTAAAATTGACTGCAAAGAATATTATAAATCCAATCAGTAGTTTCACATTTTTTTTTTAAATCTACACTCTTTTTGCTTCTGCCATTGTGCTAGTTGAGTTCTTATCCTGAAGACCAACACTGAAATCAGAGCTCCATCTAGGAACATGACATATGCAAACTGAGGCCAGTTTCAGAGATTAAGGGGCATCAGGAACTCCATCTTGCAAAAACAGACCTGTTTCCATACATATGAACAAAGCTGCTGTCAGCTTATCGGCAGAAGAAACCAACTACAGCAGCAAAATTAAATGGATCCTTTTAGAAACAAAAATCACATCAAATCTTTTCCTGACAGCTACTACGGTCTGTGAAGTAGATTTGTAGGTAGTCATGGCTAGACAAGTGTTTTTAAACTTCTTATATGCCTTACATACTCTATTAGAGTCTGAATTTGCCTACTCAGCTTTTGCCAAGTGCAAGCCAGCTGATATCCACCCGCCTAAATCACTGAATGATTACTTTTCCCCCTCAATGAAAATACTTCTCAGAGTGCAGTGAGTACACTTTCTCAATCCTGCCATAGAGGCCAGTCATGTCCCTTTTACCTCAAACAGCCCAGAATAGAAAAGGAGACAAGCACCCGCTGTCAGCTACTTTGGAGGAGATGGGTAGTGGGGACATAGCCTCAGTGCACACATTTCCCACACAGAAGCAGCTGCAAGTCAAAGGCACAAGCAGCAATGTATATCCTAAATTAGGAACCACCTCCCTGTATCTCCCCAAACTAACATGTAATTTTGGAAAAATTTTAAAGTTTACACTTATGATAGCAGTAACATCTTGGGGTGTAGGTAAGTTGCACAACATTCTCAGTCAGAGTTTGCTTAACCATTAGGGTCAGTAAGAGATTCTGCAACACTTAGTGTGCTGCTTTCCAAGTTTATGTTTCTCTTTGGAGCCAGTTTGTAGAAAGCACTTCAGAAATTGACATGAGTGACACTGAACATGTAGGTTTTATGTTTTTGTTTATTAAGTTGCATTAATCCACATCCCATCTAAAAGTCAGAGATGACTTGTCTGATCAAACAGTCTTACACAGAAGCTTATGACTTTTAATAACATGATTGCCTGGATAACTCCCCTGGCTAATTACCAGCAGCAGATTCCTAATGCACACCCTAAAGCTGTACAAGTTGCCCGAAAGGATTTCATCTAGTTCAGCTGGCCACTGCCTCCTATGGATTCTGAGGCCTCCAAAGCTTGTCCAGCAAAACACAAGAGAAGAAAGAGCTGAAGGCTCAAGATGGTCAAGGAAATAAAAATCAACTAATGTGCAGATAAGAAGAACAAAAATTTAGAGATCTCTCGATTTTGAGACTCCCCTACTAGGGAAGGGAGCCCTTTGCTTGTACTAGCCACATGCCACAAGTGAACGACCAAGAAACACGCAAAACATTTATTATAGAAACTCTTTGTACAAATACCTTCAGTAGAGCCTAAAAAAATGAAGACATACACAGACATAGCTGTCTCAGGAGAGAAACATCCTAGGAAGTGCAAGCCTACTACGATCCTTTAACGGTACAACCGTCAAGAGACTCGCGGCCAGCGTTTTTCACGCAAGAGAAAGTGACCCGTGACTTTTCAGAAGGAAAAGCAGTGAGGAGGAAGACGCGGAGCCCCGACCAGGCATTCAGGGCCAGCCCCTCTGAGAGGGCCGTCCCTCCTGGACATCAGCGGCCGCAGGTCAGAGCTGGCCCAAAGCCGCGCCACGGCGAGGGCGAAAACGGGGTCGGGACCCCGTGCGCGGCGAGGGAGCCTGCCCGGCGGCGGCGGATCGTGCCGCCTCCACACCCCGCCGCCAGGCCACGGCCCCCCAAGGGCCGGCTGCCCCTGCGCAGCCCGGGGTGGGGGGTGGGGGGTAGCCCGCCGCGAGGCGCTGCCCTCCCCCCGCCGGCAAGGGCCGCGCAGAGGGGCTCCGGGAGGGGCCCGCCTCCCCCTCGGCACCCGCTTTTCGCCCGCTGCCGGGCGGCGGCCCCTCCCCCTCGGCCACAGCAAGCGGGTACCTTGTGGTCAAGCCACTGCTCCTCCTCACGGGCCCGGAGCCATGGAGACACACCGGGCGGCGGTTGACCCAACGGCCGCTGCTGCTGCCGCGCGCGCACTCGCTCCCTTCACCTCCCCCACACCCCCCTCGCGCGCGCGTCAGGGCAACGTGCAGCAGCGCCCGTCCCCACCATCACCTTGAGGCCCAGCGGGGCCCGGCTGCGCACGCGCGCCCCGCCCTCCCCGCGCGCGGCCTCCTGGGGGTCGTAGTCCGGTCCCGCCTCAGAGCGAGCCGCATCCCTCCCCCGGATGTGACGTGACCACATCTCCCGTCGCGTCGCGGCAACGTCACTTCCGCAAACAGGATGGCGGAGTGCTGTGCTCGGTGAGTGGTGCGCGCCGCTCCCGCACGGCCTGGCGGCGCGGCCGAGCCCGAGGCGGCGACGCGAGCCCCGCTCCGCCCCGCCCCGCCTCCTCGCGCGAAGCGAGCCGCGGCGCGCCGCGGGGCCTCCGCAGCGCGGGCGCCTCCCGTGAGCCGTGGGGCCGAGGGGGCGGGGCTGCGGCGGCCTGGCGCGGCGGGCGGGGCCCGAGGGGCGGGGGGAGGAGCGAGCAGTGCGGAGCTCCCCTCCCCCCCCCGCCTCGCCTGCTTCGCCAACGGGCGGCAGGAGCGCCGGAACTACTTGTGTGACGTTGAGGCGGCTCGCGCGTCTTCCGTTGCTGCTGAGGGGAGGGCCGTTTAACGGCCCCCAGCGGCTCCGCCGGCTCGTGCTCGTCGCGCCTCAGAGCCAGCTCGCCCGCTCGGTGCAGCCGCCAGGCCTAGCGCTGCTGGAGGCCTCCACGGCCTACCCCGTTAACGGGGCGCGGGGGCGCTCTGCGGTTCCCGCCTCTCCTTGCCCCATCCGACTTCACGAGCCGCGAGTGCAGTTTCCCCCCGTTGTTTGCCTTCGCGCTTTGAGCACTTCAGCTTTTCTTACGAACTAGCCTGATATATCACTGTGAGCACTATGTTTTCCTATTGGCGGTTTTAAAAGTTTTGCTTTTTCCTGAGTTTAGGCCAGAAGAGCAACTGATATAATGCTTGGAACAACTGAGTAAAGATAAGAAAGGATGTGTTTCTTGGAGAGCGTTAGAAATAGGTGCAGTATTTTAGTGAAATATATTTCTATGAATTGTACTTAGAGGTGGTGTGCGTTGAGGAACGCCTATCTGAGGCCTGTTTATGACCCACTTAATAGGTCTTTTGAAGCCCTAGTTGGGAGATGTAAGCCTGAAGACAGTGAAGCTTTTGCATGCCCTTCAGCAGACTGGTTCTAAACAGAAAGTGTTTTGTAGGTTACATTTTACTAGAGGGACAAAAAAATGAGGGAGATTGCAAACGTGAAAAGACAAAAAGCTTTGCAGCTTTGTGAATAAATAAAGATAGCTATGAGAGATTCAGACATGAAGAAAAGAGGTATGTCTTCATTGGTCTTATTCTAATGAGAGTACTTTGGAATTCCATGTATTTTGTTTGGCTGTCTTTACTAAATTTGAAACCTGTGTGTTATATGTCATCTATGTAAAAGGCCTATCTTATTTTTTTCATAATGGTATGATTGAAAATCATTACAGTAACTAAGTTGAATTAAACAGTGAAAACAGTATTTTTTTTCCTCTGTAGATTTCTGTTCTGATCAACAAACAAAGAGGTTAACGTCTCAGAAAAATGGCTGATTTAACCAAGATAGAGGAGCAGGAAGTTGAGAAGAATTTGTCTGAAGAAGCAGAGAAAACGTCTCGTACTTTAGAGGAAGATTCAGGTATCAATTTGGAAGGCAATAGCTCAACTTCAGGTACAGGGCACTCGACTGAAAATGAAAAAGAAATTGTTAGTGATAATCAGGACAACAGAACAAAAAAGAGGAAATTAGATGCTGAAGATGAAGCTCCTAGGAAAATAGTGAGTATCGTTTGTTTTGAACTATGTTCAAATTCTTGTTTCAAAGCTCTGGCCCAATAAAAGATTGAAAATATTTGCCCTAAGCATATGTGAACCACTGTGAACTATCAAATGTCAAAATTAATTCTGTGGCTAGCTTCCAAGCAAAATAACAGATGCAGAAGCTGGACTCCACAAAAGAGAAAAAAAGGTAGTAATTAGAATATTTAAAAGTCTGATCTCAGAACATGCTGGGGATGGAAATGAGGTCTAATTCTAAAATTGTTGTTCTGTCCCCCATGTGGTGTCAGACTGATAGTGTAGCATAGGATTTACTAGTTTTCATCCAAGTCATGCATCTTGAATTAGTATGTCTTGTAGTTTGAGTCATCCTGTGTGTTAGTTTAGTTGTCTGTGTATGGAAGATATTTTGTCCTTATTCTCCTGAATAGGGTATAATCTATAAAATTCTAGAAAGTGCATCTTTTGTGGTATAATGTTAATATGATTTCTTAAGAAGATAAAAGACTGAGGCTTTACAGATCCCTGGTATTTCATTTTGTTTAAGGCTATGTATGTGAGAACAACTGAAAATACTTGTCTTTCTAACTGGGAGGGTGAAAAAGGGAAATATTTTGTGCAAGACTGTTTTGTATTATGTATGGACTTGTAGAAATTGATATTATAATGTCTAGTCTAATTCTGAGATTTTGGGATATTTAAGTATAATTTGAAAATATATTTGATCTCAAGCTTTGCTTCACTGTCAGAATTTTTTCTGGATTTTAATTTATGGCCACATAATCTGGTAAACCAAAGGGTGCTCTTTGTTGTGGTTGAAGCATTATTAAACTTTGCATCTTTCTAATAAGGAGCAGTTTTGGCATCAGCTTTAGACTTGTTATTTAGAATAAATTGTTATTTGTGTAGCATAGGGATGTAGAGAGGTGATTGCTTTGGATGCAGCTGCCAGCAGTCTAGATGTTATTGCTAGTGGCTGTTTGCAACTGCATTTGAAACAGCTGAGGTATGTTCATGGATTGTGTGAATGCCTCCCACACTTGTTGTCAAAGTCAGGTGTTCTAGCTTAAATCATCTTCATTGACCATTCAAGGAACTGTCTGTGCTTTCACTGAAAGATCATAAATAATCAAAATACTATTTACTATGGCTCAGCTGTGAGAACAGTAAAGAGATAATGGGGGTCATAACTATTCTAGGTAAGTATGTCTGTGTATGTTTTGAATGCAACCAAAGTTATCTGAAAAATACTGAAGAATTAATGTAGTATATAAAAGTCAGTCAAACCTTCTTTTCCCTCGGGAAACTGCTGTTTTAATGGTAAGTGTCTGGATGCTGACTTCTGTAGTGGATTACTGTTGGGAATACTGTTTTATTTTGTGAACTTACAGTGGCTGGAGCTTTGTGGGATGTGCTTGTGAGTTTTTCCTGATGAGAATCTTTTATTTATACTGTTATTTCAGATGGTTTATCACGCCTCGCACAATTTGTGTTAGTTCTCTGTGTTGTGTTACTTCGTAATTTATGTGTAACTTATTTTTTTTTTGCATGCTATGCATAGAACACAATTATTTAAAAGGGGAGAAGATCTTAAGAGGGTGATTTCCAGGTACAGAATACTTCTCTGTATCATATGGGACAAAAATATCTTGGACTGATTACATTAATGGCTAAAATAGAGCCGTTTTTAGCTAGCTGTTAAGAATTAAAGGGAGTACTGTCATCAAGCTATTGCTTACGCTGGTAAAGGAGAGAAAGTAAGATAGTTAGACTCTGGAGTTACAAGTGGTCTGTTCAGAGCTTTAGCATTGTGAACACTCATTTAATGGCTTTGAATAAGCAAAATCAACAGGTTGGCATTTTGGATAAATTGGCTGTGTGTTCACTTCTGTTAGGTGTAGATACTGAATTTCAGATACAGGATTTTTGAGAAAGCTTAAATCTGAAAGAATTCCTAGAGAAGATACATCCTCTTCTTGAATACCTGTTTTGGGGGGAAAACAAAACTAATTATTTGAGTCATGGGAGTATTTTTGAAGACCTGGAACTTAAATTTCTGTGGATGAATGATGCTGGGCATAATCCTTTAGAAATTACTTGAACCAATGGAAAATGAAATTAAATTTCTAAGGGAGTTGTCTCTGCTGTAATTGAACTACTGAGGTCAGTACCAGGGCACATATGGGAGATGTCTGTATGCAAATAAAGCTGGTAATCTTCATTTCATTATTTGTTTACTTTCTTAAATATGTAAAGTGAACATATGTCTTTTGATTAAGTGAAACAGTGTTTTTTTTGTTTTGTTTTTTTTTCAATCTCTTCTCTTCCTCATTACTACAGCATGAGATAGGCCATGGACAAGCTGTAGCTGCGCATTATAATGAACTTCAAGAAGTTGGATTAGAAAAACGCAGCCAGAGTCGCATATTCTACCTCCGAAACTTTAATAACTGGACAAAGAGTGTCCTCATTGGTAAGGTTCCTTAACTCGTTGCATTAGAGTATAACATAACAATGTAGCTAATATTAGTACAAAAATATAACTATGTTCTGCTTTCTGATGCTGACTTTGATACTTACTTTGTGTGTGTTAATACAGTAGGATCTTCAGGTGGAATAAAATAATCTTTATATAGCTTCATTTTGCATCTTTGTGTTAGTGTCTTATTGCTGGAGTGCCAAAAATCCTAAAGTTTCAAATTAAATCAGCTGACTTGAAAACTGCAAAAAGTTCATATTTAAACTTTTCTTCTTTCTGCCCTTTTCAAACCAGAAAGGGACAGCTTGCTTTAAATCATGAAGAATTTGTATATATCAGATTGAACTATCCTTGTTATTTAAATCCATTGAAATAATTTCTTAGCATTTCCCAAGGCAATTTGTCTTCAGGTCCAGATTAAGCAAAAAATTTGAACACATATTTTCTATGTTACTCATAGTCAATGTTTTTAAAAGATGAAGAAGTAGAGAATATAGTTATTGAGTAAGAAGATATAGTAGCTTTTTATTAAAGACATTGTCTACCGTTCCAGGAATCTAATTCTAAAGTGAGGAAACAAACACATCAGATACCTCCAAACAAAGAAGAGAATTACTGGCAGAGCACCATAGACTCACGAAGAGGGAGCTGTGCCAGGGGATGTTGGCACTGTTTGCCTTAGCATGCTACTTTTTGTTGTGTGGTATCAGAGCAGATAGAGGCAGTATTTAGGTTTACATAAATCCATTTGTGAAGCCTCTGTTGAAGCCTTTTAGTCATAATGAATTTAAATAGTGTAGCATTATAGTGCTTGTATCAAAACATATTTCATGTCTCTTAATGCAAAGAAAAGTTACTAGGATGCTGGTATGTTTTGCATAATACTTCTGCTCTGAATGATGTTGCTGTATCTGGAGAGAATGGAGGTGGAAGAGAAAAATGAAATTGGTATGTGAAAAACAGCCAAGAAATATCTAGTTATTGCAAGGCCTAGGAAAGACTGAGTAGAGAACATTCTGCACGTCTGTATTGTGACAGCAAGAAAATGTTGCGGCTGATAAGTTGTTTTGCTTACATTTCCTTGGTGTTCTTGCTTCTGCAGAATACTTTCTCATACTTTAAGGTAAAACCTGCCTTTAGTATAAGGATAGTGAAAGGGAGCCCTATCTTTTACTCACACATACATTATTGTTAAGAAACTGTAAGGTTTTGCTTTTTATGCCAGGGACAGTTCAGAGTTCAAGTCACACTACATGTAAAGCACATTAAGTATGGAAAATATTCATTATCTTTTTTGTAGTTTTAGGACTTTGTAGTTGTTTTCATTAGTAGTCTGTAGAAAGAGAGATTCAGCTCTGTAATATCAGGAGGACTTATATGAGAATTAGGTTCTGAAGTATTTTAAAATTCTTGAACTCTTTAAGATTCTTTATACAGGACCCTTTAAGGATCTCTGTACAATAAAACTGAATTATAGAGGCCTGTGTATGCATTCTGTCTTTATTTCTGTAGGTGAATTTATAGACCGGGTACGACGGAAGAAGAATGATTTAACTGTTTTGGATCTAGGATGTGGCAAAGGTGGAGACTTACTTAAATGGAAAAAAGGCAGAATTAAAAAACTTGTCTGTACAGGTAAGAAGACACAATAACTTTTCAGGAAAAGTACACCAGTGTTTTATGGAAAAACCAAGCACATCTCTTGTCTTTTATTCCTTCCTTTGTTAATAAGCTCAGAAATGCAATGTCATACCTCTTGTTGCAAATGGTGTCTTTGTATTGAAAACATCAACTTTATTGCCAGTATAAATATAAGAACCACTGTTTTTTTCTGTGTAATCAGCATTCATTTCAACTCATAAATAGAAGTATAAGTAAAGAAACACAATTGCCAGCAATTGTCTTTGTGTTTTGCCATATCATTTTCCCATGTCTAAGCTTTTGCAATGTTTTTATCATTCTATAAATACACATGGAAGAGTTAACATTAAAAAAAAAGTTACTGTGTTATGAAAAAAAGTGGTCTTTGATGCTACCACCAACTAAAAATTTTCAGAATCAGGGGAAGAGTTGAAAGCAGATGAAATAATCTTTTGCTTAAATGAATTGTGTAGCTATTGGGAAGGAGACACTGTCTTCTCCCTAGGTGAAAAAGCACTGTAAGAGTGGTCTGGGAGAGCAACAGTTACTGTATAAATTAATTGCTCACTATTAGTTTTAAAACTATCTGAACTGTTAATATTCAGTGAAATGAATGCCTGAGATAGGAACAGTCTTAAACAAAAACAGTTTCCATGAATATATCAGCATATATCACAAATCATTGCATTTCAACATCTTTTATATTTGTAAGAATATGAAGAGCTTTCACTACCGTTTTGAGGAACTGAACTGAACAGGGAACTGAACTGTTTAATTTGTTTAGGACTGTAACTTTTTACTTAGTTTTCCATCTTTATTTCACACAAAAGTCATAGCTGAAAGATTTTAAAAAGCTCCCATCCTTAAAGGTGCAAAGAAAGCCTCCAAAATCTGAAGTAATAAGAATTAGGTGACTAAGTGCTGTTAGCACTGTCTAATATGAATTAGCTAAAACAGTTCAGTTCCCTAAAATTCTTTTCCTGCAAGTTGTAAATAAAACTTCACATCTGATCATAACTGAAGATAACTTATCCATGCCTTAGCATGTCTGCAGTGTTCAATAATCTTTCCAGTTCTCTTGCTTGAGGAGAGTTTGCATGTTTGTTTGTTTATTTTTAATAGATATTGCTGACATTTCTGTGCAGCAGTGCAGGCAGCGGTATGAGGACATGAAAGCAAGATGTCGCTATAATGAACATATTTTTGATGCAGAATTTATACAAGCGGATAGTACCAAGGTACAGTTATCATGCTTTATAATACGTTGGAGGTTTGTTGCTCTTACTTTAAGCAAGTATAGGAAGTGATGATAGTGCTGCGATGTTTTGGGTGTGCTGCATAGTTTTAAGATCAGATTATTGCACTAACATGGTTTACAGTTTTTTACAGTTCCATAAAGCGGAGTTTAATGTATTTGGTTATTGTTTTCCTGTGTAACAATTTTGCAGCTTGAATGTCTACTTCAGTTAACAAATCTGATGCTTTCAATTTCTTTCACCTGACAAGGAGAAGGGAAGTAATGCTTATTTTTAAGTGTGTGACATAAACCATGAGATGTTGGTAACTGGTCAATGTGTCTTTATGCTGGAGTGAATGAAGGACACCTTGTGATTTGACTTGTACGTTTTGCTTATCCCAGTAGTTTTTCTAGTAGCATTTTTACTCCTGTAATACATATCTTTAACACTTACATAGTAGAGTAGCTTTCTTAGACTGTATGAACCAGGTATGGAATACATTGCTGAGGCTTAGGAAACTGTCTTCTGCCTGGCACTGCATTTGCTTCCTGGAAATGAAGTCTGAGTGTGCCCTGCTCACAGGCTGAGGGGAAGAGGCTGGCTGGTTCCAGTGTGTTGATGGCACTATCTTCCCAGCCTGACGGAAGGAGTTTGTGGCTTGAATTCTTGGTTACCTCCCCTTCTAAGGAATCCAGCCTGTTGCAGGCTTCCATATGATCTGTTTCTTGACTCAAAATTGCGGTCAGGGAAAGAGGAGAAAGCCTTGGACAAGGAAAAAAGAGATAGTTTAAGTTTGCTCTTACAGCTCAGTATTGTATTCAAGTGTATTGTCTATTATGTGCTCTGTTCTGTCTGTCTGTACACACAGAGGTTCATCTCCCTGACTTGGTATCTCTAGCCTCTATTTTATGTAGACACAGTGCAGAATTTCCCTCTTGCAGGTTGCATAATTTCTCCCTTCTATACACCAGTTTCCTGTATCTCTCTTTATAAAAAAGTGGAGGAGTGGTGAACATGATGTGAATGGTAAGGGCTGGGAGTCATCAGATGGATAGGAAGTCTGAGAGAGAAGAAAAATGTAGGTAGGACAGTTAGGTATGAAATGTAAGTACAGAATGCATATCAGGGGCTTTGGGGAAAGTTTGTGAACTCCTGTGTTGTTTATCGTGCCTGCAAAGCATTGTATAAAAGGAAGTGTGATCAAAAAGGTTGGACTACTGCTGGGATACAAGGTCAAAGCATCATGGCAAGCTTTAACTTAATAAATCCCAAGACCTCATTCTCCACTGTTACTAGTTACTTGGATTAAGAAAGGGAGTACCCGTGTATGCATGTGTGTATGAGAATAAAAATGACTTGGAGGCCAGGCAAGCTGCTATATTTAAAACGCTCACTTCTCCCCTAGTTGTATGTTTTATGGATATTTTCTGAGCAAGAAAAATGTCACTTCTGATTACAAATTCTTGCTAGACAGAAATTTCATTTTATTGTGGTATTTGCTTCCAGCTAAATTGTTGCTGGTTGTAAACCCTCAACAGCAGAATATCTTTGGAGACTGTTAGGTAGCCGTTAGTTTTTGTTTTTGACCTTTTGGGTGTAGAGATGAAGATACTGGACTGCTTTAAAAAAAATGTTGAGTTAATGATAAGTTTGAAATGTGTATGGGTATTGTTGTTCCCAAATGTTCTATGTGGTTTTCTGTATAGCCCTAGGCTGCTTAGTCTCATCTCTGATTGCATCCTTGTTGAAGGTGTGAAGGTAGGGGGTGAGAAAGGAAAAACTTCAAAGAATTATGGGAGTAGTGTGTTTGTTGGAAGAATTAAGTGAATCATACTACTTCTTTAGCTTCTGGCACTTATTTATTTATTTTTTTAAAATCCTTTTCAGGATCTCCTGTCTTCCAAATATAATGATCCACATATGTGCTTCGACATTTGCAGCTGTCAGTTTGTTTACCATTATTCATTTGAGACATATGAGCAGGCTGACATGATGCTTAAAAATGCTTGTGAGAACCTCTCTCCTGGGGGGTATTTTATTGGCACGACTCCAAATAGCTTTGAGCTTGTGTAAGTACTTTCATTTTATATTAGCCTTTCAAAAGTGTGTGAAGCATTATTAAGTGATAGTCATTCTTACAGTGTTCTGATACGTTTGTGCAAAATAACCCCAATTTTTTTTGCAATGATTTTGGCTTCTAGTCAGGAAATCTCATTCATAAACATGGATCAAATAGGTGAAGTTGTGCTAACCCTTGTCTTTTGCACCCAAGGCTCTTCTAGGATGAGTCTAGTTCCTCATATGTAGACTTGTATTGATTTTAAATAATGACAAAACAGGCACAATCTGGAGAATAATTGTTAGGGTTTTGCTATGGTAATTCCAAGAAAGCCTGCCTCTTACCTGTAAACTGCTTGAGCTGAAGTTTAATTTGTAGACCTATTTAATCCTTGGTACATTGTGTAGGAATGACGAACTGTTAAAACCTAGTGTACTTCCTTGCTTGATTTAACTATTTTAATGTCTTATTTAGTAAGAGGGCTGGGAAAGTACAAAGATCACTGAACTCTGTCCTGTGTAGCACTGTGAAAAATACTTTCTGATCTCTTTTGGATTATTTCTCTGTCTGTATGATTTAAAATCTGGTCAGTCAGTTATTGTTTGTTTATATTTCATTTTATAGAAAAAGACTTGAAGCTTCAGAAACGAATTCATTTGGGAATGATGTTTACAATGTAAAATTTGAGAAGAAGGGAGAATATCCCTTGTTTGGCTGCAAGTATGACTTCCACTTAGAAGAAGTGGTTGATGTTCCTGAGTTCTTGGTTTATTTTCCGTTACTGGAAGAGTAAGTTTAAAATTTTAATTCATTATATAGTGAAAACAGTGAAATGTGAATAGCAGTTGTTTAGCTTGTGTACCATTGCACAATACTATCAGAAAATAAAAACATTTTTGATTTCTTAGTGTATTTTCATTTTTTTTGTTGTTGCTGTAATTGGAGAAGTTCCTCGTGTTTCTATCCAACAGTTTGTATAATCTGGCTTCTGACCATTACACTCAAATTGAAGGTGCTCTGGTCAGAAGCTATGAAGACTTATACTAACTTTCACACAGGAATTTCAGTACCTGTTGTGCTTGATACACAGCCAGCCTTTAACACAGTCATCCTTCTCTTCCTTTAATCTTAACTGTTTTTGGTTTCATTCTACCTCTCCTTAGTCTGTTAGAAAGTCCTCTTTTGTATCCTTGTCAGCAGTGGTGCCTCTTTCTTGTCTGCGCTAAGCTTTTTTGGATATTTAGGGAGGATTTTTCCTACAACTTTGATTTTCCTTCTTCTGCATTTACCTCAGCTGTGAGCATGCATTTTTCTATTACCTCTATGTGAACTCAGATTTGGCTTCCCGGCCTACCTCCTTCTGAGGTATAGTTAATGTTTCCGTGCTGTGTTCCTCCCTGCACTGTTCAAGCTCAGTGTGGATGTAACACCAACAGTGAGCTTTCTCTTCAAATCTGTATCTTTTCACCCACTTTATTTTAGATCACTATGAAAAATATCAGCATCTGTTGCTGAGACCTGTAACTTCAGTGTTGTTTGACCACTGTACCTTTACATGTAATTTAGATGTAAGGCACTAAATCTAGTAGAAGATTGATCTCTTAACATTTCTGTAGTAGCTGACGTGGCACAATAATGATACTGCAGGGGCAATAACTTTGTTTATATGGAAAGTCAGATGGAACTTACGAGCTTTTGTGTGTTGGAAGAAGAGACATTTTTCTACTGAAATGTTTGTATTGAATTCTTTGAAGATTTTTGTTAACTCTGAAAGGCACAATTTATGGTTCTAGTGCAGGCTCTTTTCATCTAAACAAATTTAGAGAGAGTGTAATTCTAGTGAATACCATAAGATGTCACTGTGACTTAAAACTGGTCCTTTGTAAATATAGTGGTAGTAATTTTGTGAGTTCCCTAATTAAGCATATTATTTTGTCAGAATGGCGAAGAAGCATGGTATGAAATTAGTCTACAAAATGACATTTCGTGAATTTTATGAAGAAAAGATCAAGAATGAGGAACATAAAATGCTGCTAAGGAGAATGCAAGCCCTGGAGGTAAATACAGCATTAGTTTATTTCATTTAAATAGTCATTTACATCTTGCTGATTATTTGTGCAACAAACTGAAATTCTTGTGAACATTCTGCAGTTAATTAAAGATTATCAGTAGAAGAGCTAAACTCCTGTGGCTAAAAAGCACAGTTCAATTTTGTTGGTAAAATCTCAGTTTTGGGGGAAATTTTTTATTAGAATAGTAGGCAGAAGAACACATTTTTTGCATTTATTTGGCCAGGCACGTCTGCTTCTGTTTTTTTTAATATGCAAACCCAACAATCGTGTCTGGGTATTATAGTGATCCATCTGATATAGTGATATCTGAAATCCAATCTTTCTCATCAGATGGAGACTGAAAACCAGATCTTTGGTTTTCCAATCAATATTTCTTGCACAAACTTAGTAGAATAAAAGAATAAGCTGTATTCATGTAAGAAAATGGCACTTAATTGCAACTGAACTTATATTTTTGCCCAGTGCGTCAAGTTCTTACACTGGATGACTTCAACAGATTTAGAGACGCTTTCCAACAACGTTTCTGAGACTTTTTTCTTTCTTGTGCTTCTCTTTGCTTCCCTCCTCCTTCAAACAGTTGGAGTTTTCAGCATAAATGTTCAGTTGAATATCTGTTGGCATATTAAATGTCATGTGGGCTGTAGGTGGACTTTATTGCCCTTTTTGACTCTGAAAGGGACAGTGCTCTATAGGGGCTCATATTGCCCTATAGAGCAATAGGTCCATATTGCCAGTAGCACAGCCTTTTACCTGTCAGAGAATTGTCTTAAGTTAGTGGCCACTTACTATCAAGCACTGCATTGGTAAGTAGAGACTATTTTGTGTTAACAAATCTTGTATATAGTCTTGAAAATAACCAGATGTATACTTTTGATTATAGCTCCAGTGTTTCATTCAGCCATATTAAACATTCCATTTGAAATCTTGCAGTTGTCCAAAGCTCAGTTCTCTGCACTTCTGCTTAAGAGATGTCATTTTGTTCAGTTGCTGTTCTGGAAGGTTACATGAAGATAATATTCATGATGAGCTCTACATGCAGAAGAATTTTTCTAGCTTATTCCATCTATCCTATTTCAGAGGCATGATTAGAACTTAATTGATAAATCCAGAGCATCACTTTTTCTGGGAAGTAGGTAATGTCGTATCCAGTCATACAGTTTTTTTAAAGGAAGCATCTAAATTTAATGTCCATCTATGTAAGTTCTGACCTCCATTTTGTGCCATGTTATGATAGACCTTTGATTGATGTGGTCCATGTATCTTACTACCTAATCAATACCTGCTTTTTTTTTTTTCTTCTTTTCTTTTTTTCCCCTCCCTATTATTCTTCAGCCGTATTCTACCTTTGGTGACTCTAAGCTTGTTTCTGATAAACCTGACGATTATGAGCATGCAAAAGAGTTTATCAAAGATGGCAAGGCAAAGTTACCATTGGTAAGTTCCTTCTTACTTCACTCGAATAAAGCGTGTTTAAAATTTAGGTCCTAATCCTGCAGACGTTTGGTATTTTCTTACTTTGACTGCAAAAGAAAATTGGTGTCATTATCTCTGTGGTATGTGAAAAATTACACAACTGCAAGGCTAAAGAGTTCACCTGATATGTTCCCCTTTCTCAAAGAATCACATTCACTAAATTCTTAGCTGTTAAGAGACTCGTAACAATACAAAAGGATGTTTTACCGTCTTCCTTCGCAACTGCTCTAACAGTCCTTAATTTGAAATACTTTCTTTGGTTTCTGAATCTTGACACTATATATTTAAAGCTTTTTCTTTTCTTTTTTTCTTTCTTTTTTTCCCCTTATTTTAATCCTGTGAAGTAGAGGTCAGTTGAAAATTTTCTTCATAATGCATGTATTTGAAATCTGGATTTTTTTTTTTTCATTTCTCATGTTTAGCCAACTGTTTCTCTTTCTGAATGTCTACACTTGGTTTATGACTATAGTTCATAGTATCATAGTATCATAATTCTTTTACTTCTGTCTTTAATGGAGGTCAGAGTGGGTTTTAGATCATTTGTCTGATATAATAAAATCCTTTTTTTTCTAATTCTAGTCCTGCCTTCAAGAGGATAAAGTATTTTTCTTTCTTCTGTTGTATGTAGCAATACATGGCAATCTTGGAGTCCATTGGACGCAGTTTTAACAGTTGGATCTTATTTTTAACATCCTCACAGTTAGCCAGTGAACAAACTGCTCTTTCATTATGACTTTTCAGCCAGCTCCCTGTCTTCCTTACATGGTCTAGTTGGGAAGACTGTATCAGATTCTGAGAGTTTCATAAGATTTAGAGTAAAAGTGTTGAAGGTGAGGTAGGGTGTCTATTGCTTCCTTTTATGACATGGTCAAAAAGAAGAAGTCTTAGTCAATCTTAGATTGATGTGATTTATTCCTAATTAGCTCATGTTGATGTTTTATTATGTATCAATGGTTTGGTGTTTATAAATTCTTTTATTTTAGATTTTTAAATTTAAAGATTGGTTTATATATATTTTTTTTTAAATAAGTGATGTGCTCACCCTTCTGCATTCCAGAGACTGAAACAAAAAATAGGAGTTAAATGTTTCAGCCTATTTTGTACTGGTTGTTTACAGTCCAAGTCTTAAAATAAGGCTAGTTGTTTACAGATTTTTATGGGCTTTTGCATGCTTTGCAAGTTATGATTCAATACAAAAATGAGTGAAATCCATTTTTGCTTTTAAATGAGCATGCTAGCACTTTGTGCCCTTCCTTGGGCGAGGGGACCCCAAACCCCTCAAACCCAGAAGATCTCATGTGTGCACAAATCCTTTGTGAATATCAGCTTTCTTATACAGCTGTAGTGGTCTAGCTCTGGCAGCTGGGCCGTTCCCAGCCTTTCACTTTCCTGTATTGATCTCAGAATTGGTTAAGGGCAGAATGGACAGGAGCCTGCACAACTGCTGTTTTGGGAAGAGAGCAGAAGGCAGTGTCTGCTTCCCCCAGGAGCTGCTCCTGTTTATTTGTCTGTTACCTCTTCATCTGTAGCCAAACTAGCTATGCAAGGTAGCATATTGTTGTGTGTTTGCCAGATGGAAACCTTGAAGAGGCTTGGTTCAGCCTGTTCATGCTGCGTAGTTCTTGATAAGCAATGTTGGCTCTTTGTCTGAACTTTAGGTCTTTATGTGTTAAGATTCTCTGACAAGAAAGAATTCAGTTTGGAGCAATAGATTTATTTTTTTAACCATTGATTATTTACTATTCATGTTTTGAATTCCTGAAGATACATGCCTTCTACTGTAAATATAAAAATCCTACATCAAGAGAGAAAAGAAATCCGCTGTCTGTATTTGAAATCTAGTAGTTCTAAAAAGCAAATTGCTACTTTTAAGAAATATGCTTAAGAACATGAGAATGGCTGAGTTGGACCAAAGACTTCTTTTGCCTGAGTGTTTTTCTTCAACAGTTGGCGAGTAGATGTTGCCTAGGAAGAAGTGTAAGGCAGTAGTATGTCCCCTGGCAGAGAAAAAATCTGCTTGAACAAGCCTCTTTCTTTCTTTTTTTTCTTTTTTTTTTTTTTTTGCTAACTTTTTAAAAGAGAAATTATTTGGCCAGGATTAACCAATGGATAGTTTATGGGCTAAATCATGCCCTCAGCAAAGGCTCAGGAGAGCAGAGTGAAGTGACCAGAGCAGAAAATCAGCTTGTTGTTTGTCACCTCATGTTTCTCAATTGATAGGGTA
Organism: Rhea pennata; assembly: GCF_028389875.1. Classification (NCBI taxonomy): domain Eukaryota; kingdom Metazoa; phylum Chordata; class Aves; order Rheiformes; family Rheidae; genus Rhea; species Rhea pennata. The sequence goes on along the minus strand of NC_084664.1, from coordinate 107,915,449 downwards.
AATGGCAGTAGCTTTTTTTATCTTGAGTGCTTCCCCTGCTGCCCTGCTTGTGTCTGAAAGGCCGGGCTTAGGAGTAAGTTTCTTAGGGCTGCAAGGCAGATTGTTGTTCACAATTTCTAAGCTCTGTTGGAAGATGGTATCCTACAAACAGAGCTTTTTGTAGGCTGCAGGGAGATGTTAGGTCAAGGTGGGCAGTACTCCTGGGGAAGGTGGGTAGTCCTGTGGCGTATGTATGGTCTCTTCCTGACCTCTTCATGACTGTTGGGGAAGAGGGGCTAGAGAGTGGCTTGAGACAGGAGGAGTCAGACTGATAATGCTGTAATGGACCTAAAGTGTCTTCAAGGTGCAGTTTCACAAGACTGTTGGCTCATTTTGCTATACCTACGTAATTTAGGTATTTTCCATAATCTGGAGTATCCCAATGCCCTGTCATCCTAGATATTGGAGTTGCAAGTGTATATGGTCTACAGTAATGCTAATCTAGTTCCTAAATAGGCAGCTAGTATGAGTGGTTAGAAATTGGTGTGTGAAACATTGATTATTTCTGAGTTAAATCTGTGTTTGTTTTTTTTCCCCTCATTTTCTTGTTTAAACTGCCTGTTGTGTCCTTTCCTAGGGAACTTTGAGTAAATCTGAATGGGAAGCAACAAGTAAGTACTGTTTTGAAAACTCAGTGTTGACTGAATGACTGGGATGAAAACTCTAAAATACATAGGCTTTTAATTCTAAAGAATACGTAGGCTGCAAATTCTGAATAAAATGAGATATTTTGTATTATTCAGGTGCCCAAGTATGGATTAGTTAGTGTGCACGTTTCAAGAAACTGGGGAAAAGTAAAAGAGATTGAAACTTTGCTATACTTAAGTAGGTTCTAGCATGCAAACTTTGAGTATAAATGTAGTTTGGGGAAGCATTGTTTAGAATGTAGGAGAAGGGGATGCCACAATTAAAGGATTATTTTGGCAGAATTAAAGGGTTTAATATAGTACTTCTATGCTTTTGTTTGGTAAACTTGGGTATTATACCATTATCACTCAAGTAGAAAGCAAACTTTACTTGGGATATATGTTCTTCAAAAAACGAAAAATCTGTATTGGAGAGACAGGAAATGAAGTTTCTACTTTTTGCCTTTAGTGATCAATACACTTCAGGAAGAAGCAGTTAAAACATAGGTAGTGAAAAGGTATTTAGTGGCTTGTTTTTTTTTTTAATTTTTGTTTTTATGTTAAAAGTCAGTGCCTCAGACACTGAAAAGGACTTGATATTTTTAAATACATTTCGAATGCTGTGAGCAGATGTGTTATGGGAAACTTTTGACATTGGGTTTTTCAACTGTAAATTTAGTAAAACATAAGGGGTTGAGAAGACTGAGAGTAAAAATTTTCTCCCAAAAAGATGGTTACTAACTTCTGTGTAACTGCAGCCAACCAGAATTTGTATTTTTACAGATAGCTATGCCAGTTGTGCTGTCAATTTTAAACAAGGAAACAAAAATGCTGTTTGATTCATGAAAGAGAATGTTAAGTGTTTTTTTTTTCTTGGTATAGAAAATTATTAGATGATTTTTAAAAAGGTATGAATCATAAAGGTAGACATTAATCCAGGAATATAAAAGTGTTATTTAAATCATGAGTCTAGTTGGAAGGGGCTTTTTATGCATTTAAAAGATAAATGATTACTGTATTTCAAAAGTAGTGTCTTTCTAGAGAGATCTGGAATACGGTGCTTCTGATGGTTAGGAGATGGACCCAGTTGGCCCATTAAGTGGAACCTCACTTTGCTGTGCTGCTGAAGAATGTACATCAGGCTTGTCTAGATCGGTTTTCCGTGTACCTATGGCACCTTATCCATTAAAACAAAAATTGAGTTCATCTGGAAGCCTGTCAAACTGACCTCATGGTCTCTTAACAACCGATTAAACTTCTCTGATATGAAACGTAAGAGCCTCTGACATGGCAGGCACTGTTTATATGCTAGGTATCTCCCCAGGGTGCTGGAGTAGTCTTTGAATATCTGTTTCTAGATTGATAAACGTTTTGGACTTGAAAAAATGCCATCTAGTGTTTATAAATGTTTCTTCTTTGTTCCTGCTACTTCAAGAGAACAAAATTCACCATGAGTTTGTTCACTTTTTAATTAAAAACGAAGCCGATCATTCCAAACCTATTTTTTTTTAATGTGTGTATAAAGGAGTCTTCAGCTTAAAATTATGTATGACCTTTCATGCACCAGTGAATGTTAATTATGTATAGAATGGAATAGTTATGATTGCATGCTGTTTGTGAGTTGCATTCACATTTCAGTAGTGTCATTAACTAAAGTTAGTGTTATATTAACCATATTAACAGTATTTAAAATATTTTGCTTTTATGCATGGCTAGCTCCATCTTGAAAATAGGCCTGCAAACTGAATTACAAATACGCTTGAGTCGTTTTAGAATTCTCTTTTGAGTTTGAACGCTAGAATTACTGATTAGAAAACCATAGTGATTTTTATTATTTTAGTAATCTGTTAATAAATTATTTGATTAAAATGGCAGCCGGTTTTCAATTTGAAAACTGACGTGAGTGGCAGAGGAAACAAAGTTTAAAAACTCCATTTTCTTTCTTAGGTATTTACTTGGTGTTTGCCTTCGAGAAGCAACTGTGAAACTTCATATACTGGATGCAGCAAGAAGAGATCATATCCATGTGCAAGTTGGAATGGTCTAAAATCCATTGTGGCAACTATTTTTTTATTTTTATTTTTTAATTATCAGAAGTGTGCAGTGCACTACCAAAAAAACGAGAGCAAGCTCATGATTCTGAGTTACATTTGCCTGTCTGTGACAGATGGACTTGTGTGTGTATATATAAGAAAGATTCAGAACCAGTCTTTTTAAACATTTGTAAGTAGTCTGCATGACCTCAAAACTCATATTTGAATTTAACACAGCTTTATGTTCCAAACAAATGTTTTGTTAGTACTAGTATGTTTGTGACTACAGGCCTGATCCTGCACTTCCTAAAGTTGATGGAAAATGACTGTTGATTTTTGGTGATGCAGAATGAGGGCCTAAGTATTGTGCTGCAAAGCTCAATTAATTCATAATGAGATATGTTCAGACACGTGGGGTATGTCTACATTGCATGCAGGGCTAAGTGGCAAATAATACCTGAGTCAATTTGAGTACCTCTATGCTGTGCTCTGGCCTGCAGTGTAAATTTACCTTAGTAGTATTCAAGGTGTAGTTTACATGGCAAAGTTCCATGCTGTTCTTGTTTTTTGTGCTTGCTGGTATGTAGTGTCACTTCGTGGTGTTTTCAAGATTAAATTGGCTCATTTTGTACAAAATGTCTCGGAAAGAACTAAATTTCTAAAGATTTAAATCTCCAAGTCATTCTTCTGACTGTATAGTAATCAGTAACAACTGCTGAACCTAGATTACTGAGCATTTTCTATTACATTAAAGACTCTCGTGACTCTCTTTGTAGTTTTAATGTTTCCATTGTTCATAGTTTACCACAGAAACTTCCTAGATGGATCTTTTTTCCAATATAGACGTGTTTCTCACTTTTTCACAAAGTTTCATGGGCTTCTCAGGAGGATGAGCCGTGGTGGTGGTGGGGTCCTCAATGCAGTCCTTAAGGCATTAGGAATGCACTTGAGTAATGGATCATGATCTAGAAGGGCAACCTGTGTAACACTTCAGGATACTGGTAATTCCTTCTGGGAGGGATGGTTGTGCATGTACGTGCATGCACACAACTCTCTACATGTGGATAACAATCCCCAAGTCAGAGCCAACAAAATTTGTTCTGGAAACATAATCTAGTCATATCAGTAAGTAAAATTGTAACTAACTACACTCCTACTGCTGAAGTCTCTAAGAGCTGGCACATGGATTTCCACTGTGATATTCTGCTTTCAGCGTGCCTGTAGCAGCCCAGTAGTGGCTGAGCATGAATACTTTCTTTAATTCTCCCCTCACCTAATTTCCTAAAAGTAGCTTTTTGCTGCTGTTGCCTAGTATATGCTAAAACATTGAAGGTATGTATTTTGCAAAACTAATAAACCTAGGAAAGAACTTACATTTCCATTAGAATTAAGCATTCAAATTATTTGAGTTTGTAGTTGAACAAGCTTCCTTGTCTAATCAGATCATATTTTTTCCATCACAATTCTGTTTTTTTTTTTTTTTTAATTCTATAGAAAATCATCTGTAAACTTCACCAGGGCAGTGCAATCACAGTCAGTACTGCTACTAAAATTGAATAAACAAGACGCTTTATGGGCTGCTAGAAATAGTACTTATAAAACTAGCTGAAAAATGCCAAATCTTTAAAAGTGCAGAAGTGTTTCATTGAATTTCATGTGTGCATCAAAACTAGATCTGTTAGACTTCTTAAATTTTATTTGATAATATATTGTACTATTTTTGGAAGAAATCATAATAATAGAAGCAGGAAGAGGGAAATACAGTGAAGTGTCTTTCCTGTTTTAGGGCAAATTTCAGCAATTCTTGATATAATAGTACCTGTCTTCTGAATAGAATCGAATGGCTCCTCAACAAAACAAAGGAATGCAATAAATCATGGCCTTAAGGATTGCTGATGTGCAAAGTAAGAGGAGAGTGCCAAGGTCCTCTCCGTTGGCTGATTTTGGCAATAGAACGCAACCACTAGAAATGAGAAAGGAGAAGCAGTGCCTGAAGTTTGCTGCAACTTTTAAGAAGTGGTTCAAATTCACTTTATGTAAAACTAGAAAGGGCAACTTCAGTTCAGTTTACTAATTGTCACGTAGCTGCCACAACTTAAGTGTTGTGAACAGGAGCTACAGATCTATAACCTTTTTTTTTTTTTAACTCCTGTGATGGTGGACAGAGACAGTTAGGAACCCAGTTGTTCAGCATATAGTTGATTTGGAGAGCCAGTGTAGCTGAAAAATTGTTTGCACTTACAGCTTTAAATAGGGTCTCTGTCTCAGGAAAAAACTCAATTCTCTATAAAAGGGGTATATAAAATCCTGTTTTAACTGATTGCTTGATATATTCAAGAGAATAATGTATCTGTGTATCAATACTAGGCAACCTATCCCTCCCCCTTCTCCCCCCAAATCCTTATTACTTTGGCAATCAGTGGATTGCAAAAGTGGATGCATTATCTGCGTCTTGATCACTCTGCAGATGTTTTAAATTTTAGTGCCTTTAAAAAATGTGGGTTTTTTTTTTTTTTTTTTGAGGTAAAGATGGAAGACTTCAGCTTGTTCAGAAAACAAGTAGGTGTCTGGCATTGGCAATTTGTCCTAATTCCCCCCCCCCGCCCCCCCCCCCCCCCCATCTGTCTGTACTTTTGAAAGAGATCATTCTGTATTTTATTCTTTGGTCCATTAGTTGAAGTTATCAGTGTGGTTGCCCTAGCAATCTACAGTACAGGTAGTTGTTCCTTATGGGGCTTACAATATTCTGCAACCTTACAGCAAAACTCAGTAAATTAAACCTTGTATTTGTGCAGCAAGGGTGTCATGCTTCAGTGGGTTGCTGCTACATTAATGCCAGATTATAAGGGTTTGCGTTAGTGAACTACACACCAGTGTAATAGAAATTCCTGCAGAGGTCATAAACCTGTGCTTTGTTTTGTACTTAAATTTTAAGCAAGAGTTTAAGGAGGCTTGTTGCCTGGTAGAATGCACTTGACTGATGTAAAAAGTTAGGCTTGCTTCAGATCTTACATGTTTTCCTGTTAAAATATTTGAATAGTTTAATTTACATAATGAACATCTCTGTTCTTTGACCAAAACATAGTGCTTTCCTTTTGAGTCATATTCTGTTTAATAAAGGACAATCTCATCTAAAATCTGTTTTTATTAAAGAGAGTAATTATATGCTGTTTTATAATTGCGAAACTGTATTTGTAAAGACTTCGAAAATAGTTAATTTAGGGAAGATTAAGATGGGTAGCAATATTATTTAAGACATCTGTAGAATAATCATGAGGTTGATAATCCACTTTTGCAATCCACTTATTGCCAAAGTAATAAGGCTTTGGGAGGGGGAGCGGGGGCGAGGGGAGGAGGGAGGGAGGGAGGGAATGGCTTGCCTAATACTGAGCAGGATTAATAGTTGCCTGGTAATCTCAGTCCCCAGAGTTCATTGCAAGCTCCAGATGAGAGCCTCTGCCTGTAAGAAAGTGGGGAAGAAAACATCTGTATTGTTACTTCTGGAAAATCAGGACAGTTATTTATGTTCATAAGTACCAAGCACAAAAATCATTTCATTTAAGTTGTTTTTGAACAAAAACCTCATTTGAAATCTTAAAAAAAAAAAAAAAAAAAAAAAAAGTTGTATGAAAGCTGAAACTTTGTGCTGATGACATTATAAATACTTTGTACTGGACTAAAAAACAGTTATCCTGTAGTTTAGTTTTTTGCACCTCCAGTGTGTAGCATTTTACATTTGTGTACATGTGCTGGTGGAATGGCTTTCCCTCATCTCTTTCAGCATGCCTTTTGAGTGTTGTATCGCTGTCAGATTTACTGTTCTGACTTAAATATATTTCTGCTAGTTAGAGAACAGATGTAAGGCAGAGCACAACAAACTTGATAAACGGGTTTTTGGTAGGTTAAAGGTTTTCTGATGGTGCATAATTCCTATTTTGATGGAAGCTGCCATCCCTTCATCTTAATAAAGCTGTATCTCAGAACTGTAGTCTTCTATTTGCTTTAATGTGTTTTCCAACAACTGAAGTTCACTTTCATGGTAGGTTATTTGAATATATAAAGGCTGACTGATCTGCACTATTAATAGCTGAAACTTAAGTATAAGATAATCTCATAGTTCACAGGCCATGCTGTTTCAATAGCCAGCTTCATAAGAGTCATGCTACCTTTCACAGTCTTACAATCTTGTCTAAGTTCGTGGAGGCAGTTTCTGATATCCTGTGATAAAAGAATGTACTTTTGGTCATGTCCAGTAGGAATTACTTTTTGCAAAGACCTTAGTATAAATTGTGATTAAACTGGAAATTTGCTACTCTTTACAGTGGAATGCACATGTCCACAAAGTTCAGAGTAACAAGGTTTTAAATTTAGATTGATACTTCTTCACCCTCCTGAATACTGGATTCTTTTCTTAACATACATAGCTTCTTAGTAAGATTACTCAGCTGATGACTCCTGCTTGCCCCCAACTAATAATGGTTTCCTTCTCAGTTTGTACTGAGTTTATTTAATTTGACAGTGAAGTAATTATTGTGTCTTTAAGCATTAGAATTGTTTTCATTTGTAGACTTAAAATTTTACACAAAGGTACATGAAATAGTAAACGCAATCTTGATTTATATGTAAAATATAATTTAAAAAATTAATTTTTATAGTCCAAAGATACTGCTCTACAGAGTAATAATTTTACGGTAACAGAGTTACTCTGATTTCTTTGGCGCAGGTAGTCCATTTCTTTCTTAGGTTCCCTTGCTTCTGACATCTTCTAGTGTCTATCTCTGCAATGGGCAGCTAGAACTGAAGCCTGCTTCATAAAAGAGCTGTGAGTGAGCTCAACAAATAACGGTAATTACAAGGTTGGAAATTGTTGGCTTCCTTGTTTAATTGAATCTTTTAGGAATTATTAATTTCATATTCATCTAGAAGTAAATCACTGCTTCCTCTTGAGAACAACCTTGAAGAAAAAAAATGGATTGACTGAAGAATGGGTAAGGCCTTCTGCACCTTGAATATAATGGTATGGAATGTTGGGCCACTGAAACTGTGGAACCAGAGGTGGTCTGCACCCACCAGAGGCTTTTGAGTGGAAAATATGGAACCTCTAATTATGATAACATAAGATTGATTACATAATATACCGTCCATTTAATGCCATTTTAAGATGATGGTGCAAAAAGGAGTAGTCTGAAAGGCAGACAAAGTCCTAAGGTTGCCCTGAAATCATACATATCGGTAACTAGCTTGAATTTGTCCCTTTGCTTGTGGATTATATCACCTATGTGCGGTATCATAACTTATGCATGTCAGATGCTGTCCAGACTTGTGAAAGAAATAGTTTCTGCTGTGAAGAGCAGTCTTTAAACCAAAGGCAATGTGAACTGAGGTTTTTTTGTAGTTCAGTAAGAATATTTTGGCAATTTGTAGCAAGACAGTAGTATTTTATATTGGCATTTAAGAACGTAAAAAATGAGTGTATTAAAGATATTTTATGTAACTGTTGCAACTGCATAACCACATCATTACCCAAGAGCCTAATACTACAGAAAATAATTATATGCATTAGCCCTTGAGACCAGATTTTTAAATACCAGAGCAACAGGTGTTAGCCCAACATCTGAGGCAGAAAGATGAGCAGGAGGCAAAGAAACCCTGCAAGTGTTTGAGGAAAATCAGAATTTCAGGTCTCCAGAGCTCTATCTGTAACACTTAATGAATCATGCCTTCACTTCTACATTTATAAAGGCAAAACCTTGCTCTCAGTCAGAGCTCTATAGCAACCAATAGTTTACTGCTAAGATGCAATGTATGCCAGCACGGTTTTGTATACTAAGGTCATACATGTTTTTTTCAAGAGCCTTTAGACAATAACTCTAGTTTCTATGGAGTCTATATGGGACACTTAATGGGTGCAATAGCCCATTTATTTTCTGAAGATAACTGAATATGTGCATGTTATTTACATCCACTTTGATGCCTTTGAAAAGCATGTGTTTGTTCATCAGTTGAAGCTTTTTAGCCCTAAAATTATAATCCATTTTTGATCAACTAAAGCACTGACATTTATGTAGAGAGCAATGACAAGGCTTCCTTGTAGAGCATTCACTAAGACCATAGTCTTTAAGCAGTTCACCTTGTGCTGTGAGACAAAACTTTGTTCTGTTGCCTGGGTTGCTTTGCAGAGGATTCTACAAAGAGCTAGTAACAAAAAAGATTTCAGGTCTCTAAAATTGGACTGAAGAGGACTCTGAAGTATTTGGACTTGAAATTATGATCCCCAAATCTCCTGCAAGAATCTCCTCCTTTTCCTCTCCCTTTCTTTTCTTTTATTTTCTTTTTTTTTCTTAAGTGTAGCTTTTCCTCTTCTGTCTCAGAGTTCCTGAAAACCCTAACCCTCTAGGCTTGCTAAGACTATGGAGGCAAAAGTGTGTTAATGCGTATTTATACTATAAAATTTATACAACTTCAGCTGAAAGATTATTTCTTTTAGTCACTGGAATCAGCAATTAGAAACTGAAAGGGGGGGACTAGCTCAGATTAGTGCAAGCATTTATTAAGAAGTCAAATAAGCAATAGAGAAGAATTTCTTAGACTCTTGTTTACCTGAGCTTAATAAAGTGTGAGATAATGAATTTGGATAGATTGCTTATTAACAGGCTACAGCTTAGTCAAGGGGATCTGTTGTCATGAACTACCAGAATGAAGTATAGATGTCTATAAAAATGTCAAGTTCAAGCTGACGCCAAAGCTTAGAGATTAGTTTATAATGCTTTTGTAATTTGTAGTGAATAGCTTTTACGAGTAAATAATATGCTATTCAGTCCTGCTGTAATTAAAGAATGCTAATAAGACATGGCAGGCAGTACTGTGCTGGGCAATTATACGAGTGCATTTAATGACATAAGGCAGGCAGCAGAATGAATGCAGGGTAGACCTACAGCCTAACAACAAAAGCTCAGAAGTCTGGGAAATACTGAGCTATACAATCATGTAGGACAACCTTATTCATAAGTAATTGAATTCTGATATCTATTGGTATTCTGACAGACACAGAAAGTGCAAAGTGACTAAGCAAAGGCTTTGAGGAGTATTGCACACAAAATATTTCTGGTCTCCCGGCCAGTCTGCTGATTTGGTCAGAAACTGGTTCACAAGCTGCAACAACATTACTCTTTTAGCACTGTTGTAGATTCATTTAAAGGTGCTAGGTTCATTTTCAGGTGCTAGTTGTGTGCTTCTAGATACGTAACTGATTTTTTTCTGCCTGTACCAAACATCAGTAGTTAATAGATTCAGGCTGGTTTGTTTGTCTTGCTCAAATGCATTCATTTATGTTCATATTCAGTACTGGTAAGATGCTGTCTGTAAAATTTCACCTCGGTCTTTGATAGAATGACATTCTCTCAGGTCTGGTTTTCCATCAGGTAGAATTGAAGCTTGTCTTTGTCCTTATTTTGCCAGAAACGTGGGTCTGTGAGTTAATTCTTTGGACCATGCCTAGAACAAGAGCCAGAGGAAAAAAAAAATGGTCATAGTTCAGCCCAACTGTTGTGCCTCCTGTACCCATTCTGGCTCAAATCCACACTAAAAAGAGCTGACAAACCATGGTCTGTGTAAATGGTCAGAAATAGAAGCAGGGTGGGGACGGAAGAATGAAGTCAGTAAAAATTAAATGTGTACTTTCCATCAAAGTTTATTCCCAATCCTCTTTTAAGTTCTCATAGTTATTTCCAGAGGCCAGAAAAGTCGAGAGGAAATAGGTCAGTCAGTTCTATCCTTATGAATCAATTTAGTCAGTGAACATTTTTTACTGAATGAAGGATGCAAGATATTTAAGATTGTGACTCTGCTTGGAAAAAAAAATAAAGCTAGGGAAGATGCTCTGATCTTCAGGGAGCCCAAGCTGTTGTCATCTGAGAATCTCTCGCTGTGGACTGGTTTGTACTTACTGTACTCTCCAGCCACATTTGTACATCTCCAGCTTGTTGATGAAAAGTGGAGTAGCTGCTATAGAACAGTCTCCTCTGGCCAGAGGCTTGCTAAAGCTCTCAGAGGCAGTCCCTTACTGAGGCAAGGCATCCTCAAATTGCAGTGTTGGAGGCAGCAGGATCATCTTGAAATAAGGGGAGAGAGTATTTCCTTAATGTTGGTATATGACTTTCTGTATAGCCTCAGATTTGGAGGCAGCCTTTCTCATGTTAGATGCTGGCAGTAATGAGAGTTGTATGGAGCAGAAATAAATGGAGGCTTAACTTGATTGATAAGATTGGTAATTAGTTCCATAGAAATAAAGTATGAGCAAGGTACAGTTTTATTGAGGGAAGTAGCGTAAACCTCTAGATATTTTTGAATAGATGTGTGCCACAATAGAAATTCCTTTTACTTTCAGTCTTAAAGGTATGACAATTGTGAAATTCCTTTTTTATTTTTTTTAATCTAATGAGTCCATATTTGAACTCCCTTAGTCTTTCTAAAAACCTTGGGCTAGTGCATGCTACTAGGATGAGAAGCCATATGGAAGGGAGACCAAGTTTCAGTCTGACTTCCACTGCAGTCAGAGGGAGTTTTCCCATGGTCTTTTATAGTTTGCACCTATGTGCTGACTAAGTCCCACAGCTATGCAGGAAACTATGGCTGTATCCTATTGGGTGCACTATACCACCGTCCAGACTAAAAATATACAGTTAGTAATCTTCATTTTATGTAGCTAGCTATCTTCTTTTAAAAGCCAGTTGGTCCCTTGCCTTGCTGGGTTCATCAGTAACTTTCCTTTCTATTGCTAGAAGCTAAATCATGTCTCAACACTTGGAAACTATTTCCCTAAATTATGTGGGAACTTTAAACACTTTCAGAGGCAAAATTTGCCTAAGGCTGTAATGCAGAGGCAAACCCATTAGTGACACACATAAATTACAGGCTGATGGAGGAAAAGAAGTCAAGTATAAAATAACTGAGATGGTTCTTTAATCACATCAGAGCATCTACCTAACTGGAAGGGGACAAAAGGACATATGGTAGTAGGTTTTATTAGTGAATGACATATTCAGCTATTGCAGCCTGTCTACCTTTAAAATCACTTCCAACATAGTATTAACAAAGTATTTGTCTTTGGTGATAAATTTCAGCTGTTATCTTTTCTTAAAAGCATTTTGGCATTTTTTTAAATGCAGATCATCAGGGTAATCTGGGTGTTATATATTACCTGTTTTGGAAGACGATTTATTCAAAAACTTGCAAGTATGTCCCCCTGTTTGGATCTACTTTTCTGTGCACATGAACTGCAGTACTGTGTGCACTGTACATTTAGGCTTGTGTATGTGTGCCTTGCTCTATTGTAAATATGATATTTTTTTAACGTAATAATGTAATGTCTCTTTAGACAAGGATCATCTTTAAGATCTCCTTCAGACTCTCAAAATAGCCTGGGCTGGGTCTTTCCAAGGAAGTTACAGAGATCTGGGATCTGAATTTGTTTCAAAAGTAATTGTGATTTTAGCTCTTTTGGGTGTTTTAAACTTTTGTCTATTTTTTCAGTAGAGTAGTAAAATACTGTGTAAAGTTTATTTTTTTGCAGTATTTTAATTTTATTTTCACAGTATACTTATTTCACAGTATTTTACACAGTGAAAAAAGTAAAGGAGGTGGTTTACAATTTTCATCTTTTTTCATCAGCCTGCACAATTGTTTCTTAAATCTAGTTCACAGTTCAACTTGATCCTTAATGTTGATTTTCCACGGATGGGCTGTAATTGGAGTGTAGGCTTGTCATATGGTTCTATTAATTTTGAGCAGTCTCATTCACACTGATGTGAATGTCAAATATGATATGATATTGTTCCTTTTGGCACTTGCCTTCCTCCTTTGCTAAGTGGTATCAGAGGTCTGCAAGAGGTTCTGTCAGCTTCCTCATAAAGGAAAAAACAGTGGTGCTTAACCTGAGAGTGCCATTAATGTCCTTACATTCTTTTCTATTTAGCCCCTTTTCTTGAGCCCCAGATCAAGGTTAAGTTTCCTCGTGGCGGTTTTGCATTAAGAATTTACACATCAGAAACTGAGGCAGAGGCTACGTTCTCCTAAGACAGTGTAACTTTTTCTTGTCTCCAAACTGACTGTACCAAAAACCTCTGAGCAGTCCGGGGCACTAGCAAGGGGAAGTGTACTTTTCCAACATTCAAAGATGCTCATTAAGTGAGGGGGAAAAAATACTTACAAACATGCTTATAACCTTGTGAGTGGTAATGCCCATCCTGGCAAAAAGCTAGGCACTCTGCTATCACTCACACAATTTAATACTTTGCTGTGCCTTTTTTTCCATACAGGATGTGTTTTCTGAGACCAATCTAAATTAAGGCATGTTAAGACTTACTCATTCACGAGTGATAAGTTGGGTACCTTACCTTCAGAGTACGTCCTTAGTCATACCATGCGGAGTTAAAATAGCATTGCAGAAGGGCACTTGGTGGCTTGCTTATCTTCAGAATCTTTGGTAATGACATATGAGACTGATTCTTCAGTGTAAAATGGCCAATATATTAACTGGACTTCAGGCTGAGTTTCCAGGCAAATACAGTGATAGTAGAATGAGTGAAGCATGCTCCAGAAGAAAGCTGTTCTTCCTGTTTTGCTTGTACTGAGAGAACAGCTCTTGCAAGATTATTTGTATAATGCCTTTTTCCTTGATGTGTAGTAATCAAATAGCAGGGATAGCTTCTTCCAGCCTTAAATCTCTTCTGAGCCAATACTGTAATGGAAAGCTTCTTCTTGGCTCCTTTTCAGGTATTTTAGTGTCTCTAATACATAATTGTTCCCTCTTTGCATTCTCTGTGTGTGTTTCTGCCTCAGGGCAGACATGCCACTACAATCCAAACTTGTCTGGATTTTGTCACAGGCAACCTGTGACAAAATAGAGGCTAAATCTTAACAAAACACATTTAACTGGTCCCTTGTTTAACTGAAGTGAAAACAACCTCTTTTGTAGCACTACCTATCCACCAAGAGAGTTCTTTCAAACGTTGCAGGAGACTTCTTTATGTCTATGACCGTTTGCTCAATTGCTCAACTCCACTAAATGTTGTATTTGAAGAAGACCAACATAGATGAGGTAAAGATTGTTATCTTTCCCTCTTCATGTAATGCAGTTTAGTCTCTGCTTTAAAGTGTAATAAAGTCTAATTATTTTGATTTTTTTCTTAATTGTAGAAATGCAGTGTCTGCTTGTACAGTTAGGCTGTAGTGTTTAGCACTTCAACACTTAGTCTAAATTTGTGTTTAGGTAGTTTCCAAGTAAAATGCTCTAATAAGATAATTCTTAAGTATTCTAAATTATTTTAGTGTAATCTCCCTTACTGGCTGAATTTTGAAGGCATTAGCTTATTGTTCACTGTAAAATAGTTAGCCTCATTGCCCAATAGACTTGTAACCAAGATGTATGTTAAAAATTATTAGATGCAGAACATAAACAGCAATTAGACAAACCAGTATTGTCAATAATGAGTTTTAAAAGCTGCTGTCAGCTGCTATAATGATTTGTGTGCACTGGCATTTGAATGCCAGTATGTAGCATATAGCAAATGTAATATGATTGTAAGATCAGCAAGCTTCGGGTATCCTCTCCTCTTATCCCTGAAAGCAAAATAAGAAGTACTGGTAGTTACATTTGGGTTATGCATTTGTCCTCCATCTACTGTGTAGCAATACAGTATGATCTTGTATAACTTTTTCATAACTGGCTCTCTTGAGACCCAGTTACACATGTACATTGAATATTGAAGATTCTGTTTATCACTATACTGTTTTAAGTTTCAAAATTTGGTAGCTGCACAATTAGTTTGAACAAGTGAGTCTGAGTGCAGCATGATTACGCCTCTTGTTTCTGTGCCAGAAAATTAACAACGGATGGTAAAGCTGCTAATCACGGTGGCCAGTCGCAACCAGCTACCTCGTTTCTTGCCTGAGCTAAGTTGGATCTGTGCAGGGGATCTTTAGAGAGGAACCTACATGAGTTTTTTTTTAGTGATTTGGTAACGTAAGTTCAGTACTGACTTTAGTGGAGAAGGCAACTTTATAGGGAAACTGCTCAACAGGACTTTGCTTACTGTTCTTCAAACTCCACCAATAGAAGATGTAAAACAGTTAGTAGCCTTTATTCAGTGCTGAGTTTATTGGAAGCAGTTCTGAGGCAAAGCTGGGATCATTTTTTTTATTAAATTTTGCATGTGTTACACATCTGGAAGGAAAAAATCAAGAGCAACAAGAAGAAACCATTTTATTTTTTCTCTCATGCTCATATACTCATTCGAAAGCACTGACAAAAGATCTGTTTTGAACGTTATAATCTAAAAAGGGAAGAAAACAACCTGACATTGAAGAGAATACTCATCTGGTTGTACGCTTTCACCCTGTAATAATGGCAGCCACATAAATTCGAGAAGATCAGGCCTTAAAACATCTATAGGGTTTTGAGTAACTTTCTACAACTCATGGGCAAAGCAACTTCCAGTAAATTCAATGGGGAAAATATTTCTGTAATGATCTTTGATAATAAGATAGAAACTAGGAGCACCAAAGGGGTGAATTTCTGGACAAGGCTGTCACCACACCTGAAAATCACACCAGCCTGTTCAGCATGACATTCAGCTCCCATCTGTTTGAATCTGTTCCTTGAAATGTTCATAATGTCCTAATCAGTGGTCAAAATGTCCTTGAAGATGAAGAAGTCATATGAAAAAAATTGTTTTGAACTACTGGTAGCCAAATTTACCGCCATGTGCTTAAGTGATTAGGTAGAGAGCTCTTGCTAAAAGCTAGAGGCTGGACTTTTTATTAACGCAGTGTCCTGTTGATATTCTGAGAGCTCCCAATGCTTTCTCTGAAATCATTCAGTATTTCTGAGTGTGAGGATTGGTCACTGTGCCTTCTCTGCCAGTAACAGTTGAACTAGACATGCTATTAAGTCATAATTCAAGATAAATGTAGAAGTATGTTTTTCTTATATTGCTTATCAAAGTTTCCCTAAAAGCCTCCTAAAAGTTTTGACATAACTTTAATGGTAAAATTCCAATGTGACTTTTTGGCTTTAAAAGAGACTAGATTAATTTTGTATACTTAAATATGATATTTTATCTCCTGACTGAAAGCAAAGGGAGGAGTTTGCTCTAATGGAAAGCTTGGAATCAGCAAAATACTATTAGTGTATCACTTTTATTACTAAGGAAAAAGCCTGCTCATCTTACGGATCGAGCAGAGGGCGCTAGCATCCCAAAAGACTAATTACAACAGAAATGATCATAAAGTAACTTTTTAATTTCGGCCAATGAAGGAAAACTGGGAATGGTGGAACGTATTTCTGTGATTTCCCTTAACTTCTTGCCCTGCCTGACAAAGGCAAGTGACCCTATCTTGCAGAGCATGTCCCAGCCTGGGTTTACTGCCTTCTCCTGGTCCAGCTCCGCTATTTGAGAGCGAATGAGACTAAGAGTAATCTTCTCCAGCAAGCTGTGATGATCAGCCCTCAATGTGTGTGCCTACGCTGGACACAGATCCAGTGGTTCTACCTCTTCAGCACCTCACCTATCTCCTCTGGGGAATAAACTGCTGCTGAAATGAAATTTCAGAGCCCTTCATCAGCGTCCACTGGGGCACCTGCCATTGCCTGCACATCGCTGGCAATGCCACTTTCACTGTGATGAGCAAACCAGATGCCTGAACTGAGAAATAGCTACGTTAAAAAAAAAATCTAACTCGAAAACAAGACATGCTTTACCAGAAAGGCTCAGGAAGTGTATGATTAAAAAAAAAATAATAAAAATATAGGCAGCCCAGGCCTTGTATCTGTAAGGGCTTGTCTGTGCAGCTGGTTTTAGGGGAAAAAATTTAGAGCACAGCTTTTCCAACAGTACTGGGCATTTTAAACAAGACTTTAGCATCAGCCTTGCATCAAGGTTTCTGGACTCATTAACGAGGGCAGAGAGTGCCTCCCTGACACAGTTGCTCTAGTCTTTTTCAAGCAGCAAATAGAAATAGGCTGAACAAATATTTTTTCTCTCCTTTTAGTGGTTCTGTGTGAGCCTTCAAATGCTCAGTTTCACTAAGAGCTTCCATATATGCACCAGCCGTTTTGCATTAGCTTCACCAGTCAGGTGCAGCTACAGCTTCCAGCTGGAGGTGTTGTTATACTGTTAAAGTTCATTCGCACATGGGAAGAGGCATCTGCTATAGAAGAAACGTTTCTGCCCATGAAAGTACAACAAGGAGTGCCAGCAAAAGTATCCTAGTAAAAGTGTCACACCCCTAACTGATACAGTTGTATCTTTCCCAAATCAGATGAAGCTTTCACTGGAATCTGATATTCCTGTCATAAATGTGTGGGTTTCCAGCCTTCAAGGCAGAGCTGTAAAAAGATAATGACAGAGCAATATTATTTACAGCTTTCTGCTGCGAGTCCTGCCTCCTGTCCAGCTGGCAACACTCACCCTGAGGGTGATGCCCTGTGACACAGTCAGAGATGCTCCTTGGCTGAAGCTACACCAAAGCAAACTCTGTAGGGCTGAAAAGGAGCAAACAAGAGGCAACCACGCTCCTGTGACAGTAGATAATCATCAGGACCCTCACCTGAGAGAGGAGAGGCTGGTATTTCTCCCTTTCTTCCTCAAGTAAAGCCTTTCTCCTCTCAGATGAATATTTGATCTTCTAGGCAGCTGGCAGCTGTGATTAGGTCCAGGCAGGGAGGAGTAGACAGGTACCATCATCTTCCTCCTGCTAAGGAGTCAATTTGTGCCCTTCATCTACTAACTGCCTCCCTCCAAGTTAAGCAAGTTTCTTCTGAGTTAATTCCCATCTTTGCTAATTGCACTGTGCTTCAGTAAGTACGAAAGCTGTTTGCTGTGCATCTGTATTCCTGTTAGCAGATGTATGTCAACAAGTAAAGTCAGTCGTGTTTGTTTTATTTGTATGTGGAAATGATTTAAGCTAGCATTTTGGTTTCCAAGGCTGTAGTTTGATGTGTATTTCCTTTGGCAGCATTGCTGGCTGAAATAGTTTGTCTCCCTCGTTCTTGCCTCCTCCGCTTTTCCCTTCCCCCTTTGAATTGCACAGATCTTTATGTGGGGATATATACTGGAGCCCAAATCTAGCAGAAAAGCAGCCATCCTTTTGAGAGGTTACTTCTTTAGCCCAATAAGGGCTGCTTAAGGGACTTCAACTATGGAAATAAATGGTTATTCAGTCATGCCATTGTGTGTGCTCGCTTGTATCGTGGTTTAGTTTTTCAGTGTTCAGTTGCAAATGATAATTTTCAGATGGTTCAGTTATGCCAAAGAAATGGGAAAGGCACAAAATCAAAACAGGTCCCTGCCCCCCAAATATATCTTCATAATTTTGAAAGGTTTTATAAAAATATGTGCTTTGAGTTAGCCTTTTGAATCAATACTTAATGACCTGAACAAATGTCTGGAATTGCAAAAGTACTGACCGTTCTACTGTTAATGAAAGCTTATTTTAGAATGTCTTTAGGAAAAAGCAGTTCAATGATTGCTTAGTACAATCTCAAGAAACACAAATAATCAGAGGTTAAGCAAAATAGTATAAACTCTCCAAATAACTCAACAAGTGGGCTGAAAGGATAGGATGGGAAATTTTTAGAAAGGGCTAAAATATGATCCACTGTATTTTGGTTTCATTGGCTGTATGTGTAATGGACACATATTGACGTGGGAAAAAACTGCTGCTGTGATGGCAAGTAGTTAGCCCACTGCCTTGCAGTGATAAAATTGGTGGAGACCCGAACTGTTAGGGGTGGAGGGACTATTGTGGCTAGGTGAGGTAAAGCACTGATACAACACAAACTCATTCAGCTGAGTCAAATGTGTTTAAACAGTGTTGACAGGTTAATTTGCTCCTGGCATGCTTTATGGCACTGAATTGCCTGTCTGCCCCTTTCTAAGTCTGTAAGAGGCCATGTGCTAGGTATCTCTTTGCAGGGCATAAACTTTACATTGTGTGTGAAATCTAGCACAAGCCTGTGGATCAAAAATACCATTTCCACTGAATCGGGTGTCCTGGACCCTTCTCACTGCCTTCTCTTACTCATAGCAGCAGTCCTCTGTAAGAAATTCCCATGGCCTCCCTGTTATTCTCTTAGACTTCACAAGTTCACTATTTTAATCTGAAAATAATGTAAGAAGAAGACATTAAAAAGAAGCATTTAGTTACTGACAAATTTACTGTCTTTTAGGAAGAGTCTAATGAAGATGAAGAAGTGGAACTTCCATTAGCTAATTAAATTATCTCTTATATTAACAATTCTGTAATAGTATTAAACTTTCATTTTTCTTTGTATTTTAATCAATTGTATTATTTATAACTGCAAAGGGCTATAATTTTTTCTTAGTTTTGTTTAGTCTGTTAAGTACAGACTTCTATAAATCCAAAAAAGAAAACTATGACTTGCTTTTGTTTTAGTTTTCTCATTATTATTGTCATCTGCATTGTAGCAGTTCATTTTAACTGCCAGTATAGAAAGCAATGTTTTTAAGTGTAAATATCAAATTAACTTGACATGCTCTATGAGATAACTGATTTTCCTCTGATTTGCTTCTCACTCTGTGTTAGGACAAAGCTCTAACTACCCTACAGCTAGGGGTAAATTTGGGTTTTATTAGGAAGTATACTTTCTGCTTCTCATTTTTCAGAAGTGATGGTGTCATTGAACTTGACATTGTTAGTATCACAAAATAATGTTAATTCTGTTCCTAAAATTATGTTATATGCCAACGAAGTGCATTTCTTTCTCATTTACTGAAAATTAGACTCCCTTTGTTTCATCCTATTCTTTGAACAAGTGCATGTTAACCTGCTTTCTCTTCTCTTTGTTCTGCTGCTTCTAGTTTTGTCTGAAATTTTGGAATAACTTGTTTGTCCTCTTCTCTGAATAAAAGATATTTGCACGTATTTAAGCTGGCCACAGAACTATTACTTTCTCCGAAGCCAAAGCAAATTCTTTGAAACTCCTTTGTGGGTTTGTAAGTAGCTGTTTGGATCTTAGTTGTTTCCCCACTGGTTTTCAGGGATTTTTTTTTATGAGCTGGTCACTGACCAGACACAGCTGACTGTGTAGGATGTACTAACAAAAATATACTTTATTTTGACAATCAGCGACATGTTGTGTACTAACGTAACATTACTGACATTAAGGGAGTTATGCTAGCGAAGAAGGCGATCTTTGCTGATTAAACTTAGATAAAGATGCTGTTGGTGGCTCTGTATGTCAAGGAGCGACTACAAGGAGAACAAACATCACTAGGAGCGGACACCATGGTGTTTTTGCGGTATCAAGCTGCTGGTCCACGAATGTGTCTTATACAAAGGTTTGGAAAAACAACTCCTATCGGGGCATTTTTCTTCCATAAGCTTTACATGGCTGCATTTTGCTTCCCTGAGCCCCCAGTGATCTTCTCAAAGAGCACTTGAGCTTTCTGCCTGTCAGCCCTGGAGACCATGAAGGCTGGCAACTTGCCCATGAATCCGTGGGTAAAATTTAGTTTGATTTCCTCTCCCTCTCCACCTTAATATTTCTTCAATTTTTGAAGTGTCAGATTTTTATCCCTGAAATGCAAATATTTTAATCTCTTTCTTCTTTTATATGCTGTTCCAGGTGCATTTCAGGCATACATTGTCTTTCGTAAGCACAAAGCTTGCTTTTTCAAAGACGCAGCTTTTCACCACCTAGAAGGCTGTGACTTTTACCCAGCACTGACCTCCAAATTGCAGTAATTGAGGAGCTTAGCAGAAGGAGGTAAGAAAGATCAAAGATGCCAAGCAATTTCCTCTTTTTATTTATCGGCAATTAGAGAGGGCATGAAGAAATATAATTCAGTTGAGAGAAACTATGGCGTAGTCTAGCTTAACTCCCTCCGAAATTGATTTCCCAACTGATCCAGTAGCAACCCATTTTTTTTTAGACACCAATCTGCTATCCCTTTTATCTGAAGTGACTAACCCGTGCATTGGGCTTCCTGGGTTATTTTGATTAGAACTGGAGCTTGATCCAGAGACAGCTGTCTCTTTGAAGGCATGCTAGGATTTTTTTTTCCCCAAAAATGTGCACAAAGTCTGTCTGCCTATATACAATAGGATTAAGAGCAGAAAGTTTCTTTTTTTCTCATGATTCAAAATCTGCCATAAATAAATTCTCTCCTCATCTTTTGTAGCCAAACATTTTGCAAGTCCAGGAAAGCTAGAAAGTTGCAGCTTATTTGCAGCCTTACAGGACCAATATGACAAGAATTTTCTTGGGTTCTGCCTCACTCTTAATAGTGGCTTAGATGCTAAGTACAGCATAGTGCCTACTTCTGTAAGAGATTAATGCTGACTGAAATTTAAAATGCGAAGAATTTGAGGAGTCATGAGGGTCACTTGATCTTTGCATGCCACTGAACTGGAGCTAAGGTTTCTATGAAGACAGTGCTTTAGTGTGAACTGATTTAGGCTCTCACTGATACAACTGAGAGCACTGGTAACTTTGCTAAAGAGGATGGTCTTCTGAGTTCTAGCCCAGTACTTGGCTTCTCTCCCTCCTAATCTGTTTCTAGCTGACATCTGTGTGTCTTTTCCTTTGCTATGGCTGGGAAACCAAAGATGCCAAATCTCCACATATTTATTCCTGAGAAGGTAAATGCTAGAAAAGGAGTTTCTACTCCTGAAATAACCCCATTCCCATTCTTTCTTCTTTCAAGATACATTGATTAAAAAAGTCCCTTTTTGACCTTAAAAAAGGATACTGTACCTTGCAAGCCTATGTTGTAGGAAAGCTCAGAAAAAGTAGAGTAGTAAGAGCTTGACAGAAAATGTTCAGTTCTGAGCTAAATGATTAAGATTTAATTCTCTTCTATGGTGCCTTTATACACTTCATTAAATAAGAAGTAACTGCGTGTGTATCACCCTACATATCAGTATAGAGAGTGAGGGAAGCACTTGTATATCAGTGGAGTGAAGTTATGAAAATCACTGAAAACTACTTCTGAAGAGAGAAATGTTGATGTTGCCATCATAGCATTCTTGGAAGGTGCCCGAGTAGGATGTGTATTTGCATCTAGTGAGCGTGTGTATGCAGTCAGAGAGGCTTGTCCTTGTCTGAGTAAGATCTGCGTGTGCACATTGCCCTACCAGCACTTTTACTTGTGTAATGATGCCTCCTCATGGGTACAGTGATTTTGTGCTTATTTACACTGTTTGTATCTTCTCTAAGTTGCCCTTCAACAACTCTGTCATCTTTCCATACCCATGTTGGGCTAATATACCCCTCAGCACAGGATGGAGAGACACTGGGTTGTTACAGCTCAGCTCCCTGGTCAGCAACAGGGAGAGCCACAGCCCCAAGGGAGGATCCATGCTGTGGTCCTGTGCTCATCCGATGAGAAGGAAAAGGTGGGGAGAGAGGCTGTTCAGGGAATCTCTCTAGACCAAAGCTTTATTAAAAAAAAAAGGGGGGGGGGGGGAAGAGAGAGAGGGAGAGAGAGAGAAAGAAATCAGATTTTTCCCCCACTCATTTTAAGAGCTAGGTGGCTTTTTCAAAATCAGAAGATAGGCAGGAAACTGCCAGCAGTGGAAGACTTAAAGGAAAGGGCATTGAGTTTAGGAGGTTTTCTGTTTTCTAATACTCAATAATCACTTGTTTTTTTAATCTATTATGCAAATGCAATGGTGTGCTTAGACACTCTGTGCAATGCCTATTGTGCATGAATTTATTCACTTTCATTTTACGAAGAAGATGCAAACTCTAAACTAGGGAGCTCATGACTTTGATGAAATTCAAGGGAAGGTGCGGTAAAGTTGCAATTCTGAATATAAAGATAGGATATTATATACTAGGAAGTTAGGATACTATACACCGGTATTTACTGAATTGCCTGTGATTACTCTAACAGGACTAGAATGTTCAAACATCAAAGTCTCACCAGGAGCTGAATTATACAACAGATTAGCTGCACTTTATACAAAAAAATGATTCACATGCACAAGTGGTTCATGAAACAAAGGAGCAATGTGTATTAGCTCCTAACATTTGCCTTTACCATACTCCAAGAAAGGTTACAGAAATGAGACATGGAATGGCTTATAATATATAATTAAAGTAGCATTTTAATCTCTTATTTTTTATAATTATAGTACTGCAGAAAGATATATTAAGTCTTCTCTTTAGAGTAGCAAGAATAGTCTATTACTGCAGGAAATACTTTCCTTTCTTTTATAGAAAGTATTATCCAGTAAGAACCTGTAAAATGTTCTTCAGTCTATTAGTGAATATCCCCTCCTTTCTGTCAGATTTACTATTTTTTACAGTCCAGCTCTGGCCATCTGTGCTTTTTTGAGACTGTAACTAGGACCTGTGTATGATTTACCAGGCCTGTACTGCAGACCAATGCCCTCACAAAATATTAGGGGATCACTCATTATTGGAACTGGCTTGCATTAGAAAGGACATAAGAAGAATGATTAATAAGCCCCTTATTACCTTTTTACAGTTTAGGAGCTAGGTGGGACATTGTCCAGTTCAGGCTACTAGGACATATCTTTCTAAAATGCCTTTTACATTGTATGGCGTCCTTCTCGGGTTTCTGTTACGCTGTGAGAACAGCATGGATGTGTGCTACTATCTGAGAGTGGCTAGAGGTTATCTCAAACCATTCTGAAGCACTCGGATGAAAAGGGGCCGATGGTTACAAGTGCTGGAGCATCATATTCGCACTAAGCGTGGCTGATACCTTTTGACAGGGTGGAGCTTATACGGTGTTTTGATACCTCTTCTGGTCCCACTTTTCTGTGTTTCTTTCTGCAAAATCCATTTAGGCATTGACATGAAGATTATGGCCAGGATGTTTAAAAACAACAACAAAAAACAAAAACAAAAAACCCCAAGCCCTAAACATATTCATGGCACTGCAAAGCCTAACTTTTAGACTTTCAGCTGCCCCTTCCACAGGGGAGAGGACTGAAATTCTAATTTTTTTTTTTTTTTTTTAATTGGAGATTTTACTGGCTGTATCACCATGTCATCCATCCCTTTCTTCATTTAAAGAAAACAAAATTTACTGCCACCCCCCCTTTTTTTTATAAATCTGGATTAATTGCCTGCCTTTATTAAAGGTGAACTAGTTCTTTTGGTAATATTGTGGAGGTAACAGTGGGGGCCTTGACGGGCTTCAGCAAAAGCTGCTCAGGGCAGAGATCAAGAGAAATAGTTGTCCCAGTTTTGAGAAATTAGGGGACATACGTTATAATATATCCAAATGCAGAGAAGGCCAAGATTTTCACTTTTGCACTGGGTCCATGGATTATCTCTACAAAGAAGAATGCAGTTTGGGATGACACTCACAGCGTAGACAAAGAATAGACAGAAGAGAGGTTTCATAAATAGACCAAGAGCACTAATCCAAAACTAAGTTCTGGACAAATATATTTGCATTGAACAGATAAAAACAGCTACAGAAGGACACCAGAATTAAATTGACTCAATGTATTACCTCCTAACAAGTTGTGTAGATTTTTATTGGCTTCAGTAAAACTTCACTCTGAACCCATTAGAATTAGCACACGTTAATACCCAAATTCATCAAAGTGTAATAAACTTTTCCTACAGAAAGTTCTCCAGGGGCACACAGTACTGTAGGCCTCATTTCAGCATTCACTGGTAAAATCAGTATCTGGCTGTGATGAAAGTAATATGTAATTTCCCTTTTATCCTTTGCAAAAATACATTCAAATACTAGGAGAAAATGTTATCCCAAATTTGGGATCTTTTATACTCTTTAGTGAGACTGCAGACAAGTGATATAGTTAGATATCTGGGGTACAATTCTGTTTCAAAGAGAAGATGATGTGAAGTCTTGCTTTCTCAGGGCCCAGGTCTTAAGTAACTGGGGACATGTTCACCTGATCACCCTCCAAATTTCTTTCAGCCAGCACCCTCACCCAAGGACATAGCTTCTGGCCCCTCCAAGTTGCAGACCACTGTGACACAATTTCGGGGTGCTGCTGCTTCTGCCTAAGGTGTTACATGGCAACATCTCCCCTTGCCCACCTATATTACACCCAAACATCTCTGCCACAAGTTCTTGGAGGAGCCTTTGCTTTGGGTAGCAGCATGTGGTTGATTTTAGACCTGCCAGTTTTGATGAGGTGTAACTTCTCCTATGATTTAGGATGATCACAGCCTCTCCCATCCAGCTGGTGTGGTGGGTAAAGTGGAGTGGTCCCTTGTGGCTTTGGTGGTGGGCAGTGACTGGGAAAGTCTTTCAGTGAAGCTGCCACTGCTCCTGCTCTGGTTACTGATCAGGTGTGATATATCAGATATGTGGCTGTGGTGGCTTTCTGCTCTCTCTCTTACCACTTCATAACAGAAGGGAATTGTGTGTGACCAAAACAGGTACCGACTTCTTTCCTCTTTTGGTACTGTACTCTCCTTCATTTTCACTTACGTGCTTTTGGCAGCATTTCTGATCCTTTCCACTGGAGCCAGCAGCAAACTCTTGGTTAGTACAGTGAGATAGGGATCTTAAGCAATTAACATTTTTCTTATGCCAAGATACTACATGAAGTTAAGAAATAAAGCACCTTGTCCTGAAGATGAAACGCATCTCTTCTGGCTATATGTAGTCCATGGACCTCAGGAGGGCTCCCAAGAGGTCCAGATCCAGGGTCCCCCCGCTACATCCTCAGTTGGGCCTCCCTTCCTCTTTCCATTTGTGGAAAGGAAATGTAGGGTTGCGGGCTGCACCTCCAAGCTCTGAGTGCTCGGGGGTCGGACCTGGGCTGTGTCCATGCAGCAGCCAAATACCGACACAGGCTCTGTGATGCACAAAGCGCTGCCTCTCCACACCGGCTGTCCGCAGCTGACCTTTGTGGCCTCGGAAAGCACTGAGTGCCAGTGTGTCTGGAAAGGCAGAGAATTTATTTACTTGAATAGACAAAGGAGCTGAACACCAAGATTGTGAACATCTGAAGGCTAACATATTTGATCGTAAGTCCTTCAGTTGGAAGGCGAAGCTGTTCTTGGACTCTTGCAATATCCCTCTTGATGTAATTCAAGAGAATCCAATTTTTTTTCCCTGTGCTGCTTTACTTACAGCTCTGTCTGTTTGCCTGCCTGCATCCATTAACTGCTTATCGTGTGCCCCTTCAGCTATTTGCTTGTCAAACTTTTATGCTTATAGCTGTTTGCTGCAGCAGGGTACTCATAAAACCTATTTTTTTTAAAGAAAGAATTATTTTCTCACTTCATCCTGTAACATAAGCAAATGACAGCTACAGCACTACCCCATTTTACAGGCAGCTATTTTTTTTTTCCACAAGCTTTGTAAATAAGAGAGTTTCTTCCCTCTAGCACAGTCCATCATACCAGGGTTTAGGCCTACAGTGTCTGCCTCGTGCAAGAAGAAGCCAAAAGCTGATTCATAATTTTTATGTGAGAGACCTCGCGTTGTGCTAAGGGATAAGAACAAAACCATCCAGTTTGATACATGACTGATTTCCTGTAATTGGCTGATTCACTGAGCAATGGAAAGAGCAACAGTAATGGCAGCTAAGTTGAGATGCAAGGAACATTATTAACTGAATATACAGAGAAATTTGTATACGAGAAGATGAAGAGAATTTAAAGAGAGAGATGTCATAAATAAACAATTAGTGGACTGGATGGAAAATAATTAGAGTGTAGTATCTGCACAGTCCTTGGTAGATACAGAAACAGTGAAAGAAGAACAATTTCTAATTTTAGGTGTCTGATTTCCAGGATTTGCAATGGAAAGATTAAAAATTATGCAACACACCTAATATAACTAAAACATTCTGTACATGAGAAAATAGATAGGGAATTGGAGATGCTCTTTTCTTCTATTGGATCTATTATGCATTCTTTCTTTTTGAGTATGGCATAGAAACTGTGAGTTCAGATTTGGCACGCAAATGCATTAGATACATCAGAGGGTTTTTTTCTGTTTACCACCTGGCACTGCTCAGATTTAGCAGCTGCACTTGAACATAGTTGGCTGTCTTCGTTTTGAGATAATCAAAATTTTCTTTGGCTTTAGCTGGGGGGAAGAGGCATGCAAGGTTCATCTCCAGCGTATAACTGCATAATGCTAGAGAAGCCATTCACACAAATGAATCAAAATGTTTTCACCTTCTCCTTTGGTGCAGGAGCTAGTCATATATGAGGACCTTTCATAAACAGCCCAGGTCTCTGGATGTTACCCTTGTGAAGCTGGCAGTAGCAATATAAGATGTTTTCTGTAGCATATAATAATTGAACATGTGGATTTAGCTCCATTATAATAATGAACTCTGTCATTTGTAGTACCTGGACACTGAAAAGTCCATCACAGTATGACATACAGTTTGTTACAGAAACAAAATTTGTGCTTGTTGGTGGTGATTTTTTAAGAAAACAACTATACATTAAAAATAAGTATTTTAAGCTGTTATATACCACAAAAAAACCCTCTGATTCCTGGAAAGCTGCTGGTTAGAAGAAGCAGAGACCTTTCTCTTCCCTCACTTCCCCACAACAAGCTAAATTCAAATCTTGCATGATTCATTTGACTGGCTGATTAGCAGACATCATGCAGGGTACTTGGTAGTGTCAGGACACTGTGTGCTCTGGGCTCCCATCAGTCTGAGCACAGAAGAAGAGCCCATTTATTAAAGAAAAGACTACCATTGATTTTGCCACCCTTTGGATAAGGCCAAGATGAGCAGGGATGGGCTCACTGCTAGTCCCATAGAGGTGCTCTAGATGTTGCGACACTGAGCACCAAGTTTCCTGGCTCTTCAACCTCATGGTCCTGGGGGAATTCACATCTGGCTCAGGGACCCCTGGCTCCCTGCACAGTGCACTGTTTATTCTATCCATGTCCGCATCAAAATCTCTCTTCTGGATCTGGCCAGAACATGATTGTTTATTTGTTCTTTTTAATTATTACTTTTCCATGCATGCTGCTTGGCTTACATCTTCTGTTGGCAGCATGAGAGCTTGATTGTGTGCTCTTTTCTGAGTTTTGTGATAGAGTGGGTCTTATTCCTCCAAAATTATAACTGAGAATATGAGAGATGAATGCTTACAACAATGATTAGCCTCCTGCTTTAATAAAGGTCTTCTGAATTTACCTCTTTTGGAGTACTATTGCAACATGAACTTACTGTCAGTCAGGACTAGCAACAGCAGAGAAGTAAAACCAAAACAAATACGTGAAATGCTTTTGGAAAAGAATGTGCCTGCTGCATTTTCCTCTTTAATATCATTTTCCCCTAAGGATATACTTAAAAATTTTAATTTTAAATAAAATAAATATTTTAATAAATAAATTCTTTAAATAAAAAGAATTTTAAAAGGCTTTATCATGAATTTTTGGATCAGGATCACTATTCAGTTAAAAAAAAAAAAAAAAAAAAAAAGAAAGACCGCTAGATGGTGGTAAAAACCCAAGTCTTTTCTAATAGAATCTGTGAAAAGAGAAGTTTAGAGGGGCAAAGAAGGGGAGGAGGAGCCACAGTTTGAGTACTGAAGTCATTATGGCTCAGGGACTATAAAAAGCCAGTTGCACAGTAAGTAATTTATACGTGGTCAGTCTTGACTCTATGGATTTGCTCATTTCTTTTCCTCTATAATGTCATCAGTCCCCACCAAGGAGTCCCCAGCCCCAGATGTTGGATGAGGAGGGGATGAAACTTCTGCTCTCTGGTGGAAAGCTTGCAGGTGATGAAGAGGAAGAGCAACTGAAGGAGCAGCCCTAATAAATAGGTACAGTTACTTCTTAATTGCAAATGAAAGGTTACATTTAAAAACTGAAAATGATTTAGCTTGAAAGCCCTTAAGTTGTATTTGTATTGAGTCACTGACAATCAAGTAGAAGTGTTCTCCGTATTAAGAATGTGATGGCTTATGACTCGCCCTGAATATTCTCATTGCTGAAAGAAACAATGAATAAAATAATCCCAACCTGAAATACAAAACTTATTTTTATGGCAGAAAGCCACTCATACCAACTCTGCAACCTTAGTGTATCCTGGAATGCATGGATTTGCCTTGGTTAGTGCTTTAATACAATGCTCTTAACTGAGCATGTTATAGCAAAAATATGCTGTTTATAATGCAATTCATGTAAACTTAAGAAGTATGAAGGCCAGGAAAGCATTTAAATCTTTTACTGAAAATATTCAGTTCTTAGTTGTTGTAATAATTCAAACTTATATATATTGTAATCAAGTGACCAGATTCAGCCTGACCTAATACTGCACTTTCCTGCATTTCTGGACTCTGATGATTGAGACTCTCAAAACTATTTGCTCTTTTGTGTTCTCCAGAATTTCCAGAACATTGTGTTCACTTTTGGGAGATTGAATAAAACAAATTCAAATATGACTGAAGTATATGAATCTCCTCATTAGTTTGTGATTTTAATTTCCCAGTAAGGAAATAAGTAGGAAAACTCTGAGCCAATCAGAGGTTAATTTAGAATTAGTAGAGGAGTATGGTGTGGAAGGGTACATGCCAAACTAAATAGATGCTATTTGTTTTGTCAACTTTTGCCTGTTCTCGTCATACTATATTTTTTTTGGCAGGTTCTTTTGCCTGTTGGAAAATGCATTTATTGCATTCCTTGGCAAGTCCCTCAGAAAGAACAGAACGTATTTGCTTCCAGCAATGAACACGTCCTCTCCACTGTACATTTCTGAACTAAACCTGAGTGCCTTTGGCAGCAACTTTACTGTGCCTACCGTCAAGAGCAAGCCTTCACCATGTGAACAAGTGGTCATTGCAGCTGAGGTGTTCCTAACTCTGGGCATTGTAAGCCTCCTTGAAAATATCTTAGTTATATGTGCAATAGTTAAAAACAAGAACTTGCATTCGCCTATGTATTTCTTTGTTTGCAGTTTAGCAGTAGCTGACATGCTGGTCAGTGTGTCTAATGCTTGGGAGACCATAACAATATACTTAATAAACAATAGGCACATAATCATGGAAGATGCCTTCATCCGTCATATAGACAATGTCTTTGACTCAATGATCTGCATCTCTGTGGTGGCTTCCATGTGCAGTTTGCTGGCTATAGCAATAGACAGGTATATCACTATCTTCTATGCCCTGCGTTATCACAACATCATGACTGTGAAAAGATCAGGGCTCATCATTGCATGTATCTGGACCTTTTGCACAGGCTGTGGCATTATCTTCATTCTTTATTATGAATCAACTTATGTTATCATTTGTCTCATCACTATGTTTTTCACCATGTTGTTCCTCATGGTTTCACTATACATCCATATGTTCCTCCTGGCTCGTACTCATGTGAAGAAAATAGCAGCTTTGCCTGGATACAACTCTGTCCATCAAAGAACCAGCATGAAGGGAGCCATCACTCTGACTATGCTACTTGGCATCTTCATTGTTTGCTGGGCTCCATTCTTCCTCCATCTCATCCTGATGATCTCCTGCCCTCAAAACCTCTACTGTGTTTGCTTCATGTCTCACTTCAACATGTACCTCATTCTCATTATGTGCAATTCAGTGATTGATCCCTTGATCTATGCCTTTCGTAGCCAGGAAATGAGGAAGACCTTCAAGGAGATAATTTGTTGCTATAGCCTGAGGATGGTCTGTGGGTTATCGAACAAGTATTAGGAAAGCCAAACCAAACCAAACAGGTTTATTGGTGAAGAGAATTGAAATGCAACATCTTGCTGCTGCTTGTAATTCTGCTGAAAGGCATATGGAACATCTTTATTCAGTTTTCATGATTTCTGTGGCAATCAAAACACCTCTTTTTAAATATAAAACTTTTCTTGCACTCCATGTACCTCCCTCCTGCTGGTGGTAAGAGCTGCTCAATGCATCTGTATTAAGGGGAGAAAAAATATTTTGAATCTTGTATGTTTACTGAAGACTCTGGATCTTTTAAGAGGCATGTACAGGGAAAGTCGTATTTTCCTTTCTGTCAAATGCAATGAGTGTGCCCTGCTATGCAAATGAGCCCATTGGCTTTTCAGTATGCATTTATCTTGATATTCTTTGTCTCTCTAAATATAGCATGGCTTATTCTGATCCCCAGAATAAAGAGTTTATTTGCTATTTTCTTCCTAATACATGAAATCAGAGAAGTAGCTCCAATTATCAGGGCTCATGTACCTCGGTCAACACAGTTGTGACCAGGAACATATGAACATACCAGCAGCTGTGTATTGTAGTCATGACTGTTACTGTTATAAAATATGTATTATGTAAGAGGGCAGTGTTACTGTAAGACTTCCTGGACAGGATACAGTATTTTGTCATATCTGACAATATGTGTTCTTATCACTTCATCTGTGGAAAGATTTACCATATGCTGCTTTTAAGCTGGTAGTACCTGAACATGAAGACTGGGCTGATTCTGGTCTGTTTTCCTCATTCATGAGGGCTGGGGAAGTAGAGGATGCATGGCTGCTGGAGAGTCACAGAATGTTTTGGGGAAAGGTGAAGTTTGGGCCAGGAGCTACCTTTATGCAGAGGTTAAAAAACCATTCAGCTACCAGTAGCTTTTGTTATCAGAGGAAGCTGTACTGTAGATCACATCTTTCAAGTTGTGAGAGGGTGTTAGATGAAACAAATTTAGTCACCAGGAGGGACAGCAGATATTGGCAAAACAGGGATCTCAAACTCAGGCACATGTAGCTGTACAGAATCATAACTCTTGCTCCCAAGCCAAACTGTTTTTGTCTTTTATGAGAGGCTTCTACGGTTTTTAAGACTTGGAAACCCCCATGCTTTTTGTGTGAGCAATTTGCATCTAGTTATAAGCATGCTGTTCTGTAACTGCTGTATAATATGCAGAATATTGGATTTGTCACAGGTGAGGGAAGTACCACTGTGGCATTGATTTCTTAATGCCAAGGAATGGTACATATCTTGCACTGAGATATAAGCTAGACAAACATTTTAAGCAGCGGTACCCAACTAACTAGATATCAGAAAATAGCTTTCAAAAATTATTTATTTCTATAAAGAGCTCAGAGAATAGCCCTTATTTTGTTTGGTTTAGGGGATGCTCTAAAACTGTTGTTGTCAACAGAAAGAATATGATCAGCTCACAGGGCCTTGGATGACCCTTCTGTGGAAGAAATCAGGTGAAGGAGAATCTTTTTTATCATAAGGGTGTTCAAACACGGGAACAGGTGCCCAATGGTTGTGCAGTCTCCATCCTTGGAGATATTCAAAACCTGGCTGGGCACAGCCCTGAGCAACCTGCTCTAAGTTTGAAGTGGGCTCTAACTTTGAAGTTTACTTTGCTTTGAATGGTGAATTACACTACAGGAATATATATAAAATAAATGTCTCTTTGAGGCCATCACCTGTTTTAATGTATTTTTTTCTCCTGCTTAACCACAGCAATGTGGACTAGACAATCTCCACAGGTCCCTTCCAAATCAATATTCTATGATTCTCTGAATGAACTTGTGTTGTATGATAAAAAATATTTCTTTTTTTCTCCTAATTTAATCTCTTGTGTAAGAAGAACCTTAAAATATTATCCTCTAGAAAAATATTGTCCACATCTAGAAAGACAGCATACTCTGTGTCTTCATTTGCATTGAAGGTCTCTGGCAGGATAAGTCAGGATAAGTCCGGCACGTTTTCTGCACTTTTCAGTTGCTTTTCTGCTGCAGCTTGAACTATGCACTGCCTCCAGCTCTCACATGCCTCCCTTTGACATGAGCGGGAGAGACCTTGTTACCTGGCTGTTAGTATAGTGGTTACAGCAATGCAGTAGATGCTGTATTCTTCCTTCAAATATATCTGGGAATGTGATTTCAGAGATATGTCTTGTCATCTGGTAGTGACAATCTTGCCTTGTTTCAGACGCTATTTAACCTTATCCATAAAAGAGACCTAAGTGGCACAGACCATTGAATGGGCTCTTGCTACTGTGAATGTAAAAACACAGCAAAACCTGACACAATTCATTTGCATAGTGAAAGGCACCAGCTGATGTTGTAAATAAATCATCTTCACTTGGTATTGCAAATAAGATACTCTTGTACATAATTGTAAACCAACAAATAGGAAGCCAAAACTGTAACAGATTTGGGTACTTTCTTGAATTGTACATTACTTCTTTGTGTTGGAAGTATATTTGATGTATAAACACAGACCCATGAAGAAACTATTAAACTGGATTGTTGGAAAACGCATTATTATTGGTTATTCATTGTAATGGGCCCCCTGTACTTTGTAAATCATTCTCAGAAGAGAATATTGCATTCCTGGCTCTCACTTCTCAATTTAAACAGATGCCTTACTAAAAAACACTCTGAAAGTTGAAAGACTCATAAATGTGTTTACATTTATGTCTGTGTTCCTCTAGGTGTCAGCATCATATCCTCGTTATAAGCCTTAGAGGTGGGAGCTCAGCCAGCTGAAGGGGAAAATGAAAGTATTTTCTAGAAAAGGCTAGACCAGTTCCTGCAAAGAAGCTGTTTACACTGTAGGAATACATATAAAATAAATATTTTTTTGAGGTCATCACCTACTTTAATGTATTTCTTTCTTCTGCTTAACCACAGCAATGTTTAGTATGTTTTCACTTCTACTGGAGTTTGGAAAAAAAATGAGTATTCTCATAGACTGGGACAGTTGAGCACAGTGTAAACACAAAATTTTCTGTCAAAGGACAGTCATGAGAAAATGAGCTACTAGGCTGTCATTGCCCCATGTTCCCAGAGCTTACAGTACGACTTTTGCTTGCACAGTCAGTCATTTATGGTTTGGTATAGGTCATTGGAAAGACTCTCACATTACATCATTTCTATCCCAGTCCTCCATGCTACCCAGAACCAATTGCTACTGGCTGCTGCTTCTTTGGTGGCAGAACATGTCGCTACCTCTAACTTGTGTGTCACTATTTTAAAGATTTTATTAAGAAATTATCTTGAACTTATATCTGTTGCAGGGGGGTTCAACTTCTCCAAGTTCACAAACTGTGGTGAAATTCCACCTGTATTTTAGGTAGATTAGTAGGAGCAGGCAGAGTATTAAAAAAATATTTTTTAGTCCTAAAAATAAAAAGAGTTACATAAGATGTAATCTACTTGCACCAGAATTTCACCTAGTGAAGCTGAGCACTGGATTCTTCACTCCACAATAATGCATAAAAGTAAATGGCTCTGTCTCCAGAGCAAATTATAGTGCTTCCAAGGTTGCCCTAATTTTTGCTTGCTTCACTATACTCTAAGATAGCTGGCTCTTTCAAGAGATGGCATTGCTTGGATATTCCCATAACCAATACGCTCTGTACTAGCATTAGAAAAATCTGATTATTTTCTCTCGGCCAGAGCCACACTAAGGTACCTGAAAATACTAGGTTTCCAAGTGCCTCAGCATCTCCTGTAGCACAGAACAGTCATAGACTGGAGGAAAGATGTGGCTTATGATCCTTCTGCTCTCATTATCACAACCTGGGCCAGCCCTGCTTCCCGCATGGGCACAAGTCTGTTAAAAAGGCCTCTAACCGCTGACTGCTACTGCCCCTAGGGCTCACTGCTGCTTCCAGCTCTACAAGCTACAAGCCGGTGTCTTCTGTGTGCCCAGTGTCCAACTAGCTTTTAGGGGAAGCAACAGAAACTACAGGAATTTCTTGCACATGCAAACTTTAAGAAAGCAAAAGAAAAAAAAAATCTGTGGTAAAACAACTAACACCTTCACACAGACTACTGGCTAAAATCTCTAAGGACTCTGTTTTGTCTCTCAGGCTTCTGTGGGGAGTCTTTTGCCTCTCTTGCAGTGAAGCCTTCTTCCATTGCTGATCAGCTTCTTGTACAGAGTCCATCCAGCTTGTGGTGAGTACTGTTGTGTTCAGGGATTGCAATGGACAATCCCAGGCTGCAGGCGTGTGGATTTGCACGCACAATACCCTTCGTTTCAGGCAGGGGTGGGTGAGTAGCTAATGGGAATGGGGATCCTCACATCAGAGATGGGGAGTAAATGAGCATTAGTAGGAAGTCACACACACTCGGAGGTGCCTGGATAAGTTCCTGTGCTATGTCCTCCCGTGGCCCCTTCCTTTTCTAATCTTCATTAGGCATTACAGCCTAAGCTATGTGCATCTCGGATCAGCCTGGTTCTCGATACAGGACGGAAAAGGACAATCTGAAATCTGTGTGCATCTGTATCTAGCTACATGTGTATGAGGTGTTTACTTCCAAATACTGAGTACAATCACAGGTAATGTCAAATGAAATGTATGTGAGGATGTGCTCTTGTGTACTAGTTCCTACTTCTTCCCTAACCTTTCCATTCCTCATCCAGTAATTTGTTACTCTACTTTCCAATTTACAGCTTATTTCTCACTTATTCCCTCCAACTAACCAGCTAACAAGGAGCTAAATCTGAACTCAGAGAAAAAAGCCAAAGCACTTTGTGTATCCTGAGATTTAAAAAATTAAAGTGAATCAGTATGACAGAATGAAGAGTACCCCCAGCACCTGTCACACTAAAGATCTAGTAAAAAGAAATTTAAATTCTTACGGTCCTTAAGTATTAGCCTAAGAACAATTTCTTTTTTAGCTGCTTGCCCTACACCCCACCAAAACATGCAACTGGCTGTACTGAACAGAGAGAACGAAGGGTCTTCATCAAAACAAACAGCAGCCATTTAGGGAAATAACGCAAGGGCTGGACACGTGTATGACAGTCCTCTAGAACACCCTTTCAGCTCCCAAGAGGCGTTGGTTTAGGGACTTCTTGGGCAGCGGTTTATACTCACAGCTTTGTGACTGATGGCTTTCAATGGATGTTTCTTCCATGAATTCAGCTAATCAATTTTGCATCTCTTTATCATCTGCAACATCGTGTGACAATAAGTTTCATAGTTTAGATACGCTGTGTGGAAAAGTTATTCTTTTTTCTTTTTTTTTTCTTTTAAAGCGTCTGCTTCAGAGTTTTGGTCTCTAAATAGCTGTACATTTTCAATGGTTAAGTCATGAATCAGCATGTAAAACCTAAGAAGAAAATATGGAGTTTAGGAGTGCTTCTGTGCTTCTGGGTCCAAGTAAGTGCCTTGACCATCTCCCAGCTCTACAGCAGCACTCATCCAAGGCCTGCAGCCTCTGCATTGCCCACCTCAAATGAGGATGGAGCCTGACCACAGGGTGGCTGCAAGGGGATTGCAGCACATCCCAGCCATGCTCAGGCTGACTGAAGAGCAAGGATTCAGGTTCAGACCAAAACTTCTTCTGGAAACCTGTCATTTATTTGGGTAGGTTGATAAAGGTTCATTTGCTCAGCTACTTCCAGATGGTGACTTGTTACTCTTCTCCTTTCAATTAGGCTGGTTTTACACCTGATTAAAGCAAGACAAGAGTCAGACCTATAAACTTTGCATGAGCTCTTTGACGGCCTGCTGCATTAATGTCCCAATTAACAGCAACAAAGCAAAACAAAAGCCCACAAAGAAAACTGACTTATTTGTTCTCTCCAATTTTCCATTTTCTAACAGGAAACAGTTACTTCTGGAAAGTAATAAATGCTGCCATCTGCTAATTGGATTTTTCATTGGCTCTTGCATTTTGTGCCGAGACTTACTGTCTACTTCACCCACCTTCAAAAGATGGCTCTGGGAATACCTATCATGTTTGTATTATGCCTTTCATTTGTCATAGTTTTGCTCTAAACTGCTTTCTGCAAGGCTTTGTGTGAGTTTTGAGACAGGAGCTAAATCTCTGTATCTCTATATCCCAGCAGTTCATATTGAGCTTATTATTACCTATTCTCCTCACATAGATACCTACATAGTAGGAATTCAGTATTCAATAGTTCTCTAGCTCCTTCCTCCCTGGAAAAGCAAACCATTATTTTAAACATTAGTGTATGAACAAACTCTTTGATTCCTACATATTGGCTGAATTTGCAGATACTATTTTATGAGATTTCATTTGTCTGAAGGCTTGTTATTTTAGTTGTTCGTTATTTGAGACAGGCTATATCTTCTTCATCTATCTTAGAGATAAGACCCACTTGCCAAAATGGATATGGGCTCAGTGACACTGACTGGCCAAGTTCAGGTGCTTTTATCACTATTTTCCCCTCAGTGGAACCCATAGGTAGCAGTTTTGCGCTTGCCCTGCACAAACCAAGAAAGCACCAGCTCCTCCAAAATGGGCCCCTGCAGCTCCATCTGGGCTCTCCACAAAGTCAGCTCCTAGGAAACCTGCCTAAAGGACAGAGAACAGGTAGGTTAGTCCTCGGCTTCTCTGGTGTTTAAGTGCACTGCTTGCTAGCCGCAGTTTGTGAAGCAGGTATTAAAAAGCCTTTCTTTCAAATGACAGAGGAAAGAGATGAATCACTTGAATTTCAAGTGTAGTTCCAATGACAGTTCATGTCTCTGCATAAAGTACATAAAAAATGAAGAGGCAGGAGGTAAGTCCTTGAATGAAGTCCAGGTCTTTCATCTCACAGTGAAGCTACTAAATATTCAACTTTTTGCTCTGAAAAGGGACACTGGCACGGCCACCTCCCTGGAGGTGGCTTTTTGAGGGAAAATTTTGTGAAGAAAAAAATTGTATTTGGTGTGTAGACGGCTGCTTTAGTTACACTCTGGGAAAGTCTGACAGCTGCAACACCTCAGGCGAAACAAGTACAGAAATACCTTTCGGGTGAATTTTGATTGGTGTTACTTTTAAGACAGGATCTGACATTCTTAGCCCTAAATGCCTGTAGACACAACTACCTAAAGCGGAAGTGCTTAGGTTCCAGAAAATTGGAATGTGCAGGGAATTTAGGCGCAACAAATGATACGTGGATGTGCTTTTGGAGTTAGGCTCCTAGCTCCTCATTTAGCTCATTTTGTGTTGGCCATGCAATACTTGGCACACCAATCACGTGCAATTAATAACTGAACTTAGCCGTGGCATTTTAAGCAATACATTGGAACTTTATTTAAAGTGTGGGATATTGAAAAGATGTCCAGCTTAATTAGAAGTGAATGGAAAAGAGGAAACACACACCAGGGCTATCTCATTGGAGACAGGCCTGGCATATAGACAGGCTGAGGATCAAAGGCCTATTGCACAATGTAATGAGTAAATAGATGACAAGAATAACATTAGTTCTGGTGAACCTTTAAAAGGGGAAGCAGGCAATATGAGGAACATCATGTGTATTTCAGATGACCTTTTGTTGAAAATGTCAGTTAGAAAATTGGGTTGAATTTATAAAGAGGATAATAAATAACTGGATGGAATAATGAAAGGTTTAATACCCAGATAAGAATGAGAACAAAGATCTGGGGAGTCTGAACACCTGGAATTTCAGATACTTTAAAACTTTACTGAATTAGTAATGGTCAGCAAAGTGCTCAGAGAATTGCTAGTGCTGAAAAAAAACCGTGTAAGGGGTAGAATACTGCTGATAATAACGAAGGAAATGCACAATGAACTCACAGAGCTGTACAGGCAGTGGAGAGCTGGGAGGGAGTATGGAGAGCCTGCTAATTTTGCCTTTTAAGCAATTGATTTAATGAAAAAGCAAAGCAAGTAGCATTCCCTGTCACCTCCCTAAGTCCCTGTTAGGAGCCGCTGCTGGCCTGGCACTTGGCCCAGCTGCAGAGGAGGGCTCAGCCAGGGCAAGAGGCTCCAGCAGCGGGGCCAGAGGAGTCAGTGGCTGCTGGGATGGTCTTGTGGCCACCTGAGCTGCTGCAGGACCTCGCAGGGAGTTGCATCATCAAGGTCCTACGAGCCAGGCTCTGTGGTGGGACCACCACATGCAGGACCACCACCCACCAGTGTGCACGATGCTAGTGTCACCTCTCTAGCTCACCTGCTGGGGCAGGGTCACTGGGGACATGGCCTGGCTCAGGGTACCTGCCCCATAGCTCAGGCACGGTTCAAAGGCTCTCAGAGGAGGAAAGGAGCCCTGAGGCACCTGGTGGAGCTGCCTCATCTCCATCCCAGGCCACCACACCACAGTGGGGCTGGCTCTGTGCAGGAGCAGCCAAGCCCTGGGGAGGTGTTGTACACTGGGCCCTGACAGCCAGGAACTCTGGAAGAGATATCATGAGCCTTTCCCACAGAGGAATAGGGAAGGATTCCCTATTCCCTATAGGGAAGTAACCAACTGCAGCTGTTTTTTTTTTTTTTTTTTTTTTTTTTTTTTTTTTTTTTATGTTTTACTTTACAATTTAGCATTCTATGGCATTTTTGAAGTTTCAGCTTGACCTGGGGAAATAACTTCTGAACAGAGCTAATTAGAATTTAGAGTTCATTTAGAATATATTAGAATATTTAGAATTCAGCAGTATCTCCCTTCTGAGAATCTCAAAGTATTTTGCAAACAGCAGTGAATGAAATCTCTTACTGTTGCTGCAAGATAGCTTACAAAAGTGTAGCATCACCGTATGGCACGTATGGCAATGGGGATAAAGGTAGAGAGCTCAAGACATTTTTTTTTTTTTTTTGAAATAAAATACTGATTTGGCCTCTCTGGATTTAAGTAGCATTTCCACAAAGTCACCATGTGGCCTGAGGAACTAACCTTTAAGACTCAGAGGACATCTGCAGCGTAACACTGGGTGCAAGCTTAGTTTCCCCCTGTACCACCCTTGAGAAAGGGATCATGCTCCCCATAGCAGCAGTGGCTGGAGTCACTGCTGGGCTGCAGGGATACGCAAGGGAGCCTCTGCTTCACCTTCCTTTTCTGTTAGTCTGGAGGTGGTGGAAAAAGCCTGTTTCTAGCCCTCAGTTTTCCACCTCTCCTGAATCCTTGATAAAGGAAGAAATATCTGGGTACTGGAGCAGTGGTTGCTGCTTGAATGGTTGTTACCTCAGGGTGTATTTCTTTTTTCTAGTTACTAGTGGCTCATTGCCTGTGAGTGGCATGTTTATCACAGGTCCAGCATCTTTCTGTGACATGAAAAACCTTGAAGCAGCTATGATCACTACAATGAATGGAGCTTGAATAAATAAATAAATGGATTGCTAAGACCTGCTAATGGATTGCAGGTTAAGGGCAGGGAGTGGGACATGGGTTTGCAGGACATGAACATCTCAGGATGTTTGTTTAAGAACAGTTTGCACACTTTGCTTTGCTGGTAAGACCGCCTAATGAAACCCATGTCCTCTGAAATGCCTCTGCTTCTTAGGCCTATCCTCTGACAACAGAGCAAACACAACTGAGTTTCTTTATTAATTAACTGAGATAGCCATAATCAAGACAGTTTCATATTCCTTCCTACTGACTTGGATATTAAAAACAGACTTAGCTGATAATCAGGTAAGACTTATTAGACTGCTCTTGCTTTTTTATTAAGCCATACCACAAGGGAAGCATACTTTATAAGAAATGTTTGAGGGATTTCTGTATTTTCCCATGGATGTTTTAATTTGACTGTACTTTCAGTAGAATATACACTTTCGTTTAAAATACATTTCAGACAAGGAAACTTTGTAAAGCAGCAGCAGGATACTGCTAATGCAAAGATATTAGGAAAATACCTATAGAATGAAGTGATCAACCTAATTCAACTC
This sequence comes from Rhea pennata, assembly GCF_028389875.1. Classification (NCBI taxonomy): domain Eukaryota; kingdom Metazoa; phylum Chordata; class Aves; order Rheiformes; family Rheidae; genus Rhea; species Rhea pennata. The sequence continues at coordinate 107,875,209 of NC_084664.1, read as the reverse complement.
AATAAACTATTGATTTTTAAACTTAATAATTTGCTATTAGAATTCTTAGCAGCTATTCTGATATGAGCATTTACATCCTTTTTTTTGTTGTTGTTGTTGTTTTTTGTTTTGTCCTATAATGTGGGACTCAGTAGTTCTAGAGGGAAGCATACACAGACTGTAGCTCAAGGACTTAGAAAGGCAATGATAGTCTAAAAACATTATTCATTATCCAAGTTCCTTGGCAAAACCACAAACAAACCAAAGATGAATGGGACAGAAACTTATATCAGCCTCTCTCTGTGATTTTCTGAGGGAGTTAGAAAATTTTCCATGATAAAAGGGAAGCTATTGAAAAGCTATATTTTGTTCTTGAAATGTGCAAATGAGTATAAATTAGATGGAGATTTGTTAATTAGATCTACATTCTTAAGCTAATATTTTCCCAAAACATTAAGTATTTGAAAAACCAAGGGAAAGATTTTTTATACTTCAGAAATGATTTTTCTTCCGTAGAGCAAGAATCACTTGAAAGTCTTTTTAACTTCTCTGCCAAGGCAAATGTGACACACAGTTTGCCGAGGGCATCTCGGCAGTCCTATTGCTCATTAGCGGTCAGCAACCCTCTGCCTCTGTTTCCCATTGCTTGTGCTGCTCATGAAGTGATCTTTTGTTGCACCTGTGATGCTTTTATCTCCAGTTTTGCTCTTTCACCATCCTACTGCTTCAGGCTAGTAATGTTAGGGGTCCACTGAGAACTCCCTCTTTGAGTAGCTATGGACTTCCATAGCAGGCAGTGGTAGGTGCTGGCTGTGCTCCCTGCAGCAAGACTACAGAATGCCTACAGAAACAGGCTAAATTTAAGATGAGTTCCTCCAGTAGGAAAACAAAACAAAAAAAAGAAAAGAAAAAATGCGAGTGATGTTTAAAAGCAAGTAAAACTTTTTAAAAACCCCTTAGTTTTACTAAGGCTGCTGTCTTTAACTGCTCACTGTATATGTAGCCATCTGGTCAAAAATCCCTTCAGTCTATCTGCAGTCAGATGGTTTGAGGGCATCTGTTTTAATCTGCAGGTTTTCCTTTGAAAAGCCCTCTAGCTGAATGGCACCTGCTGTTCATTAACTTTATGGCAGCACTTGATTTTGTTTCCATTTCAACCAAGTGCATAAGCACAGGCTGCTCTTCACAAGTGCACGCTGTCTTTCTGAAATCAGTAGGCCTGTTTGCACAGTTGATGACTGTGGGATGCCAGAGCAGTGCTGAAGATCCCATGGCTAGATCCAAAATGTCCACAGAGCAAAGGAGACTACGGCACCTGAGGGTCTGAGGTACTTGAGCCACTTAAGTATTGTGTTGCACTTGGGCTGACTGTAACAGCCAGTTGCTGATGGCAATGTCACTGCATGTTGTGTTGCTTGCAGTCTTGGAGCCAGCTTGTTTAGGGCTGCTTCAGAGGTTTCTGTGCTGTGGTCATTGCAAGGGGTAGATGTACCCTCCATAAAATATTTAGCTGGATCACTCTCTCCAAGTTCTGTACTTGGCAGATTCAAGCAGCTAATTATATTAGATGACTCATCATGTCATTTATTTTTGCAAAGTGTTATTAATCTCTGCCTTTTCTTGTGTGGTGTGCGCATATTTCATTTTGGAGCTAGAATTAAACAAGAAAATAGAAATAAAAGGACAGTGTAGTATCACTTCATGGATTGGATCTCTAACCAGATATTGTGGAACTGTGAATTTTCTTTTCTGGTACCACTATTGTATTAATATAATGAACTGACAGGCTATGAAAACAGCTCTGGCAAGAACTTGCTGAAACTGAGCTTTTAATAGTGAGGAGTTAATAACTCTATGACTTTGATGTAGAAATCACAGAATGAGGTCAGACTGAGAGATCATGTTAACCTGCTCTAGTCTAAAAATTTTTGAATCAAGTTTCAGAATTTTCAACTCCCTTTCCTAAGAAAGCTAATAAAGAGTGAAAATACTCCTCAGCTCAAGTAGCCAATTAATATGGTCCCAAAAATGCTTGCCTAAATTTATAAACATGTAGGTTCATAGTAGAAGCTCTCCTGAGACCAGCTTAAGACCAACACATCAGAACTATATGAACTTTAACGCAAGAAATATATGAAAGCCATAAATCACGATGCAAATGAACAGCCTGAACTGTGAAGTATCTTTGTACAAAATTTTGCTTAAATTGAGATGCTCTAGGGGAATAATTCGTTGCTATTAAAAAAAATGAAGAAAGAGGAAGCTCATGGAATATGTTAAGTTAAAATTAATTTATCCAGGTCTAGCAGTGACATGACACATTTAATTCACCAGTTAATTTACCTGAATTGTTTAAACTTATTTGATTATAATCTGAGTAACCTTATTTAGCTTTGCACTAATTATGGTTATTGCATCTTCAATCATCCAAAGCTTTGGTTACTCATGTATTTTTGCTGCCTCCAAAATATTTAGCATAGGTAGCACAGAACTACAAGAATTTAGAGGTGCCAACATGTGAGTGAATAATACAAATCATTTTAAATTCATGCCTGTCAATATTCATTTTTAAATTCCCACAAATAAAAGGGAGAGCTGTCACTTTAGACATCCATTTGTCTATCAAGATGATAAGCTATGTAAATAATATTCTAAAAGTTAAATGACAGAATAATTCTTGATTGGGATGGAGGAACTTACTTGGGATAAATTTATAAGTAACTGCAAATGATGAGTTATTGGTTTTAGAGGAGTTCTGAAGTGTGCAAGTGTACATTTTTCATTTAACTTGTTTTGAATAGAAATTCTTGTTTAAGACTGATATATATAGTATGAGATAGCCAGGTATATATTTTTGTAATAGCCCCAGAGTGTAGCTGGTTAAGAATTATTTTCAAGCAAACTTCTTCACCCCTTAGTGCTTGCATGGGGAGAGTTTTGGTTTATTAAGTTGGGCTATTCTTTAACAGATCGGTTTGAATTCTCCTGAGGCAGACAGACTGCAGTGGAAGCTTCACTGCCTGCCGAGCAGGGAGCGTAGGGCCGTTAGGAGTTACCAGCACCTTGCTGTCTTATTGCTTTGGCACCGAGTAGCGTGCTGAGGCATGGCGTGACACAAAGACTCTGGCTAAGTAGTTGACTGGCAAACGTATAAAGGCATCATGAGTCCTTACGGAGCAGGCAGGATGTTTGGAAGTAAGATGCATGTTCCAGATGTTCTCTGATGGTACACTTTTTTCCCCGCCTTTTTCTTCTATAGACAAGATGAAAGGTATGAGGAATTTTGAAGGGCCTGATCACTTGCCAGTGAAATGAATGGAATTATGCTGATTTTCATTTTACAAACCTTATTATATGATATATGATTAAGCTAAAAAATAAAACCCAATAATTATAGTGACTCTGGAGATATTCTTCTCTCTATATGACTTTTTCTTGAAAATTCTTGCTACAGTGTTAACAATATCGTTGTTTAGAAACTGTTGAAAAAAAATCTTTTTTCTTTCTTTTCCTAAACCTGTCTCACTGCTTTTTCTAATGGTCATAAAAGAGAATGAATGAAAACAACAACTATGCCTCAATCCTGTTTCTCAACCTAAAATTGAGTGGCAATGCAGTTAACGCAGGGTAGGAATTTTTGAAAGACAATCTCAGTTGTAGAATACCATTAGACATAAATCGCCTGAAAGCATACATCTTACTGCAACAACAGATTTCATGGGGATGCAATAGACTTTTAAAACAAAGGGGAAAAAATGAAGAGGCAGGCTCTGCTGTATCTGTATCATGCTGAGGAACACTTCACCCTGTGAATTATTCTATTTCAACTCAAGAACTTGTGGGACAGTTGTAAATGAAGCAGATTTTTTCTCCTCTCTTGTGGCCTAGTCTGAAACTTAGAGCCTGGCCATAAGGGAAATAAAGATTCCTGCACAACTGCAAGTAGATGAAAAGAAAAAATACCTATGAGATTCCTCCCTGGTTCCAGTCATGTCGTATTCCTGCATTCCCTTCATTAGAGAAGGTAAATAAGACGTACTGGCCCACTTTTTAACATGAGGCATTCTGCCCAGTTATGATCAAGCAAATAACTCAAGGGCAGTGAGCCCTTGGGACTGTCCTCCCCTGGCTCCCCTGTCATCCATCCTCTGCCCCTGGGCTGATCGGTCTGGAAGCTGGGCCCAGTATTAGGACTGTAATAAAGACATTGGAGTAACAATCATCAATCTCCTGCTTTATATAACATAAATGAAGAATAATTTACAGATGAGCCCTCACCATGCATGTGCCAATGTAGGGGTGGGTATTATTAGGACTCAAGGTTTTAATATATTTCATGCAGTAATTAGAGAACTTTCTTAACTGGAGGAAAAAGCACAAACCTTTCTGCCGTCTCTGCCAGCCTTTTGTGCCAAAGCTAAAGAGGCAGGCTCATAATGCGATTAAAACAATGTTATTCTCTTACATGGACTCGCTTAGCACATTTTTCTCCTTTAAGGTTTATATTTTCTGTCTATTGTGTTTGTCTTTTTGTCTTGGAAAGCAACTTTTCAGGATTACTTACCAATCTCATAATTCTTTTCTGTGTATTCTGAGTACTTAATTAGCAGAGACACTCAAATATGTTGGAGTGGTTTCCTGAAAGAACAAATGTTATTTCAGGGAGCGGATGGGGCAAGAAGAGAAGAGTTAGTCCCATAGTTTGTGTGAGAAATGAAAAAGGAGGTGCGATTAAGGCACATAACAGCCTGGGAAAACGGGTGCAGGGCGCAGAGAGGAATTACACAGCAGGCAGGCAGAACAGCAAGGCCGGCACAGGCACAGCTTCAGAGAGGCTCCCAGGACATTAAAAACCTTCTAAAAAATGTGTGGCTGCAGGTGCTCTAACGACAAGAGCTTTTGATCACAGCATTGCATCCTGATGTCCTTTGCTCTCTTTAGTGTAAGTAGAACGACCTTGTACTTTTTGCATCCTGAAAAAAGAAACAGCACACTCTTCCCATAGAATTGGTTAGATTGGAAGGGACCTCTGGAGATCATCTAGTCCAACCCTCAAACAGGTAACTTGCTTATTTTTTGTCCCATGCCTATTGCCATGCTATTTGGGATATTGGTGTCTTTAGGATCTTGACCACTGAGGCCTTCTTGTGTGTCTTCTATTGGCTTTGAGATAAGGCAGCCTGTTCCTTATGACAGCTGTGAGCTTTTCTAGGATTTTTTTTTTTTTTTTACCTCTAATATTATATTTAAGCTGGTCTTATTCTCCTAAATTACTTTAGCTGTGAATGATCAGAAAATCCTTACTGGGTCAACGGCAGTTAATTCAAAAGTAGTATAAGCAGAATAGAGCTGATAAAATAGAAAAATTTATGAAGATGCAGCTACTGCTATTCCCTGATTTCCTCTTACCCTATTTTTATGAAATGTAACCAGACATGTGTGTATATGCATATGAATATGCATATGTATATTATTTATTTATATTTCCTAGAATGCTCAAAGTTTGATTTAGGTCTCATACTCTCTTTCATTTCCTCTGCACCCTTTGAAGTGACCAGGGACTCCTTGGCTTCAGAAACCTCTCCATAAAGATGTCTAATATACTTTTACAGAATGACTTGGCTTTAGCAATACAGGACAATTCTGGTACTGCAAAAGTCTTACTAGAAATGGGATAAACATTGGTCATTCAGTATATTTTCCATTATATTTTCAGCTTCAAACATACTTATATGAAAATGCACTGTTTTTTAAAATGGAAGAAATTCCTTTCTTTTTTTGTTTTTTAATATTAGTTCTTCCTGCCCATAATTGGGTAGTTTTTTTAATTACATTCTACTAAGGAAGAAAAGGTTAAAAACAAATGAAAAAGGAAAAGAAGGAAGGAATTTTTTAAATTGGTTTCAAAAGATGTTAAAAATACTTTTTGGAAATAAAAATTAATATTTTGAGAGGGGTAAAAGTTCCTAACAACTCCAAATGCTTTTACTAATTTTTCACCAGCTCCACAAGATCCAGAATAATTTCAACTGACCAAATGATTGGGTCTCACTTGCTATTTTTTTTTCTCAAAGAGTTGAGACTATGAGTTGAGAGAGGAGCCACTATATGTGGCTCATCCTATACTGTGATAAGCACTCTCATAAATGAAAAGCTTTATTTACCTCAAAACAGCCAGCCAAACTTCTGAACAACAGTTGGCAAAGGGAAAGATGTTTTGGATCTCTTCTTACGGACTTAAGCTCTGGTTTTGGGTGTACTTTTTCTTACTCAGCTGAATTGATTCAAAATGCTACCGAGCGCAGCTCACAGCTTCCATGTTGTGTTATTTTCTTATGTAATTATCAAGAATAAAATATTTCTGTCTGGTAACTGTCTTATATCCTGAATATGCAATATATTGCTGAATCCTTTGAGGATAGAGGTTTTTGTGGATGCATATGTCTAAGATGCATCCAGTTCTGTTTTCTGTAGGAGCACTAATGAGGAAGTGCTGTTTATCTGTGAATGCATGTGGAAGAATGTTATCCCTTGAAGTGTAGTCTTATATTACCTTTTTCTTAGAAAAACCGATACTGATGAGGCCTATGAAGCCAGTTAGGATTTAAATTTTTAATAAAATTACTCCAATGCCTTTTAAATCTAAAAGAATGGATTTCAAATATTCTTATTTATTCAGGCTTGTCATTTTACTACCTCCTTTACACTAGCGCAGAGATGGTGTCACTTGATTTTTCATCACTTTATTGCTACAAAGGAGAAAGCCATGTGATTTTCCGGGGAGATGAATTATGTGGCAAAGATTGACCTCTCTTTAAAGACTAGAAACAGTGTCAAGACATGAAACTTATCCATTTCTTTTGAATAATTCTCTTTCAGTAAGTATTTAATATTTATTCAATAATTCCCAAGAGGTCATTGTATGTATAATTCCCTACAAATGGCAACTTTTTAAAAGAATGCTGCTCTAGTGGAATGTCTCAATGTAATGTAAAGTCTCAACTTTAGATGGTAGTCAGCAAAGTCTTGCTATCTGCTGGGCAAATTTCATTGCTGTGGAGTTCTGCCAATATACCTTAAACCAAGTTTGCAACAAACACGTTGTTCTAGTGATGATCCTGCTAGATTGGCTGAACTGTCATTAATCTTAAATCCCTTAAGGATCATGGGAAAAAGATGACAATATTTAATTCTCTTCTGTATGAACATATGAGTATCTTGCCTCAGAAATCTGACCTTATTTCACTTGACAAATGAGGAGGCATAAGCTCTTGACTATTCTCAATATCTCAGTGAAAACTGAGATATTGTAATGGGAGCCAAAACAGGAATAGACTTCTTCGCTTTAACTCAGTGAAGTTTCCTGCAACTTTAGTTCATCTCAACATTTGCTGTTTCTGTAGAGCAGACACAAAAGTTAGAACAAAAGAAGAGAGCCAGCATTGGCCATAGAAATAAACAGTGTTTTTGCTCTCCCCTGTAATGCATTGGTGAGGAAGCATTCATGTGTAACAATATATTTATGTCTAAGAGAACCTTGAGTGGAGAAATAAATCCCCCAGAACTTCTGTATGCAATCTCAACCTTAACTCTGCCTCTTTCTGAGTTTATTCTAGGACATTTTACTGTTCCGTTTGGGAAGTGGCACAGTAGTACGATAGAGTAGTACAAAATATACTAAAAACTGCAGGTGAAAACTCATAGATATTTAAGACTTTTGAGTTCCATCTCTAAAAGCAAAGGGGAGCTTGAGAGACTTTTCTTGATGAAAAGGTAATAGTATATTTTTGCTCTCATCAAGACAGATTAGGTATTTTATTGTACCAAAGCTCTGTCTAATGTTCCTGATATCTTCTTATTTCAGTTTTACTGATGGCATCTTTCCAGTTTTGGATTGTTGTTATTGGTGGTATTTCTTGTTTTAATTGATAATGTCTTCTATAACTGAAGCAAATGTAATTTCTTGACTGACTGCTTGGAACGGAACAGGACAGACTCATTACTGGAAGAGGCAGAAGAATGTTTCATAAAAGTCACAACCATGCTCTCCTGTGTAGAAATCTGCAGTGCATGAACTCCAAGCTTAGGGTCAGTATGGTCTTCTGAAGAGCTAGTTCCAAATAAAACTCTGTGAAAGAGTAATTTCATAATGCAAATTCTGCTCCAGCAGGTTGATGCAATGCAGGGCACTGAGAGCACATCTCTGAAGAACTCTGCCAACTTTTCTGGCTCTTTGTGGCATTCTGGGTTAAAGAAAACAGTTTCTATTCTCCCTTGCTGTGTTGTTGGAGGTAAATGTATCATAGAGACACAGAAATAGGTACATGCAAAGCCAAATACAACTTCACCAGAATAAGGCTAAGCAGTAACAGAAGAACTTCACAGCTCAGGTGACCCATGTTATTTTGAATGTGTGACACTAGAGTTCATTCAGACTTTGCATTCCTGCTTGTTCTGTCAGCAAGGTGAAAGAAAAGAAATTTCCCTCAAGCAGTTTTGATCTGCTTGAGCAATCCAAGCGACAAAGAGCTCTGTGACAAAAGGAGAAGCTGTCAAAGATGATTCAAAAAGTTCAGAGAGAAGTAGAGAAATTAATGAGTTGGCTGGGGTGACTTAACTTTCATAAAAAGATAGAGAGGACATCACAAATTAAGTAGCTCCCATTTCAGCTTCTCTCCTTTTCATAGTCCTCCTGTGACAAGGTTAATCATGCTCACATACTTACAGCACCAGAACTATTCATATTTTTTAAACTAAGTTCTTTCTTTATTAATAAACTTATTTGTCAGACAGAGCTGCAGGTAGCATCCCAGTACACACCAACAGACTGACTTCTTTTTTCCAACTTCTTCTCTTTTGCAACCTGTGTTATCCTTGCCAAGTTTGTTATCTTTTTTACAGTGGTTATTGTTACTAAAGTGTTTTTGCGCAAGTTTTTGACAATTCAGGGAAACTAGAGGGATTTGGAGGTTCATCACTGAAAAATAATTTTACATTCTCTAGATTGTTTTCCTGCTCCAGCTTGTTAGATCTTGGCATTCTTCCAGTATGCAGCTCCTTGCAGCATTCTTGTTTGTGTCTCTGCTGGTTGCAGGGTAATGGCTTATTTCCTGTGGTTACCATCCTTCTTCTGTCATCTTCACATTCACATTCCTTTCATAGCTCATAGCTGTTTCTTTTATATAAAGCAAACAAATGTTTAAGGTTTTTTCTAGATCCTCTTGCTTTTGGTCTGGTTTGCCCAGGTGAGCCAAGTAGTTTTTTGATTTGATCCACAGTAGTTGTCCAGTTACTGCCAGCACTGCCCTGACTCTTCAGGTGATCTGAGCTTGAACCGCTGTGCTTAGTCTGCTCTTGTGAATGCCACTGTTTCAGTTCTTTCCTGGAAAATGTTTCCTTCCTAATGTGGCATTAGTCCTTCCTTCTTTCCAAGCAGGCCTGCTGAACAGCCCTGCTTATTTCACAAGTCTCTCATCACTGTAGAGAGGGATAGAAGCAAGGGGCCTAAACCTGGCAGTGGAGTAACATCACTGAGACCTCTGACTACCTGGGTAGAGACTGCTGAGGTAAGCAGTAGTGGCAAAATGGAGCAGCAGAGAGCCCAACCTGTATTAATTAAACAAGGGGAAATTAAAGTGACTGGAGGAGAAAGCCTGTGCTTCAGTTGCAAGTGGGATGAGACCATCTGATTCCTCTTTCCATCAGTCCCAGGAGAGCCAATATCAGGATTATTTTACCAGTCTCTCAGTGAGCCTTGACAGGCTTTAATGAAGTGCAAGACAACTTCAAGCAATTTAAGAACAAAAAATTAATGACAGACTTCTAATAGAAGTTTAAAAGCTGTAAGTTCTGGAGGGAAGTGGTGCATGCCTAGAGCATGGAACACTTCTAAATTATATAGTCATGTATTGGCAGATGACAAGATGGTGAAGGAAATATCCCTTTTCCTTTCTTAGATAACATGCTTCTATCTCCATGTGCTCTCTTCCTCCATGCTATTCTGTAGGGTCTTATTCAGCACACTGGGTCTCTGCAATAGTTTCCTTCTAATACTTATGATCAGATTGTGGGTGTGAGAGTGCTATAAACTCTTCTACACGTGGAAAAGCTATTGGAAGCAAAGATTTCAGGTTTTGCATGCTGTGGAACTACATAAAAACAACTATGACATGAATTTGGTATAGTTAAACCTGTAATGATTGAAAGCACATCTATGGCCTGAGTGACTCCACACGTAAGTGCATGCGGACAGCTTCTGTATGGAGGGCTGCTGGGGGTGTGAGTTCCTTACAATTCAGGCAATGCTACAGGATTATCCCATGTAAGTAACCTGTCTAGAAGATTCAAACCAACAAGCAAAAATGGCGCACACAGTTAAAATACTGGGCATCATACTCTTACTCCAGGCTCCACCGTAAGCTTGGCTTTGTCTGGGCAAGAAAGAATGATCTTACATGGGAACACTCTTGCTGTTTTACATAGATCAACTACACAGACAAGATGCCTGTGAAGAAAGGAGTCATCCCTCGTCTGGAAGCTTTCTTCCACCCCTATTTCCCAAGTGTTTCAGAAGGTCAGGAATCTTGGCTCTGTCCTCATGGTGCCGGGGAGAAGATCCCACTGGTACCACAAGGGGAGGAGATAAAGGGATACCTCTTCCAGATAGATGCTGGCAGGGTCATAGTGTTTATTTGAGACAGGCTGCAATTCACATCAGTCCGAGTCTTTGAATGTAGTTTCCCTGTGGCTCAGGAGTGGCAGTAACATCAGGCATCGAAGATGGAGTGATTGCTGAGTACAGACACAGGCCTGTATGCTGAACCGCCACATATAGTAAGAGAATTTGTCCTTTTAAGATTATTAGGAGCGGGAAGAAATGTGAATGCAAAAGCAAGCCTGAAAGCCTAGCGCATTATCTTTGTTTATGCTGTTGTGCCTAAACAAAACATCTTCTAATGAGAAAGCTGGTCATCAGCCAGCAACAAGGGGTAAGCACTCTTGCAGGGTGAAATACGTGACATTTCCAGCTGCCTGCTTATGATTTTTCTTTTTCTGTCATCCCTCTGGAGCTTACTGCATGTATTTATTCTATTGACTATGAAGAAACTTAGTGAATCCTCAATTATTCACTGTAGTAATAATAAAAAGAAGCTGAAACATATTTCCCTGAAATACAGATATTTATCTCTAGCTGGGTAAGGGACTAATTAGTAACTATTCACTCCCATGTGTGCAATTTTAGGCTTTTTTTTTTGTCATTATCATTGGGTTTGTTTTCTCTACTCTTTCAAAATCTTTAGTTATGCAACTGCTAGAGATGGAAAGGACTGTGATTACTAACCTTTGTCCCCAGGATAGCTGCCTTCATATTATGAAAATGACCTTCACCAGTTCCGTTTATTGTCTCAAGTAACATTTACAGCTTTCTAGCTCCTGAAGAAAATACTGGTTTGGGGCTGAAATATTTTGAAATATTTTATCATAAGCTTTTTAAAAATAATATCAGTAGATGGTCTTTGCAAGAAAATTAATTTCCTTGTAGAATGTTGTTTTAATTAGCTGAGAAAAGGTAAATTTGTACAGAGGATGGGACACTGATAGAGTCCTTTTTGAGCAATTTCTATTTTTATTAACACTATTTATCAGTACAGGAGTTATACTGGCTAGAAAAGCTGTGAAAAATGCTATAAGTTTGGCTGCCATGGTGATAAGGCTGGTGTAAGTACTTAGATTCAATCTGACATGACTAAGTAGAGAAACAGATTTTTACTATTATGGACTTGGTAAAATGGAAGTGAGGAACTCATTGTTTTCTGATAACCTTAGCTCCAAGTAGATCTAATGAATCTTCCCGTGAAAGATAAAGAAAACTGTTTCCAATCATGAGAACACCCTCAGGTGTCATGTATCTATTTATAATTCAGATGGGGATGGATCCTATAGAAGGCGATAGATTTCCTCCTTTAATGGAGATTCCATGATTTTTATTTGGTTAATTACTATAATTGCTTATTTTCTTACTTGGTGAGACATGCAAGTAATTAATAGAGCTTTCAGAGGTCAGGCAAAATAATGAACAGACTGCAAAATATTCTAGATTTCTTTCAATAATCTTTTCCTTAGTTTTAAATCAACAAGTGTTGTCATGACTGGATTCATAAAATTATACTGTGCTTACCTTCAGTGACAAAATAGGTGCTTTTTCCATCCAGAGGACTCAATGTCTTTAAAACTAATGGCTATAGTAACTGATTATGAATCTGTCCTATCTTTTAAAGAGATGAATAGAAATCGCAAGTCACTTACAGTCTGACAAATGAAACCAGTGCCAAAATGAGATGGGAAATAAGAGGTAGCTTTATATTTCCATTTTCAAAATTTTGGCCCTTTCCATAGACTGCAGTTCTTTGTCTAGCACAGACATAAAAGCCATCTTCATTAGTATAATCATTCAGTACATTCATAGAGTCTTTGTAAATAAAAGCTGCAGTTGTAACTACTAGTAATAAGCTTCTGACTCTACTATTTAAGATTCTGTTTTTCCAGCATTTGAATCAATAATTCTTCAGATTCTTTAGAGGTTTCCCATCGTCAAGATGTTGCATCAGTGTTTTAGATGGCAACTCCAACTTTGTTTTTGTTTCTGCTCTAGCAAGGTCAATGATGTGAAGCGCCTGTGCCCACTGAAAAACACCACCCCTTCATGTCCACTTCTTAGTGGGAAATATTCAGTGTCCTTTCTGCTTTAATCCTTTTGGCCTCATCAGTTTTGGCTGTTTCTATGTGTCCTTCACAGAGGATGTATCTTTTACTTTCTGGTAAGCCAGCTTCCATCTCAGAGACTTTTATACAGTTTAATTGAGGGGGGTACTTTGTGCCTCAAGTGGCAAAAGAACATAATAATGATATAACATTGTCATCTGTTTATCCTCTTTTTCTTTATTCATATGACAAATGATACATATTGGTGTTAGTCAAACATATCTGCAGCTCCTGAACAAAATTTTTAAGCTGGCAATATAATCTGTCTTTTTCCACCTGCAGAAATATTACCCTATGGAACTGCATCCTACTTCACAAATACATGTAAACAGCATAGATGAAAAGGAATATGTGGTTTAAAAACTCAGTTAATCTCATGGAGACAAACCTATGGGATGATGGATGAATTGTCAGTCACCAGGTAATTCTTTGTGGTTGTTTTCTGTCTAGGTGAAGATTATTCCCTTTAAATCAAGGTAGGAGGCTTGCTCTCTGAACCGGGCTCTTCTGAGAGCCTCTGCCTAGACCAGAAACTGCGTGCAATGTGTGTTCCTCCGGCTCTTTCGCTCTCTCCCTGCCTCACAGTAACTTCTGATCTCTCTTAAGAGACCTAAAGCCATACTGGAGTGATAGCTCTATTCTTTTATAGGAAACTTGTGCAACCTGCTGTGAGCTCTAGTTGGGAAAGACAATTTTCCTGGAACAAAAGGGCACTGAACAACAGGCATCTGTGTACAGAGCCAAAGGTTGTATGCTGGAAAACTAAGGATAGACTTAACTGAGTTCTGCAACAGCAGGAGAGACATGCTGTCCTTTTTGGTTCTTCCTCTTCTCTTGGTGGACTATCGTCTTATTTCCTCATGTCTTAAAATAAGGTCGTCTTGCACTTTTTCTCCCTGATGTTTGCTCTAATGCAAGACATCCATGGGTGGGTGATGCTCTTCTTTGGCTTAATCTATTTTTCTTGGATGTTGCCCTATTCAGCCTTGGGGAGGAGGGGAAATTCCATTTCAAGTGTACGAAATTGTGGTTCTTGTATAACACCCTACTTGCCAAATGATCTATAAAATATGCCAATGGAAATACACTAACTTATTATAAGTCAGCTAAGGAGAAACATTTGAATTTTGAACATATGCACAGATATTTGAAATGGAGACAGCATGGTGTGGCCAGGGAAAGGAAGCAGTGTTGGCTGAAGTAAAATATGTGTGGGTACAATCCTTCCTTATATTATAGCTAATTTACTCCCATGGAAACATATATTTGGAAGTTTGTATTTGTTCTTTAGTCTCAATATTGTTTTGCCACAACAGTTCTCCCTGGAAGGAGTGCTAGTATTCCTCAAGAGAAGCTAGTGTACTGACTATTAAATTCTGCACAGTAAATGTTCTACTCTTGCTAGATCTCTATGGTGAAAACAAAAGAGTCAAAAGAAGACTTAAAGAGAACAATCTTATTAGAGAGCGCCTGTGACTTAATGAAGGGCCAAATTCCCATAAAACCCTCTACAAAGGGCAGTCTACATTGCTAGGTACTAAAACTAATTAATTGACTGCTCTGCTTGTTGTAGTGAAGTTTTTTCTACCTTCAGATTCTTGTCTGTGGGGATGAACTGTATTTGAAGAAATCACAACTGTGCTTTCTTCGCTCCCTGGAGTCTCAGCCTGTGGCTCGCCTCCTGCTCCCTTGCCTTCCCGCTCAGTGATAGAAGCTGGATGTGCTTACTTCCAGATACAGTCTTTCACATCCAGCTAATTATGATCTTGTCTTTTATTTCCATATGCAAATTCACTTATAGACCAAATCTTTCAGCTACGGAGAGCTACTGGTGGGTGTATGTATGTGGTTCATATCACAAAGTTCCTAGCTCTGGGAGTCCTTTAGCTACAATGGTGAGGATAGGATGAATAATTTTGTAGCTATGCCCTGTCATGGGGTCAGATTCTTGTATTAGTCTGGCCCACCTTGACTACTATGGAGGAAGGGATGTGAGAGGTTTCACCTCTGTTATGAGACTGTGTCCTCTGTGTGATCAAAGTGTGGCCTCCCCACACTTCAATTTGTCTCTCTATTACTGAATCATGAGACCTTTTCTGTAGCTAATATTATTGTAATAAACTTGAGTAATATAATTTAAAGAAAAAAATCTGAGGTAGCCAGCCTGAGAGAATAATATCAAGCCTTCATCTTGCAGGAGGTTGAAAAAGGGGTGATGAGACCATGGGAAAAGGACTGAAGATTCAACAGCAAAGAACAAATATTGAAAGTGTACTCTTTCTGTACTTACACTTCTGAAGAAGTGATTTTAAATGGCAGCAAAATGTCTCTAGTGTTGATGGATAAAGGATATTACAGAAAATGTGAGCTACAAGGTACTAGAATACCCATCAAAAGCCAAACATCTCAAAAATAAGTGCGCACTTCAGGTAATTCACAGATTGCTAGCCTTGAAGTAGAAATATTTGAATTAATATCCTCTTTTCCCACTCCTGAATTATATGCTGTTTTAAATTTAAATCCTAATATTCTAGCTCTCATTTCTTGCTACTTGAATATTGTGAGAATATTGTGTCGAGGAATGCTTTCACAATCCACACCGCAGTCCCATTTGATTTCCTCCCCCCGCCCCCCGTTATTCTAACAGTGCTTTCATTGTTCCTAGAAAACACTACCAGAATGAAGCAGTTGGCTCCTTTTTCTTTTCTTTCTCCAGGGTTACATTTGCCAGGAACTCCTTTGCATTACCTGCCCTGAGAACCTGGCTGCCTCCCCGTGAGCAGTTGCCATACTCTGCTGAAGAGGTTTGTGCATTTGGGAGAGCATGGCTTCTTTTACCCATATCACTTTCAGGAATGGCACAGAGACTGTTAAAAGTGAGATGCAGGTGCTAGCAAACACTAGATTTTTCTATTGTGGGAAAGGCTTCTTCCACCTCCAGCTCTCTGGGGCTGAAAAAGCTGTGCTCTAGGCACCTGAGCTCACAGGTAAAACCATCTATCATGAGTCCAGTGCAGAAAAGTTGGTAACAGGTCAGCTACACAAATAGCCCAATTATGCTGATGCTACCAAGCTAGGAGGAGTGGCTGACACACCCAAGGGCTGTGCTGCCATTCAGAGAGACCTGGACAGGCTGGAGAGTTGGGCAGAGAGGAACCTCCTGAGGTTCAACAAGGGCAAGTGCAGAGTCCTGCACCTAGGGAAAAATAACCCTAGGCACTAGTACAGGCTGGGGGCTGACCTTCTGGAGAGCAGCTCTGCAGAGAAGGACCTGGGAGTGCTGCTGGATGACAGGTTGACCGTAAGCCAGCAATGTGCCCTTGTGGCCAAGAAAGCCAATGGTCTCCTGGGGTGCATTGGGGAGAGTCTTGCCAGCGGGTCGAGGGAGGTGATCCTGCCCCTCTACTCAGCCCTGGGGAGGCCTCATCTCGAGTACTGCGTCCTGTTCTGGGCTCCACAGTACAAGAGAGACATGGAGCTACTGCAGAGAGTCTATCGTAGGGTTACGAAGATGATCCGAGGGCTGGAGCATCTGCCCTATGAGGAACGGCTGCGAGAGCTGGGCCTGTTTAGCCTGGGGAAGAGAAGACTGAGGGGGGATCTTATCAATGTGTATAAAAGTACCTGAAGGGAGGGTGTCAAGGGGACGGGGACAAACTCTTTTCAGTTGTCCCGTGTGACAGGACAAGAGGCAATGGGCAGAAATTGAAGCACAGGAAGTTCCACCTGAACGTGAGGGGGAATTTCTTCACTGTGGGAGTGACAGAGCACTGGACCAGGTTGCCCAGAGAGGTTGTGGAGTCTCCTGATGTTCAAGGCCCGCCTGGATGCAACCCTGTTTAACATGTTCTAGGTGACCCTGCAGAGTGGGGAGGTTGGACTAGATGATCTCCAGAGGTCCCTTCCAACCTTACTGATTCTATGATACTATGCTTTCCAGGACTTATTAGGCAGAGCTGAGCAAAGATATTTGTTCAAGAGTTTTACCAATGGACAAAAAAAGCGTATCTCATTTTGAAATTAGTGTGAGAAGCATTAAAGTGATGTAAAAACAACACTTTTATTTCCATATAGCATCATCTGTGATACAAAAATATTGATATGGAAGTTTCATTAACATTAACAGTACAGATGGACTTTTGAACCTCCAAATGCTATTTCTGACTCTTGTTGTAGCCATGTTTCACAATGCTGTCAGGCAGTAAGACATATTCCTTGTAGTTCAGACTTTGTCATCAACATAGCCAGAAGGGCTGGGAAAGCAGACTATCTTAATTCAGAAGACCTTTTGTTTTCCCTCTCATTTCAAGAAAACATTTCCCAAAACCCTTAAACTGAGAGTCTGGGCTTTCAGAAAACTAACTGCAGGAAATATGAGATCATTCAGTAAAGTTAAATATATATGACTTTTCCTGGGTAGATATTCTCCATCACAGGCTTACTATAATACAGAAGGGCTCTTTACAAAAATGTGTCACTTTCCAACTTGTTCTAAACCAGATCTTGTAAGCAGGACGAGGCAGGATTGCTCACACATCTCACAAATTCGCTTTGCAGCGGAGCTTGAAGGTGGTAACTGGAGCTATGTAAGTACCTTTTTCATACCCTCCTCTGAATGGTTCCTGCTTGACAGTTTGCAAAGGCCAAACAGCTTCTACTGAGTTCTCATTTTGCACAGAGTGTGTTGGGAGTGGGTCTAGCTTCTCGCTGTGCTCTTCTTTTGCACGTAGGATAGAAGGGAGTCTGGAGAGCTGATTTTTAACCTGTTTTCCTTCTGTCTAAAGTGAGCTTCTGTGGTGCCTGGAGAGTAATCCAGAATCCTGGTTAGGTCTAAGGATTTCCAAACTGGGTATGAATACAATCAGGGGTCTCAAAATAGGGGCTGAAATATTGAACATAGTGACAAGGAAAGTGACTCAAATGACCGTGTGGGGTGTGGGCCACCTATTTCTCTTTTAAGAGCAGGTAAGCAAACTCTGTAGGATATACTCTTATAAAATGCTATCGTTGTCTTGTCTGTAAGGCTGTGCAACAGCCTAATGTTTAAGCCACCCTTCAAGAAGCAGATGACTGAATTTAGCTCTGTTTTACCTGAGAGTGTTCTAGTTCAGACTTTCTGGGGAGGTATTTTGTCTTATTTTTGCTTAAGTGAGCAAAGCAGTAGCAACAGTGCAGAGAGAAGGGCTTCTTCTTGCATCTTCAAGCAAGAGCAATCAGAAAATTTTTCTACCTACATAAAACCCTGTGGGCCAGGAGCTTTTTAGAAAGGCTGCAGATATGGTTTCAAATTTGTTCTGCATAGCAAGAACGTAAATCTTGATCTCCCATTTCTGGGGGTTGTTTTTTTTCACAGTATTGTCTTTTATTTACATTTTTTGTTACAAATATAAGAAAGCAAACATTTGAATAAACTATTGAATGTTAGTACAGGTATCATGTTAGGCAATTTTAATCATAAGCTAAATTTATGATTGTAATTGTGATTGTTGGGAAGATGATGAACTGAGAAAAGTATACTATAAGTTAGTTATGGAAATATATATATGGAAAGCATTTTGCAAATAAAATACAGGAAGTGTATTTCAAGATCTCAGTATCTGAGTTTCAAATGACTGTGTAATATGCTATCAGGTGATTTTTGGAATTACCAGAAGCACCGCACTTACTCTGATTTTAATATGATTCAGCCCCAGACATGTCACATTAACAGGGAGCAAGATCAGGGCAGATGATTTTATGGTAACAAGCTAAGGAAGCAACTGAATATTGTTGAAAGATGTGAAGGAGGAAAGAAAAAAGAACTTCACATTAAGTCATCAAGCACAAATACTGCAAATACCCTGTTTACATCATAGATTCTTCAGATCCTGTTTTGGATTCATCCCATGAGATGTATGGTAATACAGCTTCTTTTACACAGATCCAGATAGATAATACAAGAAGTGTGCTTAAAGGCTTCTTTAGTCACTGAGTCGGATGGATGGAGAACTGAGACTGAAAGTCTGTGAATTCAGTAGAAAGAGCCTTAATGAAGAAAGCAATATGAAGAAAGTATATCTATTTGTATATCCGTGAAAATAAATATTACAATTTCTTTGTGGCATGACATTGAGAAGAGCCATGCAAGAGATCTGGATGAGTCAGATGGGTTTGAGCCTTGTGGTTCTTTACAGGCTCCAGGCACTCCCTCCAGTTGCTGGACCACCAACATCCCACCTCCTTGGCAGTGACAGGAGCTGATGGTGCTCAGGATAATTTTTCCCCATTAATCACCTCTTCACTGGAATTTCCAATGCAAGTGCTCTTTCTGCCAGGTGGTACTGTAGCTCTGACACTAATATGTCAAACAGAAATTACTGCTCATATTATATGCCTCTTCTCTGTACCTGGCTTGAGTATTGCTGGAAAATATAACCTTTGGCATGTCAAGAGACTTATGGTGGTTCCAGAAGCAAGGTTTGATCTTGAACAACATTTGAATAAACTGTAAAGCTCTGGACCATTCTGAGAACACTTGTGACCAGCTATCATGGATTATTCTGTTATAAAACCTGACTGGCATGCATTTTCAGAATAAAACATTGTTCTTGAGTGTTCAGAGTATTTTTGACACTTGGCAATTATTGTCTGTCTTGACAACTAACTTGACACTCTTGAAAAGTACTGTCTATCAGACAATAGTGCTAACCTCTGAGGCCATTTTAATATCATCCCTCTGCTTAATTCACACTGCACTCTGATGGAAAGAAGGGATTTCACCCAGTTTTCCCTATCTGATGACAAAAAGCTGGCACTCAGCACACAGCGTCATGTGTATCTGCAAAGCTTACTCTCATCAGTTGGTACAAGAGGACACTGAGTTTATCACAGTGCTTTAAGGTAAGTGGATGTCCAAATAAAGGCTTATGTACAGTGTAACATTATGATCTGTGGTTCATTGCCTGTTAGTCCAAATTAGCTCTTCCTTGTCAACGTGAGGAACTTCAGCTCTAAGAAAGCTAATGTGAATCCACTAAACTATTTTACCTCAGGCCATTTTCATTCACCTGTGGTTTGCCCATCCTTGCAAACCCTTGCCCATCCTGCTGCATCTGATCTCTAGACTGCAATTGTCTTAATTTGTAGGATGAATTGATACTGAACAGAAAAGGCAGCTGAAAAAAAGATTATTGAGTGTTGCTAGAAAACAAGAACCACCACCCCTTTTTGGACTTCCTTTCACTAAGCTCCTGACATTCCTTTGCTTTCCTATTTGACTCTGGATATTATTATTATTTTTTTTTTCATTTCTGCTTCTCACTCAGCTCTTTGCAATTTTCTGTTCCAGTTACTTCCATACTGTCCTACCCATTCCTAGAAGATGCTTCTATTTTCCCATCAAGGGCTCAACACCGCTATTCTTTCCTGGCCTGACCCAATCTTTGCT
Organism: Rhea pennata; assembly: GCF_028389875.1. NCBI lineage: Eukaryota > Metazoa > Chordata > Aves > Rheiformes > Rheidae > Rhea > Rhea pennata. The sequence goes on along the minus strand of NC_084664.1, from coordinate 107,855,042 downwards.
GGTAATATTTCCAATCTAGGAGCCCAGGGACCTGGGACCTCTCTGCCCTATGAGCTTTCTCATGCCCTTAATACTCCTGAGTGCCCAGATAATGGCTTCAGTCAGGTCTTGCATAAATAGAAAAGGATTAAACGATTGATTTAGTTAATTTAAAACTGTTATTTTTAAAAGGGATTATTCTTCAATGACTCTATTCTGGAGTTTTCCCTGGGCCTGCTCCCAGGCGTCTAACAACCTCCAGTGCCAGCTTCTCTAACAGGAAACACTGCCAATCTCAACCCCTATTAACCAGCCAACTCTCACTTACAAGGTTGTGCTTTCATCTGCCTTCTCATCTGAGAGCCAGGACCTGCCTTTTATCCAGATTTTCCCCCTTTCAAAGACTCTGCTGTGATCTGAGAGGAAGCTAAGCACAGATGAGAGATCGGAGGCCTCAGTTCCTCTCAGCTTGCCCCTTACATAAATTGCTCGCTGCTGGGCTGAAGTAAATTTTTTCCTCTTCCTTTTTTTCCTCCTTGCACAGGCTGGTGGTTAAGACAGATTTAGCTGTCAGACCAGACAATGTGATTATCCAAATTGCTGGGCTGTGGTTTCATTTCTCAAGTAAATGAAAATTGAAGATAGTGGCTAAAGCAATAGTCCAAAAGCATTTTTATTGCTTTGTTCAGCTCTTTACCCCAGGCTTTGTCACTTTTATTCTCATCTGCTATATTTCTCATGCTTACTGTTTTATGTATTCAGTTCTTGTTTTAATGAATTATGAACTTAAGTGTCATTTCTGCTTCCAGACTGCAACTCTGGGGTTGATTCAGAGCAATCCAGTTTTACCTTGGCATTGCTCTTTTGAATCAGTGGAGTTAGACTGCTATGACCCTGTAAAGGCACACTGGTCGAGCAGATTCTAGATCAGTTTTGGGATCATTTTAAAGAATTCAGGTGAAAATTCAAATACATATTTAACATGGTGGATAATACCATGGTGGCATGAGTGGGGGTAGCTGCAGCAGCTCTGGAAAGGGGAAGCTACTTCTAAGTTTAAAGACACCTACCTTGGACTTTTAATGCCACCCAATATTGAGACTAAATTTAAAAGTACTGAATACTCCAGGTCAAGAATTGTCAATCAGCAAGAGTAACTTCTGCTATGTGTTTTAAAGAGGCTGAAGATACACTTTTTGAAGGTTTTAGAGGCTGTATTGAATGGCTCGTCATTGTTATTAACTGAATGCTCTTACCACATGCTGCAAAGGTTCCTGCACATTTTGACGCTCTGGGAAAGTGACTTTTGTGCCATTCTGAATCTTGCAAAGCTTGGTATGATGACAATGTGGGAGAGGTGGCACGGGCTGAGGCCAGGCTGGGTGGTTGCCTGTATTTCAGGGCCAGGGTGGGGGTCAGGGAGACCCATGACTGGGCTGGGATAAGGCCATGGTGGAGCAGAGCCAGCAGTGCTGCAGCATCGTGGAGCAGGGACTGACAGTCAGAGGCCTCTTGAAGGAGCTCCTTCAATTAGCAGATGACTTCGGACTAGCTCTGTGTTTACTCACAGTTCATACAAAGTTTAGGCATAATGATCTGAGCACAGAAGTTGTAATAAATGACAGTGTAAAAGTGCCTCTGAAGTAACGGAATATAGTGTAACAAAACATCTCATGGTCTTATTGCAAAAATAAATATTTCAGTGGAAAGTAATAAATATTTTTTTTTACCTACCAGGCATTTGTCCTCTGGCTGACTTAGCTGGAATTACTTGAAAGCTACTGACACCTCATACTGTATGTGACAGTTCAAAAATATGATCTCTGTGTTATAGCAGTAATTTGAGGGGATTTATAGACATAAGAAAACTACTTTCTAGTGAATGTGAAAATTTTTTTAAATGACGCTACTAATTTCTCTAGAATTATACTGTAGCTCATCCTCTTTGAATCAGAAAATCACAATGGCATTGTGTCTTCTGTAAAAGTGACACTTCAAACGAAGCTATATCAAAGCACTATTGAATGATGAACACATAACATCTTCATGGATGGCTATCTTATCTGCTGTAATTACTCTGAAAGAATTAAAGAACAAACCCTGTACCTACTTGGGGAATATATTCTGTCTGAATATATGTATCATTTGAAGAGTTTAGTTCAAATGTGATTAAAAAGTTTTCTTAAAAAAGCACTAGCTTGAAGTATAGATGTATAGTACTGAAATAGTCACTTCCAACCCTCCAAGGCTAGAGCAAATGAATAGGGTTGTGAATATAATCATACTTCAATTGTATTGAAAGCAGTATGAGATTTCATAATAAATAGATTTTTAGATCCTTTTATTGTTTTTCTTGCCTGCAATGTTAGCTACATATGAAGCATTTTGCTCATAATTTTTAAAAAGAGAAGGCTAACATTGGTCCTTGACCTACTAGGTTTAATCTAACAAAGTGACCTAGTTGACAAGTGTTTGGACATGAATGCTTGCATAAACAGGTAGCCTTTGACGGCACTTCAAGTCAAGTTTCTTTTCTGTGTATTTAAATATTGATTGAAGAGCTAAATGTTTTCTTCAGCTAATAGGAGTTTGAGACACCTACTTTTTTGAGTCTTGCCCAGGGTCATAATTAATGGAAACAAGATTTTTGTCCCACTTGTATTTGCCTTGCTATTATGTGAACAAAAACTGCTGTGCAGGTCTGTCCTTCACTGGCATGCCAGCTGTTTCAGTGGAATTAATTCCCCTGAGTGCCTCTATCAGATCTGTTCAGTTTGTTCCTAAACATGAAGTTCAGTTCAAGAGAAAAAAACAGAGACAGAGGAGGAGCTTTTCTTCTTTGGTTTTGCAATAACTGGCTGAAAAAACTCTTGTTGCCACAGGTATGTGGAGAAGTTCTGTAGGCACTTCTGAATGAAACATCTGTGCTGCTGTAGCCTGTGATCTTCACAGGGCTAGATTTTCCAGGAGCGAAGGTGGTTCCTTCCAGACTTCTTATTTTCTAGTAGGATCCAAGAAGCACTTAGTTCTCCTAAAGTTAAGGTACAGTTCTGGCTCCCAAATACTTGTAACGTAAAGCTGGGCAGACCAAAGAAAGTCACAAAATCTGAGAAGGGTATTCAGTGTGAAATTATACATTAATATATCTGAGTTTCAAGAGCAATTTCAATACAAGACAAGGAACTCTTCACAAATCAAGGACTAATGAATCAGGTACACTGTTCAAAAATCAGCACAGGGAAATAGATGGAAAAATTAGTATGTGAAACAGAAAAATTTGTTTTCTTGGAGACTGCACAACTGCTAAAATGCAAGCCAAATTTTCAGCCAATTAGGAATAACATATGGAGATTTACCCATCTGCTGACATGCAACCAATATTGGCAGACTTAAAAGGGAAAATCTACTTAGAAGCTTTTCCTTTTGAGACTATTTTGTAGTCTTCCCAACCCACCTTTCCAGAAATGAAAAATTTTCAAAAGAATGTTCCATTCCAACAGAATTAGGGTGAAATTAAAAAAAAATTCTTATATGTCTTTTAAATTTTGTATTTACTCTTTTATACAACTCCTCGGGTCAGTTAGAGATCTAATATCCTGCCATAAGTTTCAAAAGTATTGTAAATGCATAGGATCTGCCTTTCTTTTGCATTTACAAAAGAACTATGGTAAATTCTGTTTTCCTGAGCACATTAAAAAATGAGCAACAACAGGCAGTTCTCATAATTTACAAGCCTGCTTTCTCTGTCCTTCATCTTAGATCCCCTTATGTAATGACTTTTTCCCCTCTATTGCTAGCTGTAAGTTTTAGTCATGACATGAACAAATGTTTGGGAAGTAGTTTTGTGTATTTCCATGAATTAGACCAGGTAGACTACAAAGAACAGTCTTGCTTGATGTGGGACCTGTGTTGCCTATGTAATGGGTGCTTTTGTGCCTGCTTTGGTGCGCTTAGGTTCTCAGGCAGCAGGTGAGGCTGGGGCACATGTGAAGAAAGGACGGGAAAGCCCAGCTGCTTGCAGAGCAGTTTGGGTCCCACACAGGTTCTCCAAGTGCTCCTGGAGTGGGCTTGGGCTTGTGGCTGGCAGAAGGTTCCTGCCGATCCCCTGCTGGGGCCTTGTACCTTGAGGCTATTGAGAAGGCAGGGGAGTGGGAAGAAGGCAGTTTCTTGGGAGGTAGGTGGGGCTGGGCATGGGGTAGTGCCAGTGCCTCATTCTGGGTTGCTCTCCCCTCTGCATGGTCTATGGGTCAGGCTCTGCCCCAACCTGGGCTCTCATGCTTGTCCCTTTCGTAGCCTTGACCTCCAATGTCTCCCAAAGCTAAGTGGTCCTCTGCAAAGGTGGCCCAGCTGGGTGTACTGTGGGGAATGAGGCGGGGAAACTTGAGCTCAGGTTTCTCAGGAAGGCAGTCCAAGTCCTGGCATGAGCTGGGCTTTGGGACCCCTCCTTTTCCTGGGGCAAGCTCTGGCATAACACAGGTTTGCTGTCCAGAGAGGTTATCGTGGTGGGGTGGGGACCAGGGCTTTTGCAGGCAATAAAGGGCTCTGAAGGTCATAGTGAGATTGGTGTGACCTTTGGAGGGGTCTCGTAAGTGTGGTGTGTGCAATGGTCAAAGTGGTCTGTCTCCTGCAGCTGCTTCATGAGCCTGTGGGAAATATGGACTTTATGCAAGGTTTCAATAATATATTTTCTGCTGAAGCTTGGAATTTGACATGAGTCTATTGTGAATATTTCTCTTTCCAGTGCTGAATGTGTGGGTATTTTTTAAGTATTGCTTCTCTATGTTCAGAAAGTATGAGGTTAACTTCTTATTGTAAACAATTTATTAGAATTTTCTTTTGGATAGTTCAGTCTGAATGTGGAGATTCTGCATATGTAGAGTTAGAGTGGACTTCCTCACAAGGTGCGGTGACTTCTGGTGTAGTGGACACCACTTCTTTTATATACATAAATGTTTAGGGAAGGGCATGAGAAAAAAGTTTAGAGGAAAAGTGCTTTTGGTGAACATTTTATATGTTGCAGACTTAACATAAGGGCTATATGAACCATAATTTTCTGCCCAGTATTATTTTATCATTATGAAGCTCATCAGCTGTGAGCATAGAGTAGTATGTTACTATAGTTCTTTTGTTCTGACTTGTCTTTAATATTACATAATTATCTTTTTGTTTATTTTTGTTTGATTCTATTAGCAGTTTTACGTTTGTTTCACTTTTGTTGGAAACAAAAATTCTTCTTCAAGTAAAATATGTGAATGACTATATCTGAATTCCTTTCTAAACTTGCATTTTATAGATAAAGACTTTCTTGTCATAAGTATATAGGTTTTTAAATTTTCACTATAGGATCACTTTTCTCATGTAAGATATTTACTTTGCTAAGTTCTATAGAATCTTCCAGGTTTATTTCCTTTCTTCTGCCTGTAGCAGTAAACTTAACTCCATTCAAATATCTATAATTAGATCCATATTCCATACATCTTGAAATTTCTGTTTGTTTTCTTGGTGTACCATCAGAGTAAATTCTTCTGTTTATCTATGAATTCTAATAGGTTTTCTCTTTTCCTCCCCCTCTTGTTCTAGCTGCGCCTTGGCTCTCTCTATTTCATGGCCGATTCTTACTAAATATTCTCTCTCTGGCACAACTGAATAACTCCATTCAATTTTTGTGAGGTTAATTCCTCACCATATGGTCTGGACTGGTTTAGAGGGCTGTTAGAAGCCCTTTATCTTCTCATCCTTCTAGGTGGACAAGAGTATTTTGCTGTGAAAAACATTCTTGCTTAAAGTTTTGTGAGTTTTGTATTATTTTGACAGAGATAATTCAAAATTTTCCCACTAGGGTCCTGTAAATTATGAACTGTCTTGTAGCATCCGTCTAGTCTGGCTAGTTGATTTCTCTTCCAGGTGGCTAACTTCACTGAAGGCCTTCGAATTTTCTCTCTGGTATTCCATTTGAATTCTTTGTTAGAGTATGCTTAGAAAGTCATGGCTTAAGCAAAGTTCCTTCAGTTTCTGCAGAGCTTGCTTTATTAAAGCAAACTGGCCCAAGGACTTCCAATGTGGAGCTGGCAAGCTCAGCAATTCACTATGCTTGTCCAAACCTGAATTTGTGATTTTAAGCTTCAAAACCTGTCTTTGCAGCCGTAACAATTTTATGTTGGAAAAACTTCTCTTCAATTACTAAAAATTGCTTTTAAACCAAAATATATTCTTTTCTTGGACTCATACTGCAAATTTTATTTTTGTTACTTAGAGCACACTAATTGCTTAATTTTATTTTTGAAGTTTGGTGCACACTAATTGCATAATTTTAAGGGGACTAGATGTAAAAGAACAAAATAATGACATTGCTCTGCTAGAAAAGTCCAAACATATATCTATATTTACTGCTTTTTCATAGATTTCTTATAAATTTGCCATTTAGAAACAAGGATTCATCTCGTTGTGATTTAAGCAACAGATTTTTACAGCAGTATTCACCTTAAATTGGAATTTCTGATTGAAAACAGATTGGCATAAACTCATTCCTGGGGTAACGTAATACTTGCTACAGAAGATTTATGCTTGAATTTTTCTGAAATGATGCAAGATAGTTAAGTTGCAGTTATTTTTGGATTGTTACATTAAAGTTAGAAGTAGAGTGAATTTAAGTAATATTTCTGGAGGTCTGATTGGCAAAGCTATGTGGGCGTGCTTGGTTGTATGTATTCTTTGGTAACCCTTTGAAAATTACTGGCATTTTCCTACAATAGCAGTATTACTTTGGGTATAATTACTAGCATTTTTAACTCTGTAAGTTGGTGTTACAGAGCACTCCATGGGCATACTTCCATAAACTTCATCTTTTCTAAACCGTTTACCAGTTCCAGGTTGACCTAGTACAACAGAACATCTTCTTAAATGTACTCCGTAATTCTGGGCTTCGGAATGCATAAATCATGGGGTCGATGATAGCGTTGCACATTATGAGTGTCCCATTCACGTGGAAAATGGACATGTAGCAGGTACAGTAAGGATTATGTGGGCAAAACCTTGCTAGAAGGATGTGAAGAACAAAGGGGGCCCAACAGCAAAGGAAAACTCCAAGGAAAATAGTCAGCGTAATGGCTCCTTTCATGTTAGTTCTCTGATGGACTGCACTGGTTGGCAGTGCAGCTATCTTTTTAGCATGAGATCGAGCCAGGAGGAACATATGGACATAGAGGCACAGTATAAAAAACATCATTAAAGGAAACAGAATGGTGAAGGGAATGACTGTAGCTACTTCATAGGAGAAGAGGGCGATGGCAATACTACTGCCAGCACAGAATGTCCAGATGATTGCCAAGATGATCAAGGCCCTTCTCAGTGTCATGATGTTATGGTACCGTAAAGCATAGAAGATGGTGATGTATCTGTCTGCTGCAATAGCTAACAAGCTGAAGATTGACCCCAGTAAAGACAAAATGAACATCGAATCCATGGCATCATCCAGCTTTTTCTCGAAGGCCCCACGACGTGTCAGGTACCCCATTTTGCACAAGATAATAAAAATGTTCTCCAGAGTTTTGTACAAGCTACCTAACATGTCTGAAACGGCTAAACTACAAATAAAAAAGTACATAGGCAAGTGCAAATTCTTATTCCTGATGACGGCAATAAGGACGAGCAAGTTTTCCAGTATTCCAACAGCAGCAACCGTGAAAAAAACTTCTTCTGGTACCACAACCTGCGTGCAGTCAGTGATATTTAAAGATAAATCACTTATATTTTCCAGAGAAGGAGTGCTTGTCTGCCCTAGATATCTAATTATGTTGGAAGGCCTCTCAGTGCTCATTTCTTCTGCTCACAGAAAGATTCTGAATTGTTTCTCAGGCTTTGCTTTATTCTGAAGCTCTCCTATCAGTCAGATCATCCTTCTTTTGATGACGCCTTCTTCTTAATCTGGTGCAATTCTAAGACTTAACAGAAATGTTTTGGATTGTTCCTGGAATAAAACACGCAGAAATGTAAATATCAAGAAGAAAATCCCCCCCAAATGCATCAAAAATAGACATTTTGAATATCACTTATTGGAATCAAATGAAGATATATCAGGATTAGAGAGAGGCAATATTTGTTTGGATAAAATAAGAGCTCTTTCAAGCTTCACAAATCCTCAGAGGAAAACAAAATGCAAATTCCCTTTTAGATTCAAAGAAGTTTTAAAAAATGCATGTAGTTTCCTTTACCAGTGAACACCCCACATTTACTGAAACTTATCTCAGAGACTTTGAGAGTCTGGCAATCTTTACTGGCACAGCTGTTTTCTTTGCATAAGTTTGGCATTTATCACAAGATTTGCTGTATTATTAAACACAAATGAGACCAATGCCAAGAGAAGCTGTTGTCTAAAACAGTAACACATTTACTACCACACTGATGACAGTGAAATAAAATGCCCTCAATTTAGATGTGAGCATTTGAAAATACTGGTGTTTTCAGAGGCAAGTTACATATTACCAATAAAGTGTTTTTTTTTGTGTAAATTGAAACTTTTTTTTTGATTTGATTAACATACTTCTAATTCAGGGTAAAATTCAAAGGAATTTTACTTCTTGTTTGTATTTTACAACTACTTAAAAGACCAAACCTGCTACTTCAGCATCAGGATGATCTTTCTCTTTCTGCACAATAATCCTGATTTAGATTCCTTTAAAGCATATAGGAATCATTCCAAAGGATTAGGATTTTTAGGCTATTCAGGCTATTCATTAATGTATAAATGGATGTAATATTAATTTATCTTGGATATTATCTAAAGACAATAGGGCCCACATTTTCTTCTAATTGTTATAACTCTATTTGTGAATTACAGGTGCGGCTGCTATTTGAAATATCCTCCTATTTTAAGAATTGAAAATTTTCTCCTCTGTCTGTTTTTATGTTCCAAACAGCTCTTAATTGTTGACACTGTCATACCTTTAAGTCTTCAAATTCCTTTGGATGTTGTTTCCAAGGGAGAAGTCAAAAATTTGAATTACTTTTGTATACAGACAAAACCCTCTGTGTCACTGATATCAGAAATGGGCACAGCTGAACTGCTGGTTGAATGTGATTAGCCTTAGTGCAGATGAAGGTGTTTGCTCACCGTTCACTGCAAAACAGAGGTTTTTGACGTGGATTTTCAAGTGTAATCTGCTAAGGTTTCCAGTAAAGTGCTGCTTGTGGTGAAATGTGCTGAGACTTGGACCATCAGCCATCATGAACTCACCTGAATCTAGCCATTACCTCACTTAAGAGAAAGCATTCAAGAAAGTGCCCATATTTATATGAAAACAAAGGCTCTGCAATGGAGTAAATGAACTATATTGCACTATGGTGCATCTGGACATTTCCAAAGACATTTTACCATCTTTTTACTGTTTTACCATTCCAAAGGCATCTTAACATATTTAAGGCTTACTTGTTAAGATAATTAAATCTTAAAATGTGTTAGTATGTGAAGGTAGGCATTAATCTCAGGAAAAGAGATTCAGCAATATCTTTGTACTGGAAAGTTTTTTTTCTACATTCAGAGCTCCTGTTATAGCCAAGTTTTGTGATTTCTAATCTATCAGACTGCTTAATAAATTATTTTTCACTATTAGTAAAAAATCCACACAGACAATCCAAACAAAACTTCATTTCAATTAGATTTAAACAGTAAAATCAGTTGGAAAAAATACACTTATTTAACCACTACTCTCTCAAATTTTGCTTCAATAATGCTCCTTCGTTGACACGTTCATGTTGCTGAACTGATCTATGTGAAGGCTGCCTCTCTGAAAACAGAGAGTACTGTAAATGGCATGATTACAAGCACAATACCATTGTGCTTGTAATCTTAGGATAACTTCATGTTAGATACAGCAGTTGGTTAAAGCAGAGATTTTATAAAGGCTTCAGAGTAATTACAGTCACCGAGTGATTACACTACATGACATAATGTTGTTTTGAAACAATTAACAGAAAGCCAGAAAAAGACGTCCTTATTTCAGACATTCTTATTTCAGCATATATATAGGGTTATGGCAGACTGCTGTCAAAGATGTTCCCAATTATCTCCCGTTCTGATGCTTTAGTGTGGTGCACAAAGAGTGCAAACATATTGATGTCTGTGGCTTCCCAGGCAGGAACATCTGCCTATATGTTGCTGTGCATGGGTAATAAATGCAGTGCTTCAGGGAACCATCTACGTATTTTGATTTATACATCTGCAGCAAATCCCTAACTTACAGGATCCTTTCACTGGTACCAATTTCCTGGACAGTGCATGTGGATATTGAATAGTCCCTTCTGCTTTTGGACTGCACAAACCAGCTTTGATAACTTGCCAATTACATAAAGATGATGGCTCGTTTCTAGACTCATGAAATGTACTCATTCCCTATCTTTCAGAGGCTTTTTGGAAAAAAAAAAGTAATTTATTAGGAATGAAAAGAATAAGTGTTGTGTTTTTGCAGACACAGTATACACAGTATACTTTACAGTCCATTCAGTATATACAGAGATACTTCTTGTCACTTAAAATACCACAACCTTTCTCAATCCCCAAAAACGATAAAAATCATTGTTGTGGAATTTTAGTTTTTGAAGCTGTAAAACAAGTGAAAGGACAAAAATTTATTTTTCTTCAGAAGGTGAGCAATGGTTTTCATCAAGACAAAGGTGACCGGAACTGTTAAAGGAAGGTAAGCCATGAGATCAGTCTGTTCCCCATGCTTACTCATAACAGGCATTTCTTTTTGTCTGCTGGCTTAGCCCTGAATAAGTAAGTAAGTGGAGAAAGAGCACACAGATGTGGGAAGTAATGGTGTCAGAGGAATTACCCTACAATGCTCACAGGCTCCTAAGGGTACTCTTCGCTTGAAAGGTGCCTGCTCTGCCTCCTCTTCTGATAGCTTTTCTGGCCGTAGCTAGAGTGAGAGTCAGTGGCTGACCTGGAGTACTTAAAATCTTACTGGTGGTCCGTGATGCAAGTCCCTCAAGATGGCATATATAAAAAAAAATCCAGTGGCAGAACATATGTGAAACATCCTTGGTTATAATAATATTATTAAACTCTTTAAGAAATAGGCTTTGTCACATGGGCTGGATTTTACGAAGTTTATCATTTATTAAACAGACTCAAATTGTGCAGGAAGCATCTGAAAAATTGCTGATTAATGGCAGTGCAATTGTTCCCACGAGTGTCTGGAGGACCTGAGCTTCTGAGCCCACAGAGAACGAGCACTGCGTTGGTGCTGTAGCTCAGCAGAAGAGCCAAATTATCATTTGTCTCTCTTAGACATGAAACCTCATCTACCCAGTAAGAAGCTGGTGGGTGGGTTCACAGTTCTATCATTAGTAATGAATTAACATCATTGTTTCTTTTTGATCCAAGCTGTGAGTCAAAATTTGGAGCTTTTCTTTTCTGTGTGGCAGAGAGATGACTGGTGACTTGATGAGAGGTTGTGGTTTCACAGCAAGCCCTGAGCCAGCTTAGCAGCTGCTGAAAGGTGCAGTTTCAGCTCTTCTTCCCCATCTGCACTTCTCCTGTTCCTGCCCTTTCACTAATGTCCTCTCCCTCGAGCCTGTACAACCCTCTTCTTCCCTAAAAGACCATAGTGATCCTCAGTGTGCATGTACTACACGTCCTTCTTAAACTGTCATCTACCCTGAAAGTGAGACATGCAGGTTGATGCAGTGCTCAGTACTGATAAATGAGGTAGTCACAAGCATGTTAGCAGGTGGAGCAGTCAGCGCTGTAGGAGAATGGCACTCAGTGGCAATTTGCTCTGGGTAAACTAACCCCCTGGGAGTGCTTTGGTGCAACAGCTGCGCTCCTACCAGTCCCAATATCATGCTATTTCCATCTAGCTCAGGCATTCCTAACAGTATAGTAACAGTCCTTGCCTAAACTGCAGCATGAGCATGACCTCAGGGCCAGGATTACTTCTCTGCTAGGTCCTGCTTAGTCAGATTCTTCCTCTTTGAAAGAATCTATTCAAGTCCCTAAGGACCTCTCTTCCGGGAATCCTATGGAAGGTCTAGGCATTTCCCTGTAGTAACTGGGAGGGTAAAAGTAGGCATTTGATCAACTTTCTTTTACACAAAACTCCAAAATGTCTGTATTTTAAAATACTCATTTTATGTTACAAAATTTATGCAGAAAACACAGAGCAAAACAGACATTTGTGACTGCAAAAGAGTGACAGCATCCATTTCTGTACTGATGTGACTGTGACTACTCTCTGTTGTTTACAGGTAGGTCTAACAGGAAGGACCTATCCTAGGGAAGACCTTGAAGTAAAACAAGTGGTCCTCTGCTTACTGCTGTACGTACGTATTAGAGCAAAAAGTACTGTGTGTTCACAGAAGAGTGAGACAGCTAGGCTGTGTGCTTATGCTTCAGTGTTCAGGAGATAAAATCTCATTCTGCTCATTGAAGTAAGTGTATGTCCTACATAAAATTAATTTAATACAGACTGCATTAATCTAGCTATTGATAAAGGCACAGTCCTTTTCCTTTCAAGATGTTTTTTTTCTTTCAAAGTTACAGTCTAGGTGAAACAATACCAAATATAGGCATGAGAAACCTATGGTGAAAAATTAGGATATGATGTGATAGTACGTGCTGTTCCATCTTATCATCAGTTGAAGTTTCATTAACAACTCCAATTACTATCCATAAGCTATGAGATCACTTATTCTTTTGCTTTGATCTCCCTCTAGTGTTCATCAAAATAGAGTTAGCCAGCTATTAATAACTGATTGCAGCTATTCCGTTTTCTTTGCATGCACCTGCTACATATATAGTGTTGTGTAGCCTAATTTCAATTTCATGAACTGCCATCAGACCTAGATAAATGTCTGTTAGATCAGCCTGTTCACTGCAGTATGGCTTGGAGATTTATTGCATCAGAATAATGAATAGACATCCCATATGATTTCAATGTCTAGCACTCTTTTAGAAATAACTTCACAACAGTTGACATCGAGACAGTACTTTATAAAGAAAACAGCAAAGATACAAAAAATGGGGAAAACAAGCTAAATACAGAAAGAATGTTGTGTCTGAACCTACATATATACTAACTGGGCTAATTATCAACCAAAGGAAATTGTTTCTTGCAGTTATAACTGCGATTTTGTTATAAGTAGCTTTTCTAGAGTTAAATTAGGCTGTAAATCACATTTGCTGAAAATTTAAATGGCATATATGTAATATATGTTGATTAGCATTCTGTATAATAAGTATTTTCTTGACTTTGAAAATAAGAAAGAATAGAAAGTATAGAAAAATTTTTCTGACTTATGTAGAAACTGGATAGGTGGAAGTTCTTGCAAAGAATATAGATGAATAAAATGTAAAAGGCATTTACTCACCTTACTGATACTGCTTCCCCGCCAAAGATCAGCTTTGAAATAACACAATCACATGTTTGTTCTGTGAATAAGGAGAAATGTCACTTTACGAAACTCAGATTTATCCATTCATATTTAGGCTTAGGTATATTCAATATGGCACAATTTTATCAAACAACTACAAACGCACTAGAGCATCTAAGCTATACAGAAATTTTCCTGAGTAGGACTGGGTATTTCAGCAAAGATACTGAAAACAAGAAAAGTAAAAATGATTGAGAAAAGATGGTTTGAGTTCTCAATATATTTAAAGATTTTGCAATATCAGAGAGAAAAAGGAATTATTTAAGATGTTTATGCTGGAAATACCGAGGAATATTAAAATGACAGCGAGAAAAGTTAATTAAAGCCAAAAAATCAGGAAATATTTCCTAATTGATTAATTTCTTGAGATTATAGCATTTTTCACATATAGTAACTGAGACTTTAAGCTATGCTATTATCTCAAATATCTAGAACTAAAAAAATATATATATATATAAAGTGCTGGAAGTTACACAGCTGGCTTAAAACGCTTGCCCTTTAGTGGGGCATAAACACGGAATGCCCACAGAACCTCTCGTGAAACAACTCATCCTCATATCAAAGTGGGTGGATAAATGTGCTGAAAATGAATGATATATATAGAGAAAAAGCAGAACCTGGAGGAAACTGAAGGCTGTAAATGCGCTGAGGCACTAGTGATGGATATTTTGTTTCCACACAGTGCAGTGTATCTGCACTTTGCAGGGACCTTCCCACCAGTGCAGACAACATGCTGTGCTAAGGGGAGGAAGAAAATTTACAAGTCATTTAATGCATTTAAAGCTATGAGAGAAGGGAGTGAAAATTTCCCTTGTCTTTGCAGGTTGACAATAGATGTGAACATGGGAAATTACATTTTTAGAAGCACGTGGAGTTAAAAATCTCTCTCTCCACAGAGCTGCTGTTGCTTTGTAAATTAATAATATATTAAGAAATATAATTACTAGTCTTCTGTACTTTGTAGTAGCTTAATCTACCTAACAGAAAAATCCTGCCACTCCTGATGCAGGTAATTGCTATGGAAGCAATGTACTTAGACCCTTGGGTCACATCCTTAGCTTTTGTAGATCAGTCTCACTCCATTGGAGTGATTTGGTGACAAGCTGCCATGATTAGCACCAACTAGATATATGCTTCTTTATTAAGACCATAGTAGATTGAACTATGTTTTTTCTGAAATAAAAGTTACAGTGTTCCAGACTTTAGAGTCTACTTCTATTATACTTATATTCCTTATTTACTTATTTATTCCTTATTTACTTCCAGAATAAATTAATTTTAAGCCTATATATAAATGCAACTTTCTACATTGAATGAAAAATAACAGTGAATTTGGATACAGGACAAACAGTTCTCTGCAATCACTGTAAAAATCAATCAAGAGGCCTTCAAGTGACATTCCTGAGGTCACTGCTCTGTTCTTCTTCTTTCCAGTAAATCATTTAGTATATCAGTAACAGTGCCATCACAGAGATGTTGTTGTCAAGAAGCATCAAGGAAATCTGCTGTACAAGAGAATGTTAACCATTTCTTGAAAGAAAAGTTATGTGTTTGGGAGGAAATTTACAGCCTGCTTTTGCTAAAAAAAGCTGGCCTCTGTGACATTTTTCAAGAGCCACCTGTCTTTTTCTGTGACAATGATTCCTCCAGTAGTTGCAAATGAAAGTACAGTAAAGGTAGTTGGAACATTCAGAGTAATACTTTTTGTATTTCTAAATGACATAAGATGAGCAGGTGATGTGAATTTATTCTGCATTCACTGCTATTTATGTAGATGCTCTTGTAAATCCAAGTATGTCTTATTGAAAGACAGTATATAAAAGAAATGGGAACTTACTTCCTGAAAGCTACTTAAAAATACTGTAGTTTTCCTAGTCTTGCCACTGAACTAATATATTTAAATATCTAAGCTAAAAAATAAAACTAGTTAAAATACCATGAAAAAAAGAATGAATTAAACATTTGGTTACTTTCTCTAGAGAAACCTATAGGATGGGGGCAGGATAGGGAAAACAGACCTTTGAGATGCTTCTTTTGTTAGAATTGTGTTCCTGCTCTTCAGCTTGAGATGGAGAAGTAATGGGTAGAAAAACTCACATGTAGGAAAATTCAGTCCTGAATTCTGCAAGCACATAAAAATTTGCCTGCACATAGAGTAGTGGCCACATAAAGCTCTAGTGCAATTACCTGTTGGCATTCGTCTAGTGCTGGCAGGGCTTTCCTCACTTAGGAAGTAGCCGAAGTCTCATTGAAAGAGTTATTCTGTAATCCCCAAGCAGCCCTGGTCATGTTACCTAGAGAAAGGGGAGGTTCATGAAGATGCCCTGGCTTAGGTCATTCTAGCTTGTCTTTTCCATGCGTTAGGATCTGGAGCCACATGGCAAGGTGCTGTGGCTGAGCAGCTATTTCCATTTCTGCATAGGTATCCCAGAACTACAAACATAGATGTGTGTGTGTGAGGGTGTCTTTTGGCTTCTGCTTCTGGTTTAAAAAAAAGTAACAGGGAGAGTAGGAGGATAATTGTTAGTGCAGGCAGATTTACAATAGGGTGTGTTAAATGCAGGAATTTACTCTGCCCCAATTTTCCTTGTGGCTAGCTCCTTCAAGAACAGAGAAAGACTTCTGCTGTGCTCTGGCTTCCCTTGCTGCATGCTGCAAACTGGCGTAGGATTAACTATCTAAGAGTACTCGCTGTTACAGTTCAGCAAAGGACACAGTCTTCGCTCAGTTATACTGCTGAAAATCAATAATAATATCAAGTAGATCAATGGAATTGCTCAATGTTTATGCTAGAGTAAGTGAGAACAGAATTTGCTATTGCTGCAACAGAGTGAATGCCACAAGGCTGTATTGGCAGGGTTAGCACTCCCGGCATTATTCCCAGTCTTGATCCAGAAAAAAGTTAATGTTGACTAGATAGAAAATCTCTGAGAGATATGCGACCTCTGGCTGATACAGTGAAAAAAAATGAAATGAAGCAGGGAAAGCAGTAACCAAGAGATGCAAAAAAGCCTTTCAGTAGAAGCTTTCCTACTATCTTAACTTCTTCAGGTGGTAAAGAGGAAAATCTGATTTAAGCTTTGTAAAAGGCATAAAACCCCTGCTGAAATTTTGCATTAGAGAGGAATGATTGCAAGTTGAAAGATTAAAGGATCAATAGAAATTTGGAATGTTCATTCCACAAATCATACTGCATCTTTCTCTACTTTTTCCAAGCAGAATTCTGAGTTTTAGATAGATGTAGTAAACCTCCACTTACCTGGTCATGAAACAACTTGTGAGTCTGTGCTGGAAGCTCTGGGAGCAAGATTATTTATAAGGGAAAGGAAGCCAACATAGTCTTTGCGTAAAGGAAAGACTGGAACATCTAAATCAAAGAGAAAGACAGTTGTCTCGTTGGCACAACCTTGAATTAGGGTCAGTTTAAAATAAATCATCAATGTTCTCTAAAAATGTTTAAAAGAAAAAAGATGCACAGCCACAGGAAGCGATCTATGTTTCACAAAACATGTTCTATATTATAAATAGTGTTTAATCATTCTGGTAAATGGTTGAGATGTCATGAGGCTTTTGCTGACCATGGAACATTGAAAAGATTGTCACTGTTTTTGTGTCTTTTACCAAAAACAAAATTGGTAGTAGGGCTGAAAAATTAATGAGGTAGAGAGAACTTGGAAGAATCATGGTTCAGCTGTACTAGTCTGGACAAATATAAGTCATCCTTATGGGGAACTGTGATTCAGGCCAGGAAGGTAAAAAGTATACCTTTACAATAACTTTAACAGCATTTCACAGAGGTGATAGTCTCTGTTACTGAAACAAATGTAGGGGCAATAACGTAAGTAGAGACCTTAGAGAAAGACTCAATATTTTGATCTATTAAGTAAACGCTAGCGATGCCTAGAAGCAAAATCATATTCTTAACAATTTAAATTGAGAAAATTTGATTGCTACCAAGGAACCAAACAAAACCTCAAATCTAGTATAGAAAGGGTGAATTTAAGCTTAGAAACCGAGAGTTTCATTTTTTTTTGGGCAGAATGACTGACAAAAACTCATACCCCCTGTAATTAGCAATTTCTTATCCCCAGTGAGAGTCCTGTAGGTCCCTGACACATAACAACTGCAGAGGAAAGGATTTAGCAACATATTTCAGGGTACCTGAAGAAAGAAAAAGCTTTAGCAAATGAAAAATTTGCTCATCATATTTGAGCTTCTTTTAGATTTCCAAGGAGGAAAAAAAAATGCCTCTCTCCTCCTCTCCACATCCGAATGCACACATAGTTTTCATCTTTGTTTTTTAAATTCCTTTTATTTAGACCAGCTGGAATGACTGAATGCTGTTATGATACACAGGGATAACTAGAAGTAAGGGGTTAATGTTAGGGAAGTAATGGTTAATGGCATGGTATGGAAGAATAGAATAGTGTCAAGAAAACTGACGTCATAAGTGTGCAGGACACTTTTTTGCTATTTCTTTTCTTTGTCCATCATTTGAATAATCTCCTTCAAATATATCTGGTCATGCTGCTTGCTGTTGGATGCCAACTTCAACTGTGCTAATTCTACATGATGTAAAGGGGTATTTAGCTCCTTATGGGTTCATGCTCTTCACACTACTTTGGACCTGAAGATACTCATTAGGTGCTCAGAAGTTAATCCTGGAAGGTCTTCATCTTTTCTAATGCTGTGAATTTCTGTTCAAGTCTAACAGCGCAGTTCAGGCTAACAGTGCATTGCAAAAATGGTGCAGACCAAAAAAGTCTGTACCGTAAGGCTCAATAAAAACAAAAGAGATATTTGTAAATTGTACTTACTTTTTTCTTTTTTTTTTTAACTGCAGAGAAAATAAACACATTGGAAACACAAAAGCCTCTTCACTCAGCCTTGGGCAACAAACAAGCTTGGATCAGGACTGCTTTGAAAATGGAGTCAGAACTCATAGTATGGACATTTAGGATCTTGTACAATACAGAATTTCAATTTTAATATTTATTTAAGTCTAAAAAGGCAGAAGGTCCTCACTGTTGATAGAGTGGTTTACAGGTCTCATTGAATTCTGATGATTTACCAGGTTATTAAAAAGAATTGGAAACATGGTTTGTCCTATGATCATTTTATTATCTTACAGCTTTTGAAAGGAAGAGCAGGAGGCCCTCAGATAAATCATCTTCAGGTTACCTAGCCTAATAGGCTAGGATGTCTCTACTAATAGTTCAAATATCTGTGTTCAGATGTAATGTGGCTGTTACTTTTCCCAGGCCAGCAGAGCCAGGTTTATAGGGTCAACATTGTGCCTCTGGTTCTAACTGCAGATAACAAAACTTTCTGCCTCCAGCAGGCATGTTAAGTACAAAGCTGCAGCAGGATAAAAGCTGCAGTTGATTTAGAGCCTCATCTGGATTTACTGTACTTTTGACTTGGATAGAGACGCTCTCCTCTGCTCAGCGGAGGAGCAGAGGTACACATATGATGCTATGATAGAACTCTCAGTGAATTTTTTTCAAGCCCAAAGAGGAAAAAACATTAAGTTTAGTATTCAGAGACTGATTCTGGAAGGTACTGAGAGCCCTTAGAGAGGGGATTAGGTCCACATGTGAGCAAGGAATAGACTAAACCATTTCTAAGCAAACTAGCTGTTTAGGCATAAAACATTATAACTTTAGGGAGATCAAATTTTCTACTGTTAATATTTTAATTTTTTGTTGAAAATGGAAAGTGAATGAAGATGAAGGGACATGTCAGAGAGGAGCCAAGAGGTTTTAATAGTTTTTTCAATAAAATATTGCTGTGTAAAACAAATGTACTATGGTGAATTACAATAAAAAAGCCGTTAGAATTACATATTATAAATGATAAATTAATTCCTGTTATCACATTGTATAAAATATATTGTTTCTATCTATTGAGCCATGAAACCAATAGACAATTCTTGTTTGAAGGTTGATAACTCAGTGTACCTAGAGAAAGACATTATCACCTGGAAAAGCATCTTACAATGATTTTCCAGTTCTGTGCTTACAAAATATAGCCAATTCAATACTCACATTGTGTATGTTTTCATCCCACTGTGTTTCAATTCCAAAGAGCACACCAGGAAACAAACAGTGGTTTCATGATGTGTCAAGAAAGGAAGAGGCATACCAAAATGGTCATGGTAAAGAGCTGTGTAAATAGACCAGGCTATCAAGGGGGAGCCATGGCAGTAAGGCTGTCCAGAAGAGAACTATTAGAAAACACCAGGATCAGAAAACAAACAATAGTCTTTTGGGGACAGGTTACGAGAGAAGACATTAGCAGGAGAAAAGATTTTTCTTGAGCAGAAGACAGTCTAATCGTGATTGTCTTGTAAGTCCAAAATATGTGAATATTTGCAATTTTATTACCAATTGTCTAGTATTTGTATGAAAGTGCCACACATTCGTGGTGACTTGACAAATATAAAAAGTATGACAGAAAATTAAGTTCCAGGGAATTTCTGAAGGCACAGCGGTAATGAACTCATCCCTGGGGTAATGCCAAAGCAGCAAGGGGAAAGCATTCAACCAATTCTTTCAGGTATTAGTACATTTTGCGTTGTACATGGAAAGACAGCAAGTGTGATGGTAGCAGGAGACAGTAGTTGTCTCTGGTGTGCTGCCATGAGGGAAAGAGAAGAAGGAGAGCTGGAAACTCACCCTGGCTGGGGTCCCCCTGGCTACCAGGGGGCGGGAAAGGGAGAAGGCAGGAATGGGAAGGCTGCAGCTGGGGGCATGGCACCAGCACTCGGACAGGCTAGAAAGGATAATAAAAGAATGTGAGAGAAGGTAAGGAAGGCTACCATGCTCTGCTGCAGACTCCTTTAAAATAGAGCCTTAGTTTCCTGATCCTCCGAGATTAGCAGCAAACCTCCTCTGGTGTCAGCCCACACCAAAGGCTGCAGATAATTTTGCCAGCTCAAAAGTCAGAAGAGTGCACTGTGGAGCTAAATGGATTTTCGTTGCTGATGCCTTGTGTGTATAATGCACATTCATGCAAAAATAGATCTTGTTTGTCTGGTTCAATTTTTTTAAGAGGAGTTCTATAAAAAATTCTATTTAAAGCCAAGAATAATAAGGACTGCACTAGACTCAGTATGCGTAAGAGTTACCTGCAGTGTAATGTAGCTTGTGCTGGCTTTTAACTACTTGGTTTTGTTATTTTTGTTGTTGCATATTTTTACGTGTAATAAGACTATTCAATTGCAAAGATTAGAATAGTTTTAAAAGGAAAAGCTGGCTATTGCTTTTGCCATCAAACACAGTGGTCAAACAGATAAAAGAGTGGTCAGACACCATTGCTCAAGTATTGATCTTCAAGATCACCAAAATATTTTCTATGGATGTGCAATATATAGAATCAATAGCAAGACAGGGGAATTTAAGTCATCTTGCAAAAAGTACATTGACTTCTTGAGAAGTGCCGAGTTTAGTCAAAAGAAGTATATGTTTTATTATGTGTGATTGGCAGTCTAGGATGTTCCTCCTTTCTTTCTTAATTCATTTCCCGTTTTCCTTCTTTATGGAACTTTTGGGGACATTCCAATGAAACAAAACCTAAAGGATGCATTCAATAACTATTTACTGCATAGCTGTCCATTAACAAAGTAACTATATATTTATTTTCACCTCTGAAAAGCAAGGAGGGTGATGCATAACAAAGAATACCCATTAGCTATAATCTCACATCATTAATTCATTTCTATTAAGAACTCATTTGCATTATTCTCTCCCATTTACCTAATTCCCCAGATTTTGTATCTGCTTTTTCTCCCTAATTTTGACTTCGGAGTGTTAAAAGCAGTATAGTTGATCTTGATGTAGTTTTCAATGAAAGCTATTTTCATTTGTATAATGACCTTTAAAAGCAAACATAGATAAATAATTGTTATACATAAATAAATGATGACATTTGGGTCTAAGATCATTATATTTATGTTGGTAAACATGGTAAAGATCTCAAAGATATTCAGTATTTTAAGAATTTAAAAATCCTAAAGCCTTCAAGATATATACAATTTCATTTTTGTTTGACATGTCCAGACTTTGAAAGTCCAGAAAATGGCGATACATTAGAAGAGATCTAGGGCTTTTTATTCTTCACTTCAAGAATATCCTACAAAGTAGGAGCACTTTCCTCTTCTCCTGCTAGTCTTTTTTTTGTGCTAAGTATTACCAAGGATGACAGATTGTGGCACAAGTCAGGGTAGCTTTTGACCTGAAGTCATATTTGGGAAAGTTCTTTTGTCATTTTCTGATGGGGAAGCTGCATGTTGCTGAAGTGTAAAACAGGCATCATAGTGTCTCAGCAAAAATATGTTTCACATAAGGGGATAATCTGTTGACTGGCTACTGACAAGCAGAAATTTCATCTCACAGTTTAGTTAGTCTAGTTAATGTTTTTTTAATCATAAACTTCCAAAATACTTTATATAGGCTCGCCATCGATGCAACATGAAAAGTTTCTGAATTTCAAATTTAAAGATGTTATATTTGACTTTCTATTTTTCATTAAAAAACATCTCTAAAGCAATCTAAAATCTTTAAATAAAGTTTTCCTTTGTGCTTTCTCTCTAGGTAAGATAAGATTAATCCTTTTTGCACTAATTAAAGCTAGTAAATGAAAACATGCAAATGAATAAGTGTAATGACAGTATTACTAAAAACTCTACAAATTTCAAGACAGCCATATAATTTGTCAATTTATTGAAATCTCTAGTTGATGATTCAGACATTGAGGAGTTATTTCAGCTGTTTTACTTTTCTTATTTCTTATCTTACTCAGAAAATCTTGAGCCCTTGGGCTCAAGAGTGTCTGAGGTGGGAGTGTCTGAGAGCAAGAGCAGCTGTCTATCTGTTGCTGGTGCTGAGGAGGAGGTGGAAAGAGGGAGGAAGGTAATCCTTTGATAATGTAGATTGAACTTCTCTTTTTAGTCCCCCTACTTGCTTTTCCGCTGTGCAGAGGGCTGGTGACGGAGCATGTGAAGCGTTCGTGTCAAACTAAGACAAGATCCCCACAGCACTAGGTTTGTAGCTGCAGTTTACCTGATCACTTGCACCTTTTATTCTACAAAATGTTAGCAGTTTTGACAGTAGAGTTAAGCTGAATGGGAGGGACAATACTGGAGAGAGGAAGACTGCTATTTGACATATGAACCTCTCAGTGTTACAGTACCTCTAGTATAGTGACTGTGTAAATGGAGGAAGATTGACTGGAATGTCAAAGATGCTCTCTAAATGCATGGACCTCTACTAGATGTCTTTTTTTTTATTAATTTGGACTTTCTAAATTCAGATATCTTTTTAAGGGAGAAGCAATTGAGCACAACTTGCCTTTTTGTTCTTTCACTTTATGCCTAGCTGTAGGAATCAGATGATTTTCTGAAGTGCTGTTTGTGTACCTTCTATATTCTATGTAGTCTGAATCGATTACTGTCTGAAATAACATACTTAACATTTACAACATGCAAAGAACAGAGAGAGATGACCAACATAACATCTTTTCCTATTGACTCTCCTCTTCTAATCCATTAATATTCAGCTTTTGCATTAGGCTCATGGCAGCAATTAAAGGAAAAGAACATTTCTTCGGGTGTTTGCATCTTTTCTCTTTGGCAATTAATACAAGCATGTTTTTATTGAATACTTCATTAGTTTAGTGAGGTAGAAAATCAACTAAGATTCACATTTTGCTTTCAATCTAGTTTGTATCTATCTGCCTATTATTCCAACTAAACACATTTTCCATAAACAATGTTTGGTTATCTGCTAGGTATAATTGAAAACCCTCTCATATTGTTCATTTGTCATTCTCAGCCATGCGTAGGTACTGAGACTCTGAGCAAAAATTTGAAACTGTTTGCATCAGTAAATTGAATTTTTTGAGTCTGTACTAATCTGCATGGGTCATGTTTGGGCTCAGCAGGCAATAAAAGAAAGAAAAAGAAAGAACTCATTTTTTTCTTCTCTCTCTCTCTTTTTTTTTTTAATTTTTATTTAGGTTCAAAGCCAGAGGGTAGTTGACTTGGCCATAGATGGAAGCACTGGAGCTTGGGGAGCTTGATTTGCACTGTTTGGTATTGACATTGACATCGTCATCATCGTCGACAATGTGTTTATCTGCATGTACCCTTGAGGTAGGACAATGGTCTTAATTCATTTTTTCTAATTGTCTCTGCAAATGGGTAACTGAGTCATGGAGAAGCTGAAAAAGACCCTAATTATAGTGAAATGTAAAACGCTTTGAGCTAGTTTTAGACTAGGTGTCTATATTGACAGAGTGGTCATGGAACAAAAACTTCACGAGGGCTGCACAGAATGGCCCTGGAAACTGGGTTTACTCTGGCGTTTGAACCCTCAGACCACCTCAGCATAACATGAAGCAGCTAGTTTAAAGGTAGCCTGGATAACTTCAGCAACGGTGTCTCCTCTGCTACGGCACGGGCTGCCCACTGACTCTGCTAGCTTGTGTGCGATGGAGCCGCGCAGGGAGCCAGGCAGTCTACTGCATCCCTGGCAGAGCCATAGCAACAGTGCTTCTTTCTGGAGCTGATTTGGCTGCCTTGCTGTCTATAACTGTAACAGGGAGCACTGGGGCAAGGAGATGAGGATGATGATGAAACAGAAGTTTACGATACTAACCACAGATTTTCCTGGTAGGGTCTATCAGCAATGCAGATGGGAAAGAATGAGTGAGACCTCTAGAGACCATCTGATCCAATCCCTCTGTTCAAGCAGTGTCACCTGGGACAGATTGCCGAGGACTATGTCCAGGTGGGTTTCAAATATCTCCAAGGATGGAGCACAACCTCTGTGGGTACTCTGTTCCAGTGCTGTTGCCCTCAGAGTAAGGAAGTGTTTTCTTGTGGGAGACACCACAAGTGACCAGCCTCCAGCTGGACTTCGTGCTGCTGATCAGCACCCTCTGAGCCTAGCAGTTTAGCCTGTGGGAAAGACATTCTGATTTATTGTTCAGAATATGACCGTCTTCATTTCATGAAGGACAAGTTGGCTTTTTGGAGTGGGGAGAAAAGGGAGGTAAAGGCATATTGAAACACATAGACACGTTTTTCTTTTTAGAAGGTGTCCTGGAACTGGTCAGTTCTCCTCTCTGTTGAGTAACGAGCTTTTCTTTTTCAGTCCATGCACTGGATTAGTGTGTTTTTTCTGAGAGTGAAGAGGCCAAGCCTTGCCTCTGGTTTGGGATTTCTGGGTAGCTTTGGAGCATGTTCTTTTGCAACTCCAGCATAACCTTCCTGAGGGTTTTAAATTTCTGAGCTGCTTTTACTATTTATGCCTTCAGGCTTCAGGCTGTCATAAAGACAATTGAAGATTAAACAAATATAGAGTCTATAACCAGTTTCCAAGCCAAATAGTCTTGTCTGTGGATAGACGGCTGGAAAAGACAATACATAGACAATATCTATGTGAGACATTCAAAAATGTGGGCAATCTGGCTTCTTTTTTTCTCCACTCTGGAGTGGTCTTTGAGCTTCTGTTGAATCTGTTATGGAGGGCAGATCTTTATGTCCCTGTTCATGGATACTTTGCATCTCTGACAATCTCTCTCACTCCTAGAAAAAGCTGATTGCTTTTGGCTTTAACTCTTTCCAAAGAGACTCTTCCCTGAGTTTCTGTGACACAGTAGTTTTTTGTGCCTTTTCTGTTTGGTACAAGACCTGATGGTCTTGTAAATAGAAAACATATTTCCTTGCTGTGACTTGGTAGTAGCGGTACTTTCTGTTGCCCAAGGGGGTGTTTCCATTTGAATGCAAAATTGTCAAGGTTTAATGACTATTATTGTTTGTGGTCTTGCATCAGCCCTTGGAACCCCATTCCAAAATGTAATTAAAAAGCAACAAAGAAAAGGTCGGAAATGAGGGATTCTTGATTTTTAATCTGACTCAATTAAATGTAGTGAGTCACCAATACTGAAGAATTTATAAGTGGCACATGGAAAAATTTTCCAGATCCATACATATGTTTAACTATTTATTAACTAAAAATGACAATGAAGATTCTGTAACAGAAACAGTCATTACAGGTGTTAAGAAGCTCTTAAAGAATGAATTTTACCCTTCCAAAACTTGAATGGCCTAGTCTGAACAAAGCTCCCATTGCATAGGGTCATGGTAACCTGTCTGATTCCTGCTAACTTGCCTGTTGGTGTCCTGCTAGGTAAAGTCACAGGGAAAACCTGCCCTGGAAGACCATTCCAGTAAAACTCCGTATATGCTGGTATCTCACAGGATTTCCAGAAAAAAACACTCAGGGCACAGATAACTTCCTTTATTTTTTTGTATCTCAGCATTCCTGCATTTTCTGTGAATTAGGAAGCCAGGATACATAGCTCCAAGGCCATGTGTGATACTCACACTCTAAGAAACAAGACCTCAAGGCTTGCTGCATCCACAGATGGGACACTTCCTTGTCGTAAAGAGTTTGACTTTTTTACTTCTCTTAAATTTTGATGGGCTGACCACAGATATGTGAATAGGAGAAGAGGTGAAGACTTCATGTTTCTTATCCTTCCCCTAGAGCAGGATAAATCATAGAAATAATCATAGAATGGTAAGGTTGGAAGGGACCTCTGGAGATCATCTAGTCCAACCCTCAGTGTAGCCTATACTGGGATTGAACCTACAATCTTGACATTAGCAGCACCACGCTCTAACCAACTGAGCTAAACCTGCCTCCAAACATTACTGCTGCAGCCTCTGTGCTCCTCTGAGTTTTTTGGTATTTTCAGTTGCTGAGCTAAATAAATGAGGCAGAAGGGAGGTCAGATCACTGTCAGCCTCCTTGTCTTCCCCAGTGAAAGGCACTGGAACTGAATGGCTCTAGGGGCCATTCATAAGACTGGAACGTGGGGCTGGCCGCACTTCAATCAACGTCTAAGGTCCATCTAGGCTGAGATTCCCTCTCCAACAGTGGGAAAAAGGGATGCTTGTATGAATATATCAGAACAGGCAAATATATATATGATAATTCTACCATCTACTCTCCCTTCTTCCAACCATTTTTGAGTCAAGCACCTCTGGAATAAGGTGTGGTTTCTATCTATACAGTAACTCTTGAGAGGCTTTTCACATGCTTCATCCATTACAATAAATTCTCACTTGTAGTGTGAAAACAGAATGTTTCTGTGAAATGTGTTCAGTGTAAATCTAGTCTGGCTAGGCAAGAATTGACATGAATTGACTATGATCTTAGTTGTTGGATGAACTTTATCTTTCAGAAATCAGTTGAAAATTGATTTTTCCCACCAGGAATATTGTGTACAATAGCTAAAACTGAAACATTTAAAATACTCACGATTAAAGGCAGAAGAATAAACACATCTGTATTGATTACGTTAATCTGGACAGCTAATCAGGAAATCATGCACTTTGACTTTGATATTTTGTATTACAGTTAAAGAAGGCTACCTCCTTCACCACTTTAATCAGAAGATGTTTTGCTCCAACATATTCTGTGTGCTTTAACTTTTCATCTTATGCTTTTATAGTTCAGGGCCACTAAAGAGCTATATTTGCTCTAAATGGAGCTCAAAATAGCCAGCTTCTTATTCTGAAAAGAAGGTGCATAATTACATTAAGCCTGAAGAGATGGAGTATTTCAGAAAGTGAAATAAAACAAAAGATTTCTACAATTTGACACAGCCAGTGCACAGATTATAAAAATTATTTCTGTTTAGAGTTATTAATGATAATGGAGTCATACTAATTTGCTTATGGAATATAAGGGTAATGAGAGAAATTTCAAAATATGGCAATAATGAACAGTCTATAATTAATTAGAATGTTATTTAAATATGAACTTTGAAATCATTTTAATTACCATGTTTTAAGATAATGATATGGTAAAAAGGAGAGAGACTGCATGTCACTGACTGTGAGAGATTCGTGCTCCTGCAAATGCTTATGCACAACTATAACTGCATGTGTGTTTAATAGTGGCTGGGGTTCATTAACAATTGTGCTTTCAATTATGGAATGGAAAAGGTTCTTTTATTTTCCTACTAGAAGAAGTCTGTGGTAGACGAGGGAATACTGGAAACTCAAAAAGAAACAGATAGAAAAAGATAGTGAAATACCCATGCATTCTGTTAACAAGATAGAGAGTGCCTTAAAAAATTTGTACACATTATGCCTGTTTGCTATTTCCTATTTATAAACTTCTTTTTGAGATCTCCACTGCAAAGGGCATAACCATACATGCAGAGGTACTGAATAAATACAAATGTTTTCATAAGCTGTCCATGCTTTAAAAAGTGCCCCAGAGAAACTCAAGAGTATCACAACATTAAATGGAAAAACAGAGGGGTAGAAGCTTACAAACACTTACAGACTATGAATTAGGGATAATTATTTTCTATATTCAGAACACTGTGCAAAATATTTTTTATCTACGGCCTACCTACAAAGAGTTGTGTCTGTAGCACAATACAAACAAGATGTTAGTTTAAGACACCATTAAGGAGTGACTTGAATACAGCTTATAAGAATCCAAGGAGCTATAAGAGCTTCAAAACAAAGGGTTTTAAAACATGAGTACATGAGTGAGAACTCATGGTCAAAGGCTGAAAGTTAAAGATGTTCATATTCAGGCTAATTTCTTTTACAGTGAGTGAAGTTAATAATAGGAAGGTTGTGTGGTGAGTGAAGTAGTGACAATTTTAAATCAAGATGCAGTTCCAAAATAGAAATTCTTGTTACAGCACAGATATTGGACTTGAAGCAGCAAGTAATGCATGGCAGGTCCACGGCCTATGTTGCGCACGATACCAGAACGCATGGCCAGTGCAACCCAGTGATTGCTCCAGTCAGAGATCTTAACTATAAACACCATCTTCATAGAGAAGTTAAGCCACTGATTTGAATGCAAGTGAGAGCCTGGACTGACTACTTAACTCAGGGAAGTGTCCAGTGCCCATACAGTGCTCTGTAGGTAGTGTCTGTAAGGAGTACTTCTCCGAGAGCCACCACTTATGCAACATGCGGAACTAGCAAGGCGTTACTTGCCCTGACATCTAGCAGCCACCTACAGTCTCACAATAATTAAAAAAAATGTTTTCCAAACCTGCTGTCAAATTTTGCATATGATATAGGAAAACAGATACTTCAGTGGTGCAATTTATAATGGCCACGTTCAGAGACAAATCTTTTGACTCTTCTCAGGAGAATTATATTTGCTGAACTTTTACCCTCTTTACGTGAAATAAATATTTTTGAGTTAACTAGTTCTCCTGTGATGGTCAGTTCTCCCATGCATTTAATTTTAGTGGTAAGAAGAGGTTATTTACTACTAGGATATTCCTTAAGTCTTTGTTTTAGGTAAAGGCTACCAGATGAAATCAATATTCACTTTACAGATATTCTAGATGTTTCCAATGCCAGTCTTTGATTTTTTTTTTTTTTTTTAATCCACCCGCTTAAAAAGAAAAATAGTCCATTGTGGTCCTTTAAAGCTGGATTTCTTAGGGGTCTTTTTTAAGTTTACTGTCTGTTTTTACAAAAATCACAGTTCCCCAACGTACTAGCTGGTAACTGTGTAAATACTTTAGATTTTTGACATTGTTATTTTGGTGAATACACATATAGTATTTTTACATGAACTGTCTTATTTTGAATTAATTTGTGGCCAAACTGTTTCTGAGGCAATTTAGTAGCATTTGTGAACAGTGGTGGGGCTAGAATGCAGCTGATTAATACTTTGTTGTGCTGAAAGCTGAGATGCATATGCGTATAACCTGACAGTTACCAAGTTTTAATGTGAATGTGTGAAATGAAGTTTTAAAACTTTGTAGATACTTAAGAATATCGACTGCTGGTGATCTTCAAAGTTTAGTCTCAAGACTTGTTTGATGATCACCTTATTCCCCCAACCCCTCTTGGGATAGATTACTCTATTTCTTTATAGGATAAAGGCACAGTATCATTAACAGGAGACTGTGCAGCTTACCTCTGGAAGATTCAGGGGAAAAAGAGGATTGGATTTCATACACTGGTTGTTTTTATGCAGGTCTGGAAAGTTGGGGAGCTTCTCTGTGACGCAGTAATGCAAACAACTAAATTTCTTACTGCATGGAGAGCGGTAACTGATAATACTGGTTTTCTTCCCTCTCTGCTATACTCTTTTGCTTTTTCACCAGTCAGTTTTTTTGTTAAAGATATCAGAATTTCCCTGCTGGATTTTATCCCTGAATTGCAGTATTTACTCTATCAAACCACAGTTTCTGAACTGATTCATGTGCTGATTAAAGAAACAGGCCTTTTGATTGCTTTCTGTTGTCAGAGAGAGCCATAAAAATACGATTATGCAATGTTGCAGATAGTGTGGATGGGGGAAATGCAAACACCTTTGAATGTGATCTTTTTTCCTTTATCCTTCCTTCTTTTTGCTTTTAGTCCAAGTTTTAATTCCTGTTGTGCATACCTTTTCCTTCTCCTATTCCTTTTTTCTCTTCAGATTTAAAAGTCAGAATGGTCTGGCCTCCTTAGGTGGTAGCTGGTACGTGAGATACACTCACAGATAGAGGCAAGCTCACCCTCTGCCTGCATTTGGAGCTGGTTGGGGACTGGAAGCAACATGGATGCTTCCGCTGGATGCAGAATCTCAGCTAATAGCCTCAGTTTGGAGTTGACTTACACCTGACCGAATAGAAGAACAGGCAGAATTGGCTTGCATCCATCTGCAGGAGGCTGTGCAGACATATCCAGTGTGATGCTTGCATCCAGATCTGTACCTTAATGATAGGTTAAAGCCTATCTTTCAGAAGGATGTCCAGGCTTGATTTGAAAAACAAACCCCAAAACTGATGGAGAGTTACTGGCCCTTTTCTAGTTTTATACTTTTTAAATACATAGTTACACACAGAGCAGGATTCTGCTAAAGGAATAGGCTGCAGGTTAGAGCTATGGAGCACTAATGAAATCAGACTGGAATGCGCAAATAGAAAGCAGTTGCTTTTTCTGTTTGCTTCTCCGAACTGAGGACATCTTTCTCCCTCTCATCTGCTTCTGGTGAATATCTTACTTTTAATCAGTATAAAAGCTGTTGTTTTGTATAGAATTTTTCTTTTAAGTGTAAATATGGCAAAGCAGTTCAGAGTAGCTGAGGTGCACAGGGAGCGTAATGAAAAAACACCCCTTTTTTTCCTAAACTTTCTCAGAGAGATCTGGTAGTTGAGATGTGATATTTCACAAGTGCAGTTGTAAACACATATAAATAGACCAAGAAAAAGAAAACTCCCCTTTGAGGCAATGTCACAATAGCTAAGTATGAAGAATATCAATCCTCCAGCAAATTAGTATAATTAAATAATTACTGACTTTCTGGTTTGCGTAAGTCTTCTATAATTTGCCCTAACACTGCGTTCATGTTGTATTGTGACAGAGTGACAGATTATAAGTCTCTTGTTACAATACTTATAGCCTTAGGCCCTCTACAGACATCTTTTGTGGTCTTTGCTGTATTAAAGCAAGAATAATTATTATTGAGTTGCTCTGGCAATTGGTTTGGTTAGCTCCAGTAAGGCTACAGATAATAATCAGAAAAGAGGGGTGAACTAATCTATTCCCTGACCCCAAGGCAGAAATACCTACATTGATTTTATTTTACACAGGTGTTCTTCTAATCTCATATTAGAAACCTTTACTAATGGGCATTTTACAACCTCCTGAAGCCAAATTCCAGTGTTGCTTTTCACTGTTGCTACTATTAGAAAGTGTTTCCTCATATATAAATTAAATTTCTCTTGTTGCAATTAAAGTCAAAGTGGTATGGAAAATAGCATGAGTTGAAAATTCTTTGTTGTAATTGTGTTTTGACAGAAGATTAGGTTTCTAATAGAACACACTTTTTTCATAATAATGATCTGCTTTTCCCTTTCACAGAATCATAGAATTCATAAAAGAGAAATGAAAAAAAAAATGAGTGCAAACACCTGCCAATGAACTATTTTGGTTTGGACAGCCTGTTGCAGTATCCCATGAGAATTTTAGCTCAGCCTTCCTCTGGTCCCATTTCTTGTGTGGAGTGGGCTTTTCTGGCTTACTGTATTTCTGTAACTCTGGATAACTGGTTCAATACCACATACTGGTTTCAGCCATTCTGCTTCTGCAGTCCCTTTAATTTAGTCCTCATGGGATACTGGAAGTCTTCTAGAAACACAAGACAAAGAAGACCGCCTGTGGCACACTCCGTCTCTTGCAGTAGCAGGAAACCAAGCAATAGAAGTAAATCGGAAGTCATGTCAATTCGTTCTCCTCAAAGCACAAAGCACATAACAACTCTCTAACAAACAAAAGGGATTTTGATTCAACTGAAGAACTGATCACTGGCAATCCACCGCAGGAAGGGAACAGAAAGCTCAAGGGACACTGCCAGCAAGCTAGGAATAGCATACAACTAAAAGGACTAGATGATCCTGGAAAGTGGCTTATGCCCTAGGCTGCCAAAAAAAGGGGGAAAAGCAAACAAACCAACACAGCAGTCACCCATAACCTGACATGGCAAAGGACATGTCTTATCTGATGTTTGCTGTTAACTCTTTGTGTGTGGACAAGCTGGGGTAGGCCGGGTACCAAGAGGTTTCTCCATACCCCTAGGAACACCAGCATGCTTGTCTCAATCTTTTAGCTACAGCCAAAAGAAGGAAATATCTTTCCTCCTCACTTGAAAGCCAACACATGCATTTAAGTCAAGCAGCAAAGTCCTAAAGCGTGTAATTAGTTACTTAAGTGCGGTACAAGAGGCACATGATAATTGTTCTGCCACATCGATGACTCATACCCCTTGCAACAGAAATTTTAGTTGTTAATTGCCTGATCAGCCCAGACAATCCATTCTGTCAGTCTAGCCATCTGCATCTGGAAACAATTTGGAGTTAACACCGTCAGTTTGTTTGGAAATCCCTTCCAGAACTTTGCTGATAGTAAAGCTCTTCTTTCTAATGTCCAATCTAGATGAATTCATTGCTAGTTTATTCTCCTTTGTACCAGTATTAATTTTAAGATTTTAAGCCCCTGAGCTGTGGATGGGTTGAGGTGCTGAGGGTGCTTATATGTATTTGTCCTGTTCTCATGCTTCCCCTCGGGTACTGGCCATTGGCCCCTTCTTTTTGTTAGACTTCGCTGCTGATGGCCACTGTTCTTACTGGTTTTCCTCTAAACCAAATACTGTCTTCCTCCACCCCGAAAGAATAAGAGGGTACAAGAGGGGAACCGGGGAGAAAAATAGGTTGTTAAGGGAGCAAAGAACGAAAAGGGGAAGGATTTGAGTTCAGAGGGTTAGTTTGGAGCGAGAGGGAGACAGAGAGCATTTGTGGAGGTGTCCAAGGAGCTGGCAGATGCTGCTCAGTGGTGCTGTCTGGAGACATGCCAAAGATGAAAGACTGAAAATAGCTATGGCAAGCATGCCCTGTGACTTTGTGGGACTGTGGACTGGAAGAGATTAATTAAAGTCATCAGGAGAAATACGAAGCCCAAACATTGAACATCTCAGGGGAAAAGGGCTTTCAGCCTGTGTGTGTCAGGGTCCCCCTCTTTCCACGGAAAGGCTACGAGTCACAGATCTCAGTGAACTGCTCTGTGAACACTCCCACAGTTCTAGACTACTTTCTGGAGGATTTTCCAGTTGGTGTGTCAGGATTCCCCATCCTCCTCTAGGGATGAGAAGTGCCACCACTTGGTGCCTTGATGCAGGACATGGATGTAAGGTTTGGGCACAGGGACATGAGGGTGAGGAAAGGCAAGAAGCATAGCATAAGCACGTAGAGATTTCCAAGGCAAGGGTCTGAAGCAGATGCTTCAGATAAACACTCTACAGTTGTCTCATGTCACATGTAGGCCACGCCATGCTCACTAAGAGCAGCCTGGAGTACAAGCAGTCCTGCCAAACTTGGTGATGATGGCTGTGATCATCCCTGGACACACAGGTGAGGGATTGTGCAGCAAGGGGCAGCTCAGCTGTTTGACTTCCCGCCATGGAGCTCACTCCAAAGAGTTTCCAGGTCTTGTGACAGTCCCAGTAAAATATATGGTCAAATAAGTCATGGGGCGGACTTCTGATCTTGAGAAATATAGCAGATGCTCATATCAGAGTTCCTCGGAGCTGGAGAGGAAAGACACAAGCCTGTGCAGTCTGTGCCACACCATTTGTGCTGCAGTGAGCCTCTACAAGCAGTGGAGGTGAGAGGTATGGACTTCGAGGGGCCGTGCACACCTCTGAAATGGCAGTGATGTTTGTATGTATTTTATCTGTTTAAAAGTACGCGTGTGAAATTGACCTCCTACCAATCACATGGATAAAATCCTGCTTAGACAGCTGATTTTGAGTGATGAAAACTAGCAGGGTATTTTGGGATTTTGTTTGTTTATTTTCCTGTGTTTTTTTTTTTTTCCTGTGAAGCGGTGTTGGCTCACATATAACACAGACTGTTGACTCAAGCCATCAAATGGGAGCTCAGAAATCTCCAGAATTAGGCAATACCTAACCAGTGTTTCTGAGAATATCAGAGTTGCCTCAACAATGACTCTGCAAGAAGCACTTTTGAAGGAAAAATATAAACAGATAATATATAATTTATCTGCCACTTGATATTGCAAAGGATTAATTTGAGCCTACTAACTTTAGTTTGTGAATGGACTATCTCTCAAGAGTTTATATCAGGACAAAGAGAAAAGCAACTGCTTGGAACAGAATTACTATTTTTTTAATTACATTGGACCAAGTATTGTTGTTTGGGTAAGAATCTGCATTGTGCTTGGTACTATAGAGGCACAAAGGTCTAATCCTTTTTCCAAAGAGCATATGTATGCTAAGATAATAACTGAATTTATAAGTAAATAGAGACAGGAAAAAAAAAAGAACTGAAAAGGCTGAGGAAAAACAGAAAGGAAGCCAACAAATCTATCTGTCCCCTTTCCAAATATGTAATGATAGAATCATAGAATAATTTAAACTGGTCGTCTCATCTGACCCTCCCTGCTCAAAATAGGACCAACTTAAAACCAGTTTGCACAGAACAACGTCCAGTGAGGTTTTGAATGGAGATTCCACCACTGCCCTGGGCATCCTGTTCCATGTTTGACTACCCTGATATAGAGATATTTCTAAAGTGTTGTAATGACAGACCATTATGTTATCTGTGTGGAAGAGGTGTCATGACTCTCCTGACAACTAGTCTTAGGCAGTGTTTTGGTCTTATGTGTGAGGTGATGAAATACATTATTATAAGCAAAGACTCATTTTAATGTGAATGGGATGAATAGGAACATGAGTTTGTGACCGTGAACTAAGTTGGGAGCAAGTATGTGAGGCAAGAGGAAACACCAGCCAAGTTTTGAAATAAATTCTTCCCTAAATCTTCATTTAAAATTAATTTCTATTAACCTGGTTAACTTGGGAATGCTAATGACGAATGTTCAGGTACTTGCCAGTTGGTTTCTATAGATTTTGTTTCTAACCACTAAATCTCACTAAAGGATACAGATATGTGAACTACTTTCCTAATAATCTTTCAAATAAAAATAGCTGCTGCTATTTTTTAGTGCTGATTCTTCAGTATGAGTGGGAAAGGAAATATTGTTTAGATACATATACATTCTTATTTCTTTATGAGGATATAAGCACTATCATGAAATATTTGAGATTTTTCCATCTTAATTCATTCCACGCATCACAGAAAAGTAACTGCAATAATTATTTTATATATGTAACCTTGTAGAGTACTACTTTCATATAACCAGAAACAACAGCAAAGTTCCAAAATTACAAGAATATATTCACCTCAGTAGTATATTAGCTTTGAGATTAAACCTGTTTAAGTGCTGGCACTTTTCAAAAATTAAATTGAAGAGAGTAAACGTTATAAGCTTCTTCACTGCTGTTAAATCATATGTGTATCCTAAGAGTGGTTTTAAATAAGACATTACAATCTAGGTTGCAAAGTTAAATACTTCAGGAGTAATGCTATAAACCTGGAGGCTCCAAGGTTTTGGCTCATCAATTAGAGACAAGAGAGGCAGAGATTGATGCGACTGTAATTGCCTTAGAGTGACTATGAACTGTCAGTGAGACACAGCTGTGAATAAATAGGGACTGAAATATCTCCTGCTCCTGGATGGATGGCCAGCCACCTGGCTATGTTACTTTCTCTGGAAGAGTACATTTTGCTTTTTTTTACTACTTATTTTTTGTTTTAAATGACATTGTTATCTATTCAACCCATCAGGTACAAAAGTGAAGAGAGAGTCAATTAATTCATCAGCTAAAATCCCTAGATGTCATTTTCCTTCCCCTAGGAATAAACTTGAGTTTTGATATTACTGCTTTTATTATAAAGGTCTGTCTTGTTGCCATTTTCCAGCTGTTCCCAGCTTGAGGAGGTAGAAGCTATCAATTGACAGCTATTTTGACAGGTATTTTTTTTCTTTGAGACCTGTTATTTTGCTTCAAGTTTGCAAGACAACTTTACATTTTTCAGTATTCTACCAGACAGATGTAACTGTAAGAGAGAGAAAAACATGTCTGTTAGACAGTGGCTGCTGTGCCTTACTTTTTTGAAGATCCTACTGAGCAATCACTAGCAATGAGCCAGTACCATCTATTATAGCCCCATAAACTACTAATTTTACAGGTGTGTCTGTCAGAACATCCCTTAACATGTAAGATAACCCTAGCTTGGTGTCATTATGAATCTCAAACCTGGAAAGGGGAAAAGAAGAATCAGTTGCCTAAACAAAGGTGCCTAGCGTTATTTTTTAGTGGTGTCGGGTACCCTTCTAGGTTGCTGGTTGCTACTCCAGAAGGAAACAGACCTCTTGTAGGTGTCCTGTCAGATTCATCAGCCCCATGTGGATATTGGGCGTACTCGATGGGCTCTCAGATGACAGCAGGCATCCATGCTTTGGTAGCTGAGTCCTGTGCTAAGATGCGTACGTCCAGCCAGCAGGGTCTAAAGGGCTATTTAGCTCATCCTAATGAACATACCTACTTGTGGTCAGCTGAACAGTTTGCTAGGCTAACATGGCTGTATGGACCGCTCGTTACAGTTGGAACTCAGACATATCACTCACATGTGGATGCCAGTGTTGCAGACACCTAAAGTGTCTGAATCTGGAGCTAAAGTACATCTTCATGGGCCCTCCTTTATGGTCAACACCTAGACAGTGACTCCCTGTCTCCTGTTGAAAACACTTTGGTTAGTTTTCCTCTTCCTTCCTCCTGGAAAGACTAGCACACACCTTACTCCTGATTTCACTGCTGGCTGGGCTGACATGCTACACACACAGATTCTCAGCATACTTCTACGCCTGACCTGGTCTGACACTTCCACTGTTCCTTGTTTAACAGCTGGGAGTTGGACTGTCCGCTTTTATTACTGAGATTACTTGAAGTTGCATTTGTAACCTAAAGAGCCTATTCCCCTAGTAATAACAGAAAAAAATGACTGGAGTGAAGCAAATGCAATCCCAGCAAAACAAGTGAACTGCTGGGTGCTGCTAGAAGAAAGTAACGCTTTTGGATTTTACCAAATTCAGTGTGGAACCACGCTGAAGACATCTTTCATTTACTAAAACTCTGTTTTACCAAAACCTTTAAATCACTTTAGTCTTCTCAGTTATATCAAATTTAGATATTATGTGTAGCAATCCTTCCTAAAATAAAAATTGATTTTCTTAGGTATGACAGCTGATAGATATATGGCAGTCTAGCAACAATGATATTGTGAAAACACTGAACCTCTTCTACCTCTTTAAAAGATTGGGATTGGGAA
This sequence comes from Rhea pennata, assembly GCF_028389875.1. Lineage (NCBI taxonomy): Eukaryota > Metazoa > Chordata > Aves > Rheiformes > Rheidae > Rhea > Rhea pennata. The sequence continues at coordinate 107,817,833 of NC_084664.1, read as the reverse complement.
TTTAATTTAATGAAATTCAATGTGAGATCTTATAGAAGGGGATTTCAAAAATTTACAAAATCTCTTAAGTTAGATTTAGTATAGCCACACTCTCACACCTGTGTCCTCCCATGCATAAAAACATATATGTTGAAGCAGACTGTCCTGGATCAGTTGAGTGCAATGTGGGAGACATGGGACACTGGCTTGTAAGTCATGGCTCAGAGTCCTTTTGTTTAGTGATGACAAACTAGGTTTTTGGATAGATCTTTTATTTATTGTAGGAATCTCCAGCTGCTCTGGGCAGTCTTTTGCCTCAGAATCCTCTCTACTTCAGCTTTCATAAATCTTAAGCTAGGTTATTGCCCACAGCATGATTTTCTTTGGAAAATGTTTGAGATGTAGATTTATAGCTTGTTTTCCTATTGTGCCAACTTGTTGCCACCCTCATGTTTCTAGTGTTCAAGGCCTTACATTAAAGAGTTGTTTGTACTGGAGCTTTACCAGTGCACAGCCATCGGGGCTGCATGGAAACAACAGGGTCTTCAGTTTACTGCTGGGAATGGTGTCCTGGGGCTGCAGTTCTGCATTATCAACACAGGCTGTTTTTTTCTGCTATTATTTCTTCTGGCATTTATACACATATTTCCATTTATACTTCATTCATAACCCTTTCTGTTATGATTCTCCATTCTGTGAAGCTCTTCCTTAGAAAATCTGTCCCTATTTGTGTGCAGTTATGAGGAATAATAAAATGGACATGTACAGCAGAAATGGAAATGCTAATATTTTAAATGTCATAGTAAATGTCATTGCATGCTGAAGAGGGTGAAATGGTAGGATGGAGATTATCTGTAAGGTAGAAAAATGGACTATCTCTACAAGCATGAAATAAGTGTAAGAACAGGAATAATTAAAGTAATTCTTTCAATATTTTGTAGGGCATTTTGTACTGTAGAATTCTATGCAAATCAGAATAAAATTAAGCTGAAGTTGTTTATTTAAAATGTGAATAAAAATGGAGGAGAAAAAATAAGGACAGGAGGTTTCACAAAAAGGAGAAAGGCTCATCCATACCTGTAGATGATGCTGGAGTTTTTGTTCTTCAGGAAAATAATTTCAGGATTATATTAACTAACTTAGCTAAATTGTAAATATAAGGATACTAACTACAAAAGATCTAGGAGGAGTGGCTTGAAATAAAAAGCCTCATTTTGTTAAAATCACATGTATAGAATTGTTTAATCTTTGTAACACAGACAATTATTTTCTATTAGTCTTTCTGCCTCCTATTTGATTTATATTCCTTTTTATTCTAAATATAATTGTCTAAGAACCCAAGGACCAAAAGATAATTGGTAATAAATATAACCTATGTTATAAAGGCTCTGTTTGTATAATTACCCTAGAATTACTTCCAATAGAGGAGCTGCCTGTACCCATTAAAAGAGTTCTTTCTCCAGGATAAATAAATTATCTACCAGAATGAATATTGCCTGGTACAAATTGTGTCTACAAAGGATGGTTACCCCCTCTGCTCATGTACATTCACATAGCTGTACAAGCAAAACTGTGGTTAAGATTGCCTGTACCGAAATGAAGAGTGCCTTATTCAGTGAGCTTTTGTGCATCAGTGTGAGTATAATTTTTCACACTGGCACTGAGAACGATTAAGAAACTCTTTAAAACAAATAGTTACAGGCTTCTCTTATTAATATTGGATCAAAAATATCACCAAACACTTCTGTTCTTCTCAGCAACATAAAATGAATGTATCCATTTCACACACGGATTCTCTGTGATTTAAACTGAGCGATTTACATCACATTAACACTCACAGCATGATTTCCACTAAAATTACATCTTACTGATTTTGCGCATAGAAAAGGAAGTCTGTGCCTATTATTAAAAAAAATCAAGATAACACATAGAGAGCCAATTACATTCTGTCTTTTAATTGTAACAGAGATGCTAATCAGCATCTCACATGGGATGCATATTTGGATGTATCCTGTTCAGCTAGGACTAGCAGGAAATTCTATTTATCTTCTCTGTGAATGCTTTTCAAAGATGTGGCTAGAAATAACATACTAATAGGAGAAAGAACCAAGATATGGCTCTGGGCTTTTTATCCATCCAGCAGTTTAAATGAAACACATGTGAAACATAGTGGAATAGCATTTTGAGAAACTGCTTTCTTTCCCATCGATGTTTCAAAATGTCATCATTAGTATCAACAACAATTGTAGAAGCACAGATGCTTGAAAAAAATACATGCAAGTCTGTTATATAGCAATGGCAATAGAGAAAAGGTTGATTTTTTTTCCCCCATGAGAATAAAAGAATTATGATCAGGTCCTTAATCTCAATGAAGTAGGAGCATGGAAACACATGTCAGAATGAGGGAAAACAAATTTTAATAGACTTTTGGCTAAGTTGTATCTACATGGACCTGATAGTTGTAACTACCAGCAGGATCTGGTGACCTGATGATGGTATTACTATGGTGGCAGGAGTACCATGCAACACCAGTTCAGGTGTCTGTAGCTTGTTCCTACAAGTACTGGTGAAGGTGTCAGTCACGCTAGGTCTGGGTGAATGCAGGCCCAGTAGGTCTTTGCAACCCAGTGCATCCTGTGAGGCCTGACCCTTAAGGTAGCCTCAAATCGTCTTTTTCACTTGAGCCTAGCCAAGACCCTTACGCTGAAATCAAATGGAAATACTCTCCCTGTTTTTTCCACCAGATTCATCCACATAGCGTCCCAACATCAAAGAAGGCAAACTTGAGGTTTTGTGACTTCATATAACTAAAATTGATATAAATGTGCTGCTGAAATTATCAGTGTATACTACCTCTCAGCTGTGGCTGTTTAACCAGATGGTTAAATCCCACAGGATTTTTTCAGGAGACAATTTGCCTGGGATGTTACTTCATCACTTTTATTGTGATTAACTCCAGAATAAAATTTGAAATGTTTGTCTACTCAAAGAAAGATTCTGTAACATAACTGACATTTAATGAGATTGTTCAGGTACAGAGGTTCATTTTCAGGATTGTGAGGAACTCACATATGTATATTTGGAGTAACAGTCAAGCCAAATCCTTCCAGTCCATCTGGGATTTATATTAATGATTTTTTCCAAACAGCTTCTTGCTATCTTAATTATATGATACAATTTATACAAGTACATAGTTGCTTTCACTAAATCCTGTGTTTTATTTGATGCGTATTTTGATTTTATGAATACCTGCAACAGGGCACTTGCAGTTTCCAGGAAAAATACATTCAATTTTTTAAAAATCTATAGAAATATTAGTAGCAGCCAGCAAATTTAACTAATAGAACAAAAGCAGACTTAGAGGAGCAAGCCGATTTTTGCTGTTATGTCAAAGACTGTATGTGAGATATTCAGTTTCCTTTCCTTTCTTTATTCACTCTTTACTGCCTCAGCCATCTCCTTCCCAGAGCTTCTGCAGCTGATTGCCCATACTGAATGAATCCACAGCCTAGTGACTCCGAACGATCACGCTTAGCCCTTCTCCAATGGATTCACCTTTTCAGAACTCTATTTAGCTTCAAATATTTTGATAATTACTTTTTTGCCTTTTATTTGCTTCAGGATCCCCACAGAAATGCCTTCTTCCCGTCTCTGATCAGGAGAAGAGAAAGGTTTTATGCACGTAGTACATAATTAATGGGACGTGGAAGCAAAGCAGATTTCACACCACAGTAGCTGGCTGATACTCCTCATTCACTGAGAACATAATTAGTGCTGCAGAGGACCGTGAAGATTAAGCCTGCTCAGCTCCTTTCCTGAAGCTAATACTCCAGAGTATTACTGATTATACCACCTGCTTCTTGCATTTTGCTTATTCGAGCTGCAAAACAAGATGTAGCTGAAAATTAAGGGACTGAAAATAAGGAGAAGAATCTTTCACCACTACATCATTTATATTGATCTAGGCTAATTTTTATGGCAATAGTAAATTATAGTTTCTAACTGAAGTAAATGCCAGTTTTAACTCTGATTTTAATGGAAGCAGAGATAGAGCATCATGGAAGATAAAGAGAAATCACACCAAAGGACTGAGTAAAAATCTCTTTTGTTCCAAGACTGCCCAGAAGTTACTGTGAATGGAAAGGTTTGGCTCTGAATGCACCCAAGAGCTGCATGTGTTACAAAATCACCGCCTGTACCTATACTAGCACTAACGAGTAGTGTATATTTGAGGGAAGTCTATCAGACAGGTAGCAAAGTGCAGAACCAGAAAACTTCAGATCATGTCACTGTGCAGTGTGGCAGTTTTACTGCCTCGGCACGGGGCAGCTGGTGCGGGATGGTCTGCCGAAGAGCACTGGTCTGGGGACGATCTCGTCGTTGTGGTTCCTGTTCATGACAGACTGGCTCTTTGGATTTCCTCTTACAAGGCACCTGGCTGGCCCTTCCTGGGAGGACTGTTATGGCTCATACATTTCAGCCCAGTCGAGTCTCCTTTAATGTTTCTCTGGAGATCATCACTTAGGCCTGTTCTTATAAACTCAAGTATCTAACTTAGTAGCTCAAAACCTTTGATATTCAGCCCTTGGCTTCTCTGTCAAGCAGTCATTCAAAATATTTATGTGATGTTTTAAAGGACACCACTTATATGCCTAGAAATTATACCTCTGTAATGAATGAAGGTTTGTGAATGAAGAGGATGGTGTTTTTAGGCTGCAAATAACTTTGCTATATATTATCCATAGTTATTAGACATTTTTAAAAACTGATTCATTATGTCTATATGAGTTCCTGTTAATATTAATGCTTGTAGTTCTGTAGCCAGGATTAAAACCCACATCAGTGGGTTTCAATCTGGGAATTACAGTGAGAAAGACAAATCTCTGTCTGTGTCTCAGAGCTCTTATAGATTATTAATGACTAAGAGTCACTTAATGCTGGTTCTCCACAGAAGCTGGATGTAGATAATTGCTTCTTACTTCAGTAATGAAAAGGTTTAAGGCTTAACTCTAAGAGATTTCCCCTTCAGGATGTAAAAAAAATCTCAGAAATAAATATAGAAACAGGACTTGTATTTACAGTGAAGAAAATTTACCTTTTCATAACAGCAATAGTGTGATAAATGTCAATCATGTAATCTAAATCCACAAACTAGACACTAAATTTCAGGGTCTGAGGGACAGAGGCTGTTTAAATGTACAAATCTCAGTCTAGTGGAGTACCAAATTTTGGTCTTAGATAAATTAAAATGCAGGGGACAACAGTACTATCTTCATAATATATACCACAAGGTGATGTGGGAGAGAACATGAGTTTTAAAGTGGCATAACCACAATTATGTTTCATCAGGTATTGTTACTTGTCTTCTCTGTGTTGCACATAGTGCTTTACAAATATTTTTTAAAAAATGAAAATCTCATTTTCATCTCCCTAGAATCTGACTATCATTCTGCAAGCTTCACTCGTCTGAATAGGCTCAGTTGTACGTTGACTGAATAACAGCCCTGAGGAGAAAGTTAATCACAAAACAATTTGACTTCTTCATACACAAAAAGAAGTAGTGAATCTAACTCCCAAGTACCTAGAAATATTTGCTAATCATCTTTCCCAAATTTTTATTCAGCAATACCACAAGATGATAGGATTTTAATTTTATTGCTTTATTTATATAGATTATTTGACTTCCTGTTTTGTTTGATATAGTCATATGAGGTAAAAGTGCAGATTTTGGCTAATGGGGTGAAGCCCTAGCCCCAGGTATGAAATGGAATATTCCTGTAATTTGGCATAACATTGCTCTCATTTGAAATTCTAGGCCTCTGGATTTTGCTGACACCAACCATTCCTGCATTTTTTTTGCATATAATGCAGCTGAACTGGAGAAATGAGCTGCCATTTCTGTTTCAGTGACATGTCCCAAGGCACTTGAGTGTTATCCATGAGGAAATCATACTCTAATGTGGAGCACAGTGTTGTGTGCTAAGATAGAGTCTCATCCCTTTCTCCTCTGCTTGTAGAAAGACTATTAGAAGATCTAGAGCCACAGCAGAAACAAGAACATCAAATAATATCAATCATGTTCTATATTTATTGGAAAATTTCAGTTCAAGGGAGAATTCAGGCACTACGTCTCTTACAAAAAAGCCTAAGATGTTATCAGCTGACATGTTGCCTTAACTCTACGAGTAGAATTGCTCTTTCTATAAGCTAAGGGACATAAGCATTAAAGAACTGAAATCCATGAAGAACAAAACAACGTATTATGCCACCAAAGCACTTTGATTTATATTACCTTGATTTATATTTATATGCTGTGATTCATTACAGCAATTCTTTTCCTTCTTTCATGTTGAATCACTCTGCTGAATCCCCCACTTCCAAATCTAAACACATACCTACACTGACAGCCAGAGAGATCTATCATTAATAGAATAGTTTTCTGTAGTCTCATAAAAGTTCACTCCTGTACTCTCTAAAGTCCATGGAAATTTTCTTGACATCACTCATGCAGAGCAGTAGATTGCTACCCTGCTCAAATAACTAAAGGTAGATTTGCTGAAGAGCAGTAGCAAAACAAATAATATTAAAATATTTTAAAGGTGGAAGTTGAATCCGTTTACATCCAATTGATATTTCTTGAAAATAAATATTTTAAAAGACACAGACTATGCAGCTAGAAGACATTTGTGCCTATTAAACAGTAATTTAATTGTGCCAATTAAGTAGTAAAATCATATTCAACTTTGTGCTTTGAAAGATGGGACTTAACTTCAGAGTGTAAAAAAATAGTAAGATGAAATAAAAATCTTGTATCGTTTAGCTGCATGCAGGAAACACTGCTGTTAAGTGTTAGTGCATCAGCAATGTACAGCAAACTTCAATCAAAAATAAATTAACTTTCTCTGCTCTAAGTGGTTCTTCGTGTGAAAGGCAAAGGCAGAAGCCTGATAACGAATCAGTGGGAAAAAAAGATGTTCTCAGGAAGTTACTGGCTTTTTCTGTGCAACATGTCAGATGCTGACTATTTGGCAGATGCAGAAGGAATCTCATTCTGTGCCAATTAAACGTGGCTGTTTGGGCATATAAGACTCTGCACAATAGATAAATCAGCAGCACAAGTTTTATGATAGGATTTTCACACTTAACACATTTTTATTTAATTGCATTTTATGGCGAGAGTTTTGTAGCATGAATGTCCCAAAAGGAAAGAAATAAGACAGCAGAGTTGAGGCTATAAAACTTATTCATTTGTTCAATTCTTTTTAACCTCCCTTTTGTTTTTCCTCTTCTTTTATCTTATGCTCTTAGACTAGTGGCGAATATTGATTGTCTGTAATAATGACGGTCGTGCTGACAGTCACATTTTATCTGGAACGGATAACGTTCTTTTTGCTCTACTGCTTTGAGTTGAAAGGACAACTTCTTCCTTGCAGGACAGCTCCTTAGGTATTTTTAATCCAACATTAATAATAAAGGAGTCACCAGTGAATTTCATGTGCACTTGTTTGATTTTCCCTTCCTGAAGTAGGCTGATTGCTCTGGGGGAGCATAGCCCCATGGCTATGGAATGGCTTGGAAAAAAAAGGAGAGGAAGTGCAGGAACTCTGAATTTGATATTCATTTCAGCGTGATTAACAATCTGTTCCTCGATGAAAGAGGGACTTTGCCATCCAAATAAAAGAGCCAGATGAACTTTATATGAGAGTAAATAAATAACCTCTGCAATACTCTTTGGAGTTTCTTGTGTTAAAGATACTAGTTTTACACAGCACTAGTGTGTCAGTAATGGGCTTAGAGTTTGTCCTGTTTTGAATGAGGAATATCTCAATCGAGTCTGAGAGTAATTCTTTTTTTTTTTAACCAAACTTTCTCTGTTAAAAGGTTATAGATAACCGTGATGTTTCAAAAATTTAGATTGCTGTGTTGCCCTGGTATGAGAGATTTGCCTAGTGCAAAATGCCCCATTTTCTTCAGTCGCACAGGTTGTGTCTTGATTTTAAAAATAAGAGCAGATTTATATTTCATAGGAAGAATTTATTTAAACCACTTCAGATTTTGTCTGTTCTACGTTACAATTCATGGACATCTTCAACATGTTAAAATGCACTTAATTGCAGCTGTATGTAACTAGCATTGTGTAAGAGTACTAGATAAATCTGCCCTTTAAGAATAATCCCAACACATCCTTCTGACCCCCAGGAGAGCAGTGGCAGTCTCTGCGGGTGTGAAATATACACTCCTCCATTGGTAAAATGAGAAAAAATATTTTAATAATAATAATTAAATAATAAATAATAATAATAATGTTTAAATATAAGAATTCATGGGAAACAAAATAACAAAATGAGAATAGACTTGTTTCCCATGAATTCTTATATTTAAACATTATTATTATTATTGAAATACACTGATGATTCTGCTGGGAAAATCTAAATCTGAATGATGCATCCTAGCTTGCTTTTTAAATACTGCTAACATGGTCAAAGAGGCAGGATGAGACATTCTCCTTGGGCTACAGGCCAATAAATGGAGAAAAACATTTACCTGACTTATTCTGTCTTTCAGTTATGTGAGAAATACTGCCTTTGGCAATTCATTCTCAAGGATGAATGTGGAAGAATAAACAATATTATTCTTTTTTTATATAGTATTTTCCTTCTTTAGTGTCTCTTTGCTACCTGAGAGGATTTTTTTTGGGGGGGGGATCATCTATTTTAGTCATAAACTTGTTAATAAAAGCTGTTTTGACTAAGGAATATTTAATACCTTCCTCATTTTTCTGGGATATGGCAGGCATTGCAAAAAAGAGGTGTGGTAGTTCTCTATTAACATTGGCACACTTGTTAATATGCCCCTTGGTTTAATAATTATTTCAAAATCTCTTATTTAAGGATGGATGGATATTCCTTTTGAGGAATTTCTCGTCTCCTGTTATAGAGAAGTAGTAGGAATTACTTAATCCTCATAGACCAGAGACCTCTGACTTAAACCTCACTCCAACTGATCACAAGATACATACTTGAATTGATTGACATATTCATGTGAAGATTTTTGGCTTACTATAATTACTAATTAAAAAATCTAAGTTAAATTCAAAATGTAAAAAAGAAATGATCAACAGTTTACCATCTGGTTTAATACAACATCACATTAAAAATCACTTTTCTGCTGTTTTTATTCACTGGTAGGCAAAGTTTCTATGCAGTTTCCTCAGTAATAATGATCTGTGAATAAAATTTTTGAAAATATGTCTTTGAATAAATGACAAGCTACTATAAATGGGTTAAGCAAGAAATACTGTGAAAAATAACTTGGCTTCTGCTGGCACAGGCTGAACAGTTTGTAGGATCAATATTCTTACTCTGTTCATATGGAGCCCTAGAGCAGATTGTATCTTTAATTTATTTCTAATCTGTAACTACAACTTTCATGCTCCAGGATCTTCTCTCATATTCTTGGTCACTGTCAGCAGTGCAGTTCTTGTTATCAACCGTGAACAACCAGCAACGGCCATTCCCGTACGCCTTCTCCTGCATAATGAATTCTAACTGCCTTTCTCTTCTCCATTTCTAGATTTTATCCTTTGCTTTCTGTGCAGAAAGCAAAGATCTATAACTCTTATTTTCAGGTCTATAGACTTTATATTATTTTCATTATCTTTCTGAGTCCAGCTTTTATGCTCCACACCAAGCATAACTTCCTTGTGCATTATTTCAACTAACTTATTACTGTCTTACTGCCACCGTCAACTGCCACCAATCATCCAGTTGTTTCATTTTTTTCAGTACAACAAACTCAAATGAATCTTAAAATCTTTACTCTATTTCTGCCTGAGTAGCTACTTCTTTCTACAGTTTTGCTAATTTTTCATTTTACCCCAAATTCTCTCCTTCTCCACCCTTTGCTTTTCTGAAAAACATTTTAGCCTCTATTTTAGCTAACTTTGATTCTGAATATAGTAATCACAAGGAAGAAACACCGTGTCTTCTTACACTTTCTCCTTAAGACTCCACATTGTTGCCAAACATTGTCCAATGACTATTTATGCCTAAGAAAAGAGTGACATCTGGGAGCTTCTAAGTATTACAATAACAGAAAGCACAAGTTCATCTTTTGGTTTAGGGTTAATTGCTTATTTCTATTTCACATTTTTCATATTAGTTCTCTTTCAGTATAAGGCGTTCCTGAGGCATGGACCATGCCTTCTAATCTCTGGGTAAAGTCATGGTAATAGTTTTGAAAAGTATTATTTTCCTATATACTGTCCATACATATAGCATGTTGTCAATATTCATAATGTAATGTATGTTATATATATTACAGCTGAAATTGGAACGTTATGTAAAGTCTCTTTTTTGTTAGAGTTTTCTGAATACTTGAAGTAGGAGGTTTTGTGAAGGCAGCTGAGCAGTCAGAGAGCAGCTCCACATTTCTCAAGAGCTGAATTCCTACCTTACCTGCAAGGTACATTGCAGCGTGGATTCGCTGTCATTGATTCTGAGCTTGCCTTGCCATGGAGTCACTCTTAGACTTTAGCTGTTCTGGGGAGTTTATATATATATATATATATGTATATGTATATATACGTATGTATGTATGTATGTATATTTATATATATTTTAATTCTCAATTGAATTTTGAGTTCAAAATCTCAGGACCTTCCTCTTAGCTTTAGTTTGGTTTAGTTGCTTCAAGTGAGCATATGGGTTACTGTGCGTTTTCTCAGTCTCTGATATGTGATTGTCATCTGACATATGATAAACCCAGTGTAGCACAAAATAAGGGTAGACATATTCCTTAAGGGGGCTGGAGGGGAACCAGAGCTCTGCCAAGGAGCACAGAGTCACCCAGCAGATCTGTGACAAAGCTGGGAGCAGGACTTACTCTTGTAATCCCCATCCTGCGACCACAACGATTCTTCCAAAATCATGACTTGGGAATACTCTACATAAATTGTTTAAAATAATCTCTTTTAAATTATTGCAACTTTTCCAAAGCTTTTTAGGAGGAATAGTGGGGTGCAGAGTAAGCTCAATGGAACGCTGTTCCCAGAAGGAAATCTATTAAAAGTTGGAAATCATGAAGGGCAGAGCAAGGGCAGTGTCTTTATGCGTGCATCGGACCAATTATGGAGCCTTTGCAGTATATTCTGGAACACGGCACAGATTCAAGTGAAGGCTAAAAAGCATTTGCTTAAATAAAATACAAACATGTAGCATTTTAACTTTGGCATTCAACAATACTGACTGTTGAGTGAAATTCATTATAATGAATTTCCTGTTCATTCAGAAATGTTTGCTGGCAAATACTCAGTACTTGAGCATGGGATAAAGTTCAGAATAACCATTGTCTGCTACACTCTCTTAAAAAGCACAGCAATTCAGATAGTCATAACATGTTTTCTGATTAACGATAACTTTTGTATTTGAAACTCATTTATTTGAAACTCATGTATTTATCAGGAAAATAAACATTTTCAAGTTTTCCTTTGTGTCCTGTTCCTGCTCTCTGTCCTTCTTTTCTTTTCCACTGTAAACGGCTCAAAGAACTGTGTAGAATGGTGATTAGCCAAGGAAGAGTACGTAAAATTGTCATTTAGAAAGATCAATGGCAAACCAACCAGCCTGCTGTTGTACTGCTGGCCATTAAATAGAAAACTTCTGTGGAAACTTCTTAATGACATAAAAATATTTTAAAATTCCTCTTTAAGAAAGGAAAACATAGCCTGTTAGTCAGTTCAGCCAGGCAGGACAGAGCTATGGCCTTGCCCCATCTCAGTTCCTCCCCAAGCCTGTGGATTTTATAATGCTGTCTAAAAGGATCCATGTTACTGTCAGCAGTTCCTACCTTTTAGGGTACGACTAAACACAACATTCCAGGGCTGTGCAGAGAAATCTAAGTACGCTCTCAATGCAGAAGACTAGGAAGCAGGCTGGTAGTGCCACTGTAGCCGCGTTACTCTGGCACTGGAGGGACCAACTGGTGCTACAGCATTTCAGTTGCCTTCAGAAATTTTGGACTAGCCACGGGACTAAAAAGACTGTGACTGTGTGTAAGCTTTGCATAAGGTCGCAAAGAGTGGAAAAGCCACTTGTACTCCTTTGTTTCCACCTTATGCTTTCAATTTGAAATGGGCAGAAGGTAAACACTGGTGTTATTTTTTCATTTAAATTGATGTATTGTTTTCCACTTTCTGTCCATTTGTTGAGATGTTAAATCAAACTTGGTTTACCCATAGTCCCTGAGGCATTTCTAGCTAAATATATTTTTCATCCTGATTCACTGAAGCGTCAATATGTGTTTGTAGTTCAGAACTAGAATTCAGTCCATTTGGCAGACCTCGCAGAGCCATTTAAAAATAATTTTTCTGGATAGACAGAATGAGTCATTGTGTGTCATCATTTACTGTTTTTGAAATACTGGGGGCCAAGCTCAGTCATCAGCAATGTGGTAAAAAGGGTGAAAGAGTAGTAGCTGTTGAGTTTGGTGAATTTTTCACTATTTACAATACTATAAACAAGAATAGAATTTGCTCTGTCAGTTGCATATCCTCCAGCCTTTATTTCTAGAAAATTACTGTCGAGAGTGATAAAGATTTTCCATCATTATTTCTTTTTAATAGACATGATTGGATTATCACTTTGATGTTTATGCATATTTTCCAGTTATCTCTCATAGTAGTTTACTGACAAGTGATGGAAGTTAGAGTTACCATCTCAAAATTATCTCTTTTTTAGCTCTTGTTAGTGTATAATTTTTCTCATTTCTGTCAGCTTCACAGTTCCTGTAAGTTTCCAGAAACAGCTCTCAGCAGTTCTATATGTTCGTTACTAAAGTCCATCTTGGTAGGATTACACTCAAAATCTTGGTATGGGCAAAAGGGAGCACATCTGAGATAGGGAGCTAAGACATTACTGTTAGTCTAACTGAAATCTTAATAGTATAATCAAAATAGGACAAAGAGTTATCTTTAGTCCCATTATGATGATACTAAAGCTCATAGTCTGAATTAATTCAGAAAGGTCTCATTAATAATACAGTGTAAATTATTATTCAGACACATCCTAACATGTGTCAGGGAGCCCTTTTCTCTGGCTGAAGTCATGTTCACCCTGCCAGTGTCACTCTGGGTCCCAAGGCTGATGCTTCAGACTTCCTCAGGAAGACCAGGAGGGATGTTTTCCCAAGAGCTGGCAGTGTCCTGCAGAGAATATGATCCCAGAAGGGCTTTCTTTCTCCTTAGTTGCTGGTCTGCTTTGCATTATTCTTGTTTTCTTAACACTATTTCCTCACATCCTAGTATTTTTATCCGTTTCCAGTTATTCCATTTTCTTTCTATTATCTCTAAAATCAGTTTTGCCTGATTCAGAAAGTTGTCTTTCTGTAGTGACCCCATCTTGATGCCTGTGATCTTCCTTCTGTGTTGACCCCCATCTTGATGCCTGTGGTTTGTGTTTACAGTCTGGGACCTCCTGGTATCATGTGTGTCTGCACTCTTGCCCTCCACATCATGATCTACAATCATAGTTCAATTCACACAGAATCATGACTTCTTATTATAAATTAAAGCTGATCTATTATAAATTAAAGCTGATCTAAAAAAAAAAAAGAAAAAATTAGGCAAGAGTTACCTGACTTCTAGACATTTGCTATCACACCCAAACTAACTAACTTCTCAGGCCAAGGTTAGCCCAGCAAGTCCTGAGACACTGCAGTATTAAGTCACTACAAAGCCTGTGGCCTTTTACTAGGAAGAGCAAATTAAATTCATATTTATCAGGTTATAAAGTTAAGCTTAAGGCTAATGATCCATGTGTGCTATATGCTGTGGTTTCAAGACATCCTCTCACTTTTAGCAACAGGTGTGCAGGTAGGAAAAAGGAGTTACCAATTTTTTTCTGTCCTTATGTTTTCCTGTCTCATGAATCAATTTAAAACAGTGTTATAGCAGAATCTGAAGTATCATTCTCATTTCTTCCTCTTTCTCTTTCTTAATAAGCTAATTTTAAAATAAGTCTTCATTTTTATCTACAGGCAATTCTTAATGTTTTTCCCATTTCTCTGAAAACATTTGTCAAATATTGACTAATTCTTTTTTTCTTCTCATAACTTCTCGTAACCACTACAGCTTAAATCTTTATGTCTGTACAGTACTGGAAATTTTAATAAAAAAGTCTGAAATAGAATGTTTCTCATTGCATCTAAGTCAAACATAGTCTATTTTTGCATTTAATGTTAATGACGCACTAAGTTATCCTGTGTTATCCTGTATCTCATTAAGAATGCTAAAAATGCTGGGTATGCCACAATGAGATTTTTGCGAGGATTAAAGGTAACCTTTCTGGCTGACTCATGCTTTGTATTTTCTGCTAATAGCTTGCAACTCCCTGAGCTAGTTGGGAACCCTGAAAATGCACAAAAGGACATGCTAATGTTTATTCAGTGTTTGCTCAAACAATGGCAGTTGGCCCAGGAGATTCCTAATTTTAATGGTATTATTAATAATAATTCATCCTGTCAGGAATGGTTTGTTGTACTACGAAGAAGTGAGATAGGAAAATTAGCCTTTTAAATCAAATACTATGCACTAATGAATTGTACTGCTGTTACATACCCATTATATCCTTTGCTGCCACTGAAAAGTCTAAGCAGAAAGATGTGGGAAGAAGTACCAGATTCCCTGTGTAAAACCTTCTAGAGCTACACATACTGTTTAATTTTTCAAAAACAGCATTTTTTTTAATGTCTGCAGAGCCTTTCTTCATAACCATCAGATAAATACAAAACACTCCCAAACTGAGTCGCATTTCCAGATGGCTTTAGTCTATGTAAGGAAATGCGTAAGTATCATCACAGAATCATAGAATCAGTAGGGTTGTAAGGGACCTCTGGAGATCATCTAGTTCAACCCCCACCTGCTCAGCAGGGTCACCTAGAGCACATTAGACAGGGTTGCATCCAGGCAGGCCTTGAAGATCTCCAGAGAAGGAGACTCCACAACCTCTCTGGGCAACCTGGTCCAGTGCTATAATGCCCCATGTGCTCAGTCTTTTGGTAACAAAGGATGATTTTATATCATTACTTATTCTTGGTATAGTTATGTTTAGGGACTGCTGAGCCTTTGCAAGGAGGGCAGAACAAGCCAGGTTATTATCATCCGGTGTTCAGCCTAGGAATGACTTGGTTACATTCCTGACTGACCAATTTGCAAACTTACGTGGACCGTGACAATGACAGTGACTGTGGATGCTAAAATACTGCCATTAAGTCAAAATGTGCACCCTGGAGAGGAAAGGTTTTTGCCCTTTCTGGCAAAAGTGGAAAACGATTTTGCCTCATTAAAAATAGAAATGGTAATTTCCATAAGGCTTAGCAAGGCTTAAGTAAAAAAGTTGTTACAGATTTTCACAGCGGACTGTCAATTATAGGAAATCATTCTGACGGAGCAGATCATAAGTGTAAGTCTACGATAATGCAGGCTAAAACTGTACTTGTTGCATAGAAAAGAGAAAATAAAGGCAACTTCTGCAGAAGCAACAAACTTATCTTAGTATTACTGATAGCTTTCATAGTGACGACTTGCCTGTGAAGCAAATGAGGTGATGTCTTCTTTTTGGTATTTATCCACAACGAATAAGACACACATCAATAGGATAAAATCTTTGTTTATTGACGATAACAGAGTAACTCTTCTTTCAGGTGAAAAAACAGCTACAAACTTAGCATAGACGTATCAGCATTCATATCTGCAAAGAGAATGTAATAATATCATTTGAAAGTGAAAAAATATACTGCAAGATTTGATCTTTAACAATATAGTCACTTGTATCTGAAATACTACTGGGATACTCCACTAAGACTAAAATTCAGAGCAAAATGAGAACAAATATTGTTTCAATTCATACGTTGCATAATAAATTAGTATGCTACAGGTACGTCCTCTTTTGGTATTGATGGTTATATAAGAAAGGCTTTACTTTTTTTTTTCTGCCAAAACCAAGTTTCTTAATTTGAGGCAATATTTAGTTCTCTTGACTGTGAATTTTGAATACGTTTGGCTACATCACAACTATACAGAACTGCTTGTAAGCTGTTATTAAGGGGATTTTAAAATGTTTTCCAGATACTAGCAATTATGTCTTGTAAACTACAGGAGTTTTCGACAGTTCCTTTTTTTCTATTTTCCTTTCTCTTTTTTCTTTCTATTTCATTCGCTAAAGATGCTCAAAGGTGGAATAAGTTCTAAATCGTTTACTATGTTTCTGTCTTTACTGGGAGGTTAGTGAGTTGAATTTCCTCACTAAGGATTCAGTCAGACCTTGGAATAAGGCAGGATGGGGCTACTCAACTAGGGCCTTGGCAGGAGGAATGGAGAGGGCAGGAGGGTATAGGACCATTCCTTTTGGCAGCAAGTCTTGAAAAAATTGGCACAGTTGTCTCATGAAATATTACCCTCAGCATACATTTATTTTACATATATCATCTGGGTCAAAGTCTTGGGCTGTTTTCTGTCAAATGACATTACATGCTCAGGCCTCTACAAACAGAAGAGGCATCTAGAAAATCCTGTTTGCAAAGTGATTTGTAAGCATTGGATAAATATTGTCAACATTCTGGTAATTCAGTCACAAGTAAGTTGATTTTCTGCTTTCTATTAACAAAAAATAATTTTCTATACAAAACATGTGGCTTATTCATTTTTCTTGCTTTTTATTTTTACTATCTGACTAGTTATTTGACAGCTAGGGACACAGAGTTGAGTAGCTGTAAAGTTGAGAAAATCCCACTGTCCAATGATATACATATGGACAGCAGCAACAGAGGACAGAGAACATTCAAAAGAACCATATAACAACATGAGAGGAAAGTCTTTTTAGTTAATGATTCCCATGAATTTATGTTGCTTATACCCATCTACCTGAGGTAAGATACACCTCACTGGCTGACCAAAGCGAGCCTGAAGGCTTCCTTCTCTGTGTTGGGGGTTTTCACAGGATTTAGGCATTTATTGGTTTGAACAGAAAACATGTTAAGGCTTGAGCTCTTCCTCTCCTAAAATGTGCTTGTATGTCTGCTTTCTGGCACAAGGCTAAAGACCCTGCATTTATGCAGCATAAGTGTCAGGTTTCAGGATCTCTCACTAAGTTGTGAGCATTGCAATTATGACACTCCTGAGTGTTCAGTTCTTGTCATCTGAACACGAGTTGGGGATTTTGTGTGTAAAATATCAATCTCAAGGCAGCAGCACACAGAAAGGTGCTATTTAGTTGACAATTTTCATCATTTCTAACAGGATTAGTCTTACACCTCACGTATTTATTCCAAATAAATTACATTTTTCTCTGTGTGTAATTGCACATTACTAACTTCTCAGGGGGTGTATTACGAAAAGCCTACTCTTATTGTTAAAAGCACTTCTGTTTATATTCTCTTGTCTCCACTAATTGCAACCTAATAAGAAAACTGCTAGAAACTGAATGTCTCATTATGTGGGGGGGGTATTTAAATTGCAGTATGGAAATGGAATTGAGTTCTGCTAAAAAAATCCCTGATGATAAATGTAAAAAAGGTGAGATGTATGTTAATAATAACAATAATACTCAATATGAATCTTAGCTGAAAGTAGAGTATCTATCTAATTCTGAAGCTGCTGGTCCTAAAACTATTTCTAGAGGATTCTGTCCCCCGCCCACATTTCCTGGAAAGTGGGAAAAGCAAGGCTGCCGTCAACCTCTGACCCATTCCTTCACTTTGGCAGGGAAATGATTCCATATTGTAATTATTCCTTCAGCAGTGACTAACTTTATCAACTGTATTCTGGACAAAACGAAGCCTTTAAAGATTTCAGTTTGGAAATCCACACATAAAAACATTTAAAAGGAAGTAGAATGAATGTGATACAACAGTCACTTTAAATGAATTTGCTTTAATCCTGGAGATCCTGGGTTACTCTGGAGTAATCTGAATGTCCTGAAGATATAAGTAGGAAAAGCATTTTGGAGCTAAAGCTTTGCAATATGTCCTGTAGTTTCTTAGAAATAGTTGGCTTTCCTTTCCTTTTCTTACCCTTTGCATTTCAGAGAGAACTGAATCCTCTCTGTTACATGGATGTCAAAGGAGTTTTCCATTAGTGTTCAACAGACCACCACTTTCTAAAGTTATAAGAATTCCTTGGAAACAGATCCTGCCTATCCTGCCTATGCTGAAAAGGTGTCTAGACAATGAAGAAGAGCTCAATTGTTTCCTGGCTGCCTTTTAAAATTGGTACCATTTGCACTGCTGCTGTAATCTTCTCCAGCGAGAGGGTAAGCACTGTGTACTGTTTGTCTCCTTACTCTAGCCCTGTCTGTTGAGTGATATTTGATATTCTGATATGAATTGTTTGATGGGTGACAGGTGGAATATTCTTTGTTGGAGCATCGTAATATAAAAACATAGACAAAAGGCACTTATTTAGGCTTATATCTGATTTTTTTTTAACCTGGCCACTTACAATAAAGGATGTATTTCTAAGAAAATAGAAACTGGTGCATTTCTAGGAAAATAGAAGCTGTCTCACATCAGACCAGTGTATTCCCTCTTGTCTGTGACACAGTCCAATACTGAAGATGTCAGCATAAGGCACAAAAATCTCCAACTGATCACTTGTATGGAAACTTGCTCCCAAGAGGGTTTATCATTAACTTTGAAAAGGTAGCATTTTGCTTGCTTCCTGGTTCAGAAGAAAATTAAAACAGGATAAGGGAAGCAGGATTTTAAAACTGGATCCAACTAGACTTTTAAAGTCAGTGGGAGATTTTTAATCACTTTCAATGAGAAGTTGAATCAAATCAATAAACTCTGCACAATTGCACATTCTTATGCCACTACATGCCACTACTTTAACACTTAACTAAATTACACTGTACACAAAAAAATTATATACAGTAATGTACTTCAGTTTTTTTCCTGGTCTTTTATCAAGACAAGGCAGCTGTGATTTACCTTTCTGGTTATTGCTTAATCTGTATAATTTCATCATTGGTCCTTGTATGGCTCATCTGTAATTCAAACATTACTAAGCTTTTTATTTTCTATTTCCCTATTTACTAAGAATCTTGCCAGCCTGTCTTTTTTTTTCTAACTATTATTTTTTTATAAAGTCAGCACTGGGACCAAGTAGGTAGAAGACAGGATAAAGAGACGAGAGCTGGCTTCCTTGCTTACAATAAAAAAGCCTTGATGCTTCAACAGTCAGACTGCCCAAACAATTCTTTATTCTCTTTAGGGGGGTATTTATTTGAATTTGAAAAAGTTACTTCCTTTTATGATGCCTAATATCATACTGAGTCTGTTCTTTATTCCTATGCTGCATATTTCATTGCCACAAGATAGCAAATAAATGAATGATTTTGGAGATCTTTTTAAAATTATTTGGTTGTGTTACAATGCTTTGACTAAGAGGGACTATAATTTAGCTACTCTAGGTTTTGAGGAAATGTTTTTTGAAGAGCTAGAAATTTTACATTCAACAAAATAGTTATTTCAATGGAAGGGAAAATACTTATTAATGCTGATCATTTCCTTTCTTCTGCCCTTCTATTCCTATATCATTCGCCCATTGCTTTTGTGGACATTATTATCAATTTATCCGTTTGCACTGTCATTGTCCTAGTCACCAGCTTGAAACCTTGCTGGTTTGCAGGCTGTGTAGACTGCGTTAGACATGACCATCCTAATTTGCATTCAAAGGTGGCAAGATGCAAGAAAAGGAATTGTGTTCTTTCCAGGTATAGCTCTTTTTTAATGAGAGGGTGAGTTTCCTTCTCACCCCTGACTTCACAGGTCGAATGCTGCATTGGTGTGCACCACAGTGAACTAGCTGGAGTTCAGTGGATTTATCCAAGTGTAAAGCAGAATTTGGCTCTGTGGTCTTACCAGATGGGCTTTCACTTACTGTCTAGGAAGGACAGTCAGGCAGGCACAAAGATTCACTGTCACTAATTTTAGAGCTAATTTTGAGATGTCATTCCATACACTACGTTTATAAACCACTAAACTGCAAACTGCAAAAGCGTCGGCTCCTTGTTATGAATATTTTAAAGAAACTAAATAACCACACTATTTTTATTCAGCTCCTAATGCTGACTTAATTATCTCTTAAAAGAATTTAGTGAGCGTAGCCACAGTCCCTCTGGAAGCAGAAAAACAAATTATTTAAGCATGGAAATCTTCCTGAAAATACAGATAGATTATCTGAGTCTTCACTTAGACAAAAATTACTCAGGCTTATTTAAAAATGGGATAAACAGCACAAATCCCATATCTCCCACTGAAAATGCCAATTGTTAAATGCAGTGATTTTGCTCTCATTTTATGAAATATTGATGTTATAGCATTTACTAGCTTAGTAGCACTAGCAAATAAAATAAACAGTCTCCTATTCCCCAAATGCAGTAGGCATGAAGGTGGGCAGATACAATAGTATCAATAGTTTAGGTATGCAAATAAATTATGTGAATGCTTAATTTTTCTCACTCATTTTCATGAACTACTCACAACCTACTCCAATTACCCACAGTAGCTTTCAAAATGCTGATAAAGAAAAGCTGTAGCTGAAGACTTCTCAAAGATACTAAAATAAAAGGGAGGAAATGAAAGACAATAGGCAATGTTGATGATACAAAACCATTCAATGTGTTATGGATCTTTAAAGATCCTAGCCTTTCTTCTAACTGTATCTGTGAAGGGAATAGCAATATTGCAGGTAAGCTAGAAGAGAATGAGATTTCTACTATTCCTGGGCAAAGTCATACATCACTGAAAGAGAATATTCAAACTAGCTTTTCACAATATTGTGATTTTCATCCAATACAGATTACACCTAGTTCAAAAACAAAAAAGTCAGCATATGAATAAGGACACCAGCTCTGTTCCCAACTCTGCAGGTCTGCCAATAAGTGGCAATAACTTGAATTTCACTATCAACCTAATCCTAAACCTAAATTTAAACTAGGGAACCTGTTTTGATATGCAAATAGAACATATTGTTGTTGAAAAGTGTACATGTTCTGCAGTATTTGGCTTAGTTTGCAGCTATTGGCAACATTTGTAACTATGGAATGACTATGCTTTGTTGGTATCTTTCCACTTCCTTTTTTTTTTTTTTTTTTTCCTATCTCAAGGCTTTTGGACTTTGCCCTTATTCAAAGCAAGAGAAAATCCTTCTTCCTGTGAGCTCCACAATTACTTCTTCCCCTTTCTTCAACTGCATAACAAAGAATATTTATGCAAACAAATATTCAATGTTCAAGAACAGGCTAATTAGATTCCTTTTGTAATTGGTAGTTTATTACACATTTGTATTCAAAACTGTTCCAACTATACCAAAACCCTAAGTTGCAGAAAAGAGATTCAGTACTTTTATACCACGTGCTTGCCTTAGCTGTCCAACCTAACTAAAGTATCCCTTACTGCTATTTTAGAAAGACCCTTCAGCAAGCATTGCTTTCTACAGGCTAATGACCAAGCTGATAATGTCTATATTACTGTCCCATGCAGAGAGAGTGCAAGAGCCTCATAGGCTTTCGGGCACTTTCCTCCCAACTCAGTATCACATTGGAGGGATATAACTGCTGCTAATGCTTTTCTTTGGATAGTAGCATACTTCTAGCTGCATTTCTTCCCTCAGCCTTTGGCTCTACTTCAAGAATACAGTTAGAGGAACGTCTTTGTCCTACATTCAAGAACTGCATGTGTATCAGAATATTATAAAAATATTGTTCTATTTCTGTGCAAAGATTAGACACCTTAGACCTTTGGTCCTCAGTAAAATCTTTAACTCTTCTGATGTGCTCCATGCCAATGGCAATGAAATAGGGGAGAAATAACCAGCAGCAACTCATACAGACAGTCTCTGCTCAGCAAACACATCGTTTTGAAGACACAAACAGTTGGAGGCAGGCTAGGGTTATCACAAGAACTAGTCTCTGCTGTTGAGTAATTTGGCCTTGGTTATTTCCCAAGTAGGGATGGTACATAGGCTATGTAAGAAAAAGACCCAGTTCCCCCTTTTCTCCCCCCAAACTGTGCTGTTCACAAATGTCATTTTCTTTCATCCAATTGACAATAGAAAAAATTGAAAACTGAAACCCATTTCTCATTTAATATATTACATGTATCTAACAGAACTCTATAGACCAATAGATACAAAAAGAATATTGGGCTTAAAGATAAACATATCATTGGACCAAACAGGCACTTTCCTTCTCGGTTGTTACCTCTGCACTCTAAATAGTTTCCTGTTATCTCTGTTATGTTCCTTTTTATGACATAGTCATGACATAGTCTTCACAATAATCCTTTCCTAAATTCCAATTGACTGCTTCGTGCACAAAGTTTGTTGAAACATATTGTTTTTTGGTATCTTTATTAAATATAGCTGTGTGGCAAGAGTATCTATCAATACTGACATTTACTCAGTAGAAGAAAATATGTGCTGGCTTCAATTAGAGATCCTATTGCCAAACACATTATTAAATAGAAAATTTTGGTAAATACAGCCTTTTTTTGCAAATAGAATTAAACCAAGATGAACTTAACTATCAAGAAGGTATTTGCACTTGTGGAATTAGTTCAACATTTTGAATAGCTAAAATATATTTCAGATTCAATGGATTTTAAGAAGAGAGAATCACCTTCTCAAATGTTCTTCAGTAGCACATGAGCTGCATTTACATCTACAGGATGTTTACAAAAGACAAAGTAGGTTCCATTTATTTTTGCTTGCTGGATATGTTGTAGTTTGGAAAATGTATTATATATTCAGTATTATCTATCAGCAGTGGCCTTTCTTTAAAATCTTAGTTGTGCAAACTAAAACCTTCCACTAGATTGGCAATTTTCCTGGTTTACACAGTTTACCTTGGTTATGTGTTTACCTTGGTTATAATATCAGGCATCTGGACTTGGTTAGCAATCTTCTAGTCCTATATTATCCTACTTGCATTCAATCAAGAACTAAACCTGAATGTGAGTAGATAAGGACTCTGTAAATCCAGGACTTTGTGTAAAGAAAACCCAGGCTCCACACATTTTTCAGAATATCAGTATAAATAAATTCAGTTGCCTGAAGAGTGAACAAAACACAGGAAACATGAAACTAGAGATTGTACCTGGGATCAGATGTAATTTTGTGGTCTGGTCTTCACTGGTAGAGTTCACTTAACATTCACCAGACAGGGACAGAATAAGGATCTGAAAAGGTGGCATGTTGAAGAACTGACTAATCAAACTGGGAATATTGCTGAAGTGAAAGAAGGTAAAAGAGCCGTAGGTTTGGTCTGTTGTTTGCCACCTGCATGTTTCATAAAGCTAATGATATTAGTGAGTCAGTCCGTGAGCAATTTTCAGTCACATAACTTACAGAAAAAGAAGAGTGCCTGAAAAAAATTTCTCATAAAGTATTTCAAGTGCAATTACAGACTATTTCAGTAGTTGCTATGCTGGAGAATGTCATCTAGATGGGAAACCTAGGTATTCTGTGGCTTATCAAACATTATTAATATTTTTCAACTCAGAAATAAATGATGGGGTTGAAGAAAGAGAGAAAGAAACAAACTGAATCCTGCTGGTAAATCTTATAGTAGAAAGTACATATGCTGACTAATAAGCTGATGTTTTGAACTGAAGCTAGCAAAAGGTCAAAAAAATGACATCCTACATAGATGAGTAGGTGTTTGTGCAGTGCAGAAGAAATGACTAAATTAACTTGGAAAGAGAACAGTGCGCATGCTTGATGAAGGATCGATAGTTATTTGAAGTACAGAGGGACATGAAAGGTCACAAAGTTGCATTGGAATAAACATGAAGGCAAACCTCTGCACTCTGAAGTAAGCCCTTCGCATTGAGTCGTGTGTGACCCATATCATTTATTCTCAGGTGGTTAAGGCACGCTTTAGATATCTTTTGGAAGGATTTAGCACAGATAGATATGAATTTATAACTCACGTCACAAACTTGACTCTGAGCAAAATGTGCACAATATGACCCTAAGCTTTAGCCAGGCATCAGCAAAGTGGCTGATGTCCATGACCATGGATAGTGACTGGTGCTCCATGACCATGTAGGTCATGGAGATCTCCAAGCACAATGTAGATTTTCAGCAAACTTCCCACTTTGAAGTCTCTTTGTAGGCAGAATATCGTAGAGATGAACTCAAAACATTAGTAATGCAGTCCTGCTCCATTGGCTGGTATCTCCCGTCTCTAATTGTAGTAGAGATACTAGTAGAATGGAGGAACCCTTAAATCTCAATGCTGCTATCTGTGTAAGTGTAAGAAATTATTCACACTTTACCTTGCCAACCCAGATTTTTGCAATGCATTATGATTCCTTACTTTGCAATAATTGCCAGTTTTGATCTTTGGTAACAAAATTTAAATTCCTCACATATAATAATGAAAATTTCAGCTTACTGATTTCAACTGTGAGAACTTGATTTTTTTTTTGGCAGTAAAATAGTTGAATTATGCTTCATCAGTGAAAGAAAGATAATGGCCTTCTTCCTTTACAAATTTGAAAGGCCTGGACTCGACAAAGTCAACTAGTTAAGTATAGGAAAAGCTGCAAATCTCTTGTGACATCAGGTCTGTGTTGTCTGGTGGAAAGATATGGAAAATGACTATGCTAGAAACTGTCAGAAGTTATCAGCATTGATTGTACATGCTCAGTGGGCAAAGGATGATTTTCAAAGATTGTTAATGGGATGTGGAGCTCTTTTGCTTTTTTGTTCTGAGTTTGTAAGCAGCTTTCCTTTCCATTATAATAATGCCAAGTGAGAATTTATATACTTTAAGGTAAAAGCACGAGCAAAAGCAATCTATTTCCCAAGATTTTCACAGTCTTGGATGGGAAATGTTTTAATACCATACTGACCCTCTTCAAACCTTCACAGTGTTTACCTCAATACGCTGTGTTTAGGCCAAGGATAAGGGCAACTTGTGAGGAAGTGGTGAGAGATTTGTAGTTTGCGGGGCAGACAGTGGTCTACACTGTCAGTTTATATGAAACAAGTATTTTTCCTGTATATTTAATCTGTGCTTTCTCTAGTTTATCTTTGTGTTATTCTGAATCCTCGTGCATTGCAGGAAGAGGTGATGTCAATCACATCCCATGTCCATTTATGGTACTCTACAAGTTTTAAGAAATTGTGCTCAAGCTAATATGAGTTAGGATGGTATACCGTGCCTTGGACTTAACCCAATTTTGCACGCAAACGCTGAAGCATTAATGCTTAATTACAAAAAACAAAAAAACAAAAAAACAAAAAAGAAACAACTGGATGTAATTATCCAATGGGTTAAAATTGCAATGTGTCTATTATTATTGCCAAGGAGCCTTGCTTCAGATTGAACACTTCAGGCTTTCTGATAATGAGATTTTTCACATCAAGAAAAAAAAATGTTAGTTTTACTGATTTAAAATTCTTACATATTTTTTCTGTACATATGAACATACCTGTACATATATCATTGCTGAAGCAGTCTTTTAAAATCATCTTTGTTGTAACCTTTCCACCTCAAAATCCTATTTTGGATTACATCTTTTTTAAGATTTGGTATATTTATTAGAAGTAAACTGCTAAGAAAATTGAAACACTCCAGTGCCAGATGGCTGGAATCGCAACAGTTGCTGTCTTTTTGTACCCAGAAACATTTGGTTTGTCTTTTGAAAGCTATATGAAATACCTGTTTCAGTTCTGTCAGAAGATCAAATTCTCACTGTTTTACTGGAGTGGTCCCCTACCATGAGGAAAACAGGTAGTAGGCCTCCCTGTTTCTTACTTGGCAGAGTCCATTACATTTACTATATGGTACAAAAAAAAAAAAAAAAAAAAAAAAAAAAAAAAAAAAAAGAGAGAGAGAAGAAAAATGAACAGGATAA
The DNA here is from genome assembly GCF_028389875.1 of Rhea pennata. NCBI lineage: Eukaryota > Metazoa > Chordata > Aves > Rheiformes > Rheidae > Rhea > Rhea pennata. The sequence continues at coordinate 107,791,931 of NC_084664.1, read as the reverse complement.
ACAGTAGTAACTTTAGTTTATGCTTAAAATGGCTAATGGATACTAGCATTTTTTTCAGCTACAGGGATTCACCCTTGTTATGAATGATCTTTCAGTCCCAAAAGAAAGAGCAATTAAGCTTATTCATTTAGTAAAGGCAATGGGAAAAATGAGGGGAGGAAAGGCCTGAAGCATTTGGTGGTATGAAGATAACACATCAGTAACTCAGGGTTTTCTCACCTGTAAACACAGGTGTTTGCAGAAGAAGCACAGATGCTCATCCTTTTGGATGCAGCGTTCCTTATAGTGACATATCTGAGTGAAGATCCTTTTACTTACTGTTTATCACTCAGGTGCCCAGAGGAACAGGGCTTTCTATCTTTTTTCCCCCCTCATAAATACACAAGATATTTAAGAATATCCTACTTCATCAGTTTCCAGTCTAATAGAGAAAATCCCCCGAAGGCAAGAAAATTTCATTTAGATCATATTATTCATGACGATGACTATATTTCTTTTGGTTCAGCATGTGTAAATTGGCATGCTAAAAATAATGATTCATTTCTCCTCTACAGATGTGAATGGGATTTAAGTGCATGTGTGCATACACTGGGGAGGATTTGACACTGTGTGAAGAAATATCACCGGGAAATATTTCTGCTATCTTCTGTGCTACTTTCAAAAGCTGTTTTCTTTTCCCTGTCTGTCAGAGAGGTGACGATGTTGCATACTGGCTACTCTCCTAGCCTTTCTTCTAACTCTATCCTGTGATTAAGAAAACCAGAAAATTAGAAAAAGCAAAAAATAAACTGAGGAAGTAGTGTGTTGTTACAATTCTTTAGAAAACCTTGAAAATGTGACTAAAGGTGATGTTGATAAGGCTGGTGATGCTGCTCAAGGTTTGAGTCATGTATATTGACCCATTCACTTTGTTGGGTAACAGCTTTATGGTCAGTAAAGATATATTCAGCATCATTGTTGGTATCTATTTTCCTGATTACTAAAAATCTTAAGAAAATGGGAGAGGTATTTTATTCATTTTTAAAATTTACTCTGACTAGTAACTCTAAGTTATTACCTCAGGTGTTTTGGTTTGGAAGAGCATGAGATTCCCCTTTCCCCAGCTTAGCGATTTCAATTGAAAAGAGCCTGAAAGAGCATCAGAGCTGCAAAGCATCATGACCCAGGGGGCTGCATGCATAAATACCAGTGCCCTACGGGGTGGTGGTTCAGAGACGATTTAAGACTTCAGTAGGGTTTCAAACCACTACAGGCAAAACAGCTGAATTAACTCCTCACATAAATATTCCAAACATGCTATAAACATACCAGGTGGTTGACTCTTTTAGCTGCAATTAGACTAGTGTGCAAAAGCTTGTTAGAGTTTCTTCAGTGAAACAGAACATCACCGAAACACGCTGTTCTGAAGCAAAAACATTTTTCAGAGAAATTGTTTTGGAGTAAAGTCTTCTCTAGGACTGTAGAGGAGCTTTGTGCTCTGTGACATTCGAGCTTGACAATTTTAGGATATTTCAGTTGCTCCATTCTTCCCATCAAAATGGACAGAATAATAGAAAAAATAGGACTGAAAAACTGCAGGCATCCAGTTGAGGGTTATGGATCCCAAGGAAGTGGAAACACTCACTGGTAGCTCACCATTGTTGCAGTGGCCAGTTTTGGGAATGCATTTATTATCACCATTTCCCACAGGCTCACTCTGTATCCTAAAAGCTGAATATATTGTCTTCAGCTGAACTTAGGTCCTCGAGAGGCTGACTAATTTCAGTTTCTTTTTGAGGTACAGAACTCTCATTCTTTCTAAAAATGATGCTTCATACATCTAGCATTTTGTGAAGGCACTGGCTTGGAACAGTTAGTTTAAAGTGAGAATTACATTATTAAGTATATATTCAATGTGTTATTTGTAACTACCTTAGTATGAATGTTACTTTGGTGGCAAGAAGAACTGTTTAAAAGGTTGGACAATTATGCTCAGATTTTTATTCTTTTCAACATTTAAATACAGAACAGAAATATTCTGTAGTGGTTATAGCTGTAAGATAAGCTCTGATTTTAATATTCTTGTCCTGGGTACAAAGACTTGCTTACTCAGGGGAATGACTCATTCTCCACTGCATTCATATCTAGAAAGTTTAAATTACACTGATAGCTGAGCTGGGGATCAACTGTTCATAAAGGAGGAAGAACCGGGTCCCTAGCAGCTTTTCAGAATAGCTTTCTGAGATGCACTCTCTGTGAATTTCTGCTTCAGATCAGATAGCAGCACATTGTATAATTCAGTATTCTATCAGATATATTTATCTTTACAGAAAGGTAATACCTCTAGTCCAGTATTGTGATTGGATGCTTTATCTGAGCTGTTCTTGGTTCTCCAAAGCTCTCAAATTTAATTATGCTTATCAAATTACCTTGAAAACTGCAAGTGTTAGTAAAACTGTCAAGCCTCATTGATTCCAGAGTTGCTGGGTGGTGCACAGCTTCTTCCTTGTCCTCTTTACACTTTCCTGTCAGATAGTTATCCACACTGATGAGATCCTCCCTCAGTCTTCTCGCCAGGCTGAACAATCCCAGCTCTCTCAGCCTCTGCTCATGTGACAGATGCTCCAATCCCTTAATCATCCCTGTGGCCCTTTGCTGGACTTGCCACAGTAGGTCCATGCCTCTCTTGTACTGGGGAGCCCAGCACTGGGCTCCAGGACTCCAGGCAAGGCCTCACCAGGGCTGAGCAGAAGGGCGGATCATCTCCCTTGACCTGCTGGCAAGGCTCTGCTAAAAGCAGCCCAGGATGCCATTGTCCTTCTTTGCCATGAGGGCGTATTGCTAGCTCATGGTCAGCTTGGTGTCCATCAGGACCCCAGGTCTTTCTTTGCCAAGATGCTTTCTATCAGATTACAGGTTTGTTAACATGATCGTACAGCTTTTCGAATGGCAGCTTGTAGGGCATAAAAGCAGCTCAAATATTGCTCAATAAGGTAGGAAGACTTTTTCAGAATTATACTATCCTCTACTGGGATTAAACAAACCCTCCAGCAAATAATGTAAGTAAGACAAGTATGTACTCTTACAGATGCAAAAAAGAATTGCTATATTGAATGCCTAACCTCTACAATGCTACTTCTGAAAGTTAATTAAATCATTCATTAGGAAACAGGAAATGGACCTATCAGAGAACTAATAAATCTTTTTACTCTAAATTAAGATCCTAATTTCAACAAATGGGATTAGGAATCTTGTCTCTGGAAATATCATACTGAATAATTTCTTTAGTAAGTTGATAATTTTTCTTTAGTTAATTAAATGGAAATGTGCTTTAGAGAGCCCATTATGTTATAGAGTGTGGCTAATTAGTCATATTCCAGCTCCAAGCCTGAAGTTAAGCAAATTCTTTTTAATTTTTAAATGAATAATTTTTTACTTTGACACTGCCATTGAAATCTTTTTCTTTTTCTTTTTCTTTTTCTTTTTCTTTTTTTTTTTTTTAAGGGCAATGAGAAGATAGAGAGGTTTTTTGGATAAAATAGTTCCATATATAACATTTCAGTATCTACATTTGTTTCACACATGGCCTGTGTTTCATTTCAAAATACAACTGGAAAGTGACTCACAAAAAAATGTGTTCAGAGAGCAATTAATGAATGCAAGTTACAAAAGCGACAAGCATGCAATGTCCTTTGGTCCTCAGTTTCCATTTGCCAGAGATTTCTTTCTGTCGGTGCTACTCAGCACTCAGCCACACAAGCCTGGAAGGACCCTTCCACCCTTGTGCTGATTAGGAGAATGCCGAAGAAGCCCTGATGCACTTCGGAGGGTCAATCGAGGCAGGGCTAGATTTCCATGAGGTGGCTGCTGGCATCAGCTTGGTTGCGTTTCATAGGACTGAGTTTAATCCTACTGTGTTGTCATGGTAACAGGAGCCTTTGATCAAATGAGCCTTAATCACGGAGTTAGAAGTCAACATCTCTTTCTCATAGGAAATAACACGAGGGAAGAGGAGGAATCCTTTTTTTTGTCACAGAAAAGATCAGACAACTCTTTTGACTACTTCATGTCAATTTTCCACTGTTGATGCTTAGGAACAAATCCCCTCTACACAGCTAAGAGTCATAAAATTAAAAAATATGTGTGTGTTATTCAGGGAAAAAGTATTGTAAGAGTACTTGCTATAAAGAAAAATGTATAGCAATAGCACCTAAAAAGCTCTACCTGGACTACATAAATAGTATAGCAGTATGTGGCTGAATGTTCTTTGGACCATGATGTTCATCAGGTTTGGAAGAAGGTTAAGATATTAAATAATTTTATAGCAGTTGTGGTAATGCTGTATGCTTTTCCTGGTTAAAGGAAGTTATGGAGACCTGTGTTAAGTGCAACTGTAGCACAAAAGACAAATAGGTTGTATTGAAGTGCTGCTACATCAGGTATTTTATTCATATAGCTGCATTACTAGGAAGGGGGACTTTTAATAGTCTGAAACAACCTTGCCACTGCAGACCGAGTGCCATAGTATTCCTTAATTTTGTGAATTAATTTATTCAAGACTGAGTTCTATGGTGACAAAATTGCCTCTAGTTTCCAAGCTGTTATATTTAAAGCTAGCCTTTAATAGGGCTATCCTTAATAGCACTGCAGTGTTCATGTAAACATACCTTCAAGGAGCAGCTTGATAAGCATGAAGAGATTCCCGCTCAGTGGGAATGGGTGAAAAGATGAAAGGCTTTTCAGGAATAATAGTGTGTTGTTACTCGGTTATTTAAAGATATCGTAACAAAGTGAATTCTGGAGAGAAGAATAACTGGACTGAAATCTGGTTAATGAATTAATGAATTAAACCTCTGGCCTCACAGTTGTGAGTTAAATGATGCCTGCCAAATAAGGTAAGGACTACATGGGGAAAGAGAGACAATTCTTAGATTAAAAATAATGCCCCCCACACCCGGATCTCATCACTGAAAAGGCAAGTGGCAGAAGTAATTGAAGAAGAGTTTAGGCATCTCCCAAAAGATAGGGAGCCTTCAATAAGCTGCAGAAGACATGTGAAGGATCCCAGCTGTCCTGTAGGAAAGCTCTCTCTTTTTAAGGTGGAACTAAAGGAGAAATCACAGAATGTGTACAGACACAAGACTTGCTCATTTTATAAATAAATAAAAAAAATCAATAGAATCTATCTTTTCATCCAATCCAAATGAATTAGTATGTTGAAACAAAGTGAACTATTTTCATTGCATTCTTGGTGAGAAGTGTCAGTGAACAGGCAGTTGCCTGCAGAGCACTTGAATATATTTGGCAAATATGATGCCTCCTTTTAGACATTTCTGCCAAATGTCACATCACATCAAAGGCATTTGTCTCCAGCAGGGCACACCTAAATGGTGCTTTTCAGTTAGTGTCTTTTCTGTTTGGAAAAAATACCACATAGCATTTTCTTCTATTACTTGTTGGTTGCAGAATGAGGGAGGAAAAGAGGCAAAAGGTGATAAATAATACATCTAGGAAACAAAATATGACAGCTATCAAATCAAGACTTTATTGATCTAATTACAGTTACTGTTGTAATTCTTCATACAAGTATAATTAATACTTTACTTAATCAAAAACTATTAATAATTAATATGCTCCTATTGGATACATCTTTTCTGCAAGCTGATCTTCAGTATGAAATTTATATGTGAAAAACTCAGCAACAGCAGGATTTGGCTTGGGTTCTTTCTTTTGATGCTTTTATTATAGCAGTGCAGGGGGTGAAAGTCTCACAAGAAAGCTGCTGGAAATGGAAATAACATGCTGGTTGCTTTATTTCTCAGTCTAACTCAGGAGACTGGAAATTTCCATTTATTTTACATTTTTTCTTTATTTTCTTAAGTTCAGGATTATTTAAAGATAACTCAATTAGCATTGCTTCTTCTTTAGAAAATTTATTATTTTTATGGTTAGAAAGTGGGTCAAGGAACAAGAAATTTTTCAGCCTTAAATCATTTTCTACCAAAGAAGAATATCCGAATCTGATTTGAAGAGCAAGAAATGTGATTGCACATCTTTAAACAATTTTGACTACTTAATTTAATGGATTTATCATTTAGCATTTTTGAGAAAGCTGAGAAAATGTCACAACATGCATTTTTTTTGTTGACTTCACAAGCTCACTTTGAAAATGTTGTTTTCTGAATAAATCTTCTTTCAGTTAGAAAAATATCTCCTATTCAACATAATTTTGCTCTCTAATAAGTATTCTCAAAATTGGAATGGAGACATTTTGGGTGGTAAATATATTCAGCAACTAAACTGCTTCTATGGCTTAAAGTTCTGGCTCTACAATTATTTTCCACAGATTGATATTTCAGCTAGGTAATTTTCATTTGAAAAACCATTAAAACCTACTTTCTTTACTTAATGTTAGATAATATTACATTCAGCACATTCTAAAATGAAATAAAAAAGTCTTATTCGTTCAGAAATAAAAAAGTAAGAA